>NC_134377.1:11062500-12312500 GCF_035582795.1 Mycteria americana
CAAGGGAGCGTACAAGTTCTCTGTGCAGTATTCGGAGCAGGAATGAGTGCGTGAAGCTGGGCTAACGCGATGCTGGCTGCACGCAAGGTAGCAAATGAGACACATTAGAAGCCCAATTAATTAATGCAATGGGGAGCTGCAAATGTTGCAGCAGCAGCAGCCGCCGCCACTCACCCAGCTGCAAACTGACATGCAGACTCATGCCTGGGAAGAGACACGGTAATTGCTGCGGTTTCCCTGTGCCAGTCTATCTGGATGATGAAAACCAGGGACAGGCAATCATCAGGTTAATGCTAAAATCTAACACCAGACTCCAGGTTAAGTTACACAAGTGCAAACTCGAGCAACTTCTTGACCTAGACTTAACGGAGATGCTCCAGGAGCGATTCACCAACAGGACCTCACCACCCCGCCTTAGGATACTAAAGGTGCCATAAAGAAACGAGGGCTTGGAGTAAAGATCATCTTTCAGTTAACTTTTCCCACGATTTTACTTGTGTTTCCAGCCCTTCAATTATCTCCTAACCGCCAACTTCCCCTCGACGGGACTGTAATTTAGTCAAATGCTTCAGGAGACGCAGCAGTGACCTACAGGGCAACCGTACTAACCACAGGGCGTAGAGCCAGTACCTCGGGTTGGTCCTTTCACCAAAAAACACACACACACTTATACTCCAGACCACATCTACAACTAACCCGCAGCTACCAAGAACATCCAACACTTTGGAAAAAGAGCTTATGGACTTCTAGGAACTGCACCTTCTCCTCCCTCCCCAAATCTCAGGTGGCCACATCTGCCCTTGGAAGCCACCAGGGAGAGCGACAGAGACAACAGACCCTGCAGAGAGGCATCAGCATCTCAGATTTCCTGGGCTTCAGTGCAAAACTGAATCCCCTTTTGTTGCTTGATTGTCTTTTAAGGACATTCATGCTTTAAATAGTTTTTGCAGGTGGCACAGTACCTTGATCCATTGCTAATGAGAATGCTTTCCCGTATCGTCAGCGTGCAGTAATACCACACTAACAGAAAGTTAAACACTTCATCTGTCACCCTGTTAAATAGAAAACACACAGTAAAAAAACCCCCTGTTAATTATAAAGACACATTAAAAAAAAAAATCCCTATTTTTCCTCCCTCCCCTTGGGCGAATGAAAACCTGCCCAAGTGAGTCATGGACACGAAACCCCAGTCCCAAATATCTCTAATCCACATGCAGAGCCGCAAGCATTGGCAGCACCGCCAGGCTCGGAGTCCTTTCCTCCGGGAAGTGCCCCGTGATATAACACTGCAGATCTTGAGCCGATAAGCAGGTACGCAGAGATGACATTAATTCCTTCTGAAGGAGAGAAAGCACCATGGAAGCAGCGGATGATCCAATTTAGAGAGGCATTTCCAGGCTAATTCAGTGAGGAGATTCCATGAGATCTATATAAATCCAATCAACTAAAAGAGCAGAAGAGCGTTACACTCGGGGGCGGGGCGGGGGGGGGGCCTTCATTTTGCCTTTTGCAAACCCCTGAAGCCAAGGGGATTTGGGACAGCCTCTGTATATGGCAGCATCGTTCTTTGAGACGATCCTGCATTCACCGCAGACCCAGAGAAACGTCAGTGGAAGTGCCCAGATCCAACACCTTCTTGTTTTTTAAGCAAAACTGAAAAGTGGAAGCTTGTTGGTGCTCAGATACTTTATCATGACCTAGAGATAACATTTCAGGTCTGATCATTTCACGCAAATCCTCTCTTGTTGCATTTGCAACCCCAGAGCCGCAGCACGGTGCTGGTCCCTGCCTGGGACAACCCATGAGCAAAACCAACTGCTTGTTCCCAAGCACAGCCTGATGCCCGAAAAACAACAGGTCAGGAAACATGATGTTGGACCTCTCAGTTATAAGAGACTCCAAAAAAAGTTAAACAAGGAAAAGCAAGTAGCTACAATACAGGTCCTGCCAGTGTTGAAGAAGAGGTGCAGAAGCTGTCCTGTTGTCCAACTGCTCGAAGCTTAAATACTGCCAGAGCCCCATCTCACCATCCTTAACAGAAGATCAGTTAGTTCAAACCCAGCACGTTTTTATTCAAAATACTTTATTAGAAGTAAAAATGCAGCTTGCCTGTAGTGGAGAATAAACCTGCAGGTGACGGCCCCAAGTAACAAGATTATTGTCAGATAAAGTTTGAACTTCTCATACTCGTCCTTGTAGGCAAACCTGGAAGAGAACAACCACTGTTTATGGACACAAACGGGTGTTTACTGGAATGTGGCTTCACTTTTTTCAAACCAGATACAAATCCACATGCCAGGCCCAGAGAGAGAGAGGTTTTGTTTGAAACATTTAGAAAACCAGCAGACAGTGGTGAAAGGCAGCATTCTGCCCGCAGGGTCTGTCTAGGCTGCACAGCCATTACACTGCAAGACAACAGCTTAAGTCCATAACAGCTGGTTTCTGGGTTGGCATGATAAAATAAAAAAGGGGGGGGGGGGGGCAAAAAACCAAAACACACCTCCATTTTCTGGAGCACCGTATGCCTAGAAGTCGCAATACCATTTTTCATTGCAAAATAAACCCCTTACAATTAAGGCAACAGGCTGAGCTGGGCTTAAAAGCAAGTGATGGACAGAATCCATCAGAGCTACACGAAGCATTAGCTTGGCCCCATGTCATGGTCTGACTTGCCCACCCTCGACATTTCATCTTTTATCATACCTAAAAGAAACAGATTCCCGTCTCCAGACTTCAGTCCATATCCACAGCTGGCCCTAGAGAAACCCAGATTCACACATGCAGAAACGCTCACTTACTTTGCTTGGTTACTCAGGAGAGTTACATTCACATTTCCCAGCACCAGGTTTAAGTACAAGCTGGAAGACAAAAAACAAGAGCAGACCCAAGTAAGTCATTTTATTTGAACACTGCAGGATGACCCAGATCGGAGCTGAAGGGACCAGCGAATCTGCCAAAGCCACGTTTGCTGTAGGTTTTTAATTAAGGCAAACTGGAGAGATAGACTACAGAAGAGGATTTAAATGTGGAGAGATCGGTCAGCATTTCCAATAAGTTAGATAAAAGCTTTATTTCCTGGTCCCTTTTCTGTGCTACAGTCTAAGGGCGAGATATGTAGTGTACACTGTCCAAAACCAAAAATAACGGGGAGAAATTGGAAGAAAAGTTTCTGATAGAAAGTTCTGAGGGGCTGCAGCACCATGCAGCCCTTGACAACTGAAAGAAATCTGTCCTAGTAACCCCACCTGAAGCAAAGTATAAAATGTAAGTTGGTTGAAAACACTATTTAAAAAAAAAAAAAAAAAGAGAGAGAGAAAATTCTTGTGCTAATTTAGTCTTAAAAAAAGTTAGCCCAGGAAAACATCAGTGTGAGACAGTGAATTGCACGATCTCTCGCCAATGCAGGCTTACTTTTATTTTAACAAGAAAACCTGCACTGCCTACACGCAGTACATTTATATACACCTCCAGCTAATGAATTCTGTGTACAACTGACACAGCAGCTCAGCAAGAGATTTATGACTAATCCAGTTTTACATGTATTTCTTCAACACGCACATTATCCTTCGGGAACAACACCGCTGCGAACACTTAAAAAAATCAGCCTTCCCGGAGCGCACGCCTCCCCAGCAAAGCACGTACCCATTCTTCTTCGGCAAGTAGGCTTCCATGTCGAAGAAGGCATTCTGCCTCTCCTTGATCTGGGTGCTGATCTCCTGAATGAGAGCAAACTCTTCAGGACTTGCCCTGGGCTTGCACCTGCACGAACACAGAAACAAGATATTCCTGTTCATGTTTTTACCTCCTTTGTATTTAAAGGAAAATAACGTTGTCATAAAATCCATGCTGTTAAAAAGCTAACTGTGTGAGTTGATGCCATTGTGTGCTTTGCTCCTGTATTTCTGCAGCACTATTTGGCTTACCATGATTTTATTTCACTGTCTGGTTTATGCCGTTGTAGGTTATTTCAACCAGCTGGTTTATAAATCAGCTTCTCTTTTCATCTCGGCTCAGTGACAGGATCCCGTACTTCTTCCCTAGCAGAGCACTTAGGGAACATTGTGCATTTTTGCAGGAACTCCTTCCACTTCGGGAACTTTGTGCACGGTTTCAGGCACTGCCCTTTGCAGAGGCTGCAGCTCTTCAGGCATGAAATATTTCAGGATGTAACAAAACACACAGCTGATGATTTACTGACAAACTGCGGTTTTACCAATTAATGTAAAACAGAGAGCAGAGCACAGCTGCGTTAGCAACCCGTGCTGTTGGAGGTGGTGCTTTCAGACCTGCGCACAAGGAATTTAGCCCGTGGCTCCCAGGGATCAGCCAAGCAGCCAAAGACAGTTCTCTCCTGTAAATCCACCCAGGAGCAAGATATACCTTCAGGTTCAAGGACCAATGCTGCTCTTCCAGCACGGCTTACGGAGCAAAGCTTTGCTCACCTAGCAAAACGCACAGACCAAAAGCTGTATGGTCCTACAGCATATGGCACATACTGCAAGGATGCAAACCCACACAGGCTCCCTCAAAGATCTTCTTTATTTGCAGGACTCCGTCTCTCATAGGTTACGAACATTTTACCTGGCTGTGACAGATGGAGGTGACTCAAGAATAACATGGAGCAAAATTAGCACCATGACACAGATTGCGTATTAAAATGCTAAAAATCCAAACATTTCAGCCCTTTGGGAATGAGAAACATCCCATCGCTGCCTCCTCCACCCTCCAGGTCTCCCGTTACCGTTGCAGGCTGTGCTTCAGATCCCTTAGTGTCTTCTTCTGCCGGTGTATGGAGCTGCTGCAGGCTGTCTGCAAGCTGGTGACTTCTTCCAGTTTCTGCCTGTAAACTTTGTGTGTTTCCTGCAGGAGAAAAGGAGATGATTGGTCGGAAGAGCCCTTCTAGGTTACACACTGCATTTGGTCCTCACCTCTGAAGGAAGCAAGCAAAATCCTGGGTTTTTGGGAGTCAACAGGCACCCCTGCAAACAAGCAAGGAGGGGGCAATGCCGAACCACCGTGGATCCTGGAGTACTGTGTCCAGCTTTGGAGCCCTCAGCACAGGAAAGCGGGTCCAGAGGAGGGCCACAAAAATGATCAGAGGGATGGAACACCTCTCCTATGAAGAAAGGCTGAGAGAGTTGGGATTATTCAGCCTGGAGAAGAGAAGGCTCTGGGGAGACCTTATTGCAGCCTTTCAGTACTTAACGGAGGCTTATAAGAAGGATGGGGACAAACTTTTTAGCGGGGCCTGTTGCAATAGGACAAGGGGTAATGGTTTTAAACTAAAAGAGGGTAGATTTAGACTAGATATAAGGAAGAATTTTTTTACAATGAGGGTGGTGAAACACTGGAACAGGTTGCCCAGAGAGGTGGTAGATGCCCCATCCCTGGAAACGTTGAAGGTCAGGTTGGATGGGGCTCTGAGCAACCTGACCTAGTTGAAGATGTCCCTGCTCATTGCAGGGGAGTTGGACTAGGTGACCTGTAAAGGTCCCTTCCAACCCAAACCATTCTATGATTCTATCCAACACAGTTTAAATGGACACTAATGAAATTCCTGCAAAAGGAAGAGATCCTCTCTACACTCGTCTCATTTCCTCTTTCTAACAAGCTTTCCCACTCAGGAGCTCCTCGTTCCCGAGCTTTCCCACTCAGGAGCTCCTCGTTCCCATCCCACCCTGTAACAAGGCCCCTAATCCTCCATTTGATCCCAATCTGTCCCCATCAAATGGGTGGTTAAATCATAGAGCAGGAACTCTGATTTCACAGCCAGATTAAATCTGGGGAAAAAAGAAAAAAGATGAGGATCCGGGGGGGGGGGGGGGGGGGGGGGGGGGGGGGGCAACGGGGACAGACGGGACAGACACACAAAACCAGCCACAAATCCACGCCGGGGGTTTTAGACGCCTCCTGGCCACCACTGCCATCTCGACCCCATATATGTTCAAGCAACCTACTGCCCCATACTCTAGTTTAAGAGCTTAACCCATGCCCTCCCTGCAGCATTAGATGCTCCTTGAGAAGAACTTCTTTATCACAGCTCATTGACCCTCTGCAGCCCTGAATTAGTGTTTGACTGGCTGTAACGAGGACATGCTAACCAACTGCAAGCCCGCTGAGAGGTGCCTCTGCTTGGGAATAAACATGCTCTGCTTTTCTGCCCTTTGCAATGATTTTACCACCTTCCCAAGTGCACGGAGACCTCAGAAAGGGCTAACCAGACACCAAGCGATGCCCTCCGAGCAAATTTTAAGATCTATAATAACTTGGAAAACAAAGTTTGTAGAGTTAGTGCCAAGAGAAGGCGCAAGTTAAATGGTTATTTGCACGGCTGCTTTATCTACCCTTACCACCAGTTTTCCCAGAGCATAAACATGGTGGTAAATCCATACAAAACAAATCTTTGCTTTTCTCCTCATTAGGACCTGGCTGTTAGCTGTTCATTATTTACAGGAGCAATCCAAAACAAGCTCCAGTATCCAATTTAAAAACCTTTATAACCAAACTAACCATGTCCAGACACAGCAGCTCTCATTGTTTCAGGACTGGTTTGGCTTTTCTTAGCACGGGGAGGACTTCAGGGCTTGCTGGATTGCACAGTAACTCCTTCTGCTTCTCTAGATGTCACACAACAGCATCTTTTAAAAGGCTGGTTCAAAGGATGTAAGAAGCTCTTTGCCAAAAAAAAGTGTTCAAGTATTTATTGGAAACACAAACAGGCAAGTTGAGAGCTGATAAATTCTACTGCTAGCCAAAAACATCAGGATAATGATTTAAAAATGACACTGGTATTTAGAACATAACATTTGCAAAGTTATTTATTCATCAAGAGAGGTGATTGCTTACAAAGGGGATCCACCGGCAGCAAAGGGAGCTCAGCACTGCCTTTACATTAACACGTATAACCCACAGGCCAAATACCTGCCCGGAGGGTCGGGTTTGGCCACAGCTCGCTCTCTCCACATAAGAAACAACACATACCGAAAAACAAAGGACCCACGCACCAGGGAGAGGAGTATTTTTGCCCTGAGTTGAAGAGCTCCCAGCGGAGACGTCAGAGTTGTCTCTGAACCCGAGTTTACAAGATGTACAGTGCCAGGGCCGTGACTGCCCAGTTTGCAAATGGAAATCACTGCCCAATTTGCCCACAGACTAAGGGCAGGCAGCAGTCCAGCACGGCAGCCCTGCGCTGCAACCGCTTTACACTTTCTGTAAGTACCCCGAGGCCTATTTTCCGTTGGACTTGCAACAGCCCCACTTGTGGTCAGCACTTGTTCATTTGCAGGACTTAAACCACATTCATGGGGAGCCCTTGCAGGGCTTTTTCCTAATCAAAATCTGGTTTACATGTTCATATGCAAGGTTTAATTAAGAAGTTGTTGCAGGGCAACTTGCATTTTCCTATGGCATGGAAGACCACAGATGTGCCACGGCCAGGGGAGGGAAGGTAAGAATCTGTGGGGGTTCCTGCTCCAAAACTGCAATGCCCCACAGCTCTGAGCTCTCCATCTCAGGCTGCTGCTCCAGAGATGAGGCACCACCCTGGCAACCCCAATTACAAAAACCCACAGATATGCCTGATTAAAAGCACTTTGCAAACCTGGATGTCCCCCAGCCCCATCTCACGGCTGGTCCCTGCTGCCCCGAGGGGATGCTCAGTGCTGCTGCACAGCAGGATCAGCCCCTTTGAAGCCCCTCAAGTCAGAGCTCCCCAAACACAAGTGTAGCCCCAAGTGCCCCGTGCCAGCCACCCAGCACGTCAGGGCAGGAGCTACAACCAGAGTCCAAGGTCCTCCTCTGCAGGAGAAGGAAGACACAGCCCCTGACCCAGAACTTACAACACAATTGTAAAATATGAGACAGGGTAGGAGCGCATTGAAACAGAGATCATTTTCCTCCATGGGGCCAGCACTGCTCTCAACACACAAAAAATCTGCCCACCATCAATTTTTTTTCCCTGCTGGCATTGCACAAGAGACCCTTTTAGTGGATGTGACCAAAGTACCTTGGAAAACACCAACAGGGAGCTCCTTCCAAATGCAAGCAGCAGCTCCCACGTGGCCCCGGACCAGCATTTCCAGCCTGAGATGAGTCAGGCCAGCAAAAAAGGGCCCTGAAGGGGGGTGATGCAGGCGTGGACAAGGTCAGGCTGCTGCCGGGAAAACCACACTGCTCAAGAGCAAGAGATGCTGCAAGTGTGTCCAAAAAGCCATGTGCAAGCACAAGCATGAGAGTGGACACCGACGTCAAAGTACTTTCTTACTAAACAGTTGGGATTCTTACTCCACGCATCAAAGTTTGACTTGAATCCAGTGGGGGAGCACAGAACCTTCCTCCAAAGCACACTGAAGCACGACCAGCATCTCATGGAGCTGGAGCAGTCACATCCTCAGGACAGCGCCGTGTTCCCCTCTTCTGCAACGCCGCCTTCAGATATGAACTCTGCTTGCGAGCCCTGAAGCTCTCAGATAATGGATGTTATTCCAGCTTTTCACCTCTACAGTACTAACCACTGGGCAATGATACCTCATGCCACCAGCGGCTGCCACCCATCTAGAAGCATTTCTACTTTCCTTTTACGGCTGGGGAAACCAAGGAAGGGACAAGTCATTGACATTTTGCTGGGGTTTAGGTCAGACTTAAGCAGCACGGTCAGCAAGGCGGCTGGTTGGTGCACACAGCAAACAAGTGATCAACAAAACCACGCCAGCTGGTGTTCCCCCCCAACACCCAACCACCACCTTTCCTTCTGTTAACAAGCCTACAACCTGAACTGACTTTTAATTAAGACAACGAGCTAAATCTGGAAATCACACTTTTTTTTTTGCAGTGCACGTTCTGTTTAACAGCCTAAAAGAGGCTAACAGCCACGCAGAGCGAGAACAGCCGGTCGTGTTTTAAAACTGGCTGAAAGATTTAAAGCACGTGCATAGGCGCAGCATTGACGACATACCGGGAAGGGAAGGTTTCTGGAGGTAAAAGCATTTTGCAGAAACAGCTCTCAGTCCCTGCTCCAAGGTCTTTCTGTCCCTCAGCGTGCCTTTGCAAGATGGAAAAGCAGCACTTGACCCCCTTGTATCCCACCAGAGGAAATTAAGCTCCCGCCAGGTGATGCTCGCAGTACAGGCATTACCTGCGTCGCTGCTCGTGCCGTGCTACGGGCGCGCAAAAACACCGGGTCCCCCTTCCCCACCCTTGCTCTAGCAATGGGAACCACAGCACCGCGTCCCCTCGGGCACCTCATCAGGTGTACCCGGGGCACGGCCATAGTTTGGTCTGGGATATCCCGTGTGCACGTAGCACCTGCCTGGAGGTACCGGGGCACAGCGGTATTTCTGGGGTGCTGTGTAAGGATGCGCATCCGTGCAGAGCCGTGCTTCGTGCATGCACCCCGGGCCTGCGGCGAAGGCGTCGTGCACGCGTGGCCTTGCCGGGCGCAGCCCACCCGGGGGCCTCTCCTGGGCGCAGCGAGGAGGGGGTGAGCCTTTCCGCACACCTGGAAGCCCCTAGCTGAGGCTGCCCCAAGGCGGGGGCCTCCCGGGGAAGGGATCAGCGGCGGGGACCCCCGGGGGTGCGCACCCCGCGCTGCCGGCCCCGCTCCCGCAGGGCCCCCTCACAGCCTGCGGCAGCCGCGCAGGGAGAGGGAGCCCTGCGGGCGAGCCCGGCGCCGCCCCCCGCCCCGTGCAGCGCCGCGCAAAGCGATGCAAAGCAAAGCCGGGGAAGGCAGCGCGGGGCAGGGCGAGAGAAGGAGCGGACGCGAAGCCGGGCAGCACCGCACCGGCGCGGAGCCCCGCCGCCGCCCCCCGCCTCACCTGGAGCTGCCGGAACTCCTCCTCCAGCTCCCGCCACTCGCCCCGGCACCGCTCCAGCTGCACCCTCATGGCGCGGTGCAGCGCACCCGGCGGCGCGAGCTCTGCCGGCGGCGGCGCGAGCCCGCACCCGGGCCCGGGGGCCACGTGCGCCCCTGACGTCATCGCGCGAGGCTGGGCGCGGCGCCGTAGCGGCGCGCGCCACACGCCGCCCCGCCCCGTCCCCCGCCCGCCTGAGGCGAGGCCGCTCTTCAGCCGGCGCCGCCCGCCCGGCCCCGGTCACCGCGGGGGTCCGCCGCGCCTCTCCCGGGTCCCTTCGTGCTGTGGCAGAGCCTGAAGCGCTCCGTGGGGCTGGGGGTGGGTTTAACACTCCGTGCGGCGCTGGCGGAGCCGCCGTCCCGCGGGGACAGTCCCCGCAGAGGGACCTGCTCCCTGAGGTGACACACACCTGGGCTGAGGCGGCCCAGCCAAGCATCTGCCTGCGGCCAGCGCACAGCGGGTCGTTAATATCAGAAAGAGAAAGTGACGAGACGATTCCTGATCTTTTTTATTATTACAATAATAACCTGCTTGGCGGCAGGACTGGCAAACCGGGAGTGGGGCCTGGTGGCCTCTGGGCTGTACAAGCGCGATAGCACACGGAGCTCGCGGTGAGAGTAATGCGCAGCGCACAGGGCAGGGTGGGATGTATAGGAGGCGCAAAGGCTGTGAACGTCACGTTGGTACCGCGCTGCTTGGAGGGTGGGTGTTGCAAAAGGGTGGAAACAGGCAAAGTGAAAGAAAAAAGGAAGGGAAAGGAAGCAATTTAAAAAAAAAGGTACAAAGGGGAGGGGAGGTGCGAAGCCAAAGTAAAAACTTTAGTGCAATGCTGTCTTTTGACAAAGAGTATCTGTAGGATCCCATTCCCTTGGATTTGGCACAAACAACCAAAAACATTTGGTGTAGAGACCCTCCTCAGTGTGCTTGCTGTCCCCGATCCTTTTCTAGCTATGTATGAGTGCTGTCTGCCCATTTTATTCTTTTCATACATGTATGGGTGGACACCTCAAATGCAGCCAATGACCTGCTGCCTGCCTCTGCGCTCGGTTTCCAAAGAAACCTGCACAGAACTTGCGGTGGTTGGGGATTTCTGCTGATTTAACAGCCACCAACCACAGGGGCATTGCATTGTCCCTTCAGCTCCTCCAGCAAGGTCTGCAATTGTCCAGAGTGTTGTGGCAGGCCTTGATGATCTTGAAGTAGAATAATAAACTAATAAACGTAGTATAAATGTCACAGGAGTTTGTTATGTCTATATTAAATTTTCCCTGCATTCTAGCATTTGTCCACAATCCTATGTAATGGGACCTTATGTTACAGGAAGCCTGCAGAATTTTGGATTACAGAGAAAGAATTGCATCCTGGACCACAGCTTTAATTCTGCGCTGGACACGTGCTGAAGCTTTCCAGTTCACCACAAGGTTGGAGAACTCCCTACAAGCAAATGACTTGCCCTTCTCACTAGAAAATAAGCCCTCCACATTTGCAGTTACTCTGTCCTCTCAGCTCAGTATCACAGAGCCACTCCTTACCCCTTCCTGCTCCAGGGAGGCCGGGGCACTGACACCCTCCTGCAGACCTGGGTGAATCCAGACGTGCCAGCGTGCTTGGTGGGTCGTGAGGTGAGAGGTGAGGTTGGCAGAGGTCGGTCGATCCAAAAAGTGGGGGTACTGTTGCTGTCGGTTGCAGGTTTGAGCCTCGTGTGTGTTTTGCACATGGCCAGAGCAAAGAGCCCAGTCTGCACTGCTAGCGGGAATGATCAGTTTAAGAACAGGAGGTTCTGTGGATGTCCCTTTATTTCCTTTAAGTAAAAACATTTAAGTAAAAACACTTCAACATTTGTAGGACTGCTTGTGTCAATCCTAACATTCAATAGGAGGTACTTACAGAATACATCACAAATTTTAAATAACCCTTAAAACTATTCATTTCACGCCTGAGATACAAGCCTCAAAAGAACAGAAGAAAGCTCTTAATATCACTCGTGGATATTTGCCCTGGGCCATAATTCTGCAGCCTGATGACATGTTCATTAGGGCTGTGGTCTGTGTTTCTGTGGGCGCTGTGCGTACAAACGCAGGAAATGTTGTGCATTTCCCACTCAGAGCCATGCCAGCCCCAGAGCAATCTTGGAACAGCCTCCCACTGAGGGATCACCAGACCTTTATTCAAAGCTTTCCTACCTCTTCCCTACACCTCTTGACAAGGAACAATTCTTATGCATATTGAGGCTGTGTATAATTATAACCTCAAAAGATTTCTTTCAAGGTCTTTTAACTAAGACATGCTAATTATTAATATTAATTCAAGAGATCTGTATTTTCTTTAAAACAGAAAACACAAAATAATTTCATTACACACAAATAATGTGAGTGTAGCACGGCTGGCTGTACAGCTGGTTCAAACAGTATTTAATGTTGTGCCGTTACAAAAGATTTCAGAATTACCTGTAATCTCTTTCCACCTCCTGGGAGATTATGGCTGTTTGTATAATCTCATTATTTTAATCACATCTTTGTGAATAAAACCAAAGCAAGGTAAGATAACAGTGATTTTCTTTAACTAGAACTAGACAATTTGTTTATTATAGTATATATAATTTTACATGCTAAGAATGGAAACTGCAGATTTTAATTAGATCTGTCAGTTTTAAAAGGACTCTAATGTCTGACTTAGGAGCCATAAAATAAAAAATCACATAATATATATCACAGTCTATTGTCCTGAGTGACTTAAGTTTCCATATCCACATTCTCGGCATTTGTTTTATGTAACTATCAACTTCTCTTTCAGTTTTCAGGCTTTTTGCAATTTTTATTTCTACAACTAAAACGTGCTCCAAAACTAGATTTCCTGAAGGAAGGGACTCAAAAATCTTGATAAACGTTCATCCATTTAACTTTGTACTGAGTTTTCAAATTGGCAGTCTCCTTAATACGGATCCTGCAAAAAATAAGAGGGTGTGCACTAATCCAGAAAGCCTTCCCAGCAATACCTATGGAAAACTGTAGATTTAAGTCAGATCTTCAAGCTCCCAAGGCCAGGGACACGGGGAAGGGACGGCTGGAGGGCAGCAGGGGTTGTGTCTGGTAAGGCTGTGCTGGCTGATGTCCCTCTCTGCCTCCAGGAGCAACTCCTACAGAAAAGACATTTAAAAAAATCCAGTCTTTGTGCATTACATTTCCTGTCTGGATTAAATGTTTATCTTGGGGGAAAAATATAGTTAAAATTCCCTCATTATGAAAAGATATATGGGAGTAATATAGTTTGAGGTTTCATTTTTTTCTATCTGATTAAAATGTACCTCTAAATAACTGCACCCATTGCACCCAGTGGACAATCAAAGACCTTACTGGACTATTATAGGAGTGCAAATTCTTTCAGCAGCTGGATTAAGGATTTAGAGAGGGAATTTAAGAGCCCAGAAGAGCCCTGGCAGCTTCCCACCCCTTGGCCCCGGATGGCGAGAGGGGCTCTGTGCAGCCAGCGCTCCTGGCTTCCCGCACCTCGCCTGTCCTGCCCTGCGCTAGGAGCAGGTTCTGCAGCTCAGCTGGAGCACGGGGTAAATTCTTCCAAGCACATAGCCCAGGATGGGGCTCTCACAGCCCTGCATTGTTTTCTGGAGCCTGGTTTATCTCAGGAGAGCCTCCATTCTTTCTGCATATCTTTCCTCACAGCCTGCTAAACAAACCACATATGTTCTTCGGTCAACAGCTAATTAACCTGGTGATGTACAATTTTCATATTTGATTTCAAGGATGCCTCCCTACCCGCCATAGCAAACAAAGCCTGGGCAGTTGCTCTGTCTGGCTATGTCCCCATCCCTCCCTCTGCTCCCACAGCTTAGATGATATTTTGATTCAGTTTATCATTTTACAGAGGCAAGAAATGCTGCTGTGCAGGTTTAAACAGCCTGAGAGGCTTCTTATAAGAGGGTTTGTGGATTCCTTGAAGTACGTACCTTAAACACAACTTACCCAAAAAGTTAAAATGTACAGAAAGACACCAGTGCCTTCATGCAACAGCACCGCACTGTCTTACCCACATTGCATGGGCTCTTCCTTCTTCACCTGCTTTTGGGCATGAAGTTGGTCCATTGGTCTTCTCCGTTGTGCCCCCAAGCAGAAGCCTGGCCTGGAGGAGGCTTGTGAGGGCTCCTTCCCTGGTTCCCAGCATCACTGTATCACTCTGGATTTCTGGAGCACACAGCTGCTCTAGATTTAAGGCTATAAAAGCGTGTCTTTCATTTGTGTCAGCACAGGACAAATGGTGCCTTTCCTCTGAATTTGAATATTTTAAGAACTTTTTTTTTAGGTGTCTTGCAGATCTAACCTTCCAGCTTCTGAATGGCTAGCTTTTGCTGCCAGCAAAAGCAGCAAAGATTTGCACAGCAAATCTACAAATAGCAAATCTCTGTTTTGCCTTCACCGTAATTAATCCCCAACTTGTCAACCATTCACTACCAGGAAACCTGTCAAAGAAATTGAGTTAATAAATCAAAGTTAAGGATCACAGTGAAATTGTGACTGACTGTTCTTTTGGTGTTAAATTTTGTTCACGTACACGTAGTTGTACATGTGCAGTCACATATACAACTGAGCTCCTTTCCTTCGCCCTCCAGACTATTCTGAATGCAGATTCCATTCATTCTTTTCTCTTATCATAATTGAGGCTGTTCCTTTAGATGCTTTTTACCCCTGTCCTAGATACACCGATTCTTTCCAGCACAGTGCAAACTGGAAAGGACAAAATACCAGTATGGGTAAGTCCCTATTCTAACATCAGGTGACAATAAGCCACGATAAATAAAACACTTTGGCACATGTTTCACCTGGAAGTTGGTACTGCTGATTCATCTTGTAAACTGGATTAATTCCTCACTTAAGGACTTGAAGTGAGGCATTAGCTCGAGTATGGCCAAATTTATCTGTTTCCATCTTCCTACTGTGATCTGCCTGTTTTAAAACAATATTGAGGGTCCTGCAAAGCACTCTACAGTTATGCAGTAAATAATTCTCAGCTTTGGGTAACTTCACTAATTAACACAACCCCACCTTTGAACAGTCTTGTTGCAGGTAGTTAAGTAGCGAATTAGCTGTAAATCTGCAGCAAAAGACGCTCATGGGGAGCGGGTATCTGGTAAGCATCAGCTTCAACAACTTCAACATTTCACTTTGCATGAGTATGTAAGTGCTTGAACATTTCAGATAACCTAGGGTTCTTACTTTAGGTTGTTTTGGTGTAAAACCAACATGGTTTTTATCTTGAGAGAGCTGCTCCCAGCAAAGAGGAGGACAGAGCTTTAAAGAAACGCTTTCCCGCAAGGCTGCCTCTTAAGCAAAAGTCAGTGACGTTTACATCTCAAACCTCTCACTTCAATCCCTCCTAAATGCTGCTAATAATAATTCTTAAAAACAGAGTGGTGGGGAAGCTCCCACCCACTCTGTGCTCATCCGGCTAAACCTGACACACGCTTGGTTGGAGTCCAAGACCCTCCCACCGCTTCCTCTGGCTTTTCTTTTGAATATAGCAGCAATAAAACACACATCTGAGCATCCTACTTCCACAGTATGTTGTTGTCACATTCTTCACCTTTAAAGAATTCCAACATATGTTTCTCTAAATGTTTTTTTCTCTATTTATTCTACAAAGTTCCCAGAATAAACTTAAATTATTGATTCTGACAGTTTTCAGTTGGTTTGGGCATTTCACTTGGGTGATTCCCCAAGCTTTGTGAGAGCAAACTCAGCTTGGAGCAGCTGTCTCCTTTCATTGCGAAAATGATCGGTTTCAGTTGTAGAACACTGAGGTTCCCTCTTCCCTCCCTCCAGCTCATTTTCTTTCTCCTACTGATGTCCCAGGGAGTGGTGTCGTCTCCTCCCGCTCCATGACACTCACGTGTGTCATGGGAAATGGAGTATTCTCCTTCAGTCACACCCATGCTTGGAGTAAGTCCAAGGAGGAGGGTTGTTTTCCTCCCCTGCCCATACTGACTGCAGCAGAGACAGTCCTGGGTGACCGTCCAGTTTCACTATTTGCTATATTCCCTGTTACTCACTGTTACACACCATCAAACCTGAAAGATCCCCACTTGCAGTCGAAAATTGCACATTACCCCGGTAGTCACCATCCCCTCACACACACCCTCTGTCCTACCCAAGCATGGACACAGCATTTAAGCAGCCTTCAATGCTACAAACACTGAAGATGGCAGATGAACACCCACAGGGAAGACCGAGCTGTATCTCACCTCCGCAGAGGCGGGTGCTTTGTTCCAACCCAAGCTTCTCCACCTACCTCAAAATTTTTACCGTCCAGCCTGCAGTGTTGTGCACAAAAAATGTGGGGAAAGGATGAGAATAAATGTGTGTTTGGCTCATGGGAGTGATACGAGAACTTTGGTTTTATATTGAAATGTGCACGGTTAAGTACCCCCTAGGGAAGATTATTACAGACTCCCACAAAGCTGTAATGGCAATCCCTGCTCGCCCTGGCTGTGGAAGAAATGCAATGGATGAGGGAATTACAGCGGAGAAGTGTCAGGTTTATTCAGGTTTCTGTTTTGAGACCTCTGACGTGCATTTTCAGGGGGTTTCTCCTTTTTCTTCCAACACTTGCAAGACTGATTTGTTACCCATCAGTATTGTAACCAATGCTTTCATTTCCAGCCTTCTGCTGCTGCGCGTATAAAAAGAACAACCAGACTTGAAGCACTTGTTCCTTATCAGCATTTAATATTCTGCTGGATAATCCTTAAAGACATGTAGCTCCACAGAGCGGCGTGTGCTTGGCAGCTCCGCAGAGGAGCCCGGCTCTGGCTCCATCCTTCATGCTCCCCACAGGGCACGCAGGGTGAGCCCGTGTCCCACCAGCATCCCTCTCCGCCTGCAGCCACTCACCGTTCGGTCCTCCAGCTCTCCGGCAGCTCTCCCGGCTTCGCTCCCGTGACCCTTCGCGCAGGAGTTTGGCAGAGTTGCTATGACGACCCCGCCGATGCAGCCGGCGGCAGCACCCAGCCGAGCACAGCACAGCACCGAGTGCAGGTTGGTGTCCGTGGGGTGGCTCTCGAGGTGGGGGGTGGCAGGAGAGCGTGGGCCAAACTCAAGGGTGCTTTGCAAACCGAGCATGTGGGCTTTCCCCATCGTCCGCTCCCATTGCTGCTCTGGCACCCTGGTCTTGCTGGGGAAGAGCAGCAAAAGGTGCCATGAGTGTCCTGCTCGGAGGCACGGCCATGGGGGCAAGGAAGGACCAGGGATGGCTCGGCTGCTCCAGAGGGTGCTGGCAAAAGGACCCCAGCATAGGGCAGCACCATGGGGCGGGGGTCAATGCAAGGGGTGAACTCACCCAGGGCATCCTCGGGGCTGGTGACGGTCAGGCAGGGTGCTCCTGTGCAGGCAGAGCTGGCATGGAGGTCACACAACGGGATGTGGTGCGGTGGCAGGCAGGGTGCTGCCAGGGACAGCCAGCAGCCCCTTCTCTGTAGCCAGGTCTATTTTTCACCTTGCTCTTC
Organism: Mycteria americana; assembly: GCF_035582795.1. Taxonomy (NCBI): domain Eukaryota; kingdom Metazoa; phylum Chordata; class Aves; order Ciconiiformes; family Ciconiidae; genus Mycteria; species Mycteria americana. The sequence continues at coordinate 11,079,859 of NC_134377.1, forward strand.
ATTAAGTTAAGATGTAAGACTGAAAATAATTATAGTGTAGCTATATTGCATTGCTCTGAAGTCCTGTGAAGGGACAGGGGGAAAAACTGGGCTTCCAGTAGGGCCATGCAAACTAAAGCTGCATTTTACCAGAGACCTGACAAAGCTCCTAAGTGAGAGCACAGAGCAGCGTCTGGAGGAGGACGCGGGACTCTGAGAGATCCTCATCCCCAAGCGCAGCAGCGGCGGCAGAGGTGCATGGGAGCAGCAGCCTCTAGCCGTCAGCGCCAAGAGCTGCAGCTGCTGTTGGGAGGCTGCAGCCGGAGCAGCTCTGCACCGCCTGCCCCTTGCTGCCAGCCTCCCCACACCCTTGTAGTAGGTGGCTAAAAACATCCAGGGTGGCGAATACCAACTACATTAACACTTACGCAAACCTGTCATCACTGTCGTAAATTTGGAAGCAAATAAAGGTGGCTCCCAGGAAGCCTGCGTTACCCCGGGTGCTCCATGCGGGCTGTGCCTCGGAGAGCACGGTGAGCAGATGGTGGGGTACTGGGGCTGCCCCACAGCTGGGAATCCTCCCTGGGGTTTTTAAATCCTAAGCTTTGAGCTAAAGAAGTGGTCAGATGTGGTGATGGGATGGTGACACTCCCATCTGGCAGGACTAGTGAGGAGACCTCTCTTTACAGCCGTGAGCTGCTCGGAGGTCATGGCCAGTGCCAGCGTGGGTGCACATAGCTGTACCTCTGGTCTTCTGCTCCCCCAGCGATGGGAGGACAGACGTGAGCCAGCAACGTGCAGCTCTCTGTCCTGCAATCCCCCAGCCCTTGGGAAATATTGGCAAGACCCCCCCTCTCCAGGGGCTGTGGCACCCAAAGGCGAGGGAGGAACTTGGCAGCTGTGGTGTATCCTGTGTTTGCATTGCAGAAAAACCATCATCTGCAGCGGGCTGCAACTCCATCGTACCAAGGGACAGATCCTGCCCTCAGTGTCCTGAAAGCAAGATTCTCCCAGGTGGGTGGCATGGGCAGGGGACTCCAGCTGGGGTGACCACCACTGCCACATCCTCCTCTGCCATCACAGCCAGCCTCGTCCCCAAAATACCTGCTTCGAGGCTTGGCAACATGGTGGTCTTCACCTTCCCCCCTCTCCTTGAGGTCGGTGGAGGATGTACCTGTGTTCAACAGCTGAAGGGGGAGCGAGCCCCTCTCCTGCTGCCAGAGCCTGGCAGGAACTGGCAGGACCCTCCCCGGGTCCGAGCTCACAATGCAGTGCCTGGGCAGGTCCCCCAGCCTTGCCTCTGCTCCCCTGGCCCTGCCTGCACTCCCCAGCCCTGCCTGCACCTGCCACAGCCCCACAGTAAGGAGCCACAAGGGACACGCACTACACGACACAGCTGCGTTTGGGGGAGGAAGGCTCATCATGGGCACATAAATACTTTTTTTTAGCAATGATATCCCCCAAATAGCTGTTGAATGACCATTTCCCACAGCTACGTGGAGAACTGAGGATGAACACTAACTATATGTTCTTAGATATAATTTCTAGCTTTTATTCCCTAGCAATGACCTGAAGCACCTTCCTTTCCCCTCTCCTCCCAGCCTTCCCCCATGTCGGGCTCCCCAGCACCTGTGGCGCAGCAGGAATGGAAGCTCTGCTCACGCCTGAGAAGGGAGAGATGCAGAAAAATCACTAGATATGGCTCAGTCCAGAGAATCAGGACAGAAGGGGGAGCCCGGGACACAAAATCGGAGAGCATCCCACCTCGCTGGGCTCCAGCCAAGCTCTGGATGTTGACGGCATTCATAGAAACTTGCTTTTTGTTTCTACAGCCACCTCTTGGCATTTATCTATGGTTTATAGGAAACCACTCTCACCTCCGAGTCCATGCCAGCATTCCCACTGCGCTGAACAGCGAGCCGTTCCACTGGCAATGCCCAGAAATCGCCACTGCACCGTACTGTGCTGTCATCCTCTCTGTATTGATGGGCCAAACCAGCTTCTTCTCCTGTCTCTTCCCTCATGCTGATCCTTTCCCTCCAGACTTCTGACACCCGAATCACCCTCCCACTGTGCCCGTCATCCCCTGCCTGCTGTTCATGCTTTAAAACCCACATCACTTCGGAAGCCACCTCCTTGGCAGCTTGCTTGACTGACAAGCGCTTGTCCTGCCCTGGGCAAGTCCACAGCCTCCTGGTAGATAGAAACATTGTGGTTTCAGCCCCTTTTAACAAGACACCTTCAGGACTGATACTTTTAGCAGCAAAGGAGCCTGAGCTATGTTACTGCTGGACGCGTGAAGTGTCCCAGCCCCTGGTGCACCCCAGGGACACAGGCCAACTCTCTGACCTGCTCCATCTTATGAATGTTTTCCAGTGTCCTGAGATATTTCCTAGCAAACAAATTTCTAATTTTCTAATTTGTTTAAACAACTGCTCCCGCCTCGCGCAGAGCAGGCAGTGGAGTGGCCATGGGAAGGAGCCCAGCAGGGTTTCAGCTGTACGGAGAAGGGGCTGCCTTTCCCTGTGCTCCCCAAGACCTCTGGCAGGCGCAGAGACTGATGCCCTCCACAGACCCGACCTGCTGAGACTTATTTAACAATTCCTAACAGGCCAGGCTATGCTGCAAGCCTATTTTCAGATAGTGCTGGTTTGTACTTCCGTATTTTTAGATACCTTCTGTTTGTTATATCTCTATTTTACCCCGCCAAAGCCAGACATCAATTACCGACTCGGGTGCATATTAAAACATAGCTCACAAATAGACTGTTCTGCCTGTACCTGCCCTGTAATTTCTCTCTAATTTATTGCTGACAATCGTTGGTTTTCCTCTCCAGCCACGAACAATATGCCCATTGTAAAATACCCCAGGGCTACAGAGCCTCTCTGGCATGAATGGGACGGGAAAGCACAGAAATGTGGATTAAGACACACGGTCTACGCTGTAAACGGGGATCAGTATACCGGAGAATGGCTGGACAACTTGAAACATGGTAAGATAGATCATTTTGAGAAAAAGTACCAATTTAGATGTCTTCACAAAAGTTCCTACGAGCAGGGAGCAGTCAACGGTTGTATATGCTCCTGGAAGACCATTCATTCATGTATGACTATATATATATATGTCTTTGATATTTGTCATGCAAAAATGTACTCAGAAATATTTCTAATAGGTACCTTGAAGAGCTTTTGCATGCACTCAGGGGCAATTACTCAAAATATCTAGATAATAGATGTTTAAAAATCCTCTGCAAACACAGCAAACTGCAGTCAGCTCCACCCACAGGGATGTGCCCTGGCTGCACAGTCCCTGGACCTCTCTCAGCTCCTGACTTGGCTTCAGGAATATTAATTTATCCTTTAGTCGTGGTGGGTGCTGCAGGAGACAGAGCAGGGGAAGGAGACAGAGCAGGAGAAGGAGAGCCTGACTGAGCCCTGAGCAGCCAGAGTAGGACAGGCTTGTTTACAAGCAGTAAACCAAGGTTTGGAAAGATTTAAGTAAGTTCAGCAAAGGCCCCTGATCAAGATTAACAATGCGTCCGACTCTGGAAGCTAAACTGAATCCCAGACATAAACCTGCCCTGGTGCAGGGAGTGCCGCCTTGCCTGGGATGGAGCTGTAGGAAGGCAGCCCCGTAATCCCTTCTCCTAACAACCACGATGGTTTCCCTGTCATTCCTCTCCTTTGTTAAACAGGTAAAGGCACCCAGGTATGGAAATGCACCGGAGCTATTTATAGTGGTGACTGGAAGTTTGGGAAGCGGGATGGTTACGGCTCATACAGCATTCCGGACCCCATAACCAAGGAATACAAGAAGGTGTATACAGGCTGGTGGAAAAATGACCAAAAATGTGTAAGTGAGATTTCCTGCACCTGCTGGCAACAAGGCAGTGTTCGCCAAAATGTGGGGAAGAGTTGGGTGCACATGTGCAAAAAGATCACTTAAAATACTGATTTTTCAAATACTGAGGCTGAATTGAAGGGTTTGGGAAAATGAATATGTGGAACAAGAAAATGAAAGCAGGAGCAAAAGCTCTGGTATTTAAGCCCTCTCTCCCTGCCCTACCCAACCTCACTGTTCCTGGGGTCACTCACTTCTCCACATCAGATGCTGCAGGAGCTGCACCATGTCCCACAGCTGGCAATAGGGAAGCAGCAGCATGGCTCCGGGCAGAAGCTAAAGGAACAAACCTTCCTCCAGGCTTGGGCTCTCTTTAAATCTTAGTCTGAACTTGCAGAAAGCCCAGGAAGCTTCAAGAGTAAAATCCATCATTCATAAAAAGCCAAGAATGGCTGGGAGCGCCCCGTTGCCCACCGTCTCACCACTGGAGATGGATCCATCCTACCCATCCGCTGGTGACCGGGCTACAGCCCTGACCAGCTCCGCAGAGCAGCGATCGCTGCTCGGACTCACCTGCAGCTCAGCCAAGCAGGGCAAGAGGTTTCGTATCCCGTGTCTTAATCCTCCCCACCCGTCCCTTTCATTCCTCTCATCCTTGAAGCAGTCAGAGGAACCTGTATTGTAAGCACTGCAGGAAAATATACCTTCTTCTGGGAGTTTTACAGCATATTAGACAAATAACATGAGTTCTCTTGGAAATTAAGCCTGTCGCATAAATCACTGTTTTTTCTAAAGGGAACATAATGAGGAAGTCATCTGGTAAAAATGACTGCAATCTTATGTGCAAAATCCTTGTAGGAACATTTTCTGATCTGCCAATGGAAACCTTGTGTTCGCCTTTGTGTCTGCTCTTAAATTAAATTAATAGCCTCTTATGCTTCTAATTGGTGTGCAGCTCTATGGCTCCAGTCTCTTGGAGGGAGCTTCCCCTCCCGTTCTTTGAGGATATATTTTGCATGATTGAGCTTTGGTGAAAGATTTATGACATCCAAATATTACTAGGGGTTTTTTTTCTTCTACAGAAGCCCCCCTTTTACATCCATGCAGTTTACTAAAATTAATGCTCAGAAAAATCAGTTCTTTCCAGAACTGATTTTATTTTTTGTTCAGAGATAAATTAACACTTTATTCCTATGGGAAAACTCATTAGTAATATGTAAATATTTCTTACTGGTATCACTCCCTGGTATAGGGGGTACCTCTGGATTTCTCTTAATGGAAAACAAACACGTAAGACAAACACCTCCTGGGGTCCCTGGCTTGCACACACCCAGTGGTCTTAATTCAGAAGTTCACCAACCAAACCTGCCAGTGGCATCGAGCCTGAGGAGAGAAAGCAAAGAGCGGAGACTGCTCAACGTTAGAGCTCGCCTGCCCTGCCAGTGTGACGCCGCTGCCCCGGGAGCCTGGCCCGGCACCCGGCTGCAGGGAGGCACGCATGGCATCGCTGCCTGCACCTGCCAGTCTCACCGCAGGTAGCCTTCAGGGCTGCCTTTAGTTTCTTGTGAAGGAGGAAGGAAGCAAGGCAAGGAGCTGTTTAGGGCATTACCTCTTTGGGGGTATGGATGGAGGAGAAGGCAAAACCGTTTCCATGGTTAGCGTCACTTAGAGACCTTTGGTCTGCCCAGGGGCAAGGGAAGGAGTTGCCCAGCCTGGGACTCACTGGGCTGTAGGAAGCATCGTCAGGGTTGAAAAGCATAAAATCCCCGTGTAGAGAGACAGGTCTCTTTTATGCTGCATATCCACAGGCAGGTTTATATACTAGTAAAACCCACTTTTAGCTAAACATTAGCAGCAATCCTGCCAATGATAACACACTGAGATACAAACCTGAGATTTTGTGGTGAGAATAAAATCATTGGCCCAAAAAAAATCCCATACTATCACCTCTTGTTTCCTTTGACACAAGAACGGCCACTGAGCTGGGCCCCCAGCAGCCATGTGTAAAAGTACTAAGCAAAGGGGTAGTGTATCAAGGAAGTAATATCCCAAAACTGAACACTGACCCCTTTCAATACAGAGGCTCCTAACCAGCCATCTCTGTGCTGCCCTCCAGGGCTACGGGGCGACGTTTTACCCAGGCGGGGAGCGCTACGAGGGCGAGTGGAGCGGTGGGCTGCGGAGCGGCTGGGGACGGATGTACTACTCAGATGGATCCATCTATGAGGGGCAGTGGCTGGCGGACCGGCCTGGCGGGCAGGGCATGCTGCGGCTGCGTAAGTACCGGCCACCCTCACCCAATGTGTCTGCCTGCCCCCTTCAAGGTATTTGGTGTCGCGCTGCTCTCCAGATGCCTCTGCTGACCAGATTTCTGGATGCTACGTCGCATCTCCTGCTGCAGCCTTGCGTCAGGGTTGTGGCTGCTCCCCTGTGTCGTCCTTCCCCTCCTGGTTTGGGGCTGGAGGCAGCACAGGCTGTGCAAGGGCCAGCATTGCGCTGCTCAAGCCCACACGCATGAGAGCTTATTTTTGCTGTGATTTACATTTAAATGACTGGGATGGTTAGGGTTAGAGATAATATACTGTTGGGTCAGAGAAGAGCAAATCTCTCTTTTCAAGCCAGGCACTTTGCCAGACGTACTTTCTAACTGCTGCATACCAAAGAGGAGTCCACTTTCCAGCACAGAAAAAAAAAAGAGAGACGTTTTCTTTTTGAGTTCACTCCATCCCCTCTCTTACTTCCGACACTGGCTCACGTTGAGTGAACACAGGGGTTTCATTAGTACACAATCCCTTCCCAGAAATAACACCGAGCACATCATGGATTGGGAATGTTGGGGGCAATCTCAGAATAAAAATAGAAATTTGGAATTTTTTCCCCCCCTTATTTTGCTTGGAGTTTAACACATTTTTCCCCAAAGCGAAGAATCCCAATCCTTTGCAGTACAAGGCACTGCATTCCAGGAATGTTTGAAGAAACATTATCTCCATATTATTACTCATCTATTCTATTTTTTTGCTTGAAAGTGATCTCAAGGCTAGTAATTAGCTAAGCAAAGCAGCTAGGAGGAATGAGCATGACCTTCACTGCAACATCACATGCACAACTGCACTCTCTCTGCTGACTGTAAAGTCACTTTTGACCAGTGGTTCATCTGGATGAAATCAGCACCCGCTTCCAGGGGTAACTCCTTCCACTGATCTGCTTCGCTCCCATCAAAGTCACCCTCAGCATCATAAACTGACGGCCCCTCGGGGCTGAGCCATGGCTGATGCACCATTTCAGAGCCCAGTTGCCTCCAGCATAGCCTGCAACCGACGGCGAGCTGGATTCCTTTTGGTTAAAATTAGCCAGAGCAATTCTTTCGTACCCACAAGCTTGATGTATTCAGTTCAGCCGCTGGAAGTGTGCCCACGTGCCGGCAGCTTTGCGATGGTGAAAGAAAAGGAGTTCTTCAGTGGAGGTCACGATGAGCTGCAGCTCAAGATTAAATTGCTTGTAGTGGCAGTGTGCCCAGTGAGGGCGAGCTTGGCTGGGAGCACCGTGATCATTTGCTGCTTCTGCTGCAGCCCATTGCCGGACAGCTTTTAAACCAGAGCATTGCACGTCCGCAGAGGAGATCTTGTCTCTGAGCAACACAGCCTCCAAGATGCTCTGGGAGGAGAGCGGATGGGAGCAGCTGGGTGCCATGGTGCAGCCAGTGCATTCGATGGCCCCTCCATCACAGCCAGGTCTGTGATTTCGGTGGTTTCTGAGTTGTCAGTGGCTGGAGAACAGAAGCCAAGTTGCTCCCACCAGTGGGCAGGGCAGGTCGGTATTGCAGATAAGCACACCACCAGATGCAAGCTGAAGATAACCACTGCCATGGCTCCAACCTGTAAACCAGACCATGCCTGAATAGCCTGGCAGCCACGTTCCCCAGAAGCATTTTTGGTTTTTCCCTCTTACCTTACGGCATTCTGGCAATCCCCAGCTACCTCTGCGGCACCATGCTGGGTGCCCTGGTATTTTGGCCATCTCTTGCCATGAAGAATGGCAGAGTTTGGCTGAGACCCAAAGATATTTCCACTAAGTAACTTGGTCAGAAATCCCTGTGGTTTTTGGCTTAGAAACACTGTATGTGGGAAAAGTGGACAGCAGAGGACTCTCCTAGTGAGAGCAGGGTGGCCTGGATGTATCCCAGCCCCGACATCACCATGGGTATGATGCCCCTTCTCAACCAGTGTCCCTGGATGAGGCTACTCTCTTCCCCTTGAAGCTCTGCTTTCCCTGTCGGTGATGGATGGATGGATTCCTGGAGAGCAGCACAGACCAAAAAAAACCTCTCTCAACTTGCAGAAAAACGCCAAGAGATGCAGTACAGCTGGAAAAACAGTCTGTAACTGATTGCCTGAACAGTTCAGACACTCACAGCAATTCTTGCTCTGTAATTCATTGAGGAAAAACATAACTACAAGTATTATTGGAAATCAAGATTATTTTGACTGGACAACAATCAGATAGTGCTGCTGTTCCTTGCCCAGACAAGTAAACCTCTGCATGATTTGTTCCAGTGACAAATCAGAAACTTCTGTTCTATAATTTTTCATGTTGTGAAGAGTGACTCAGCGACTAGTCTTACCCTGAGCTCACTTGCTCCACATATCAGCAAAAAATGAGTATCACCGGGAGAAGAACAAAGCAGGTGAATGCAGTTCTTGTTCCAAGTGGGCAAGCGTGGGCTTCTTCCGCAGCCTTTTCTCCCTCTCGTGGCACAGCAAATGGAGCACCATGAAAGCAACATACCGTGCCGCATCCCCCTCAAAATTACTAAGGGGAGCGAAACAGATGATTTCCTCTTGTCAGTTTGCTGTGTCATTTGTAGCCCCTTAATGAAATGGTCCTAATTGCATGGTCTGCTCATGTATTTAATTGCAGCAAATGAAAATCGGTACGAAGGAGGTTGGAAAGATGGAAAGAAGCATGGCCCAGGGAAATTTTTCTACTTGGATAAGGGACAGTTGTTTGAAGGTATCTGGGCAGCGGATATACCAAAATGTGGAATTCTGATTGACTTTGGCAGAGATGAAGCTCCTGCCCCTCCTCAGTATCCAATCCCAAAGGTAATTGCTTGGAGATTTCGGGTTTGCTAGTGATGTTTGCATTCATCAGCACGTGGGGCAGCTCTCCAGGTAGCATTTCACTCTTCAAGTGATTACCCCCATGGGGTTTCCAGCTCACAGGGTGTGTGCTCAGTCTTTTGGCCAGCAGTGTCCTAAACAGCCCCATAGGGACAAATGGCCCGTCCAGCCACCGCTGGAGCCTCCTAATCACCCACATCTGAAAAAATGCAGTTCTCATGCACCAAAACTGCTTAGAGACCTGAAGCAGCACAAAGGAAACGGGGACAATAGAGGCAGAGACAATAGCGGGATTTGCGTCAAAACCAAATGATTTTGCCAAGCCAAACTGCTAAAGCTGACGGGACCTTACCGAAACCCAAGCAGCTGCAGCGCTAATATCAGCTATTTCCTTTAGCCGAGCACCCCACGTCAGGGTCTCGTCCGTGTCCAGCAGCCCTGCAGGCAGAGCGGTGCGTGTAGCTTCCCCAAGGCAGGCAGATGGGTGTCTGAGAGCTGACGTGCTCTGTTCCCCTTTTCCCTCCTGATGGACACAGGCTGCAGAGGAAGAGCCAGTCCCTGTCCCCCTCCCAAAGACTTGGCGAGATGCACGACTGGGCATGTGGACAGCCCAGGCCATCAGCCTGGCAGCTGCTGTGTCCTTGCACATCACTTTAGTGCAGGAGCCAGAGGCCGGGAGAGCCTGTCCCCGCTCCGTGCCCTCGGAGGAGGACAGGGCACTGGAATCAGTAGGAAACAGACGTGGCTCCAAGTGACACAGCTGGCCAAAAGAGCCTCAGCTTGAACCCCTGTGGTCTGCGTGCCACACATGTGAAATACAAAGGCATCGCATTTCCAAGGGACAGTTACTACAGGACATGGGGCGGGAAGCTCCTCTTTGCTTAGAGTCGAACAGAACCACACTGGATAACCACAGCAGACTGCTTCATTCTAGTAATGCAGGGAACAGCACGGCCCCGTGGCAGGTAAAGCTGCCTACCTTCCTCCTCTGCTCCAGGGACAAGGTTGTTGCAAATGATACCGGGCACACACAGCTACCAAAGCTCACAGCTGTTACATCTTTGCTTCCCTTATTTTTTCAAATCTGGTTTCTATAGCAAGGGTCCTTGGAGCACAAGCATTTTTAACGAGACAGTTAATCCTGTAAGTACTAGGCACACCCGCAACAGTGCAGAATAATAAACACCAAATACTCACCAGGGAAAAACAATCTCGATTTTGCAAAAAGAGTGAAAGGAGCAGTACTTCTGTAGCTAAAAATATTTACCTTACAAGGTTTGTCAGAGGTCACCCGAGAACAGCCTCCTCAACAACCCAGCCCAACAGCCTGGGATGAATTGCCATTTCACTCAGGCAGGATGTTCAAGCCTGGCTGTTTATTTAACTCCCTGAAGACCAAGTTATGACCCAATTTTCTTCCGCTCTATGAGCAACAAGAAAGCATCAACTTTCACTGCGGTTACTGCGCTTTCCATCAGAAGAGATTTATTGATCTCAGAATATGAAGGCAGTAAGAGGTAAAAGGAGAAAAATTTACTTCAGATTTTCATAAACCTTTTGTCAAATTACTGTCGCAAGCAGCTGTTAGAAAAAAGTAGATGACAGGTAAGCGTTAGAAACTGCCAAAACCAGAGATGGACTAAACGGTCAGCTTTTGCCTGGCAAGAGGCCGACAGCGAGGATCTGAGCTTCTGCATGGGAGAAGCATCACTGTGCGCCTCCATTAGCAGGTAGAAGGAACAAAGGGTGGGGATGCACAGAACAGAAAATGGATGAAAACTACAGAGCGATTGTCACAAGCTTTGAAGGAATCCAGTATGCAGATGACAGGGTTGCATCAAGGCAGAATTTGAACATAACTGCAGAGACAGGGAAAGACACAACATGGTGGACTTGCGATTATCTGCCGTCATCATTATTGAAGCCAGGGCTCCAGAAAGCGTAACAAAATAAATAAGAAAAAGACTGGACGTCTTCTGCCCAGAAGAACACCACACTCACGAACCTCCCAGAAAGCATCAGGACATAAAGCAGGTCAGAGTGAGCTGACCAAATCCTGGCAGGGCTTTGGTCCTTCCCTCTCAAGAATCTGCATCCAGTTGCATGCAGGTTACATGACTCCAGACTCCTGCTTTCATGTGACCTTTGATGCTCACTTGGGTGACTGCAATTACCTTTCAAAACTATATGCGAGACCCAACAGGCTACAAATCAAAGCCAGTTTTGTCCAAGAATGTGTTTTGTTAAAGGAGAATCAGTCTGCTCCACGCAGAGCTATTTCAAGGAGATGAAGTGATGTTCAACACACTGATAAAATTAGGAAAGTGCATCAATGTTTCTAAAACAGTAATTGAAAGGCTGCAATATAAACTAAAGTCCTGATACATGGGAGATTCTGTTACTGCTTGAGTAATCAAGATCTATAAAACCTTAAGCTTCTTCAATTACACTGCATAATTGATTTGTGTTCTTTTTATTTAGATTGAACTAGCTGATCCAGATGGTGTTTTAGCAGAGGCCCAGGCGATGTTTGATGACAGCCAAAATTAATAACTGGATGCTGAAGGAAAAAAAAAGATGCAAGATAAGAACACGATCCTGGGTTACTTATTCATTTGAGTCTCAAATCCACCCTGTGGTGTATTGTGGCATGGTCTGTCTCACTTTTCCCTCAAGGCTGCCCATGTATGCTTCACTGCGCAGGTGGCTTTGCTCAGAAGCCTCCTCCCAACCCCCATTATTTTGGAAAAGAAAGGAGAAAAAGAAGAGGGGGGGGGAAAAAGGGGGGGGGGGGGGGGACCACAAGCAGCAAAACGTGGGAAGAGAGGCAGAGTGACTCTTTGCCCAGCTCCAGCTCCTCTGACTTACTCCTCCTGTAAAGAAATAGCACTTCTGTTGGTTTCAAGGTCTTCCACATTGCCTTAGAGAAGAAGCAGGGTTTCTATTATATGCTATAAAAGCAAAGCCCTAGAAAAGTACAGTCAAATAATTGTCCCCTCCCACTCCCCCCAAAGTTAGCCCAGTACGTACCTGTGACCCAAGATAGCTTTTGAAGGTATAACAGATCATCTTTCCATTAATATTTTTATTAATGCAACTTCACTTGCTGGCTCTATGCATTTTCCATAACGTGACGCTGGTTCTCCTCCCTAACCCCGAGGAACGCAGAGCACCAGATCTCGCCCCAGCTCTGCTCCTTGGCCAGCCCATGTGCTGGACCCCCAGCACCCAACGGCACTGCACCGGCTGCTCCATTTCTACCCGACACAAGGACCACGCGCCAGCCATGCAGAGCTGCAGCACTTCTGATCTGTGAGGCACTGCTGAGTGTCACCCACCAGACAGAAGGAAAGTGGCACTGCAGCTGGCTGGTGAAAAATAAACCATGGGAGAGTGGGTCATTAGTTCCCCTGATTAATACCGTGCTTCCGAGTATCACACCTCTTGTTTACAGTTCATTTGGTCCCTTGACTCTTCACATTTTCTAGGCTGCAAGATAACCCACTTTTCTATTTAAGCACTTGGAGAGAACAACACCACCACAACATGCTTAGTCCCAAGATTTAAGCAGTGCTGACAGGAGGAAAAGCATGCCAACTACGTTATATTGTTTATACCTGCCTGCTCAAACAGGAAACTTTATCTTCGTATTATGACTGAAATAAGTAACTGAATACATTTACGAGATCCTCAGAAACACACAGTTAGGATTAGCACAATATAGCTGAAGAGATAAAGGATACAGAGAAAATAAGCATATTTTAGGCCTCTAGATGACAAATTATCAGGAACAATTGAGTATATTTTATTTCATTAAAGTATTTTATATCTAAATAAGTGATATACAATATCCAATGTTTAAAATGCTTGAGGTAAATGCATAATACCATTAGTATAAATAAGGGATAAAAAACCCAAATTCTAAGTGCACTCTTAATGTTTAGATCCATGTGTTTGCATCTGGTTACTGCCCTGGCACACAGTTAGGAGCCTATGCCCAAGGTGTAACTTTCATGACCATTTCCACAGCTGGAAAATGAGAGAAACATACTCAATATCATGGCTTAAAGTGCAGAAAATAGTCAGAAAAGGAGCTGTAATAACAGCGCCATTAGCTCAGAACCTACCAGCTTGAGAAAGTTAAAAATAAGGTTGTCCCACTAGCTTCTAAGTCTGTATTTCTTAAACAAAACAAAAAACCCCCCACTTCTCTGTCACTTTGTAAAAGGTCCACAAAATAAAGAGAAAGTCAGCTACTTATCGAGGACAGCAAGTAATTTTACAAAACAGACTTGGAAAATATATTTTCTGGACTTCCATTCAGAATAACATTGTAACTTTTAAATACACAATTTACGGACAGAAGCGTAATTTTTAAGCCTGACGGCACCCTTTCAACCATTTGCTCTAGTGTGAATACTGAGTCAGGTTTTCTTCCTTTACTGAGGGTTTAAGAGTCTTTTTTTCCCCAAGACAGGACTAGTATTCCAGTAAAGGATGGGAAAATACATTGTGTCTACTACCAAGATTTTGTGTTTTGGAATGCTGCTTCATTAATGCCTTTACTAACGTAATCCTTCCAGTGCTCCATGAATGAACACCTGTGGGACTGTAGGCACAATTCTCACCATCAGCAGATTTACATCAGTAATAGAATATACTTGAAGCATAATGTAATGGCAGAGCTAGAGAAAATCCAGTTTGGCATCTGTATGCCAGAATGACTTGTGAAAAAGGCAAGTGGAAAGCTGTTTTCTGCTTGTGAACCAAGAATGCTGCTGAAAAAAAAAAAGCCCAGGAGTTTTTTTATAGTTATTTTTCGGAATACAAACACACCACAGGTAACCTTGTCAACACTTTCCACTGCGGTGGTGCTGACATGAGAAATCAGTCCCAGTCGCTTCAGGAGGCTGCTTCAGTGGTAAACGCACTCTGCCACTAACTCTGTAGACACACCCTACAGTTTGTAAGTATGTCGGGATAACCTGAGATGGAGGTTGGGTCTAAGAGACCCTGTTCAGCCCAGGCTCAGTCAGCTCCACTGTGTTGTCATGTTCACTCCTGTCTAATTTCAAAATCCCAGGTTTATATATTCCACAGTGTTATAGCTACGGTAGGGAAGTCAATTTTCATTCCGTTAGACTTGAAACCTGCCTCAGTTTGTGTTCAAAAAAGAGCTTTTACCCATTAAAGCCCAAAGCTGCTCCACAGAAGAACTGCATTCCAAAAAATTCCACTTCTAGACATAGCTAGAATTACTGAAGCAGCCCAGGACAACTGCTGCAATCTTTCTTGGACAAACCTCTTATCTAAGAGACCAAATGGAAGTTTTTGCTTAAAGAGGAAATAAAAAAACCAACACAGTAGCTTCACTGTCACAGACGTGTGTGTCTGAAAGTAAGCAGCAATATTAATTACAAATGACCTATTTTCATAAATAAACCTACATAGAGAAAAGTAGTCTTCCAGATCCTTTGAAAGCAAAAAATGTATAACAAGTTATTAAACACAACACTTCAGCAAGGAGAAGACTTTTTCTAAACAAGGAAGACCAAGGCATAGCTAATTACTTGGGAATCCAACGCAGAGAAAGCACCTTTTGCTGCTTGTATCTGAGGATTTATTAAAAATATATTTTTAATATAAAAGTACAAAATAATTACTACTTTGGCTTGGAAAAACACAGCAGTGGTTCAGATTTTCAAGCAAAAAAATTATCCAGTGATAAATTCCATCTAGTTCCTTCTTTTTAAAAAAAGATTCCTAAATGGGAAACAGGCAAATGTGCTGGCTCGTGAGAACTTTAAAACAGTTATTGCTTTTATTTTCTTCCAAAGAAGAGTAGAGTAGAGTCTCATTCCTACTCATGTGGCCATACCACATCGCAGTAAGACTAGTCATGGGTGTTTAGCGAGTTATAAAAATGTGTAACTGCCACGGGAAAAAGGCGCAGGAGAAATCAGTAAAGTAATAATTACTTGGCAGCAAAACATACTGGGGAAAGTGGTGGGAAAGCTTTCACTTCTACCATCTGTCAGGCTTTCCAGAGAACAGCGCTAGCACTGAAACTGAGTGCTAATTGCTGCATATCCCAAGTAATTTGTATCATGCCATGCAATATGGATTGGACAAGCAGTATCTTCTAGTAAATGCCAACATCAAATAAAGAGAAAAAAATGCTTCTCTATCCATCCCTAACAAATATAAAATTTACAGTGTTATTTTCCATGTATTTATACAGCCACCATCCAGCATTAACAAGAAGCAATCTAGACAGTGCTCACAAGAGGGAGGATGCACGTGCAGTGCAAGCATACCCCACCATCCATTCCTTCAGATGTCAGATAGCCAAAATTTTATGAAAGGAATAACATTTTTTTCTCTCTAAAGGGTTAGAACAACATTTATAATCTCTCTCTAAACAGTAATCAACAGTTTGACCAGTTCATCCACAGGGGAGTCAACGTAACAAGGCAGGAGCAGAATAGTGGGTTTATTTTCTTTAAGTACAGGTTTATGCAAAATGGGTAACAGCTGAGGAGATAGTATCACCTCTGTGATCCAGCTGATCCTGGAGCCGTGCAAATTCAGCAAGTTCATTCAGTTCTTGAAATTGCCTGTCTGTTTTATGGCTCACCAGTGACCTGTAGAAGTGGACTGCAAACACAATGAAAATCAATCCAAAGGGAACCATGATAGATGTTGACGCAATGGCTGCTGCCTGTCCTGATGTGATGGTAGAACTGTTGCTCTGCAGTGGATTATCAGTTTTCTTCTTTAAAGGAAGAAACTTCACCCAACACAGCAGCACCACCTCTGCAAGAAAGAGCAAAGTCCCAATGACAGTAGAAAACGCCCATGCAAGCTCAATGTGCCGATGCATACGCTCATGAGGAGATTCCTTTACAGAGTTGAGATTATGCACATTGCTAACGGCCTCTATATTTGGAAGAATGCAGGTACTTATCATGAGTGCAAAAAGGTGAACTGCAACAAGGACAGTAGTGCAGGCACTGAAGGCTATCAAGAGACCTTGAGGGTAGTCATGTTCTGCATCTAGCTGAACTTCTACCATAGCCACCTGAAAAGGAAAGAGAGAGATGCAATTACCTACATTACATATTATTTGACTATAGAGTATTTTAAGTTTAAATCATGTTTCCGGAAGATCATCTCATCCAAACAAAATAATAGTCTGCATTTAATTTTCTCTTCATGTCAACCTGCACCCTTTTCATTAGGTCCAAATTTACATTTGAGCTATCAAGCAAAGGCCACTGTTTTCATACTTACTGTTCTGTTGTAGAGCAAACCATCAATACGCACAAAAGCTATTAACAGCACAACCACCTTGCCACCTCCAGCTCACCCCAGTGAAACATTTCTTCTTTCCTGTGTTATATTGTAGAGGCAGCTTTTGATCTTTCACTATAGATTATAAATTTTGCTGGGTATCAGGAAATGTTTTGTGTCACATACATATGTAGAATGAACACCGCATGAAGTCTTTCGAAGTATCTGTAACGTGAAAGCCTGCGAAGGCAGACTGCCCATCACAATCTCGCTGGTCCTTTCTCCTTGGTATTTGTTTTTAAGGTCTGAAGAGCAGGAGCCTTTCATTAGAAAGGCTTTCCCACCTTTCCATGGGGCTCTCGGCTATATTCTTTCACTCAAAATAAGTATTTCAGCAGATGCTAGAACACAGATTCAAAACATGAAAGTCTCCACAATGTCCATAGCAGCCAAACAGGCCTGTTGGAGGCTGGAGGAAAGACAAATAGTCTCCCAGAAGAGATAATATAGAGTGCTCCCAGACATCACTAGCTACTCTTACTCTGGAAGCCGTGTCTAGCCTCGTCTCTGGGCGAGCACTGCTATCTCATGAAGATGCTCCAAGGTCTAGTCCTCCACTATCGTATGCAGCCACGCCCTTTTATAAACTTAGATCTCCAAGCATGCCTGTGCTTAAGGAGCAGAACTTAGCATTAAATAACAGCACTAGGAAACTCATAAACCCAGCTCAAATATTTTTGAGAAAGAAAATGAACTACAATGCCTTTTAACAGTTTTTAAAACTGTCAGGTGGTTTTATGCATGTGCAATTGATGAGTGACATTAATCCCAGCAGCTCTCTTGAAAAATAATATTTCCTGATAAATTTGCCTTTCGGACAAAGCACAGTTCCAAAGAGGGAATAATGCAACAATGTCTCTATGTTTACTGCTCTTTCTCAAAGGATTTCATTAAATAGACAAAATATGTTTAAAATGCAGAGAAAAAAATCTAACAGCAATCTTAAATATAAACACATGTACACCATATAAGGAAGAGGCAGAGGCTGCCATTCAGCACTGTTCAGCCTGATCCACACCAGCCCTTTCTGCACCTCGGCTGCCCACTCTTATCCTTTGTTGAAATGACTCAAGTTGCTAGCCCAGCGAAAGCTAACCTGGTTAAGAATTGGTGATCCTCTGCTAGCCTAGCGAGCCGAGCTGTTTCTGCAATGCCTCTGATGAATAACAAAGCTGGCACAGGCCCGTGTAACTGAGGAGGAAGCAGCTGTACCAGGACCTCAGACTCTTGGTAGCACTAAGCTATGAGCCTAGCTCTTCTGTAACATACCAGTTTGCCCTCAAAAAGACCATGAAACCAGTTCACACAACACAGTGCCTGAAACAAATGCCATTATTAACAGGTTAGACAGTACTCGGCCTACAGCATACATTTCAAACACCTCAATTCTCATTGAGCTGCTATGAAGATTTCATGAAGTGTGGGTAATATGGATGCAGGGAGACATAGAAACTAGGACCCAAAGACAGCTGCAAAAATAGTAAGAACATTCAAACCTCACTATTGAGGTGAGCCAAACTACACCTAGTCTGGGATCCCATCTTCTTACACTCCCAGAACCAGCATGTTTAAAATGACACCAGAAGGCTTAACCGCTAACGCATCAAATACATTAAGCCAACCGAGGGTTTTGCTCAGACATGTTTCAACAGGCATTCAAGGCGATTTGCCAATATTTTAATTCCTTTATTGAAAGCTTGTATCGTCATAAGCCTAACCATCCAGCCAACTAGCAAACAGTTTCCAAGTGTTATAAGAAACTCAACAAGAAATTGTATTAATGCATACATAACTCTTGCTCAAAGATTTAAAAATACCATTTCTCAACCAAGGGAAACGTCACATTTGAGAGGATAAACATTTGGTCGTCAGGTCTCTCTTCTGCAGGATTGCTTGTTAAGTCCCAATGTACTCGTGGGATGTTGTGCTTCCTGTGTTTTTCACAGAACAACTGCAATCCTTCACCACTGAGGATTCATTTTCATATTTATCAAAGTTTTTGCTTGTAAATTTTCTGGTGTATGTCTAGACTCAAAACCATCCAGCATGGCAAGACATTTTAATCCTTTATCCTACTACTTACTATGTTAACGTAACCATGACACTAAAGAGCTTCATAAGATGAAGATTTTATTTTATTTTAAGAACTGATGTATTTAATTCGCTAAATGCTGAAGACATTTTATGTTTCCATTAATCAATGTCTCCATGTAATAATGATATCAAGCATCTGATTTTGAAGTTCAGTCAGCCTCTCAATTCCAACATACCAGCTGTCCTAAAGCTATTCTTCCCATTTCAACAGAGCATCAAGAAGAAATCTTTCCTTCCTATTCTTAGCCTAGCCTGAGCTAAAAAGAAATGCTAAATAATTACATTTAATCTCTGATTTGGCTATAATTATATGCATGCTCAAAACAAAACCTTGCAAGAAACCAGGTTAATTTAGGCAGCATTCAGATAGTCAGATAGCTCTGTGCCTAGATAACCACTGACAGAATCAAAGGGACAACTAACTATTAAAAGGAGACATCCAGTCCAGGAATCTAAGTTTTCCTGGGTTAAAAAGACTTCATTTTAACATTGCTGGGTGTTTCCCTAAAAGAGTGACCCCAGGAGTACCTACAACCATTATACACTGACAGGATAGCTTAAACCCAAGTTCGAGCTACACAAGCAAGGCTTCAGTTTATATGGCTGACAAATACATTAACACAGACCTGTTTTGCACAGGAAGCTTGTTGGGTAGGTAGGCCCCAAATCATCTCTCAGAAGAAGAGTTTTCTGAAATCCAGCAAGGCTGTAGCTGTTACTTAAGACTTGTCAAAATTTACCCCAGGAGCAGGAAGGGTGTAACTTCCTTCAGCTCAAATCATACCATGCAATTACTGTAATTCCAAGTGTACCCTCTCTATAAGAATAATTGTGGGCAGCATCAACATCACTTGAAAGGTAGCCTAAGTGCTAGTCTTCTAACACGTGCAAAATAAGCTGGCCACCGAGCAGCCATACACACTGCCAATTGTTCCCAGTTTGAGATGCTAAGAAGGTGCAAACAAGGCAGAAGCAGGGCAGTTGGCCATCTGGACCTTGAAGCCTCATTGTACACCTTCACATGGCTGAGAGCTGCTGGAGGGAGGCCACATACCGCAAAGCACCAAGGGGAGGGCAAGCTCCCAGAGGAGACTCCTAGAAAAGATCAGGACATCCCACGGGGCGGGGGGTGCATGCCTGGGCCAGTTTCAGCATCTTCTCCCAACTCAGTCCCTCCCACAGTAGTTTTCATGCCAGCACAGCCCTGATGCTAAACACCAAGGGAGCCTGGCATTAGGAATGACACTTGAAGTTGCTTAAGTCTTACTTGGCTATCCTGCCAACAAGTTGCTTAAGTCTTACTTGGCTATCCTGCCAACAAGCACTACGACCTCCTCTCCATGAGAGGAGGCTGGAACCAAAGGGAAGAGTACTAGCTGCATCAACTGCTGGGCCAGGAAATACCCTACACCAAAGTGAGTAACAGAAATGCTAAAAGGGAGACAATATCCGCCTGCTTTGAGGGAAAGCATTGCGATTTACCTGCTTGGGAGACTACAGCAGCTGGAAAAATACTTCTGTTGATGTGGAAGGGATCACAGCTTTATAGGCTCAGCCCTCCAAAGGATGAGTGTAAGAGACCTCCACTTTGAACATTCAGGGTATACTTACAAGACAGACACATTAGGTACAGCTCCACAACACACTGACAACTCTTTGCAGACCACAAGTTCTCCAGCAAGGGAGTTCGATCATTTTCTAAAACCGACCAGTGACAAAATGTGATAGAAGCTAGACGGTATGTGCATAAGAAACAAAAGTCACAAGAGTTTTTCATGGGTTCACAGACAGGACAGGAAAAAATTATGCTGAAGCTAACTAGCTGGACAGAGACACCCATAAGCAAAGAGAAAATGCACTAAGTTGCAGTTGTAACTGACACTGGTGTTAGAAACCCTAAAAGCAGGAGTGGGGGAAGCAAGAAAACACTTCTCTTTCCCATTCATTCAGGATGAATAGATACTTCAGAACTCACTGCAAATCGAGACTTTTGGGGAGGTTGTAGGATGCAGAATGCCTGAAGGATTTCAAAGTCTACTGAGGTTGATGGAAAGCCTCCAGGGGGGCACAGCAAAGCCTCCTTGTGTTCATGCCTGGCAGAGTAACTCCAGCTTGACCCGTAAGCGAAAAATCAGTTCATGTTTTCTGTCTCCTCAAACTGTCAAGGAAGCTAATTTGGGAACCCTTTCACTGTAAACTAGCAGAAAAACTGCCAACTCTTTTCAATTGCAAGTCTCTGTTATTTACTTCCTGGGCCAAGCTTGAGCCAGGCACCTAAAACAAAAAGCTGCATTTTTCATTATGAGGCCCCGTGCCTGTTTTCAAACAGTGATGCAAAGCATCAGAAGTTCTTCTCTTCTTTGCTCATGCTGCAATTTCAAAATGCACAGATCACAACTGCTCTTGTAAGGTAACACTTGCAAAAACAGGACCCCTGTGAGCTCATCCGGTATGATCCAAACCCATACGAAGCCTGAACTCATAGGTACACGCTGACGTTCCATGCAGGAGGATGTTTTCCTGTGTCCTCTATTAGGTTTCTACGCTGGTTCAGAAGACCGGCCCCTCAGGGGAGGAACTGTCATTGATGTCTGCACAGTATCCAATACAACATTTTTCAGCACCTTTTCCTTCACCACTTTCAAAGCTTCTTTGAACACTTGCTGCACGATTTCTACTGTGCAGCTACCGTGCTGCAAGCACCCTGCCTTGCTGCATAAACATAGAATAACGTAGGTCGGAAGACACCTCAAGAAGTCATCTGGTTTAATCCCTGGCTCAAAGCAGAGCTAACTTTAACTTCAGATCATCCTACAGATATGACTGACAGATTTGATACAGCCCCTGACAAAGCTGTAAATCTGAAATACAGCTTTTTGACAAAATTAAAGAACTCTCATGATGTTAGGATGCAGGACCGGAGTTCTCATAAGCCTAAAGAAGGTGGGCATCCAGATGCTTTCAAAGACAACTGAATTGGGGCACACAATCATGTTAAGGCTTCTGACAGCCCTGGATTTCAGAGTCATGGCAGCCTGAATACTATCGTATTGCAAGAAATTTAACAACTTGCCCTCCAGCAGAATCCGCATTTCAATTTAGTTTAATGTTTAATATCCTGAAATAAGTTCATTTCACTTGTGCATAATGCTTCCATGTCTTATTAGATCAGAGTGGCTTAAAAGAAGCTCCTGCTTCTAAATGAAAATCAAAATCCTGAATGGTCTGAAGGTTTCTATCCATACAAGAGGATTTACACAGTGCCTCTGACTAATATTGACTCCACCACTTTGCAAGAAGTGAGCTGTGATACACTAATAAATTTTCACAAGCAATAACAATTAATATAAAGAACCAGCCACATACGCAGCTGCAAATGAAGCTCATATTGCTACTGAAATGCAGGATAAGCAACTGTCCTGGTTTGTCACTTGTTTATTTTTACCACAGCAGGACAGAAATTAATGACTTGCTTCAAATTTTAGCATTATTCCCCAGATTTATAAGCTACTAGGCAGTGTGTTGGCTTTACTCAGCTTTCTGACTTAATCACAGGCTTGCATCTTTTTCAGAACCAGTAGCCACTGCTGTAAAGGAAATAAAATGCCTTATCTCAAGTAAATCTGTATTATCTATGAGCTATTTGTAGATTACTTCCTCTCCTCTCCTTCCCCACAAAGATGACTCTGAGCTCTGGTTGGGAGGAATATAACATGGGCTGGGAGTCTGCGCTCTAACTGCCATACTATCTCTCATGGTATCAAATACTAGCATTAACACACAGCTGCAAGGCACGATTGAGTTCAACATGCCATGGAGAGAGAGTTTCAAAACGGACAGAGCCACAGCTAATGCAAACTCCTTGCCGCTTCCCCACTAGACACCTGATTTTCACTAAATACATTCTGTAGCCAGGAGGCTGCAGTCAACAACCACTGATGGCCCTGCAATGGGACGGCTGTAGATTTGTTTCCCATACCTCACAAGATGCTATGTGACCAGCCTAGAGCTCCAATCACAAGTACTCTCCTGTCCTGTGTATCTGACACATTCAGACAAGAATCACAGAACAAGAAACCAATCTTATTAAAAATTACTAGGTTTGAATGTAGACAACCTCATAATGACCCCTTTAATGAAATACTTCAAGGAACGCTGGCTCTCGGTATGACCGCGTTCCTACTATGTCTATTGCTCATCCAGTTAGCTGCCTTGCAGACTATAACAAGCAAAACCCCTTCAGAAAGGACAAGGTCAGCTTCAAACATCAGTCTTACTAAAGACACCAACCATCTCTTATTGAACACGAGTCTAGAATTATCTGTATACCCTTGAATGATTGTTCTAACCTCCTCTTCCCTGGACACAGCTACCATTCCTAAACAGGAAACTGATTAAGAGGACAGGACAATTTTTATGCAGTCTAGCATGTCAGGAATGGCTTAAAAGAAAGCTGTGTTGATCAAACATCACGGTTGCATTTTGTAAGGGTCCATCCACACAGTGAGAGGAGGATGTGAGTCTTACCCAGATAAGCGTATCAGTGCTACAACACCTCCACCTCATTGGAACAATACGCACCAAAGCAAAACTGCACACAGTGATCACTAAAATATTTTAATCAACACCTATCTGCAGAAATATTTTCTTACTTTCACTTGTTGCAGCTAGGACTAGACTTGACTACATCTAGTTAGCCATACAATTACATGTGCAAGTGACTCTTCGCAGCACATGCCACTCTTAGCAGGAAAAAAACTCCATGCACATAGAAGTGGTTTCTCCAAGTCTTGAAGCCCACATCACAAGGTTAGTTGAATAACAAATCCTATCTTCCACCCCACTGCTTGTCTATGCATGGGACCACAGGGGGAAGTCAAGAATGAGATGGGTGTCATGGCATCACTGGAAATTAGCACTCCTCTGGCTGTCTCCTCAGCTCCCGAGTCAGTCGGTCTCTGTTTTCCTGACAGTACTATTAACTTCCAGAGACAGAGGTGCAGAGCCAGGCTCTCACAGAGTGTCTGCACCATTCATTAAGAGTTATAAACAACTCATAGAAAGACTCTGTATGAGCCAGAATCAGTCACCGGAAATTAAAAATGGGATTTAATTTTATTTTGCTAGTAAACATGAAAAGGCAATACCCATATAATCGGAGCAAATGAGAAGGTAGTATCTCCACACAGTGTTACATACAATAAATCTATTCAATAAGTAGGTCAGATTAGACATCACCGCAGGAAGAACAAACAGTGGCTCAGTATCACCTTTACATCCTCCAAACTATGGCAGCCACAAGCAGCCACTCACGGATGCTCCAAGACAGAGAATGGTAAGAGCCCCAAGTACTCCACGCTGCCTGCCTTGCTTGTCTACAGCCTTGAGACAGGGATGCTCAAAAGAGCAACAAAACGTCGCTTTTATGACTGGAATAGAAAATAACCTTTTATATGGGGGAAGCTTCTTCAGAGCACAGTGCTAACCTGTAAGTGCAATAGCGATATAAAAGGTAAGTGGCAGCAGAAGCCATGAAACTGGGCCTGTTACACTTTGCTGCAGGTTACAAAATGCAGCTGTTGCATGTTATTCTACCAGCAATCCAGTCAAATACAGCTAAAACAGCTTCTAGAGTATCTGTACAACACTGACAGCAGCGGGGGCCTGAGTCCTACCTAGCATTACTTCAACATCAACTGATATTATGGAAATGAGTTTCATAAATATTTATCAGTGCAGTCAGTCTTTTACAGAACACGACTGAAGCTGTCTTCAGAAGACTGTATTGGCTATATTTCAAAGGCAAGAGTTGACAGTTCTTTGATGATATTCAATATTTGAAGCGTATATATTACCATCCAGACAACAGTCTAGCCAGCTTGACTCATTAGAGGTATTTAAAAGAAAACTGTGCTGTCTGGTAAATAACGTCCTCCAAATCCTAAATATAATGAAGCCAACCATAGTGTATAATTTAGACCCCTAGTTCAGGCTCAGGTATTTTCACAAAGCTGTTAATTGGTGGAGGGAGATGATGTTTGAGTCTTCTGGTTTGATGACTGTTGGGATCTAACAACTTCCCCATGATATTTGTGACTCCGGTCTCGTGACATTGTTGTAATACTGTGAGATGCATCCCTGGTCACAAAATGATGCTAACGAGTCAGTTTAATTGTTCAAACAAAAATAACCTGCCAGCAGCCTGTCTACACTGGAGCTCTTGATACTGCTACTGTAGATGCAGATGAGCTAGTGCTTGCAATATTGGATACAATCTGCAAAATATTTCCAGCATTGATGAGATAAACCGGATTAAGAAGTAAAGACAGGCTTGGAGGGGGGGGGGAATCATACATCCTTATCTGGGATATAACACAGAAGTGAGAAATACTTGATGCTTCCACTAGCACATGGAAGGAATCTTCCGTTCTTTCATGGACTACACATACCCTACAATCTACAATTTCTTTCCTCACATCTAACAATTTGGGGGATTGATATTACTTGCTGGCCCCATAAATTGGAAAAGCATACTAAATGCAAGATTATAAGCTTCACAGATTTCCTCTTAGACTTATGGCACTTGATGATAGCATCCATGGAAACCTGCACAAAGTAAATGCTCAGGTTTACTCATGGGAGCTTAGCTCTAACATCAGTTTGCAATCACCAGACCCTGCAACTGTTTCTGAACATAACACACAGTGGCAAATTGTAATGTGTAGCTCTAAAACAAAACTAATTGTATAACAGGTTTTTAATCAATCTTCTCTGTGGAAGCATAACACTTTTGAGTTTGAAACCTAGCTGAGCATTTCATACTCTACACATCAGTGACCCGGGCTATCTCTTGACTTTGGCATGCATCATTTAACCGGGGTATGCATAATCGATCTTGAGGGAATAAACTTTGCAAAATGGCTGCAGTTATACACAAAATTAGTCCAAAATAAAGGAACAGGTTTGCGGGGATAAACTTAGCTCATACTAGAGGATGCAAGTACTGTTTAATTAAAGAGCAAGAATCAACGGGGCTGGCACGGAAACGAGCACATTCCACTCCCGACAATTCCCATCGATTTGCTGGGTGGTCCTGGATGTGTCATTTAGGCTCTTTCTTCCTAGTGTCGATAGGAAAAACAGAGGAACAATGACACTTAATTGCTGTTGTAAGCTTTAGATCCAAGACTAGATTGTACTTTAGAAGCATTTTGTTCAAATATCAGGTGCCAGAGAATCTGCTGAATTTAGTAAACAATGCATAGGCGTGACAGCAAGAAAGAAGGCCCTGCTTTTCAAGGCAGGACAACTTTAAAAGATCAGCAAAGTTATTCAAAAGAAATCTAAAAATACTCGAAAGTTGTCAGCTCTTCTGAAAACAGATGAGGAAGTCTCAGCTAGAGGACTATCTGCCATAGCAAAACCAACGAGGCTACAAGTTGATTTCCAGTGTGACCTTGTTAAAGGAAGAAAAAAAAGTGGATTTTTTTGAGAGAGGTAACTTCCAGAAAATTAAAATACGAGTGTTCACATGTAACATTCCTGGCAACTAGAGATTTTGTTAATCGGAACAAAGTGGCTTTTTCCAGAAATACCCTAAACAACATAAATTCAAAAGCAGCAGTTTTCAACTGTAGGCCACTGAACTAGAACTCTTCCAGAGAATCAAGAAAGAAGTAGAAGCAGCCTCACCTCATACATCCATGGGATTCTGAGAGTCCACGTAGCACATACTTAGAGAAAAGCCAAAGGGATTTAAGAGATTAAGTATGACTTTTAAATAATAGCATTTTTATTAATGCAGATGCAACCTCCCTTGGATGAAAATTTGTAAAAACCAACAAACTACATTTTTTTTTTCCATGTTCTCTCTCTCAATGTAAAAGCCTGACTCAAGAAACCACCTCGACAAGCTGTCTGACACAGGAGAACCGGCATACAATAAGGAAAACTCATTAGCAGCAGCAGAGTATGAGCTACCAGCCTGATGCATGTTACCCAAGGAGAACCAACTCAAATATGCCGCTGCACTAACACAGTCGCCTGTCAGTCAAGCAAATAGCAGTCCACCACCACCCCTGAAGAGTTGTAGTCTGTTTTTAGCCATTGAAGGAGGACAGTGACTTTTATTTGACCGTCAGAAGGCTGCTGCAGACCGGCTGCTATGTTTTCAAACAGCATCCTCTAATTAGAATTCCCTCTTAAGGGGAATATATCTTACAGCCGAAAATACTCACCTCGTTAAAAGCGGGGCAAAAGTCAAAACAAAACAAATCAGAGCTGTACAATTGGGTATTTACAACTATGAAGCATATTTAACATAGATGAATAAAGGGGGCCACTGCAGAGTTAGCAGCTTAGTACGTTAGAGGACTGGACATATGATGAAGCTTGCAAATTACCATATTTCAATCTATACACAGCTTGCATGGGAGATAATCAGGATTACTGGACTATTTTTCTGTATCAAACCCGAAAGCAAAAAACATACTAACAAAAAACTTTTCTAAAACATGCGCAAAACTCCAAACTAAGAAACACCCAAGATTTCCTTAAAAAAAAAAAAAAAAAATTAGCAACATCGCAACTGCAGACGACTAATGATGGATGTAATGAATCGGGGGGGACGGACGGACGGTTAACTTTAATCAGCTAGTTTTTCTTAATTTATCTAAAAATAGCTCAAGTGCAACACATGCCTTGCATCCGTTTGCACAACGTGTGCGGTTGTGGTCTGGGAAGAAGAGGGGGAGTGCGAAGTACCACAACCTTGGCAGAGCTGCGGGACTTTCTGTGCGCAGCCCGCTTTGCTCTTGGCACCAGAGCGCGAAGCGAAGTGAAACACCGAAGAAACCCATGCTAACCTCCACATTTACAGCACCCTACGGTGCTTCCTATGAAAGCAAGCGGGAGGAACGTCCCGCCGAGTGTGGTTTTTGACATGCCGAGTATCCTCCGCAGAAAAAATGAGCAACGAGTAAAAAAATCCTGCACGAGGTATCGGAGCTATTTAGCGGAGATAAAAGCCGTGAGACAGCTTTTAACTTGCGGCATGACAGCTCTCCACACAAAACGAGCTACCGATGCGACCCCCCGGGCTCCCCCAGCCCCTATCCCGCTGCTCCCGGGGAGGCCCCCGCGCCCTCTCCTCCTCCGGCCCGGCCGCCGCCCGGGTGCGCTGACCTCGGCTGCCCGGAGGGCTGGAGGCCGGCGCGGGCGCTCTGGGGAAGAGGCGCCGGGCCCGCCCCGCTTCCTGCCGCCCCGGGCTGCCACATGCCGGCTCAGGGGCTGCGCTCGTCTCCCTCCCGTCCCGTCCCCCCCGCGCTGCAGCCTGAGGGGAGGCAGCGAGTTCCCCGGTCAGAAAAAGGAGAAGCGGCGGCACCGCTCCCCGCACCCGGCTTCCTCCTGCCGGGGAGGCCGCGGGCCAAGGGACCCCTGCCCGCCGTGCGAGGCCGGACGCTCACCATGGCGAAGCCGGAGAGCAGCGCGGAGGTGCGGCTGGAGGCTTTCAGCTTGGCGCGGCTCAGGTAGAGCTTCCGCCAGGACAGCGCCTGCATCGAGTGCTCGTTCAGGCTCATGGGCTCCGGGCGGCGGGCAGAGGAACGGAGCGGAGCGGGAGGCACACGGCGGCAACGGCGGCTCCTTCCGGCAGCAGAGCGAGGGCACCAGCTGCGTTAACACCCCATGGCGCCCGGCGGCGGCTCCTGCCGGTGCTGGGGCCGCGCCTGCCGCCGCGGCGCTGCGAGCCTGCGCCCCGCCGCCCGCCGGGCACCGCCCCGCCGTCGCCTCATTGGGCGGCGCGGCCCGGCCCGGCCCCCGGCCCCGCTCCTCCTCGGCCGCTTCCCGGCAGCCCTGGAGGGAGCCTGAGGGCGGGCGGGCGTCGTGCCCCAGAGGCCGCTTCCCGCCGCCGCTGTGGTGAGGGGGGGAGCTGCGCGCTGAGGGGGGCGCGGCCTCCTCGCTGCCGCCCGTCGGGAGCCGTGAGCGGGGCGCCTGCCCCTGAGGGAGGTGCGACCCCGCCGCCCCCCCCCCTCAGCGGGCCTGTGGAGGGCGAACCCCCGCAGCAAGGCCCGGCTGGAGCCCCGGGCGCGGCCTCCGGGTGGCTGTGGAAGCGGGGCGGCTGAGCAGTCTCAGGTTGGAGCGTAGTTGACGGGAATCGGTGGTTTCTCAGTCAGTTTTGTATTGTACAGCCCTGTCCGGCGGTGGGTGCCCTGCCGCGTAGAGCTGCCCCCTCCGCTCAGGGCAGAAAGGGATGGCGTGTCCCCCTGCTCCATCCCCGCTCCTCGCTGCCTTCCCTCAAAACACAGCCATAAAGCATTTCTCAACTACTTTCATTAACCTCCCCTCCTAAAAAGCTTAAACATTTAATCGACATCTGTCCTGTGGATTTAAACCACTCTGAGCACCCACCCTGGCTTCCAATTAAAATTGATACACCTAACCGTTTATCACATAGTTAAGGTTTTCATAACCATTTTGTATGCCCAAAGCTCCTGATAAACTCATTTTTTACCAGCAAGCAGTTGATAAAGTCGATTAAGCAGAACATTTCAACAGATACGTATGCCAGTGTTGAAAGATTTTTTTATTACCACGTTCATGAAAACTCTTTAAACCATAATTTATTTTTTCTGTGTTTTACAGAGGGAAAAATGAGGCATAGAGCAGAACTCCATAGCAAATACATGGCACAGTTATGAAGATGATTTCTGAAAAGGTGAGACTTAATACAGTGCTTGTGCCACATCAAACCTGTGGGTCTGGAGAATTAAGGGATATGTAAGAAACAAACCTGTTGCTATCGATTTCTAGTAAGAAAAACACATTTTTAACAATAGAAATAATACTGGACAAGGATACTTTTACTATTTACAGGCACATGGATGGTCACATGAGCTGAATCACTGCAATGCTAGTTCCATTAGAAATCAAAAGCATTGGTGATTTTCTATTGCATTGACATTTTCCACCTTATTTACAAGTAGGAAAAATGCAGCAGGTTGTCTTTAACAGTTTGCTTTGTTCTTCTCTTCACACCTTTCTCTGATTTGCAAAGTCGTTCATTTACTTATGCACAGTAAGGGTGATGACAATCTATACCAACATAGGTCACTTAATGCTTTCCATTTACATGGCATTCTTTTTTAAAAGACATAGTTGAAGCATCCAAGAAAAAAATCTTAACGATTTGAAGTCTTCAGAGGCATTCCCTGAAACTACCGTTTCTTACCACATAGATTTGATCTCATTCCCTCTCAGGAAATAAACAGAGTCATCTTCTTGTTATAAACAACTTTTGGTTAGATTTTTATCTACGGGGGCATTAAAATGCCTCTGTAGAAGAATGAGCTTGACTTACAGTCTTTCCATAAAAGCCTTTGCGGTTGTATAAATGACTCCCTGGAGTGTTTGCCACCTTCCTTCTCTTTTATGGGTGACAGTACTACTGTATAGGATCCATCTGAGTAAAAGCCCAGCATAAGTTAGCATTATAAAGTACTACTCTTTGTTCAGTGTACTTTAATTCTTAAAAAAAAAAACAGAAGACCTCATCACCACAATCAGCATTTGCTCTGTCTCCCACTGATGCCTTAGGCTAAGTCTAAGCACCACATTGCAGAGCAATGAGTAACAACCATATTGTGATTTTATCACCACATTTTACTTGGGAGAAATGGTAACCATCAAAAAACAGTAATGTAAAATTTCCTCCACATCTCAAGCAAACATTTAAGTCTCTGTCATTTAGTTTCTGTGGAATCATACATTTAAAAATATTTTGCATTGCTGCTCATAAGCTATGAAAAACACTTATGCACATGTACATAGTAAGATTGATGATTGTTGACTATTTCTTCTTGTTTCTGCGCAAAATTACAGTTGAACTGTAACATCATGGGTGAGTACTACTGCACAAATAATACCTAAGTCTTGACCTGTTCCCTAAAATAAGATTTCTCTAAAAAAAAAAAAAAAAAACGAAACAAAAAAAACAGCCTGCGAGAGACATACAACTGAGAAGGACTTCAAGGGTCTTTCTAAATAATTGTATTAAAATAGACTCTTTGAACTCACGGTTTCTTTATTCTTCTGTCCATCACTCCTATTCCTGTTTATTGTGAAGGGCTTTGAAAGATATAACAATATTGCACACTGATGTACTGTTGAGTTCATATTTCATTCAAGGAAACAGTACGGAAAAGGACCTACCGAATCAGTAAAGAAATCTCATCTCATCCCATCCGCTTTTCCAAACCAAACCCACGTGTAATTTTAAGCTTCCAAGCCTCAGCACTGTAGCTTTGAAATAAGCATCATTTCCTTTCCTATCAGAAATAAAAAATAGGTTTGTTAAATAGGAGAACATAAATTAAGGACCAAACCTTCTTCTGCAACTAAAACAGGACTGCAGCAGTGTACCCTTTTTCCCCCTTTATGTTCCGTTTTACAGCTCCATTCTGAGGTACAAACTAAACAGGATAAATTCTTTTATTTCCAGCTCTAATTACTCATTATTACACGCCTCTATCCTGCCGCTCTAGAGTTAGCTGAAACAAAGAGAGTCAGTCATGCTTAATTAATGCTTAGAAATGCTTCAGGGAGTTCTGGAATCATGCTGGAGTTCAAAGCTATGGGGCGATGTTACCTTTGATCAGTGCAATTGCGGAAGGCCACCGAAAGGGTGTAGTCCTGCACTCTTCCTTCATGTCACCCCACTCCATCCTGTAGATTACACCCATCAAATGGCTACAGAGCTTCAATGAATTGACCTAGTGAAAAAAAAAAAAATTATTTTTCTTCACGGGTGAGTTTTCTGCTGGATCAGGTCACTGAACTGACTTACCTTGTGACTGCATGAACACTAGACCTAATGCAGGAGAAAGGAGGGACATACATGCAAGAGAAAGGGAACTGGCTCTTTCAGCAGCAGGCTGTTATTACCGCTAATTAGAGGTAATGTCAACCCGTTCTCTGGATCATTTATGCATTAACACAATCGGAGCAGGTGGCAGAAATCCAAGTTTCTTTCCAGAAAGCCCTGAGAGATCTGTACACTGTCACAAGGATACTCAATTTTTTTCTGCTAAAAATGTACTTCTGTATTTTCTGTAGGAGGACTGAGTAAGAATAGGTTCGCTGAGTACCATATGATTAATGTGATACGGTACTGAGCATGCAAAAGTGCTACCCTCTGCATAGCCGTTTTTCTTAAACGTATTTCCAGCTTCACATGCAAATCATCACTTCCATTTGTTCCTGTTATTGTACCAAAACCAAATCAGGTTACCACAAAATGGAAATTATGTTAGATCTGCATTAAAAACAACACATTAGAAGTAGCAGTTGCAAAAGACAAATAAAGGTTTGTCAGCAGTCCCAAGCAGTGGGGAGGTTAAAGCAAGCATCTCTGCAAATCTCATCTAAAGTAGAGCTTAAAGTTTAGTTGGTGGAATTTCTGCAGAGGAAAGATTTTGATCCATAATGTCTAGGAAAAAAACGTATAATCATTTTTAGCTTCCTTCATAAAACAATGAAATGGTTAAATATCTAGTCTTCTGTCTTAACCCAAGGTAATGTATAGAACAGTAGGTCTTATGTGATGAAAGGTATTTTAAAAAATGTTTAAAAGATTATTTCAATTCATTGTATCCAATGGGAAATAACTATGTATGAAAGCTCAGTAGGGGTGAAATTAACCCATTTCTTCATACAGCCTTCGCAAGCACCGCACTATAGTTCTTATTTTAGCATGCGCCCTGCAGTACGAGTTTAATTAAATGACAGCTCCTAGTTTCAAGCTAACAAGGTCAGGATCTAGCACATTGTCATGATTAGATCTTAAATAATTTAAGTTACATTAACATCCAGCAAAAGTTTTTTTTTTTTTAATACAGTTCAGACTAGCCCATTTCTCAATAATCACCGCTCTCTTTTCACACTATTAATACATGAAGCATTTTTTCCTGTATTTTTGACTGAAGAAAGCCTGCCCTGGGCTGTCCTGTACCAAGCACTGCCTGACAGGGCTGAGGTCTGGGCACTGCTGGAAACCTGCAGCATGACCTGCTCGGAGGGGAAACAAGCCCTAACCCTCATCTGCCAACACTTAACCTGTGTCCTGAAGCACACGGGTTTAATATCGCTTCTAAATGTTCTTATCCTATCTAATGCAGCTGGGGATATTTTAATCATCCACATTCTACCGCCCCCCCCCCCCCCCCTTTTTTTCCAGTTCTTTTAAGTTTGAGAGAAGTTTTTTGTTACTAATACACAGATTACAGTATTATTTCAATGGTAAAATTGTAGTTTAATAAGAATAATGTCTGTCTTAAAATGAGGTTGAAAATGTGTTTTCTATTTTTGGAGATCTATTGTGATATTTTGGAGATCTAAAATTGTGATATTTCTCAAACATTTACTTCCATACTTCAATAATGTGCTCTGGTGTTTCTAGGTGTGTGTGATTAATACAGTCTTTGGTGGGTTTGCTTGATCCACCAAGAGGCTCAGATTGTTCATGTGCAAAAAAAAAAAAAAAAAGACTTAGAAAAATGATGTGATTTTCTTTTATGTCTCTGTTCTGTCTTTTTTGGTGGACTTTTGTAGAATGGATGGATTATGTGTTTTTTGTCTTGATGATTCTCTAGTAACATCCATTTATCTTGTACAAGTACTCTGGCCTCAATCCTACAGATGTACACATGCATTTAATTTTAAGATGGAGTAATCTTGGCTGAAAGGTCAACATATGCATACATCTTCTCAGGATTATGGATTAATAATGCACTTGCTATAAGAGACATCTGGAATCCACACTTCAATATATAGCCTATACAACACTTCTATATGATAATAAAGTTCAATCATCTGCAAATAGGGAGACGTTAGAGAAAGATTACACGATTTTTCAAGATTCTGCAAACAGTTACTGGCAGATGCAGAAGGAGAAGCTCACTGCCTTAAATCCTAAGTTAGAACTTTATCCTCTCCTGCCTTTATCCACATCATGATTCATTAAAATACGGATCTTTCTGGAGAGATGACCGGCAAGGCCCGCAAATTTTAATGTGTTTTATCTTTTGCATATTTAATACATTTCATACAGCACCTAGAACATGACTGGTTAGGTATGCAAAGGGCAACCGGATGCTATGCGAGCGTGTTTCTGCTGGTAGAAGCAGACAGGAATAGTGAAGAAAAATGCCCTATTTTAAAAAAACTTTCAGTCTCCATTTAACTGATCTGAGAATTAAAGCCATGGAAAGACAGTTTGACATTTAGTTCTGAGATTTGTACAGGTTAGCTCAGAGCACTCCCAATTTTTGCTGGCCCAGGAGAGACAACAGTGAACAAGTACCATAGTGAAGGTAGAAACACATTTATTCTCAACGTCCATCTCAAAAAATTGCAAAAGGCAAACCAGAGGAGCACTATCAAAGCCATCAGCCCCCAGCCCTGGCTTTAGGCACTCTTTGATGTTCCCTTTCTTGGGGGGTGCGGAGGGGAGGGAAAGGGCGTCGCTTCAGAGAGGAGCCATGCTTTGGAACCTGGAGGCTCTTCAAAACCTGCACTCTGACCCTGCTATTGCAATCAGATGGTCCCAATATTTGCTCAGCATCAATTTAGAGTAGATGTGAACTGGTGTTCTAGACATGAGACCCTCTGATAGCCTTAGGAACCCGCAGTATCGCTATACTTCAGATTTTTTGTATCAGCAGCTACTTTATATGATTTTTACCTACTTCTTCATGCGATTTCTAACTACCTGTTGTACATGCATCTTACAAAGGCAGTTTTGCTTTATTTAGCACCGAATAATACATTACAGATAGCAGAACCTGTTCTCACAAAACAAATGTAGGTGCAGATCTCGGAGCATTTTGTGCACCAGCCCGTGGGTGCCTTCGGCAGGGCTACCTTGCCGAGCCACTTGATGCACGCCTACTAGAGGAACGCAGCGAAGCCAAGCGTATGTAAAACAGAGTGCGTAACTACACAGGAATTAACCGCGAGTCCGTGTATTACAGGATTAGTTCCCCGTGTTCGCTACGTTCATCCGCCACTCTTTAGAGGAGTCCTCCAAAACTGCCCCCGCGGTTAAAACGTGAGGCTGGGCAGCCGGCGCTGAACCCAATCCCTCCCCCCCGGCTTCAGGCAGAACCGCTCAACTTTTAGGGCAGGTCCCGGTGGGTGGCGGCTGGCACCCACGCAGGGACCGTCCGCGCCTTTGTCGTGCCCCCCCTCCCCTCCGCGGGGCGCCGCGCTGCCCCGCCGCCGCTCGCCGCTCAGCGCCTGCGTGCCGCGCCCGCCGCGCACTCGTGACCGAACACCCCCCCGGCGGGGCCGGCGGCCAGCCCAGCGCCGGTACCGCGCCGCTGCCCCCGGACACCCCCCCCCCCCCCCCCGCCACTGTTTACGTTCCGGGCACTGCGACGCCTGCGCCCCCGCTCCACACGCAGTGCCTGAAAATGGTTCCTTAGGACTTTGCAAAAGGCATCGCCGCCGCCCCCCTCCCCTTCCCTCCCCCTCCCAAAAAAAAGTGCTGGTGCAAAATTGCAAAACTTTAGAGAGACCTGGATGGCTTTTGTTTTTCCTCCTCCCCATTTGGGCCAAAAATGCAGGACAGGAACTGTTGACAATTAAGTGATGAAACTCTCCAAAAAAATGGAGGCAGAGAAAGACTCTGGAAGAAGATTGGTGTGTAGCTGGCTTCTGTCTATTTCCTATTTGTGCCTTTTAATTGATTTTGCTTAATTGTTTGCAAAGGGAGAAATGCATGTACGACGTAGGCAGCAGAGCGACTTAGTTTGCAAGAGAGCCGCTTAGGCACTGGGGAAGGGGGTGGAATTTAACCGAGGGGAAGGAGAGGGTGGGACGATAATATATTTTTTTTTCTCCTGTGGGTAAGGGTTTGTGCTGATCCACCGCGCGTGTCCGCAGGCCGGCTGTCGGGGCGGATTTGCAGGGAGAGATCTGCCGGGAGAGGGGCAGAGCCGCCGGAGGCAGCTGGTGCATCGGCCTCCCCCCCTCCCCGCACCGGGGGACCTACCTTTGTGCGCGGCCGGCTGTCCCCCGCTGCCGGCGGCCGGGCAGCGCCGGGGGGGCCCCGCCGCCTCCAGCCCCGGCTCCGCGCCCGCCGCAACTTCCCCGGCGGAGCGGCACCGGCCTCCGCCGGGCCTACCCTGCACCCCCCCGCCTTGCATTTAACTCGTTCCTGCCCCTCGCCCGCGGACCCCCCTCGCTTTCGGCGCTGTGGGAGCGCGCAGGCTCCGGCGGCGGAGCGGCGTGCGGGGCGCCGGGAGGAGCGGGGTGGGGGCTGCGCACCCATCGCGGCGTTACATAAAGCCATCTGTTTTTTAAATCGCGGCTTCCGGTGTGACTATGGAAACACTCGGATTATGTAAATACCGAAACCTGGATGCTGTGCGTCAGATTAAACGATTCGCCCCCCCCCCCCCTTCCCTTCGCCGGGGAATTATCTTGTATTCACGTGCAAAAAAAAAGAAAAAAAATAATAATAAAAATGATCCGGTTGCTAACGAGCATTGGCCGCCGTTCACGTTTTTTTACGGGATTGCCAAGCACATCGGTGCTGTAGCTTGGGAATTTTCGGCGAGTTCCGCCTGTCTCCTGCTCGCCTTTAAACGCCGGCTTCTGCACAGCAGCCCAAGTTGTAGTTTTCCCGCAGCCAAACACCTGTTATTCTTGTCTAGTTCCGTGTCACGGGATGGAAAAGGTTGTGCATGCAGCTGTGTGGTAGCTTGTTTGGCTTCAGGTTTTGTTCATTTTGTGTCTTGCCATCTTAATTATTTCCCCCAGAATCTGTTTATCAAATCGTCCCGCACGTTCCATGCGCTTTCCTCCCCACCGACCCCGATTTTTTTTTTTTTTTTTCCCGGACAATGTGGTTTTTTGTTTTGTTTTCTAGCGATCTATTGGCAGAAGGCGATACGATGAGAACGAGGACCTCTCGGACGTGGAGGAAATTGTCAGCATCAGGAGTTTCAATTTGGAAGAGAAATTAAAGAGTAAAATGTACCACGGGGATTTCGTGCATGCCATGGACGGGAAAGGTAACTGCCCGGGGGCGGGGGGGGCCCGGCCGCCCAGCCCGGCCTCGCTGCGCTGCCGCAGCCTCCACGTGTAGCTCCGCGCCCGGGTTCGTATTTCGCGCCCGCGTCCCCCTGCCCGGGGATCCGGTGACGACGCCGGGCCGAGCGGCGGGGGAGGCGGGGGGGCGGCTGCTGCAGCGGGGCCCTGCAGCCCGCACCGCCGCGGGGGGCTGCCCCGGCCTCCCCCCCCCCCCCCTCGCAGCCGGAGGGCGGCTTTTTCCCCGACACGGTGCTTGGGAGGCGGCGTGGTGATAAATGGCAGCGCCTTGCGCTCCCCCCACCGCCGACGTGTCCCGCTGCCCTGACCCCGGCGCACCCCCGGGATGTTCAGGAGTTAGGTCCTGGCAAAGGGGAGGCAGAAACCCCAGCCCCCACTCAGCCGGAGGTGATTCCCGCTCCCCCTCTTGAAGCCAGGACCCCTTTTGCAAAAGGATGCAACTGATGAGCCTGTGCGCCAGGGTCGGAGGCTTGAAAGTCAGTAACTTCTTTGTGTTTCTATCATATATTGAATTACTACGCTCCCCTCCCCGAAGTTATTTGGTTTGCTGAGGTGACTTAAATTACGAAGTGGTAAGCAAAGCCAGACAGCCCAGCTCTGCAGCACGGTTGCCTGGCAGGAAGGAAAATGGGAGAGGTTTGCCCGGGAATCAAACGGGCCGGGGGGGTTTGCAAGTCACCTTTATTTACTGCAGCATTGTTGAAACGGATCCCGAATCCCAGATGGCTATCGCCAGAACGCGGCCTCGTTGAGGACTCCCTGTTTAAGCCGGCTTTCTCAGGAAAGAGTAGTTTTGGCTGTAATCCTCCTGAAATGGCTATAACTATGGAGCCGCTAATCTAGTTTAGAAAATTTCCTTTTCTTCCCTCGGCTTAGTTTTGCATGAGCATTTTAAGCTCCTTTTAGAAAAGTTAATGTGGTGGAGAAATTAAATACCTATCTTATTTAGGAAGGTATTTGTTTAGGAGATAAGCTCAACCCTGACCCCTCTTCCTCCAAACAAAACACAAACACCTACTTTTTAGCTGGAAAATGTTAATTAATTTTCCAGAAAATGATTGCATTCTACCCTTATCTTCCAAATACTCCAGTGGTTGCCATTGCTACATGCTAACTATAACAGAATCCACAGCTCAACAGCTCTAAAATCTTTGGGTAGCTTTCTCCTTTCTAGGGAACTTGAAAATAAATGAGTGTCTTTTGTTATTTTGTTGTGGTCTGTGTCTGCTTTGTTCACCCCCACAAGGGATTTAAATGCTTTGTTGGGGCATTACGAAGAAAGGGTCTGCTTTCCTATTTGCTCTGGTTTTTATTTTTACTACTGGTTTATTTTTTCTATAAATCCAAGAGTTGAATTGAATCTAGGCAAAACAATGACAGTGGTTAGTAAGAATAAAAAAGTCAGTTTATATGAACACATGGAATTGGTTGAGCAATATATTTATTTATTTTTATTTCCCATGTCCTTATTTTTATTTTTAATGATAGCTCTTCTTTGATTTTTGTTTTTGCTAGGAATGTGGGTTGGAGGTTTTCCTCGAGATGCTGCAAGGCAGTGGTGTGATTTTTGGCTGGAATGCAGTTTGTCATAGCTACTTGTTCCCTAGTCTGCTAGGCTGCATATCTGCCTCTGCTTCTCCCACTGATATTATTCTTCATGTTTGTTGACTTTCTGTATTGGATGAGAGCCTCCTTAAAAAAATATCTGTGGTTTCTTTATTTGCTTACGTAAAGCCAGAACAGTTTTAATGGGAATACCTATGAGAAATGAAGATTTCTCTAGTATAGAAGTATTTATCTGGTAACCTTAGTTAATTGGATATTCATTACACTTATTTTGAGACCAGTAGCAATAAAGTTTCTGTAAGTTTAATGCTTTTGTAAATGGGTAATTACTGTGCTCTGATTTGGTAACTTTAAGTAGGAATATTATATGCCTACTTGTCATAATTACTAACTGAATACAGCAAGGAAAAAGTTGTAAAAATAGAGGGAAATACGTCCGCAGGCATGGGAGCTTAGCCTCTGCTTCCCCTATTTCTTTCAGTATGGGTTTTTATAGCAGACAAACATCACCGATCTGAGCTCGAGTCTGAGGTTCTCGTGCTCTCCCAGGAAGCACGTACATTGCTGGCTGAATCTTGGAGAAGTTAAACTACTTGTGTGTACCTCAATATAATACATGAAGTGTGTAGTGTATTTGGCAGCGTGTAGTGTATTTTGTAGTGCTGAAGAGTCAAACGGTGTTTTCCAGTTTAAGGTAGGGTATGGATGCTATATAAGAGTCATTTTTCTCTGTAAGAAAGGCGGAATAGCAGAACCATAGAAACAGTACGTGGCGACTGCAGGAATTCCTCTTCTCTCTGTGGCAGAAGGCTCCAAATGGAGTGTGAGGTTTTGTAGGCACGGCTCACCCAAATCGCTGCCTTGTAACTTTCTCTCTAATCCCCAAATCACTGCTATTGTATCAGACCACTGCATAAAGAAATCCCCAGGAAAGGCCAGTTCTGTGTAATCCTGAGAGTGACGCAACAAGGTGATACTGGTCAGTGTTAACATAACAAACTTATGTTTAATTTTCAGTTTGCTTGTGTGTTAGACTGTGACTCCCACACAAAAACTATTCATTTTTCACTGTCTTCCTAAGTGCCAGGAGCTGTATAAGATTTCTGTCTATCAGCTCCTGCAGTTACATTTCTGATTAATTAATAATAATAATAATTTAAAAAGTACTCTGTTGAAAGTAACAGTAACCCTCACACAAAAAGAAAACGATGTGTTCAC
The DNA here is from genome assembly GCF_035582795.1 of Mycteria americana. NCBI lineage: Eukaryota > Metazoa > Chordata > Aves > Ciconiiformes > Ciconiidae > Mycteria > Mycteria americana. Next base: position 11,119,137 of record NC_134377.1, read on the forward strand.
AAAATCAGGGCTTTCTGCTGTACTCAGATAACGCTCGCAAGAAAACATCTTTTTTCCTAAGTAGAAATGTATAGCTTAAAATGTATAAAGTGTAAACTTAAACACACAGTTTAAACTACTCATTTGCCCAAAAGTAGTAGGCTGATGTGCAGTAATTTAGGTAGGATTATCTTTTAACTGTTAATATGGTATTTCATTACAGCCTGTGTGTTTCAACCCAGACCTTAATTGACAAACTCTGACTGGATTCTATTTTGTGTGCATCAGTGAACAGGAAAAATAGAGAGCAGCTGGGAGAGCATTGTCTGTCATTTGGTTTCCGGTTTGGACCTAAAATATGCATTCTCTTTATATTTTTGTTTAAGTGATAGTGGAGTTCTTTGGTGAGAAAAGGGGAATGGGGAGCATTTTGAGAAAATGTAATGTGAGGTGCTAAAGCCATTGTAATTGATTTTGGGTTTTTTTTTATTCATTATTCAAACAGATTTTACTTTTGAGTATGTGCAAAGAGAAGCTCTCAGAGTTCCCCTTATCTTCAGAAATAAGGATGGACTGGGAATTAAGTAAGTTACAACCAAATCTTCATGATTAATAAATGCTTTTATAAAATAACCATTATGCTTTCCACTTGTATGTGATATATCTTTTGATGATCTCAATGTATTGCAATTAGTAAGACTGTCAGCACCCTTGAGAAGAGGAATGATTATTTTCTGCTTATAAACAAGCAGATAACGAGGTCTGTAAAAGTTAAGTGCGTACAGCATGGTACTATATAATCAAAACTAAGTCAGTGATGAAAGTTAGGAATAAAATTCAAAGATTCTTGCATCCAATCCATGCTGTCACGACAGAACAACCTCCCTTCAATTTCTGACTTCTCAATTGTTTTCTGTGTTACAGGTGGAATGCCTAATGATGCCTGTTGTTTTCCATTATAATTGTATCTCTTCAGAATGTTATAGCTTTGTAAATATTTAATAATGTCTAGTTAAAATGTGGTATTATTAGAGTCTTTTTGAGGTTGCATTTTGTTAATATCCAGTCATAAAGGATTTGGTATTTTAATAAGAGAATTCTGCAAGTTTATTTGTAAAAGTGACAGTGTCTAAGAGAGAAATATTAAAAATATATACTTTATCAGCCACATAATCCATAGTTTAGATAAATGTTCCTTGATACTTTTGGAAATTAGGACTGTGTAACTGATTATATCTGAAAGACGGACAATTATTCTGAAAGCATAATTACTTTGCTCAGTTTCAGCTGGAACACCTCAAAGTTTAGGGAACTGAGGAGTCCCAATTATTTAATTAAAAAGAATCAAGCCACCCCAACATAACTTAAGGAGAGAAAGAGAACAAACAGTGTTTGGGGTATTTGACAAGCATATGTCCTTTTACTATAAGAGCGAACAGGAGCTGCTGTGATGCTTCTTATGATGTAGTAAAAGAGTTTTATATGTTGAACTCTGAACAAGAAGCGCTTAACAGGTACTCAGTAGTAATTACAGTAATGTTTATTTTGTTGTACCATTATGTTGTACTGGGATATTTTTTTCTTTGGTTATTAAGCCCAGCTGTTTCTCTACTTAGTCCTGGATGTACAGTCTAGTTTCTTGTTAAAAAAAAGTAATGCAAACACCAAGATGCTATCTCTTTATTTGTTTGTGCAAAGCCTTTCCTAGATTGTATCCTAATTTTCTGATGAAAATGTGCACGTGTTCTGTAATGTTTTAGAAGACAGGTAGAAAACCTAGCTGTTAAGTGAGAAAGGCTGGTCACTTCTTACAGTTTCTAAACAGTTCTATGCTCCTATTTGGTGTCATAGAAAAATAACCTAATTTTTCTGTTGTATTATTTGAGATAAGGTGTGGTCAGGTGGAAAGCATTGATCCTTAAAGTTTGTAAAGAAGAGGGGATACAAAAGCACCTGTTTTGATTTCCTGAAGTCTACAACTTTCCATATAACCTTCATATGAAAACCTGAGAAGCAGAGAGAAGTCTTCCATGTTTATAGCTTAATTATCCTCACCTGCAGAAGCTACCCCCTTAATCTTAGCTTATATATTACATGACTATAGTATCATCTTTCCTGATGAGTCATTTTCTTGTTTATCTTCTCAGCTGAGTTTTCTTAATGTAAAGTACCGTTTGTTCTACGTTCACTTATGACACTGTTGGCCAGCCTAGTTCCTAGAGAACCAATGACATCTCCACTGAATGCTTGTCCCAATATACATTTACACTGTGTGTGTATATGTGACCATCACCTGAAGCTGAATCGTTTTTGCTTCAGCAGGAGCTTTATTATTTACAGAAAATTCCTGCTCCCTGAAGGGTTGTGCTCTCCACTCTACTCACCCAACTTGGCATCCCAGTTCCTTGCTTCCTCTCAGCCTCCAAACACAGGAGCTTTCCCTCCTAGAATAATTTTTTCTGCTGCATTAGAGCCTCTGTTTTTCTGACCCTCCTTTTGGCTTCTCTGCTCATCTTGGCAGGGTTTTTTTTCGCTGAAGGTTGTTGCTACTTTTTTGTTCAGTTTATTTCTTCAAGAGATGCTTCTCTTGGAGGAATCAAATGAAGGACATATCTACTGTGGAAAATGGTGGAAAATCATCTGAGACAACTGCTCTCTCTATATGCATTGGTTTTGAACTGCCGCTTCTAAAGGGCAAGTGACAAAAGATTCAAGAATTTCTTCTGGAAGAAGCCATCAGCTCTTCTGTGAAACTGGGGAATGTTTAGGAGCCAGCGATATTACTGTACCTTCCCAGCAGCCAGATCTTCCTCCGGTGTATGAGGAAGTTCACAAATTCTGTCATGGTTTAACCCCAGCCGGCAACTCAGCCCCACCCAGCCGCTCGCTCACTCCCCCCCAGTGGGATGGGGGAGAGAATCAGAAGAGTAAAAGTGAGAAAACTTGAGGGTTGAGATAAAGACAGTTTAATAGGTAAAGCAAAAGCTGCGCACACAAGCAAAGCAAAACAAGGAATTCATTCGCTACTTCCCATGGGCAGGCAGGTGTTCAGCCATCTCCAGGACAGCAGGGCTCCATCACGCATAACGGTGACTTGGGAAGACAAACGCCATCACTCCAAACATCCCCCCCTTCCTTCTTCTTCCCCAGCTGTAAGTGCTGAGCATGAGGCCATATGGTATGGAATAGCCCTTTGGTCAGTTGGGGTCAGCTGTCCCGGCTGTGCCCCCTCCCAACTTCTTCTGCACCTGGCAGAGCATGGGAAGCTGAAAAGTCCTTGATTTGGTGTAAGCACTGCTTAGCAACAACTAAAACATCTCTGTATTATCAACACTGTTTTCAGCACAAATCCAAAACACAGCCCCGTACTGGCTACTATAAAGAAAATTAACTCTATCTCAGCTGAAACCAGGACAACAGTACAAGAAGAAAACTGGGGAGATGTTTCGGCTCCTACTGTGCCAACAGTACCTGTTCAGCTAAATGCTCCATCAGTGGAGTAGTGCGGCGGTGGGAGCTCATCCTGCAGACACAGACATTGCTGGGCTTCAGATCCTCAGCTGCAAATGGCTGGGCGTTATCAGAGATGGATGACAAGTATCCCAGCCTGGGACCCGTGTTTCCTATGGCTGCCTGTACCAGTGGTGCATCCAGAACTCAGGCAACTCATGCTGCCTGATGTGGTGTAGATGTTGCACAAGATCCTTCACAAAGATATCTTGTTTCTTGGTGTCTGTAACCACAAGATTAAATATCTGTTTCTTCTTGATAGCTCATTATTCAAGATTCTGTAAGGAGGCAATTTGACCTTTCAGCAGTCAACACTCAACAGACATTTCAACACTCAAATCTCAGCTCACACATCATCATTGGCTTCCCTATTGTTCCTGCGCCCGAAACCTGGAGAGCTGCCACCTGGCATTCCCCTCTACTTTCGGTTAGCTGTATGCTTTCACTGAAGCCTCCTGGTATGATCTAGCCTTTGCAGAGTGGTGTTTGGTCTTTCTTGATCCAGGAGTTCAGAGACTCCTCAAGCTAACGGGATCATGTAAAGAGTAATCTATAATTTTTGTGTCATATGTTGGCTTGTTTTTCTTCAAGATGTGTTGTTTTTCTTCAAGATGTGTTGTTTTTCTTCAAGATGTGTTGTTTTTAGATGCATTCGCAGTCAGCCTTCCTATTCCTCTTCCTTCCTGAAAGCCACCAGTAATGTTTGTTAAGGCCTTGAAGAAGGGAGGGCTTTGGTTGTGTACCTGCCCCTTCTATGGTTATACACCATGTGTACAGACAGGCCAGGTTATAGATGTACTTCTGTGTTTTGCTGAGGTCAAAAAAAGACCTGGCCTCAAATGCTTATGTGTATGCACACATACACACAGCATGAATCCACGTATAGATGACCACGCCTCAAAGAAGACCATTGAAAATCTGGTACCTTTCTTTGTAAGCATTATCAAAGCAGTCAAATAAATAGCAGTTTTGGAACACGCACTGGAAGTGAAGAAGTAGCAGGACTGAATGCTGCATGCTTGCATTTTCAGTTGGAGTTCTGCAGCTCTGGCAGTTAGGGTAATGCATCTTTTGAATTCTGAACTGGATTGCGAAGAGGTGGAAGAGGAGTAAATGCTAATCCACAGCAAGATCTTTGGAGTCACTTACCCAACTCTCTGTCACTCACTAATGCTTTGGATAGTGAAGGAGAAATATGTGTTTCAGTTTGCTGTGATAAGCTTAAAATAGTCTCAACAGCCAGGCTTGACTAGCCAGCTTTTCAGTTTCCTACCGACTGCTGGTATCATTCTCATACTGTTCTGACATCTTTCCTCCTTTCTAGGGCTGTTTCCCTTTCTCCCTTTTGTGAACCATCCACACATCATGTGCAACTTCTTCCTCTAGCTGGAATTCACTGTCAGAGAAGAGAGTAAAAATACTGAAGCTTTTTATTTATTTCGAGGATATTCTTGATGAATTAGTATGCTGACAAAAGTAAGAGCAGATTTTATCTGATATGTGAGCTTTGGATGGTTCCTGCCTGGAATCAGTTGAATTCTCCATTTCAGAGTTAGTTGGATGAATTGTTTTTATATTTCCTTTCTCTGCTGAATCATTGAATACTCACTGCTCTGGGGGATTAAAATACTAGAATGTGTAGATCAGTAATCTCTTATAGGACATTCAACATTCTAATATTTTTTAGTTAAATGAGCATGACTTACTAGTTTGAAATGATGTTGTAAAGGAATTGTACACACTTGGGCATAAATGTCACTAGACTGAGAGAACATTGGAAACAGTTTATGTGTATTTTAAATGACAAAAATGAAATGTATGAGCAAAATTTCCTATTTGGCACTCTGCAGGATAACATGATTTAATTTTATTTACATTTCCACTTCTTATGTCTATCAAAAGCAGCTGGCATGCAATATATGAGTTTTGTGGATGTGTAGATATATAAATGCTGTGTGCATTGTATTCCAGCAAGATCAACATAGTATTGACTCCTGCCTAACTGATCTGAAACGTTGAGAACCTTTAGTCTCATCATCCTGACATTTACTGCTTGAAATGAGTGTCATAGTCTGCCATCTTCCATCACTAGAGCGAGACTGGACAGTTTGCCTTTGGATCCAAGTAATTTGCTGATGAAACTTGGGAACCTTACATTCCACTTCAGGCTTTGGAGGAAATTATGCTTTACTGGGTCTTTTCTAGCGCTACTGTCTCTTGTCTGTGGAGGCTGTGTGTATCATGATATGGTAGATTAGGTGATCCGCATATATGTAGGGTGACTTTTGAGATACAGTGGTCTGTAAAACATATGATATAAGATGATTTTTAGACTTCTGACATTTTGAATAGCTGATGATATGTGCTTCCACTTCTGTTAAGCAGTCAGCTTGCATGTCTGGGCCTGGCAGATGTACAAAGCATAGCTGAACAGTTTGGTTACTGTGCTTGGAGGTACTCCGAAATGACAAGGAATGAGATGAATGAGGAAAAATTATTATAATGAAACTTTGAAAATTGCTTTCCTGTATATTTCTGACCATCATGAGGTGTTACTTGTATGGCTAGAAGCAGGAAGGTCCACCTGTGATCTCTTAGCAGAAGAGGAGCTGTTTTTCTTGGAGGGTTGTTTGGCTGTTTCCAGGATTGTAACTTGTAGAGAGAATGCCGTTTGGAGAGATGTTGTCTCTTTTATCTGAACAGCGGTCATCTTGCATTGTATTGTGGTTAATCAGATATGTATGCTAGCCAGAGCTCACCCTTGTTAGGACTTGAATAGGAGATTTCTCTAGCACATCTTTAAATATTTACTAAAATGCAAGTTTGCACCAGTGCACGCTAAGGTGTTTGCATTTCTTTTCTGTTTGAGGCAACATGATTTGTATATAACAGAACACTGAAAATCTCAAATGTAGTCCGTCATATTTTGCTGTTAAGTCAAATCACCCCTCTATACTATTCTTCACCTATTTTTTATGATACATGAAATCTTTGGAAGCATTCATAGTGTTTTCACGCAATATGCATTTGCCTGAAAATTGCATAACAGTGAGGGAAAAAAAAAATCTCTGCTCAGTTTTTGCGTTGTTGGTATTCTGGATTTATATGCAGAAAAACAAATGAACCAACACTTACTGATTAGTTTAGGACTGGTGACATTCAAGAAAATTTTTTTTTTTGGCCATCATAGCACTGTAGCAAACCAGCCCTAACTGTATAAGAGTGAGTGTGGCAGTTGTGCCGGGTGGGGCTGCAGACGACGAAGGGCAGTCATTTATGGTCTCAGCAGCCAGCAGAATGGGTTTGAATTAAAGCTGGACCTCCCAAGGCAACCCAACTACAAAATGGGTTCTTGTACTTGAAACCTGCTGTGTTCAAGCCTGAAATTCTTCCCGTGGTGTACTCTTTCTCTAATGTATCATATATCCTGACACTGCAGAGAAAAACCAAGGATATGCCAGGTGTGCTCTCCAAAGAGCTAAACATGCAATTTTATTGTTAGAGAGGATTGTATTCTTCCAGTTTGAGTAACGTTTATTGTCGGCTGCTGCTGGAGCTCTTGGAAAGACTGGATTTGCTTGTATGCATGTGGGTTAGGGTTGTTATCTATCTTGGTTGTTGATTTTTATTTTGATTTCTACAAATGTGAAAAAGGTTGCCCATCTAATTGTTCTACGTGTCTGACATAAAATACAGGCAAGCTGTGGCATTTGAAGATAAGCCTTGCATGTTCTTGTCGCCCACAAATAGTTCCTCCTTCCCCTACTTCTGACTTTCTAGTGCTTGGAAAAAAAGATGAGCTCTGAATGAACCCTGAAGGTCAGTAGATTCAGGCTGTTTCATTCCGGCGAGGGAGTGAATTCCAAAGCTGTGGGGCCCTTGCAGTTAAATGCAAAGATGTGAGGGTTGGCGGAGAACTAACAAAAGATATTGTGCGGCCTCTGCATCCCACCAGAGGAAGGTGATAAGGGTAAAAGAAAGGGGACAAGCAGAATTTGGCAAATAGTTCTCAAGATATATGCATGACAGTAAATGCATTTTTCAACTTTACCTTTCAGTGTTTTCTTAATAGTAAAAACTCTTGCTCTAAAAGTTTGCCTATGGGCTGGATCGTTCTGATTTCTAACTGAATTATGTCAAAAGTCCTTTATGACCACAAGCAAGTTGTTTATCTTCAACCCAGGGTAGTACAAGTTGGACAGAGCGCCTAGCTGGCAGGTCCCACAGGGCTGTTTTTCATTACAATTCCTTAGTCAGTTTTTGTGCAATGTGAAGTATGAAATACTGTCATTAAGGTGAAGTCAATCAGCTTTAAAACCCCACTACTGTTTTTTTTTTCTTTTTCTGTCCAGTCTGAAATTCCATGTTATGGAATTTTACTCTCTCCTGACACGTAAAACTCATGCATTTGATGTACTAGGCTATTGTATAATTACATTAAACCCTAAAACATTGCCTGTGTTAGAAGTGATCATATAAATGCATCAACATCAGTGAACCAATTATGCTACCATTTAATTTCTCTCTGAATTAGCCCAAATTGAATTGAATAACAATTTCCCTACCCACCAAATACAGCCAGGTTGTCTTCTGCCAGACAAGGAGGTTTGGAATAGTCATTAAAACAAAGGGGCTTTAATTCATTATTTTTTATATTTTATTTCCAAGCAGTGAATCCAACCTATGATGATGTGACTTTGAACAAATTGGTTTACTGCTCTATGCCTCGGTTTGTATCCACTGGCAAATGTGATAATGCTCACCTCGGGGAATATACATGAGGCACCACCAGTTGCAAAGTGCTGTGAATTGCTTAGCAGGAACAAGCTATAGAGGTTTAGGATTTTATTGAAATCACCCCCAACCCCTTCCCTTCCCTCCCACTCCAGTGCTGCTAGAGAGCGCTTGAAAAGACACCTTTTCTCCTCTTTCATTACAAGTAGAGAAACTTTTGTACACTTGCCAATGCAAAGATGTTATGTATGTCATTAAAACTTGCACTGTCCACACTTCACAGAGGCTTTGCTCGATTCCACCTACTGCATTATGGACAAAGAGCACTATACATTTATTTCTCTTTTATTATGGTAACAAAAGTGTACCCATACTTATCTTGACGGTATTTAACGTTGCTTTCTTTGCTAATTATAGAATGCCTGACCCGGATTTCACCGTCAGAGATGTGAAGCTATTAGTGGGTAAGTTATTTTGAATGCACTGGATTAACTCTATACAGAACAGAATTGCTTTGAAATACTTGTCCAGTTGTGTTTGTAGACATTTGTGATAACTCTCAGAATCTGGGAGAAGGCATGGAGAAGCAATTTGTAAATTAAAAAGGCTGGGAGAACCCTAATTAGTAGTTGTGCTGACCGGACTCTGATCTCATGCTGGATAATTGGCCATTTGAAAGAGAGTGAATGCTTTTGCTCTTAACAGGTGTCCTACATACAGTTTTGTGATCCTAGAAAGCGTCAGCTCTATTGATCAAGTTCCTATTTTTCTTCATCTGTGGGTAGAGCATCTGTTTGTAAAAGGTATGGTTGGCGCCATATCACCTTTTGCCTGTGCTCTCCCCACAGTCTTTATCAGTGTCAGGCCAGGTCAGTGCTTTGAGGAAAGGTTGCTAAGAGAGACTGAGCACAATGCTTTGCAAACTGCCTTTTTGATAAGACACAAACCAGAGAAGTGGTGACTGTAATGATCAAATGTTTCCTAGCAATTTTTGCAAAAGAAATTTTTTTAACTCTAAGAAAATTTTGAGTAGGAGATTACACTGTATGTTTCTTTGAAATCTGCTTTTACTGAAGATGGACGTGTTATTTATTGTTTATCTGAAATTGTTACTGAATAGCGATACTGCAGTCTGTGAAGTCGTCGCTGTGGAGCTAGCTGAGTTTTGGATGTGTTAGCTGCAGTCCTTCGTGGAGATGTTTAACTGCATTCTTGCTATTTAGAATTTACTGGTTTTATTTACCTGTGTTGTGGCAGGAGTTAGTCTTTAAAATTAGCCCAATTGCTGCGTTCTGAAGGATGAATTTTTGAAAATTGCTCTTGAGTTTAATAATCAATAGGAATATCAAGTTTGGAAAAGATGTAGTTAAGAAAAGCAAGGGAGAGGAACTTGTGCCTCATTTCTGTTCAGTTGGGGTTATCTGTGAGAGAGGGGTTATCTCTGATAACCTTCCTTCACAAACAAAACTTGGCAATGTTGCTTAATTTATGACCTTTTATAAGTTTGGGGAAAAAAGAAAACGAACCTCTTTGGCAGAAAATGTTTGGCAGAGAAGTGGTGTGGGAAGTGCTATTTGGTAGCATTTCTGTTGGTCAATCTGCAGTTAAATTAGGAAATAATATGAGGGTATTTGGAAGTCCTAAATTTTATGGATTTCCTAAATACCTGCATGTGCACATTTGTAGGTACAGAATACCTCTTTTTGTTGCGGAGGAGCCTTGTGCATAAACCTTGTAATTATCTGGACCCTGTTTGCAATTTTCTGTGAATTTGTTCCATAGCTGATAAACTGCCATTTCTGCCTCTGAAACTGCTGAAGTTGAGGGTCTGACTTTGAGATGTTCTGGAACAGTGTAGTGTTGCATAACAACATTGTTTTTCCTGTATAACAGTCAAAGTGTGGGAGTTGCATTTCCTCAAGATTTATGTCCCTTGAAGTATTAAGGGGGTGGAGATTCCTGTGTACATGGCCAGCAAAGAGGGAGTATATTTATAAATAAAATTAGATTTATAAAACAATGGAGCAGAAATAACAATCATCATTAACTTTGAGATTAACTTTAATGTAAAAGTGTGCCGTTTCTCACAGCTGGTTCAGCAATCCATGTATATGCTCTTGGCCAGATACCGCACGTCATGGGTCTTTTTTATTGTGTTTTGACAAACTCCCTTTGGAGTCATTGTACTGAACCTGTAACTTGGTCAAGAACATTGTCACCTGCCGTCTTTTTTTAACACAGTTGATGACTTCTGGCATCGCAGGTGGAAACTTTGATTCAAAAGATCTAAAATATTTGGGAAATGTAAGTTATACCTGAAAAATCATAGTTCTTACGGCAAATTATTTCTGTTGCTGTGGAACTTGTGCCATATGTAACAGCCACATTGAAACTGAGAGCACATGGGGGCAATTCCTGTCTCCATGCCAAATTTCTAAATTATCTACTAATGACTTCAGGAAACTGGTGAGCAATTTTCATGTTGCATATCATTACTGATAATTTTTTCTAGTTTTAGCTTAATATATATGTTGCACTCACAATCTAATGTTCAAATAAAAGAGAAGAAAATTCTTGTTTTATTAATATCTCCTGTGATTGTCCGTGCATTTTTTTAGCAGCTTCGTCAGATCTTGCCTGAACCTCCAGGTATCTGCATTTCTGAAGCGCAGTGTTTTCAAAACTTATTCAATGCCTTGCTGAACATGGGAGGGGAATGATGTTTTGCGAATATGAAATGGAATCACCGTAACTCTCTGCATCTGAATGTGTGTGGGAGTCGATAGAGAACATAGCTTCAAAAATGTTGTGTTCTGTGTAAACTTGTGTTTCTTTTAAGTGTTTATCGTTACAGTATGCTGGTGCTATTTAAACCTATCATTTGTTCTCTTTTCTTCTTCAAATCAGGGGAAACACATTTGTTATAGAACATTGTAAAGAGATGGTGCTGGGTTTTTCCAAAGGACATAAATTCCATAAGAAGTTACTGAGCCTTTGGTCTCAAATTATTCTGAAATCTTACCTTCTTTTTCTAATGTGATTATTAGATCATCTCCATGTTTGGGTACCTATAAGTCACAAGGAGATAGCAACAATTGGTAGCCTAGCTTTTTTAATTTCCCTTTGAAAACTCTAGTCTGTGGCAAGAATAAGGAGAAAAAAAAAGGTGGGTTTTTTGATTGTCCTTTGTGGTTACTTGGGCTTAGGTGTCTATTTTTTTTAATGTTTCGCCAGACTTCCACAGAAACATTGCCATTGCTTGTTGGATTTTTTTTGTTTTCATTTGTTTAAAAAATGCAGATACCAGCTGTAATTTAGTTTGGTAACGTTTATGACCTACTGTTTATGACTTGCATGTTAGTGTGCATGAATGTGCACCTCTGTGTAATGTGTGTGGATGAAACACTCCTCCCGTACAGTAGCTTTACTTTAAAGAACAAACACTTTAAACTGCACGGTTGGAATAATGGTTATAACTAGACTCCTACCTCCATACGAAAGATATCCTGGATATTCTTTAAACCTGAGACAGTGGATTAATTTCAGCAGGTGGAATTTGTCTGATCTCTGAAATGGCTGTGAGCCAAGAATACAAATAGAGAAGAGGAGAGGAGTTACTCGCCTGCTTAGGAACCTGAGACAACTCTTGAAAGAAGAAAAACTCTGTTGTAATTTAATAACTATTAAGCTTTGCAATTTCATTGTCTAAGGTAGATTCGATTGCTAATTCTGAAGCACAGAATGTCACTGTTATCTCTTCATAAGTTGATTTAAAATTTGACAAAGAGGGTCATTGGCCCTCCTGACATCTCCTTAAACATCTGCCACATCTGCACTAAAAGTTTGAGTGTTATTTCTGCAGACTCTTTATTTTTCACTCTTGGCATGCCATGCTGGTGTATTGGTGCTGCATATGGACTACTTCAAAAAACATGTGCACAGCAGTAGCTAGTAAGCATTGGGGCTTTGTTTTATTCCAAAACTTTTTGCACATTTGCGATTGTTGTCTTTAGATTTGCATACTATCTTGGTTTATGTCCTTTTTTCTTTCTTTCATGTTCTCCTACTGCCTTGTTTTAAGGGCTCCTAGGAGTTCAGAAAACTTATCCCCATTGTCCATTTCTTCTCTGTAACTAGAGTCAGTCTTTCAGCCAGTAAAGAGTGTATCTCAAGGATACTCGCAGCCAGGGCTGCTAGTGAGACTCTCAGACACCACTTTTTTTCCCCAGCTGCTACATGTAAATGTAAGTCACAAAGCTCTCTAGAAACTCTCCAGAAGTGTCTTTACGAAAAAAAAAAAAAAGGGGTCAAGTTAACTGAAGAACTGATTATGGGGAGTAACAGGTATGTGAAGTGGTAAGTGTTGGGACAGCACAACAGCTATTACTAATTTTTCCTCAGACTGTGTGATTCTGAGTGACTTGTTTCTCATGCCCAGAAGAGGCAGCTATACAGAATAATTTATGTTTTCCAGGCCTCTTGTGTTGGCTTCTTCCACCAATGGTGTTTCTGGGCCACAGCATGGAGACATGTCTGTCATAGATGGGCAGAAAAGAAAGTGTGTTTTCCCAGATGTGTCTGCTTGAATATCTGTGTGAATGCTTTATGCTAATTACGCTAAGGAACAAATGAAGTACACTCGCCAAGATTAGCCGAAGACCGAGCAAGGAGAAGGGTAACTGCCTTGTTCAGCAAGCTGTTTGAAAGCCAGGGCTTCTGTGGTTGCTGTTGACCATCTCTAACCTTTGCTACTCCTGAATTCAAGGACCGAATGCAATCATTTGCTTTAGTCTTCGATGTCAGAAAGCCAAAGCATTCCATTTTTTCTTTTGTTTTATTTTCATCTTTACATTATTCTTCACGGACATCATAAAATCTGAAGAATGGAGCACTAAATAGTTTTGGAAGCTATGAACCACATAAAGGAGAGAGAAAGAGGAAGCATACATGAATATATGAATGTATGCATCAGTCTGAGCTCCTTTGTCTTTCTTTGATTACTTTTTTTTTTTTTTGTGGTTTGCTTGGGTCAGCACTGATTGAGTTTAAGAGATTATCTGCTTTTCTGTGGCATCTGCAGTACCTCACCCTTTGACTTGTAATTGATGTCTGCACTGCCTTTGTCTTCCTGGGTTGTCACAGTCTGCCCAGGAGCTCCCTGGGTAGGTGTGGAGTCCCTGCACAAGCGTGTTGCCTATATCTAAACAGTAATGGCTAGTCTGGATGTATTTGCTTTTATTTTTTCTGTTTAGCTGACCTCTCTTCAGTTTGCGTGCCACAGGCTGGCAGTCTATTGCCGTTGAATCCCAGCTTTTACACTCATACCTAAATAAACCTAAGTGGTGCTGCTGCGTCTGTAGCATGCATTGCCTCCTCTGTCTACAGGCTGGTGTAGCTTTGTGTGCCAGGGTATGTATTATACACCCCCAAAGTCCAGCTTGCAATCAGGGCTAGTGGAAAAAGGGGCAATTTCAAAACATGCTGAGGATTGTCAGAAAGAAAAGAGACTTTCAGTTGTTGTGATCCCTGGGCTGAAGAGGTTAAAGTTGTGACCACAGCGGTCACTTCTGTAGGATCAGCAGCATTGTTGTACGGAATTCACCGTGCCCAGCCAGGCATTGTATCAGTGGGAACACTGCAAGTACAGGACTTACACTATTCATGGGGTGGTCTAACAACTGACATCAACTCACTGATTGATTTTATTTAACTAACTCACTAAGGGGTTTTTTATAGAATTAAAAAAAATAAGTGTAGGAGCAGTGAAGAATGTATCTTCAGTCATGTATTTTGCTATTAAATCATGCTGTAGACTGGACTTGGGCTATAATACTTACATGGATAGAAAATGTTTGGTTCCCTTCATTTGGTTGCTGTGTTCACAAACTGTGTCAAAAGGCTTTGGTGTTTTCGTCTTGTATAAAGAAGCCAAGTAAAGTTGCAAGCAGCAAAGCTTTTAATTGTGATAAAATTTGTGTATTGAGATATGACAGTAAAAGGCAAACATGACAAAGCTCCAAAAACTGTTGCAGAGAGCAATCTTCATCTGGCCCAAGGAGATGATGCACAAGATGGGACCTAATAGATCATTTCAATATTTGATTTCTGTGATTCTGTCAAATATTTAAAGATCTGGCGGTAGGCTTTGATCTCCAAGACAAAGGGTGAAAGGAAAACCAAGGCTCTACATACCCTGTTGCTTGCTTTGCTGGGAGTAGCTGAAGAGATACCCGATTACTGCTGGGTTTTGCCTTCTCATTAGAAACACTAGAAGAACAGGAGTTGAGCCAAAAATTTCAGTTGCAAATTGAGTGTTTAAAGAAATATATGTGAAGGTCTCTGCCTCAACGATGAGTTTATAATCATGGTGTCAGTGGAGAAGGATAATAGAATAAATTACATCATTAGACCCCAGATGTTTGCAAGGGAAAAGCCCTATAAATAAGGGGGTTTGGCCCTGCAAGTGTAGGTCAGCCTTCCCTTGTGCTGCTGACAAGGATTGTTTCTGGAAGAGATGCTGTGTGCTGTTGTGCATCTGCTCGTGGTTTATTCACTAAGTGAATAACGTGTTACGGACTTCATCGTACCGCACTGAAGTGAGCAACTGAGCTTTCTTTTACATCAGTGGAAGAAATTAGACCTGCAGAGGAGTATTTCACTGTCTGTTACGTTTTTTTCACAGGGGAGAGACCTAAGCAAGTTTTCTGAAGTTTGGTGTCGCAACGTTTTGCTCATTGTAGGAGTAACTGCAATTCCACAGGGTAATGGTGCACAGTAAATAGTGTGGCCTTCTTTTCCCAGGTGGAAACCAGGCTGAACGGTGAAATGATCTGCTCAGGTGCCTGTTCAGTGCAGCGCTGGAAACAGTATTTGGGAGGTCTCAGTTTCTAGTTTTCCTGTAAACTGTAAATGATGTACTGAATGTGGCGAGCCATGGCCTCTTCGGTGCAGGGGGCTGCGATGGGGTGAAACAAGTTCCCTTACTTGTTAATGTAAGCAGGCTGATTTAAATAATTTGAATTCAGTTGAGACAGAAAGGATTACTGCCTGTCAAGTGTACGTAACAGCCATAAGCTATGTGAGGCTCTGTGTCTTTCATCTAGCCATTTTTGTTCTGTTAAATACATATGCTGCTGTAGTCCCCAGGAACTCCAGCTAGAATGAGAATATGCACGCCAGCTACTTCACAGAAAGACAAGAACCCCCCTAATCTGTACTTCTGGAAGTAGGTGATAATGAAAGGGAAATTGAAAGAGATGTAAACATTGTAGGTAATTATTATTCTGGGTTTATAAAATGTGATTTTTATGTATGTTAAAAATGGTACACACATTTATAGATGAATACATTTACATATGTATAAATTTCATTTAGTACTCAATCAAGAATCATAAGTGGTGTCTCCACAGAAGAGAAAATTGTGGTGGTGGTGACTGTAGATCAGGTGGGTAAAGGCAGGAGGGAGGGCAGAGACCATGTAAAACATTTCTTTTACATTAGCATACATTTCTTCTGGGGCGTTAGCACAATAGTTTCCGAGTTGGCTGTGCAAATGTGTTCCGCTTTTTGTTAGTAGCTACTCAAAAAAGCTGAAAGCAAACCAGATAACAGTTTCTGAGTAACTGCTTCCTAGTGATTTTTTGGTTCATTCCTCCTGCGTGTTTGCTCCCCCTCTCAAATTGATCTGCTCTGAAAATTGTATCATGGTTGAATTCACATCGAACTACAAAGCAAGTCGAGAGGCTCGTAGTGTGATCTGGGGGCAAGTAGGGGAAATTTTGTCTTAGTCAATGTACAGTTCTCCATCCTGTGAAAGAAAATTAGCCGTGCAGATACAAAAGAAGGACAAAGCAGCCACACACTGCAGTTCAGAAAACTTTCCATCATTTCTGCTGAATAGGGACCTAGTGTTGCTTTTTCTATGGAGCAACGCTCCATTTGTTTCAAGGAAGTTGTGAAATTGGAGACCGAGAGGAGTTAGGAGGGAGGCTCATTAGAGAAACTTTGTTGTAAGGAGTGCTTCCCAAAATTAAACAGGCTGTTCAAAGGAAGTGCAGAAGTCTGCCCTCAGACTTGCATCTAAGTCTTGATTAAGATGTATGGTTCTCCCCCTGTGCGGGGATTTGTCCTGTGAATGGGAGTGCCACGTTTGGAAGAGCAGAAGAGCTGAGTCAGGAGTCATTAGCTGCTGTATCTCCAGGAGTCTTGTGTGGCAGGATAAGGAGGAAGCAGTGAGGTCTTTGCTCTGTTCCTAGTGTCCAAATAATGCATTTTTCAAAATGCAGCGGACCAGGCTCTTCTAGGGGAGAGGAGTCAACACTGATCTCATGCGAGGGGAGGTACTTGTATGAAATACTTCCATTCATTGCCAGATTTCTCCTCTTGTTTCTCATGGGGTTTTTTTGTGCCCCACGGTGTGATCTGTGCCTGGCTTGCTCTCTGGGTTCTGCATTCTTCCTTTTCATGTAAGTGAGACTGTTGGAGTATTAACCAAAACTGAGTTAAGAAAAGCATCCTCATTGTTCTCATGGTTTGGAAGGCCAATGTCTGTGTAGTTTTATAAAAAAACAACTTGTGAACATGCTCTTCAGCTTGTGAGGATTCAGATCGAGGGTACCTCAGGTTCTGGATCCTGCAAGTCACACCATTAATTCATCAAGGGGCTCAGGTCCAGAAGAGACGGTACATCTCCCTGATAGCTGAGAGGAGCAGGGGGATCCAAGAGCACTTTGAAGACAGGAGATAAGGATGGCTCCTTGCAGGATGAGGCTGAGCTTGGATGTTCCTCACAGGTCACTGTAAAAGAATTGCACGTCAGTGCTATTCCCATTGATCTGAGGATCCAAACCCAAAACCTGTGCTTTAAGGGAGCTGAGTTATGTACCTGGCTACAAACTTTTTCAAGGGGGAAAAATGGGAAATCAGAAAGCAGTGTATGTCAAGGCCAGTGATTTGTCTCAGATGTTATAAAGCTATTTGCAGTATTACAGCAACATGTGTTTGAGATCCAGTCTTTATAAAAACAAACGGTTCCTCCATCATATTGTTTTGTGGCCAAAACTTGTTTTAAAATCTCCCACTATTTTTTAAAAACACTTTGTTTTTAAAATCAAGTTCCAAATGTCCTCACAGTCATGCTGTTGGGACTGCCAACAAGCTTCATGCTCTGAAGTTTCTCTGTAGTTGGGAAATCTGCTAAGTCAGACCTCAACTAAAATCAGCAAATAAATGTTACCACTGAAAATGGTAACTTCCAAGTGCCTCTAAGCTAGGATGGAGTCAAACCAATGGTCTGTCAACAAAGGGGTTTGTAAGTACTGTTGGTGTGAGCTGGCCAGGCTTCTAGCTGTTGCATTTCTTTTTAAATGTGAGAACTACAAAGAGGAAACATCTGGACAATAAAAAAGCGCACTGTTTTATTGAAGCGGTTCATTCCAATTCTGTCTAGCAAGTTTCTCTTTTCCAAGTACAGCACTGAAGACTTATTGGCTCATCCTTTTGTCTTTGTCTTTTTTTCTTTCTTTTCCCTTGAGCGACCTCTCCTGTTTTCTTTGTATCCCTCTTTCTTTGATGAGGCTACTGTATTGTATAGAACTCTTGTTACTCCCTAATCTCATAGTGGCTTGTGAGGAAGTACAGATAAATCCTTCCAGACTTGAGCAAGTGCTATTAGGATACTCTTACCAACCATGAACCAACCAATAATGATAGAGAGATCAACATACTTTGCTGTAAGCAGGACCAGTAGGACTTGACAGGTGGGTTTTTGTTTGTTTATCACGGGATCTATTAGCTCTTTGTGGGACACCGGCAGTCTGTTGATCAGACAACGTAATGTGATTTCTGAACTGTTCCTCTCTCTGCTCCCTGTTTGCTCACATCTAGGAAGAATTACAAAGTTGTGGAGCTGCGCTGTGTTCTCTCCTGGGCAGAATTAAAATTAGAAACTAGATTTCAGAGTTTCCGAATGGATTCTTTTCAAGTGAAGGTTACATTAGTGATTTTCCTACAGTCTGAGGGCTCTACCTAATTTGTCGAAAATTGAAGTGGTTTGTAGCAGCTCTGAAGCAACCCTTTGGGACGTTGGCATCCACCGATATTAAAGTGGAGCAGTGCATGTGTAAAGTGGAAATCTCTCTCTATTAAAGTGGCATATTGCAGACTTTCAGAGGACATTGCTTCATTTAACACGCACTGGTTTTGTGCCTCTTAAATAGCTTATTTTTTAAGAAGAAGAGCTCCAGTCTGTAATATCAGAAGGGGACGTTGCGGCTATGGTTCGGTGTGACTGTATGATTTCCCACAGCAGCCGCCAGTGCTGGTGCTCCATGCACATCCCTTACCCTGATGTTTGTGGAACTGTGCTGTGAAGCAGGCAGGGAGCTGACCCCGCTTAAAAAAATTATTTAAGCCTCATCAGTTTCTTGAGTACTGGTGAACAGTTTGTATCATGAAACCAGGACCTGGGGCAGAGAGAGGTTAAAACTTACCCAGTGTTCCTGATAGATAGGAAATAGAAACTTGTCCCTCTAATTCCAGTACCGTGCTCTGGTGCCAGACTATCTTTTTGTCATCTAAACTGGCATCTAGTTTTCGCTATTGCTGCCTATTATGTGCCCTGGTATAGTGTCTCTATTCTTAGTGCTACCCATGACATCTAACCACTTGGGTTTTTGCCATACCAATTAAGCAAATCTAAATTGGTGTCCTGCTCATTCTCTTCCTTCTCTCCCCACTTCTGGCATTGCTCTCCTATCCCCTTCCTGTGTGCTGGCATGGGCTTTGCTCTTCCTTGCAGTGAGGTGGTTCAGAAAGTTGAACTGGCAGAAAACTCGCGCTGTCTTCCTCCCTTGCATAGAGGGGGAGGAATATATATATATATATATATATATATATTTAATACTGGTTTAGCTCAGCACTAACCGATGCTGGGCTAAAATATGATGGATGTAGCCTTCTACCTCTGTCATGAGTTTCCACTGGGGAGCTGTCAATCAGAAGAGTGCCTGATGAGCGAGCCTCGATTCATGATTAGGGCTTCTGTGCAATAAAATAAATAAAAAGAAGGTATTTGCTCCCTCTTTATGGGTTTTTTTGGCTCTTAGAAATAAAAGTGAAATATTGTAACACTTGCCTGCCTATGTTTAGCATGTCCGCTGACTTGCCATTTTGGAAGTAGAACCATTTCTATTTTTAGAGCTAAGCTTCCTGTTTGAGCTCTCTTTAAGTTTGTCCTTTGCCTAACACAGTCAAACTCTTAAAAAAAATCTTAGTTAAACTGGGACAGTTTTGCTAAAAACAGTCATGTTCATGTCTGGATATAAACAGCAGTAAATCTGCTTTGAATGAACATTATAATAAAAATTAAAACTCTCAAAATAATGTATTTCCATGATGTCAAAACATGAAAGTGAAATTGAACTGATGTGTTGATGTGGTCATGGTCATCTCAAAGCTTCTGTCTACAAGTGGATTTAAAAATGAGTTGTCCACGTGGGAAAATTAACCAGAACAGCTATTTTAGAATAACTCCCCGTAGTCACACTGTTCTTCTGCAGTAAGCATCCTCTGCTTTAGCTCATCCAAACTAGAAAAGAGCTGTTTTATTCTGGAGGAATAGCACCCAAAATCCTAAATATTTCATGGTAATTGTTATGCTTTAGTGTCATAATTTACCTTAGTCCAAAATGACCTTCAAGCGTAGCTATGCCTTTACCTAAAAATATATATTAATATCCGCATGTTCTGAAAGTCTGATGTAATCACAACTATATACATCTTAAGATGTCCTCATTAAAGTGTGGATACTAGATGTGTGGTGCTCTTGCCAGCCCTTTGACGGGACACCTTTAAATACCAGTCTAGACCAAAGGAGAGCTGCAGGAGTGCTGATATAATTCACACGTTAATTGGCAACATGAATGGTAGTCGAAGGTCTTCTTCCATTTCCTAGTTGCCAAGTATCAGGAAATCAAGGCTATAATGTTTCTCATTATGGGCTGCTGATGAGATTTCAGGAGGCAGAAAAGGCAATCGAAGGGAAGAGGCAGTCTTTCCCTCCCACTTCTGGCTGTTCCACCCCGCTTGTGCCATGCTGGCTCTTGATCCTGAGGTCCTTCTCCTGGTCCAGCTTTGGTGTATGTCTAACCCCTCAGTGAGCTGATCCAGTTCACACTATCAGCAGAAAACTAGAAAACCAGAAAAAGAAAAATATTTTCCTGATATCTTCGTAATCTCCATTTGCTTGCCCCGAAATCGGAGGAGTGCTAGCGTCAAAGTGAGAGAAGGTCAGGGCTGCACAGCCAGGACAGGGGAGGTGAGACTTTCAAGGAGCAGGGAGCTTTTGAATCATCTCAGCCATCTCCCCAAACCTCTCCTTGATGGAGAGGCGTGCGCCGTCCCTCCGAGCTGGATGCTGAGTTGCGGGCTGGGCTTCGGCACGTGTTGCCAGATGCCCCGGGCACAGCTACGCTCTTCTTCCCACCATTAATATTACTGTTAGAGCACATCACAAGGAAGTATAGCTTGGCATTTACAATGTAAATAAGGCCATAAAAACCTAAATTGTCCTTTCCTTGTTGGGGTGTGGTTCTGCGTCAGAGGCAGCTTTCCTAAAAATAAAAGGAGAATAGATTGCACTGATCCAGTCAATGCTCCTTTGTACTTGTCTTTTGGAAAATAAAGAACTCTGCTATTGCCAGATTAACATGTCACTTACGAAATAATTTAATTTCTGTAGGGTTCTTAGTATGCAAAGATGCTCTTCATAGTGTAGAATACAATGATACTATAAAATGCTATTAACATGAAATTATTTCATTTTTATAACATTTTTCCTATATTTTATCTGTTACTGTTAAATACGTTTTATGTTGAGACATTTTAGGAAACGATCAATGGTCTTAAAATAGATTTGATAGATAAATAAAACATAAGATTTTCAACAAAGTTCTATCCCTTGCCACTTTCCTTAGAACTTGTATTATTTTCCTTTCTGTAATTGTTCTTTGTGTGCTAGCTCTGTCTTCTCAGCTACGTGGAGTATGCTTATACTATAGGTTAATGCATTTGCATACTGTATAAAAATTGAAAGTAAAATGTTTCTTTGTATATGGATTTTTTTTTCCATGTGGTTTTCACTGGCTGAAGTTTCAAAGAATCACTGAAAATTACAGTTTATGTTTTGGGTAGGTGCAAGGATACTAATTGATTCTATATAATGCCACTAAAACACATTATTTGACCTGAGCCTCTTTCTTTAGTGTAGTGCTGGAGCATTAAGGCTTAAGACTTTTTGCTGGCTTAAGCTCTTCCTGTGGACATGCTCTAAATACCTTACCTTTTGTTGCGTGAAAAAGACTAATAACATGGGTTATTGCAGTTTGGCAGTTTTATACCAAATGATAAAGCTGCAGACACCGAAGAGGGGAAGAAGGGGGAAGGTACATGCCAGGTACTTGTAGCTTTACATCTCTGTAAGATGGAAATAATTCAACCCCACTGCAAAGGCTGCTGATCTGCAGGTGGCATGTGCTGGGGAGCTGGGGGAGGGTGTAAAGAGGACAAGCAGAGAGCTCTGCAAAGGGGGAGCCGGATGGCTTGGGGATACTCGTTTCATGGTGGACCAGGCTGTGCTGAGGAGAATGCTGGGTGAGAAAACTAACTGGAAGGCGTGCAGGAGAGAGGTGTGCAAGTGTCCGAGCTGGACTCTTATTTCCCTTTGTTCTTCTGTGCCCTCTGGTGGATCTGGGAGCGATGGTATTGGTACGTGTCTCTCTTAAGTTGCTCTTACCCTGGGTCTGAAATGCAGGGAATGTCGTGAATAGCTCCACTTGAGCAAGGACTTTCTGCTCTGATTCACATCCCTCCCAGTTAGTATGGGATATCATAATAGTCTCCTGTGGGTAGCAGAAGAATACGTGCTTTCCAGCTCCAGGAGCTTCGGAGGGATTAACCGGGATGCAAGTCAAAGCCTCAGTCTTTAGGTACAATTAACCCGCTAGTGAAGCTAGCAGATTTCCTAAGGCTCTGCCAAAAATCCTGCTTTACAAACCAAGGATTTTTTTCCCCAGTAAGAAGCATAAAGATTATAAAGGACCAGCAGGCCTGTCCCTTGGCATTTGAGATTGGTTTCTGATTGTAGACAGTATAGTGTACCTTGGGCGCAGATCTTAATTCAGTCACAAAGGGTTAAAATAATTCCCCAAGGTAGGTTTATCCTCTTAATGGACAGGCTTGATAATTATTCTTACAGAAAGGACATTTCGTCTTTCCTCTGCGGTGGGAGAGTTGCACCTTTTCCTGCTGGTGGTAGGCTGGGGACGAGACAGCAGCCTACAAAACACTGGTGTAATTTTCACCTCTGATTCACAGCTCCTGTGCATTGCTCATATTCTACTGCATGGTTCGTGTTTCCTTTGCTTATGGACCACCTCTTGCTTCCACTGCTCCTAATATCAATGCTAAATCCACATCAGGGGAAAGGATGGGCTATTTTGAAGGGTGGAGTCTGGTAGCCTGGATGATGCAAGTCTGAAGCTGTTTCAGGTCAAAGCAGGGGAAGGCAGTGCTTCACCTTTTTAGAAATGGGAAATAGCAACTGTTGGACCCCAGAGGAGATTATGACAGTCGCAGAATTTCCTATTCACTGTTCCCTCTCTGGCAAATAGTTACAATATTCTATATGTGAAGCAAAGTGCGGGTGCAAATTCTGCAGGGGAGGTCGATGAGAGCTTTGCTGAACGACTTCGGAGCTGGAGCCTGTCGCTCCTGAAGTCTCTCTCTGGGGTGGACTTGGTGAAGCTGTGATTTGTGAAAGTGTTTGCTGATGCAGGGAAGGTGCCTGTGTAACTTGCATTCATGAAGTGCAGTTCTCTTTCTGACTAGAGGATGAGGTTTGCCTCCCTGTTGCTCTCAAAATATTTTTGCTGAGAAGCCCAGAACAGAGAGGAGAAATCTCCATACCAAACCAATTTGTACAGGGTGGGCAGTGGGAGGCAGGGACTTTGCACAAGTCTTTTTTCCTCCAGATACTCGTTTCTGTAAAAAACCAATGATATTGCAGCATATAGCAATGTTGTGGGATTTAATCTGTTAAAACTTTTGCAGCATCTTGGTCACTAGGCCTCTAAATAAAGGGAACAGATATTATATATGCTATTCCCCCTGTTAATTTTACTGTGGATTTTACTAATATGTGGGCTGGAGTAACTTGATTTTTTTTTTTAAGGTTTCAAATGAAGCATAGTTCTAAAGTAGCTCTTCCTGATTGATTTGATTTTCCAGCTTACATCTCTGCAACTGATTCTTCCCTCTCCTTCTTGCTTTTGTCTGTTCCTCTTGTCAAAGATGGCGCTAGCTTGTTTCTTAGTTACTGTCTTTTTGATCCTTTGGGGATTCACTTGTGCTTGATGAGTAAGCAGCAGTAGAGGAGGAAGACATTTCTTCTTCAGGCTGTAAAATCCCCTCCAGTGAACCCTAGCATCACCACTTTGCCTCTGAGTCACATCTGCTGCAGGAGAGGAAACGCCTCTTAATCCCGCACCATCCAGGCGTTGTCCTGTCAAGAGTTATATTGGAAAAAAGTCCCGGGAAGCCAAGGATGAGGTGATGCATTGTACACTGAAGCTTCCCATGTCAGCAGTAAGAGATGCTCTTTGCCAGCTGGGGATCCAGGTATATGTTAATCCATGAGCAGCGAGTGATGAGCTGAAGCAAGGAATATGGTCCGTACGAGGGCAAGAGGCTGCCAGGGTTGCTGAGATCCTGCTCGGACTCGGTGTGCTGCTTCGGGCTTGATTGAGCAGGGTCCCTTCTTAGAGGACAGGGCGCAAGTGTGGCAAAAGGATATCTAGGAAATGGTTAACAGAAATGCTACATCAAGTAAAATGCATGTTGGAGATGTTCAGAGATCCAGCCTGACCTGAGATCTCTCAGCCTGCCACCGCTTTTTGGAGCCTCTGTGTGCTTCTTTCCCTTGTTCTTTACTTGTCTCCCCCTCTGGATGATATTTTTTAACCTTCTCCTAGGGGCAGGAAATAGAAGAAAGAGCCAACTCTTTTCAGGAAAGAAGAGATAAAGTTGGCAGTAAGCCAGAAACCACTAGGAAGTGGGCAGCAAGCATGGGGCTGTTAACCTGTAATTATACGTCTCAAATTTTGTGAGTGGTACTCCGGGAACCATTATGTACGGGCTTGTTTGATAGTACTGTGGTGTAAGAGAAAAACATCCCCTCAAATTACTCTTTAATTTGGAAGTCAAGAGACTATCAATTCAAATCTTAGCTCTTCTGCCCATAATTGATAATCGTGTACATTTAACAAACCTGCTATTGAACCAGGCCTCATATTTTTAATTCATCAGGTAACTGCTGATTTTTCTTTCAGAAGGGGTAATTGAGAGGCTGTATAAGGTCACTTCCAGCAAAACTGAGATCAAACCTAGACTATAATATGGCAGATCCCAGACTCTGCCACGCAGTGCCTTCAAAGATAATTTTTTGGTGTCTGTGTACTTAACCCCTCTGAGCTGTAGCAACTGCTTTAATCCCCAGGCACTGGAAGCCAGAAATCAGGCTGGCTTTTATTCATGGGCTGTTTAACAGGACTTCACCCCAGTTGCTAACCTATTGAGTTGAAAAAAAGACTATTCCCCCTAGATAGTAAAGTTAACAGTTAAAAAGAAACAACAACAAAATACCCCAACCCAAAATCAGATTTTAGGTATGTTGTTTCAAACATGCAAATACCAAATGTAAGGACTTTTGTGCTTTTTCACACATAACTAAACTTTCTCCCCATCCTGCCTCAAGGTGGCAACACTACGTACAGTCCCAAGCTCAGACGAAGGATGAAATCCTGTTCACCAGCCTTGTAGTGAAGACTTTGACTGACGGGCCAGTGGGACTATTCCAGATTTACACTGTATAAATTTTTCTTTTTGATTACAAAGCTTTATGGTCTTGAGTTCCTTTCCAGAATCATTATCACATCTGTCACTGTCATTCCTATCAGTGGCTAAGGATGTTTTTAATGGAGTGATGCAATCCAAACTATCATTCTTGCTGAAATACTGCTCCCAAGCACATAATAGGCCAGGTGCTGTAATTATTAATAATTCCCTCTGATGGCATATATCGGCCCTCCATTTTGTTTTAATGCAATTTATTTCGAGTTATTTCTTCGGCAGTGAAAATGGTTTTGGAGTGATTTTTTGGAAGCATTGCGAGTTTGTTTGCTGGAATCCTTCTCTTCTGGAAATGAGGCATGTCTCTCATGGGCTCCCGTTCGCTCAAACACAAATGAGCTGCTAATTAGGATGATGAAATTGCTGGGAGAGGTGAAACCTTCCAGTTGGCCGAAGAGAAGATTGTGGATTAATCTGTGTAAAGCTGAAGGCTCGACTAAAACTGCTGTTCAACATTCTGGTGCTAATGAGACTTGTATGTCTGCCACTCGAGAAGCTGAAAGTATGTCCTGTAGTTTTTGTTGAGAGATCCAAAGTGGGGGCTCACTCTTCTGTGGCATTTAGTGCTTTCATCTTCGCTGACGATGACTGGAATTGAGAATGCTCAGCAATCTGTATAAGGTGTTCAGCAGTTTATAGCATCCGGTGATGCAAGGCAGTTTGCTCTTTATGGATAATTTTTGTACATGGGTAAAAGCATCTTGAGAGGCATATGGATGTTTAGAAAACTGCAGAGTACGATTTGGAGAGCTATTTGTCTTGCATGCCCCCTGCTACCGTATTATATTGCTTCTTCATAGTTTTTAATGTACTTCTGCTCATGTCAGTTCATGTAAAGGAGGAAACTCTCCATCTCTCTGAAGCAGAGACACACCAAGTGACTCGTTCAGTGTCATACTGGGCACAAAGTCCACTTCCAAGATAGTTCTCTGCTCACTGTTGGAGCTGCTCAGGACCCGTGGAGGGACTGATGCTGGTCTGTCATCCTCTAATAACAGTTTCCCTGCAGTTGTTGAAAATTTTATACATATCTATAATAATATATATGTAATTTTTAATATATATACATATATAAATAAAGGTAAATGTTTTGAGAGTGTCTCTGTGTGTTTGCAGGAAGCCGACGGATAGTGGACGTGATGGATGTGAACACACAGAGAGGTGTTGAAATGAGCATGTCTCAATTTGTGAGATACTATGAAACACCAGAGGCGCAGCGTGAAAAACTCTACAATGTCATCAGCCTGGAGTTCAGTCACACGAAGCTGGAGAACATTGTCAAGCGCCCCAATGTGGTAAGGGATCCTGTGGTGATGATGTTTTATTTTTAGCTTCTTCCCAGTCATTGGTTGCTTTGTAAGAAATAAAACATGGACTTTAAACAAGGTGATGCGAAGTACCTGTGACTCCTGTCGGTTTAGTGTTAGGATCTCATTTTTACTCAAGTGGAAAGCTGGTCTCCTTGACAGTGGAACTTAATTTACAGGAATTAGGTACCTGATGAGCTCTTAATCATGCAATTTGCACAGATACCCAGTTCCTCTCAAGGTATTTAAGGAGAAATTCCATCCAAAATTAAATATCTATCTATTGTTTTTCCTCCTCTGAGGAGGAGGAAATTTAAAGCTATTATCAGGAAGCTTAAATTCCTTATATATTAACCCTCCTATCAACTAAAAAATGTTCAGGGGGCTCCAAAGCAAAAAAGTTGACAACACGTGTTAAATGTAGACATTTATACATAATTAAATCAGCATAATTACTGCTATGTCAGAATTGGCAGTGTCGGAGAAAGGGGGTAGATTTGTACACATTTTTTAAAGGTAGAGGGCTCGTGATTTTGTTTCCCAATGGAGTCACCAGCAGTGAAACCGTGACCTTGTTAATAAAGGTGATTTCATTTATCACTAAATTGTAGCCATGTGTGGGTGGGGATTAGAGCATCGATTCAGTAATACACAGGGATGGAGAAAATGGCATTGGAGGTTTCAGAGTGTCTCCTCAGGACACTTGGCAGAGACTTTGGGCATCGGTCCTGGTTGATCAGGGAACAAAGGGACATCTCAAAGGAGAACACGTGTGCTGCTTGTTCCCTCTGAATCTGCTCGTGGCACTGGATGCTCAAGGCACTGCTGGGTATGAAACTATAGCTCTATGATGTTTTGTTTTCAGACACTTTTCTCCTTCTCATTTCTATGTGCTGTTCTACTTATACCAGTAGTTTTTTCGCTGGGGATGTCTCTTGCCTATGTAGACAATATAAACACCACACTTATGCCTGAACAGCTCAAAAATAGATGGCAGCTCTAATTGCTGATTTGTTGAAGTAATTCTTAAGTAGGCTTTTGCATTCTGTTATGCACATATCACAAACTGAATATTAAGCACATATTTAGAAGTTTGTGCAGGTTTTTGCTGTCATTCAGACACTAGCGGGCAGTTTGGAAGTGCTCTGGGGAGTTTCTGGTGTTCAGCTGATCCCGGTTTTCCCAAGCACATCATGCTTGGTGAGCTTTTAAAACATCTGTGCAAATTTCCTGGGTGCTCAGGACTGAAAAATGCAATTAGGTACCTGTTACCACATGTAAATGAATACTTCATATCTGTTTAATATGACCTGAGTACTCAGTTGTTTGTAAAACCAGGGATATTTAGATCTCACTGAAAGAGAGATTTGCATTTCCATTAGGTACTTGGGAATAGAAGAGAAGGTGCTGGGGGCTCAGAGAAAGTCCAGTACATGAAGTCAGTTACTAGTTGTATACTGTATTTGTATAAGTGGATCCCTTGAACTCTGCAGAGCTCTTTGAGCCCACGTAAGGCAGAAATACAAGATTCATGTTCCCTGTTGTGTAAAGACTGTTGGTTGCAGTATCAGGATGTGGGAATTATTTCAGAATCAGGGCAGTAACCATCAATTTTGTTTTCACATACAACTGTGATATTAATGCAATTAGTACTATTTCTACTGGCTGCATTATCTCCCTTTGCCTCTTCTCAAAGTACCCTGTGTTATCAACAGTACCTGGTGCAGATGGAGAAACAGATAGGGGTTGGCCCCAATCTGCAAGAATTTCAAGTGCTAATTGCCCTATTATGAAAATCCTCTGGGGATACAAACAGTTGAGTTGACTCATAGGAGTAACATTCTTGGGTGGGCCTTTAACAAGATTTAGCAGTCAGGAGGCTAAGTGGGGTGCTAACCATGACTGAATCGGACTTCTCCGTTCTAGCTGCACACAGTCAGAAGACAGCTTTGCCACCAACGCCTAGGACAGATCTTGCAGTCAGTCCTTACTGACCCATAAATGGAGGTTCATTCACACATCACGATTTTTTGAGCTGGGTCGGGATGTACAGCCACACTGTGGCCAAACGCAGCACTACAGCCTGCCTTGTTGGACTTCCCAAGTTGACTGTTTTCCCCTGTTTTGAAACCTGGCACATGTCATCCACTTGCATAACCAGAAGAGAGTGTTCTGGATATCTAGCACAGGCTCCGTCATAAAACAGACCAAAGAATGAGTCACAGGCTTGTCCTTGCTGTGGCTGTGATGGACAGATTGCAGTTCATGCTCTGGCACCCAGCGCAGGAGCTGTGTTTCAGTGTCCCTGAACAATCTTCAGTTTCCATCTCTTCCTCACCTTGCTGGCAGTATGTTTCCAATTGCTCAGCTTTCGCTGTTTTCTCCTGCCCACGCTTCCTAAAAGTTTGGCTTTTGGACAAGAAGTTTGGTGAATTTATACCCTAGTAGAACGATGAAGGAAATGCACAGTAGGTGATAATGTAATTACCCAAATCAGAATTTGGCCAGAACAATGGTGTTAATGTTCCTTGAAATGTAAGTTATTGGAATAGTATAATCTCTTTGATGTTTGTATTCTAATGTTCATAAATGCAATTTCAAGGCTATTGGCTACAAAAATGCATTTGAAGACAGACAGCAGGGGATGCTGCAAGAGAAGGTGCTCACAGGTGCCCATAGGTCAGAATTTGCACCCAGTTAAATTGACAGCAAAGCTCTCCTTACTTTGGGTTGCAAAGGGCTGAATTCTGGTCATTAAGTGTTGGACCTTAACAAGTTGGGTCCATAGGACTTTTGCTGAACAGCAAGGTTCTTGCTGTCTGTGAGCATCTGCCGGTCTGCTGCTGTCATTGTTAGAGTTTTAGCCAACACAAGTATATCCTACCATGTGTTCAGTAACTAACAGTTGATTTTGGTGGGGCTTTCAGGTGGACTTAGTTGACTGGGTGGATAATATGTGGCCGCAGCATTTGAAGGCGAGACAGACGGATGCTACCAATGCTATTTCAGAGATGAAATACCCCAAAGTGAAAAAGTAAGTTTGTTTAAGTCTTTAAAAAGCTCTACTCTTGACCTCCTTGATAATTCCTTTTGAACTCCAAAGCTGGTAGGAGAGGAAATAATGATTTATTTATTTTTCAGTGAGCAGAAAGGGGGGTTGGTGTGGCTGACCTGCTCGAGCTGTGTAGTACCTACTGATGGACTGTACCAGCTTTTAAGGAGAACAATTTTGTATTTGAGAACTTTATGGATACTTCATGTTCTTAAAGCCTGTGGTTACAATCTTTAAGAGAGTAATATTCTGTTCTAAATATTAATATTTAGAAGTTCTTAACATTTATTCTAGATATTTTTAATTGAGAAATAATCTACAGTTTGCTGAATACAATCTTCAATCAACTCCCTTTGAAAAGTGCATTTTTATTTTTCAGTTTGGAGCAACTCTGTTTTGAAAATGGCAGACTGATCTTAAATAGTAAATTCTCCAAAAGTGCTACCCAAAAAAATCACTTCCCAGGATACAGATATGTCATACAGTTCACAGAGTATAGTCAAGGTACTTCTGTAGGCTGGGTTCAGATCCTTTCCAGGTTCTAAACTGCTAATGGCTGAAAAGTTATTAGGTGAGAGATGTTTTGTGAAATGAACTTGAAGTCCATTTTTAATAGGTGTGTGTCTCCTGAAAAACTCTGTCGCTGCCCTTCATGCCAGTCAACTTTTCTGTTGACTTTTTCAACAGCAAGATCAAATATTGGACTGACTATATAAGCTGCGTTTCTTGTTCCAGTGGACCCACTCAGGGCATGTTTGAGATAGGCAGAAGCGGGACAAACTGCTTTTGTGTTATCTCAGCTATAGTTTTTGGGCAAGTTGTGATAGTATAACCTCACCTCACTGTTTCTTCTGTTCTTCCATGAAACTGTTTTTATATGATGATTGGAAAAAGAAACTGCTTTGGGGGGCTGAAAATGTGCACTGTAAGTTTCACAGGAATTAGTACAACTGAAATAGGTGTTAGTGTTAATGGTGTAATAGCTATTGACCTGTATGGCTGATGAACACCATGTAATCCTGGAAGTCCTTCACTGCTCTTTCTGTTTTAGAGGCGTTTTCTATTGGCCAGACCTAATGCTGGCGGCATCCCAGGCTCTGCTGTTGAACTGACCTCTAGTGTTTTGCAAATCGCTCAGAACTGTTTCCAAACTGTAATGTCTAAAATAGATTGGTACTAACATATACAAAGGAGTGTGCAGTCAGAAAGTGATATGCAGCATTTACTCTCATTCTGTAAAAATAAACATTTTGGAAGGTAAATGTCTCCATAATAGAAGAGCCTCTGTGGCAGGCATCATGGGGATGCCTGGTCCTACGATATGCTCAGCACCATTGATTTCGGTGGAAGCTAAAGATATTCTATCATTCTGAAAAGAGTAAGCTGCTTGTTAGGGTAACTAGATGTGGATAGGAGTGCCAAATTTCACATATGCATCTGGAAATGTCCTAAGTGACTTGCTTAAGGTCACATAATAAGCCAGTGGCAAGAGCAGAAAATAGAACACAGGCAACTTGCTTCCCAAGTGGTTAGCCTACTAAATAACATTATTTATAATCTACTAGAGCTAAGAAACTGAATCATGATTCAGGGCTTCAGGATTTGTGGATTGTACAAGGTAAGAAGTAAAGAAAATGATCCCTTTCCTAGAGCAGGCACACTCCAGATGCTGAAAAAAATGTAGCAAGTAAACAAAACAAGGCAGAGATGGTTTAAAGGATAAGGTAGCAACATGACTAACAGAATTTAGCAGAAAAAGCAGAGTATATTCTTGCAGTTCACTACTTGCATCATGAAATGCCAGATGGTAGGTTTCAAAGAGGGATTTTAGAGAAGTAGCAATTCAACAGATTTTGACATGGAGCTTTTCCCATGTGTGGGGGATGGCCTGGTGGAAAGGAAGGAGATGCCTGATGAAGAAGCAGACACAGAGCCATTGAGGTTGCTGTCACTGGCAAACTGAAGGTGGAGGTTGACAGCTTGATAAACTAGTAGATGTGATAGGTAGAGAGAAGCTAAACAGTGAAAGACTGTAAGTGCTTGAAATGTGACAATAGAGTTTGATGTGGGGAAAAGGAGTTACCATGCGTCAGAGTTAAAGGCAAGGGTGATGCGGTTGGAGTGATGAGGATGTTTCTAGTGAGCATCATCTAGCATAAAGACTAGAGAAAGCTGATTTACAGCACTGTTGGCACAAGACCCTCATCAGTCTGAAGAAGCAACAAAGATAAAAGCAATAACAAACATTGATAGTCTAGGAGCAGAAGAGAAGTTGTACTGGATCAGGACAAAGATCCATGGTGCTCGGTAACCTGTCTGCTGTTGGCTGCTCTCATAGATGCCCTGGGAGGAGTGTAAGAACAGTCTGAGCATAAAATGATGCTGCCCCTTAAAATTATCTTCTGAACTTCCACTGTCTGCAGTTCAGGCAGAGGCTATCCTGAGGTGGAAGTGGTTTCTGCGTGCTTAGTGACTCTCAGAGATTTCTCTTCCATGAACTTGTCCAGTTTAAATATGAACTCCATCTTTGTTTTCTCCATCAGTTTTCTCCATCTTTGGAAATTCAGATTGACCCTTACCTGTATAGATGCTAGTCCCAGCTATTGCTGTGAGAACCCAGAGTGTATAAGCCCTTATTAAAGAGATCATGTTCAATTGTGGAGCTAAATGTCAGTGCTGTCACTTGTATCATGCTGCCCATTCTTTTATGTGAATTGTCCATATTCATATGCTTTATTAATAACTGTTGTTGCTCAGAAATGGGATTGTTTCACTTAATTCTTGTTCTTAGCATTCTCATAATACTACGAGTTTGCAGTATGCGATACCCACCATTAACGTGTTCCCTACAAACAAAAAGCACTCCAGCGAAAGCGTTGCGGTTTTGCAGACACAGATGGCATTACCAGACACAAATGTCTGTCTTGGCTCCTGCACGTCAAGTTCCGTGCTGGGAGTGAAGTTAGAGAACGCTCCATCTGCTGCACTGCTTCGGTTACCAGGAGCACTACGCGCGCTGGAGACTGCCCTGGCTTTCACTTGGACTTGCACCATTAACTTTTTAAAAAAATTCTGGGTAATGAGGTTATTTTTCTGTATGTAAGTGAATGACTACTTACCTAATAGGAGTCTTAGAGGACTGAATTAAGTGGGGAAATGGTTTATGTCAAAAATATGTAAACTTTCCAAGTACTACCTCTTAAGCAGTAAGACAACATGAGAAATTAAGGGGATGGCTAGCTGAGATTGTAGTGCGACAAACTTCAAAGTGATATAAGTTGGCATTGCCCCTGAAAAAAACGGTCCCACGCCCACATTGTCCCATCCGCATCGCTGGATGTCCGCATCCTCATGCCATTGTGCAGCTGCAGAGTGAACTGGACTGGGGACTGGTCTGGCTGAAAACCAACTCAGAAATAAAGAAGAAAAATTGGTTACTTTTCAGGCCATCCAAACCACCACATGGCTGCATAAATGCTTGCGCCAACTGAAGGGCAGTGCAGAAGTGTGGAAAGAACACAGCAGTGGGATCATCGACAAACCCCTTCTGCTGTTCACGCAAGGTGCAGCGCCACAAGGCAGTGGGTGAGCAGAGCAAGCAGCTTGTTGCTACAAAGGAAGCCTGCTCCTGCCTCCCCTCTTCCACACCCCTGGGCGCAAGTTCCTGCAAAGGGCCTCGCAAACATGGGAGCCTGATTGAGGGAGGGCGGTGTGCTGTGTGACCAGGAGCCAGGGCAGGAGGAAAAGGCAGTGCTGTTGTAACATCAGCTTTTAGGGGCAGAAGCTTGTTGTATCGCCTTGGATGTCTGTGTACTGCAAATCCTAAGGGTAGGAAACTGTGACAAAAGGGAACTGAACTGGGCTCAGAACTGCCTCCTTTCATCATGGTGCACCATAACCATTTTCAGGTAGCTCAAAACAAGCTTAGATTTAGTTCTCTGTTTAAATTCAACCAGGACTGAAGCAATCTGGAGACAGCTGAGTCTGAATTAGTACAAAAATTTACAAATTTGATTTCTCATTTATCAAAACAGATAGCCCTGCTGAAATTATTGTCCTCTCTGTTTATTAGGTTTTGTGTTTGTAGCCTTGCAAGACTATTTGCAAAGCAGTGGCAGTGAAATAGCGAGTGTGCCAGGACGTGATGGCTATATAAGTAGTAACAGACACTTCTAACAACTTGATAAAGTTTGTGCTGTGGAACAAATGAAAATGAAAGCCTCAGTCACTACAGCACTCTTTTTGCCTTCAAAATTCTCCCTATTACTTAAAATCTCTAAGCACTGCTATAATAGATCTTTATATTGCTGTTACCCTTCAATTAAGGATGGGGTATCTTGTATGAAACATCAACCTGTTCACAAAAGGATGCTGCTCTGTTACCATGTACTCTGTCAGCCCTGTTTTCCCTCTCCTACACTGTTATTCAGCCATCCATTCCTTTCTATTCATTCCTTTACTAAGTAGGGATGGATTTAAACAGATGCTAAAATGCTCTGCTGAGCTGTGGTCTAATTAGAAGCTGAGGGTGTGCCTCTGGAGACGGAGATTGCCCTTTGAATTGAGCGAGCTCGCAGGTCCCACAACACAACCTGGCGCTGTTTTATGCATGTGAGATACTCGTATGTGCTTTGTATGTCATTTGTGAATTGCTTGTGATACAAAACTGCTCTATAATAATTAAGTACAAGAAAATTAGACCAGTAAGCACAAGTTCTCATTAAAACTTTCCAAGCTAGCAAAGTAAATATAATTTTATGTCTTCAAGTCAGTGTATTAGTCTCAAATTCTCCTTTGTGTAGAGCTTGGAGGACTTGCAGTGTCACACGTGTAACTGAAATAAGCACCGGTGTTTAAAATGGGTTGTGGTGAGCCGGGACCTGAACAGCCATGTCACAAGGACGAACAAGTCATGTTCTCACCGATACCAAAATGCTGTTCTGGGGCAGACGGGCCTGGCTAGCTGTGAATTGGCAGCTTGGTTCATTTCCTTGCGGTGGCAGGCACCTTCTCGGAAATTTAAGCTTCCAATTTAAAAAAAAAAAAAAAAAAAGAGGCCTCTTCATTCTTACAGTTCAAAGGTAACCTTCCCAGCACTGGCTGAACATACACTGCAGCAACGAGGTTTGCAGGCAGCCTGAGATGGTAGCTGGGTGCCGTTCTGATCCTCTACGTGGGCTGTTCATGCCAAAATCTGACGGCTGGAAGGTAAATAACGCTTTCCCTGTGAAGTCCCCACTTGTGGCAGCGGCATGCTCAGGTGTGAACCCACCCCACGCACACCAGAGCTTGGTGTTTCACCTCGGATGGGGCTGGGGCAAGGCTGGGAGGAGTAAAGTGTTGCCACTTACTTTGGTCCCAGCGTGATCTGTGACTGTAATTTGTGGTCGCTTCATAAGAGCTCTGGTGCAGACTGAGATGCCTCGCAGAAAATAGGCTTTCTGTTATCTCAGGTGTTGGTTTTGTCTGACTGACTCCAGATCGTAACCCCCTCAGGGCAGGAACCGGGTCTTTCATGTGCTTTTGAAGTGCCTGGTGCACGCACCGTGTTTAATGATTAGTTACTATTCGGTCTTGATAGGTGGTGGTTTGCGTTAACTTCAGCCTGGAAGCGCTGAACTGTCTTTTACTGGAAGCGCTGGTTACCACAGCCGGGCTGCCCGCTCCTGAGGCGGGGAACGGGGCCCGGTGCGTTTGTGCCGGCGGGAAAGCTGTGGGGCTGGTGGCGGAGGCTGGTCCCCGGCAGGGCCACGGGCACGCATCCCCCCCCGGCCTGGGCTCCGCAGGGCCCCTCGATGGGCAGAGCCGGCCCCGGCGGCCGGAGGTGGGTGCTGCAGGGGCCCTCCCTGAAGAGAAGCCCGGGCTCTTCCCTGAGCGGGGAGCTGGGGCCCTCCCTGAGGAGAAGCCCTTGGGCCTTCCCTGCGGGGAGCCCCGCGGCTGGGGGCCGCTGCCCGCGGGGGTGGGGCGGCGCGGGGCGGCAGACGGGCCGGGCTGGCTGGCTGGCCCCGTGTCTCCCGGGTGACAATGGTTTCTTTTGTCTTGCGGCGTAATTTGTGGCTTTCAGTTACAGGGCCCCAGTGTGGGAGTGTTGCTCAGAGCGGGTCAGGCCGTTAGCGTGAGGAGTCGCCCAAAGGTAGCTATTGTTTCCTGCTGTCTCCCCTCCAGCTCCCGCTTCCAGATGCTGTGAGGCGAGGCCTGGGAGAAGGGGACCCCGGGGTGCCGGGATGCCGCCGGGGACCGCCGCAGCCTCCCTCGTCCGACGCCTGGGAGCATCGCTCCCGCCGGGGAGAGAGGAGAGAGCAAGCGAGCGAACACACAGAGCAGGGCCTGCTCTTTTTCCCCGGTTTGGCACTTGCAGTTGGCTCATGGGTTTGTGGTATTCGGTTTCAGGCTTAGGGATTTCAACCAGCCGGCGCTGCTCCTGGGAGGAAGGAAGAGTGAGCTATACTTTTCTCATTGGCCCGAACAAAAAACAGAAGCCTCTGCTGGGGTTTGGGAGTGGTTTATGGGCTGAGCTCAGTGGCAGGGGAGCCCTTGCAATGCCAGAGGGAATAGAGCCGTATGGTGCGCTGTACCTATTGCGAGAGAAAAGGAGCTAAGCTCAGGGTAATGCTGCCTCTGCGTGTGCTCGCGCGTCTCCCCCGAGTTCATGTGCATTGCATGTACGTTGCGCCTCTGCATTCCCCTGCCTGGGTGTGTGTGCCTGCGCGGGTGTGCGTTCGCATCCCGGCGTGTCTGTCGCTGTCTTTGTTTCTCTGTTTGCTTGCGGGTTTGTAGCTATGCGTGGCGAGTGCATTGTGGGTTTGCCTGGGAGTGTGGTATCTGCGCTGGCTTATGGAGCGGTGTCTCTGTGTTGTTTCTGTGTTCCCAGCTCTCAGTGTTTGCTTAGTGGTTTAGCTTCGTTTGTATCATCTCCCTTGCTTTTCTAGGGGATCTCTGTGTTTGTTCTTTCCTGTGAGTTTGCAGGTTACTCCATATTTCTTCGCATCATTTCTCTAACAAATTTCCCCAGATTTTGGGGGGAAAGTTCCCCTTTCCCCCATTCACAAATCCTTCCCCCAAAATAACAATACATTAACTTGAACAATTTCAGGCTTGTGGAGAGCATAAAACAAACTCTTCAGTGGGGAAGGGAAGCTCCCCCACAACAGATTACAAGCAGCTGCATGTTTTAAAACCCTAACTGAGGCTGTGCAGGGAGATAAAGTGGAGTATGCAGGGATTGGATGTCGTAGCAGTTGTGAAAAAAATTAAAGTTGGGGCATCTTTTGCGTTGCTTGTTTTTTCAGGGTGTAACTCTGGTCAGATTGTCTCCCCATGCCCTACTTGGGATTGTGTTCCTGTAATCCACTTTACCTGCTCTGGCCCAGAGCGCTGAAGGCAGAGAGCTGCGACCAGAGCACGCAGTGGGATGTAGTTTCTCGATTTTTTTTCAACATGGATGCTGTGTTATGGCTTTTTAAAATCTTTTTTGTTTGTTTGTTTGTTTTGTTATGGAAAAACCTGAAAAGTTGAGTCGCTCCCCAAATTAGCAGCTGTTAGTGATGAGAAGCTGCTTGCTGAGGTTGGAGCCGAGTGGTGTATAAGATTAGCTGTGGCATGGAGCTGTGCTGGGACCATGTGACTGCGGTGTACATTGGAAGAGGAAGCTGTAGAGGTCAATGCAAAGGCATTGTGCCAGACTCTGGCAACAAGGGAGATTGCTATATGGCGGAAGATCGCTTTTTCAGGCTCCTGAGCCTTTCAGTAGCTCTTTGGGTTGGACAAAAGCAGCCCTGTAACATTAACAGCAGAAATTAAATATGAAATGGCTCGTTTGTGGATGGAAAGAAAAACTGGTTTTTTTTCCAAATGCTGTGTAGGTTTTTATTAATCACCATATGTGGCTCTTTCACTAAAACCACCTTTATTGGAATGGAAATTGTTGTGTTTAGAGGAGTTTCAAGAAAACAGAGGGGAAAATGAGGAAAAACAAGGGAAAAAAAAAGTTGCGTTTTCACAGTTATATCTGCCTTGGTGTTTTCTCACAAAACTAAATCTTAAGCACTTTGATTTGACGGAGAATTCAATTATGATATTTCCTCTCCGAATACAAACAGATTGACAGCTTCAAGTTTAGATTATTGACTACTGAAGAATAAATAAAACCGGCTAATGCTTAGGCCATTTAAGCTCTTTCAGAATATCTTAATATGAGCGGGTAATTGTTGGTAGGTAGCACTGTCTTAGAAAATTTTTGTTAGTGTGATGTATTTTACATCTGACCTTTTGGAAACTCAAAATAATTGATTCCATAAGGATTTGAATTTTTTACTTTAAAACAGCATGAACCTCTAATACTCAACACTTCCCACAAACTGAGAATTTCCATGTTGTTTTTTTGTTTTAGGAGCAATTATTCAATCTGTGACTTTTTGCAGTTTGGCTGGAAGAAAGGCAACTTCCTTTCTGGGCTTCTTTTATTGTTTTAAAATTCTATCTGACTTGTAATCAACAACGTCTTGGTAGAGAAAACATAAAAGGAGAAATTGAAAAAAAAAATGTATTTGGGAGGGAAGGACTCATATTTTGAAATGGAGCATATTGAGAGTCTAGACAGCTTCTTGGCTAGCTGTGATTTTTGAAGCATCTGAAATACCCCAGGGGCAGAAAAAGCTCTCTTCCTGCTTCTGAAGGATTAAAAAAAAAAAAAAAAATTCCAGAGTGGGCAAGAGGAGAGACGTGTAATTGCACAAGGAGAGGTTTTAATTGTGAGATGAAGGCTCAGGACCTTTTTTGAAGCCCACAAATTGACTGTCTTCATGACAGCATTGCGTATCATTCTGTCAACTCCAGCTCGGGATGTGGTTGCTAGGCAGCGGGCTCTTATGTACCTATAGTCTCTCTGATTTGCCAGCCTTCTGCAGACACATGGTAAGGTCCTTTCCAGCCTATCATCTAGAGGGACTTTTGCACGCCGTCTGCATACTGCTGAGATTCTCTCTACCTGAATGTGATGAGAAAAAGACACAGTTAAATGAAACCTTTTTTTCTTTTTTTTTTTTACAAATCCCTTTCTGGTACTGTTTCCATAACCCCCCTCAAAAAAACCAAAAAATCAAAAAAAAACAAACAAAAAAAAGCCATGAAACGGAGACCGGAACAAGGAAAAGAGGTTAGTGGGTTAAGTGGTGTGTGTTTCCTGCGTTTGCAAAGGTGCCTATAGTGAGAAGGGCGGCTGTAATTCGGCCATTAGTTACAGATGGTGGCTGGAGGCTTGAGATTCATGCAGCGAGATGAGAGCTCTTGTATCTCTTTCCAGTGATGCTGACTTTAAACTGCTTTGAAAACCTGAATCAAGACGGCATTAAAAAATAGTGGATTTGATACTTAGCGATGCTGCCAGCTGGCTCCTTTATGTATTTTGATGCAGAAATGCATAGAAATGTGAACAAAAAGGAGTTAATTTGCCAAATGAGGTTTCTGTCCCCCAGTCTTTGCAAAAATGGCATTAATGGCAAGTAGGTAAAGAACATTCAGGAGGATTTATAAGCAAATTAGATTTTTCAAAACTTTGCTCTTTGAAGCAATTTGTGTACAACTTTTGGAGAAGGTTATGTGTCTCAAGCTGGTGAAGGGAGAGCATTAAACAGATCACCCCGAGGACTGGCAGTGGCATAAGAAATATTTCTGAATAGCATAACTCTTAATGTTTTTCCATTCCTTAACTCTGAAAGTGTTCGTTCCAGTTGTATGAATAGCAAACTCAACCTTGGATATACGCATTTTTTAGCAGAAACGTAGTTATATTTACTTCATGAGACAAACCCCAGTACTATAAATGCAGAAGCTTAATTGGTGGAAACAGTATTGCACATGCAGTTAACCTCTGCAAATCAAGACGTGAAAAATACTCTTTCAGACTGATTCATTTTTGTCCTTCACTCTGCTTACAGGTACTGTTTGATGAGTGTGAAAGGATGCTTCACTGATTTTCACATTGATTTTGGTGGCACTTCAGTGTGGTATCACGTTTTCCGTGGGGGGAAGGTAGGTGAACCTTGTTGTTTGATATTTGTTTTTATTTCTCTGTGCCCCTTACGGAGGGGAGGGGTTGCTTCCCCCCCCCCCCCCCTTTTTTTTGGGGGGGGAGGAGGGGGAGCTAGTCAGCAATCATTCTATTTCAGCTAGCTTTGTTGATGTACACAGAGTTTGCTGAATTAGAAGGACACCATTCACCTTTATGAAACAAATGAGTGATTTATTTGAAATATCAAATGTTTTATTTGTTGGTGGTAGTGCTTTTAGGCTTGTTATTGCTGCCTGGTTTAGAAGTGTCATGCAGTGAGTACATGGCTGTGTGTACCCTTGTTGGGTCAGACTGCCCTCACAAGTCTCCTTCTGTAGCTAGAGCTTCTGTTTCCTTTTAGAGATTCCATGTTCCTTTAGTGTGCACATGCACACTATGCCTGAACTGAAATATTACAGGATACAGAAGCGTTAAAATATACAGCATGTATGGTTACATTCACATCTTTACTGTTTTAGGTTGCTTTTCCCAATTCTAGTATTGACAGTGTATGGTGAGAACTGAAATAAATACAGCAGATTGAATGTCTCTGTGGTACAGATACCGTTCATCTATGTAGTCCAATGAAGTTGTACTATACCAACGCATTGTTTTGAACTGAAAGTAAACTGTGCAGACATCTGCCGAGTAAGATGTTTCATGGAAGAGAGATGACAACTGACAGCTATCTTGCCACTTCCAGCACATGGACTAATTGCTGCTGCTGTCTGCTGTGTGCCTCTGTGTATAACACCTGGAAAACATGTGTTTTATGCAGAAAGCAGGCTTGGTGTTACGCATTCATTTGTCTAACACATGATAACCTTGTTGGAATTTCTCAGCTATTTATTTTTGTTGACTGTTGGTAATAGTTAAATCTTTGGTTTATTTTTAGATCTTCTGGCTCATTCCGCCTACTCTGCAGAATCTAGAACTTTATGAAGAATGGGTTCTCTCAGGAAAGCAGAGTGATATCTTTCTGGGAGACAGGGTGGAACGATGCCAAAGAATTGAGCTGAAACAAGGCTATACGTTCTTCATTCCTTCAGGTATCACTTGTTAACTGTTTTTTGGAATCACTGGAATTGTGTTTGACTAACAGTTCTCTAAAACAATTCTTCACATCTAAACCCCGTATTGACCTCTTTATTTGCTGTGGCAAAAGAAAGGCTAGGGACTGAGTGCATGTAATTTTCCAGAAACTGACCCATCCAGGCTGATGAAAAATGTACTGTGAGGAAGTGTGCGCAGTGATCACTTGTGCTGTACTGGGGAAAAGGAGAGAGGATTTGGGTCTCTGGGGCTGTCAGTCTACCACTTCTCGTCGGGGTCATACTGACTTTTGCTATTGTTAGCTTTCTTGGAAAAATATTTTTCTGTTTTTGTGATCTCTTCTGGCGGGTTTCACCTGTAGTTCAGTAACCTACTTATTTGCTTCTGTCTGTAGACAGAGGTGGATCTCGATTCCCTGATGGAGTTCAGTGGAGATTCCAGTACATGGAAGAGCAGGCGCTGTGCTCCCTCAGGGTTGTTTCTTGGGGAAGCAACTTTATTTTATTGTCATAACTCTTCAGAACTTCTGCTGATGGAGATTGTGCTCAATCTGGACATCTTCCAGTAGCCCAGCCGCACTTAATTTTTACACTACTGCCCACCTCAGTAGCTGCATTGCATGATTCAGGCTCTTCTTGCAAAGCAACCAAATAGTTGCTGCTTTGAAGGCTGGCGACTTCAGCCCTCTCTGCTCTTGCCTAAATTGGATTAAGGGTGGTGCAATCTGTAACATTTCTCATTTAAGATGATACCGGGTTTTGCTCTCTTTGACTATTATGGGACCATAAGTTTGTTTATAATGATATAACACGTTGCCTCTGTCTAGTTGATCTTACCAGGGAAATAAATATAGGTAGCCTTTCTACACGACAGAAAGACAGGTTGGTAGTTCTTCAGCTATAGAATTACTCTGTGGAGATAGGATTATTATTATTTTTTAATCCTGGAGACAGAGAGAATGCAGGTCATGTGGAGACAGCAACAATATTCTTGCCAACTAGGGAGCATTGTTAGTATCAATTGAAGGCCACAAATTTGCACTATTGGTAAGAATCAAATATTTGGTAAGAATCAGCCTGGAAGGTGACAGGCAAAATGACTTTGAGGGTGGAGGAGTTAATCCGTTAAAGGAATTAGGTCTTCCCTTGAAACAGGTCAGAATGTGCTGTTACTGTTTGAACTGGGTGTTTGAGTGTGCCTGTGCTGTTTGCTTAGATCCCGTTACTGCATCTTCGTGTTTATCTTCATTCCCCTGTGAACAGCCTCCTACGAATAAGACTTTCTGTATGTTAGTTTAGTCATGCTCAGCAGCTGGAATACAGCAAGTTGTGGGAGCTTGTACAGGACACAACTGTAATGTGGTGGCTGAAGTGAAGTGATTCCAAATATGTTTTTTGACTGTAGTTTCTGTTTTCTTAGGAAAGCCCAAAGTACAGAAATGTCAATACCTCAGACATTTTAGGCTCCATGCCATATTTGAAAGGCATATATGAATAATTTCTCTGTAAGCACCTCATGGATTCAAGGGGTTTTGCTCTGCTGTATTTTGTTCAGAAATCTTATTTGCAAATCTCTTATTTATGTGAAAGGGCATTATTTCTATGTTTGTTTTAAGAGTATGGAAATGCCTAATTAAAGGCTGTTCCAGGTCAGTGAATTGAGCATAGCTGTGTAAAACAGGTCAATTCCTACAACCTCTTTGCTCTGGTTTGTGCGCGTATCACATTAGTTAATGTTTGAATGTGTTTTGTAAGTACTTTATAAGTGTTCATAGTGTTTAGGTTCTGATAACAGGTGCCTGTAAAACCAGTGTTTTCCATACTTTCATTTAAGCCTGATAAACTGTTGACCAACCTTAACTCATCCATGAGGAAAATACCTTCTAATTACGGGTCTGGTCACAGAAAGTGTAGAGTGGTATAGCTAGTGCTCAGCTGGACTGTGAATGGAGAACATTTCAGTAAAGGACCTTTTCCATAAAATATCCTGCTCTGCTCCTGTTTTCAAGTCATTTTTGGGGGTGGTCCTAGAAATGCTATTATACCATAGCAGCATAAGGATGAAGTAGGTAGAGGAGACTGTAACAAGATACATGAGGGAGTGAGATCATAGGCTTGTGGGAGATGGAAGGTTTCTCTGAGACTCTAGGATCAGCAGTAGATCCAGTAAATCCCAGAAATTACAAACCACTTGGACAAGAATGGGTATTATTCTTACAGAAGGCATAATTATAGTGCTCACCAGGGCCTCAGGGTATTTTCCTCTCCATTGCTACCATCATCCTTTCAGGATTAAGTTTAAACCAGTTAATTTCCACGTGTGCTTCTAACCCTGCAAAGCACTGAGAGGCACTATCACAGCTGTGGTACCAAGGAGAAATTGAGAAAAGTATTGTCAGCATAGTGAGTCGTTATGGGCCAAGGTGCCTCTTGCAGCATTTTAGGAGTCCCTCCTAAGTATGGGGTGGGGGGAAGTAAGATGGGATTCTGAGGGATTCTGTGTCTGAGGCCTTGCATAGGAGTCAAGCTGTACTCCTTATGGCCCCATAGGACTTCTCCAAACAAGCGATGCACCGTTACAAGTTCTCACCTCCCACTTTACCAGTTCCCACTGATGAGTCAAGGATGATCAACTCTGGTAAAGTCTGCGGTAAAGTGATAAAATCAACTAGGAACCTGGCCTTTTCCATTAATATAATTGTCTAAACTGATGTCAGCATAATTGTTGATTGAGAAATATACCACATTGTGCCATGCTGAGGTTTATGGCCAGATGTAGATTCAAGATGTTATAACAGCTGAAGGTTCAAGAGGAGAGAAAGCTACAGTTGCTACCAGTGTCAGCGAATGATTTTTTTTTTTTTTCTGTAGAAATATGACTGTTGTTTTCCCAGGATGGGAGAAAACTTGTCCTTATAAAGGAAGACATTAGTAAAGAATGCTACGGCCTTAGCTGTGTGCTTGCTACGTGATACATGTGCTTGCACTGTGTATGTTACCATGAGCAATGTTTAATCTTTCATATGGTTAAGTGTTCAACACAGATGAAATTTGGTCAAGGTAACACGTCTTACTGTGGTATAGTGGACAGTGGATGCTGCATATCTGACCCACCTGCCAAACAGAAGGGAAGTTCTTTATAGAGTGTGCTTCTCTCTTCAGGTATAAACTGTGATGATCTGGAAGAGGAAAAGCATAATCTCAGTGCTCAGTTATTGTCTCAGTAGGGGAACAACAAAATTTTATCTAGAGCTTGTCCAGTATTATTTGTGCTGTAGCTTTCTTCTGTACTGTGTGTGTGTCCAATGATGACTTGCAGGATGTGTGAAGTGTTTAGAGTCCATTGTGATGGTGATACAGAGAAGTAGTTTAGATATCTCTCATCACTGTGCTAGGGTCATGCAGAAGCAGTGTTTGGGCAGCATCCCTCAGATTTCTACAGCTCAGGATTAATGCAGGCACATGTTTCTGGCTTGTATGCAGCCGCTTGTTCTGTTACGTCCTGATTGCTCCCCTACGGCCTGTTTGAAATACTGCTCGCTAAGTTAATGCTGATGTGTTACCCAATTTTTTAATATCTTTAGTGCTTCTCCTTCTACTTTAAGTATTTTTCTCCTTTTATGTTACTGCATAACTCCACTGGAACCTTTTATCTCTCCTCCTCTTGCCTTTCACCTGCCACTCCAGTCTTTATGCTCTGTAAACCATCTTCTATCCCTGCACTTGTTTTTTCAAGTGGTGCATTAGGCATTGAATTCCCTTCTGTCTCAATTCTCTGAACACCACAGTAGCTTCTCTTGCGTACTCCTAAACGTCACTGCTGTTACCTAAACCCAAGCTCAAAACTAAGCATACACAAAATGAAAAATTCATTCTCTTTCAATCCACTTGCTCTTTTGAGTCTTTAAGTCTTGCTGAATATGTCATTTTGATTGTAAGTGATGGATCTCTGACATAGACATTGTACTTCTCCTCCTTCCCTGTTGTCCTCTACAAACAAGATCTTGCAGTAGTTTGAGATATGTTAAGCTTGTTTGCTTTTTTTCTCAATTTCCTGCCAGACCTCTCTTTCAAAAAAATGACCTTTTCTTCCGTACATGTGTATATATGCTTGGTGTAGACACTTGCACT
The DNA here is from genome assembly GCF_035582795.1 of Mycteria americana. Lineage (NCBI taxonomy): Eukaryota > Metazoa > Chordata > Aves > Ciconiiformes > Ciconiidae > Mycteria > Mycteria americana. Next base: position 11,163,915 of record NC_134377.1, read on the forward strand.
TTAAATTCAAGAGAGTTTGCCCATGCAAAATTGGGATATACAAAAGCAGGCCAACTAGTAGTCTCTTGGAAAATTTGTCTTGCAGTATTTGTCTCTGTTGTTAATGTTGTGAAGCAAGGGTATAATCATTATGTGTCTTGAAAAGGTGAACTTGAGCCAGTTCTGGACTGTTACTGATAATGTTGTCTGCCAGAATATGGATGAACTTGGGTTTTCTTCTCTTTTTGTGAAGACCAGTTTCGCTGACATTCAAGGAAGTTGCCACGCTTACTGTGGATACAATTTGATTCCAGGGTTTGCAGTGTGATTGGTCTAAGAAAGTTTGCAAACATACTGGTTTTGGTTCCTTTGGAAGGAGATGGCTAATACTACCAAGGGTTACTCTAATAATCTTCTGTTTCTTACAATCTTTTTCTGAGCTTCTACTGCTGATCAGAGGCAGTAGACTCATGAGCAGGTATGGTTTTGGGTTGACTCTGCATGGGTGTTCTTACTGTAGGCTTTCCAAATATGTAGCTTTAATGTGAGTACATTGAAGAGATGAGATGATGTGATGTGTGTGAACTGGTAGTTTAGAGAGCTATGTTTGTGGGGGAGCATGAATCCTCAAGTAGCCAGGACATTTTGGGTGACTCTTGTCTTTTCTTTACATCTGACAGTAACAGTCCCAGTAATAGACCACTACATGGTCCATAAAATAATAGTCCAAGAAGCCACTGTGCATTTTTTATTTCTGAAAATTGGATAATGGACTGCCATTAGATATTGTAGAAGACTTTTGTGGTGCTGATTTATTAGACATTCCTATGATCAAAATCCGGACAGAGTAACTTACTGTCAACTGGACATGGTGTTCCTTTCTGGTTCCTCTTCAAACTTCTCACTAGTGTTGCTGCATGCTATTTCATAACAGTTGTGTTTCACCTCGGAGTTGGCAGTGTTCCACTGAGGAGTAAGCTGTTGTTTTACTTTATTTTTCTTAATGTTCTTTATAATGCACTTTGGGGCCTTTGACATGGAAACATGCTATTATAATCTCTCTTAATTTCTTGAGAGCTGAAGAATGAGCCACAGTCTAACAAAATATTCTCGTTGGTCTGTGGTGATTATGATGGTAACATGAGAGTGCTCCAAAGTTCTTGTTTCCAGTCAAATGCAGAAATAATAACTTTTCTCAGATGAGTGTTTTTGGGAAGGAGAGTGGATGGAAAGGGATGTTCTGTGCTAGACTCTAGGCAGCTATTTGCAAGGATTCGAAGTGCATCAAATACTATATCGGTGGTTATCAATAGGATTCTGCCTATTATGAGTGTGCAGTCTTAGGTCACCTCTGCTATGCCAGTCAGTATTTGATGAATTATTATGTAATGGGGCCAGAAGGTACCATATAGTCTTTATATCAAGGAGAATGACAGGCTATTAAAATCTGACTGGTAAATTTTTTGCAGGGAGTTGTGCTAGGGCTGCATAGCTGCCTGGCTATTTTTGGTTGCTGTTCACCTTTCCCATTTTGGGAGCTTCCACTGACGTTAATGGAAGCTCCTTGCCTGGAACCTTTAGGGACCAAGCGACGAAGATCAGTGGAGAGGATCAGAGAGGAGAGTTTTTGCCTCAAGTGTCTGCTTTCAGATAGAAGGTGACAGCATAATGTTGGAATTTTAGTTCTATTTCTCTGCAGCACTCTACCTAATTCTTATCAAATGACATAAGATTGAGAGTTGCTGTATTACTTGTAGTACTGGGGTAAAATTATTAATTTTTTTTACTTTTAAAATGTGAACACGATGCTTCCTTGATATTTTTCGTTGTGGGCACTATTATGATGCGGTCATTCTTCTTTAGAGATGAGAGAAATAATGTCTCATTTGCTGGCAGTGCCCACTGTAAGGTTATCTCCTTACTCACTTTTTATTTTCGAGGCATATATATTTAATCTTTTCCACGCCAAGTTGCTGTAGAATTGCAGGAAAATATGTATGCCTTCTATATCACAAAGCAAAATATCTGTTCAGTTAATAGTGGAAACAGATGCACCATGGTTTTGCCTTGGAGCTTGCAGTCTGTTTGCCCCATAGCTTTATAAGTTAATATTCTTTTTTATTATTCTCAGATGGATGATTGCATCCTTGAAGATACAGTAGGAATTTGCAGGCCCCTGAAATCTAACAAGTTTGCAGTGTTTAATAATACTTGTTTTATAAAATTCAAAAGATAATGAGATTGTATCTTTCTTTTAACTGTTCAGAAAAGCTTTTGTTACTGTTAATTTTACCTTCTTGATTTACTAGAGATGATATCATCTAAATATTCAAGTGTATCTTATGAGTGGTGGAATAATTTGTAACTATAAATCAGGCGAGAGTATTTCTGAGTCTCCTGAATAGAATTCCTGCTCAATGTTGGCTTGGCTTCATAAACTAGGATTGTTTTGGGAAGGAAAAAATACTTATTAGTCACCAAGAACTGAAATAAAAAAAGATCAACTTCAGAAAAACCGTACGTGGACAGTCTTCTTGCTAAGGTTTGAAATGAGGGTTGTGAACAGTCACTATGCAATGTCTGTACTCCGAAAGCCGTTGATCCCCATTTAGCTGAGCTCGTGGCTGGTGTGTGGTCTGAAGTACTCTGCTCACAGGGCAGGGCTGTGCAGTGGCCGTGCAGGAGCCGCTCCGCCGCACCGAGAGCATGCTCCAGCTGCAAGCTGTCGGACCAGCCTGTGAAGGAAGGACAGGCTGGTTCCACGTTCACTCAGTTGTTACCACTATCAACACAGGCTGGTTTGACACTGGTCACTCATGAGGAAGAGTTTTCTAATTCATGACTAATCCCTGAAGCCACACAGTGTATGTCTTTCTCTCATCTATAGGATTTATTTGTAGCCTTAGATAATGTTTAGCAGGTGCTTTTGTTCATGTCTTTCAGCCAAAAATGAACAATGTCTTATTCCACTGACTTTTGACTTTTTCAGTCCTTAATCCATTTGTTCTGATATTACTCCAGTGCTATTTTAGTATTAAGAATAACATTAAATTTGTGGCATTTTATTCTGTGTTGCTTTCCTTTTTTTCAGAGTATTACAGTTTTTGAGAGTATTACCAAGGGGAGAGATGTTATCTCCTGGCTTGTACTAACCCATGAAACCCATAGGGTTGTGCGGTAGTACCAGGGTTTATGTAAACAGTAGAAAGCAGTCATTGAGGAGAGAATTGATGACACTTGCTTCAGAGTTGTCTGTATTGGAGGCTGCGTTGGCAAGTTTTTGCTGTGAAAGCTGAAAGATGCAGACATACATGAGCAGACATGACAGGCTGTCCAGCATAGAGTGACATGATCATAATGTCAACAGACCTGTCAATTCATTCAGCGAAAAGTAATGGCATAGCTGAAGGTGAGACAAGGCGGGATGTATTCATGTGGATGATATTAAAGCAATCCCCTTGGCTGTCCTTTTTGTCTTATGCATATGTGCAGCTTGCTCCTATTCTGGAGGTCTGTCTTCCTCTTTAAAAACCTTTGTAATTGGGAAGCTTAGAAGATGGGTATTCTTGTTTGCAAATGGTCACAATGAACATTCATTGTCCTCAGTTTACTTCTGAGTTGTGCTTGTATCTAAGCTGTGGGAATGAATTGGATATGCCATCCAAGCTTATCTGTTCTCAGAGCTCATTTCCACAATATATTACCCTCATGGAAACTGTTTCCTGTTTTCTGCTCATCTCTGTTTCCTCCTACTTCTACTTTTCTGGTGCTGGCCTCTTCACTTTTTCTGCATACACAGCCTTGTTAATATTAGAACAGGAGATTTTTTTTTCCCTTTGTGACGTCTGTGGCAATCTTCCTGTGGTGTTTTACCTTGTCAATTCTCCATCTTTTTTGTCTAATCTTGCCCGTAGTGTCCTATGTCCCTGGAATACCCCTCTTGGTGCTTGTGTCTCTGCAGTTTCAATATTGCACGTACGTTCCTCAGGCAAGTCAAAACTATTTTGGGATGCAGTGTGACTGAAAACGCTATACAGCTGAGTGGCCAAAATCTGTCTTATGAGCAAGTGACTCCTCTGTCAGGGCCTCGTCCTGTAGCTGGCAGAGGGGCTTTGAGCTGGATCCTGCATGTGGGAGCACATGAACTGCTGGAGATCTGGGCATTTCCTGGGACTTAGCTGTGTGCCTTGTTCAACACTTGCTTCAACAGTGAAGGGATGGTACTCACGGGCATTGTCCTTACCCATCTTTGAGCTACGCCTGGAAATCATCCTGCACTCTGCTTTGCCTAGGGGTAGGAACTTTACTTCCAAGGACTTTACAGTTAACAACTTTCTGTTTGTTGCTTGGTTTCTGGTTTATTTTTATTTTCCCAACCTTGATGGATTTTAGCACTTCATTATTACAGGGTTTTGTTATTGAGAACTGTGTCATAAAAAGCAGTATTTTCAGTCTTGTTAATACAATACGTGCACCTTGAAGGACCTAGTGTTCAGTTAGTTCAGAAGTTAGGAGTTGAAGGTACTAATTGTAAGATGAGTTTGGACCTGGTATATAAATGTAAGTAGGGAATTAAATACATTATCCACAGAAGCAGAAATTGTCTCAGATACTTGAGGGAAGACTTTCAGTTTGCACGTCTACCAGCTCTTCAGCAGTACAGGATCGAAACTATATTCATGTTCGTTAATCTTTCTGTTGAGGGTTTGTCATGTCTGGGACACCATTTGTTGGAGCATTGGCTCAAGCCAGTGATAGATCCTTTCACATTTCTCCCAAAAATATTGGGACTACTGCGGAGGAAATCTAGAGGTTATTAACACAAAGACGCTTGGCATCTAGTGAGGGCAGAGTCCAGAGGTCAGGGAAGGTGTGATGAGACTGAAACCCAAAGAGCAAGAAACAGTGAAACCAAGTACACTCCAGTGTGAAATTTTCACTGAGGAAGTATAATCTATAGGAGGAGGCTACCGTGTGGTTGTAGTAAAAGCATACACTTGAGGAACAACTGTGTTGTTGGGATTTCATTTTATTTCTTATAAAATGAAGGATATTTCCTTTCTACCTTTTATATAGGAGTAGAAAGCCAGGTTTCAGCTCAGTTACTCCTTTTACTTAAGTTGTAAATATTTGATAACAAATTGTATTTACAATTATGTTGATCATTCCATTAAAATAACTTGTTGCATCTGCCAGCTCCAGTATGTTTGTGCGTCTGCCAGCTCCAGTATGTTTGTACATTGATCTGTGCTGAGAGAACTGCAGTGGGAAGTAGTGGTGAGGACTCTTCAATGTTCTGCTGTTAACGGGCTGTTTCTGACCTGTCTCCTGCTACCACTCAGTTGTGTGGGCATGGATGAGGCATTTCACCTTTTTGAGCTTCAGTTTGTTCATCTCTAAAACTGACAATTAAGCTGAATTATCACGTAAATTGACCCTGTGTGTCAGCACCTATCCAAAAAGCTGGCTTTGGGGACCCAGCAACAGATTTGCTTCAGCACGTGGTTTCCATTCTTTCCCCCAACCACATAAATCTTTGATTACCTAGTGGAAGCAGTAGCCCCAACTTCCTTGACCTTGGATCTTTTTTCCTTCCTAAAGACTAGGATCAGGAAGATAATTTATTTTTTCCAGTAGTTTGCTCTTAGTACAGACTGATGTATTTCATGTGAGGTGGTGAACTACTTCAACTGTGAAGATTTTTTTATAGTGTTGATATATGTAGTTGCCACACTACCCTTATGTAAAAAAAGAAAAAATTCCTCTCTAGTTGGTTATTCTTGATTTGGAAGTAATAAATGGACTGGATCATTGTGAGCGACTCTGTAACTGAAATTATACTAACTGGAGCGGGAAAGATGTAATAATACTGAGAGCTGCCAGAGCTATGAGCCACCTGCTTTTTTACATGCGTCACATTTATCATGTGGAATCAGACCTGTAAATTGACTGAGCACTGGAACAGGTTGCCCAGAGGGGCTGTGGAGTCTCCATCCTAGGAGATAATTGAAAAGCCATCTGGACATAGTTCTGGGCAGCTGGCTCTAGGTGGCCCTGCTTGAGCAGGGGAGTTGGACCAGATGACCTCCAGAGGTCCCTTCCAACCTCAGCCATTCTGTGATTCTGAAATTCAGAAAAATGTATTCAGAGTGATGAGCTTGTGTTTCCAGGGAGAAAATTCTAGTGCTGATTTCTTTTCCTTCCTGTCTTTCTCCTCCCAATATGCCCTTAAATGAAAGCCCCAGTTCTGCCATCTGCTGTGGCTCAAGGACTTCTCAGATATAGCTTTGCAGGCCTTTACGGTCTAAAGATTGTTGCGGAGGAGAGCTTTCGTGGCTGCTAGCTGGAGAACCCTTTAGGCTGAATAGCATTTTCCTGCTCCCTCACTGATCTTGAAATGAAGGAAAGCTGCCACAGCTTTAATGGAAAGTACTGCAGTTAGGAGAAAATTGACTGCCCCCTATGTTGCTTTGCTGTCTGCTGGTTTATAAATTGTAATGCTTTTCATTAAAAAAGAAGGGGGGGGGAAAAGGTGTCAGGTCTCTGTGGGTCCCAGATCATTAGGAGGATCAATTCCTTTTTCACTGCAGAGATCAGAGGCTACAGTCTTGCATAGCCAGTCCTTCAGCTGCTGACATACCAAGCAAACAATGCAGAAGCAGAGGGCTGGTGTGTGGTTGCCTCAATTGCTATGCCTGGATTTTTGTTCCGATAGAAAATTCTTCCCTCCCTTTGGAGCCGGTGAATTGAATTCAGTCCCTTGCAGGACTGGGTCAGAACAGTCTCCTCAGCTCCAGTACTGGAAATGTTAAATCCCTTAACTTGGGGCTTGCAGTGAAAAAGGTTTTTTCAGTTGCTTCAAGAAGTTGCTAATAGGATATGAAACTTTCACCTCTGAAGGAGGGCTGGTAATAATTTGAAATTGTTGACATCTGAACATGTATGCTCTGGTGCTGGTGTGAAAGAAGTTTGATGTGACTCAGTCCAGTTCCACAGCCCTAGCCCACCACCACTGCTAACATGCTTTGCAACCCAATTGGAGGTGCCAGTAGATACATCTGAGAGCCAAGTGTATTGAACAGACTGAATTTACTTCTTAGTCATGGATGTGGTTGAGTCACAAGCTTATGTGTTCTCAGTAAACACTGTAACTGTTCTGTGAATAAAGAGAAGAACCCAATTTACAGAGGGTTGTAAGACTGTACATCATAAGATGCTGTTCTTCTGCTATAACTAGTCTTAAAGTGTGGCTACGAGCATACCGTTTAACCTTTCACTGCTTTAACCTCTCATCCCCTGCAGAATGGGGTTGATAAAATTTGATTATAAATTGCCCTGTAATACTACATGGTATGAGGCATTCTCAGTTCTTTCTTTCCCTCTCTAGGGTGGATACATGCGGTTTATACTCCAGTAGATTCTCTGGTGTTTGGTGGAAATATCCTGCATAGCTTTAATGTTCCCATGCAGCTTCGCATCTATGAAATTGAAGACAGAACAAGGGTAAGGATACTTGATTCTCTTTTTAACTGAACAGTTCTTTGTGACTATGATCTGTCATAGTCTCTCTCTCGTATTTCCTTCTGACAAACGAGAACTGACGGGCATCTCCATGTCAGAGTCGTTGAAACAGGAGGTAAACGTGAAGTAATGAGACTTTCAAATGTTGGCTATTTTTAGTGGGATTTACTCATCTGTTTTTCCCTACTTCCCACAGACGTGTCCCTTCTGTGTCTTTTGTCTGCCTGTTAAACTTTTGTAAACACCTTCCCTTTTGCACAAAAACATACTGTGCTTTACAGACCTTTGTACCAGTATTTCTGATAACCCCCTGCTTATCATCTCTCTGTGCCCACCTGGAATGGATACCCAAGCCTGGAGAACTAATGGGACTAGGATGGTTCTACTGTCCACAGCTGAATTGACAAAGCTGCACAGAAGTTGTGTATGAAACGGCATCTTCTATACTTTGCAGGATTTTCTTCTACAATGACTCAATACTATGCAAGAATTTCTCGGAACAAAGAGAGTCTGGGGTGGGACGTTAATCTGACTGCTGTGATGTTCATCTGGCTGTAGCATCTACCTGATGGAAAGAGTAATACATCTTGGAGGAGGTTACTGTGTGGCCTCTTTGGGAGTGAAAATTTTATCCTTGATTAATAAACAGGATACGTAGTATTCATATACTTTGCAGTTTTATAAAGTAGCAGAATCTGAGGGAAGTGCCACTGTTTTAGCAGGCTATTAAATAAGCTATGCAAGGCGATCGTAGCATTCTGATGCAAAAATGGACTAGTGGTATGTGCAAATTCAGATGGGGACTTTCTGTGTCTGACTGTTTCAGAGGCATTACACTGAGACAGTGCTGGTAAGCCACTGGCACAAGTGGCTGCTGTTGTGTTAATGGAGATTTGGGCTCACAAAATGGCAGGAATTTGCAATTCTTCACTAGAAGGTCTTAAAATGGTATGTCTTGGACATCAGTACAGTTCACTGTTGTTCACCTCTACAAGAGGGCACAATTCTGGCTCCCAGTGAGCTTTTACCCCAAATTGCTGTCTTTGCTGTGAAAGTGCATAGGCCTGAAGCAAGTATGTATTGTTTTGAAATGCATCTTTGACTCAGCAAGAGGAAGGGTGTCCTCCCCCCAGCCTCTCTCTGCTACTGTTGTGTTAGGAAGGGACTACTCCCTTACTTCACAGGGGGTACAAGGCCTGGTAATCTTCACATTGCAAAACAGTGGTGGGAGCAGTTGGTTTCCTGGAGTGATTTTAATGAAGAGAAGGAATATTAAGCAGAAAAATGAATTCTTAGTGGAAGAGAGATGAAGACAAAAGCTGAAATTCAGGGGAATTAGAACAGAGGGAATGTAACAGAGAGCAGAAGTGGAGATAGAGACCAGAGTGGAGTTCAGCCCGGCTTTGAATAGGCGTCCCAAGGCAAGAATGTCAAGTGTCTTAAGAAAGAGTAAAGGGACTTAGACAGGAAAAAGTTATGATGGCAGAAGCAGGAAGGGGCGCACTGTGGCTAGACAGAGGTGCTAGGCACAGGAAGGTTTTCAGAGTGGCTGTAAATAAGAACTTGCAATATATGCTGGATATATATGCTGCAGGTGCTCAAGGGGAGGGTGTGTTGTTGCCAGGAAGGATGCTAGCACAGGCAACTTGCATGGAGAATGGAGAAGTGAGGACTGGGAGGAAGGATTGATGCCAGAAACAAGTTACTTCCATTGATGTCTATGGGGATGATGGGAAGGAAACAGTCTTTTTTGTGAAGTAGTAGAAGAGCTGACATTTTGTTCCCACAGGACTTGAGCAACCCCAGATCACACACCTTGGGTTGTAACTGCTCAGTAGTGCTTCATGTCAGGCCCTTCTCCTTAGGAAGCTGGGTGCAGCTTTGATCAAAACTTTTATATCAGGAGGCAGATTTCCCCATAACAGTCAAGTATTTTGGTAACTTAGGAACTTACCAGCCAGTTAACACTGAAATACCTTTGAAAAGTCACTAGCACCGTGATCCTATGGGAAGGTTCTGCGACTTGGGTATCTGCCTCTTTGAAAATGTCCTGTCAGAGTTTTTTGGAAAGGGATACTGCAACATTTGGAAGTCCCAAACCCGACCTTTACTCTTGTCAGTTTTGGCTTAGATTTTCTTCGAAGCGTGTGTAGTTATCGTTTTCCCTCCAAAAATACTTAAGTGCTTTAAAAAAGACTAATGAAAGCCAACAGCCCAGAATTTCCACGACTTCATAAAAACAATTTCAGTGCTTTATGTTGCTGTGTGCTAGCAATGTAGTATGCACAGCCTGTACCTGTGTTCACAAACTTGTGCTCGTAGCCAGCCGTATAATAACAAAGTTGTGTGAACAGTCAAAGAGTAGCAAGAATTTCTAGACAGAAACAAAATATAAGCCATGCAACTAAGGCATACAGAAGTTTGATAAAAGGCAGGAAAATCAATGCTGTTATTTAGAAATAATAACACCACCACCACCCCAAATGTCATGCAGGAATCTTGAAGGGGTAAATGTTTTCAAAATAGAATTCTAGTGTGTACTAGTTTATTTGCTTTGCCAATCAAATCTTGTAATTTCTTTGTTCAAATAATTCTGTTCATACACAGGCTAGGACAGCAGACTCAGTACAGTATGTAGTTCACAGAAATTTGCCAGTGTGAACATACTGCAAATGAGTTTCTCATCAGTATTGATCTTTCCATTGTGTATAGCACAGAAGTAAATTACACGATGTGATTGACGAAGTAATTTGCCACACTCAAATCAAAGTGTAATACAGGTGTGTTTCCCGTCTTCATTTTGCACAGAGCAATTTTATGGAGGTTTCACTGTGTTTAAACCTGCTATATAATGCTTAATCATCTTTGATTGCTGATATTCAAAGTCATTTTTATGCTAGGTGTAGTTGTTATTGTCTTAGCAGCTAAGACAAGAATAAATACATGGTTGCAACGGTAATGCTGATTTACAGCCTGATAAAATTGCCTAGTTTATATACTTGTCATGCTTATTCTAGCTTAATTTCTCATATCCCTGGGAGACTTTTTAAGAGGGTTATAGCCATTTAAAAATAGTTTTAAGGAGTAATAAAAAACATGTCTATTGTTGGAAACAGCTCCTAATGTGCAATTGAGGCAAACAAATATTCTCCAGCCTTACAGTTTGTAGAGACTCTCATTTTGCAGTCTGGCTTTCCTAGAGGCCAATTAACAGCTAGTCAAATAGGCCAAGCTGTTTAGCGCTCTGCTAGACCAGCTTGAATAACTGCAAAGCAGGCTGCCATGCAGAGATGCATCATCTTGGCATAGGGGTGTTACAGCTCTGTATTACTGAAGAGGAAGAATGTGTCAAACTTACTCCCAACTCATCTAAATTTAACTGCGTTAAAGTATTTGAACGTGGATAGGGACAAAAGCACTCAAAATATATACGTAAGGTGGTCACTCACAGATGATGGTGTTTGCTACTGATTTTGTTTTCTTGGAATGTAAGATAACATTTTAAGTGGATAGATTAATTATTTTGTAAATAACCATAAATTGTTTTTCAATGTTGTGATTAGATTGATTAAACATAAGTGGAGTTTGTAATGATTTTAATGGACATTGTGGAAGAGACTGATACTTTGTTAAGGAAAATGTGTGCTTTACTTGTTTAGGGGTTTTTGTTTTGTTCTTGGAGGGGGATATAAGTCTCTAAAATATTTTCACTTTGAACTGAAGAAATGGATCATATTCCAGAGAGGATTTTTCTCGCTCTACAGGAATAATTAAAAAATTTATTCAGTGGATTGTAAATTATTAATCACAGAAGTTAGAGCTGGAAATGCCTATTAGATGATCTAGTATATTTCCCTGCTGGTGGGGGATTTAGTCCTCTGGCAGTGTCTGTATCAGATATTACACTTTAAATTCATCACAGAACATTTTTAATTTCTTTCTTTCTTTCTTTTGTTCCTCCCCCCTTCCACATAAGAGTTCATTTGACCGTAAGTGTACAATGGAAAAAGTATGGACATGTACATAAAGCAGTTCATATCATAAAGAATGTACTCCTCTATACTTCTCCATAAGGCAAAGTTTAAAAGATTTTTAAAGCACTGTTAGACGTGCTTTACTGGCAAAAGGCACTGTAGATCTTTGCACAGTATCTCTTGCTACATATGGTAGCTCTTACTTCTGAAGGTTTGTAAAAGCAGAGCCTTCTCGGGCAAATAGTGAATTACAGAGGCATGGAGGGATTTGCTGTGGGTTGGAACATTGATAGTGAGGCAATTAGGAACTCAAATTGAATATTAAAGATTGATATACATAATGGGAGCACTGCATGCATTACTGCCTTGTCTTTCACATTGAATTAACATTGGTAACAACTAAATTTGGTGAAGCTCAGAATCTGTCAACAAATGTTGAGCAATGATGTCTTTAATATTCCCAGGCATGTGGCTGAAAACCTTTTGAAGGCTGAGGGGTGGAAGGCGGCTTCCTGTTTGTAAGTCAATTCTTTGCAAATTTTGTTTCCTGCAGTGCTCTCTTGGAAAAATTTGAGTTCCTTTATTAGCATATATTTTAGCATGGCTAATTTCCCCTGTGTTCCATAATAGTGATAAGTGACTTGGTCTCTTCTTTATGACAAATAACGAAACCAAAGGAAAAATATTTTCCAATGCAAAAAGGCCCTGGGGTTAAATGTTCTCAAATTTAGGGGGATGTTGGTTGGTTGGTTGTTTTTTGCCTTTTTATTATTTTCCTTCCTTTTTAGTACATGTGCTTTGTAACAAACAACACAAGGAAACATTTGAAAAGGTGCAGCATCACTGGATGCATGACCCATAGCAACATGCAGTTCAGATTTGCCAGCTACATTTGTGTTGAATTTAAGAGATCTTAACTTTTGGGAATTGCCATGGAGCATTTAAATCCTACACTGTGATACATTTAGTGGGACAATACAGTATATTTTCCCTTTGTTACATTTTTTTTTTACTGCTAAAAGTGTTTGCATTTCCTGTGCCCTGGGAACAGAAGCAAGTTCTTTGACTGTCCGCCGTGGGGACAGTTTTCAAATATGGGCATTCTAGTAAGTCCTTGATATACTCAGTGCTTATATCACCATGCAGATGTTTCAACAGTGCCTGCTTTGCAGAGCTGAATCTGAGTTTCCAGGTGCTGGATTAGTGGTTCTGTTTAGACTTCACTGTTTTTGGGGTGATCTGGGGTGGGGTGGTGTTTTAGTTTTGTTTTTTAAAAAGGGCTTTCTAAGATAATGCTCCTTTCTGGTGCAGTCCAGCTTTTCATTAAAGGTGGGTGGACACCTCTTGGCTAGGTGAGCAGTTAATATGCATAGAATACCTTAAAGCAGTTCCTACAATCCCAGTGCAATGCATGCATGCAAGCCTGAAAAATGCAAATTTCTGTGCCATCAGGAGAAAGAAGTGTACAGTGTAAGTACAAGTGCATGCAAGATGCATGGCGTCCATTTTTAACAAATCACAATAAATATACATATGTTCTTGCATTTTAGGAGCTTCAGAGATCCTTCTTTGGTACAGTGACCTGCCATAGATAGAAAACTGTGTTGGAAAGGAAGGAAACCCACTTTGTTTTCTTTTGAATCTAAAATAATCTCACAAATACATAGTGTTGGAGAATAATCTTTTTGTGTGAGAACAACAGGTCTGAGATGTAAGAAAAAGTGCACAGCTTGACAGGATCTTTTGTCAAAATCCTGCTTTTCTATTCTGTTTGTGGCGAAAGCTAACTTGCTACCAAAATATTAAGTGTAAACCACATAAGGGATTTTTACTTTTAATGTGTAGTTATCAATAATCAAGAATTTGTGTGATCATTTGTTTAATCAAATTGTTGTGAAGACCATAATTGAAAGAGATGTATTTCCTGCTTGACTCATTTTAGGTAATGCTGCCATTTTGATAAAAATCATCTGATAGTGTTTAGGAAATTAAAAAAAACACCTTTATTTTAACTTGAATTTTAGTGACTAACATCTGTATGTGACCACCCTATGTTTATACAGTAGGTAAATAATACCGTAGGGGCCATCCATCAGTTTCATGATTTCACAAGAACACAAACCCTTTCCTCTCCCACCACCCCAAGAGGATACAAATTAGTGAACCAAGAAATGATGCTATCATGGCAGGCAGGCAGGCAGTCTCCTCATTTGGTATGCTGAAGGCATACATCTCACTCGGCTCCCACCCTCTCTCCCCTCCCCCTCCTGCATACTGTTTGTGCTCTTGATAACATGATGAGAATGATGACTGGCCCTTGTGCTGCAAACTTCTCTCCCTTCCCCATGGACTGACAGTCTTGATCTTGCTTTCAGGTGCATGCCAAATTCCGTTATCCTTTCTACTATGAAATGTGCTGGTATGTTCTGGAGAGATACGTGTCCTGTGTGACCCAGCGCTGCCACCTCAGCAGAGAGTACCAGAAAGAATCAATGTTAATTGGTGAGTGAATCCTTTGAGTGCATATTCAGAACTGATGCTACCACCTTAGGCTAGTTACTGCTTTGGTTTCTGCAAAGCAGATTATAAATTGAATTAGAGAACTGTAGAAATTCTAATGAACTATTTCTTTATTTTGGGGTGGGGAAGGTTGTGACGCTTAAGCATTTCCATGAAGTACCAACCTACTTTGAATTATATTTATTGAGCATTCCCTTAGCAAGTAGATCCCAGAAAAATAATTTTTGGATGCGTTTGTTCCTTGGTTTCAGTAATGTTTGTGTTGAGATGATCTGCCAAACAGTTGAGGATTTACTGCCATGTTTGGCACAGTACCTTAGTAGCCAGAAATGTGTGCATTGCAAATGTGCCCTGGTGGGATGGATATTTAGTCCTTTTATAGAGCGTCTCCTCTACAGAATGTGTTATGGTCTTTCTCTTCTCTTTTCTTTAATCTCTACTTTAGTTCTCTCTGTTTGGTGACTGACTTCTAGTTCTGCAGAATACCAAAACCAAGAAAACACCTACACAAATCTACATGATCTATAACCTAAGTGCAGGGAGGTCAAAGAAACCTTTACAACAATAGCTGAAAATGGACCATAGCAGAGACGGATAGATGTGCCTGAAGCGGGAAGGCATTACCTTGGCACTGATGTGAGCTTTACATCACTGTGTGACAATTCCAGTTGTTGCCTTGCTGAACTGCCCTCTTTTTCCTCCCTTTAATGCAACAAGACGGTGGGCCGTATTGCCTCCCTGCTTTTCAGCACAGAATGGCTGAAAGTAGCACAAGCACCAGCTAAATCTTAATTGATACATGTGAAGTGTGGAGGAGAACTAAAGTATTTCTGTGCCTTCTGCTCCCTGAGATGCCGCTTGGAGTGAACCTGGTATGGTTGTAACTGCCGCACATTCTGGACAGAGGAGGGAAATGATCACCTGCTAGCATAATTCTTAGTAGAAGGGATTTAAGAAGTTACAGGCAGACATCACTCTCCAGTGAGTTTTATTGACCAAGAATAACTTGAGCGAGCTAATAGTCTGTGTAGATAGACAGGGGAATTTTCTTGGAATCCCTGGGAATTTGGGTGCTTCACATTTTGTGTCTCTTCTTTGCTCTGTGAGACCCTGATCAGAAGGGTTAGTTAAGCAGGAGCTGTGTGTGGAGGAATTTTTCTCTTTATGTAAGATTATCCTAGAAGAAAGGATGAATTAGCCCCTTGGACCAGCTCTTCAAAAAGTAGTGACAAAACTCTGATAACTGCATTCCCTGGAAAATAAGGACAACCTCCTGTTGTCTAACCACTGGCATGGAGAGAGGCTTGTCCTGTAGGCAGGATGAGGGTGCCAGATCACTGAGGGGTAATTTCAGAACAAATTAGATGTGGAGAGTGGATGGTTCACGATATTGAGATGGGACCTTTTTTCAGCTAAATCACCAGTGTGAATTCCGGCCCAGCTCAGTAATTACTGATAATGGTTTGGTGATCCCCACAAAATGTGCCTTGGTCTAGTTACTAGCTGAGAGATATTCAAATCATATAAAAGCTCACTGGTAACCATAGATGTCCAGTGTTGTCCTGGTTTCAGCTGGGACAGAGTTAATTTTCGTCCTAGTAGCTGGTATAGTGCTGTGTTTTGGATTCTAGTATGAGAATAATATTGATAACACGCTGATGTTTTGGTTGTTGCTAAGCGGTGTTTACACTGGTCAAGGACTTTTCAGCTTCCCGTGCTCTGCCAGGTGCACAAGAAGCTGGCAGGGGGCACAGCCAGGATAGTTGATCCAAACTGACCAAAGGGCCATTCCATACCATATGACGTCACGCTCAGTATATAAACTGGGGGGAGTTGGGTGGGGGGCAGCGATCGCTGCTCAGGGACTGGCTGGGCGTCGGTCGGCGGGTGGTGAGCGGTTGTATCACTGTTTTTTTTTCCCCTGGGTTTTGTTCCTCTCTCGCTCCCTTGTTGTTTTCCTTCTCATTAGAATTTATTATTATTATTATTAATTTTTTTGTTCCAATTATTAAACTGTTCTTATCTCAACCCACACGTTTTCTTACTTTTGCTGTTCTGGTTCTCTCCCCCATCCCACCGGGGGCAGAGGGTGAGCGAGTGGCTGTATGGTACTTAATTGCCAACTGGGGCTACACAGGGAAAAGGATTGGTTTGCATGACCAAAGAGTGCCAGGTGCAAAGGCATCAGGAAAAGGAGCCTAGCTATTTGGAAAATGGTTTGGTGGTACCATTGTCTGGGCCTTGCGGTCTCCTGTGATGGCTTCAGTTGTTGGCCTACTGGAAAGTGAATATTAAACTGTTTTGCTGTTGTTTGGGCATGGTCCTGTGGTCATGTCAAGCTACTGTGAGAAATGTGCTACTCTCACAAGACTGTTCTGTTTCGTGAACTCTAGAGATTGTGCAGCTGCCCTGTGAGCTGAATGAGTTAAGTGATCTGACTGAAAATTAACCCTACTGAAAAATGAATATATTTGTTATCAGTAGGGTTGATGAGCTGATTTGACTTGCAGCCCTACTGTGTGGCTGCAGGCGCCGAGTCGAGGTAAGTGCTGGGAGTGTTTGGCTGGGCAGATCTTGAGCTGTTGTTACTGTCTTGAATGGATTGGTACTTTCAGCTTACCGAAGTGGTATCTCCTGACAGCATGTAGTTCATCCACCTGCCTACTTTCTCTTGACTTCAGAGTATTAGGGTGCTGATAAAATCTCTGATGTTGACATCCAGGGCCTTTCTCTCCAGGAGAGACAGATGTATACTTTTTTTGGTCAGAAACTTGTTTTTTATTTCTTGGCAGAATCTTAACCTTAAAATAATTATTTAACTGGGGATTGTGGTTCAAAAGCCCAGATCTACTGTATGTACTGGATCTTTCACTTTGGCGTTTGTCAAATTCAAAGGAGTAAAGGTACATTATTTACCTTTACAAAGCTGCTCTGCTTTGTTCTGTGTGAGTACTATTCAATAATGTTTCAAATACTTGCTTGTCTTTTCTTTTAACTGGTCTCAGTGTCCAGCCTCTTGATTCAAATGAATCTCTATGAACTTTAATCCTTGAATTACCCTTGTTTGTTGTGTGGTGTTTGTATCTTAATATCATTCAACTGCTGTGGGATAGGAGATCCAAATGAGGTCAGTGTTCCAAAACCCCACCGCTTTGTTTTTAAGCTTTTCTTCAAACTGCTAAGGTCCTTAAATTGTCTCTTCCTTAGAGAATTCTCTAACTGCAAGCAATTTCTTGATTTCCCACGAGAGAGTATCCCTTGATGAAGAATTTCCCATTATTCTCCTTAAAGAGTAATGAAACAAAGTACTTAACTTCTCTGCAGACCCCTGAATAGATTTAATTGTCTTCTGTCCTTCTTGGTTTAAGAAAAAATTTTTCACATCCTTGTATTCATTTTCAGAAATTTCTCTTGAATGATCTTAATGTTTCTCCTATTTTTTAAAAAAATAATTTCCTTAACATAATTTGTTTTAAATGTCTACTTTCTACCTTTCCTTTTGGGTGCTAGAACTTGCTATTTTTCACTCTTGAGTTGCGCTGCTTTCTTTTCTTACATACCTTCTGAAACAGTGGTCTTACTGGATCTCAGAAGCTAAGAAGCAACAGTTGATTATTAGTTGAGGAGGACATCCACCAGAGAGAGTACAGGATGCTGCCCATGGTCTCTGGGATTCACAAGGTGGTAGTTTTCGTAGAATTGGTAGAGATCCTGTTCTCCTGCGTGAAAAAAAGGAGATTACTGTGGTGATAGAGAACATCTCTGGAGAACACAGAAAACTGAGTTCGTCAGCAATTGTGTGTTAAGGGTATCTTTAGACTTTTCATACTATGTTTTCATTACATAGCATTTATTTGCTTTGACATGAAGGTTGCTAAATTCAGAGTGACTCTTTCAAGACATTGCCTACTCGTGAAAATGTATTGCTGTGATTGTGTTCCAATACCTCTGTCCTGATAGTTGTATGCTAGTATAGCAACTTACACTGTTCTTTGTATTTCTGTTTTCTAAATGTCTTGACGCATGAAACTTCAGACGGGGAAACAAAAAACACCTCAGTGTAGGCAAGGCTAAAACCTTGAGTGTTCTCACTCCCTAAATAAAAATGTCTGCCCTTCTAAATGAGTTGGAAGATGATGACTGTGGCTTCCTTTCCTGTTCTTCAGGCCCAGAATGAGTTTTCAGGCAGTTGCCTCCTAGTTAGTGTGTGAGTGTGAGACTGTTCTTTTTCAGATCTGTTCCGCAGAAGGGCAAACACTCGGGGGAATGATGACATGACAGCAATCACAGGCTGCTGTAAAAGCACGCAATCTCTCTTTCTCTCTTTCTCTTTTTTCTCTTTTTTTTTCCTTTTCCTTGTCCCTCTCAACTGTGACATTTGTCCTGCCGGCTGAAATCAGAAAGGGATCCTATTTGGGTTTCCTACTAGATTTGAACATGCACTGTTTCGGGATGGATATGTCTTCATTATTTTTACTCTTATCATGAATGAGTCTGTACTGGATGTTTTCAACCACAATTGACCTTCAGTGAGATATGGATCTTGAGAGTGAGCTGACAAAGAGTAATTGGGAGAAGATACTGGGCTATCAAAAATGCGCTTTCTCTGTGGCCTGCAGCTTTTAAGATTCCCATTGCTAAAATTTTAACAGGATGGCTCTAACTGTTAAGTCTGATGGATGAAGAAAATATGCCCTCTGGCATGGTGAAGGAGCCATGTCTTTTTTTTTTTTTTTTTCTTCCCTCTTCTCAGGGGGTAGAATAGATTTGCTTATGATAGACAGGTACTGGACTATATTGAGTGATTTCTGTGCGGGGTTCTCCATGCAGTGATACATTTCTAGTATGCTCAGGTTTTTTTCTGCTAATGAAAATGCAGTTGCTGTCTTTAGCAGACCCAAGAGCAACTGCTGCTCCCGAGTCACAATGTCAGGGTTTGGAGCTGGGAATGGCAAGGTAGATATTAAACACCAGACTGTTCTAAAGAGATTAGAAAGATTTCATAATTATACCTCACCCCCCTCCCTTTCTTTTAAGTTCTGTAATACAGCAAGTTGCTTTTCAGCAAGAAAAGAAACTGTGTATAATTATCATTCTTGTACAAGTGGGTAACTGTGGGGAAAGTTAAGTGATTTGCCCAGAACCACAGAGAAGTGAACGGCTATAGGAAAAAAAGGTATTTCTAGCTCTCTGTCCTGTGGTCAAGCCTGTGCTGCTCCTTTTCTTCACTGAGTTATATCACTGACTGGTTTGTATAAGCTGGTTTTATTTGCTTTGAGATGGAGAGCGGTGAAGGTCTTTTTTGCACTAAGTTGTATGGGACCCCAAATGGGATAACCACTCTGAAACTGGCTTTCTAACTTGGTATTGGCTGGTCTATTGACTCAGAAGAAGAAATCACAGGCGCACTTAGCAGGAGCTCTTTTCCATGGAGAGACTTTATAAACCAAAAACCTCCCAAGTCAGTGGAACCTTGGTAATACAGTGCTTAAAATGCACTTCTTGACAAAGTAAATGCAGATTATGCTTATGCAGGGCCTCAGCTCACAGCATAGTAACTCTCAGTCGGATACTGTTTTCATTAAAATGAATAAATAAAAATCATGGCATGTTGCATTACAACAAAACACTTGAAAACACAAAATTGAACCCTCCTCACATTGAAGTTATGCTTCCATTATTGATTCCCTTGGCCGTTTTTGTTTTTTTTTGGTTTGGTTTTTTTGTTTGTTTGGTTGGTTGGTTTTTTTTCCCAGATCAGCAGCAGTAGCAGACAGTTGTTGTCTTTTGAAAGTAGTCTGCTCTTAACCTGATGGTGCAACAGTACTGCAATCGCCTGGTGCTCCAGAACAGACTGATACACTTCAGGTTAATAGCAAGCCCTGTCCCCAAAGGTAAAGTTAGGCAAGGCATCATGCAACTGCCAGGTTTGCAGAGAAGAGGCCACAGGGCACTTGCTTGGTGATGGTTCATTTTGAGGTTAGATTTAGCTTATTTTTTGTCTGTCCATACCCAGGTGTAGCTGGCACAGCAGGGCTTGTCTTGTGCAGACAGCCGGTGGCAGGGAAGCGGTGGCAGCTGGCAGAACGGAATTGCTGCACCCTCCTGCCGTGTGCTTGCTCCTGATGGGAATAGGCCCCCAGTATGCTGTGGTGTTCCACTCCTCCCTTGCCTTTTGTTTCCCTAGATTAGAGCAAGAGACAAAAAGTGGAGATCTCTCCTGAAGGCTGTTTTCTCTTAGCACCAGAGCATTACTTGGAGTCAATTATTCATACCACCATAATGTGATCTCCCTCGCTTTCTTTAGGCCTTATCTACGCTTGTGATTTGCCCCAGTTACAGCCATTAGTTCCTGTTCAGCAGAGCCACAACATAGGAAGACAGAAACATAATTTTCTTTGTGCAGGTTTATACCAATTTCTGTTAGTGATGCTGTACTGGTAGCATAGGGAAGTGTATCTGCTTTCACCTTCTTCTGTTTTGTCACTGGTGTCTTCTCCCATCTAGACTGGGCTTTTGTGCTTCATTCAATTGTAAAATAGCTCACCAAGGCAGTGTGGCTTAGAGAAGGGGCTCCAGCCCTGGATCCAAGAGCCTGGATTCTGATTCCTGGTTTTGCCCTAGATTTGATCTGTGACAATGCGCAAATTGTGCTTTCTCCCAAGCATCTGTTTTCTCAGCTGTAAAATGGGAGAATGACATAAGCTGATTATATAGCACTTTGAGGTAAGCAAGTGTGCTAACTACTGTGGACAAAGGAAAAAACAGTGTTAAGTAAAAGTTGGATAACCTAGTGGTTTTTAAATGTTCCTGGTTAAGACATTTTCTAATCCTGTTTATTTTTCTGAGAGAAGCATGGGGGTGTATTAGCAGAGACCAGAGAGGAGGAACTGCTTTGGAGTGTTGCATGCCACCACCGCAGCACACAAAATAAACTGCTGTACTTCTTCATGGTGAAGCTTTTATGGAGGGATGCAAGGAGGATGTTAGCCTGCACTGTGGATGGAGCTGGATTTGGCTGTGACCAGCCTTGCTGGTAGCTGGTATCTTTTGTGACTGCCATCTTTTCACAGACATTTCAGCTTAAATGGAGTAATTTCAGCTTCAGGAGTAATTTTATGGCCATTTTGGGCATGAGGAAAAATGCGAACGTGACTGAAGCAATAGAGTGGACAGAGATGCTTGATTTTTGCGGACACTGTAGCAACAGCACATTTGCCCTGAGAAGTATAAAGTGGCCAACTCGTATCTCTTGGGCACTACCGCACGGAGGTGCACCTGTCCTTACAGAGTTGTTATTTGAAACTGCAAAGCTAAGCAGCTAGGCTAGCTGCCCTCCGACAGCTACTCTGCCACCGTCTGTTGCATCTTTGTTACCCAGCTGACAAGTAACACATATATTTTGCAAGAAGATGGTATAGAGTATGCAAGAGACAAGGAGCATCTCTGTGTTAAGGATGAATTTGCCAGCTTGGAACTGGGCTTCAGTGTTTGTTTTGAATCTCACTGTTAAGCAACCGGATGCTGAGCTTTTTCTCTAATGTCCATTAATCCTTCCTTAAGTGTGATTCATGTTGTCCTAATCCAAAGCTACTGCATTGCAAAGCATGAAAGCTGTGAAAGGAAATTTTCATTAATTGTTCACTCACTTTTTCTGTATGACTTCTGTTTCCTTTGCAGAGTGTTTTTGTTTGCAGCTTGATCTCATACCCATTTCAGCCATTATTAAAATTCACATTGACTTAACTGACTGTTGCCAGTGTTAACTGTATTTTCCACAGAAATTCCTGCTGTTGCTAGCCTGCATTCAATGTTGTTCACTTAGTAAAGGAAATTGTGTCTAAGAAATAAGAAAAGATGTGTGCTTTAGGGAACCTTGGCCACTAGTTTCCTACATTGCTTTCACTGCTTGATTGTACAGAGTTGGGTAACAGTTGGGATTTTTAGGGGGAAACTTAGTATAAAACTAAGATTAATAGTTCTTTAGACTCAGAAACTTGCCTTTAAATTTTCCTGAGAAGTACCTAGAATGTATCAGGGACAGCATTAAGAAAAACAGTATAAAGTAACTCTGTGACAGTCCTTGCATTTCTCAGTGTGTTTAGGCTTCTTGTCTGTAAAATAAGCATAATTGTAATCCTCTGTCTCAGAAGAGCAATGAGTATTCATGCAATAACAAGTGGGGGTTCTTGTTTTACCAACAGTTGCTCGCAAAGAGGAAAAATATTGAGAAGTTGATTTTGTGCTATGCAGAGTTCCTGGAAGAATGATGATATACAGCATTTTAACGTGCTTTCTCCCATAATTTTCCCCCTCCTCTTTCTGTGCTAACTCTCCTCTTAAAGCTGTAAGGCTGCCGAATCTGATCTCTTTTGGATTTGTGGGAAAATTAATTGTGTGTGACTTAAGAGCTCTACCTACTCTTAATTGAAGGCATAGAGGACTGAAGCTTTGAAGAAAGCATAATTTTTCCCTGAATGTTTCCCAGTCATTTGAAATGAGTAGATGTTAATGAAAACCAGCATTAAAACAAACAAACAACCCCCCCAAATTAAAAATCAGCTGAATAGAGCCCATTCCTGTCACATACTTACTAGGCATTATCCAGTGCCCTTTTAAATAGGCAGCACCTAGCCCCAGTGGTAGAGAAGTGTTTAAGCTATGAATTATATTGGGTAAAATTTCAGCATTCTTTTTCTAACTTTCAGATGCAAAAAGAAAACGCAGCACAGACAGCTATTCATCAGATTCGTGGTTAGACATGGATGAAGAATCTTGTGATGCCCATATCCGGGAGGAGAAGGATGACAGCTTGGATAAGAAATCCAGATCCTTGGTGGATGGCTCCTCCTCACCCAACAGCACACACTCAGAAGGGAAGGAGGGTGCAGGAAGAAAACAAAAAGCCACAGTAATGAGATACCTAAAAAGAACTTTGTCTAATGAGTCAGATGACAGTGTAAAATCAACGACCCCCACGGACTATCCCAAAACACCAACGGGGTCTCCAGCTACAGAAGTTTCAACCAAATGGACTCACCTCACAGAATTTGAACTGAAGGGTTTAAAAGCCCTGGTGGAAAAGCTTGAATCTCTCCCAGAGAACAAGAAGTGTGTTCCAGAAGGCATTGAAGATCCACAGGCTCTCCTAGAGGACATGAAGGTGGGTGTGATACCTTGCTGATCCACACAAAATGTATTCTGTGGGCACAGAAGACAGCAGGAGATCAGAAAGCAAAGTTGTGCAGCAGAGGGATGGCAGCTTGTGTGTAGAGACCAGCTCATATCAGCCTGCTATGCCACAGAGAGGGAAATTGCACCTCTAACAAAAGCTATCTCTGCTCTGGGGAGATGGCTGTTTGCAGTCTGATTTAATTGATGCAGTCCTTTCTGACTGTCGCAGCAGTGGCCAAAAGTTAGGATCCTCTCATAGTTCAGCACTTGTTATGTTGCATGTGTAAATATTATACCTCAAAAAGTCTGTTTTTATTTGTAGTCTTAATCTGCCCTTTTTGGTCTAGTGTTTTTCTGGAGTATGTCTGATTAACTGACATAGAAAATGTAAATACTTGATTGTAATTCAGAAGATATATTGTCTAACATTTTCAGTTGCTTTTTTTTCTTTCACCTTTTTCATTTTCTTTTCCTCCATTGCCCTCTATAGGTTGATAATTATTCTCCACTGGTACAATATACTGTTTTTGGAGATGGTGTGAGGAGTGAATGCTCATTAGTGACAGAACTTCTCTTTAGATTTTTAGTATACTGGAAGTGGTACCCCATCTGACTTAGGGATAAATTCCTCCTGAAGACCAGCATGGCCTTGCTGCTTCTAGTCCCAGCCCTGCCTCTGATCTGTGGCATCCCTTTGGACTACTTGGTTAGCTTCTCTGTGTCTTGTTTTCACATTGGATAAAATGGGCATATTAATTTTTTTTTAACAAAGCTGAGAGCAGCATACTCTCGTAATTTTGCTGGGACTTGTCAAATAAGGCTAAAATTGTCAACCTGTCCTCCGCAGGTCCAGTACCATGGCAATTTGGCCTGATTTGGAACTATGAGTATTGATTCCTGGTCTTGTGTTTGGACTGTTAGTTTTGTGTTGTTTCTGTGTACAGTATGGTTCTTCAGCTACATATGTTCTATACACAAGAGCTGTGTAAGCCGCAATCTGAGGGGAAAAATACGTGTTTATATGGTAAAAGGGGAGCCTGTACTTTTTCAGTGCAAGTACTGTAACAGCTGCTTAGGAAAGGCTTCAGAGCCAGTTAAAGAAGGCTGAACATATGCAGTGGAACCATATTCCACGATCTTGGAGCCTTGAAGTGTGATACACGGCACTCATTTTGGTAAACCACAAGAGCTCAGAAAGTCTCTTCTTGCAAAATCAGCCACTTTGTATATGAAAGTGGATGCACACGCCCAAAGTCGTGGCTGTAGATTCATTGGCTTGCTTTTGTGATCGTCTTCTAATCAGAAATCAAAATGAAGCTTCAAGACCAGGAGTTGAATCTGTGGTGAAGGAGAAAGAATGGTAGCGTTACTTTTCCAAGCTTGATGCACAGACCAAGTTTCCTTAAAAATAAACTGCCCCTTCTTGAAATCCCAGAAAGGGGTACAACACGTAATAAATGGTGCAGATGTTCAGAATATGAGCATGCATGCTCTTTTGATGACATACTCCAATGCACTGTGAGACATCTTACTAGAATATGGCAAGATACCATATGCGAATCTGGTTCAAAGCACCGTGTAGGAGTATATGCTTTCTTATTCCTCTTTAGAGCAGCGGATTCACTAGCTACAGAGATGGAGAACTGCACACGGACATTTAAGAAAAAGGCCCAAGTCATGCCCTTTTTGGTGATATTGTGCTTTAACTGATACTAAGTGGGCCAGTTTATTTTGTGCATCTTGCAGAGTTGCAGTCTTGATGTTCCATCTCCTTTGATAACTGCCTGCTTCTAAACTTTCTCTCCTTGCCAGCACACACTGTAACCATCAGGATGTAGCCCAACATCTGGATATTTATGGTTCCCTGCTGGTTAAAGAGCCCATGACCACATCTAAACATCATGCATGCTGCAGAATTGTTTTCTCTGGAATCACCTCTGTATGTTTGGCAAGCCTGCGACTGATTAGTCAGACTAAGACCTCTTAAAAGGATGTTAACTTAAACATTTTCTTGAACAGTGTCTAAAGAACTGTTAAAGAACTTTCTCAACCATCTTTTTTACAATATTGGCCCACATATAAGGCAGCCGTCAATTTTCAGAGAATGGGAGTCAATACAGCATAGTAAATTAAACCCCATATAGTTTGCTTCCTCCATGAGTCTCCCTACGGTTGCATAATCTGCTTGCTGGGTACTCTGAAGGAATTGGGGCAGTTAGGGAGAGTTGCACTCACATCAGTGGTTGCTTGAGTACGCTTCCTCTCAAGTCAGGAGTGGAGCCCAAAGCTCCCAACACAGGCCTTCCCTTTGCTCATCAGCATATTGTCTGAGGCAGCCACTGACAAGGTATGTCCCATTCCCATCTAGTGTTGGGACCCTGGATGCAACAACTCCTTTCTGCACTGTGTTTGTTGACATGGTAGAGAATAGTGCAGTGGAGCCAAAGCATCCTATCTCCTTGTAACCCATGTTATACCAAAGCATGAAGTTTGTTTTATTCAGTTTGTTGGCATGAAAAAAAAAAAATCAGAAACAAGTGTATCGGTGCATGTTTAGAGCTTCTACCTCCAAAGGATAGAGCATGATGCTGGAAAGGTTGCCAAGCGACTGATTTCAGCCCCTTGAGCATACATAAAGGTTCTTGCAGGATTCTTGTATTGCTTGGTGTGCAGAATGCAGCTGTCCAGTATTTTGTTTTGTCCTTGCTTCTCAGTGTGTGTTAGGTATGTCATACTGTTCAGACCCTTAGCTGAACACGGCAATACGAATGTTCCCTTGGGGTTCCCACTGATACTCATCACTACCATAGTCATGTGCTTCACAACTGATAATTGATGAGCTGTTGTTATCTCTGGTTCATAGGTAGGGAACTAAGGTGCAAAGAGATTAAGATAAAACTGACCATAATTTTGGATACTGGTTTTATGTGCCGCGGATGTGATTTTCAGAAAAGTTAGCATTGTTTAAGAATGATACGTGCAAAAGATAATGGTATTGAAACTGTAATTGCTTAACATTTCTGCAGAGTGGAAGTTCGGATCTTTAGCATCCAGATCCCGAGCCAGGTGTGAGGAAGAGCAGGAACATACAATTCATGTCTGCCTGTGGAAACTTGATTTAAAAAATTTGCCCTGTTGTCACATAGAGACATAATGGCAGAAGAAGAAATACAGTCAGTTTTTCCAGAATGGTATTTATCTCCTTGACCACTAAATCATATTCCCTCTTACTTTGCTACTAGTTTTCCAACTTGTACAGAAAAAAATGCGGGATTTTGCTGATAGCATTGGCAGTAGAGTGAGCAGAAGCCTGGCACCTTTACCTTACCCCGATGAATATCCAGAGCACTAGTCATCTGTGTGGCTGGATGGAGGCAGAAATCCTGCAGAAGCAGCTGTGCAGATCATACATGCTGTGACTGTATTCAGCTATATTCACAAGGTTTATTTCCTGGGCAACCTGACTTTTGGGCATGTGATGTCTTAATAATAGAGCCTATAAAAAGTTCCCTTTCAGTGCACCCATTTGAGACTTATTTTTAACAAATGCATAGTAAGAACATACTCTGACAGAAAGTCTGAAAGCTCTTGCTCTGCTTGGAAAGTCTTAAACAAGTTTCTTCCTGAAGAAAATAAGTCCATATTTATTGTAGCAGTTTTATTTCTTAATGAAATACACTCAGGAACTTTTCTGTATGACATTCGAGTCTCTGCTTCAGTAAGATAATAATGTTTTCAGAAAACAGAATATGGGTAGTTAAAACTGGAGAAAGGAAACCATTTTATTTAGTGATGTGAAGTTTTACAGAACAAATTTGGGTAACCTCCAGAGAATCCGTGCTTTCCCATCTGAGCAAGAATACAGTAAAGGATGGGCAACTGGATTACTGTTCTTAGTGGTAAATACAACTACAGCTATATACAGCTATTTAATGTCAAGTAGGTGAGACTCTTTGAAGTAATTTATTTCCCTTATGAGAAGGGAGACTGAAAACTAAACTAAGCCTGTACTAATTCCTTACATGTCATCTAAGCTCCTAACTAACTGCAGCTATCTAGTGGGGACATGGCAATCCAGAAGTGCCAAGCTAATGCCTCTGCAGATTGAGAACCCATTTATCACCATGATCAATGGAGTGCAGCAGCACAAGGGAGGCTTATTTGCAGAGCATAACACAGGCCTTGATGGGGAAGCGGGTCAGTTCTTCCCTCAGCTCAAACAAGGAATCGAATTCTTATCGGCTTCAGCTCTGCTGTATGGGCGCTGTATCACAGGAGACCTGTGTTCACCACCAAAGGAGCTTCTCGGAGGCCTCCAAACAGCGATTACTGACAGCAGCGTTCACTCTGTAGCAGATGGCATCTGAACAATCGGTCGAGGAGTTGCAATACTCTCTGTATCCAAATGTCTGCGGCTGGGCTCTGTGTAAGCTGTATGTGCAGCAAATGTGAGGAGAAATTGTTGTACAGATAAACATGAGCCCTGAGAGCGCTCAGCTGACCCAAGTTGCAGAAATACAGAAGGCTTGGCAGCGTAGCTGTTGGCAGGGTGAGCGGCCAGAAGACACTGCAGCCGTTGCCCCCACATCCTTGCTGTCGGTGTTACTGTTGGAGGCACACGCAGCCTGCGGTCATACCTTGTTTTCCATATATACATGTCCTGAAATGAAATATGAAACATGAAACAGTGCAACAACTCCAGCTCCCAATTTAAAAATTAAGTAGCAGCTGAACTGTTAGAAAAGTATCTACACTGATGAGGAAGAGGAGGAAAAAAATCACTGAGAAGTAATTTTACTTAGATGGTGGTCTTGGGGATTGGAAGAGTTTCATTGTGTGGCTTCTCCATTTCATATTTAGCTACCAAATAGTACGTCAGTCTACTAAAGATGCAATTGGGATGGACTTATGCATGAAGAAGAGAATAGAGAGGTAAATCTTACTCCTTGGTGTAGTTTGCATCCCACATCACAGGACAGGTAAGGCTGAGCAGACCTTTGTTTGTGACAGTCTGCATCCCACATTAAACGCTCTGCCAGTGATACTTGTCTGTACGCAGCCTCTGATTTCAGCAAACAACATTTCTGTTGTGTTACCAGCAGGATGGTAATTCCTTTGCTGCTGTTGGGGAAAAGGATTGTGAGATCTGCCTCATAATAATGCCACAGACCTTCCCCACTTCAAAGCAAAAATGCTGCTCTTCTTCAGAAGGGGCTGTGGAAGTCCATTAGGGCATAAGAAACTCAGTTTGAAGAAAAGAGTTTGTCAAATATCCGCAACTCCTTGGCAGCAGGAGAAGATTCTTGTGCAAGACAGATGATATCTACTGAAATATGTTCTTACTTTTTCTTGCCAAGAAATCTTACCCCCTTCTCATTCTGATGACAAGAAAAAAACTCCCTCTACTGAATGCATTTCAGGGGAGTCATTCCTTGCTGTGCTTTTGGCTAAGCTGAATTCTTACATACTTAATCAGTTTCTTTCCTTCATACCTGCTGTTTTCACCACAGCCTTCAAGTGTAATGAATCGGGCAGCCTTGTGCTGGATGAGCAGCATGTTGTTTGTCTAACTGGAGCCCCATGGCTTTTCTTTATCTTCTTCTTTTTTTTTTTTTTTTTTTTTTTTTTTAAAGCAGGTGAACAAAAGTCTTCCTCCTCCAGCCTGTTGTGTCCTGACATTTGACACTAGTCAGTGCAAATGTGGCCTGGTTGCGGTTCTGCTGCTCAGACATCCACTGTTTGCAGCTGGCTGAGATGATAAAGTGCCATAGTTTTACATTCCTTCTTGGGTAACATTTTCACGTGATACATATGATAACAAGAAACCTTCGTTATCCTGCCAAGTTCTTGGAATATACTCTGCTTTCTATTGAACTCAGAGTCTCTGACAGCCGTTAGTGGAAATGTTAAGGTTTTCTGTCTTACAAGCTTTCAAATCTAAGAGTAGCAAAGTAAAGAGGGATTAATTTGTCCTTTGTTTACATGGCTCTCAAGCTGCCACCGTGTTCTGGAGATTTTTGCTTTGCTATGAGAATTCAGAAGACCTCTTCATTTTTAGGATTGAAAACTAACTTTCAGAATGTGGTCACAGTTTGGTTAATGCAGTGACCATTCTCTCAAAATAAAAAGGACATGAGAAAAGAGGTGCTCACTTAACCTCAGCTCAGCCAAGAGTTAATTTGCCAATGACTAGTCTATATGTAAAAGTTGTTAGCTGTTTCACTCAAGAGTATTCAGCTGAAGGTATGCTACAGGCTTTACATCAGAGTCAGGCTGGGGCAAGCTGGGTTTTACTCCTAACCAGCCAGGCTATGCCTGTGCAAGCTCCTGAGTGCAGCCACAGTGCCAGGCTGACAAAACTGAGCTTGTACTGGTATTGCTTATTTTGGTCATTGGTGCTGCTTTAGGACTAACAGGTATCAAGAACAGCCTTACTGCTATGATTGTATCTGAAGAAGCAGCACTGTGCTGGTGCTGTAGTATCTATAGAATCCTGGAATTGTTTAGGTTGGAAAAGACCTTTAAGATCATCAAGTCCAACCGTTAACCCAGCACTACCACGTCCTCCACTAAACCATGTCCCTAAGTATCACATCTATATGTCTTTCAAATACCTCCAGGGTTGGTGACTCAACCACTTCCCTGGACAGCCTGTTCCAATGCTTGACAACCCTTTCAGTGAAGAAATTCTTCCTAATGTTCAATCTAAACCTCCACTGGTGCAACTTGAGGCCGTTTCCTCTTGTCCTATGGCTTGTTACTTGGGAGAAGAGATGGACACCTGCCTTGCTACAGCCTCCCTTCAGGTAGTTGTAGAGAGTGATAAGGTCTCCCCTGAGCCTTCTTTTCTGCAGGCTAAACAACCCCAGTTCCCTCAGCTGCTCCTTATAAGACTTGTGCTCTAGACCTTTCACCAGCTTCGTTGCCCTTCTTTGAACATGCTCCAGCACCTCAATGTCCCTCTTGTAGTGAGGGGCCCAAAACTGAACACAGTATTCAAGGTGCGGCCTCACCAGTGCCGAGTACAGGGGCATGATCACTTCCCTAGTCCTGCTGGCCACACTGTTTCTGATGCAAGCCAGGATGCTGTTGGCCTTCTTGGCCACCTGGGCACACTGCTGGCTCATATTCAGCCAGCTGTCAACCAACACTCCCAGGTCCTTCTCTGCTGGGCAGCTTTCCAGCCACTCTTCCCCAAGCCTGTAGCGTTGCATGGAGTTGTTGTGACCCAAGTGCAGGACCTGGCACTTAGCCTTGTTAAACCTCATACAATTGGCCTCGGCCCATCGATCCAGCCTGTCCAGATCCTTCTGCAGAGCCTTCCTACCCTCAAGCAGATCAACACTCCTGCCCAACCTGGTGTCACCTGCAAACTTACCGAGGGTGCACTCGATCCCCTCATCCAGATCATTGATAAAGAGATTAAACAGAACTGGCCCCAGTACTGAGCCCTGAGGGACACCACTTGTGACCGGCCGCCAACTGGATTTGACTCCATTCACCACCACTCTTTGGGCCTGGCCATCCAGCCAGTTTTTTACCCAGCGAAGCATATGCCCATCCAAGCCATGAGCAGCCAGTTTCTCCAGGAGAATGCTGTGGGAAATGGTGTCAAAGGCTTTACTAAAGTCTAGATAGATGACATCCAAAGCCTTTCCCTCATCCACTAAGTAGGTCACCTTGTCATAGAAGGAGATCAGGTTAGTAAAGCAGGACCTGCCTTTCATAAACCTATACTGACTGGGCCTGATCACCTGCTTGTCCTGCACATGCTGTGTGATGGCGCTCAAGATGATCTGCTCCATAACCTTCCCCGGCACCGAGGTCAGGCTGACAGGCCTGTAGTTCCCCAGATCCTCCTTCTGACCCTTGTTGTAGATGGGTGTCACATTTTATAACCTCCAGTCAACTGGGACCTCCCTGGTTAGCCAGGACTGCTGTTAAAGGATTGAAAGTGGCTCGGTGAGTACTTCTGCCAGCTCCCTCAGTACCCTTGGGTGGATCCCATCCAGCCCCACAGACTTGTGTGTGTCTAAGTGGTGTAGCAGGTCACTAACCATTTCCCCTTGGATTATGGGGGCTTCATTCTGCTCCCTGTCCCTGGCTTCCAGCTCAGGGGGCTGGGTACCTGGAGAACAACTGGTCTTACTCTTAAAGACTGAGGCAAAGAAGGCATTAAGCACTTCAGCCTTTTCCTCATCCTGTGTCACTGTTTCCCCCAGCATCCAATAAAAGATGGAGATTCTCCTTAGCCCTCCTTTTGTTGCTAATGTATTTATAGAAACATTTTTATTTGTCTTTTACAGCAGTAGGCAGATTAAGTTCTAGTTGGGCTTTGGCCCTTCAGATTTTCTCCCTGCATAACCTCATGACATCTTTGTAGTCCTCCTGAGTTGCCTGCCCCTTCTTCCAAAGGTCATAAACTCTCCTTTTTTTCCTGAGTTCCAGCCAAAGCTCTCTGTCCATCCAGGCCAGTCTTCTTCCCCACTGGCTTGTTTTTCGGCACACGGGGACGGCCTGCTCCTGCACCTTTAAGAATTCCTTCTTGAAGAATGTCCAGCCTTCCTGGACTCCTTTGCCCTTCAGGACTGCTTCCCAAGGGACTCTGTCAACCAGTCTCCTAAATAGGCCAAAGTCTGGACCTCCAGTCCAAAGTAGCAGTTCTGCTGACCCACCTCCTTCTCCAAGAATCAAAAACTCTATCATTTTGTGATCGCTATGCCCAAGACAGCCTCCACCCATCACATCACCCACAAGTCCTTCTCCGTTCACAAACAACAGGTCCAGCGGGGCACCTTCCCTATTTGGCTCACTCACCAGCTCTGTCAGGAAGTTAACTTCCACACAGTCCAGGAACCTCCTAGACTGCTTCCTCTCCGTTGTATTGTATTTGCAGCAGACATCTGGTAAGTTGAAGTCCCCCATGAGAACAAGGGCTAGCAATTGTGAGACTTCTCCCACCTGCTTATAGAATATTTTGTCTGCCTCTTCATCCTGGTTGGGTGGTCTATAACAGGCTCCCACCATGATATCTGCCTTGTTGGCCTATTAGTAAAGTATCTCTCATTTAAGCACAGACTGGGGAATTGAGCTGAATCCGGCAGGTTGCTGGAGCTCCAGGGAGAGAAAGCCAGCCCCAGGGACACTCATCCAAACCCTAGTTTAGATGCTAGTCTCCCTGCTTGGGCTCTTGGGGCCTGGAACATGCCATCGTACTCTGGGCTTTTGTTGGATGATTACAGATGAATTCCAAGTGCACTTCCTATTAAAGCAATTACTGTATTTTAAGCTCTTTCTGTAGAGTGTGTGAAATGTCTAATTATTAAAGCTCTGCACTGGGGACTGAGAGAGCCTGGTGCCTATTGTTGTCTAATTAAGCTTTTTTCAAGAAGCTTGATATACTTGGGAGCAACACTGTTGAACTTCATTGTCTGGGGTTATCTCCTAAATTCTATTACAAGGTAATTTCCAACCTGCAGTTCTTGTTTGTTTTATTGGAGCATTTTTTTCCCCTTTACCTGTTAGTGCTTATGTGGGCTTCAGTTTTCAGCAGCACAGCAGAATCCTCCTTCCGACTCGTTTTTTGTTTTCATTTGTTGTCTTTTTCAGCTACCTGAACTCCAAATGAAGAGCTTTGTAGCTAGGCTTGTAAGTACATAGAGAGTCAAGGGAAGCAAGCATGGACTATTCCCAACTGCACAATTGAGTACGGTTAGAAAGAGTTCTTCCCCACCTCTGTGTTGAGTTATAAGGTCATGGGAGTGATTCACAATGGTAGAAGCTGTGTAAGCCAGTGCAACCCACTCATGAGATTTCTAGGACAGTGCATCAAAGCAAAAGCATTTGGTGGGGGTGGAAGGGAGAGGAGACCAATCTTTTTCCTTAATACTGTACTATCCAGAGTCAGATCCTTTCCTAGTGAATACTGAGGAACCTGAATGCCTTACCCGATCACATAAAGTGAACTGGATTACAGAAGCTCTGCCCATCCACTGACCTGCCCATCACTGTGGAAGGAAGGCCAGTGGAAATGACAGTGCTCTTGAATTGCCACGTCCATAAAGATGAGAAGTGACAATGCATGCTTCTGTATCTTGACTTACCTGAATGTTCAGACATCTGAGGATTGCTCTAAACTACACGCTTGATGCCCTGTGACTGCAGAAGTAATGGTGGCAGAGCCTAGATGCTTCTCGGGTCCTTTGTAGACTTGATTAGGAGAGGTGGTGTTGGTTGTGGTGACTGGTGGTGGTCGTTTGGGATTTAGTGAGCTGGCGTTTAAAGGGAGAGGTGATACTGGTATTAGATTGATACCAGCAGAAAAACACTAGTCTTTTTGGACACACCAATTTTAAAGGAGTCTGTAATATCTGAGGTGATTCATGGCTGATTTTGCTGTCTGTTTTGCAAGAAACTTCACATCTTGGATCTTAATGACAGGTGCGAGAGTTTCAGTGTGAATTGGAAGTTTGGAAGTGAAAGTAACTTGCAGAGATGTAACAAGTCAGCAGAGATCTTGTCATTCTGTCTTTCATCAGAGTGCAGCATTGTCTTCTGTAAGTCTCTGCACTCTTCAGTTGGAGAAATGTTTCTCTGGTTAATAAAGACCTTTTCATTTGCAACAGAACATACTGAAGGAACATGCTGATGATGACCAAAATCTTGCCATTTCGGGTGTCCCTGTGGTCAGCTGGCCCAAGAAGACCACAAAGGTAATGAGACACAATTACTTACTAATCATTGTTGTAGCAATGGTCTTGGTGTTTGTTTATCTATAATCTGACAAAGTGCTGTATACAATACTTTGGCAGCTGCTAGCATTTTTAATGTGAAATGTTCTTTTTAACGGTTTTATGATTAGGTGTTGAAGCAGAACGTAAAAGTGCCTCAGCAGGGAGAAATCATTAGAGTTTCCATTTAAAAATAATTTGTTTAGGCCTTACTTGTCAGTATAAAACTTTGATATGTCTTGGTCATTTACTAGTCATGGTTAAATTTAAAAATGTTGATGCAACATTCTGTGTAAAATTAAATGATGTGTAAATCCTACAAACTGGTCACTAGTAAGCACTCTCATCTGGATGAGAGGCTTTTTCTCTTATACTATGAGACCTCCTGAATTCTCTGTATAAGTGTGCCACTGTAACTTTGGAGGGTTGTTTCTGTCTCTGTATCTCCATTTTTCCTCCTATATATGGGAGTAACTCTCTTCACTTCGCAGGAGAACCGTGAGGCTTGCTTCATTAATGCTTATAAAAAATTTGAAATAATTAACTAAAGAATAATGTCAAAAGGCTTGATGTTATTTATAATAGTGGTATGTTTACCACATGCCAGTTATTCAGCATGCTGTAAAAGCAGCTTTGCTTATTTAGAAGATGTCTCATAGCTTCTATTTTTACTTTCATTTTTCACTGAATTAGTTTTATAATACATAATTTCTTTAGAAATGCTGAAAGGGTCGGTCAGCTTAAATCAGGCTTCTATCTGAAAATCTGTTGTTGTTATAATTGTGAATAACTTTCAAATAATTGAGTGAATTATTTTTCCTGTTCTCACTTTTTGTGCTGGTGCACTTGTCATGGCTTTGCATATAATCACTTGTAGCCACAAGAATTTGCTGTTTTCAAATGGGAAGTAGGAGACCATAAACATCAAAGTGACAGAGGAGAGTGGGGCAGAACGAGCATATCATGTTCCTCGTGGTTTCTTTTTGGGTTTTAGCTGAGCATATTTCAGATAAGTTATATCTTATTAAATACGTATTTCCCTTTTAGATTGTAAGAAATCCATGGGAATATGCTTTGTGTTTAAAACATTTATTTGTTTAAAAACAATAGTGGAAAACCTTGAGAGGAATAGGCGTCGGGATTCTCCACTGCTTTGATAGCTGCTGTTCATTCATCAGTCAAGTATATTCTAGACATTGAATAAAGCAAAATCTCTGTGACCAGAGGAAACTGGTGTGTGAAACGTATGAAACAAAACTAAGAAACCACTGACTCTTGTGCTGTATCTTTTGAGCTTGTGGTAGAAGTAAGGATCTTAATGTTTTGAGGCTTTTATAGGCTTTGGCATTTGCTAATGTTCTTGTTCACTTTATTTTGGAATCCTTGATAAATGGTTCATTTCTTATATTTTATTTCTGTATATTGGCAACATAACTGTAACTGTAAAAGATTTGTATTTTTTGTGACTTAAATCTTATCCCTCTTTGCAAAATCCATCTTGCTGGCTGCAGAGTTTTTTTTACCTTTCTGGTGCTTATTTTCCATTAGCCTTTCTGAAAGTCAAAACTTTTAGAAGGCAACATTCCCAGTGCTAAGGTACAATAACAAACAATTAAACACATTGGCTAATAACAAATATGAGGAAAACTTTCACAGAAAGTCAGGCTTTAGATTGAAGTTTGGAAATAAACAAAAATTTGTAACAAAAGACACCCTTTCACTATTCATATTTACTTTGCTTAATCTGTGACCAGTTTGTATTATGTCTTATGTTTTAGTTAAAAGGTACACATGCAGATATAGCTGAATGTTTCCCAAAAGGAATTTGTTGTTGTGCTTCTAATTGGAAAATGCCCATGTAATCTTACATGTTACAGCTATTTCCCTCGTCTAGGAACAGAGGCCAAGTGAACAGGCTAGGAAGACACGTCTTAGAGTTGAACCTTTGAGTCCTAAATTAAAATATGTTGGAAAGACAATGTAGGGGAGATTTATATAAAGGCAGTGTTAGTAGTTAAGCTTGGTTATTTCTCCTTTGTTCCCTGTAAGTCCTGATAATGAAATAGAAGATTGTACAGAGAAGAAAACCCTTAGGGAGAGGGAAACTCCCTTTAAAATTGGATTGTAGCTGGTGGAGCAAGTCTCCATGGTCAGAAGATTCCACAAACGTTGAGCACAAGGCAGGAGAGTAAAACCTACCAGTAATTTTGTTTTCTGTAGTATTGCTCTTGTAGTATTGTATATAGGAGTATACAAGTATATAGGAGAAATGCCAAATATTTAACAGTGCCTTTCCTGAGATACTTGCGTTCAAAAGGAGTGGCAGATATGATACAGCGTGGCACCAGCTATTGTGGGGCTGGTAAGAAGACATTGTAGCTGGTATGTGAGGTTCCAGGGAGAGGAGGATTGTCTGATTCCAAGTCCTTAAAGAAAAAGAAGTGAACTGAAATCTGGAAAGAGGAGGCAATAAATGGAAAATATGGCTCTTGCTTTCTCCCAAGAGAAGGGTCTAGAAGAGATTTAGAAAGACAAGAGCAGCAGATGGAGAAGGAAGAATAAAGCCAGCATTAAATGCCAAAACATTTCAAAGAAAATGGAAATGACTGTAAAGAAAGGAGGGGAAGGGACTAGAAACAGCAAGAGAGCAGGATGAGGAGAGAGGCAAGTACTGAAAAGGGATGGAGCGGGGAAAATGTAGAGCAGAGGGAGAGAACTCTTACTAAAGTAAAAGATCCCTGGACAGGGAATGACTTAAACTCTGTGAATAACCCAAGTTGTGGAGGGGCAGGCTTAGTTGTGTTGACTTGCTTTTGAAAGCACGTGCCTTTAGTAATCTGAATGATTTTTGAAGCAGCAAATAATATTTCCCTTTAAAATCGAGTCACAGCTTCTTTTATATGTTGTTAGTGTGGCGTGCCAACAGCGTGTACAGTTCTGTACTGCAAAACGGTTGCTTGAAGACTGTGAAATTCTGGGGTTTAGGGAAGAAACATGTTCATTCACCTTAAATCACAGTTCACAGTGGATAAGGTGTAATGGGCAACACGTTTAACTAAGTACGTGGAAGACTGGTCCATATGTTCTAGCCCCATTGTGATGCATCGCTCCTGTCTGCCTTTTCTAAAGGCATTTGGGGCTGTCAGTTTTACTGCAGCTTGCTCTCAAAAAAATTACTCTGAGAAAAGAAACAGAAGTAATGATCAAAAATGTTTTTGTGAGGAGATTAAATAGGTGATATTTGATGATCTTGTGGTTAGTGTACAAAATGGGAGGCAAGGTCTGTGTTCTGTTCCCAGCTCTACTGCAGCCTCCTTGTGTTGCATGAGGTGAATGGCACCTTTCTGCTTCCTGAGCTTTTCTGTATTATGTGAAGATGGTGCTTCCCATCCTGGGAGGTTGTGAGGTGAAATTAATGTTTGTAAAGATCTGTGACATCTTCAGCAGAAAGTTTAATAGTAAAATGTATGAACCATTATTATTTTATGGTAATAGAGAAATGGTGTGTGATTCATAGGCACCTCTTCCAGATCATATTTACTCATCTTTATGGAGCTTTTTTGAGTCTTTTGTACTTTTTATAATTTATTGGTAATTACTTAGCACAATAATTACACTCCAGTAGGCACCTTTTTTTTTTTTGCAAATGCTCTTTCAGAAGAAGCAAGAACCTGCCTTTTTCTTTTAGCTATAGAGTAAGAGCAAACAGTCCATTTTCAGAAGAAGTCTCTATCTGATAATGATTCATTTACCAAAAGGTTTGACTTTGCCAGGGATCCTAGGATATGTACAACAATCTTGATTTAGACCTCTTCAAGGAATCAGGAATGTGGGATGGAGTGGATATTTGAAACTTACTTGTCTGATGGCTGACTGACAGTTTACGTACCTTCAGACTAGACAGCACATTTTTCCCAGCTGGCTGCCGAGCACGGATACAGCTGTGGATATGTAAACCCCATCCCCATTCCTTTGCCGGGGGTTTGTGCAAAGTAAGTTGTCCTCACTTGGTGTGGTGGGGTTTTTTTGCAATGGTAGTCTGCTGTCCGGAAGGAAGAACCCCATGGGGTATGCTGCCTTGAAATTTTGGGTTCTTAAGTGACTAAAGAGTCACTTAAGAGAAATAATCCTAACAAACTAACTCCTTCCCCATCCCTGGGACATGAACTTCTGGGTGGTGTGAAAAGAGAGCAAGGCCTAAACCTGATTTTCCACTGTGGCAACACATTGCTAATCACTGGTGCAGAAAGCTGACTGCTGTCAAGCCAAATCTTGAAGCCCACTCTCAAGATTTGCTCAGCCCTACAATACCAGAGTTCCCATTTTATCTGCACAGGGATTAGGGGTAGCATTTTATTTAAGGAACTCGGAGTATGGCCCAAGCAGAAACCATGCATTTTTCAAACCATTTCCTATTTCTGGAAGACAACAGTCAACTATAGTAGCATGTAATTATACTCTATGGCAGTGCCTTCTGTTTTTATTGTGATAAAGATCTTTAGTTGTCTATGAAGAGCGGCTATAAAGAACTAAAATATGTTTGGACTCTCTTGTTCTGTGAAGAGTTAGAAATGCAGACTGTGAGCCAAATTCTCATCTCTCTTACCTGGCACAAACCTAAAGCCACTGCATTTGTAATCATAGCAAGTGTCCAAATATATGTAGGTCTGGCTGTGAGCAGAAGATGAAGCTGTAATTTTCAGTAGCTGGTTAACAATGCTGCAATATGTGGCTGTTTTTCTGATGCCCGTTCATACACTTTTTCCAGGTAACTTTTACCTGTTGATTTTAAGAGAAGATACTTGAGAATTATAATAAGGAAATAGTAATATTCTAATTTAAAGGAGTACTATTAATTAGTAAAGGCCACAAACTGAAATTTTAATTGGATTATGTTTTTTTTAAAAAACAACCTTCCCTGCAATTGTCAATGCAAATAATGTTCTTAGCTATGTATCAGTGCATGAGAACCAGGAAAAAGTGATCATAAAAAAAAAAAAAAAGAGACATCTCTCAGGCTGTTTTTTTGCTGTTGTTTTTTGGGTTGGAGGGTGGTGGGTGGGCACAGGGTTGAAAGGGACCTTCTGGGGTTTTGACTCTACTTTCCTGTTACCGTGGGCAGCATCTGATTCCAGTTGTTAGCGAGTTCTGTCTTACAACAGTTTATTTTTTACCCCATTATTTTTACTAGAAATCTTTTTGCAAAATTGTACAGATACATCCATGTATCTGAAAAAGGAGGATTAACTTGTAAGAACTAATCTGCGAGAGGCAGAGCAAAAGGCTGATTAGTATGATTGAGGAAAGGTTGAGCTAGTCGTACTCCATCAGACCAGACAGTCCTTGTAGCATGGTGTCCTGTTTCTGATGGTGGCCAGTCACAGCTATTAAAAGAGTTGTAAGAACAAAGCAGACATACAGCGATCTTTCCTTTGCTTATCTTCCCAGCTAAGCTAGAAGATTGTATCTTCATCTTTTGTGTTTAGTGTCCCCTGGTAGAATCTTTTTCCTCTGCGAATTTACCGAATAATTTGTGGAACCTGTTGATTTTTTTTATCTCCATAGCGTCCTATGGCAGTGTGCCCCGCGGTTTAATAAAGCTCTGTGTAGATAAGTACTTCCTTATCTCGTTTCAGATCTGTCCCTTAATATCATAAATACACTTCATGCCCTCTGTATCATGCATTTTGAGAAATTTGAATGAGGTCTGTGTTCACCTTCTCTGTGCTGTCAATGATTTTTTGGATGTCCCTGTTACTGCTTTTTTTTTTTTTTCTCCCCCTACTCCCAAGCTGAAAAACACTAGTAAGTTCAATCTTTTCTGGTACACAAACCGTACCATATGTTAGATCATTTTTCTGACTCTATTCTAGTTTCACTATAGGTAGTTTTGAGATGAGGGTGGATATGGGACTCCACAACCACATATAGTATTGAAGATGTGATGTTTAAGAGCAGGGACTAGAAGAAAATGTCTTGTTCAGCATGGCACAACAAAGTTGAAGGGGAAGATGATTGCTGTGTAAGTACTTCAGGGAGTATAAGCATCAGGGGAAGAGAAGAGTTATTTAAGCTAATGGACAATGTTGGCATGAGAACAAGTGAGTATAAACATACCATAAATAGATTTAGGCTGGAAATAAGATTTCTGATTATTGTTCATAGTCTGAACTAAACAGCACAAAAGAAAAACAGTAGACAACTATGGTGAAAAGGGTGTTACATTCTTAGAAATAACTTGTATTTTAAATAATAAAAGGCAGTGGTATTAATCACTGTCTCTAGATCTGGAGCCCATAGAGGTCTTTGGGCACATTCATGTGTCTGCTGCCATTTTCCAGCAAGGAACCTTTTTCCCTTTTCATGGTATTTCACATTAAAAATGCTGGAAAGGGAAGAAGATCTACCAGTTTTTAATAACAGATCTCCTTTATGTATGGCTCCAGTTTTATGAACATATATGCAACGTTATGCGTTGGATCAAACTTAAGAAATAGTAAGTAAATGGACTAAGAATCAGTGGACACAATAAATTTGATAGTATGCAGAAATTAGGGGGTAAAAGCATAAATTCAAGTGTTTTGCTAAACTTCAACTTGAAACCAATCTGATTTTTTAGAAGTGTTGAGCATTGTTTTACATCAGGTTTTCTTTAGATTCAGGGGGAGAGGTGCTTGCTGGACAAAGAACATTCCTGAAAACCTTTGAATAAATACTTCCAGTTTTTACTTGCTTGCTTACTAAGAATTCCTACCATAGTTATCGCTAGGCCAGCTCCACCCATAGAAGCAAGAGCAGTGAGGTACTAGTTACAGCAATTAAGTGTTTTAACCAGAGTGGTGTCTGAAACAGATCTGAGCACGTATAAGTGGCACAACATCAAAACAGCATCAGTTTCAGGAGCCTGCCCGGGGGCTACCACCAGGAAAGCAACATTCCTTGTAGTAGCAGTGGGAAAACTCTGCCAGATTCCCTAAGACAGACCAGTCCTTGGAGATCTATTCAGGGTACTTCCTGTGGGGATACGAATGTATTAGAAAGCAAATACTGACAATTAAAAACAAGCACTTAACAATTAAAGTAAAAATTGAGTCCTCCTAGTGTAGGAAGATAACTGGAAAGGGGAAAAAAAAGGCAGAAAGACAGCAAAAGAGTTCTGTGTAAATTGTTGTACAATGTATTTTTCTGGTTGAGATTCAAATAAATTTTACATCAGTCATTCCAAGTGGCGCAGCAGCAAAAAGGGGATTTAAACTGTCACATTTTGTCTTTGCCAGGCACCAGCTTAAAGGCGTTTGAAGTGATCTTACACAGCACTGCCTGAACTCTGCCTGGTGTCAACAACAATTTAAAATGCCAATAGTC
Source organism: Mycteria americana (assembly GCF_035582795.1). Taxonomy (NCBI): domain Eukaryota; kingdom Metazoa; phylum Chordata; class Aves; order Ciconiiformes; family Ciconiidae; genus Mycteria; species Mycteria americana. Next base: position 11,205,178 of record NC_134377.1, read on the forward strand.
TGCAAGAAGATTTTCATATACAAATATGTGTGTATTGTGAATCCTTTTTGTTGATAAAAAGTCCTGATTATAAAGTTCATAATCTACTGCAAATCAGACATTTCTTGGTAGTTATCAGATGCTAATAATTAATTTCTCTTCCAGAAAATCATTTAAGTACAAAGGAAAAGGAGGATTAAAATCAATTTAAATTTGTTTTTCTCTTTACTGATTTAAATTGTGATTGGAATCAGTGATTTAAATAATTTTGAATAATTTCTGTTCTTTTACACTGTAGGGATAGTAGATGCCATGTGGTAGGAGAGCGCTGAAATTTATTCAGAAAGATATCCTGGTTCTGGCTGCTGATAAATCCTTTAAGAAACAAAACCACATAGTTGAGGTTTGGGGGATTTTTTTTTTTAAGGGACTTCCCACAGTAGCTGTACGCATACGAAACTAAGTCCTTTCCCTGCTAACTACACTTGGGAGCAGGAAAAAACCTGATGCACCAGAACTGAAGACTTCTTCGGGTACTGTGCAAAGGGGTAACAGCTGCTGAAGGTACTGGGAGTTTCTGTCAAGCGTCTGCTTTCCTGGGGCAGCACTGCTGAGGAAGGCAGCTCCTTGCCTGACTTGTTTATTTTTCTGAACACTGCTTCAGTCTCTTACAAACAATAGTCCTCAAGACAAATTCATTTCTGTGGTGACTCCATGCAGGCCGGAGGAGTTTCAGGGTTTGGTGTATGTGTATCATACATAACATGCCCAAAGAGCTTCACTGCGTATTGCCTCAGTATTTTCCTAAAAGCTTTGCCTGGTGACTTGACAGATTATTTCTCACCTCAAGAGGCTGTACTTGAAATATTGTGTCCCTTCAGGGAGTAATTATAAATAGCAAGGACTTGAATGAGCACCTTCTTAATCTTCCATCTTTGACTTAATATTTTCCCTTCTTATCAACTCTCAGCCACTTGCTTTGAAATCTGACCAATGCCTTTATGTGATTAATACATCAAACAGGTAAATTAGAGCCATTTTGACTCTGAGTAGAAATTTGAACAGATTGGAAAAAATGAACAGACATCTCTCTTTTCAAACTGTTGTGCTCCAAGTATCGTACAGGAAGATTTATGTATTATTCCCCATTGTCGTTTTTCTACCATATGCATGAATATTCAGTAACATGAATTTTTCCCAACTATGTCTTGACTGCCATTTTTCAAGATAGCAGCTTTCTCTTTATTTCATGACAGTAAAAGTGCTGATGAAAACTACTTTAGTCTTAAGACCTTTTTCTTAGATAGTGTATGTGAAATGAGATGACAGGTCTCAAATTTTATCACCAGGAGCTTGACTACATTCATTGCTGAGTTGGCCAACAAAACCAAGCAAAAAGCTAAGGTTTGAACCTGGTTTAAGTATTCCAGAATCCTTGTGCTCTCCCCCACCCCGACATTAAAACCATTCAAGCTTTGAGTTACGTATCTGAGATTTAATAGTTTTGTTTCTGGATCGAAGCACATTGGCAGAGCGATGCGGAAGGCGTTTGTCATTCCACAGTACGTGCTGTGCAATTATGGACATTAATCCTGCATGCACTTTTCAGAACAAAATTGAATTGTATGTTCTGTCCCTGAGAAGATGGCTTCCTTTTAGTTCCATAGCACATTGAAATTAAAGTCTGCTGAGATTATAAATGAGGTCTTGTTTCAACTTTATGACTTTCCTGCAGGCACTAGTAGACCAGATAGAAGAGGTACAGAAGTACTCTCCTTTATGAAAATTAGCAAATACAACAAAAGATACGGATAAATTCTGATAAAAGCGAAACAGCTTTGAGACTTAGTCTAGCATGGTTTGATTGTTTATATCCTGGATGTTTCTCTACAAATCCAAGTCAGGTTTGTAGGTGACAGCAGAGCACCTGAGCTCTCATGAGGCAAACTGTACTTTAGCTTTTCCTTTGCTTACCATTTGTTTGCCTCTAAATGTTTGGGTTTGGTCTCTAGATTTTAAAGCTGCTGCCCACACGTTGGACACAATTGACTGTCGTAGAGCATTCTGTGCTGTGTGTCAGAGTGCACTGAGCCACTTACTGGAAAGCAGGGTACATATTCTGGTTAATCCACTCTTTCAGCTAGCAGCCACATCTATTTGCATGTTCCTCCACAGCGTGGCAGTCACTTCTTATGTTCTTAGGAGCTTATTTCACTAGTTTTTGCATTTACTGACAGAACATGGCTCTTGGAGACACAAACTGTACTGTGGAAACACTCTGTGGCATAAGGATCTGTGGAAGAAGGAAGCATGGCAGGATTTCCCTCATTTCCCACTGGATAGTCCCAGTCATGCCACAGCTCTTCCTGTAGAGAGTAAATTCATAGATCTCGTGAACTGTTGAGTTTGTTGGTACCGCTCTGTTTCCACAAATCTGAGGCTGTGAAGATATAGATTACCTCAGTTATTTATCAGTGGGTTCCCAGGATGCAGTGCTCTTGTGTTGTGTGGTAGATGAACTTGATGTTTCACTACTCTGCAGTCTTACTTATATTTTTGAGATGACAGGATGTTGGGGGTTTTGGGGGGGTTGTTTTGTTTTTAAGGCTTATGAGTGAGTTACTATCAGTACGTTCTGTCTGGGCTTTTGCTGTTTTGGATGCTGCTCCTCTACTGCACTGTGATAGTCCACAGTTGTCCTGCAAGAGATAGTTGTACAACCCTTGCTGGCTTTGCTTCTCCTGTGTTAGATACTGGTTAAGGAAAGTATGTGCAGTAGGCATTACGTGGAGGGAGCGATCAATATATTATTTCATCATGAGTTACTTTATTTGATCTAAGGTTGATCAATCAGACTGTTTATTAAAGAGATTGTGATGGATACTCGGTGCATCTGATGACTACTCTTATGTCATAGTTCAGATAAAATAGATAGTAGGAAGTAGTAAGATCATGATACTAGATGGATATGTGCTAGTGTTGAGAATATGTCTGAAATACTGGCTAGAACTCTCGAGAAAAGTGTCATGAAATTTGCCCAGGCCCAACAGTTAAGATCGTATTTCACGTGAATGGACACTTATACCAAAACAGTGAACCTTCGAAAGCTATTGGGTAACTCTCTTATTCTGATACAGGTCAAGAATCGTGATTCATAAACATCTCAGTGGGTTTTCTTTTCAAAAACATGTGCTGGCCTGCAGAAAGCAGCAGCAGCTCAAATCACAAGATCTTTTTTCAAGGACTTGTATATAAACCAGTTTGAGGTTGTTTTTCCAATTGTTTCCATGTAAATATTTTTTCTAATATCAGCTAAATACCATATTCTATAAAGATGCATAAAAACTTTCAAGGGAAGGTTAAATCAAAGGTGCGTTTGTGCCACATTAAAAAACTTTTATTTCACCTATTGAGAATTACAGAATCGTAAACTCCAGTGTCTAATATGAAAACACAGATCCTGTTTAGCACTGGTAGCAGCAGCTGAAATCTCTTGGTACTAGAGATGCTCAGGAGCAAGTAAGTACCGCACAGGGGTTGTAGTCTTCCTCCCCCCATCTTGGTTTTACTCCTTAAGGATATTTGCATGAGAATATAAAATCTGGTTCTTTGGCACTCATCTGCTCCTGCTGTTTATTCTTCGCTTGAGGTTATTGTCTCAGTTTGTGACAACATAATTGGTTTCTGTGGAGAAGATTATGATATTGATGAGACATATATGACTTCAGGTAAGGTGCAATCAAAGCAACAGTTTGGAATAGAAGGTACTGTCTGTTTTCATGGAGTTTTCACTAAGGCTCATTCAGCAGTTTAATTAGGGATGTTATTTATTACTGAATTATATTGTGCAAAGCTGACATATGGACACAGTTATGCCAATACAGGCATGACTAGGGTCAGTGCTGCTTATTTTGTTTCCTAAGCTGATGTAAACTACACCAGGCTAGTCAGATATACGCTGTTCACACAAGGGTTGCTCACTATTTGTCGTAATTTAGTGTTCTCAAGTGGAGACAAGCTGAAAGAACTGAGCTGGAAAATGCTCTCTTAATAGTTCTTTCTGTGTATTAAATATTTCTTTGAATGGTTAGCTACTCTTGTACAAGATGAGATTTTTGGAGAGCAATTATAATCAGAAAAGTTTGTTTTATTGTGTTGTTTTCCCCCTGCTGATTCCCAATTTGCTATTTTATATCATATCCTATCCAATTTTTTTAAACGCCAGCTCGGCAAAGTTTACCTAGCATTTGGAAATCATTCTGAGATCTTCTTGGCATGTGTGTCTTCACTCCTAACGCAGGCCTCGTAATTAGAGCTCATTTGTCAGTTGTGTTGCTGTTGTAAGCAGCAGACTGGAACACGCTCTCCCGTGGCAGGGCTGGCTGAGGAGTGAGGTTTGATGTGGGTTACCCTTGGTGACCTGCTGCAGCCCAGATAGGCTAATGCAAATATCGAGAGTGCTAGTATGCATTGCAGATGAGAGGAGTAGGGTGATCTATGTCATGATTTAATTTGCTGTGAGTGACATTTCACCGTGGTGTGACTGGTGGATTGTCCTTGGGGGATGTCACAAGTTATTTTTTTCTCCCGTCTGGATTACGGAGCCAAAAGGCTGGAGGGGTGAAGAAGCGCAAGCCAGGTTACGCGGAGCCTCGCGTGGAATCAGCGCAGGCTAGTGGAGACTTGGTCTGCCCACAGGCAGGTGTGGGACCAGGCATCTCCTTCCAGATGTCGTCTGTTCTCCTGCCTCTGCTAGAGGCCAGCTGTGTAATCGAACCACAAACACTGCTATAATTGTGTCAGTTATCCTTGCTTCATAGTTTAAAGCTCTCCTTCGTAGGCCTATAGTGAGAAATGCATCCCTCCCTTCCTCTTTCCTCCAGAAGACATCAGATTCTATATTACCTTGTGCTTCTGAAAGCCAAGGCCTTAGGCACATGCCTTTCGTGCCTCAGCTTTCATCTGCTCCTGCTCTTGGTTGTGTACGAACACAATGGGGGAAGCAAGAAACCTGAGGAGACAGGCTGAACGTAACCCATCATATTCTGGAGAGCCCCATCATGTTTTGCAAGTAAATGCTTCACTCGTGGCATCGCGGACAAGCAGGATTGGGAGAATACCGTCATGTACCCATAATTTGAGCTTGAGTTGGCGAGAGGACAGAAGTACAAACAAGAAATGGATATTTAAGGCATTCAAAATAAGGAAGGGGCATAATTACATGATTCACTTGGCTTTATCAGCAGTCGCCTGTAAATATGTGTTTAAAGTTTGACTGTATTTTGTTACTTAAACTTGAACGACCAGGCTTTGTGTACATCATGGTGTCACAAGGGCTGTGAGCAGGCGTAAGGCAGCATTGCTGCTTGCTCCTGTGCCAGCTCCTGCCTGTTGCTGCCTCTTCTCCTGGGCTACCCAAAGTGTTTGCGTGGCCATGTGGTAACTCACACCAGGGAACAGAGCTGAAAGTAGTTTGGCAAAAATCCTGATGCAAGGACCATTAGATGTGCTTCTTTATGGCTTCTTGGTTGCTTAGCACATGCAAATATTTAATCTCATGTTTAATTCTGTGTTGTGGGTGTAGGAGCCAGAGGCAAAATCCTAACAACTTGAATGGAACTGGGATTTCCCCTGAAAGCAGGCCCATAAATCCAATGGGAAATTTAGTTCTCAGCGCTCAAATTCAGGCCTGTGTGTCGAGGGCGAAGGCAGCGTCCGTGTTCAGGTGCTGGCCCTACTGCGACCTTTGGATCTAGAACAGGTCCCCGACTGACCGATGCGTAACATTTCATACTGCGGGGAGGATATTTTATTGTAAAGGCCCAGGAGTGGGTCAGGACGTTCAGAGTAGGGCTGGAAATGGTTCCTCAGGAGCAAGCAAAAAAGGGGGTGCCTGCACGGGGAGCAGCGTGAGGCCAGATGCGAGCAGCTCTGCGAGGCGGGTCGCCTTGTGTCCCGTCGTACTTATCCCAGCGCTGGTTCTGCCGCAGCAGCGGCATCGCTTGAAATCCCGAAGTTTGCTCGGTGCCCTCCTCCTCCCGAGGGATGGAGGTTCCCTCCTCCCGTCCCGCTCCTGGCAGCGGGAGGCGAGCCGGCAGGTAGCGAGGTGGGGGGGGTGGGGTGTCTGTCTGTCTGTGCGCGTCTCCTTTGTCTCCGTCAGCCCGTGCAGCGCCGTGCACCCTGCGGGCGGCCGCGCATCCCCGCGCCGCGCATCCCCTCCCCTGCCAGCCCCGCTCGGCACACCCAGGCAGGCCGAGCATCGGCCCGCCCCCGCCGGCCCCCTCGGCAGCTCGCGGGGCTAATTACCAGCAGGGGGCTAATTGCCAGCAGGGCGTTAAAGCCCCCCCCGCCCCCAGTCCCGGCCGGGCTCGGCTGCGGCGGGGCGGCCGGCGCTGCCCCGGCCGAGCGGCCGCGCTGTCCCCGCAGGCCGGCTTTGTGCAAGCGGGCCGCGATTGGCCGTGCCGGCAGGGCCAGCCCCTTCCTGGCTGCCTGGCATGAATATGCACGGCCCCCCTTCCTCCTCCTCCTCCTGCATGTGTGTGTGTGTGTGCGGGGAGCGGGGCTCCGCCAGCAGCGCCGCTCCAGCCATGTCAGCTCGGCTCCGCCTGGGCCCACCATGAGCCATGGCCATGTCTGCGAGCGCCGACGAGGAGGACTACGAGTCGGAGCCGGAGCCCGAGCCGGGGCCGGGGCCCGAGCTGGGGCCGGAGCAGGTCCGGGGCGGGCGGCGAAGTTTGCAGCAGGAAGGGAGGGGAGGAGGCCGGGCCGGGCAGCGCCGAGCCGAGCCGCGCCGGCAGCGGGGACGGGGAACAATGTGGGGTCGGGAGCGGGCCCGGCCCGGCCCGGGGCAGCGCCGCCCGCCGAGGGGCTGCGCCCGGCGGCGCCGCGGCTGCGGGCGTGTCCGCGGCCCCCGGCGCTGCCCGCGGAGCGGGGCGCGGGAGCCTCCCGCTGGGGCCGGCCCGGGGCGCACGGCCTCGCCCGTCGTGGGCGCCCGGGGGCAGCGGGAGTTCGGCACCTCCGAGGGCCCCGCGCCGCTTCGGAGGCGAATGCGCTGGAGTGAGCGATTGTTCCTCTCGGGAGGCTTCCCTGTCGTTTGCAGAATTATTATTTTTTTCTAATAAGATTCCTCAAATAGCTGAGAGGGCTGCAGGACTTCGGGAGAGAGTCTGATGCTGAGCCTGGCTACCTTGTCTTAGTTTGATTTATAGCCAAAACCTCCTTTCCATTCCCTGGGTCGAGGGATGTAGAATAAAAAGAAGGATGAGTGCTAAAATGAAAAGAGAACTTTTATGAATACTTCCAGGGTTTATTTTCTGAAGGTTTGGGGTTTTTTTTCCTGTGGGGGAAGGAGAATAAACTTTTTAAATTTATGAAGTAATCTGTGAAAAATAATCCAGAACATATGTTCTAGATTGCATATTTTACTCTCTAAGAACTGCCTAAGCAATTAAAAATGCACTAGGAATAGAATTAAACATGTGTATGCAATTTAAACATAAACTCGATAGTTTTGTTAACTCAAGGTGTTTTGCTCTTTAAAATAGCCTAATAATTTGCTTTCAGAGACAAGTTTGTACATAGGCCAGGTGATGACTCTATCCTCCAAAACCCATCTCGTTTCTAATAACTTTACTATGTTTTGCTTCATAATTGCACCAAGAAAGCAGGGCTGAAAAAGAGTTTGGAGTGGTGGTGGTGGTGTGCCTTGGGTGCTCCCCAGGGATGGCAATTCTGGTGCAGAAACCTTAAGAGAGATGTTAATGTGCTGCACTGGCCTGGTGTAGTGTCAGTCCAGGAACCTAAGTGCCGGGTCTTGGATGAGTAACTTTATTAAGCCTTTACTTAATTCTGCGGATTATGTGAATGTGCAGGCCTGTGCTGCTGCTCGATTCACCACTCGACTCCCAGACCTGGTAGTTAAAATGTCCCAGCCCCCTTCCTTTCCTTAAACTTTGTCCCATGCCAGGCCTTTTCCATTTGCTTCTCCGTTTTGGTGTGATTACTCTATGCTTTTTCAAAAGAGCTAATCGTTAGGAGAGGAGATTGGTCTCAGCTTCATTGTACCAGCTGTGAAATAGCTACTGAAGGTGCTAGTTCTTGCTGGATGAATTTGGAAAGTTGGTTATGTTCTGGGATTCTTCAGCTCTCCTAAAACCTGAGACTTGACAGCGTTTTTATATCTTAATAGTTTAGAACAAAAATGAATGCATGAAAGTGGAGATCCTTCTTGTGGGATTTCTTAAAAGGCTTGATCTGATCCTAAATTATAATGCTGTGACCTACATAGCAAAGACCTGTGGAGTGTTTTTCTTTTTGTTCAAAACTGTTCCAGTGGTAAAATGCCTCGCATGGATCCAACTGTATTTTCATACAAGCCCTCTTTAATACGTCTATTTACTATATTTTTCTACACGGGATGCGTCAAATATGTGTCACATAGCTTTTCTACTGTGATAGTCCCTGGTATGTAACAGGTGAACGGCTTCAGCTCTACAGGTGTAGTTGAACAGCACAACTTCAGTGCTCGAGTAGGAGCTGCAGTTTTTGTCACTCAGACTTTCTTCTGACTTTCATTCCTCTTTCTTTAGTCTGTGTCTAAACTAAGAAGGCAAAAAGACTGTCAGGTTTCCCAGCACAAGAGCAGATAGGATTTACTGCACTTGCAGTAGTTGCAGTCAGCACTGGGAGCCTGGAAGCATGTGGGTGCCAGGGCGTGTGTCCTGCCTGGTGCTGGCTGTGGGGAGGGCAGCACCCTGCTGCAGGAAGAAATTCGATTTCTGACTGTGACACTTAACTTCAACATGTGTAAACAGACTGAGAAAAATGCTCCTGGGTGAGGGTAGGGGGATTTGTCCTGAAGTAGTGGTAAGAAGAAAAGCTGCATTTGCACAAGATGCCCCAAGTCTGTATAACTTACTGGTGTCTTTCTTTTTAAGAGCTCCTACTTTGGATGCAGCTTATCTACAAAAGCATGTTTTTGCCAATATATCTTATTCCACCCTCCAGGCCTAACTTCTACTTCCTCACCACCGGAGGAAAATAAATGGGGGCACTTGCACTGGCACTGGCATGCCAGTTTATCACACCCTACACAACGTAGCTATGTTGGCAGAAAAGCTGCTGGAGTGTCAGTAATGCCCAGATGAACATGTGAGGTATAAACTTTTCTGTTTACTTGTGGAAAATTGATCTGTTTATTCAGTAGTGGAGCTCTGTGTGGTCAACTGGCAGTGGCCATTAGGAGCTACATTGCTTTTTGCAGGAGAGGATGAGAAAGTTTGTAGGTATGAATTGGAGGAGGTGGTGGCAGTGAACATGTGGAGAGGATTAGTCCTGTTTGGGGATGAAGAAGTTCTGGGCTTGAAAAAGTTCCACTGCCTTCCCTTTCCCTCTGATGCTGCTTGCTTCATGAGGGACCTTGGACTTGTCTTGCAGGACACCTCCACCCCAGCAGGAGCATGCGCTGATGATGGGTGATGTGACTCTTGTAAACTGTCACTGCTAGAGGGAAACAACTCTCCTGGAGTTTGCATGCGTAGACTTTTGGGCAGATACGCTTTAGTCAGACGTGTTAGATCTCTGTGGTGTTGGCTTGCGCTCTTGAATTAATACAGCTTTTAAGGATGTTACTGGCATCAGTGTGATTTTTGCTGTCTTAAACTAGCTTCTTCCTCATCCCTACTGAATTCCTGCAGTCACATCATCCTGTCCTTTCTTCATTCTTCCTCTAAGTTCTTCCTTTGACAAGGGTTTCTGTTAATTGCTGAAGAGATGTAAGGGTTTAATGCTGAAGAACTGCTGACTTGGTTGTGATTATCTAGTGCAAGACAGTGTGTGTAACAGGCTGTCAGCCTGCCAGGCAGTTTAATGCCAGTCCCTGTATTTCAGGGTTAATGTAGGATTAATGATAGGGTCTGTTTCAGAGACCTCTGGTAAAATGACTTTGGATTTCAGTCCAGTGCATTAGTATGTTGCTGGTCTACACCACTGCTGGTAATTGTCAATTTGACTGGTTGTCTTAGCAGGAAAGCCGGAACTACATGCCTAGAAGGCTAGGAGAGGGACATGTCACTGGAGCAGCAGAGGATGGTGCTGCTCACTGGCCCTGAGCAGCAAGCAGGGAGCCTTAGCCTCCAGAACTTCCACCCTGTTGAATTGAAAAATGCATCTCTGTGTCTGCCCACCTGTGATGCTGCAGGAAGAGGCAAGGAAATAATTGACCTGAAGCCTTTGCTGTGGCACCCCGTAGGTTTCTCCAGTGCCCAGTATCTGCCCGTGACCCAGCACATTTAGGGCGGTGTTTTAGCTGACAACAGTTACGAATTGTGGGTTAATGTGTGTGGCTTTTTCTTTTTCCTAGTGTTTATTTATCAGATGCTGTAAAGAAACAACTAGTAATTAAATTTGTCTGTTCTAATTCTGTTAAAACAATTGTATTGGGATGCAGTGCCATATAAAGGTCTAAGCGCAGGACTGACACCCGGGAAGTCCTGGGTCCTCATCTTTCTTTTGGTGCTGATATGGTTGTGTGGACTTGGTCAAACTATGGCAAATCAGTATAATCTGAATCTGTCCATGTGTTACAGAAGGAAATCACCCCTGTCTTGCAAATGGAAGGGATGTATTTATGTGGCAGAGCACCTTGAAGCAATGAACACTACGCATGTAAGATGTCTTGTCTTGGAGGGATTTACGCAGTGGACACATAAGCTGTTCAGGTTGTACTTGGTTAGGAAGTGAAGTGCTTCAAGGTCTCACTGAGCTGGTCACGCGATAAGACCTTCAGAAGGGCACTGCCCATGTCCTTGGATTTTTCTCGGAGATGTTGAGTCTGAAATAATGGTACTGTGCTGCTGGCAGCGGTTTAAGCAGGTCACTGAAGCTGAGTGGTGGAATAAGACCCACGCTCAGGTAAAAGCCACTTGCAGAAGAGCTTGTTTCTGGGCTGCAGGCTTTGTCAGCCTTGCTTTTAGGACCAGGACCTCCTTCCTCCTGGACTCCGTCGCGGGGTCAGCTGATCTTCCTCTCCAGAGCAGAGGAGTTTGTATGTGAAGTTGCCTGGTGACAACTCCAACGGAGCCCGATTGGTCTTGGGATAGCAGTTGGGGAACATCAGCACCTACTTAGTGATGCATTTAACAGCTGATAGCTCTTGAAGTGTTGTCTCCAAAGCCTGATGCTCTTGGTATTTTTGTTTACCTGAGGTCTTTCGAGTTATTCTTTGCAACCGTGAAGGTTAGAATTCTGTTGCTTTAAACATCAAAGTCGTGTTTCTGTTGTAGTAAGAGTTGTGCTCAAGGCAGAGGCTCTTAGTGCCTCTGCTGCTTCTGACCCTGGTGATGGTGGGTGGCTTTTTGGTGACTGCCAAACAGGGATATGACAACTGGTGAAAGTGTGTTACGGTACCTGTAAGCAGGCAATGAAAACTTCCCAGCAGCCAAATGTTTGTCCATAGCCCAGATAAACTAATGTTCCGAGTGGTGACTCTTCCAGGTAGCATTTCCTAGGGGTTTGTTTAGAGCTGGAAGTGGCATACCTGGGCTTATTCCCAGATCGACACAGCCCTGTTGAAAGACTTGAATTGCTGATGACCACCCCACCCAGTGCCCTAATTGTTGTCCGCCTGGAGCACTACTGAATTCGGTGAGGTTTGTAGGAGCTCAGCACTTCAGAAAATCAGTTTGCAAATTTGTCCTCTTTCCTGTCTGAGGAGTGTTTAACCACTGTGGTGTGGGAAGGTGATCCCAAATTCATGATTTGTAAATGGCTTTGTAGTTCATAGTGTATTACATTTGATGGCCTAAGTTTACTCCCAGTACCCAGGTGCTGTAGAGGCCACAATGTATCTGCTTTGGGGCAGGGGTAGGCATAGCAGTAATCTGGGGGAGGGACAAAAACCCACAAAAGGAAAAGAGTTAGCAGGATGTCCTGTTAACATGTCTTCTTTTAGAGGGCAGTGCAAGTCCACCAGCTTTCTAGGTTTCAATTTAATAGAGGTAGGTATTTAGTATATTAACCGTAATACATTTCAGCAGCTGCTTGCACAGCCTTCGTTAGGAGCTTGGGAGAGTGGTTGTCAGGACTTCAGCATCCCCCTACCCCTCCTTTGAAGATTCTTGCTGTGGCCAGAGAAGTATGGGCACAGTTACTGTGGAGGTGCTGGAAAACATAGGGGATTGCTTGTGATAGTATTTCAGGCAGGCTCTGTCTCAACTCTGTGGTTTTTGTTGTAAGATTTAAGAAAAAATTATCTTCAAGTTTGGTATAATCTTTCTTTTCTTGATGGTTCTCAGAGGTTACTGCTGGTGACTACAGAGTCAGCAGGCACAGGCTGTGCTTGAGGGTCTCAGCTCATCTCCTAGGGAAAGGAGATGATTGGATCTGCTACACAGGTGGGAGACTACATTGGTCCAGAACCTAGTTCAGGGCTTAGTGTGTCACCCAGTCCTGAGCTTGAGGCCGTGGAGCTGCTGTTTGCTGGCCACTGTGGTGAACCTAGGTTAAGGAATCCTGCCATCCCCTACCACTTGCTCATTATTTGCAAGATAGCTCCACAGAATTGTGCTAGGAGGGTGGCAAATTGCGGTACAGAGATGGGAACAGGAGCTGGGAAGGAAATCTTTACCTGGTTTCACTACCAGGGCTGGTACACTGTAAAACTGCAGTCTGAGCTGGAAATCCTGCAGCATCTCTTCACTAACATCAACCTGGAATTTATCTGGCTGTCTGCCATGTGCTAAATAAACCCCAAGTCATGTTGGAGGCTCCTTCTACCCCCTTGAATCCCAGCCCCTTTCTGGGATAGCAACCCACAGGCCAGATTTTCTTCTGTGGAAGTTTTTAAGCGACCACTTCGGAGCCCCTTGAAACTAGATACTAGTGGGAATTCCTGCAAGGCCTCTCTAGCCTTGCTGGCTGCAACATCCTGGAGTGAAAACGTGGCTTGGATTGAGGATTGGTCAATTGGTAGATTAGTACAAACCCAGCTAGTACAATTGCTTGAATTTCCTAAGGAGCAGTGAAGAGGTCTGGGTAGGTAAGAAATGTTACATGCAGTGAGATCAGAGATGTGCACCTCTGCCGTCTGCTGTGCGGTGATTTGTAAGGAAATCTGAGTTGTGTCGTATGGTCTGGCTTCAGACTTGTTCTTGTACCTTCACCTTCCTGCCTTTTTTTTTTTTTTTTTTTTAGGATTCTCAAATTCTGTGTTTAAGCAATGCCTTTTTACCGCTTGCATCTTTGTGGTGTCCTGGCGCTTAAGACGCTGTCCTCAGAATTAGGACTTGGCTAGTATCAGAATCAGGAGTTGTCTTTAAGCTGGAAAAGTACCGAGTTTGATTTTTCCTTGAAAGAGATTGCATTTTAAAAAGACCATTCTGATGGTGTCATAACTGTTTGCCTTCTTAAAGAACTTAATCACGTTCAAACCTAGTGGGAAGGAGTCAGATGCTCACGCAGAGTCTTCCATGTGCTGTTGGCAGAGGGGAACTGCCCGAGTTGTTGTATGTATTTTGGTTTAACTTGTTCCCACTGATGTCTAGCCTTTGGTTCATGTCTCTCGCCTCCCTTGCTAGTGGAAGGAGACTAATAGAGAGAATGGAGGAGTGATTCATGCCGAGGAAGGAAATTATCTCTTATCTAGGTTGCTTCTAAGCCAGTTCTGGCAGAGCTGACTTTATCCTTGAGAGGCTGAAAAGTTGGTCTAAAAGGTAAATATTTATTCTTCAGAGTGTCTGAAATTGATCTGAAATCCAGGCGTCTGGTGCGGTTGCCGATGGGAAGGAAGCTACACTTGTCTGCGTTCACACAGCACAGTGCGATTCAACCTGCAAGCAGAACAAAAACTGTTCTGAAGAAGCATAATTAAAAATTTGCTGAAATCTGTGTAACCTCACCAACTAAGCAATGTTTTCTCACACCTCAGTTACAGTAGTAAGGCCTGTGGGAGAGAAAGCTAAGAGGTCTAGCTCTTGGCTTCTCTGCTCTCCCAGTACTGAGGTTCCTGGGATGTAGACTGTTAAAGTATCAGCACTCTTCTGCATCTTAAGAAAGTCACTGGAGCTTTGCTAAGGCAGCTGGGAGGAAGTTCAAATACTTGGCAATGTGGCTTTTCTTCAGGGTCATATAATAGGACACTTAGGGAAGCTTTTGTAGTACCAAGTAGAATGTTTCCATACCCTTTCTTTTAAAAACTGCAGTGGAAATTCTGCATGGGTTTCTATAGCCAACCTGCCCCTGCCTTGGTGATTGCCCAGAATTCAGCAGGAACAGAAAGTGAAACTGGCTGTTCTGTTGGTCATGTGCTGAGATGTGTAGAAAGTGGAAAAATTGTATAAATACTAAACCAGATGTGCTTTGCAGTCCTATTATTATCATCTTACGGAGAAAGCTGTCAGTGGTAAGAATGAGCCAAGCCAATTCTTGCGTAATTAGCCCCATACAATTACATGGTATTTAGCGATGTTTGGCTTGAGCTGTAAGTTCTTGTGTATTATGGGGAGTTTCTGATGAGAACATGAAATTTAGATATCCAGAGTGAATATGTTGCAGTTAACCTAATCATTTAAAATCCTTTCATGCTCCTTTAGCTTCTGTCTTAAAGGTCATTGAAATCTAGACCTGGGATGCCCTTTTTAGCCTTTGCACAGCATCAGTTAGTGTTCTATTTTTGAGCGCTTGCTAGTATTGGATATGAGGGGAGCTACTTCAGAAGGGTTAAGTAGTATTTGTGTTTTATTTCTTACTTTATCACTTGGCAGTAGTTCATACTGTCCTGTTTTTTTAGGGAGATTGCTGTGGCTTGAGCCATTGCTGCTGAGTGTTTCTCTGCTGTATCTAACTCAAAATTACTTTTGCTGCCTCCTTGGAATCTTCCACTTCCAGTGGAGGAAAGTAGACCTTCTGACTTAACCTAAGCACAATCCTAAGAGCTCCGTAGCCCAGAGGTCAGCAGTGGCACAGATCATCTCTTGACCTAAGCCAAGCATGTCACTTGGGACTTAGTCCTGCATTGAGCTGTGCATAAATTGATTCTCCCTGCCCTCCTGTTGAAGTGGGCTTGCTATAGGTTTGGGATCTCTCGTTTAGGTTTGGGATCTCTCGTTTAGGTTTGGGATCTCTCGTTTAGGTTTGGGATCTCTCGTTTAGGTTTGGTTTCTTTGTCTTTTTACAATACATCTTTTCTTGAAAAGGTAATGGAACTCCTTCAGTGATCGTATGCATCTGCGGAATATTACCCATCTGTGTATAATTCTGATACATCTGTCAGTTTTTAAATCTAAGATGTACACAACTCCTGTCCAAGGAAGTTCTGTAGTTTAGATGGTAAGTGGGATGTGCGATTAACCTTGTGTGTCTGGCTCTTTCAGAACAGGGCAGTCGGACGGCCCAAAGGGAAACTGGGCACTACTTCTGCGGTCAAGCTCGCAGCTAATCGGACAACCGCTGGAGCACGTCGGAGGAGGACGCGATGCCGCAAGTGCGAGGCGTGTCTGCGGACAGAGTGTGGCGAGTGTCACTTCTGCAAAGACATGAAGAAATTTGGGGGACCTGGCAGGATGAAACAGTCCTGCATTATGAGGCAGTGTATCGCAGTAAGTGTACCTGTTGCTACATCTCGTTTAGAGATTTCTTTCCTATATCTGTCTCCTGGTGACAAGGTGTAGAACTGAGAACTTCGCTCTGAGTAGTCTCTAAAGCCCATCAGGCAAAACAGTGTAATCCCTGCCCTCTCAGTTCAGATGTCTCCTTCCCATCACTTTCCATCATCCCCCCCCCAGTCGTAAACCAGAATGCTCCTAAAACTTAGTACCATGGCTTTCATTCTCAGCAATATAGAAGGTAGACGTGGAGATTATCACTACACCAGAAATTGGCACTGAAATCACATGGAAATTCTGGAATCTGGGGGGAAGGGGAAGAGTGGGAAGTTCTGATTCAAAGGGGAAAGAAGCCTATTTAGTTTGGATCTCTGAATTTCCTGAGAAAAGCTGCCTTGCAACTATCTACCATCTTAACTACTTAACCAACTTAAGATATGGAGGAATCTTTGACCGGCATCCTCCAAGATTTTGGTGTTGGTGACCCCAGCCCCAGGCTACTTGAGACCTTAATTTCAATTTGTTTGTTATTACCTAGGCATATAGGAGGGATCTGATCCAGATGAGCCAAAGAACCACAAAGCCAGGGTCTTGTCTTCCTCAGGGACTTGAAATAGCTTTTGGAGGATGAGCATCAGAACAGGGCAAACAGGCAGTCAGACAGTTTCCTGGGCTCCTGTGATACGTTGCTTAGAAGCTTCTTGAGACATAAGTGATAGCTTTGTATTTAACAAATATTGACAGATTAATCTTCCATTGAGTAGTCCAATCACCTTTTGAATCTGTTGCTTTCCTACTGACTGTCATGGAGCTTCTCCTCAGGTCTCATGTCCACAGTGCCTGCATTCAAGGATAAAAAGTAGCTTTAGCTTTTCTCTTAATTCTTTGGAAGGTCTTGATTATGTTGTTGTTAAGGGTTTGGTTTTCTGTTGGGTTTTTTTTTTTTTAAGGAAAGGAATGTTGCTTATTAATAAATGAAATATCACCTTATCTATACTGATTTCTCTGTAACTCTTGTTACAGTTCCTTTCACTTAGGTGTTTTTTTTCTTTTTCTTTAATTCTGATGAGGAAACTGAAGTGAAGTCATTAAATGACTTGGTCTGATACTGATAAAAAACTGATAAGCACTTAAGGTTTCCAGTAGTTGCTCCTGGTAGCTCACTCCATGTCCTGTTCTAAGCCAGGCACTGTTTTTGACATAGAGGACTGGATTCAGCTCTGCTGGATCTTTCAGTAAAGTACATAGAATATCTACCTTTCCACAGAGTGCTTTTGCAGCTCAAGTGTCTTTTCTTTGAACATTTGATTTCCTGGAGTGTGGCATGAATTGAACAGCATGGATGAAGAATTTATTATTCTCTGGGGGAAGAAATAGTGAAATCGTGCTGCCTTTTTAGTGGAGGGATTAAATTAGGGCTGCAGTGTGCTTCCTTGTCCTGACTGATGAAGGAAACTTTCATACTAAGCTGTTTCACTCTTGATATGCAGGCTGAGCCTTTTGGAGATGAACTGGGTTCTCCTCTGGCTGAGTGTAGTCATCCTCTCATCCCCTTTCATCTAATGAAGAAGTATTTTTCTTCTTGGTATCTGCAATTTTATTTCCAGGAGCTGTGGTTAAGAGTACAGGGCTTGGCAGCCAGGGTACTCTGATTCCTTGTCCTACCCTTGCATGCACTGAAGAAGACATCTCTGCCCTTCATAGGTTCCCACTGGTGTAAATAGCAGGGGGAGTATTATCAACTTTCTTAGAGCAGCAAAAGCATAGAAAATTAACGAGTTGAACTGTTGTAACTTTTAATGGTGCTTTACATTTGTATAAGCAATCCTATTGTCTTTACTCTTGTTCATTATGTTCTCTAATAATTGCAGTAGTAATATATTGTGGTACCTATCCAACAGCTTTCAGCCAAAAAAAAAAAAACCCAAAACACCAAAGCAAGGCTCTGTGGAAGTAATGATCCTTACAGTTCTGGGATTGTGCTTTCCTCTGGTTAATAACTTTGACAATATTAACTAGACACAGACTTTCATTAAACTCAGAAGCCTTAAGAGAGCCTGTACTGCTGTTCGGAGAACAGGAAACTCCTCTGCATCACTAGTTCAATCAAGAAAGGAAACAGGAGTGCCTGGGACACTTTTATGCTGCATTGAATAGGTCTGAAGGGAGTGTGGGGGCTCTGTGCTGGGAGGATGAGTTGTGACAGCATGGCTGCTGTTCCAGCCCCTCAGTGCAACAGGGCTAGTTGGGACACAGAGGACATTCTCTAGACGCCCCTGCTCCCAGCAATAAAAATTGTACTGCTCCTGGGATGTTTGTTCTTGGGTGTGGATATAGGACAAAACAAGTGGACAGAGCTCTTACAGCTCTGGACAACTTAGCTTTACTCTGGATTACCTGCTGGTGGAATGGGATCCTGGGGATTCCTATTTTGTGCTTGGAGGAAGGATGGGAATTAAATAGCATTTGCAAAATGCTTTTAAAATGGAGCGTGGGTAAGTACTGGCATGAGAAAGCAGGAAAGTGTTGCCGTAGCTAATGTATCAGATGTTGGTGTGTGGGGCAGCACACTGTACTCTGTAATGGCTTACTGTAGCTAGGTTTTTCCCTATCTGAAACTTGCTGAAGGATGCACTGTTGCTGCATAGGTTTGGTTCGGTGTGCAGGTATCCACTTACGGATTTTATTCACTCCATCTACGAGAGATCCTTGCCAAGAAAAGCCACATCTCTGGCTATTTAATAGTTAAGGATTTGCAACCTAATCGATTACATTTCACATTACAGCCAGCTTCTTATGAGGATCTTCCTTTTCTTTCTTGTAATGAGGCTTATACCTTATTGCAGAAAACTAGAAGTTTGTTCCTCATTAGCACAAAGGTGGCTTTTTAATTAGACTGGCATTCAATGCTTTGACATGGGTGACAGATATGTGAGGTGCTGCAGTTCCCTTTCTACCTCAGCAAAAGACAGAAAAAAATCAGTGTGATTCTCACTTGTGACACTTGCAGGAGAGGAATTCTCTTTTTAAGTGTCTGTGCAGTGCTTTTTGCAATGCTCAGGTTGGGAGCAGGGCCCTAGATAATAGACTGTCAGTCAGAAAAAGGTCTGTTCTTGGTTCTGTTTTGGACTTGCTGTGAGACCTGGATTGGGTCCCATAACATCTGTCTGCCCTGCTTGTAAAATAGGGGAGCTGCCAAATTGCTAGTCAGATTGTGAAGCTTAATGGATGCGAATAGTGATGTTCTAGGTTGCTTCTTTTCCCTCCCATTGTACGCTAGTGAAGTGACTTGCATGTCAATGTCTGTGTCAGCTCACAAGTTCGAGGGACCCACCAAAAAAGCATTTTCATCCATCCCTGCGATGCCCCATGAATCTATGTTGCTATAGGGAGGGCACTTTCATTCCACAAAGCATGTCCTGTGGTGCTTGATCTGGGTACCCAGCCCCAATGGTTACCAGTTTTTCTTGCCTTTGTTGCTCTGCTGGGCTGGAGCCTTCAGCAATTTGCACAATTAATCCCTATTTATCTCCTCTTTGAAATGAGGATACTGCAAATGCACATTGAGTTCTTCTGTTTCCATATGTCTTCCATGTCCTGATCAAGACTTCTTTCTGATATGTGTAAACAGCCGGTGTTGCCTCATACTGCTGTGTGTCTGGTGTGTGGAGAAGCTGGGAAAGAGGACACTGTGGAAGAGGAGGAGAGCAAGTTTAATCTCATGCTAATGGAATGTTCCATTTGTAATGAAATAATACACCCAGGATGCCTTAAGGTGAGTACAAAGATGTGATACACGTTGGAAGCAAAAACTGGATTAGTTATCACCTTAATATAAAAGTAGTGCACAGGAATTAGAAAGTTTTCACATTTTTGTCTTTGGAAATTTAAGTGAGCAAAGAGTTGGTGTGAGAAGCAGGGTGGCAGCCGTGGTACATGCAGTCCTGACTGGCAGGCGAGGATCCTCTGATGTAACCAGCATCCCCTGTAAGCAGAGACTCTTGCTTTGGACAGCCTCTGAAATGTGTGTGCATGCAAATGTCTTGTGGGTTTTTTGTTTTGTTTTTCTTTCTTTTTTGCCTCTTGTTTAAGGAAGTGAGGAGTTTCAGTTGGGACTGGAAGCTCAAGAGGACAGAGAAATCTGCCTTGTACCTTTGGATGAGTTAGTCACAATCCCTGTGTCGGTAGCTCCTTCCTGTGTCCCACAAACGAGTAGTTTGCTGTTCGTGCTTGTCTAGGCACAGATGTGCCTTTCAGTGGCAGCTGGCTTTAAAGACGTTCTGAGCAAATGTTGCAGTAGGAAGACTGCAGCTCTGGAGAACAAACTGAGTGAGTTTCAGGCTGCAGGAGTGCTCACCCTTGGCTGACTTGAGTCCTGTGAGCAGCTATATTCTTTGCTGGTAACAAAAGTGTCATTTTGGGCATATGTTTGTGTATTAGCATTTAGAAGCCTCCTTTCTCCAGAGCTGGTTTGTTTCAGCTGATCAGCCATTTCCTGTTGCTGATTTGTTTATGGTTAAAGTGATTTGCCAAAGCAAATGTATTCTGACACACCATGCCCCAGAAAGCAGCTTTTGGCCCTTCTGGGATCTCTGGGAGGAGAGGTATGTTCCTTATGCAGGCCCAGGGTGATGCTCTCCTGGCCTTTTATTTTTCTTGCGCTGTACATAGTATTGCACCAAGCTATGTGCGTGTCATTTATTAGAGCAGAAAGTAGGTAGCTGGCAAACAAGAACTCCCTGATTCATTAAATTGGTGCTCACAGCTCCTGCCGCAGATGGGCTCTGAAAAGGAGCTTTGCTTGCTTGGCTCTGCTTAAAACAAGGCTTCGGGGGCTGATGAAGCAAGGGAGGGACCTACTCGTTTTCGGAGGTACCTCAATTTTGGCTTGTAGCTGCTGCTTTGCTATTCCAGTCCTTCCTGAAAGTGCCCTGCGCTCCCCCATCTCTTGCTTTGCAGTGTCAGTGATACTTCATGGCTGAGTCCAGAGGACGTGATTGTTGTGTAGTGGCAGTTCAAGTATGGTTTCCTCTCCCCATACCACATTTGGGACTAGTCTGCACAGGATGTGGGTCAGATCCGTGAAATCAACCAAGTGCTGCTTGTTCTTTTATGCATGTGTGGTGTTCTGAGTGCTGTTTTGGTAACTAGGAACAATGTTGCTTCGGGTGTTTCTGAAAATTAAGCAGTGGGAGATTTACAGTGTGCCTTGTGTGTCTTGTATTTTAATTTCTCAGTGCTTCTGTTGAGCTGGAATAGTAGGGTAACTCACACCTGTTTATTTACTGAGACAAAAGGGCACCAGTAGGATTTCAGAATTGTATTGGAAGGTGAGATGAGACTATGCACCAGAGAACAGCAAAAGGAAAATGGAGCCTCTTCCTTGGTTCCCTCCTTGCTCTTTATTCCTGGGTTCCATGATTTTCTGCGAGACAAAAATCCATTGCCATGTTTACATATTGCTCGAGCCCTTGACATGGGCTTAAGCCCAGAGGATGGAGCCCATTAATAATCCTTGTGGGAAGCACCTTTGAATGCAGACGTAGCCCCAGGGCAGCTGCTTCGGCTGTCCACCAAGAGAAAGTCCCTTCCTGTCCCACTCAGTAAATAGGCAGTAGTATATGTGAACTGTTGATCATCTCCAATTAAATGTCTGGCAAATGTACTTTTGGGGGAGACTGGAATAAACAGGATCAGTGAAGGGAGGAGTGTGCTTTCCCTGCTTTCCATGTGGAGTGAATTCCTTCCAAGATGCATTTCCAAAGCTTGTGGAATAGCTTGGCACATGCAGTGGCTAATTTGTACTCCAGGGCAGGTTGTTTCTGGTTTGAAGTCCATCCTCTTCCAGCTTCCTGATTTGGCTGTACATGTTAGTGGTGCGTTTTCCTCATGAAAAAACAGTGCCAGAGGATGACCTCTGTGAGGAGATTAAGGGTAGCTCAGGTGCATCTGTGCTCTGACACACGTGCAGCCTTGAGGGGCTTCTGTGGGTGCCTCTTGCTAGGGGAGCCCTGGGTACCAGACCACGTTAGGTGCTTGCGTTGGAACCATGCTAAGGACAGCCAGGATGTTCCACATACTGAGAAGTCTCATAGGAGGTTTCTGCCATGCTTCTTTCCTTGAAAATACAATACCAACACACAAATGCTCGTTTTGCTGAAGAGTTTCTTACAAAAACGATCTTGGCGAGCATTTTGCAAGTGCAGCACTGTTTCCAGAGGGAGCTAGTGAGATTTTTGGAGGAATATTGCCTTTCGTTGTTACAGAGCGTTTGAGTTGAACTGATACTGATGAATTTTTCTTGCTACATGTCAAATTGCTAGTAAGGCTGGTTAGCACATGTGAGTGAGTGCAGTACCCTGATGCTGCTTCCTTAAGGAGAAGGCGTTCATTTTCCCCAGTAGGAGCCTGTTCTTTTTCATCTTCAATGGATATAGTGATAATGATGGAAAAGGCGAATATTTAGGTGCCTTGTCAGAACAGCAGAAGTACAAAGACCTCTTCCAGTGCAGCTGCACTGCTGCCCATGAGTTCAGCCCAGGTGTGTCTTGCTGTCTATGTTGTTTCAGTCTTGGCACTGCCAGAATTCATGGCTCTCACTCAGTGATGTCAGATCGGCATCCTGGGGTCTCCATATTCCCTTACAAGAAGACTTCACAATAGCATAATCTCATGTTTAGACTTTCTGAATTGCTGACCTTGTGCTGCAGGTACGTTTCTGAAGATGCCTCACGCTGTGGCTCAGACACCCACCTGCTGTTTGTAGCAAACACTCAGAACTGGCTCCCACCCAGCCTGAAAGGCTTGGGACAGATTCAGTGGCAGGTTTGTGTGTGTCTAATTAGTTTGCTTACAGTTCCTCACATCTGTTCAGTTCCTTAAACTTCACAGAAGGGACAGAGCTGTAATGCTTTCCCTTCAGTAGCATTTGTTCTATATTCAGTGCGGGAAATAACTTGTTCCCAACTTGGGCTTGGGCCAGGAATTGTTCCCCTGAGGCAGAGATGTATACAACTACTCCTGGAGTATCTTACACCTACCATGGGAAAGAAGGTTCAAAGGCACACAGTTGTGATAAAACCAGTATTTAAATTCTGCCCACTTCATTTACTCATTTATTAACTCCAGAAGACTTGCTGAGAGAGACTGACGTGTCATCACTCTCTCTAGATGGTGAAACTAGAATGGCTGCAGACTGGCTCAGGGACTTGAGGAAGCGGTTCCCGTAAAACCAGGGCTTGATCCCACACAGCTAGTGCGTTTTAGCTGAGCTGGGAGGAGAGGAGGAAATGTTTCAGAAACGTGAAAAATCTGCAGATCTTTGCCTCTGCCTGTTTCAGCAGCAGTCTCCTGCTACTGTGCTGCTGATGCCAGTGCCTAGCTATTTGTCTTGACAGTAGCATGTTTTCGTTATCTATAATAGTAATAAATTAATCTTTCTTTTTTTTTTCCCCCGAGGCTTATTTCTGAATATATAACTAAACCCTTAAATGTGAATGTGCCATCAGTGAGCTTATGTGTTTGTGTGGAGGGTGTTTTTACCTTAGCTCTACTTTTCATCCTCAGTTTCATTCACAGAAATGCCTTTTCAGAAACACCTATCTCTTGTTTGGAAAGTAATGTGGGCTCCTATGCAGAAATTCAGAAGTCGGCAGCTTTTCAAGTGCATAGGGCAGGACTGTGTTTTATTGTAGTGTAACAACACTGAGTGTGTGTCTTCTCTTTCAAAAAGCAAAATGTCACAGTCTCTCAGAGTTAGTGAAGTAGTAAGCATTTCTCTTCCTTACACTAGCTGGGTAACTGTGGGTGTGAGAAACCTTAAAAATGCCTTCATGTGTCCAGTCTTCTGAATAAAAGTGCCTGTTCTCTAGCTGACTTGGCAACCATCATTTTTATTGGCACATGGGTTGAGTGCTGGAGGCATGGGACTGCTAGTTCTGATCCATAAAGAAAAATATTTTAAGGAACACTTGATTACAGTGCAGGGTGCTTTGCTTCTAAAAATGCTGAACAGTATTAAAGTATGTGAGAATGTCTGTATGGGAAAAATCCCTTCCTATTAAAAGATCAGACTGTGCCTCACTCCAGGGTGGACAGGGATGGGACGGGACTGAGCTTTTCAAATAAGTGGTGTTGAGAGGACATTTGGAGATGGCGTGATTACCGTCCTGGGTTTTGGGGGTTTTAGTTTGGGTTGTTGGGGTGTTTTTTGTTGTTTTGTTTTTTTGCAAGAGCAGAATGTGCCGTGTTAATTGGGATTGTCATTGACCGTCATAAAAAGCCCAGATCTTAGCCGTTTGTCAAATACCAATTTGGCCAGCATGCTTTCCTCCTCTCTTGACATCGTCAGAAGGGTAATTGTGCAGGACCCAGAGCTTGCTCAGCACCAGCAGGATGGTGCAGCACCTGCGGTGATCTGGATTTCTTTTCTGCAGCTGTTGGGAGGGCAGCTGTTGATCAGAGAATATTATGAGCTGTACAAAATGCCTCTAAATGATCTACCTGTAGACTTTTGCAGCTTTTTGCAGCACGATTGCGAATTGAGTTGTGCCTCTCTTTCACCAGGTGAAGGAATCGGATGGTGTGGTTAACGATGAGCTGCCGAACTGCTGGGAGTGTCCAAAGTGCAACCATGCAGGGAAAACTGGAAAAGTGAGTTTAATGGGAATAAGTGGTGCTGGAATGAGGTACAAAATCTCAAGCATTCCCTCTGGCTTGTAGATGCAATTTTGCCCAATACCAGCTTTTAATTTTGTGCTTAGTTCTGTTGAGTTGAAGGGAATAAGCTGGTGGCTTTCTATTCTTTAATAATTCTTGTATTCTTGTTCCATGTATCAACACTTCACCCAAAACCTGGGGAATATTTAGGTTAGTTCTGTGCACTGCTGCATGTTAATTTCTAAGATGAAAATACTTTTTAAAAAGAAAAAAACAAAATCCAGAAGCAATTATGCAAAACCTGAAGTGTCTGTTGGAATCAGTGAAACATTATTTCTTTGCAAACTGAGACAGACACTGCAAGTGTGTAGTTACAAAAGTAACTTTATGAAGGTTGAAACTACTCTAACTCCTTCTAATGATTTTGTGTGTTACAAAGTGATCCAACCCACCAGTGTCGGAGGCAACTTGGATGCAGAGCTGAGAAAGGCGTAAGATATAAAGTTTGTTTGTGTTTTGTGTCTCTTTGGCGTACAAGCAAAAGCGCGGACCAGGATTCAAATACGCATCAAATCTCCCAGGCTCATTGCTGAAGGAACAGAAAATGAACAGAGACAATAAGGAAGTAACAGATGCTGCAAAACGGAAAGGGGATTGTGAAGAAACTCCCAGGCGGAAATCAGAGGAACATTCCAAAAAGACTCAAGTTGACTCAATACTGAGGAGAAAATCAGACGAAGTGCATCTGTGGAGGAAAAGGAAATTTGAGAAACCCCAGGAACCCACTATGAGAAAGCGGGTATGACAAAACACTTTTTCATGTACTTACACAGATGCGCGTGGGCTGGCTGGGGCTGATGTCTCTTGCCTTCTGGCTTATAGCTCATCTTCAAATCCCAGATTGTTACAAAAGAAACTGCGATGTTTTACCTTCCTTTCTGAAAACTGCTACTCTAACAGGACAGTAGTTTGAACAGCGACTCTCGGGTTGACGTTCAGAGGCCAAAAACACTGGGCTATGGCTGTTGTTTTATTCAAAATGCTAGAACACCCACTTTAACTGAAAAGCCTTTACAAGATGCTTGGAGTAGGAACAAGGTGAAAATCAATTTTTAATGGAAACTTTTTCATCTGTATCCACTTGGTGGCGCATGGCAGCTTGTTTTGTGGCTGATTCAGGGATGTACAATACTCATAACCCATCAGAGGACCTTTAGAAATGACACTTTCTGTAGCCTGCAGAGAGGAGGAGCCGCTCACAACAGCGATGTAGACAGCTTTTCCCTGAATTTAACAGTCAGAGCTCTTGGGCCAGGCAGGGACATTCTGAATTGTCTTGTGGATTGTGAAATATGGTACTTAGAAATGTACTGGTTTGCAGAGGTAGAAATGAGGACCTAGACTTATATGTGTCTCACAAGTAAATGGCTGATGGCTTTAAAATCGGAATCAGCGGCTGGTTTTGTATTGCATGCATAGTTCATGAGGAGTTGCAGTCAGTCTGCCCCATGAGGCTTGACAGCGGGAACGCTACAGTACAGTAAATGTAGGCATTGGGGTTGCTTTGGTGGAATGAGAGCGCAAAATTCATTATACCAGTTTATGCATACCTGCTTTCTGGCCATGCTTCCTTTTCCCATCCCTATGGACTCACTGCAATGTTTATGGATGGCTTGAACTGCTCCGTGAAAGCCCCCCAGTGCGTGAGGAAGGCACTGTGGATCACCAAACCTTCATTGGACAGCACAACAAATGTCATGTTTTGGGGTTTTTACTTTTCTTTCTTCCAACAGCTAAAACTTGGAAGAGAAGAGAAACTCTTCAGGAAGAAGGTACTTTGCCTTTTTAATAGATGTGTTCTCAATCCCTTTTAATCCCCTCTCTTCATGTGAGCTGAATGGTGAGCCAGTTTCTCTATCAGTCATATCCTTATGTCACTGCAGGCATTTTTATTATCACATTTACATCTTGAAATTACGGACTATCTCGCTCATGGAAACCTTTACACTCCAGGATAGTTTAGCTGCAGTGTCTGGTTTTATATTTTCTGTTCTGCTGTCCCATATTAAAATACAGCAGCAAGCTGTGTTTTGATGACCCAAGGAATGAAATTCTGTTTCTATACTGATGTTTCACTCTTCCTGTGTGGTTGAATCTTGCCTCTGCCACACAGCCCCTCAGCAGTCTGTATCACAGCACATCCCTGGAGTCCCCCGCTGACACCCCAGGGAGCCAGGGGTGACCTGGCACGCAAGTACTGATTACCTCTCACAATCTGGCACGATAACAGAAGTCAAATACCTTTAAACTAAGCACTCGTCAGTACCCTGTGTGAAGGATGCTGCAAGCTGACAGTAGTCTGATGTTATAATTTTTTTATTCTAACCTGTCATTAACTTACTGTGATCTCTCCCTTTGTAATACGTTAACTTGAAGACAGGGTGATCAGCTTTCTCTGCTGTGCGCCGCGGTCTGAAGCACAGGAGCACATCCACTGACTTGATCCAAGTAGTTTATTGCGAAAGCATAGACTTTCTTATATAACAAGTGTGTTCACAGCAGTTCACCTTTTCTTGCCAGTCCAGATCTCTTCTTGTTAGAGCTATTTCATTTTAACAGTTGGTGGCTTCTTTCTTGCTTGTAATGATCAGATTAGACTTGAAGTCTTCCCTGGTCTTAGTTTGTACGCCTCTTACGCTTCTATCTGGTGTGCATCAAAGAGAGATTTGATTAATGCAAGCAAGTGAAGTGCAGTTTGCTGTTATGAACAGTGACCGGGGCAGGGAAGAAGGTGCCAGCTAACCGCTGTCAGCCTACGTTGTGTTGGAGATCGTGTCAGCGTGAGGTCTTGCCAGGCTAGCGGTGTGTCAGACCTGTCAGTCAGATTCCCCCTTCTGCATGCACTGGAGGTGAGGGAAGCTTGAGAAGATGAGCAGTCTAAGATGTGAAGGAGCAGCTAAAGCGTAGTTAAATGAGGCTGCGAGTATCCAGCAATAAGGGCCACAACAGCACAGCCACAGTGCGAGTCGGTGATTGCGATTCAGGAGGTTTCAAAAATTGACCTTTTGGCCATTGGGCATGAACACGTCAGCCAGTGTTTAAAGTGGGTGCCCAGTGAATGTGTCCCAAGCCTGGTTTCTTCTGGCCTGCTGGGGAAAAAGCTGTCTATAATATGCTGCTAATGTTCTGTATATAAATTGTTCACTGTGTAATGAGTAAGGCCCTTAAATCTGTAGGATTATGCATGGTGAATAAATACATTTATCACTCTCTTGGAGTCCAGAGAGCCAATAGCTGGACTCCTTATCTACGATGGCGCATGAACTTGATACCTTTGGCCAGTGAATGTACCCTTGTGCTCGGATGGGTGGGGCCCAGCGCTGGCAGGCAGCCTGACCCCCCCCGGGGAAGGCTGCCTGTGTGGAGCATCAGCATGTGAAGTATTGCTGAATACTTGCTGAGTTCTTGCTCAAATAGTCAGCCCTTGTCTTTTCCTTTTCAGCGGCGATCATGGAAGGCTCCAGATGACCGAACTGCCATGATCAAACCCCTGCGGCGCCTCAAGCAGGAGCCAGAGGATGACCTGCCAGAAGCACCTCCCAGGTCCAAGGATAGTGACCAGTCACGGTCCAGCTCGCCCACTGCAGGTCCCAGCACAGAGGGTGCCGAGCCCAGGGACAAGAAGAAGTTCAAGATGAGGAGGAAAAGGCGGCTTCCCAATAAGGAACTGAGCAAGGAGCTCAGCAAGGAGCTCAACCAGGAGATCCAAAAAACCGAGAACAGCCTTGCCAATGAGAATCACCAACCCATCAAATCTGAACCTGAGAGCGAGAATGAGGAACCTAAGCGTGCTTTGAACAACAGCGAGAGACTCCATAGGTTCAGCAAAGGGTTAAATGGGACTCCCCGAGAGCTGAGGCACCAGCTCATCCCCAGCCTGCGAAGCACACCTCGGGGAATAACCCGGCCACCGCCTTCGCTCTCTCCTCCCAAATGCATTCAGATGGAACGGCACGTTATCCGGCCGCCTCCCATCAGCCCCCCTCCGGACTCGCTCCCCCTGGATGACGGGGCAGCCCACGTGATGCAGCGGGAAGTCTGGATGGCTGTCTTTAGCTACCTCAGTCATAGGGACTTGTGCATCTGTATGAGAGTTTGCAAGACCTGGAACAGATGGTAAGGAGGGTGGGAAACGGAGCTAGGTCTAATGTGTAGTGGGATGGACTCAAGGGAATTGGGTGACAGAGGCACTAATGCCTCCTAGAAGAGGTGTGCAGGTCGTCACTGAAGCTCTGTTGAGGCCAAGGAGAAGGGGTGACCAGCAGTGTCTAGAGAAGTAGCATGTCTTCTGGTGTGTTCCCATCAGAAATGCTGGGAACTGCTGTTTCTGAGAAGTGTGCCTATGTGTGTCAGCGTCGGCGTCAGCCTGCCGGGGCTGTAACGCCCCAGAGCAGCCTGTTGTGTAGTGAGACACCACAATGTCCTTGCCTGCTGGAACAGCCAGTCTAGGTCATGCTAAGTCTTGGTGTCATTCTGCCCTCAGGACTTGCTGACTGCTAATGCTGTTGTTTGTTCAGTTCAGCTATCAAATATCTATTGAGATATAGTGAAGATCTCCCAGTGCCCTCAGTGTTCTCCTCAGAAGGTCCGTTCTGATTGTTTCCCTGTAGAGGGTATGTGGAAAGTGATCCCGTTTGCTGTGTTCTGTACCGGCAGAGCTGATGGAGGAATCCTTTGTTATCGTATTCACTTGCAGTGTGTCTGTGTGGTGCCCGGGGTACCAGAGTGTGAACATTGACACAGTTGATGACTGTATGGCAGCAGGAAGCATTAGCGGACAGATTTATATGTTTCACTGAACCTGCAGTGAAGTCTCTTGTTGGCTGTCATCTCGGGTTCAGCTGTAATGTGCACACAGATGGGCAGGTTGTAACAGAGACTCCTTTCTAGCACAGTCTAGTAACAAACTGGGTAAATGACAGGAAGGTTGAGAGGTTGATAATTCGCTGCAAGAAGATGTGTGCGGAGTGCCTCCTCCGTGGGCTTCTTGGTGTCACAGAAAGCTGGTAAATGCCTTTCCACGTAAGTGCAGCATTTTCTAATGGAAAAAATGACAAAATGCAGAATCTTGCACACTTGTTAGGACTTTTTGCTCATTGGCCTTGAAGAACCACAAAGAGAGTGTAAAAACACATAAGCCACGTAGACAGGAATAACACAAAAGCACAGAGCAGGGGAGGGGGGATCTGTTTTACAAAATTCACTGGTTTTAAGTAAGGAAAGCACAGGGGAAATCAGGACAGTAATATTTAAAACCCATCTTTATATTTTAAAAGGTAAGCAAGAAGGTGTGGCTTGTCTTCAGGCTAGAAAATGGATTTTAGTAAGTGCTGTGATGACTTAAAATGGAATCAGAAGTTGTTGACACTTGTAATTCTGTGGAAATAATTCCATGCTTTATTGCATGACATATTTGATGGAGAAACTTCAAACCTACATAACCTTTTGTGGTGGTGTGCTTATCTTGACATCACTCAGCCTTATTTGTGCTATTTTCAGTTAAATGCTGTAGTAGTTTTCCCTACTGTTTAATGACACCTTTTAAAGACTTGCAGAAATCAAAACAAGCACCAAATTAAGTGCTGTTGGCTTTTTTTTCTTTTTGGGTAGGTGCTGTGACAAAAGATTATGGACCAAAATAGATTTAAACCATTGTAAATCCATCACTCCACTTATGCTCAGTGGCATTATTAGGAGACAGCCTGTAACCCTTGATCTTAGCTGGACAAATATATCTAAAAAGCAGCTGAGTTGGCTTATCAACAGACTCCCAGGTAAGTGAGGTTTTTTGACCACTTCACTGAATTTAGCAAACCAGTTTGTATCTAATCTGCAATCTCCGAGGAACGTCTACAGGGATCTGGGTATCATCCTAGGAGAGGAGCAGACATGTAGGAGTGGAGCATCGGCGGGTTAAAATGGGCCCAAAATTGGCTATGTTGTGACTACTTGACATGCTAGGTAAACTAATTTGAGGCAGGTGTCAATAGGTAGTGTTGCTGTGGAAAGTGCCTGTGCTGACATGATTAGTAGAGGGGGTGGTGGGGATCTGCTCTCACCCACAGTAATGAAGTTCCAGATAGTGGGAGAGGTGGGGAGCTGGGCAGGAGGAGGCTCACGGGGTCCCTGCTTGCCCTGGAACGCTGGGATTGTTCACCAGGGCAGCACTGGGCTTCACCCAACCTGTGCGTGGTAGCAGAGATCACCGCGGATGTCTGTCTGGGTAGGCCACGTGCTCCAACTTCTTCTGTATCTACAGGTCTTCGAGACCTGCTGTTGTCAGGGTGCTCGTGGATAGCAGTGTCGGCACTTTGTAGTTCCAGTTGTCCTTTACTCCGAACGCTGGACGTGCAGTGGGCAGAAGGCCTGAAAGACGCACAAATGAGAGACCTCTTGTCGCCACCCACAGATAACCGGCCAGGTAACAGGCGGGAGGAGCACGTGGGAGACCTGTCCCAGCCGTTCTGTGGCATGTTCTGCTGCTAGTCCCCCTTGGAGGAAACGGGCAGAAACCCCTGCAGCTAGCACCGGCGGGGTTCTGGGCTTTGCTGACGCGCGAGGTGTTTCAAAGTAGTGACTTGCAACACCTCCTCGCTGGAAGCCGCTGGGTAACGAGTGATGTTCTCTGGCTGCTGAACAGTCATCTGAGCCACTGTGCTGGTTTTCTGTCTGACTTTCTTCTCTTCAGGCTGCAACGGGTGTACTTTAGAGAGTATGGAAACACTTTCTTCCAGTTCAGGGAAGGAGCAGTTCTGTGGGTCATGCCACATTCGCCCGGATATCAGCTCAGGTGAAATTTTGAGCAAATCAGATCTGCTTTCTGGCATGCACTGCACAGCCTACTGCTTATTCCCGACTTGTAATTCCGCTGGGCCCCTGCAGTTACTTTCATCCCTTTTGTTTTGAAATCGGGAGGTGGCTTTGTCCACGTGCCTGTTCCAAAAATAGACAAGTGTTCCTGCTGATGTCCCCTCCAAAGCTCCAGACAGGCAAAAGCGTCTGCAGTTGACACAGGGCAGCAGTGTTGTGTGTCACAGTGCATTTCATATAGATCTGCAGATGTTTGCAGTTCAGGGGGAGACTTTTGGGAGTGACCGGTTGCCTCTGCTTTCCAGGTCAGATCGACAACCGGAGTAAACTACGGAACATAGTTGAGCTGCGTTTGGCTGGCCTGGATATTACAGATGCTTCTTTGCGGCTGATCATAAGGCACATGCCTCTGCTCTCCAAACTCAATCTTAGTTACTGTAATCACGTGACAGATCAGTCTATTAACCTGCTGACCGCGGTCGGAACCACCACGCGGGATTCATTAACAGAAATTAATTTATCAGGTAAGCAATGCAAGGGGGGTGGGGGGGATTGCCCATTGGCATTAGACTTGTGTGAAATGCTGGTCAGTGGCAGTGGTTTTACCCAGCTCTTCCCCTGCCCCTGGTGTAACTCCCCCCCAGGACTCAGTTTAAGCAGCTGGATGTGCTGCTCGTGTCAGTAACCCCGCAGCCGCCCAGCCTTTCCCCGGGCCCTCCACCAGCTCACGGGACTGCTGCCTCCCGCTTAGGAGCCATGTCTCGTACTTCGCTCATCCTCCGCAGGGGATTTTCCAAGGCTGCCGCTCCGCACATCTGGCGTGCTTTGCTTTATCTCCTCAGTTACACGACAGAGCCACGGGGATCAGAGAAGGGCTGTGGGGCTGGCTGGGCGATTTCGCTGTCAGCACAGCACGGGAGGAGCAAGAAGGGACCTACCGCAGTCGGGATAAACCGTCCTCGTGCTGGAGAACAAACCGAGATGTGCTGTTAAATTCTCCCTGTTTTGTTGTTTGGTTTTTTTTTTCCTGGCAGACTGCAATAAGGTTACTGACCAGTGCCTGTCTTACTTCAAACGTTGTGGAAACATCTGCCAGATCGACCTGAGGTACTGCAAGCAGGTGACAAAAGAAGGCTGCGAGCAGTTTATAGCAGAAATGTCAGTAAGTGTTCAGTTTGGGCAAGTGGAAGAAAAACTTCTGCAAAAACTGAGTTAGTTAAAGGACACGTGTAAATACTGGGGTGAGGGGGGGAAGGGACTAAGAACACGTAGGGATTTTATTTTCAATTGGGAACTTGGAATATTGGAAAAATACCGCGATTGGATTTTACAACTCTTGTCGAGGAGAGAACATGAAACTACCCATGTTAAGAATTTCAACTTGTGCCACTAATTCCGTCTACCTGGGATGTCCTGCACTGGCTCTTATGCAAATTCATAAGGCGACTGTTACTGGTCATAATTGTTCACACCCGGAAGACGACTGATCTCCAAGAAATACTGTTATTTAAAGTACCACAGCATGTGCTTGGTAGTGTAAATTTGATTTCTGCTTTTCATTTCTTAAAACAACAACAAAAAAAAGTTGGTGTCATTAAAGTGGACCACGCACTGCATTTCTGCCTTCTTAACACGTTTTGTTTTGTTACATCTTACATTATGCAGAACTATTTTTGTACAAAAATTGTTTAAAAATTATTTATGCAATGTTTGAATGCATTACCAGTGTTTTGGTTTTGATTGCCAATTTTTATCTTTACTTATGGTAGGCGAGAACTTAACCTATACTTCGTAGACAGTATCTATCTGCAAACGTGCCCAGGTCAGGAAAAGTAGGTTAATACTTTCAACTTAAAGCATGTTTTAATGGAAGTTTATATCCTGCTTTGTATACTTCAGAAGTGACATAAGCATGTTGTGGAAATAAGGTGTAAATTATAGTTGAAGTAAAACACTTTGCCAAGTTTTATCTGTATAGAAATCACCTTTTTCTCAAAATTTTAAAGAATTCCAATTTCAGCTTTTGCACATAGGAGGGTTTCACTCTGTAGCATGAGCTCTTGTACTCAATATAAAATTAATTTATACAGTGAGTCCAGCCGTAGAATAAATGGTCAAACGTAGTCTCTCTTTCTTTGAAGTGTGAGTTGAGTTCTCATTTAAGGTTTATAACATGGTTATTTCCTGATTGTAAAATTCTGCATTCATAAGTGCCATTGTTGTACGGTGTTGTTTTCGTAGACCTTCCTGATGCGGTTTTACCTTTGTTGAATTTGTATAAACAATTGTACAAAAACAGGCGCTGGCTCTGTGGGTTTCTGTTCCGCTGTGGGGTTGATTTGGGGGCAAGCTGTTGTCAGGCCTCAGGGATGCGCAGTGATGGCAGGGAGCCCACGGGGTTGCAGCACGGAGCAGGTGATGGTTTCTAGCCTTGGTGAAAGCCAGGGTTCAGTGCAGAAGCCCCTCCTCCTGTCATGCTCCAGGTGGTACTGCACAGCACTTGGTCTTTGTCCTGTGCCTTTGAGGGGGTATATTCCAACACATTTTTACTAAGGAGGGAGTAAAATAGACATATGTGCCTTCCTCAAGCTGGAATCTGCCCTGTAACATCTCGAGAAGAATATTAAAGCTTGAGCTGAGTAACATCAGCACTCCCCGAGCTGGTTAAGAAAAGAGACAGAGGCAGAGAAAGCCCATCACAAATCTTTATTAAGCTTGTGTGGCTGATGACCAGCATGGAAATAACATACAGGGTATGTTTTTCTTCATGAGCTTACCCACTGAACAGAGGCTCCAGGAATTAAGTACCATTAAAAAGTTACTTCTAAAAAATAAAGCCATTGAGAGGTTTGCTCCCTTCTGAAAAATAACCAGCAGTGTCTCTAAGCTGTGTATTTTATTTTGAGGAGGAGCTACTTTCTCTTTTATAAGCCAGATTAATTTTTCACACAAGAAGACCAGGTGGGACAGTGTAGCAGAGGTAAGAGTTCTCAGGTACTGCAGCCTAGGCTAAACATGTCCCTGCCACTTGGCTAGCAGGTGGGAAATTAAAAGGAGAAACTAGCTTCATTGGTTGACCCTGCTTAAAGGAAAACCATCCAGGGCAGACTGGGGCCTTACTGGCCTCTTTTTTTTTTTTTACAGTGAACATAATCAACCTCTGGCTTGGCCACAGGCAGCCTGGCCCCAGAACAAGAGCTATTCTTGCCCCCGTCTTCCCCAAGTTGCCTGTCTCAGATGTCCTGCAAGGGCTGTTAAAATTCTTACTCCAGGAGGACCCTTACCCCTGCTGCTGGCACAAAGCCCACAAGGGCTGACAGCGGTGCAGGTCACTCAGCAGCCAATGGGTTAATAGCAACTCAGCCTTGGTTAGAAGTCTGTGAACATGAGGTTTTAAACAAATAATCCCCTTAATAACCCCCCCTCCCATTTAAGGTTAGTAACACCCTACATTCCACATGTTAGCAGCAAGTAGTTTCCTGACCCTGATTAGTATTCACAGTAACATCAGGTTGTCAGCACATGGAGTACAATCATCACACATAAGATTAATAGTTACAATAGGCATGAGTGGATTAAGGACCACAGTAATATGGTTTACTATACCCCTTTTTAAAAAAATATTTTATTCCTAAACTAAAAAACACTTAGTAATCAGTATTTGGACACCACATGGCAGAGCCCTGCAAAACAACAGAGCCCTGCAAAGTGATGGAGCTTTTTGTACACTTACAACAAATGGCCAAGACAGCGCATGGGTAACGGCAGACATTCTGAACAAAGCAATCGGCATAAAATAGATCGCTTAAGGGCTTCTGTGCAGGTGCAGTTAATGGCAGTGCTTCCTACAGTCATATTTTATACTGTTAACACTGTTGCAGGAACAGTGTTGGAACAGTTACATTCTATAATTATGTAAAAGCAGAATATTCAACTGATACATTCTTTGCTTCTAATGCACTAGACAACATAACACTAATATGGTCGAGCAGAGGTGTTTTCTGACCACTTGCTGAGTACTGAATGCGATAATCAGGGTGATATTCTTCAGAAGAGAGCAAGAACTGCTGTAAACAGTTTGACTCAAACAGTTTGTGGGTTTAATAAGGTAAGTCAGGCAGCGCTATTACTGTACACACTGGCATCGTGTGGTACTGCCCAACCGTAGGGTTCAGTATGCTGTAGAAAAATGTTTCACAAACTTCTAGATCCTGATGTTCAAAACGTTGTGTTTATTGAGAACTAAAAAGCTGACATATGCCCCAAGGTTCGGCACACCTGCCCACAGAAATTCTGGAAGGGTGACTATAAAATCCATTTTTGGTCTTGGTTTAAGATTTGAACACATGCACGGCCCGTACGACATACTGTCGGCAGATGGGGCACTCGCTCATCCTCTTGCCGCACTTGGTGCAAGTGACCATGTGGCCGCACTCCAGCAGGACGCAGTCGATCACAGCGTCCATGCAGATCCGACACAGGTTATCATCGTTGTCATTCAGCTGCATCTTCTCGCCCTCTGAAAACCAACAGAGAGGGAGGTCATGCATTCAGGCCCTGGAAAACCAGTTAAGTTCTAGCTCAGGCAACCGCTAAAATATACAGCTAATTTAGCATGGAGTAGTGCTGCTCCCTGTTCACAACAGTTTTTCTAACCCACAGCTAAGAATTAATCTATATTCCTTCAAAAAACCAACCAACGAAATAAGAACCAGAAAATACCTAAGTGAACATCCACTATTTGATTTCATTCTTTAAACTCGGAAACCATTTTCAGTTCAGAACATAATGACTGTGAAATAATGTGCTGGATTAAAATTCAGAGCATGTTGGTTTTCCATCTCTGAGCTTAATTCATTTGGCAGAACACTTTCCTCAGAAGATTAAACTCAATAATAATAAAGCAGACTAAGAAGTGGAAGCCTCAAGTAGGCCTTAAAGGTGGCAGAACTGATCAAAACCTGTCAAGTTTCACTGCAAATAAACATTCCCTATCAATAACCAAATGTTCTGTCAGATCGGGGGGGTGTGGTGTGTGATATCTTGAATTTAAAGCTTGACTTCAGAAAGGTTTTCAATTCCAGTTTATGACAAAACTGAGGGTCTCCCTTAAGCCATGTTTTGACATTCACCAGCAATCCCCCACCTTCACAATCCTTCTCCACCCCAATTAGCTGATTATTTCACACCCGATTATCACAGCCCCTGCAGTGTATATGCTGGCACAATCTGGCCGTCAAGTGGCCCAAGGCTAATAAGTTTTCCAGTCACCACAGTCCCCTGTTCTTTACAGCCTGCCAGCGGGGTGCAGGAATGAAGAGCCAGGCAGGCATTTTTCAAGCTGGTAATGACATCAAAAAGTTGCTCCTCAGATCATACTTTGTGACCAGGGATGGGTCTGTAGATATACTACAATCATGCAAGTGACAAACTCCAACTGAGTGTAACAAGAGGGCAGAAGAATACTAGTCATGGAGCTGCAGCCACAGAACCACCTTATCATGAAAACATGGACTGAGACCAAACCACTCAAACTTGGACTTCTGCCACCGTAGCTTTTAATTCTCTACCACAGTAAAAGACCTGAATTGCTTTGGTCTGTTGACAGCTACTGAGAAGCTCTCGCTAATACCTTGTGAAACCTAATAGAGGACGTGGAGGTGCCAAGTTTCATGTTCTTTGAGGAACTGCTTCTCAGTTGTGCCATTTTACCTTCACCGTGAAAGCTGAGCTCTCAGCTTTGGAAAAGAGTCTCAAAAAACCAGCACAATCCTGGAAAGCTTCATTTACTCAGTAGAACCATGTTCAACTACTCTAGATGCAGCTTCAGTTGTTAAAACACACTTTCCAGTTGTTCCAGCTGAGCAGACCAAGTCAGATACCAAGTCCTTCTGTTGGCAGAACCAGCTACTGGAAACCAGAAAATAAGTAGTCTTATGAAAGTGAGAATTAAAGATAAACCTACGTGTCTTGTGGTTTTCCTCACTCTCTCTGTATAGCCTGCTCACTTTTTCCACAAGTTCCCATTTTTCACAGCATCCTGAGTAGTTGACAAAATTACATGCAAGTATTTCCTTCAGCTGCCGAACACTCAACCCTTCAATGTCTTCCAGACTTGAAATATCGGACAAAGATGCCCTCGCTCGCTTTCTGGACAATCCAGGGGTCTGAAACACATCAACTGTATGTTTTTAACTGTCCCAGTAAGTTCAGAGCACCAGATCTGGTGCTACATTAAGCTGCAGCAGCTTGGCTAAAGTTTTATTCTTTTTAAAACAAGTATTTGCAGATATGTATTGCTAGACACAGCTAACTCTGAAAGAACTAGAGCGTGATAGTAAATGTTGACAGAGATCTAAACACTTTGTTGTGTCACATGCCAAAAACCCATTCTTTGGATAGTTCATATCTCACCTGCTCTTCAGCACTTTCTTCTTCTTCATTATTTATAGAAGATGTTTCTGTTTGTCCCTGTGTACAAAATGAAACTAATCAGAATAAAAACACATTATGCCTTATAAAATATTTTCCTTTGTACCAAACTGCTCACAGATGACACGTTGAAGTTTCAACTGCTACCAATCGTTACCAAATTAAGTCACATCTATCATCTAAACTAGTAATCTTAATCTGGTAATCTTCTGTTTTGAGGTGAGAAGTACAAAAGGCATTTTTCCTGCCACCTTGAACTGCACCAACTGGCATTTTATCTTAAAGCGATGCATACCTATTAAAAAAAAAGCAAGCTATGCTATACCATAAAACACAATTATCATACCCGTGAAGGTGTTCCATTTCCTGTGCTTCCCCTTCTGTTTGCAAGTTCTCCTTGAGATGACACCGATACAGACATAGAAAACGGATGAGTAAAAAACCCCGAAGTCTGCGACCGTGACGAATGCAAGCTACTAGCGTCCATATCCTCCTCTGAACCTAATCCATGATGGCACAGCACAAGATCCACCAAGTCTTCTTTCTCTCTGCAAGTATCGGTTGGTATGTTTCTGAGAATCAGATACTGACGCAGATCCTTCACTTTCAATCTCATTAACTGAGGTCGCTGAAAGGCTGTTTCTTGCAGCAAGTGACAAGTGGAACATCTTCTGAGATTCTCTTGTAAGACTGAACAAACTGAGCAAAAATCCTTCTTGCAGTCACAACACACATGCTAAGTAGAAAGAGAAAATAACCATTCAGCTGTCTGTCACAGAAAACAGATCTAGACCCTGCTCTTTCCTTCTCCAGGCTATGTGATTTACTATTAGTGTCTTAATCTCCATTTTGACTTTTAATCCACTTTTAGGATTTAAGTCTAGAAAACTGCCCTGTCAAATAGTTTTGCAGGTGTTCCAAGGCAGTCCCTTGCATTTGTAGCACTACTGTCAGCTGATTTGAGGTTTCAATGAAAAAACACTATGAATAAACAAACGAATGAAGTACTGAAGTTGTTTAGACAATAAACGAACTTGAAAGACAGTCAATTTTATGGTATGTTAAAGTACTTTTCAATATACTGTCACTGCTCTTTTCACATGTGTAAAAAACAGTATAATCCCCAAACTTTAAAGAACGTACTTCTTCCTCCATCAATTCAAAGAATTCAAAGTAGGCTTGAAATGTGATGAACCACATGGTAGGTAGTTATTCCCCAAATGTGCAGATGTCATTTCTGAAGACAGCTTTGTTCAAAAGACTCTCTACAACATACAAAAGCTACACTAGGCAAGACTTTCAAGCAGCGATTTTAAATGGTCATCTCATCTGCTGTGAACAAACCCAAACTCTTCAAGTTTTTCAGGATTTTAGTAAATTAATATTAGCTTCAGAAAATGTCCATACACAACACTTAATTCAACGAGGTGTTTACCATGCAAACAGGACACATAGGAAGGGGAAACTGAACACACAAAGTGAAAAAAGAGGCTTCATGTTTATCTAAAAGACCTGCAGAGAATTAGGTCACTGAGTGGACAAAATAATGATGCTGGACAGTCATGATACATAGAAATAATGTTAACAATCCCAATTTTATTTATCTGCATTAACCCACCAACCTGCCTCCAAATGAAGGAAGAAGCTGTCAGAGTGCAATAGCATTTAACAGCACTGAACCTGGTTAGGAAACAGAGTTACACGAGTATTTCACAGAAAGAAACTGTGATAGTATATTGTCAGTTTTTAGCTTTTCCATCACCCAGTTTGTTCATTCCAGTACCCAACCACTATGTTTGGTATCATCTTCAAAAACAGATGTTTTAATGTTTAAGATTCTGAAGCTAAAACGCATATCTTACAAATTAGAATCCACTAATTTTTAGGTCAGACCAGATCCAATGTGTCACCGATTAATGAACATCAGACCTCTTAACTTCTAATCCTGTCTGCCATTAAGTTCCTGTGACCTCAGAATAAGGCACTTACTCCCTTCCTGGCTATCTGCCTCAGGTTTCCTTATCTAAGGAAAAAATACACATTCGTCTCCCAGTATGCCTACAGATCAGTTCATATGAGTAAAAATATTATGTAATAGGAACCATACTCACTTTTTTTCTAAAAACTGAAAAGGAAAGTCCACAGGCTTTGCAAACTATGTTAGTGCCTGCTGCAGCTGGAGATGGATATGCTGAGAAGTCTGTATTTGGTGCGAATCTGAATGGGCCAGCACCTCCCCCAAAGCCAGCCTGCTGGCCACGGACAGCTCCTGTACCCATGACTTCATTCAGCAATCCACAGCAGGAAGCCCACATGGAAGTAGCTCCCGCCTGAAAACATTCACAAAGAAAAAAAAGAAAATTAATACCTGAAAGTCCACATCAGCTGTGACTTGCTCCTGCAGAGCTACTTCACTCCATCTGTCATCATCCCAAAAGCATGCAGTGTGAATTCCCAGAGCACCAGGAATTCAGCACACTAATGTCTGTAACAGCCCAATAATCTCCATTTCCCAGCTGCAAACCAAAGTAGGTAAGATTTGCTTCCAAGAGGCTCACGCAGGCGCAAGGACCTCGCTTTCATAATTCATCTTCTAGCAGAGTTCCGCACAAAAAGGGTAAGGAATCTGAGGAGGTAACACAATAGCAGAGCAAAGAAGGAAGAGACTAACAGCCAGTTGTAGGTGAAGGGCAAAACCAAAAATGACGACAGGCTGCAACACAACAATCTGTCATACTCAGGGCAGAGCTGTCCCCTGCAGGATCTTCTCCAGAACTAATCCAGCTCTTATATGACTCACAATAAAACTCTCTCCAAAAAACGTTTCTAGGTCTTCAAACTTCCAAGTAACAAACCAATCTTCATTAGAAACTAGTTATGGTCTAGTTTCTCTGAGAGGGAAATGTTTTTCAAGACCTCTCTGAACCTGCTGTTTCGTTGTCTTACAAAATGTCTAACAAATTAAAATAACTCTAAATGAACTTTACTCTATATTGAGTGGATTTCAGTTTTGAGTCATACAATTTAATCTTAAAACACTACTAAAAAAATCTAAATACATAAATAAATTGCTACTTTTTATCCTTGAAAGCCCTTAGCACTAAACTCTTTATCAGAAGTGCATATTCTACTTAAAGTTAGAATTTGGACTCCGAGTGGTTCAGGTCACATGTTTAATCACTGTCATGTGGCTCACTGAAACCTACTG
This sequence comes from Mycteria americana, assembly GCF_035582795.1. NCBI lineage: Eukaryota > Metazoa > Chordata > Aves > Ciconiiformes > Ciconiidae > Mycteria > Mycteria americana. The sequence goes on from NC_134377.1 coordinate 11,245,924, forward strand.
GGGAAAAAAAAAAAAAAAAAGGTAAACAGAATTGCATCAGGTTCTTTCTGAAAGGAAGCTGAGTGGTACAACTTCCTTTAAACATAATTTTTTTTTCATACTTTTTTTTCTTAACTATGCTGGTTAGAGCTGTTCTGTTTTTCATTCCAGGGCAGCATCTTTTTTTTCAAAGCATGAAGACATAAAATAATTGCTTTTGAGATTTGTAGTTCTTGCTGTAAAACCTAAACCAACTGGAACATGCACTTCAGCTCAGCAATAATGGTGCTTTAATTCCTGTAGTAACTAGACTAATTTCTATATTAAATTGCACATTTCCCCTGAACCGAACACAGTCCTATTACATTTGTGGGAACTTAACACAGTAACTGGGAATATGCCAGAACATCTCCTTTCAAACCACTGGGCACAAAAGGGAAGACAAGAGTCCTCACTCTGGTTTAGAGAGAAGCTGTGAGAAACAATGCCATAGGACCAAACATGTTCTACACCACCACCTTCACGTAAGTGCCTTAAGTATGGAACATCAAAAGCATCTCTCCAACCCACGCAAACCTGGTACTTCACTTTTACTGTTGTAAGCTGACATCAACACAGCAAAATATTGAACACGGTTATTTTGCTTCTAAGCTGTACAACACATAACTCTGTGTGCAGTAATAACATCAAATATACCCGCAACAAATTAAATTCACTAGTCTAATTTTGCAGGTATTTCAAGAGCAAAGTTTGTCCCAGGCATAACAAGAAACCTCCATGCTGTGGGCACCCCACGCATAGGAGAAAATCTTCCTAAGCTTCCTGCGAATGGAGTTCAAGGGGGATGAACTCCAGTGGCTCTTCCCTGACCTGCAGCCAAGACACAGATAGCTCCAGCACAGGGCTGCACTCACAGGTACACCGTGCGCCTGGAGCCTGTCTGACGTGTCATAAGACTCCCGTGACAATCATTAAACTATTAAACTAAGACTTGTTTTCTACTTTTCAATAATAAAGAGTGGAAACAGATCAATATTAATTTTTCCTATACAAAACAAGTTATGCATACTTATCCTAGTTTATTAGGCAAAAGTAATTAACTTTTCAGAAATGCATTCTGAAAACCAATTACCTAATCCAAGAGAGCTCCAAGTTTTAAAGGACTTCTTAAAAATATTTTTTCTTAAGGCAAAGTTGTCAGCTGCAGAAACATTACTCTAATTCTTCATGTATTCTTAAAAACTGATGAGCTAGCTTTACATTTAAAAGATTTAAAAATAGCCACATACAAATAACAGAAAAAAAAACCAATGAACCAAAAGGGTCCGTCAGAATTCAACTTTCTTCATTATATGAGTATGGTCTTTTCAGGGGTCTCGGTAGCAGCAGGACACACAACAACTAAAAGGACATAACAGTTGCTACCACAACCCTTGCCTGATAGTTTAACACCTGCTTCTCAGACTTATTTTATTCAAGAGCCTGTAACAACTGCCCAGATATCACTGTCAACACTAAATATATACTTAGGAAGTTTTTGTTACCCATTCTTGATACATGAATGTTGTTAGTATCAAACAGAAAATCTCTTTACACTTACTGCCAAGCATTTAGTCATTTTAAGGTGAAAGGTAAGGCAACATGGGCATCGTTAATTTTCTCCTTAACCTAAGCCAGCTGTGGATGCTTTCTGTGCACTAGTGTCATTAACGGATAATTGAATTACAGTGTCTAGACTCTTCATATTACTCTGTAAAAGAATTAGACCATGCTGAAAAGCACCAACACAAGACACAAATGAGACACACTAAAACAAAAACTCCCTCCCTTGAGCATTAGTTACAATTTTGCCAATTTCCGCACCAAAAGCTTTTCCAACTACATCAGTCACCACTTCCATATTCTCTCACAAGCTGCCATCAGCTATTTCTCTCTCCATACCTTATGTGCATCCTATAGGGGCAAAATACTGCATTTCAAATTCTCTGCTTTTGTTTTTGGCTCTAAGGGCGTTTAGTAACCTGATGAGAATATCACCTCAGAAAGACACCCACCCCAAGCAGCTGGGAGCTTCTCCTTACACATCTGTGCAAACAGGATGTGGTATCAAAGCCAGCAGACCAAGAGCAGAGCAGCAGAAGGGATTTTATTATTTTTTAGCTGAAATTTCATCTTTACACCCACCCTGAGATCAAGCAAAGCTTTTTCAGGGACCGAGCACCCCTCAGAACACGCCGAACTGAGAGATCCCCGGTCACCACAACCCTCAGCCCTGACCCGAAAGCATAACAGCAACCTCAGACGCGGAGAAGAGCCTTTGGGGAGCGAGCCCCGCGGCCGGACGGAGCAGGCCCTCCCCACCAGCCCCTGCCGTGCCCCCCAGCACACCGGCCCGGGGGGCTGGCTCCCAACCGCCGCCCCCCCTCACAGGCCCAACCCCCACGCACCACCCCGAGCTCGGCTCCGTCCTGTTCGGAGTCCTGCTAGTCCTTCAGTCGCCGCCGGCGGGGATCGACCGCAGACGGTGTGTGGAGACGGGGGCGGGGGCTCGCCTCAGGCGGCGACACCAGGCCTTGCCCGGCTGCTGAGTCAGTGGAGGGTGCCGGGGCTCCTCGGCAAAGCGGCCCCCGGCCGGGGCATCTCTCGGTAACGGGACAGGCCCGCGGAGCGACAGCGGCCACGGCGGGGCGGCCTGAGGCGAGGAGGGAGGGGCGGCACGGCCCGTCCCACCAGGGTCCCGGCCCCGTCACGCGCCGGTTCGCCCCCCTCCTCCTCCTCCTCCTCCTCCCTCCCCGCAGCGAGGAGAAAGACACTCTCCTGGCCAGAGGAAGCCCCCCTTCACCTTCATGGCCGCTTCGCCACCGCCACTCACGCTCCAGCACTGTCCGCCGCCGTCGCCGCCTCAACCGGGCGCCGTCCGCCGCGGCGACCGCCGGCGCCGACCCCCCCCGCCAGCGGGCCCCCACCCTGCGCGGCGCTCCAGCGGGCCGCCTCACGGAGGGCGGGCCTTCCCGCCGCGCCGCACGCCATTGGCTGCTCCGCCGCGGACAGCGAGCGTGCGGAACCAATGGGAGGATGGGAAGCGCCTGTGTGTTGGCGGGGGCGGAGGTTCCGCGGGCGCGGGGGGGGGGGGGGGGGCGAAAATACCCCTGAAACACGGGAAGAAGAGGGCACCGACAGCTGCAAGTGCGTAAATAATGGTGTCACTGAAATAAGAGAGAACTTCTACCTCATGTTTTTGGGTTGTTTTGCTTTTTTCCTGTGTAATTAAGCAGGTGTACACCGACGCCAGGCGCTGCCGGTCCCCCGAGGTAGTGAAGGTGGCTGTAACCCGCCTAGCGAGCTCCTGGTGAAGGCGTGGAATACCGGGGTCTGGCACAGGGTAGGGGTGGATCTGACAGTCACCAAAATTCAGGTGTTTTGGCACCTCTGCGTACGAGCAGGCGTTTGTCACAAATAGAATTAAAAGCCTCCATGCTGGAGGCCAAAGGGCAAAGTGCTGATTATTCTACCAAGCCCTTTGGTGATATCTTTAAATAATCTTTAAGATTATATAAAGATCTAAAAGATCTTTAAATAATAGAAAAGAAAGTTTATTATTTAAAAATCCAGTTCCAGCTAGCTTCTAGATGCCATTATTATTTTCTCTATGCTATGAATGGGATATATAAAAAAAATAATAATCATAGGTTGTAAGAACTGAAAGCTTTTCACCAGAAGTTTACATTAAAGAAACCCCAACAATACAAATCTAGCCAAGTCTTCAGGAAACCTTTACATAAGGGCACATAGGGCCAAGAACAAAGGCGGCCTTTGCCAAAAAGAGGAACACACAAAAGTGGCTGAAAATAAATTTTGACCACAAATCAAATTTACCCGTACAAAAGGTTGCATGCAATCTTTAATAATTTCTGCAGGCTGGAACTATTTTTGGAGCAAGTCAGACACAAGAACTGAGTAAAAAAAAAATCGGTATGTAATCGCCACGAGAATGGCGCAGTCTTGGCAGCTTTAGCATCGAGAGCAGATACTTCATGCAGTCCAACTTCTGGATTTGCACTGACACCACCATCTTAATTCAAAATCAAGTCATCTCTTTTTGGAAATGCTTATGCTCTTTGAAAAGCTTTCGATATGCTATGAACTTTTACGCATAATTTAATTTAAAACGTCACACTAGGTTTTGGGTTTTTTTTCAACAATATAGCTTGCAATTTTAGTCAAAGCGACTGAAAAGATAGTAGAAGAGCCTTGTGAATACCATGTTGGAACAAGCAATGGCACATTTCCCACATTTCTCATGCAAGAGATGGCTTTAAGACATGTTAAGAATTATCAGTACAGTTTGTTTTTTAAAAACTTCTATGTCACCTAAACTGTCAATTTAGAGAGTCATCCCTGAAGTACCAAATTATACACAGGGTTTTTTTTTAATAATCTTACATTAAAACATAAGCGCTCCTCATGCAGTCGCTGTAAGTGGGGTAAAAGCTCTGTCCTAGAGATGAGCCAAAGCGAGCAAAACCTAAAATTTTTCCTTTAGCTCTGTTAAGGACTTGCCAGCAAGAAATCCTCCCAAACACAGATGTTTTAGGGAGTAACGTGGGCCTGACAGAGCTGAGATCTGGTGACTGTGCTGGCAGCTGCAGTTGCCACTCCTGCCTTAATTTGGGCAGATCTTGATGAATCATATTCATAACATGTGATTTGAGATCACTTTTAATGCATTAGCCTCTCTAAATTGTAACCACATAGATAGTTTTTAACTGAGGATCTTTAACTCCATCGGCTATTTTGTAGCTGAAAACTAGCGTTTGCAGAGGTTCTATTAATAAAAGACTTGCCCTCACTGAGCCTTCTGGACTGTGCCAAAGCAGCATTAGAAGATTTAAATCTATTAATGCTAGATGTCCCGTTTACTTCTGCCATGAAATAACAAGTGGTGATGACGTGCTGCAGCTCGGTAATCCCCCAAGGGTTTACACATCACGAGAGAGCGAGGCAGAGAAGCGATTCTTACCAGCAGTATTCATTTGTTTTTAATGTAACAAGTTGCAAAATTTTATAGTAAAGTTAAAAAAAAAAAAGTTAATCACTGGGCTTTATTTGGGAATTTCAGGTTGCATATTACTACCTGTGGGAAGAATCATTATAGTATTCACTTTTTATACCAGAGGCACACAGTACTTTGGAATTAACTTTTGATAAAGTTTTCAGATGACTGAGACTTGGTTCGACAGATTCAGTGTTGCACTAAATATCCCCAAGCCCAGCCGGTGGCTATTTGATACCTGATAAGCTCCGGCATGTTACTTGGGGGTGTCAGCCTGTTTTAGGTAAGATAAAACATGAGTTTTTCAATGGCGTTACCTCATCTTGAATTTAATACGATCAAAAATCATCTCTTGCTGCTTCTTTGGAGGCATGCGAGTTTATTTAAATATGCTTAAAAAGCCTATTCTAAATGTTCTCTGTACCATAGGCTGAAGGATTGTCAGCAGAGTTCACATGTTGGCTTCAGAGCGTTACACAGAAATGTCAGAACCAGATGCGTGTCATTTCCTTTTTCCTCCAAGTTCTGCAGAGGCTGGCTGCAGCCCGGCCTTTATCTCATCTCCCGCCCCGCCCTGCCAAACCACCCCACCAGTTCAGTCTTTCCGCCCAAGCTGTCACAGTTTATTTTCAGGAAATGTCAGCAAATTGACCTTTCTAACATAATAGCTGTAGTTATTTCCTGGGGTTTATATTCAGATAAGCACAACGAGTATTAGTTCATTGAGGTCTAGGAAGCTGTCATTAATTATGCCAGTAACAACTAACTACAACATTAAGTTTCTTAAATGTAAATGTATTCCAGAAAATCACCCCACGCTTGATTTGCCTCCTCTCCCTCTCACCACCCCCAGGCATAAACCAGGAGCAACTCGACTGAAATCCCCGGGGACACGAAGGTGTGTTGTAATACTGAGTTTTGTTTTGCTCTCACTTACAGAAATGAAAACTATTACAATAACTAGAGTATTTTCTTTGGGAACATGACACCTTAATGAAGTCCTTTAACAAATTATTGAAAAAATAAAAACATACGGGTGGAAATATCTTTATTGCATCACAATTTATTTGCAAGAAATCCAATCTAACAGGAATGAATCCACTCCGCGGTGTTCTCTGGCTGCGCCAAGGAAACGCTCGCATCAGAGTGTGGATCAGTCTCCCCGTATGGCCCAGCGAATCCCCTCATGGCCTCTTCCGTGACTGGCTGTGGAGAAACGCCATGTCCTGGCCAAGTTGCTGCTCCTCAGGCTCCTCAGCGTGGCTCTCCTCGCCGGGACATGCGGGGCCTACCCCGCCTGGGACAATGCCGGTGGCGGTCATGCCTTCCTCAGAGGGCTGCGGCACAGCCACGAAGGGCCACGAGGGTCCCTAAGACCTCGTGGGGTCATGGTTCGGGTGCTGGCCCCACCGAGCTGCCAACCCCGGTCCCCACAGGCCCCACGGGCCGTGGCGGGAGCAGCATGGAGGCCCGTGTCAACGGAGGAGATATGACCAGGTGCTGTGGGTGACAACAGGCTGTGGCCAGCCCACGCAGACGCTGGCCATCACTCGCCACAGTCCACTGCCTGGCTGAGCGGCTGCGGCGCCGTGGCAGCTCGGAGGAGGCCCCGCGCCATGCAGCACGCCCGACCGCCCTGCGCGGCTTCCCCCGCCGTCCGCCCGCTTCCCTCTAGGCAGCACCGCGCGGATCCTCTTCTCCCCGGAACGTCTCCCCTGGGCTCTGGCCGCCAGCCGGCCCCGCGATGGCGACGCACAGCCCCACCTCTGATTGGCCGCGGCGCGGCCCGCGTGATGGCGACGGCGGCGGCGATTGGCCGGCGGGCGAGGCCGGTTTCCCGGGCGACGGGGCGGCTGGGCGGGCGGGTGCCGTCATGGCGAGCGTGCACGAGAGCCTCTACTTCAACCCGATGATGACGAACGGCGTGGTGCATGCCAACGTCTTCGGCATCAAGGACTGGGTCACCCCCTACAAGATGGCGTTGCTGGTGCTCCTGAGCGAGCTGGGCCGCACCGGCGCGCAGCTCGGCCTGCTGGAGCGGCGGCGGCTCAACCGGCTGCTGCTGCCGCTGCTGCAGGTCGGGGACGGGCCTGGGCCTAGGCCTGGGCCTGGCCCGGGGGGGCGGGGAGGGCGACCCCAAGGGCCTGCTTGCGTTGTGGCCTGTCGCGACATGTCGCTCTCCTCCCCAGGGCCCTGACATGCCGCTGTCGCGACTGCGCAAGGCCATCGAGGAGTCCTGCCCGCACCTGGCCAGCTCCGTGCACATCAGGTGGGCGCCGGGGCCGCGCCTCCCCTCCCCGCCCGCAGGAAACCCTTAAACCGAGTCCCGGCAGTTGAGGACGGGGGGGAGAGCTGTCGAGGGCTGGACACCGGCCCCCGCTGTGGGCTCGTAACGGAGGGAGGCACGAAGTCGTTGCGAGCCAGGCTTCCCTGCTGCTAGAGGCTAAGGAACCGCTTGCGTTGTTGAGCTAATTCCTTCCCTCTTGTAGTTTCTGTGTTTTGCGTTGGAAACTTGAAAACACTGCCTCTACAGTCAATAATTCTGTGAAAGATGATAAAGCCGTTGCATGTATGCTCTGTAGTTTCTGTATCTACTCTGATATCTATTGAGAAGGGTTCTGAAATGTGTAAATGTATAGTTAAAGAAGTCATACATTTGGAGCAAAAATGTACTTTACAGTTTTCTTACTTCTCATAAATAAGTTCTAACAGGCGCACAAACCAAACATTGAAGCCATCCGTTTTAAAGTTCCTACGATACAGAAGGTCTGTTTTGACATTAGCTAACTCACTGAACAGCAACAGTTTTAAAAATCAGTCTAATTGTTTTTTTAGAAGAATAACAATCTTTTCTAATTGTTCTCTTTATTACAAGAACTGTTTAAAAAGGAGGAAAAACCCCTCAAACCTGATTATTATTTGGCTTATTATTAATATTTAATATATTTTGATTTGGCTCGTGAGTATAAAAACCTTCTGGGCATAATGAATTAGCTACCACTTGGTTCTGTTTGTGTTTACTCATCTATGCCTGAAATAGAGTAATATTTTATTTGATGCATAATATTAATACCCTAAAAAATTGTGGTTTTCTTTCCCTGTCTAGGTTAAAGCTTATGGCAGAAGGAGAATTGAAAGATATGGAACAATTTTTTGATGACCTTTCAGATTCATTTACAGGGACAGAGCCAGAAGTTCATAAAACAAGTGTAGTAGGTAACTAATTGTTATCCATAAGCTATATTTGATGTGATACCTATCATTGACGTAATTCACTCAGGATACAGCTTTGTTTTTCTTTTTTGGGGGAGTAAAGATTGCATAATATGATTTTTCTCTTGCTCAGATGTTTCATATTAACCAATACTTTTGCATGTTGTGCAGTTCTTGCTGATCTTAACAATTTTTCTGTGATCAGATAGTCTGTGAGATTTGCCACTAAATTAATACCAGATTTACACCCTGCAAAATTGAGTTTTATCATTTGGTAGGCTGAGACACTTAAGCAAAATTAAATGCTGCAATTTAATCTTCTGGTTATTATGATCTCTAGTCTTCTCTCTGAAGCAGCAGCCTTACAGACAGTTGTCATAACAGATGTTTTCCTTTGCAGGTCTGTTTCTCCGCCATATGATCTTGGCATACAATAAGCTTTCTTTTAGTCAGGTCTATAAACTTTATACTGCACTTCAGCAGTACTTTCAAAACGATGAGAAAAAAAGTGGGACTGATGAGAGTGATATGGAACTGACAAATACAGAGGAACTGGAGGGGAAAATGGAGAAAGAAGAACTTGATGTACCTTTAAGGTGATATATTTAATATTAAAGTCTTTCCCGCTTTTTACAAGGATTAGTCTTATTTCAGATTACCGCTGTACACATCAGAGTAAACTTAAGCTTTGATGCTACTCCTGTTAAACATTCCAAGCTCCGTGAATGGTCATCTAGGCCCTGTGCATGTCCTATAACTAACGACTTCAGCTGCGATATTGAGATGTACTGTACTGTAATCTTGTATTCTTTTTAAAGCCTCATGCTCACTGGTAGAGCTGGGTGGCCTCTCCGTTTCCTTGGTGCCACCATGTGGTAACACTTGTAAATGGCAACAGTTCTGCTCAGTGTCTCGTAGAAGATGGCGGTACCCCATTCTCATGCTCACTTAGGGAATCGCAAGCTGAAGGCCAGATGCTGCCCACAGTTCCCTTCTGTACAGCCCACTGATGAATGACTTCTCTGGTTGTGCTAGTGTGTGATGTGTTAAAGCTGTTGGAGAGGTCACTTTCAGCAAGGAAAGATTGCTCACTAAGGAAAAGTTAAGCTTAATGGTTTTGGTTTCTCTTTTCACCCTTCTCCAAATAAAAGAACTTGTGTCTATTTACATAAAAAATGAGCAACAAATATTGAGACTTTTCACCCACTAAAGAGGTGCTCCACTGTAAGAATAATCCTAAAAGCATCTTGTGTATCCATGTATTTAAAATGTACTTTCTAAACTGTCTTTATATAAACTTGTGCTTGTGCATGCTCTGCTACAGCATGAGTCAGTTAACAGCTTTTGGAGTCTGGCTGTATGCTGTACTTGCTGTCTTTCCATGGAATAAACTTTTGTCTGCTCTTGCAGGACAGCTGTTTTCTGGAGTGATGTATGTGGCCAAAGTGCCAGTTCCTTTCATTTGACTATCTTCAGAAGAAAGGAAAAACAGAGCAAAGCCATTCGAATATGTCAATCCCAAATCTTCTATCTGCTGTTTTTCTTTGGGTTTTCACGTGTATTTAGAGTAACATTCATACACGGTCTCTGCAGGTTGAAGATTACAACTAAACTGTGTGAAACCATTTGGATTGCTAGCTTTGATGTAGTAGATTTTATTCTGTATTAAGTTTTCTCCTTTTAGTTTCCTTTCATGCTGTTGAGCTCTAATATCTAATATTAGAGCTCAACAGCATGAAGCAGAAGTGTGGAGTGTCTGATAAAATGTATTTCCTTGTATTCTATTTCATTGCCCTTGTTTCTAACCAGAGTGCTTCTTATCAGGGAAGAAGAGATATCTTGCAGTGGGCCTCTTTCCCAGAAACAAGCAGAGTATTTTCTTTCTCAGCAGGTATGTTAATTCTGAATAAAGTTGAGTAAATGATCCATAATATGATTTTCACCTTCAATTTTATCCACAGTGTCAGACATGATGTTTTCTTAGATCTGTTAAAGATTTGTTGATATCTTGCATGTAGTTGCTGAGTATGAGCGCTTGGGGCTAAAAGTGTTTTATCTAGGCATGTACACCGTATGATGATATTTGATTCTGAGAAGGTCACTTCTGTTCTGACTACTTGCCTCAGATTTGATCTCTGCTAAATGTGCAGTTTTGTTGATTATTCCAGCTGGTAAATCCAAAATGGAGCAGAAATACACATGGGCACAAATGTCAGTAAATGTGCTGCATGCTTATAATAGCTTGCTAAAAAAATAAGATGTGTAATACATGATGTTTTGTATACATTTTGAATGGTCAAAGTAACTTCTCAGTCCCATTAGGATTTTTACTGTTAGGGGTTATTGAATCCAGTAGCCTGGTTGTGGGCAAGGCTCCTGCAACTCCATGACCCTCAGTGCAACCAGTGGTGAGGCTGAGCATGCTATTTGTTATCCTGTTCCCTTCTCTGGCTGATGAGGATGAAGGTCCCTTAGTGTGAAATATATACACATGTACGCTCTCGCATGCGCGCTCTCTCTCTTTCTTGATTCCACCAGTAACTGGGCTTAAATGCTCAATTTATCAAGTAGCTGACCCCTGGATCGTCTTGTCTCCAGTTGCCTCCAGCAGAAAGACATGACACACGTACAAATACATCTTTCGGTTGACCCAAAGGCCCCACAGTCTCTCCCTCAGTTGGCTTGGGACCTCCTGGTTGGCCTGGATTTCCTCCAGTTGTCTCGTTCAGAGAAACATACCTGGCCCAGTCTTATATGACTGTTTCAATACTTGGCTCTCAAGCTGCTTATCCTACTTTCTGCCAAGTCCAGCTTGATGTTCACCAGTGGTCACCCACTGACACGCATACTCTCACTTGCTCTGGTTGCTGGCACCACGTGCACACAGACCCCTGTGATCTAGCTCCAGTTGCTGGCACTTCAGCCTCCCTACACACATGCAGAATAGGGAACCCCTTATCCAGGAGCAGAGTTAGAAATAGGGTTTAATGAAAAGACTAGACAGACTGCAGTGATCTGGTGCGAAGTATGGATTTTAACTGCAGTGACATTCTGTTATACTGTGTTTTTTAGCAGGTGTGATTTATGTAGAGTATCTGTTACCAGTGTGTATAATTTTTTTTTCCTTCTAATGACAGTATTATGGAGGAATTGGGATGTTTAGGAGGGTTCTGAAATTTGAAGTCTCTTTATTATACAGTATTCAGTAATGCTTTTTCTAGTAACTAGATTATTGTAATTTTTTATTAATTGATCTACTTGCTGAAGCAAACTAAGGATTTACTTTTATTTAGTTTCCTGATTTTTTTTTTTTTTTTTTGTGAGAAGATACATGTAATTCCAGTGAGCAATCTGTTGTATTAGTTCTTCAAAGGGAAACTTAAACAGAAGGCTTTAAGTACCTTTAAACAGTCCTTTGAATAAGCTTTTGTTTTACTTGGTGTCTCTGATCTCTGGAAAGTGAATGCTGTAATACTGTATAGAATAAAACTGCCACTGATGTTTCAGTGTCATAGTAGACAGAGCTGTTAGAAAATCTTCTTTAATGTTTTCTCCAAGCAGATAACAAACTGACAAGCATGTATCAAAATATATTTGTAACCCTCCAGTTTGAGTTACTTATCTTACTTTTACTTTTCAATTTTTATTCCAGGCTTCTTTATTGAAGAATGATGAAACAAAGGCTCTTACTCCAGCATCTTTACAAAAGGAATTGAACAACTTGTTAAAATTTAATCCAGACTTTGCTGAAGCAGTAAGTATCTTTTTCTTCATCCAAAATGGTTGTAAAGGGATTTCTTATCTCTAGGATGGAATTATTTGGGAGTAATTTATTCTATATTGAAATATAAGCAGATGATAAAAATGTAAGTTGCATGTAAATGTTTAGTAATTCAGACTGAAACTCCTGAAGGTACAGAAGCCTTAATTAAGCGAAGTACTTAACCACGTCTAGCTTTATGCACAGATATAATCCTCTTAATTTTTGTGGGACTATGTGCGTGCATTCTTGTTGAACTAAACCTAAAACTCATTTCTTTTTCCATACGTTTTCCTAAGAAATTTCAGGCCTCATACTCCCATGGTTTAAAAATCAGTATTAAGTGCAATATCTGTTAATTTTGCTTACTGATGTTCACTTTACTTCTGGTGCTTAGTAGCAATTTACACTGAAAGCAATAGACAACTCGCATTGAGAGTTGGCTCCAGACCTGTGCTGTGAGCATTTGCCTTGTTCCTCGAGAACTTATTCTTGAACAAGTTTGTCATGGTTTAACCCCAGCTGGCAGCTAAGCCCCATGCAGCTGCTCTCTCACTGCCCCTGCCGGGATGGGGGAGAGAATCAGAAGAGAAAAAGTGAGAAAACTTGTGGGTTGAGATAAAGACAGTTTAATAGGTAAAGCAAAAGCCGCGCACACAAGCAAAGCAAAACAAGGAATTCATTCGCTACTTCCCATGGGCAGGCGGGTGTTCAGCCATCTCCAGGACAGCAGGGCTCCATCACACATAACGGTGATTTGGGAAGACAAACGCCATCACTCCAAACATCCCCCCCTTCCTCCTTCTTCCCCAGCTGTATGTGCTGAGCATGAGGCCATATGGTGTGGGATAGCCCTTTGGTCATTGGGGTCAGCTGTCCCAGCTGTGTCCCCTCTCCCAACTCCTTGTGCACCCCAGCCCACTCACTGGTGGGGTGGGGTGAGGAGCAGAAAAGGCCTTGACTGTGTGTCAGCACTGCTCAGCAATAACAAAAACACCCTTGTGTTATCAACACTGTTTTCAGCACAAATCCAAAACACAGCCCCATACTAGCTACTCTAAAGAAAATTAACTCTACCCCAGCCAAAACCAGCACATTCTCTACCCCTTGAGTCCCCAGTCAGCTCTTTCCTGCCTTACTTTCTAACTCTTCCTCCCAGTAGCCCTGGGCTGAGGCAGACAGGATTTTCCTTGCTCCCATTTGCAGATATATCCTTGAAAGGGCTGCCAGAGCAGGGGCTGGACTTCACAACTCCAGAAGTCCTCTCTAGTGTTCTGTTTGACGTAAAGGTTGTCCTGCCCAGGTCTCAATGCCAAGAAGAAAATACGGAGTTTTAGCATCTGCTTTCTATCTGCACGACATTTGGAAGCAGTGCTCATGCTTCTGAGTATCTTCCTGAGTGCAGACACAGTGGGAGTCATGCCTCCATTCCCACTCTTGCTTAGCATATAAATACAGGAGTTCTGCCTATGCAGAGGTCTCAGACTGGGTGGGATAATTCTGACGGCCAAATCTTGGCCTATGGGACACCATTTGGAAGATCCTGTTAGGGAAAACAACCAATTTTATCCAAGATTTACAGAAATTCCGCACAGGTAGTATCGGTATCACTGCAACTTCTGATCAAGCACTTTCCTGGCCATGCAGTATTTCACGGTTGCACTTGTTAGGCAACCTTTCTCCATAAGAAGATACATAGTAATTATAAACAAAAACTTCGTTTTAGTAGTGCTGTATAGTTAGTGCTGTATAGTTAAAACTGATTTTGCTTCAATTTTTAGCATTATTTAAGCTACTTAAATAGTCTCAGAGTGCAAGATGTCTTCAGTTCAACACACAGCCTCCTTCATTATTTTGACCGTTTAATTCTCACTGGAGCAGAAAGCAAAAGCAATGGGGATGAAGGTTACGGTCGGAGTTTGAGATACGCTGCTCTGAATCTAGCTGCACTGCACTGTCGGTTTGGCCATTAGTAAGTTAATATATTGTACTGCACAACTAAAATTCATCTTGTTGCATCTTGTAAGTGGTGATAGATAGATCTTTTGTTCATTCTGCAAATCTGTTCAGGAGAAGAAGGGACTTTCTCTAATTTGATGACAGCTGTAGCTGGGTTGGGTTGGAATTTTCTTGGAATCTTGATTTGTTTTGGTTTGTTTTTATTTTGACATTTATTTGGTTTCCATAATAACTGAGCCATCTACAGCAGGGTAAGAGTTGACATTTGTCTGTGTCCTGTTGCAACTGTTTCCTAGGTATTTAAGTTCTCAATTGCTACATTTCCATGACCTCAGAAAGGTCAGTGGACATGAATGCCTATTTTCAGCTATATTCTCAAGAAAGTGTGGTTGGTTTTCTGTTTAACATTCAAATAAACTTAGAACTGATGATCTGGAAAAAGAATAATTAAAAAAACAAAAAGCCATCTGAGTTTTTTTAATTTTAAAATGCCATAGAGGTGGGTGTTATTTTATTGATAAAGCTGGCTTACCCATCTCCATATGTGGTTTGCATTTATTGACTGCTGCCTGGATGCATCATGTAAAAGGACTGGAGATGGGAAGGACATCTGCAAAATTGAGAGCAACAACTTTTTCTACACAGGCAGATACTTAATATTGCCCCTGTTCAAACAATAACTTGGCACATTGGCATGTGCAGGGTTTGAAAGCCCACTTAGGGGTTACAGTTGCATTTTTGTAGTGGCTTGCAGATGCTGTCTTGCTTATTATCCTCAAGACTAGAATATATTGCTGAAGTGCTAGGAGGAAAATACAGGCTTTCTTAGCAGTCTGTTAAATCAGAGTTATCTTCTGAGTGCAATATGCATAATTTAGATCAATATTCCTTGTATAATAATGCTGTATTTTAAGCACTGTGGGAATACTAATATGTTCTCCCTTTTTGTTTGCTGATAGCCAACAGGCTGAACTTGCACTTCAGGAAGCCATCCGAATTGCACAGGAGTCTAACGACCATGTTTGCTTGCAGCACTGCCTGGTAAATAGCTGTGTTGAAGTGGAGGTTAAGTCACCTTTGTCTGTGTTATCTGAGCCTTTGCTCAGTGAACTGTTGCAGAACTACTCTTACAGTATTATCTTATCAAATGCATCAGTAATTTAAATATGACGTCCCAACACTGGGGTGACATTGCTTCTGGCAGATGGGTCACCCAGAGCAACAAACTGCAGGGAGATCATGGGATGGTTTTGTTGCAATTTAGGATTACTTGCTTAAACAGCAGTTGTGATCCCAGAGTACAAAGATCTCAGTACTGAGCTCGAAGTTTAGTCTTATATGTTTTAAAGAGACAAAGTATTTCTTAAACTTCCTCCGTACTGTCTATTGGATTCTCAAAGAGTAATCAGCCTTCTTTTGAGCAAATAAAAAGGAGGAGGGAAAGACTTGGATTCCTCTGTATTTTGTTATGTAATTAACATTATTGTTACAATGAATTGGCATCAATGGTATCAAACTCCTGAGACACTGCTTTCCACAGTTAACTGTATAATGGAGTTTCTGTGAACCTCCCGCGTTGACTGCTGTCAAGCTAGTGTCCCAGCCTAGCTGCGCTTTTGATGTATTTTGCTGTGCAGCATTTAATAGAAGTTTCCTTAGTATCATATTAATTCTGAAGGGTGGTTTGCATTTCCAGTGAGTTTTTGTGCATTCTGTGCAAAAAGTAAGAGAAGTTAATAGTGCTGCAGCCATTAGCTATTTGCAGTGAGGTTTTAACTTTTCTCCTTGCTAGAGCTGGTTGTACATCTTGGAGCAGAAGATATTCGATAGCTGTGTTCTGCTGGAGCACTCTGTAAACAAATCTTTACATTTTGGTTTGCCGGTAAGTCCATTTCATTTATCCTTAACTTTATTCTAGGACAAACACATGCGGTAAGGTGTGCGTGAGAGGGTTTTGGGTTTTGTGGCTGGTCTGTTCAAAATATGTAACAGAATTTAAACAAATTTGTTTTAACACTCCAAAATCTAGCTGTTTCTATTATTTTTACTCTTCATATTAACAAACCAGAGTTCAGTTGCTTTAATACCAGTGCATTATTGCAAGGCTCACTGTTTGTCCTTCTTCCTTGTTTGGTTTTCAGGCAGAAGAACTCTCTGTGGCTGCTAGCCTGGCCCCATGTACCATTTCGGCCTTAGGCCTGTAGCACAATCTGCTGGTGCTTAAGGGAGGTTCTTATGCCGCTGCCTTCCCTCAAACTCAGTGCTGATGCCTCTGGCAGGGCTTTGGACATGTTTACTTGTATGGCTCTGTCCCAGCTATGAAATCTTGCAAGGCAGCCCTCCCCTTAGATAGTTTTGTGCCCTGAATCTGTTGGCTGTTAATGTTCAGTTCTGTCCTCCCCAAGATCTGCAATCTCTTTGTTAAGAGAACTGTTCTAAAAGGAACTGAACTGCTGATGTTGGGAGATGAGAGCAGACATGGCCACTTCGTGGGGAAGGGGAGGGAAGGCTCTGTGTTTTCACAGCTGTTTTATCATTGAAGAAATCCAGGTACAAGTCCTGTCATCCTCTTTAAGACTTCTATGTGGGGGAGTGGAAATTACCTTTCACATCTAACAAAATGGCATTCACATATATGTGGGTGTGCATAAGTGGGTATTTAAAGAAATGCCTGGAGCAGTGTTTCTTTGTCTCTACACCACCTCTTTTTCTTTGGGATTTTTTTCTTAGTTTAGAACTCTTGCTCCGGTGTAATTTGCAAGCATAGTGTACTCTATCGTCTTTCAATGCTGTTGGTATTTTTTTTTCTTCTTCCCAGTACCTTGCTTCCCTGGGAATACAGTCCTTGGTTCAGCAAAGAGCTTTTGCAGGAAAGGCTGCCAACAAGCTAATGGATGCCTTAAAAGATTCTGATCTGTTGCACTGGAAACACAGCTTGTCAGAGCTTATTGATATTAGTATAGCACAGAAGACTGCCATTTGGAGATTATACGGCCGCAGGTATTTTGTTTCTTTTGAACTCTTGGGTTAGCTCACTGTACTTGTTCACACATAATGCATTTTGAGTTATTTATATAGGTGTAACAAGTGACTCTGTCTCTCCAGCGTACTAAAATAAAGCAATCAGACTGTGATTCAGTATAGGCTGAGTGCAATTATTTCCATTCTCTTGTGTTCCTTTAAAACTCATACTGGAGAATAGATTGAGTTTCCATTTAGTGGTGGCAAATAGATCATAAGTTGTTCCTGTGCCCCCAGTTTCAGCATCTCTGTGCTTAGACTGTGCGCAGCTTGCAGTATGTGGTACTTGATGTGCCTGCATAGTCCAGAGTTCCTGGATTGCAGTTGTTTTACAAGTTTTTATTCTTCCCCAGGCCCCTGGCTTACCAGAAAATGTAGACTGTTGTCATAACAAGACCATAGATTAAAAATGGTTGTTGTTTGTTGCTTGAAAGCTAAAAGATGTTTCTCTTGCACAAGCACCATGGCACTTCAACAAGCCCAAACATTGCTGAGCATGAACAGTCTGGAGGCTGTGAACGTGGGCGTTCAGCAGAATAACACAGAGTCCTTTGCTGTAGTCTTGTGTCACCTGGCTGAGCTACATGCAGAGCAGGTGAGTTTTATGGCTAGTTGCACAAAATGTCATTTGGGTGAGGTGTGGGTGTTATTGACGGAGAGTGTGAGACTTGACTCTTGTTTTCTTCAGCCTTTAATGTCTGCGTTGGGGGTGAAGAAAATACAGCGGTTTTGCTTGGCAAGTTCTTTCTGTGAAGGTTGTGTTTAAATCAAGGGGAGTGGTGTTTGCCCCAGTGTACGTTAATCAGAGTGCTGTTTCTGTGTTACAGGGATACTTTGCAGCTGCTTCTGAAATACTGAAACACCTAAAGGAAAGATTCCCTCCCAACAGTCAGCATGCACAGGTAGAATATTTATAATTTAGTCTGTAAATTATGTAACTACTATACAATAGCATCTGAATTCCATTGCATCTGAATTCTTTCCTCTGTGTGCCTTGGGCTATACATTTGCTAATTTAACTTGGCTCATGACCTGACAGGAAGCTGTGTGGCATAAACTTTTCTACAAAAGCATGAAAAAGATGCCCCTGTTGTTTTAAGACTGGCGAGACATTTATCTCACCATAGCCTCCTAAGAAAAAGCTGTTTAAATAGAAATGTCATTGACAGAGGAATATACATCTCTTTCATGAGCATATATAGGAATTACATGTTCTGCATTGATTTGGAGCTTCAAAGTTCTGTTTAAGTAGTGCTACTTATTTTGATATATTACAACCCAGAAGTAACTGAGAGAATAGGCCGGTTTTTGTGTGACTCTGGGAAACACATGAGTCTATAAGATAGTATTTACATTGACATGTTCAAGATTCCATTAAATATAGTTTGGTCCTTCTGTGTTTGCTACAGAACAAGTCTACTGTTTCAAAGCATTAGTAATGATTTAAAAGAGCTTTTTTACTTGAAATGCGCTCAAATAGGTGAGCTTTGGTATTGAAACATTAATCCAGACCTGAGCATTTCCGTTGAGGACAGTAATTTAGTAAATCCAGTAATTGGACAGTGGAGTTAGTTGTGTCTAGACATAAATATCCACAGAGGAAAATAAAAAGTAAGTTCTAACTTGGGATTAGAAAATGAGCAGGCACAACTTCTGAAACTTGTTCCTTGGATGTTCTTTGTTTAGCTTTGGATGCTGTTTGATCAGAAAATACAGTTTGAGAGAGCCATGAATGATGGCAGATATCATATAGCAGATTCTCTTGTAGCAGGAATTACAGCACTTAATAGCATTGAAGGCGTATACAGGTAAGAAATCATGAATCTGCATACACTTGCAGGTGTGTCCTATGAAGATAATGAAAAATTTAGCAAAATGATTGCTGGCAATCACATGTGCTTACATGCTCTTCCCTTTCCAGAACTAATTACGGTCATGATGTCTCATCTGTAGTGCTTATTCCATTAGAGTACATCCTGCCATAAAAATTTCTAGTTGTTTCCCTGGACATTTTAAGAACTGGAATAGCACTGCTGAAGTTGGTGTTATTCTAGAGCTGTAGATCTGTTGTGAGAATACAAAATACTTCTTCAAAATCTGCCATGGTAACTGTACTCAAAAGTAAGCAGAATTTTATGTCAAATAGCTAGGGATCTCAGGCCTAGCCTGAGCTTGAGTGCGTCTTCATCTGTGTCCTGGTTTCCACATCTACAAAATGGAACAATATGATTTTTCTCTCACCTTAATGGGTTCTTGTTTCTAAATAAGAATGATATGTTAGAAATAGGTAGGGTTAAAACTTGTTATTTGCTGAGTATGAAAAACAACTTACTGTTAAAAGCAATTTCTTCTTGATTTTCAATGAGGCAAAGCACCTAAAAACACAGCCAATGCCAATAAGCCGGAAGATCAGTATTCATGCTGTGTGACCTGATGCTTGTCCTTCTGGAATTGGACTGTTTGTGATTTCCCTGATCTTTAAATATTCTACTCAGTGTCTGGGTTCAGGGCGTTTGTACACATCCCCTACTGCTGTGTTCTTGCTCTTTCCCTGTTGCTTTGTATCCTTGTTAGCTCAAGCCAATTTTAGCTACTTTACCTCATACCTGTTTTTCTTACAAATAATTACTTGTGCTTTCTAGCTGGCATGCCTTCCCAATTCTGCTGCCTGTTTGGCCTTTGTTTTTGGCAATCTCTGTTTTCTATCTAAAGCCGTTTTATGAGTTTGATCCTTTCGGCCTGGGAGTTGTCCAGTTGGAATCAGAGATACCCGTCTTTCCCCCTGACGGTGTGTATAGCATGCGTACACTTTGTCAGAATGCCATTCTGCAGTTACAAGAAACAGAGGTCACAAAATAGAGACCTATTTTACTGTGTTCTGAAGAGCAGAGTTGTATCTAAAATATAAAAATACGATCAGTGATGTTTTCTTTCTACCACTGCAGAAAAGCCATTGTATTGAAAGCCCAAAATCAAATGTCAGAGGCTCACAAACTTTTGCAGAAATTGTTGATCCACTGCCAGAAAATCAAGAACACTGAGATGGTGATTAGGTAAGAATGTTTCATTTTCAGAGTATTAAAGCCACTTTGCAGTGATTAGAATCAGCCATTTCAATTTGTCTGTGTTCACACTTCACTAGTTTCCAGATTACTTACTATGACTTGGAGATTACAAAATAATTTCATTTGTTAATCATGGTATGGAGGAATCCTCAAAATATTGTGGAATTGAAACCTAGTCATCTTTAATATGTAAACTAAAAGGTAGTAAACTTAGTTTAAAGTTCCATGAAGTCTTACAGAAGAAGGAAACACAGCATCCAAAATAAATAGGCAATAGGAATTGTGTGTAATTGTACCTTTGTGCTAACCTTCAGAGTAGTTACAGTGTTATTTAATCTTTTGTATGTCGGTGGCATCTCCTCTTAAGGGTGCAATTGAAGTTTATTGTATATGCGGCAATGTAATTCATAATAAAATCAATACCATTATGGATGGAATAATTGTTTGGGAAACAAGTGGACATTTGTCATCAAAAGAAAATGTTTGTAATTCTTTCCCTCTGTTTTGGTTAGCGTACTGCTGTCAATAGCAGAGCTCTACTGGAGATCTTCATGTCATACCATAGCGCTGCCTGTCCTGCTGCAGGCTCTTGCCCTTTCTCGAGAATATAGTCTACAGTACTTGGCTTCTGAAACTGTGCTGAACTTGGCTTTCTCCCAGGTACGTCTGGTTTGTGTTTTCACAGGGCTGTAGGGCAACATTTATTCTGGGGATCAGGATACTGTTTTTTCTCCTGTGAGATTTAAGAACACAGAATTAGATTATTGATTCTGAAGAAGTATATTCGAAATGTAAAATCTTTTGAGAAAGTTAATAAAAGTCAAGTTTCATGTGTATCGCATATAATTAAGCAGGCAAACATAAACTGGCCCTGCCTTCGTTTCCTCAGTTGTTATTTTTTCTGCTAGTATTTAGCTTTCTAGTAGCACAGTTTGGCATGTGTTTGAATTAAAAATAATGCTTGTAATGGAGTTCAGTTATAGTGTTTATTGTGAGCTGTCAGAGATGTGGTTGTCAGCACTGACTGCAGTAGAGAAGCCATGCCTAATCATTTCAGATAGTAGCTCCCTTCTAGTAATAAGTTTTGATTTAAAAGAAGGTTATGTGGAAAAAATTTACATCCTTGTCTGTAGTGCATTGTGGTGTTAGAAACAGATGCGGCTTATGTTGGTCTTCTCTGAAGAAGCTGCTCTTACCAGTGGATTCCAGTATTAGACCAGCAAGTATTTCTCTTTCAGCTGATCCTTGGCATTCCTGAACAAGCCCTGAATATTCTGCACATGGCAATAGAACCCGTCTTGGCCCATGGAGCTGTCCTGGACAAAGGCTGTGCCATGTTCTTGGTGGCCAAATGTCAGGTGGCTTCTGCAGCTTCCTACACTCCACAAAAGAAAATTGAAGGTAGTGTGAAGAGTAATTCTCACTGAAACTGCGCTCAGAAGTTGAGAAGTGCAAACCAGTGTATATATTGGAGTCCTGCTACACGATCACTGTTAAAAAAGTTTAAATGATACAGCAGAGCGTGTTACCTAGTTATCGGATAGCAAAATTCATTTGGAATTAGTTATTCAACAGATGCAGTGTTTATAATGGAATTGTGTTTATCTGCATACTTTCACATCCGTATTTTGCAACAAAGGCTGAATAACAGAAACTAGCTGAAAAACCATGTTGCTAAGACACAAATTGTTTTGAAAAGCTAAGGAATTTATAATTGGGCTCCTTAGAATTGCTTGGAGTTGTTATTGTGATACTATCTCAAATATGACTGTCCCCCTTTTTTCCACAGCTTTGGAATCTGCTATCTTGAATCTAAACGAAGCCAAGACTTACTTTGCCAAAGTGGACTGCAAAGAGCAGCTCAGAGATGTTCTCTACTTCCAAGCCCGGCTGTTCCACACCCTAGGCAAGACCCAGGAAAGGAACAAATGTGCCATGTTGTTCCGTCAGTTGCACCAGGAACTGCCAGCACATGGTGTCCCCTTAATCAATGCCTTCAAGTGATGCATTTAAAGATGAGATTTGTTTGTGTTCCTGTTTTTTTACAAATGTCTTTTTATTATATTCAGTCATCCGTGTTTCAAAATAACTGCCAATAAATCATGGTCTTCTATTGAACAAACTTGTGTTTTGTTTGTAATGACTTAAGGGAAAACATAGGTTTCCACCCATTTCACTTTTATTTTGTACTTGAAATTAAGAATAAGAATTGAAGGGGGGAGGGGGGGGGAGAGAAAAGACTCTCTTGGCTGCATTATAAACACGCTGAGGGGAGTAGCACAGTCACGATGAAGTAATATCTGTTCTTAGTAGTGACATTTTCAGAATCAGTGCTGGCTTTGTGAACACTGGGGTACAAAAACTAGTGGAAAATGTAGGCGAAGCTCCTTTGTGCTCATTTGAAGTGGTATAGAATGGGGAGTCTCATTTAAAACGAGTCCTTGCATTTAACCTGTCTACAGTCGCTGTTTACTCTGTAGAAACAGATGGTGCTGGCAGAAGGGGAAAAAAACAGGATTCAATTGGAGAGATCTAATGGTGCAAAGTCCCGGCATTGTTGTTACATGTGTCCTTGTGTAAAAAGCGGCTGAGAAAAGTAAAGAGCGCTAAACAAAAGCCCCAGCTCAGCTGAAATGTTTTTATTGTACGTGTTCTCCCATAGGCGCTGCGTGTAATTTACCTGCTCTGGTTTTATGGGTGCATAAATGAAGATCACAACTAACTCAATATCCGATATGCTGCTGTTGACTTCTAGCAATTAGATCCTCGTTTTGGAAGAAAATTTCATTTCAGATGTAGTATGGGATTTCAAGGCAGATGGGGTTGCACTTTTGTGAGTGTAAACCTTTTGTGGGTGAGCCTTGGGGACGGGGGTGCCAGTCCTTTCACCTTGTGACTACATAAAAGCTGAACATCATTAGCGTAAACACTTGGAGATACCCTGCCAGGCAGCGCTAGATTAAGCTGTGGCATTGTTAGCAATGAGAAAGCAAGACCAGACCTAAACCTGGCTCTGCTGGAGCCCTGCCAGCTAAGGCAGGAAGAGAGAAGCTCTAAGATGTGGTTGACACAAGGGTAGTCCAGTGCTAGTTTATGCATCTCGTTAATTAGTGTTGCAGCGTGGCTGTTGGCAGATAATCAGTGCCTTGATTTTAAAACAGTGACTGTATTTCTAACAGCGAAGAGTAACCCAGCTTTGCGGGAGCGCTGGTTTTGGCGGCTTGACCTCTCTCAGCTACATTTTAATCAGCCCCAAGGAGTTCAATCCATGAAACGTTTGGAGCACCTACTATTTTACAGTAAGTGCATAAACCTGATTTCTAGAGTGGCTTTCAAGATCCTGGGCACAATAGCAGCATTTATCTATAAAGCTCGCATGGAAGCATGGCTCTGCTCCAGGGAGTTCTATGATGTCGAAGCAGTGCCCACAACTGCGTCTCAAAGCAAAATGAGGAAGAGGGTTTGCACCAGCCACGGCGTTTGCGTCTGCTCAAGGTTGAAGCTGTTGCTTCATGAAAAGAAGAGTCGATCAGAAAACTGCAGGTGAGCTCAGCCCAAGAATGGTGCTTGATGGGAATGTGCTCGGTAAGAAAAAACAAATAATTAGCATGGACAAAGCAAGGGAGATGTTTACACAGGACTGGTGCCAGCCGGGGAGTTAAAGGCTGTGCCCGTGCGGCAGCGTTGCCTCCGTCCCGGCGCTGCAGAGCTGCAACCGGAGCGGGAGCTGTGCTCGGTGGCGGCGATGGCCTGGCGGTAGCCGCTGTGACATTTCCGAACAACTGGTTTCTAAAACCCCCTTTAGGTGATGATCTCAGAAGCGTTGGGCAACCGCTTAGCCAAGGTCCGGGAGAGCTGATGCAGGTAACCCAGTCTGGACCCAGTCGACCTCAGGCTGGAAATTCTGTGTTTGCACAAGGGCAGAGGGGAGGAAGCCCCGGCCGAGCAGCGGGGCGGGCAGCGGCGGGAGGATGCTGTGCTTTATGTCTCTCTGGGACGCGGGGTGCCCGCAGCGGGGCTCGGCTGCGCCCGGGGCCGCGTCCCAGCGGGGCCGGCCGGGGCACCCCGGCTGCACCCCGCGGCTGCGCTGCGAGGTGAGGCGGGGCCGCGCAGCCGGCGGCCGGAGGGGGAAATAAAATATTAAAAAAACCACCAAAACCCAAACCCAAAAAACCCACCCCAAAGAACGGCTACGGGGGTGGGCGGGCAGGCAGGATGCGGCTGCCCGGGGGGGAAACCTCCCCTTCCCCGGGGCGGAGCGGGGCCTCCCTCCCTCCCTCCCTCCTTCCTTCCATCCCTCCCTCCCTCCTTCCCTCGCTGCCGCCGCCGGAGCGGAACCGAAAGCG
This sequence comes from Mycteria americana, assembly GCF_035582795.1. Classification (NCBI taxonomy): domain Eukaryota; kingdom Metazoa; phylum Chordata; class Aves; order Ciconiiformes; family Ciconiidae; genus Mycteria; species Mycteria americana. The sequence goes on from NC_134377.1 coordinate 11,270,320, forward strand.
AAGGCGGCGCCGGGCGGCCGCGCTCCGGCCCCGCGGGCAGCGCAGCGCGGCGGCGGCTCCGGGGGCTCCGGGGGCTGCGGGGGCCGCGGGGGCCGCTCCCTTCGGCCGGCGGAGCAGCTCGTCCCGCCAGGTCGGTGGCCGCGGGTGCGGGCGGGGAGGCCGGGCGGGCCCGGCCCGGGGATGCGCCCACGGCTGCGGAGACAAAGCCGCGCCCGGAGGGACCCGCGCCGGCGGCGGGCGGGGGCGGCCGGGGCCGGGCCGGGGATGCCCTGCGAGCAGAAAACGGCACCGCTTCACACGGGGCTTTCCCGCGGGGCTCGCAGCCGGCCTGTGCAGGTATTTTGGCGATCGGTGCTGTCGTTTCCCCATGCCGGCTCGGGGAACCGCGCTGTGCCCGCCCGGGCCCGGCGGGCATCCCCGCTCCCGCTCGCCTTCGGCCGCCCACCAGCCCCAACGTGTGCCGGTGGTAGCCGATGGGCTGGCAGCACCCCCGGCGTGGGGATGTGACAGGGTGGTGGCCGTCCCCGCGACAGCAGGCGTCCCGCAGACCCCATGGGGCTCCTGCCCGGGGAGGCGAGGGCTCGGAGCGGGGGGACCGGGGAGAGTTAGGCCGTGGGGTGGGAAAAGGAGGGGATTTTTAAGGTCAAGGAGCAAGTGAGAGGCCAGGAGAAGATGGAGGGGACGGAGTTGGTGGAGAGACTGTGTACAGGGGACAGGTCTCATTAGGAGAAGCCACAGGTTGGGTTGCTGCGAGTGACCGAGCGTGGTTAGGAGGTGGGACGCAGCCCTGCGGCCACGCGCACAGCACGGAGCATCAGGAGCATGAAGGTAACTGTAAAGACCAAAAGCAGCGGCGGGATGACCGCAGGAAGCTGGTACGATGGAGCTGTGGGCTGACCGCGCGGCTGTGCAATGCTCCAGGAGCAGAAACCATCCCTGGGGACAGGACCAGGTTGTCCCCAGGGCCAGGGGGGATGCGCTGGGGAGGGGATGTGTGGTGGCTGGGTAGCTGGAGTTGCCTTTGTGGCCCCTGCCCAGACAGGCAGCCCCTCTCCCAGGGGAAGGAGCCCCATCCCTCTCCTGGCCCCTCTCTGTGAGCACTTTGTTTTGGGAAAAACAGCCAACAAAACCCAAGAGCCCATCCCTGAGAGTGCTGGGAGGGGTGTCTGATGGACCAGCGCCATTCTGGGGAAGGCGGCTGTTATCAGATTGGGGCGGTAATTTGGAGGAGGCTTTGCTTTCAACTCGGCCCTAATGTCTTTTAAGTGGTGTTCACAAAGTGCAGAGCCACTCTCGTTTCCTCTCTCGTGGGCATCATGGGCTGGAGCTGTTGTTTCCAGGAGAGCCAGGAGCCGCTCAGCGGCGCTGGACGAGGCGATGATGGTGCCCTGAGCTCATCCTGGCCCATGCTCAACACCAGGTGCGGAGCTTACACTCTTGTTTTGAGATGCTCATTATATATTGCTTAAGCAGTATTAGGTGGTATCATCAAGATTATAAAAATATCTTGTTAAAGATCTTTTTGGATTCCGATTGAAACCTGCCACCGGGTTTCATGCCGTTACAATGCTGCCAGCCTGGCTTTGTATTTTTTCCCCAATTCTTTCCACCCTGTGTTGGATGGGCCAGGCAGCGCAGGAGGCTCTTCTGTTCGCCCCAGGGGTGATGAAAAGCTTCGCTGCTCGGGCACAGGGACCCGATGTAGATGGGGGCTGGGTGCCTGTTTCCAGTATCTCATTATTTTGGGTGTCCTCTGACTTCTAGAGAAGCTGCTGAGAGATTTTTTTCCATTAAAAGTCAGGCGGGGATGCATATGGTCTTTGTATACTACAGTGACTAATATATTTCTGGCAAGGTCTGTGCTCGCCCGTAGGAAGGGAAACTGTGATCGATGCCCCCGTTGCTGCAGATGACACCGCTCTTGGCACTGCCGCTTCCACCGCTGACAGTGACCAGGGAAAGCAAAATAGCCACTGGACTGTGCCCAGCAAGAGCCCATAACTGCCCCGCATGCTGGCCCCGGTTAACTTTTAACTGCAGACCTTTGGTGGTAGCGGGGGGAGGAGCCTCTGTGAGTAAAATCAGCCTTGTTTTAGGTGGTTTGTGTTCAATTTTGTTATGAACAGGTTTTTTTACAGTGCGTGAACTCATCCCTATGGAAGGTTGGATGGAGGTGTCGCTGCCGGAGCTGCCACCAAGTCTTACTCCCTTGGGAGGGTCTGAGCCTGACACCTTGCCGGAGGGAAGCGTGTGGGGGGAAGGCGAGTGTGTGGCAGCCGGCGGGAGCCGGGGGTACCATCCCATTGCCTGCCCTGCGCCTGGGTAGAGAAACAGCTCCAGGGAGGGAAGGACAGGCTGATGTGTCCGTACGCTCTGATTTAAATCTGTACAGCCAGTGCTGGCTGCAAGGTGTCATCCTCTGCACCCCCTGAAACTGGTCGGCGTGTTCCCATCTGGAGGTGGCCACATCCCAGCAGGGACCAGGCAGGGACCACATGCTCACAGCAGAGCTGGGGCGGCAGGAGGGGGCTGTAAAAAATCACTTCACCCTCGCGGGGGCCGATTTCACTCCCATTCGTTTCCGCTAAGCCACGTGGACGCTGAGCGAGAGGAAGAGCCGCTGCCAGGGTTTCACAGACCTCTTTTCATTTTAATATCCCTCTCCTTGCTGAATTAGATGCAAGACTGATTGCTTCGATAATCCTGCCACAGCCGCTATGGGTTATATATGGATTGCAGCCAAAAGCTGTGCCGATAAATCATTCCTATACACCAGGCTGTTATATTTCCTGAGGATTTTGTGGGCATGTGCTGCTCGCTTTTACATAAGGATCTGCTGGAGTTCATACCAAAATGTGTCGCTTTTCCCCGGGCAAGGACCTGGATAGGTTGGTGAAGCCAGAGCCCCTGGGCCATATTTCCCCTCTTTGGGTTTATTCCCCCCATTCCAGCTATTTTAGTTTTGCATCTGGCTGGGAATACGGCTGTTCTCCTCCTCCTCCTCCTCAGCCTCCCCGTGTACTTATCAAGGAGAACTGGCTGCGTTATCGTTAGCAGTTGTCCCACATCCCGCGGGGCTGTGTTCAACAGTGGGATCCCACTTTTGGGTTTCTCTCGGGGAAGGTATCATCTCACAGGGCAATTTTTGCAAAACCCTGTGCTTGGCCCCTTTGCACACACACAAAGGGAAAAAACCCTCCAATTTTCTACCCTAGTTGATGTTACAATGGTGCTTGGATGGCTTTGAGCCTGTTTACAGAGCCCGGGGAAGCCTGCTTGAATTAATCAGCCTTGATATGTTTATCCTGGTCAAGCCAATTAACTCCCGCCGGCCAGGGCAAGCTCTGCTCTCAAGTGTGGTGGAGACTTCATAACTCAATTTTGCTCTGGCCCAGCAAAGTTTAGCATGAACCCTTGGAAATTCAGATGCAGGCGATGCTCTGGGGACAGGATGGGATGCCCGGCCGTGCTGTGCCACCGCCGGGGACCGGTGCAGCGGCTGGCAATGCTCCTGGGGTGGCTTTATCCCGGGGCCGCCCCGGTGAGTTGCCTTTTTTGGTGTGGCCGCAGTGCACGGTGAGGGTAGAGGGCACGGCGTTCGGGATCAGCTCTGGCTTCAGGAGACGGCTATTTATATGTGCCCGCTGGCAGGGTGCCCAAAGCAAGCCAGGCAAATGGCAACTGGCCTCGAGATGCAGCCCTGAGGGTTCGGGATGAATGGGGGGGCTGGGGGGGGCTGCCTGTTTGTTTTAATCCGTTTTGGGAGTGCTTTAGAACACGCTGCCGTGGCTGCCAGAAGCACCGGGGGGGGGGAATTTTGCAGCCATGATACCTGAGATGCGGAGCCCCGGCTTGGCTTGCTGGTGGCTCCCGGCTCTCTTGCCCAGCAAAGCCCCAGCCGGGAGCAGATTCAGCCCCGCGAAACGCAGCGTTTCTGAAATAGTTTGTCCTTGTTGCTGTTCGTTGGCTTATTTATAGCCTTCGCATCCCCTGCGTTTCTCTGCGCCTCGAAGCAGCGAGCAGCACCGGGTCAGCTTTAGCTCCGGGCTGATCCCACTCGGGCAAATAAAGCTCCGGTTTATAGATTGGTGTTGAAAACAGCAATTAGGCCATTGTGAAGCCTCGAGGAAGGGGGAGACGATTTGATTTCTGTACTTGACCCGTAATTTCTGCTGGGCTGATTCAGAGTGGTTGTGCTGTGGGTGCATCACGGAAACTTCAATGGAGATGAGTGGAGCTAATTTTAACCGGCCGCCTCGCCGAGGTGTGGGAACCAGGCAGAAAAATGCCTCAAACCTTGTTCCTGCTTCTGGGCTGTTTGTTTCGGGATATTTTTTTTTGCTTGCTTCTGCAGCAACTCGTTAACCCAGAAATTAAAAACAGCACCAGCATCGCGGCAGGGAAGAGGGATGGTTTACAACCAACCATTGAACTGCCCCAGCTGCTGTGGGGTGCTCAGCATGTGTGAATTACACTGTTTTCTCCCCCTTTTAAATTATTATTTAATTATATATATGTATATTTTTATATATATATAATTTCTTGCTGCTAACAGAATTGTTTTCTCATTTATCCCTAGGTTCAGGAGCGTGATTTTTGCACAGAAGGCCATAGGGAACCTGGGGTGTGGAAGAGAAATCGCTGGCAATGATGGGCTGTGGGAGGAGGCAGTGAGCCGGGGGGGCTGATCCTGCACCCCGTGCTTGGTAAGCAGGTCCCTGTGCCCGTGAACTGCTTCGTTCGGGGGGTGTTTGGCAGAGATTTGCCTGCTCCGACCGTGGGACCGAGCAGTAAAGCAAGAAACTGAGCGGTATTTATGCCGGCATAGTGCAGGGTTTGATCCTGCCCCTGTAAAACACCCATTTTGGGCATTTCTGTAACGGAGGTGGTGGGGGTGTTATTCCCTGCAGGCATTTAAATAAAGAACGTGGAAGGAGCAGTCTGGGAGCTGAGGCTGGCCCTTGCCTGGGGTCTGCCGCGTGGCAGGGGGGGTGCATGGTCCCGGTGCCATCCTGCACCCCTGCCCTTGGCTTCACCATCCCCTATAGGATGAATAAATTGATCTGTAGAGTAACGATGGGCGGGAGGAAATCCCGCTTTCCGGGGCAGTCCGGCTGAGTCACCCTGTGTTTGCAGGTGTGCCTCCCTGTCGCAGCGTGGCCGGGATGAGGCTGTTGGTCACACCATGCCATCATGCGTCCCCGGCAGCTCACCCGCCCCGTGGCCCCTCTGCCGTGATGGAGGCTGCGGCCACCGAGCGCCCGGGGTGCCACGGGATCCCTCGCCGCTGAGCCCCCGCCGCCGCAGCATGGCCTCGCTCATCGTGGTGACCGAGTACGACGCGACGGGGAGCGCAAGCGAGGAGGAGGAGATGAACGTGCCCAGCAGCGAGGGTTTTGGGGACGGCCGGGAGCCGAGGGCGAAGCTGCACCTCTCCGGCCGAAAGCTCTCCCTGCAGGAGCGGTCGCAGCCTGCCCGCTCGCCTGGGAGCAGCGACGGTGCCAATGAACGCTTCATCTACCCGTCCCTCCCTTACTCTCCGGTGACATCTCCGCACTCCTCCCCACGGCTGCCACGGCGGCCAACGGTGGAGTCGAACCGCGTGTCCATCACGGGACTGCAGGTGAGGGGGGACAAACGCTGCTCCCGTGGTTCTCCTGCCCCTATCCTCCTGGTTTCCCCCCCCCGTGGCATTGCTTCTTGCTTGGTTTCTCAGGATAAAACCCCGTGGCATGTCTGCAGATGCGGGGCGGGAGGCGGTGGGACATCCTGGTCCATCCCGGGCTGTGGGGACAGCCCTCGGGAAGGTGGGACCCGGCGGCTCACTGTGTTTCGTGCCTTTTGTAGATGCTGCCAGCTCTCACAGCTGCATTTCGGGGGAGCCGGCAGCGTGCCACGATTTTCTTTTTCTCTCCCTTAAAAATAAAAAAAAAGAGAGATCTGCTGAGATCTAAAGAGAAGGTGGCCCTGCCTGCCCCCAGCCTGCCACCGCTGACAGAAAACAGGCAGCAAGCGGCTGCTTTGCCCATAAGAAATAAAAATCCTTGGCGCCGGGTTGCCGGTGCTGAACCCCCCGGGGCTCTCCCGGCTGCTGATCCCCACCACCGCCCGCCTGTCGTGCGCTCTCGTTCCATGTGAGCGGCCAATATTGCCTGCCCGGCCGTTAACATTTGCAATTAGCCATCTATAAACACACCGACGCGTGGCTGGGCGGCTGGCGTTTATGGCTCATGAATCAAAGCCGCCCAGCCCTGAGCGTGTGCCCGGGCAGAGCAGAACAGGGCATGAGTTTGCAGAGAAAGTTTTGCTGGAGATTTAAAAGGAGGAGAGCAAATGCGAGTGATTTCGTGGCTCATGTCAGACCCCCCCCCCCCTCTCCCCGCAGGATTGTGTACAGCTCAACCAGTACAAGCTGAAGGACGAGATCGGGAAGGTGAATATTGGCCGGTTTGGGGTGGGACGGGGGGGTTTGGGGTGGGAGGGCGCTGGGCTCGCTTTTGCTGTCGAGCCAGTGAGATGGTAATTTCAGCTGCTCACCACAGCAACTCTGCCGGCTCCTCGCTGTGACACCACTCTCTTCTGGGTCGTGCCAATTGAATTGTATATATTTTTTTTAAATTATTATTAATTTTTCCCATTCCCCCTCCCTCCCACAAAACGGGGCTTTTGAAGTTTTTCTTTGCCAGCGGTGTGATGCCAGCCCATGTGTCCCACTGTCCCCGGCATCGCCCGCCAGCTCTGTGATCCGGTGGGGCCGGGGCTGCGGAGAAGCCCGGGGCCCGGTTTGGTGCTGTGGGGTTTTTTTGGACTGTCCCTAACTGGTGCCCATGGCTGTGCCCCTCTCTAGGGCTCCTACGGGGTGGTGAAGCTGGCCTACAACGAGGACGATAACACCTACTATGTGAGTAGCGCACGTCCCCAGAGCCCGCAGCGGGGCGGGTGGGATGGGGGACGGGGACCGATCCCCTCTGCTGACTCCCTGCCCAGCTCCGTGCTGGCCCCATCCAGCCAGCCCCGTTTTATCCTTGATTTCCCCCAAATCCCATGTTTTTTCCTCTCTTGCAGGCAATGAAAGTTCTCTCCAAAAAGAAGCTGATGAGACAGGCGGGCTTCCCCCGTAAGTGGCACAAAAGCTTTAGGGTGGGAGATGATCTGGGGACCCTGGGGGCTCGTTCCCAGCCAGACACCCCGTCTTTGCCTTTCCTGCAGGCCGCCCGCCGCCCCGCGGGGCCAAAGCTGCCTCCGAGGGCTGCCTGCAGCCCAAAGGGCCCATCGAACAGGTCTACCAGGAGATCGCCATCCTGAAGAAGCTGGACCACCCCAATGTGGTGAAGCTGGTGGAGGTGAGTGCTGGCCAGCCCCTTCCCGAAACCCACCCCGAGCGTGAAAGAGCCTGGATGCTGCGGGGATGGGCTACACGTTGGCTTGGGCAGAGGGGAGCGACCGCAGAGGGGCTGGGATGGCCATGGCAGGTCCTGCCTGCAGGAGACTCATGTTTTCCCTGGTTTAAAAGGTTTTTTATTCCCACATCCCAAAAGGGGATTTTTTTTCTTCCCTGCCCAGAAAGGGAAATGCAGAAAAATGTTGCTTCCTTGGAGGAAACAAGTGCTCAACTGGCTTTTGGGGAGGAACTGGTGTTTCTGCAGGTTCTGCAGTGCACTCGCCCTGCCCTCCACCCACTGACTATGAAATGGTCCAAAAATCAAGAATTAAGGATGTGCAGGCTGGAGTTCATTTGGCTCATGAGTCAGATGATGCTTCCTATGCGTTTTAAGTATTTACTTCCTTGAAGTACAGCTATATCTCTGTCCCCTTTTTTTTCCCCCCACCCCTTGTGGGTAGAAGCTCGGAGATTAGCAGACCACACTAATGGTGCAGATGGTGCAGAACTGAGATGGCCGCTAAATAAAAAATCACAGTGTTTAATTTGCAAGGTTTTTTGGTGCTGTTTAATTTCCTTTCCGCTTCTTTCGTCAGGTCCTGGATGACCCCAGCGAGGACCACCTGTACATGGGTAAGTGCTCACCGCCCTTGCTGTGCTTGTGGGGTGTCAGGGAGATTGGAGTTTGCCAAGGCAAAGGGTTCACCCCGTGTTTTGGGGCAGCTGCGTGCGGGGTTGGGTCTCTCCTCTGGAGCAAGTGTGGCTTGGATGTGCTGGAGGAGCAAATCCCCTCTTAATGGTCAGAGCAAACAGGATCCAGTCTGGGTTCAGAAAGGAGACAGGAGTGCTTTATAGCACTTTATAGGCTTTAATTCGACATCAGGGCATGCTTTGCCATAAGAGGTACCAGCATTTATGTTCTCAGCTCTGAAGCTGGGCTGACAGAAAGTAGCTTTGCTTCTTTGGCTTCGAGAACAAGGCACGTGTTAATTATCCACGATAAAAACGAGCTCCTTCCCAACCTGTCTTGCAGACTGCAGTGGTTTGCTTGATGTAAAACACATGCTTTTGGAGGAGGCATTTCTTTTCCGTCATTTATGTTCAGCCTGTACTAGTGGAGGAGCATGCGATGCCTTCATGGCCAAGCGCAGAGGTTTGCTCGGGGCATGGGCTCGGCCTTGGTTTTGCAGGCAAACTGAGGGTTTTAGTGTGCCATGTGGAGGGCACTTAATGGTGCTGAAGCTGCAGCACTGAGAAGGTAGTTGGCATCATCCCTTAACTGAAAATGGAAGCAACCAAAATGCCATGTGCCTTGCATAAGATGGCATCTCCTTTTTTAAAAAATATATTATTTTTAGAATTTTTTGTCATTAAAACAATTGCTTTTGTGCTGAGACTGTGCTTGCAGGAGCTCTAACCTCTAAGTGATCCATAATCACCTTCTCTTTTGTGTTTCAGTGTTTGAACTGGTGAAGCAAGGGTGAGTATTGAATTCCAGATTTAAATCTACTAAAGCATGAACGAGACAGAGGCAATGGGGAGGTTCATGGTGGGTCCCTATGGGTTTGGGTAGCACCTCCCCAGCCCGGTTACAGTTGTGTACACCCCCTACGTGCCTGTGTCTGGGGCCGCGTGCTGTCGCCGGCTGGCGGCAAAACCTCCGGGACCTGTTTCAGTGCATCTGGATGGGGAACAAGCTCCATTCTCTGTTGCCTTTGCAGTCCTGTGATGGAAATCCCAACCCTGAAACCTCTCAGCGAGGACCAGGCTCGGTTCTACTTCCAGGATCTGATCAAGGGCATTGAATACTGTGAGTGTCTGTGCAAAAAAAAAAAGGGATTTCTTTTTTTTTTTTTTTTTTTTTTTTTTTCTAAACACCCGGGGCTGGACTTTCTGCTGGCGTGCAGTGCCGTTTCTGGTGGCTCATGCTACTGCACAGGGGTTTTTGAAGCTGGGGCTGGTCGTGATGTTAGCAGAAAGGCTTACAGCCGTGTGGGGACTTCGAGGCTCCTTCGCTGCAGACCGGTGCTGCTGCTGAATTGCTTGTTTTCCCTTCGACTGCAGTGCACTATCAAAAGATAATCCACCGGGATATTAAACCCTCCAACCTCCTCGTGGGGGAAGATGGGCACGTCAAGATCGCTGACTTTGGAGTGAGCAACGAGTTCAAGGGAGCCGATGCCCTGTTAACCAACACGGTGGGCACCCCCGCCTTCATGGCCCCGGAGACGCTCTCAGAAACCAGGAAAATCTTCTCCGGAAAGGTATTTAATAGCAATTTGAGGGTTTTTGCATTAATCTTCCTTACACACGCTGTCTGTTGCAGATCTAACTATGCGTTCTTCACTCTGCAGGCTTTGGATGTCTGGGCCATGGGAATCACACTGTACTGCTTCGTGTTCGGGCAGGTAATGAGATTGATTTTTCAATACTGTTGGTGGTCCGGGAGGGGTTTGGTGTGTGCCTCCCATGTGCCAGGCACACGGTGGGATTTGCAGCCCGCACCCCTGTTCAAGCAGTTGGGTATTGCCAAGGCAAAATGGGGATGTGTGGGTGGAAATGGGAAACTTCTGCCTGTCCGTGGGATGGATGTAGCCAAAAGGGACATGTTTCTCTTTTTCCCTGGGGAAAAATTCTATGCCTGGACAGATTTTTTAGGAAAAGAGCTGTTGGTGTAATTTGCTCATTTTAAGTCAAATGTTATTTTCATTGCGTTTAAAAGAAGACATCGATATAATAGGAAATCTGCTGGTATTTCCCTATAACTGGCTCCTTGCTCTCCTTAAAACCCTATGAGATCCCAATGCTCGCCTGGCTGCCCCACTGCTACTTCTTGACAGAGGTTGTTGCTTTTCTCATTGCTCTTTTTCTTCATGGTAGTGCCCTTTTATGGATGAAAGGATCCTGAGTTTACACAATAAAATCAAGACCCAAACGCTGGAGTTCCCAGACCAGTAAGTATTCAAAAAAAAACCCTCCTCAGCCCTTATTGTAAAGCTTGCTTGAGCTGTTTCTCAGGCGCTGCCTGGGTGGGACTGGCCCTGCTCCGCTGCGGTTTTGCAAAACTGAGGCTCTGAGCCCTTCTGTTGGCCCTTGGCCCTGGAAAACTTCCTTTGCATTAAACATGAAGGCAAAATCTCTTGGTTTGCAGTTGCCGAAGAAGGAGAGATTGAAGCTGCAGAGGCATTTGAGGGAACGGATTAACCTCTGCAGTTGCTGCCTGGGTGGAGTTGGTGTCGAGCTCTCCCAGCCTCGTACACGCGGGATCACGCTTCGCATTGCCCAAAAAGGGGATATTTTGCTTCCCTGGGTGGTTTGGGGAGGAAGGGCTGCGTGGTACCCAGGTGCAAGAGTATCCGGAGCTGCATCCCTGCCAGGGCTGGGGTCCCTGCCCGGGAAGGCCCACAGCAGCTTGCACTGGGGTGAAGAAGGGGGACAGCATCCATCCCCTTCCCCATCTCATCTCTCCCCTCTCCTTCCCCCAGGCCAGAAGTTACAGACTTCTTGAAGGATTTGATTACACGGATGCTGGATAAAAATCCTGAATCTAGGATTTCGGTCCCAGAAATCAAGGTACTGACCCAACCCCCTGGTGTTGGCTGTGGCTTCACTTCTGTTGGGTTCTCCTTGCTCAGCTTTTTTTGGGAGTCAGTTTGATCGCGCCAGGCTAGGTCCTCCCCCTGTGCCCAGGGCCCCTGGGCAGGTAAGTCCCAGCTCCTTCCCCTGCTCCGGGACCTGCTCAGCTTCGGGACCTTTGGTGCCTACAGAAGTAACAGGCAAAAGGAAATCCCCTGAGTACAGTATTTCCTCTGCTACCAGGAAAGTACTGTGCAACAGCCTTTCGCAGGAGATTTCTGGTCCTCTGCCCCTGCGGGAACCTGGAAGGGGAGAGAAGCTGAGAAAATGGAAACTAAGGTAGGGGGAAAGGATTGCGGGGGAATTGCTGAACCATTTTGTGCTCCTCCTGCAGCTGCCCAAGACGCCAGGTGTGTGGGCAAGGAGAAAGAGGGGTTTCTGTCTTCTGTCGTGCATTAATTCAGTCCAAGACTAGGGCTCGGTGGGTCTCCCTGTCACTACTGCTCATACGTATGCTCTGGAATAAATCACTCTTGCCTCTTGGTGCTGTCTCATCTGTAAGATGAGAGTGAAAATAGGTCGTCTTCCCTAAAACCCACCGAGATACCCAGTGCTGTAGGTCACCAAGGTTATTGCTCAGTTGCATAGATGGGGCCAGCGCTGGCTCCGGATGAGCCGCACTGCGGCATTTTCTGCTCCGGGCTGAGCTGTTCCCCGCGGTGCTGGGGTGAGCTGGCTCGCCAGTGAGATGGCACGTCTCTCCCCTGCTCCCTGGTATTTCAGGAGCACGTAGGGGCCATAGCTTGGGCGAGGAGATGCGTTTGCCAGGCTTGTGTTGTTTGAGTTATGAAAAAGAGGAAATCGTTCCTGACAGGCTGTGTTATTAATTGAAGTTGCACCCTTGGGTCACCAAGAACGGAGTGGAGCTGCTGCCCACAGAGGATGAGAACTGCACCCTCGTCGAGGTGACGGAGGAGGAGGTGGAGAATTCGGTCAAGCACATCCCCAGCCTGGCCACTGTGGTGAGTACGAGGGAGGTGATTGTCTGCGGGCGCACACCGGGGTCCACGCTGCCTCCCGGGGCAGTCCCAAGCAGCTGGAGGTTGCTGCTGAAGGGCAAAAGTGTTGGGCAGGATTAGAGCAAATACCTTCCCTCTCTCGGAAACAAGCGCTGCAAGACAGGGTCTCAGCATCTCGCCGGAGGCGGCCGTACCCTGCGGTGCGGGGGAATATTTCAGAGCGGTCCCAAAGGGACCTGTCAGCAGGTTGCCAGTCTCCACGCTTGAGCTGGCTGCCTAAATATCGCTGTATTTGCTCAGGGCAAAAGAGCATCTAGTCCAGGACCTGCCATGACCGGGAGTGGGTGTTTTCACCAGGCACGAGGAGCTCCTGCCCTGCTCTGCCCGTCTGGCCGTAGGGGCTGCGGGAGCTTCCCGGGATGGAGATTTTATCTGGGCCACGGCGTGCGCCAGCCCCCGCCTGGAGCTATTCTTGGTGAATTCATCTCATCTCTTTTCAAGCTCATATTTTTATTCTCGGCAACCTGCTGTGGTGGTGAGAACCACAGTGTAACCCTGCCCTGTGTGGAAAGTGAAATCCTTTTGGGTTTTGAACCTAATGATTTCTTTGGGTGCCCGCTAGCCCTCGTGCTAGGAGAAACAGCGAGCGACCATTCGCAGTTCCCTGGTGCGGCGTTATCTGCCTGTAGACACCCAGGCTGTGATTTTTGTTGAAGTACAGGTCTCCCTTTGAAGCCCCTTTTCCATCTCGTGGCTGTGCCCACATCTGGCTCCATTTCTGGAGCTCTCTTCTGCTTCGGTGCCCTGCAGAAGTCTCTTCAGCCGCCAATACGTTAATATGCAAATGTGCCATGCGCTGCTCAAACTGAAAAAGCAGATCTTGCTCTAAAGAGATCACCATTGATGAGGGGTTTTCCCCCCTTTCTCCTGTTCGGAGGGGACTTGCCGCAATGCAGCGGAGGATGGCTCAGTGTTCCCTGCCCCACTGAAAATCCAGGTGTGTTTAGCGCAGCTCAGGGCAAATAAGCTTTTACTGCGACTCTTGCCTCTTAAATAATGCGCTGCCTCCAGGCAGATCTTGTATTTTCCCATTTGCATTTGTTCTTCAAAATTATCCTCCAGTGCCTGATCTTTGTGCGTCCAACTGCAGGTGTTAATGCTCAAGTACGAGATTCACATGGCTTTGACTCTCGCAGAAAATGCCTTCCCCCGCAGGACCCTGCTGGCATGCGCGTTTCAGACGTGTAAGGGCTCTCGGTGCACTGTGGTGAGCAGCTAAACGAGGCACAGAGGGACAAGAAGCAATATCAGATGAGCCAGGGGTTCCCAGAGTGGGATGCACATGCCGAGGCAGGGTCCAGTGCTGCTCATGTTGTTCTCTGCTCCCACCAGCAAAGTAAGTTGGGGGATGCCTGGGAAGAACCCCGACACTTGCTCTGCTCCCAGCAGCCTCCAATTGCAGCTGACACTGGATAACTTTGTGTTTTGCAGCCAAAGCTAGACAAATGGCCAATTTTTTCAGCCTGGTTTTGGTAAACAGTAAGGCAAAATTGTGTTGGTTCCTTCCTTCCCCTCTCCCTTTCTAATGAATTCTTCTGCCAGGTAATCGTGGGGAACTGGGAATTTGCAGGTACTGGATGCAGTAATCAGTGAAACCTACTTCTGGGGGGGAGAAAGTCTTCCCAGACTTGGCTTTGCTCTCCTTTCCAGCCTCTCACACCTAGCGTGGCTCTCGTCCACGTGTTCAGTTGTTGCACCATGGGTTTCAGACGAGGATACAGCCCCTGTATTAAGCAGCTGGAGACTTGTAAACATGCTTCCTTCTGTTTTGTTTTGTTTTTTTAAAGAGAACTTTGGCTTGTTTTCACTAGTTTTCTTAATTACTTGGGCATGAGGGCTGGATGTTCTGGTTGCTCTTGAATGAAAGGAAAGCATCCCTGATGAACTCCAATCTGGTCTTGCAGATCTTGGTTAAAACGATGATCCGGAAGCGATCCTTTGGGAATCCGTTCGAGGGGAGCAGGAGGGAGGAGCGGTCATTGTCCGCCCCCGGGAACCTGCTGCCGTAAGTGTCATCACCTCGCCTCAGCCTGAAAAGATGTTTGCAGCTTGTCTTAATGCTCTGGAAATCACTGCAAAGCACAGGAGGAGAATTCGAGGAGCTGGGCTTTGAATCTTTCATGTGGAGCCACGACTGGGACGTTAACACACCCTCTGTCTGACCTGTAACCGTTTTGTGGGATGATTTTTGTGATATGGCATATCCTGCCCCTCCGATGGGCTGAAAAGCATCTTTTTATGGCACTTCCAGCCTGTCACATGGGAGCTGGGGGAGACGACAAGTGCTCAGGGTCCCAAAAGTCCCATGGCAGGGAAGGGGCGGATGCTGGTGTCTCATTGTCTGCTTTGCCTTTTTCTGACTCGCTCAGCAACTGTTTTATTTCCTTTTAAAGCAGGAAACAAGGCAGTGAAGATAATCTGAAATGCAATGACTCGCCCAACGTGGGAGAGGAGGAACTTCTTTCGTGAACATCAACTTTATGGTTCTGTTGAGCAGCTTGGTCCGGGGCACGTTATTAAAGTGTGCAGTTGAGGATAAGCGACATTAACAGAGCCTACACCAAACACAGCATGACATGGCGCTATTTCAGTATAATGCTGGATGTAGAGCTTACATAGCAGCATGTTATAAGACATCCGACTACTCGTCATAAACATTGAACATCTCCAATCGCTTGGACTGCTGACTTCTTGTGGGAAAGGTGCTGGCTGATAGCAGAGAGGTGAGCTATGGTGTTGAGCAGCAACAGTGCTTTGCAAAAAAAAAAAAAAAGCAGTCAAACAAAAATGCATTTGGAACTGCTTTTACCTGGTTTTAATGCCAAATAATTTCTGGGGACTAACGCCAGCGTCCCAGGGGTGTTGTATGCACATCGCGTAGTCGGTGGGCACACGCAGAAGGGTGAAGCTTTTGCCAAGTGGCATACACAACAGTAAAACTACACGTGTGCACTTTGAGAGTTCACGACCTACCGGAAATGTTGTTGCATCTATTTCTTGTCCTTCTGGTTTGTTTTTAATTGACTCCTTTTTAACTGCATGAGAAAAAAGCAAAAACCCACCTTTTCAGCTTTTTAAAGAATGCCTACCTTTGAGAGCCAAGTTGTATTAAACAGCATCTTTGGGACGTTCAGAAAGTGAGGTTAATTACCGCCTAAGGTAATTAATGCCTTTCCTAAGGTCTTGGTGGGACTAGGACTTGGTAAGTTGAGTATTCAGTGTATGAAAGGAAAAGGTATTTAAGGGCTTAAGTTCAGTCTGAACTATTTTTGCTGCAGATATATGAGTGAAAGGTGGTGTTTAGCTGAATGTTTGTTTTGAACAGCAGAGGAAGCACTAACAACAGTTTGTTTCTAAATCTTTTACTTGATCTAGGTAGATATATTATTAAATACAAAATTCAGGGTAAAATCCTTCACTTCCATGTACATTACATGGTTTACTACAATTAAAAATAATACAACTGATGCTATTTTTTAAGTATAGACTTAGGGCTTGCTTAGAATTTAAGATCTAATGAAATACTTAGATTAGCTAGTAATTTTCAGAGAAACTTTTGTTTTCCAAACTCTTAATCTGGATTTTGGGGCCAATGCTATGTATTTTTTGCAAGTTCGTTACCAGTAATTTGTGAATGCCTGTGGATCAGAGGCTTGTTAGTAAATTAAGTGTATATCTAATTCATGGATTGTTTCTTACAAAGAGCTCTTTCACCTTCAGTCAGATTACTCTGATTATTTTGTGGTGCTTGTAAAAAAATAATAATCTATCATGTGGTGGGAGAGATTCTCATGTCCAGACTCACTTTCCCAAGTTCTCTGTGCTGGGACAAAGCTGGAGACCAGCAGAGTGTGGGTGAGCTGGAGAAGAATCAGGGTTTGCTTGGGGAAAGGGGTCATGGTAAGTACAGCTGTTTTGTGGATGGAGCGTGGGACTGGGGGGGGGGAAGGTCTGACCTCTTCTCAGTCTGATGTGGTTGTGTGGCCTTGAATGAGGCATTTAAAATGATGGTGTACCTGAAAGAGGGGGAGGATTCGAATGTCTCAAACATGTAAGGGACTGCTCAGGTGTAATTCTTTGCCCGGAGGAAGAAGGCACTAGGAGCGACCCAAGTATTTTGGTTAGTGGTAAGATCTCTGCCTGCTAACCCTGGCCAGGGGTGCCTGGCCTTTACGAAGTGACTGTCCCCTTGTCTTCCTTGATCTTGGGCACTGCAAGCAGCAGAGCACTGGGGTCCTTGGCCCTGCTGCAGTTGGACCTGGCCTGGTAATTCCTGGTTAGGATGTGTCTTTGTTAAAGCTGGTGTAGCATTAGCAAGTGCGCAGGTGCCTACACAAACTGTCCCTTACATCTTTTGATCACTTGAAGCAATGCTCCCCCTAAATTGCAATTTATTGCAACAATACTGAAACATTGTGTTGCTGGTGTCTCTCCAAAGCCAGTGATGATGGTTCGTGGTTTAGGAGCAGTACTGTGGAGTTTGGAGCCATAAGACACGCACTGTTTTCCTCCCATTTTAGTCTGAGGCTATGCCAAAGCCCTGTGGCTTCAGCTATGGGAAAACCAAGCAGGTAACTCGGGTGCCAGGACTACTACAGCAGCCTGCTCCCCCTTTCCTAAACAGGACTTGTCATTGCAGAAATGCGTGCAAGTGGGCAGCTTGGTTCTCTAACCTTGTAAATGGACTTGTTCTGCCAAAAAAGAAAAAAAAAAAAAGGGGATCTGATTATTTATAGCTGGTGCATAGTAATGTGCGTGGTGTGTTTTGTTAAAGGTGAGTTGTAGAGATGCTCTGTGCTGCGTATCTGCAGTGTGTGATTTGTCAGGTGCCTAGCGAGACAGTTTACATTTACCAAACAGGCTTGCCAGATGCAACACAGCTTCTAAACAGAATAAGGTGTACCAGTTCCTCGATGCCCAGCCACAGAGTTACTGGGCCTCAGATATTACCATAGCTCAGCGTCTTACAGCTAGCATGGACTTGGTTCGTAAGCATCCTAAAGCTCAGCACTTCCCGAAGGTGCTCTCCAAAATGAGTGCCAGCTCTGGTAGGGCTGTAGCCAAATGCACATTTCTGAAAAAAACTCGATGTAGATTTTTTTCTTGTTGATTAGTTCTGTTGAAAGCATAAAGCATGGCTGTGTGAGGAAGATCTATCTAAATGCATGACCTGTTAGAGAAGCTGTACTGTATATATAAATCTGCTCAGTTCCCTAGCTGCTGTTCCTTAGTAGTAAAGCTGGCTTTTTTCTTATAGTGAAGTAAACATTTTGCTTGTGCCTTGGAACTGGGCTATAGCTTGATTTCCCCAACTCCCTTCCTTTCAAGCAAGCCCAGTGCTGACTGTAGGCTTAATGCTGGGTACTAAGCCTTTTTGGCTCTGAAAGCACACAGGCAAGTGCTAAGGGGAAACCAGGCCTCTTGTCTTGAGTAGTTTTTCTTGGTGGTCCCCTCTTACCTATCAGGCAATTGATCTGTTTCTTTTCTAAGGTCCTGAACTATTGCTGATTTTTATACTGTTTGTTTAATGACCGAGGCTTGTGTTTCATTCCTACCCCTTTATTATGCATTTAACTTTATCAGGTGTATCAAGTTTAAATACTGTGTATTTACCACTTTTAAATTATATTACCTAAGAAAAAAAAAACCCCAACAACTAAGTGTTTTTCCACACAGCTGTTCAAGCTTCTCTGTACCAGTTGAAATAAATGACATGCAACCAAACCCAGAGTTAGTTGATCAAGTGGAACCATTATCCTGTTTGACTGGTCTTTATCAAGCTACGAGAATTTGCTTGTTGGAAGGGGAGCCTGAAAGCACCTTCCTGTGTTAGTGACAGCTGGTGCTCTACCATTAGTGGGGATCGTGGGCTAGGATGAGACCACAGTGCCTCTAGTCACTGCCTAATCCAACTTGAGCCATTCCATTCACATGCACAGACTAGAGCGCTGACTCTTGGAAAGGCACCGTTTGAGTTGCAACACGCAGCTGAGTGCTCAGCAGCAGGCAAATAAAGAATAAAACAAAACAATAATGCTGTAGGAAACCCACTGTGCTGCTGGAAAAAGGCAGCAAAGCTCCAGCCAGGATGCTGGAGGTATGGAATAGGTCTCAGGGCTCTGTAACACTAGAAAAGGTTCAGAGAAAGGGAAGAGCTGTACCTTGCATGCTAGTGTGATCACTAGAGATGCTCAAGGCCACGTGAAGATAAAAGCCAACAAATTCATTTAAATCAAAGTGTGTAAACCCATTAAATGCAGAAGCCCAGGTACAGGGTCTGGGGGTGGTGGTAAAAAGCATGGGAGGAAGCCAGGGAATAATAGATCTGTTCTGACCAGTTGGTACTAGCATTTGGCTAAGGCCATGCTAGGCTAACCCACCCTGGCCTCTAACTTTCAACTCTTTTCCCTTGGATAGGGTTTTAATGCAACAGAGACAGACAAGGTGTTAGGAGAACCAAGGTGGAGCAGAAGCTGTAGTTGGAAGCAGCACTCTTGCTGAGAGAATCAAGAGGCGAAGCAGACAGCAGCACTGGCTTTGATAGCTCTCCAGTAACAGTTGTTATCTGTGTAAAATGAAGACAGTTCACTGACCCTAACCTTCACAAGCCCTGGGGAAAAATAAACAAGCAAAACCCAGCTTGCAGGACTCCAAGAGGGCTGAGAGAGAAAGTAATATTTTATTAAAAAGAAAGTAAATTTTGAAGTAGTACCATAAAAATTAGACAAAACAGAAAAAAAATTTCTGTAACTAGTAAGCCATTCACCATAGCACAATGGAACCAGACACTGTTTTGGCTCAGCCTGTGGCCACTGGACCTTGGAGGCACAATTAAATAGTAGGTGCAGGCTCTGCTAAGCATCACAGTCCGTCAGGGCAAGGAAAAGTGATTTGACAACAGCAAGGAGCTGCTCTCCTAAGGTTAGGCAACACCTGGCAGGGGCCACATTCACTATAAGGGAGAATCTGTGCCTGTTACCCTTTGCTCTCTGCTCCTGGTGAGCTCCGGGAAAGGAGGACTGTCAAAATAACAATGTCAGAGCAATCCCTGACCCAGGCTTACCCAGTGCAGAGGCTTGCATAAAAGCACAGTTGTCCCTGTGTGCTTAGTGCAATTAACCTGGAAAGACAGCAAACAAGGAGCAGACCCAGTTCTTCTCTCTGGGGTTGGCTCCAGCCAGCAAAAGTAGTGAAGAGTAGTCAAGATGGTCCCTTTCTCAGGTTTGTTCCCCCCTTCCTTCCAATGAAGAGGGGGTGGGTCTCATGGCAGGGTCAGAGTAACGTTCACAGCAGCAGTTCACAGCAGCAGCTGGTGCTGTAGCAGCAGGAGGTCAGGAGTTTGTTCCGTATGTCTCGCTGCCTCCCTGCAAGGACCAGAGGTTACAGTTCTCTGCCAGAAAACTCTTCTTTCTCCTCATTCCTCTCACATAAAACCCTCTGTGCAGGCAAGCTACTCTCCACTACTCAGACTTTACATTTCCAGTGCCATAAGGTCTTTCGATTCAGAAATCCACCCTCTGCAGCAACACTTCCCACCAAGCACAGGGCTGCAGGGCTGAGCTCTACCCTCAGCACCAGTCAAGCAACCCCACTACCCCACTAAATTCTCCTACTGTCCAAACGGATCATGTGGATCCTGAAGGGAGGCGTAGCTGTGGCTGTCAGCATACTGCTCTCAGAAAATACCAACCCATTGCATGGGTTTGTTCACAGCAGCAGGAACCCCCAAAAGCCAAGAAGGAAGGATTTGATGGGGACAGACCTGTTGTCTACAGCTCTCAGAAGGCAACTGCCAAGGACTGCAACCCAAAAAAGAGGTGCAGTGGGAGCATGACAAGTTCTTGAACATACATTTCCCTCTCTAAGAGTGGTTGCCCAGGAAACATGACAATATTTGTTTCTAGTGCTCCTCCCTGCAACAGCTTTGAGGTAAAAATGAGCTTCTCCGAGGAAGACAAAGTTTCCTCAGAGCTGTGGTTCAAAATCCCTGTTTGATGTGGACTTCCTAAATCCTGTTTCAGAATCTCTCCAGAGTCAGAAGAGGAAGCAACTTTGACTTCACTCTGCCTTCACTGATGCTTACCAGTTCATAATCCTCCACATATTTGTATTTCTTCTCCCGATAGTAGTATTTCTTCTTCATGCAATACAGAACAACAATGTCACACAGCACTGTTGCCTAGTGGAGATTGAAAGCGTTTAAGACAATGATCCTCAGAACTGAGGCACTAATCCAGAATTGAGTCCAAGTGCAGACAGCATCACTTACCACGCCAAACAGTGCTAAGCCAGAGCCGATGTTAATCATTGTAGGAATTACATCAAATTTTCCTGCCTAGAAGACAGTTACAAAGGTGAGTATGTTTTTCAGCATCTCTGAAAGCTCTCACTGCAAGACCTCCAGGAATTAAGTCACCCTACCTTTCCAAACACTATGATATCAAAGCGGATGCCATAAGCTTTGACAAGCGTCCGTGATTCAGTGCCATTACTATCCTTGTAGTATTTTGCAAACCTGGAAAAAAGATAGGTCAGAGCTTAGCTGGAAATTTTGAGGTTGCTTATGTGATCATGCAACATCCAGGTGTGTCCCCCAACCCAAGAGGATGGGCTGAACATTGGTACTTCCAGAGACAAGCCCCAAATGATGGAGGGAGATTTCATGCAGACAAGCACATATAGGAGAAAAGCCCAGAACAGGCAAATTTAAGACGGCAGCGAGCACAAGCCAAATCAGGAAACTTGCAAAACATAGGAAGGGGAGAAAGTTAGCTTTAGTAGGGGAGCAGAAGAACAGACAGGAAGAAATTCAACAACACATGAGAATCAGCCCCCTCAGACAGAGGCAAGCAGGAGGCTGCAGGAGTGCAGGCAGCCACGAGAGGGCAGGGCCGGGAGCAGGCAGCGAGGGAGGCAGCACAGCTCAGCCTGGCACACAAAGGCGGTTCCTTGTCCCGCACAATGTGACTCGCAGGCAAATGATAGGGAAAAGGGATGAGAACAAATAAGTGACATCAGACTTACTCCGCCACATGGTTGACTAAGCCAGGAGGAAGCAGAGAAGAGGGTGGAAGAGAAGAGGAAGGATTGGTAAGAGGCTGCACCACGGTCTGGAATTAGCAAGAGCACTTCAGAACCCGCACCAGCTGGGCTGCAATATCCTCTAGCTGGTCTTGCCTGACACCCCAATACCTGCTGGCCTGGCACCTCCCAAACACACGCTTGTGCTGTCTGCCTGACAGCAGCTTCTTAGTGAATTCATTCAAGTTCCACCAAAAGAGATCCCCTGTGCTAAGTGAGAGTTTGTGATTCTAGAAACAAGCATAGCCCTGAGCCACGTTTCCTCATGAGCAGGACTGTTGCAAGGATCCTGGCAAGGTGGCCAATCCATATTATTATAGCTCTGAGTCTGGATGCAACCAGCTACCCGGCTCTGCACTGGTGCTTTTACTGGAGGTGCTGGACCTATCCATACTGGCCAGAATGTGTATGTGGTGGTGTATGCCAGAAGGATACTCCTGGTGCAGATATGGTCTTCAACTGACAGAGCTACTTTCTAGAGGTTAGTTTTTCCCTCATGCACAACAAAGGAGGTGCTTCAGTCTCCCACCCCCACATCCCAGCCCCTTCAAATACTGCCCTATCAGCACACCCTGAAACAGTCAGTTCTCACATTGCCATGCCATGGGAGGCTGGCCCAAATGGTGGCCCAAATGGTCACCCAAATGCTGATGCAAATATGACTCAGACAGTGATGCAATCAGTGGAGCTTCACTGACCTTCCCCCTCCGCTGTGGTTTGCACTCAGTGAGGATCCAACATGCTCTATGTTTTACAGCATCAGAGAAACTCCAAGTTTTACAGCACCATTGAAAGTCCAAGGACTACCCGCAATTGCCAGAGGAGTGCAGGCAGCCTGTAACACTGTGCCAGTGGCAGACTGAACCACAGGGACACCAGGTGCCCTCTATAGCCACATTACCTGAAGTTGTAGCCAGGTGAGACGGTGTGGGCAGTGTCCTTGTTGTCGAGGCGCCGGAAGGAGTACTTTGGCACACAGTGGGAAGCAGCTCTGTCAAGGTTACAGTCCCAGTTGATCTGCAGTGCCATCACTCCACCCTGCCAAGTGGAGGAGAGGAGAAGGTGAGCAGTCCAAGTGGCCAGCCAGCCCAGCACTAGGCTCTCTGCTGACCAGGACCCTGATTTACTGGCCCTTGTCCCAATCCCAGTCAAACACGCTTTCCCGCTGCTACAGAAGGACCTTGCACATAAGCCCACCCAAACAAGCCAAGGCCAAATATTTGTTAAGTAGAATTGACTCCAGTCCCTCCAGCCAGAGCAGCTCTCCATTCTGCAGCTACTCTGCATCCTGTGGCTCATGCCATGAGGCAGAGGGGGACAACCACCTACTGCTCCTCTTCTATACAGCTGAGGCCCAAGACAAGGGTCGGCCAAATACCTCCACAGCCATTTCCTGGAAGTTCTGCCCTGCAGCTTCAACTATTTTCCCTAAACGAAAGATAGGGCAGAAGGGATCTGTCTGGGAGTCATAGATGCAGTT
Source organism: Mycteria americana (assembly GCF_035582795.1). NCBI lineage: Eukaryota > Metazoa > Chordata > Aves > Ciconiiformes > Ciconiidae > Mycteria > Mycteria americana. Next base: position 11,292,917 of record NC_134377.1, read on the forward strand.
CTTGAGGTAGGTGGAGTTGATAGTGGAGAGGATGTTTCGCCTACAGGGGAACAGAGAGAGATCTGTTGCATCTTCTTCCACTCCTCCAGCTCCCCTTTACTGTCCAAGAGACCAGACAGCACAATGCCCCACACACTATTTACTTGCTGAAGTTGAACTTGGGGTACCAAATGTTGTTCTTCACCAGAATGGTGAAGTTCTCAGCTTCTTGCAGGAACGCTGGCCTACAAAACAATAGGAAAAGTAAATTAGTTTCACTTACATTTTCACAAACAGGACTCTGCAGGGTGCTTGGTGATCACCTCTTCAGCTCTTCCCAGTAGTATCCCATAGGGAGAAACACAGGCTGCATACCACTAGCCTGCTCTCAGGAGGGCCACTGCAGAGTAGGAAGACAAGGCACTCACTTGGGTATGTGATAGTCATCCTCCACAGGGCACCATGCAAAGACTTCACAGGTCTTGATGCTGTTGTTGTACAGTACACACTCCCCAGTTTGGATGCCTGGAAAGACACGTGAATGGAGGTACTACCAAACAAAAATACAGACGCAGTATTTGCCCTGTGATACCTCCTCACTCCATAAGGTGAAAGCAATCTGCTCAGAGGTGAAGTGTCAGTACCAAGACCCCCATTATCTTCCACTGCAATTTGTAGTGCAATTTCAGAGAAAGAAGCATCAGGTCCTTTTTCTGAGTCAAATCCTCATCTACGTGCAATACTGCTTCATGGACTCAACGTCTTGAAAAAGCCCTCATACTGTTTGCCAACTCGCCAAAGCACACATCTATCCAGCATCCACCCAACACAGTCTAAGCCCATCTGCTTTCCCCCAGAAGAAAAATCAGAGCTTCCCTTTCAGTTCTCTTAGGTGTGAGAGAATGAGAACAAGGAGACTGAAGTGAAATGCTGCTTCTTCACAGGAGGGAAGGCACAGCATAGAGGTATCACAACACAGACTGAAAGGAGCCCTTGCAGCAGGCTTCTTACCATTGCTGTGGGTGCTGACATATCCTGGAACACAGTCGTTCCTCACCTTACACTCTGTTTCATCATCTGGAAGCTGGAGAGGAACAGTAATTACACTAAACTCTATGAACTCTCTCCCCCGCACTCCCACCCATACAAGGCAGTATTAAAGCAGATCCTGTACCTACCTCTGGGCAGTGGCCTTGGTGCTGGTTCAGTGTGAGTATCACATTGGTCATGACAAACACAGTGTTCTCCTCCTGAACATGCAAAACAAGAAGGAAATTTAAGAGTGACAGTCTGCAAAGAATATCCAAGGCACTGCCTCAAATGTCTTTGTTGACAGAGCCCAGGTGGCCCCACAGAGGGGACTTGCTTTGGACAATGCTGGTGTAGCACTAAAGGAGCAGATTCCCACATGTATCGCCTGATGCTGCTGCCTTTAGGCAGAGGAAGGACTGTGGGACTAGCAACCCTTTCTGTCCTCCCACTTGGCCCAAATTTCCTCATTCACATTATGAAAACAGAGATTGCTCCTCAGGGGAGTCACAAGGCAGGAGCAGAAATAAAGCTCCAGCTGCAAGTCTGAGCACAACTCCCACTCTTTTTTTTTTTTTTCCCCCCAATATATCTATCAGAAATTTGACCAGTCCTGGTTTCTCCAGGGAGCACCACTTCCACTGTTTTCAGATCTGTACGATTCAGGATCTGTTGTTTGCTTCTGCTCCACTGATATGCAAATATGATCACTCAGCCAAAATCTGGCTAAATCTGTCACTTTTTTCTGCACCACATCTCACACGGACAGAGTGACCCACAACCAGCAGCTTCACCGTGCCTGCCAACCCCGAAGGCCACCACATATTGCCCACACAGCACAGATTCCCACAGACACAGTCAATCAGTAACTACAGCAATATCTCCTGTTCAGTTCCGGATCAAGTGACTTGCAGGCTATTCCCAGGGTTCCTCCCAACAAATTAACTTTGAGTTGTTTGCTTTAGAAAGCAGTAAGGAAGAGGACACGTGGTTATTGTTGCAACTTTTTCCTGAAGCCTGCCAAATTCTCCTTCCTATATATGTACACACACAGACACACTTTTCTTGAAACAAGCTTCCCCAGGGCTAGTGGTGCAGGTGCTCAGCATGATCTGCAACAAACCAACGCTGCTTCATTCTCTTGTATCAAGGCCACACTGGAAATGAAGCTGCTCCAGATCTCAGTGGACTTTGGCAGAGCAGCAGCTGTTTGTTAGAAAACCCTTCCTCTGCATGTGAAAGTGATTGATACCTGAGGAGGGATGACATAGTCAGCTACATCCCAGATCTTGGGTCCCAAGGTGGACGTGTTTGTCAGCGTTACTCCTTTCACCTTTGTGGTTACAGAACTGACCACAGAGTCTGTTTCCTGGTAGCCCTTCTGCCACAAAAAGACCCAGCTGCAAGAGAAGGTTTGCAAGAAAGAAACAACAAAAAACAGATAAACACCATAAGCCAGCACAAGCAGTGAGAATTTCTCCTTTTTTTGCGTGTCACCTGAAAGGGCCAGTCCACATAGCTTCATAGCGTTTCCCTACAAAAGGGTCACAGGACTAGCAATCTTCCTTCTGGGTTTTTTCTTTTTTTTTTTCCCCAGAGTGGTTTGGCAGGCTGTAATTATTGCTTTTATGCACGCTCCTGCCGGGTGAATGACCATCACCCTCCGGGACGGTCTCTGCTTCTGAGGGGTCCTGTCCTGTCTGCAGCTGCCTCTAAGCAGCCCTACAGTCCCAGTTAAGGCCGCCCTGTTAAGCTGTCCCACCACCTGCCTGTCACCTCTCGGTGTTCGCACCCACGACGGCTGCCGCGGGCGAGCTCCAGCCTCCCCTCAGCCCCGCGGCGGACGCTTCCCGCCTCCCCAGCCCAGCCGAGCCCGCGCATCCCTGACAGAAAAGGGGGCCCCGGCAGCCGGGAGCTGCCTCCCCGCCTCGCCCTGAGGGAGGCGGCCGGCTCCCGCCCCTCAGCCCAACGCCCCCGGGAGCTCCCAGCGAGGAGCTGCCCTTCCTCCCTCACGGCAGCCGCCCCGAGACGCCCCTCGCCTACAGCTGCGGCTGCGCTGCCCAGCGGGGAGGGGACGCAGGCCGGCGGCGGGGCCCACCCGCCTGCTCACCCACCCGTCCGCTCACCCGATCACGTAGGCGAGGATGGCGAGCTGCACCCCGCGGTTGATGAGCCCCACTTTGCGGCTCCGGATCAGCACGATACGGGGGGTGTCGTACTCGAAGAGGAAGCTGTGGAAAGCCCCGCACGACGCCATGGCGGCGGGGGCCTGGAAGGGCGGGCGGGAGCCCCCACACGCCGGGCAGCGGCTGCCGCAGCCCCGCGGAGCCACAGCGCCCCGAGCAGCCCGGAGAGCGCTCCCGCAGCCCCGGGGCTTGTACCGGCTCGGGCCCTTGATTGCCGGCCCGCCTCCCCGCCAGCTGCGGGCTGCCTGCCAGCCGCCGGCCCTGCCCGCGGCCGAGGAGGAGGAGGAGGAGGCGGCGGCTGCCCGGAGGCGTCGCAGCCTTTCCCCTGGCTGTTTTCGGCAGGGAAAAGCGGTTCGCCACCGCCCTGACCCCTTTGGGGCTGCCCGGGAAAGCCCGGGGCTCGGCAGCCAGGGCAAGGCTCTGCCCTGAGGCCTCCCGCTGCTGTAGCTCTGCTGTTGCGTGGATACGGGGTTGGGAAGTGCAGGTGGTGGGTCATCCTGAGGAGGATGCTCTCACCCTAGTTGCTAAATCTGGGACTTTTTTTCCCATGCTGCTCATTGTTAGCAAGTTTATGGGGAGTTTTTCACCTCCATATTGGCCAGACATGAGTCAGCCGTTACCTGGAAGTCTGCTGCTGTCAGCCCTATGCTGAGTCTGGGCTAGTAAGTCTCACAAAGAAGCTTGACAGATCACCTCAGGCAAGGGCCATCCTAACACCAAGATGTAACTTGCAGCCAGCTCAGGGCAAGGACAGAGCACCTGCCTGCAAAAGACAGCAGAAGCATATCTTAAGACTGTCACCCTCCCATCCACAATGAGCAAATCCTTTATTTATCCTCTTGCAGAATTAATCTTTGCTATAGAAGCAGAGATCTGCACCATCTAATTCATGTACCTTCCACCTGATGCTGAGCCGCCCAACACAGTCCTTATTTTAGAAACACCACCATAACCCTCATAACAGCAGGTAAATCATTAGAGATGAAGCAAACTGACAAACTGGCAGTGGGAATTTCAGACAGTATGAAACTATTTAAGAGACTTTGAGCCAGATATAGATTAGTAAAACGCTCTATTTATTACAAAAACAGCCAAAACTGAAAGGATGAAAAAAAGGGGGGAGAGGATAAGGATATATACAAATGTGAAGGGAGATGAAAATCACAGTCTTAAGTGAATATTCAGTGTAATTCTTTCCAAAAGGAGAGTCAGTTCATGTGTCAGAACAGGAATGCATTAACACCAACTGTAATATTTTCCCACTCTAGATATATAAGATGCTGCAATATGAATGTTAATACAATTAATGCATATTACAACTGAAGATACAAATACAGCTGGCATAATCTGCCAGCAATATATCTTAGAATATATATGGCAAATGGAAATGGCAAACTGCTGGGTTAGCTCAGAAAGAACAAAGCTTAGTTGAAAGGAGTGCAGAATATACATGTTACAATCCTTCTCACCTTGTTTCTACAAAAATAGAACATGTCCAAGTATAACAAAAAGAAAGAACTGAAAAGGTGTTGGAGCACAGATTAATCTACCCCAAATTTGCTGCTCCTCGGCTGTACTCTGGCCTTATGCATCATAGCACAAAGCAACTCGCACTGTGCCAAGTTTAGTAGGAGGAGGTGTAGGAGGCAAGGCCTGTTTGAAGCTAAGAGCAAACAGGAGCCCAAAGTCCAACATTAATTTCAATGAGTATGAATGAAATGCCCAAAAATATTACACAAAGACAGTAAAAGTACTTTTCATTGTAATTCCTGAGTTTAAGCTAAAAGGAGTACTACAAAGAGAACAGTGGGGCTTTTCAGAAAATGCTTTGTCTGTGTCACTGAAATAACCTAAAACCAGCCTGTTTAATCTGGATGGACCGTGAGGCCTTCAATGGCAAGTTATGAAACTAAATGCTCAGTGGCCTCTTTCTAGAGCTTCTTGATCCGGAGCTGCAAGAAAGGTGGTGAGGCTGGGGGAGAAAAATGCTCAGGACCATGTTTTCAAGTGACATCTCTTTTGGACTTCCTTCCTTCAGGGGTCATGCTTTGAGATGGACTCTTGGCTCCATCTTATTTTCAGGGTGCTGGTTGTCTCCTGACTCAGCTGGGATTCTGGTATGCCCCAGTGCAAAGGCAGGAGGCCTGGAACCTCCCACTAAAATGTGGCCCTAAGAATTCACCCCAGAGCCTACATTTCCAAACCACATAGGGTGACTCACAGGATGAAGCAAAGGCAGAAGCAAGCATTTTAGCTCAAGGTATTTGTTCCTCCATGCTAAGCTGTAGGCAATTGTGCCTCTCCAAAGACAGTATACAAGAATTCAGCTGTACTACAGAAGGTTTTGGGAAGTCACATGCTTTCTTCTCTTTTTTTTTAAAAGGTCCGTGAAAGAAAACAAAGGTTAAATATCCAACGTGAGTCACAGTGTGAGCTCAAGTTGTGCTACATCCTCATTCCATCTTAAAGCCAGTATAGCTGTTGACTGCTTTGGGATAAGTATCTCTAATTTTCCACCTGCAGCAGCTTGGGATGATGGCTCTGTCTTCCAGATCAAGAGTGCCAAAGCACCAGTGAACGTATTGCTTGTAAGCAAGGTGACACAGCTGGTTGTTGATATTGCCATCCGCCAAGTCCACAAAGGGGTCTTTGTAGAGAAGGGCTTTCTTCAGGGCGTGACTGGACAGCACCAGCTGCTGAAACCAATGGGAGGTTGTGATGCACTGCCCTTTTTTCCTTCGGCAGCAGAGCTGCTCATGGTACTTCTGTGTTGGCTGGCATTTGCCACAGCAGCACCACTTTTGGCAGTCTGGGGAAGAGGACCCTTGTCTGAGAGGCTGCCCCAGCTCATATTCTTCATTATCATGGTTCTCGTTGGACTCACTGGTGTGCATTTGCTCGGATTCTTCATTATCATGGTTCTCGTTGGACTCACTGGTGTGCATTGGCTCGGATTCTTCATTATCATGGTTCTCGTTGGACTCGCTGGTGCAGCAGCTGCCAGCATCACAGAATTTCACAGGGTGGCTCTGCAACAACAATTCCCAACATAAATTAAAGAAAACAGCATTTGCTGCTTCATCCAACTGCAGAGAGAATTTACAACAGTGATCCTCACCATTGGGTTTTTCATTTGACACAGCACAATAGGGATAATGATGATAGATCAGCAGATCTGGAGGAGGATTGTCTTTCTGTGTTGCCAACGCCCACCCTAGCGAAATCGAATCGACACCTCGCAAGTTGTTTCAACACCAACGCACTCCCGCTGGCACATACCTACCACAGGAAAGCAGCAATTTTTAGCTGACTCTAGAAAATATATCCTCTGGTCACAGGACCTATTAACTTGAAGTGGACAATAGGAATCTAGTTTTAGTCCCTCAGAATCTAATCTGGAAATATTGGGGTTGGGGGTGGCAGAAACCCAAATCAGTTTGGAATGACAGTTCTTCCCTCTGAAGGGAGGATCCCAAAGGTTAAGTGTCTGTCTTTACCTCAACAATGCTGCCTTGAGCATGGTGCAAGCTTGTTTTCAGAGGCTTCTTTATCAAGGTAACATGTGGCTCATCAACACAGGACACATACATCACCAGTGCAGCAGAAGAAATAAGCATTGTCAGCTGAAGTAGTTACTTGGAGAACTGGGGACAAGCACAGCATAGATCTGACCTCAGGGCTTGGGTTCTGCAGTCTGTACTCCAATAACAATCCCCTGCAACTGCATGTTGCAAGGGCCCATATTTTGAGTATCCGGAATAGCAAGGACATGGGGAGCTGCAGGGACAGAGGGAACAGGAAGAGATGGTATGGAACTAACTGTAGGAGTGTGGTTGTGCACGGCCTTTAGGTACTCTCCTCTTCACTATTCTTTAAAAATACATATCTAAAATGCTGGGGGATTAGTAGAGGCAGCCTAGAGAAATAACCATTAATATCTTGAAAAAGAGGAAGAGGCAACAGAAGTTGGCAGGGAAGAGGCTTTGAGCAATGCCCTCTTCACGGACAACCCTGTCATGACATCCTTCTGCTGTTTTGAAGGATCACTATTCCCTGCAGGTTGCCCTGATAGAGGTGGTGTGACTCTGCCATGCCAAGGTTGTGTGTAGAGCCCACTGCACTCACGCGGTGCATGCTGTCCACAGCTCCATGGAAGCTTCCTGCATCAGCTGCATTTTTGTATCCATAGAGCAACAATTTACATTCTTTACCGGTCTTGGATTCAGCACAGTCTCACACTTTTTCCTGTTGTAAATTTTGTAGAATGGTAATTTGCCAGAGCAATTACCTACACAAATAGCAATTTCAATGGCACTCTGTCCTGATTTCGGCTGGGATAGAGTTAATTTTCTTCCTAGTAGCTGGTATAGTGCTGTGTTTTGGACTTAGTATGAGAATAATGTTGATAACACACTGATGTTTTAGTTGTTGCTAAGTAATGCTTACACTAGCCAAGGACTTTTCAGCTTCCCATGCTCTGCCAGGTGCACAAGAAGCTGGGAGGGGGCACAGCCAAGATAGTTGATTCAAACTGACCAAAGAACCATTCCATACCATATGACATCATGCTCAGTATATAAACTGGGGGGAGTTGGCTGGGGGGCAGTGATCGCTGCTTGGTGACTGGCTGGGTGTCGGTCAGCGGGTGGTGAGCAGTTGCATCACTTGTTTTTTTCTTGGGTTTTGTTCCCTCCCACCTCATTATTTTCCTTTTCATTATTATCATTATCATTATCATTATATTTCGATTATTAAACTGTTCTTATCTCAACCCACAAGTTTTCTTACTTTTACGCTTCAGATTCTCTCCCCCATCCCACTGCAGGGGGAGGGTGAGCGAGTGGCTGTGTGGGGCTTGGTTGCTGACTGGGGCTAAACCACGACACACTCACAACCTGCACATGAAAGAAAAGCAAGTAGTGATTCCACTTTCATAATGAGACTGTATCTCCAGAACTGGTTTTATTAACACAAAAAATAAGTCTCTCACCAAACCAAAACAGGAGATCATGGACCCAATGTTTTTAATGAGTTCAATGCTGTTAAATTTTCTACCCTTAAAGAAAGTAGAAAAAAATAACTGGGAGGCAAGATCTGTTACCATTCATTCAGCTTAATGGCTTTTCTCTTTCTGTCTCTTCACAATGTATCTTTGTCTCTTTACAATTCAATCAATCCCAAAATTTCATAGACCATCTCAGATACTTTGCAGGGGAGAATAAACAACTGGAGGGGGAAACAGTAGTGACACACGGAGTTCCTGACAATAACATGACATCATGATCATACCTGCTATTGTCTCAGTCTTAAACAACAACCCTGCCTCTCTCCCAGCCCTGCCATTTCATCCTCAGCTTTGCTCTCCTATGCTGCTCAGTTCATTTTTGATCTACTCATCTGACATGACTTCCATCCCAGAATGATGGACAGGAGAGAGGAGAAGGGTATATGGGAGAAGTGGGACTAAGGAAATAGCAAGCTTTCTTCTCTCTCCATAAGGAAAAAGAATTGCATTTACTGTGCTGAAGGCAAGGACATCAAACCGTATTCTGTAGGCTTTGAAAAGGGTTCTCTGCTCCTTCCCATGTGGTAGCTTGTAGTACCTTGCATATCTGCAAAAGAGTAAATGAGGATCTGTGCAGCTTCCCTGGGGGATATAACGCCATGAGGCTGCAGAACACAAAAAGAGGCGTAGTTTCTTCTCCCTTCTTCCTCCAGCCCTTTCAGCCTTCAATGAAGGTGCTGAGGCCAGCTTGATGAACAGTATTTTGCCCAGCATCTGACCTGGCAGTCTAAACTAAATTAATACATATATAGAGACTTAGACAAATTAAAAATCCAACTAATGTCCAATGAGTGTTTTGCTGTCTCAATACAGATTGGAACCTGAAGCTGCAGAAAGAAGTTCAATCACAGGTAAAGCAGATAGAAAACCCCAGCAAGGATATGTGAGGAGCTGGCAATGACAAGAGTGCCCATGCTCTGAAGGCTTTAACATCATGTTATCCAAGACTAACTCTGAACTCCTGAGCACACTTCAGCATGCTGGATATCAGCCATTTTCCATTCTTCGATCAGTAGAGAGTGGCAAGAATCATGTGAGCCTTTACTAACTTCCAGTTTCTTATTCTATCAAGAACATGACCCTCCTGATGCACAGCTCACATCAGCTTATGGATCAATAAGCAGTCACAGAGCATGGAACAAAGAGATCTTTTTAAATCTGACAATGAAAAGCTGGCAGTACAGACAAAATCATTACATTAAACTGAAAGACATACTAAAACACACAATGGTACTAATATCCAGCCTCTGATAACAACACATATATATCTTCTGACTCAGACATGTTGTCAGGACTTAAAGTGCTGTATTGTTCTTGACTGGTTTACTTGAGTGATCTCTAAGTCCTGTTCTCCTTCATTCAGATAAATAATTTGAACGGGAATTTGCTTAGCCAAAGGGACAGAAGGTCAGTTCCAGGGGCGGAAGATACTCACAGATCACTCTATCATTGCTAATAAAATTTTGTTTTATAGTTGGTTGCCTGTTCAAGTACTGAATGAGTAAACTGTTTCAGAGGATGTGTCTGGTGTAAATGCCATCAGCTCAGCCCTCTGCTTTCTAACATCTCCAGGTACTCATTCAGATGATAGAGACATCTAAAGAAAAATACGTTTTCCTCCTTTCCTTTCTCTTTGGGTTCAGTCCCTGCTGCTCTGCTTTGCCATCTTGATGCTAACAAACCAGCCCAAAGCAAGCTTTTACTTGATTCCACCCTCTCCTGCACATCCTACTGCAAGCTAAGTTTGGCAGACTTTCAGAGTTCCCTAGATCATGCGATCATTTGCTTCCCATTCACCACGATCTGATTTGTATTCTCTGAAGGCAGTGAGTCACTCAGAAAAACACATTGTAACGTGTTCTCCTTTCTCCTTGCTTGCACAGACATGAAATGCCCTTTTTCCTGTGCTGAACAGTTCCACAGTCTGTGGCCAAGACATGTTTTATTGGCCAGCTCTTAGCCTCTGAAGCCTGCAGGTCAGCTAGGTTTTATTTTAAAGTTTTCCTAACTCTTTCCAGGATCAGAGGTTTTCTCTAGCCCTCAGGGTAGAGGTTATTTCAAATCTGCTCTCGATGGCATAGAAGCCTTCTCCTCTGTAACAGCTTGTGCTCAGAGCTGACCTGTTAAGAGCTTTCTTGATCACTGGTTGAAGCTTTGCTCCTTTATACCTCAAGTAGTTCTTTTCTTTTGGAAGGCTAAAGCCTGTTTCCAGTTAAGTCTATCACAAAATTCCCTTTGGAACTGAGATGAAATCAATAGGGCTCCATGCAGACAGAGGTTATAAGCTGCCCAAAGTAGCTTTCCTGACTTCTAGGACAGCTAGACTGCAGGGGAAGCAGCATTCTATACGTGCCGTTTCTTCTGCTCTTTTCCAAAATTTCCTCCTGCTATTGATCTTTGCTAGCTTTGGGACACTGGGCTGGATGAACCTCCGATAATAATATTTTACATTCTTATGACATGTCACTGATGTCAAAAAAGTTTTCCTGAAATATATTAATTGTAGGATCATTTCTAGCTCTCCCCCCCTTACTCACTTGGGTAGTTCTACTGAAATTAGCTGCTCTGTTTATACTAGTTGGCATACACTAGCTCAACAGTGTGGCAGGGTTTGTGCATGTTCTTCGCCAAAACATCCATGCTTGTTTTAAATAGTATTATGCTCAATCTATTCACTTCCCTTCAATTTTCACTGTGTTTGCTTTTTAAACTGCTGCACTGAACTACTCTGCTTCTCTTTTTTAATTTTGGAGACATTAGAGAACGACATTTCTTTGACAATAAACCCCTTGATTAACATATACAGAGTCAGGCCACCAGGATGTGGTCTGGCATCATGCACACTCTCCCAGCAGCCTATGCTCTCAGACCAGGCTCACTTCCTGCAGCAGAGATGTCAGCTGAACTGCAGCAAAATAATCTTGCTACAGACTGGTATTTTGATGCTTAAAAGATAACCAGTTTTGGGCAAACCCATTCTTGGCATTTTGACCCCAGCTGTTGATCTGACACTAAACATCCTCAAAACTGCTCCACTGTCTTCTTCCAAAAGCCTTCTCAGAAACTGCTTTGCCTACAAAAATGTATTCAACAGAAAGGTTGCTGGCCTCAGCCTCACAGCACTGTCTTGCTTTTCCCTTGTGATCTCCCCCACCTCCTGTCTGTGGTTGCCAGGTCAGAGGGAACACCTATTTGTTCTTTGCTTGCACAGCTCCAGCACAATGCAGCTTTGGAATACGTTGGCAGCTCCTAGAGAGTTACGGCACTCATGTTAGCATCACAAATGTATGAAAACCCATAATGTAGTAATAATCATGCCGTGAGTCAAAAAAAGAGTGTTGTTACACAATAATTTTGACCTAGATCTGAGGGAAAAGTTTAGTTTTAAACATGCTGATAAGCATTTGATAAATGCTTTGTGTAACTATTTAGAACTGGAGTCACGTCAAGATTTTTTGTCAAAACTTCTCATAAATCTGCTATTTGCCCACAGAACCAAAAGCTCTAATTTGCTTTTGAATAAATCTTGATTCAGTGAACCGTGGGGTTACCCAGATGGAAGAAAAACACTTTGTTATTTTATTTGTGTTAATTGCCTTAGAAAACTCACAAGTTTAGGTAGTTTCAAGCCTCAATTGCCATATGGTGGAATCTGCCCAAACTATTCTCTGTGTTAGCTCCCAGAATACTTGTTGGAAATTTCTAGGCCTTTTGACACAGAAATAAAATCTCCTGCAATACAAGCATGCTCATTTGGAAGATGACCATGATGATACATCTATACAACTGCAGTAACTGCAGGTAAAGGACATGACTACAAGAGGGAAGGAGAATTGAACGTCTTGTCATTGCAAGTCATCATTCCCCACACCTCATCACATCTTTGCTTCAACTCAGAAAACACGCCACTTGCTTCATATAACATTTTTTACCTGAAGTGGAATTCAGGCTTTATTTTTTTGTCATCAAGGCAGCAGAAACCATACTTTGGACTGCAGTCGTAAGACCAGCTGTCCAAGTTACAGTCCCAGTTAATCTCAATGGCAATAATTCCTCCCTAGAAACAGACACAGGAAGCTTAGGGACTAGTGCTGTGATTGCTGCCTGTGCTAAACTGCTGTTAAAGTCAGCAAAGTCTTGAGGGATGCCATTGGCAGGGATACATCTCTATAGACAAGCTAACTCATGAGCAACATTTGCCAATCAAGCAGTCTTCTATGGAAGTGCCTTAGTTACGTGAGCTAGAAGCTACCATTCATTCAGGCCTTTCCTATCTCCTGTCTATTTCTCTTCATCTTAGTAGCATAAGTGTGGATGTAGCTGATATACTGTGACAGTCATTTTGTTGCTTTAAACTACGTATAGGCTCAAACCAAAAGCCTGAGTGCAAGCCTAAGTTTTGTAGGCACCCAGTCCCAATGTTTCATCTTGAATGCACTGTGCCAGTCTGAGAATCAATAAATGTGGCTCAGTTTATGACTCTGGGCAGGACACTTTGTCTCTACTTCTATTCCACCCATCTGTTAATATTGACTTTCTAGAGGTATGGTTGGATACTGTGTTAAGGGCATTTGGCTCAATACCTGAAAGAACAGAGTGAAAATGTAATGGCAAAAATAAGTGCTTTTTGACTCTGAATATAAGCTGCCATTTGTGCCAGTCTGACTTTTGGATGATTCCCCCAGCAACATGATTTAGGATCTGCTTGAGTAGAATCAAAAGATGACCACAAGTGACAGCCTTGTATAGGACCTATTTAAATAAATGCACTGTGCTTTGTAAAAGGGCCTCTACATGCTACAATTCTACCAAAATAGTATCAACTCTGTCAACATCGGTCCCATCCTGTGAGATGTTAAGCACATTTAATTCTTGAAAGTTGGGGTTACTTTGCTTCTCACGCAATCAGTTTCTAAACCTAGAACAATTCCATTATATGGCAGACAGCAGAACATGCAGGAAGAGAATCAAGAAAACATTTTAACACTGAGCATGAAAAAAAAGTGATATCACAGACCTTTACTGCCACCTCAGAAAAACTCTCTTTTGCTTCCTGAAGGATATCTCCCAGACAGAAAATTGGACGGAGCACGGAAGTTGTGGTATGTGCAAGAAGTATTTAAATTTGATGGAATATTTAGTCTGTGAAGAACACACACAATTATTTAAATTTAAAAACAAGCTGGAGCAACTACAGATACAGGTAAGGGACTTCACACCTACTAGAACCTGTGTTAAATGTGCTCGGTTTGTAAGTATACAAGCTTTTGGTTTTGTAGCTACCAGATCTGTATATCCCTAACTGAGATCTGGGAATCAAGATGAATTCTTTACTCTTTGGATATTACCACCAGCAAAATTTTACCTGTGTAAACTAAACACTTTCACCTTATAGTTTGAATCACACATCTGTTGTGCTATATTTTAGTGATTTTACCCTAATATAAACCAGTATATCTGAACGAACAATTCTGTTGTTCAGCACATGAGAGAAATAGTTACGCTGGGAGGCTCTGTTCCCAAGCTCTCCTTATTTCTCTTGGTACATGAAGGATTAATAGGGCTAAAGAATTCTAGAAACTTGATATTTGTCACTCAGGCATAGCCTTTCTGAGTAAATTTATGACAATTTATACAATCTTTTTTTCAGAGCACAACTACTCACTTTTCAGAAAGCATTGAGAATGTTTGCACTTACATGGTCTAATTAAATTTCGGGAAGTGAATGTTGTTCTTTACTAGCACAGTGAAGTCTTCAGAACTCCTCAGAACAGCAGGCCTAAAAAAGAAATATCAAATTAACTAACTTCTTTTACTTAAATACATCAGTTAATGTTATGCTACTTTACTATTACCTGGAAAGCTGTCAGTAGGAGGAAGATGTTGCTAAGAATAACAGATTGAAATGCAGGGAGTTAGGTGGCTCAGGGGATCAAGAAAGATATAGGCGGTTTTCTTAGTTTTAGGTATAAATTGTCCTCTATTGCACTTTTTTGTGTGGGCCAAGCCTAACTGGAGTCTCTACATGCAGCTGAAATATGATCTCAGGAGACTTCTCATATAAATCTTGCTATAGAATAGTAGTAAGAAATTACACCATTTTAGAGCTGATGATTTCTGCACAATGAATTGGCAGTTTCATTGCTGGTCCCCACAGACAGGTGGCCATTTACACCAGAGCTGCACAGCTAGTAAGAGTATAAGAATGAGTCATGCGCTCAATCCTAGAGGATGTCTCTGGAAGTCCTGACTTCCTAGCAGATACTGGTTTGAGGACCTCCCCTGCAGTGGTTTGTGTCATGGTGGTTTGTGTCACTAAATATGTAGGTGGAATGCAAACACAATGGAAAGCAGGCTGCCAGTCTGACCCTTCCTCAAAAGAGTGATTTCTCTGAAGCTAATATGGCAGGAAACAAGGAATTTTCCCACAAGTTGCCAGCTGGGTAACCTTGGCCTAGACTGTGTGAGACAACCTCTGCTAAACTCCAGGACTTGCCAGGGCTATAGGAAAGTAAGAGATACAATTTTTAGCATTGTTTGTCTAGCATAAGGGACGATGTTGAACTGGAATATTGGCATTGTTCCATTTTAAGAAGAAGCCAGGAATATTTTAATTTCCATCAAGACAGCCATTCCACAGGGGAAACCCAGTCTTCAAAGCAGTCATCCACATAAAGGACAGTGCTTCTAAGCAGGGAATATTTTTCCTATCATTGTATTTTGAGCAATGCCTCTGCATCAAAGATCTGTGATGAAAAGAAGCACATTAGCTAGATGACGTGCAGCTTCCATGTGGGACTTCTCACGAGTGTCTTCTAAACCAAGTCAACGAATGAGACTTGATTGCAAACCGAGTTAACATTTGTGGATGCTACCTGGACATGAAAGTCACTGATGAGTTTCAGTGTATAACAGTCAAGTCATTAATAATGTATGTTAAGTTTTAAAGAACTAAAAATGAATGAACCTATAATGTGAAACTGTCCGTAATTCATCCACTGGGAAGCATCTGGAATCTGATCCAAAGCTCTTCTGAAAAAGGTGTTGTAAACACCTGTCCTTCAGCCAGCTAATCTGACAACTGTGCCCTGCCTCAGGCAGAAATGAACAATCAAAAATAAAAGAATCTTCTTGCCAACATGCAATGGCTTTGTTCAGCTCCTGCCATAACAGGAAGGAAAAGGAGGCCTCCTGTATAGTTCATGAAACTTACCTTTCAAGGAATTTGGACAATAAAGATAATAAACAATGGGTGTAACCAAAGCCCAACATTGCTACCTCAGTATCTCAACCAGATGGCAAAGCTTCCTGGGCTCTGACCTTGGCCTTATGTATCGTTCTGGTAGAAAATAAACACTCAGCTTTGCTTTTTAGTGATTCCTCATTTTTTCCTTGCCAGTGGAACTTGTGAAGGAACTTTATACATCAGAGGTTTGGATAAAACCTCTCATCCATTATTTTTGGTCCCTGGTAGTGACCGACTACTGGCACTTCAGAGGAAGGTTAGGAAACAAGACAGAATGTGTCAACTATGCGATGTAATTAAAAGCAAAATTCCCTCTGTAACATACGCAGCAGTGAGCCTACGCAGTGTGACATTTAAAAATGACTGGCAGTCACTGAAACTTTATAAAAAACCCTAGGATTTCATTAACTCAGGAAGCTCATGAATATCTTTCCCGGATACTGTATGAACAATTACAGCCTTCCTGTTGTTGGACAAAGCCTTTTTCAGATCACAACTTTGTCCGCAGGAGAAGGGAATGGAAATTCCTTCAAAGAGCTGAAAAAAACTCAGCAGAAGGGGCTGTAGGAGGCATTGTGGGCTCTGGAGCAGACCTGGCAGTGGAAAAACTGCTCAGTCTCTGCAGAAAACCCTGAATTAGGGAAAAGATGGGATATATACATAGAATCACGCTTGTATCTTTTAAAAGCAATGAGTTAATAAAAGTGATAATTGACCTAGTTTCTTAGACATATATTTCAAAGCTGGTTGAGAGGAACTAAAATTGATTATCATTTGCTCTCTTAGAGTATAATTTCCATCATTTCAATTGAAATCAAATCTTTTATAAAATTTTTTCATGCTTTGGCAGATATAGAATAGAAATAGAACATTTTCATCTTGGAACACTGTACAGTCATTGGGTTACAAAAAAAGATGGCTATGAGGCCCCTCCATCCTACTCTCTAGGTCACAGCAATATTGTTCCATGGAGTGTTTTTCCTAGAGTTTTCTTCAGCTCACTATTACAGATTGCCAGCGCTGAGGTTTTCATCATCTACCTAGAGAGGACGGAGAGACTGTTCTTCAGTCTGAGGTGGATCCCCAAACACTAGCCTGCAGCACAATGTACAGACAACCAATCTACCCCTACTGATCTGGGAGGTGGAAGCAACCTCACTGTGATAAATGAACCCACAAAGAACTTCTACACCATATAGCCCTAAGCCTTGCCGAAGAATACCTCAAGTTAGGAAACTTTTTTATTTCTGTCACTGATTAAACCTGTCTTATGTTGATGCATTTTCCTTGACATTTGAATTAATGAGCCAAACGCCTCTAGTGAATTCCAGATGAGCCTGTGACATCTAAAACTGTTTCTATGGCAGCTGCATGATGATACAAACTGAAGGCTATGACTTCACTGCAGAATCATACAGCAGGACAGATTGTTAGAAGTAAGTTATTTAGATATTATAATGAGTGTTAATAGTATGGCTATGAAGGAAATATCTGTTTTACATACATGAGATCTATATGTGCCTAGGCAAAGGGATTATCCTAAAATGTCATGACTTTGTCAAAGTAAATCCTTCTTTTGACATAAAAAAATGCAGATATCGCTTTCACTTACTCAGGGGGGGTTTCCATGGATTTCACAGGGCACCATGCCCTGACCTCACAGGTTTTAACAATTGCATTATAATTCACACATCTTCCTCTTTGAATTCCTGTAGAGAAACAAGCTCTTACTCAGCAAAGACAAGTTTTTCGCCAATTAGAGACAGTTTCAACATGTCAGTGGATTCCTCCTCAAATGTAAGATAGGGAGCTTGACATTTCAGATTGTTGCAGCTTTCTACAGGAGGAAGCTGTAGGAAGAATACACAAACCATGGTCCTGCCACACCTCATCAATCCTTATTTAGCTGTTTGCTTGGGTCAACAGTGCTTGTCATTGTTTGGGCTGAGGGTGAAGTAATTTCCTTCACAGTTTTATATGAAGTTACATATCTGAGTCTTGCGATAAATCGAGAAACCAACTGTTTCAGTCAGAAGCTTAATTCAACAACATGAGCAAATTAAACAAGGATATAAAGGTGGGCAGAAAACCTTAATTCCTTCTGTACTCCTGGAAAATCAGCATTTTCTGTGAGCGTTTAGTCTTTACCACGGAAAGTGATAATCCAGCCAGCAGCTCAAATTCAGGGAATCTCAGCGCTACAAAGAACTAACATAGCTGACGAAAACAGTATGATGCCTTCTGGACAACTGGTCCCAAATAAAGGACACAAGTCCCCTGACTTATTCTGAGAACTACCTAACCATCATAGGGGTGTTACAGACCCTTCAAACAGATCCTGTAATCCCTCTACTTGCTAAGCAGCCACAGACTTCAAGGGAGTGACTGTGAGAATGGCCCTCATTCACACCAGTCTGTACTCTTCTTCACATCTCCCCTTCCTCTGCTCCCTTTCACTGTTTCTCCTTTTAGTAAGGGCACACACAAGCTGATAAGAACTCAGTTTTGTGGTTTTGAAAATATGTTCCCAGATATCTCTTAGGATTCTGTACTGTTCAACTGCAATTCTCCAAGTTGGATCTTGCACATGCTGCACTGGTCAATAATGCAATAGAAGATAGTACCCACAAAAAAATATTTCAATCTGAAAATGCCATTTACGTACCATGACTGTGGATATCTACATTCCTTTTCCACAGGACTTGTCTGAAGAGCAGATAGCTTTGGTGAAGGGACACTGGAACAAAATTACATAAAAGAGCAATATAAATATCTCCCTCTCCACACCTATGTAAAAACTCTTACTCAGCTTCAATGTAAAAGTATCAAATAATAAGAGAAAATAACAATGCAGAGCAGGTGTAATCCTTACTAATTATTTGGCTTATAGGAGATAAAGGCTCAGCTACCTGCAAAACCAGAAAAAAGCCCTTTCCTTGCTTACAATAGCATTTTCCTTTATTATTTATGTCTTTTCCCATTTTTCACACTCTCTCCTATACTATTAAGCACAATAAATTTAATACTGGACTATTTAATTATTTGTTTACTAACAGTCCCATATATGACTTTCACTTTTGCCAGTGAAAGTCAACTTGTATTTGGGAACTACTCTGCAAGGTCCCACTTCTAGGCCAGCCAAATGAACGGGAGAGCTGCAGCTGGCAACCAGGTTTGAACGACAGAAAGGAAGGAAGGGGACATGTAGGAATGAGCAACAGTAATAGTAAGAGCACCATATTAGCAGAGAAGCTGATAGCAATTCTGTAGCTCCACCATTTCTTCAGGTTTTCCTCAAGAGCAGCAGCAATGCCAGAGAAGCTGGACAGCAATCACTGGCCTGAATGTCATCACCTCCTGAAAGTGCTGCAGATAGGTTTGGCTGCAAGGTCATTGGTGCAAGGCAAAGTCACAACTGCCAGCTGATGCCCCGAGAAAGAAAAAGAGCAATTAAACTAGATCTTGCATGTTATCTGCTGAGATATAGACATAAAGAGCAACAGCATTTGCTTGTACCGGACTGCTCCAAGGACAGTCCACTCTTTTACATCAACATGCATTTGATACATCCTAAGTATAAATCACAAAACATATTTACCTCAGGGCACCTCTGTTCAAGCTGGTTCTCTGTCTTACTGATGTTGGTCATCACAAAAAATGAGTTTACCGCCTACATAGAGGAAAGAATATGAATCTAACTGAAATTTCACATACTTGATTCAGACCTCAGTCATTCCAGAACATCACCTGGAAGGACAACAAGGCTCTTCCTGCTCTGCCTCCCCTGATAGTCATTCAGATTCTACCCGGCTCAAACAGGAAAAGCCAGGGACATCATCAGGGCAGGAATGAGCAGCCAGAGGCAAGAAGTCACTGATTTTTTTTTAAACTGGCATTACAACTGAGAAAGATACACTAACATTAATTGGTAATAACGCTACTGCATTTAGTACAGCTATACTGGAGTGAATCTGTTCCTAGGTTTACTATTACCAAAATACTAAATTGATTATGTAAAAATTGTGTAACAAATAGCACCACAGAAATCTCATAAAAGAGGATAATTTTTTTCCTTGTATTAAGGGAGGAAGGGAAGATTTGGCTTTAAACATTGCTGTCTCCAATGTAAAGTAATTACATTGAATGGTAGGATAGAGACATTTCAGGAAAGCAACCAGATGTATCAATGGAAGTCGAATGCTGGACCGACATTAAATTAAGACTTGCCTGCATCGGTATAGTGTATTCTGCTGTATCCCAGATCCTGTCGTTTGTGTAAGCTACTCCCTTCACACTAGTGCAAACTGAGCTGTTAACTTCATCCATCTCCTGATCGAGTCTGTAAGCGATGACTATACAACTGGCCAGATAAAACAGAAAGGACAAATAAGCCCATAAGAATAAAATCGGTCAGCTTCTTTGTATCATTCTTGGACAAAATGCACTGCAAGATAAAAGTCAGATGGACATTTTCAAGTAACTGAGAGCCTTTTTGTGTGAGACACATGCATTGGCTGGACCAAAGTCTATCTTGGTTTCACTTTCGCAACTTTTGGCTTTGTCAGAAATGAATTGATATATGCAAGAAGAGAATTTCTATTTTCCCATCCTAAATGATACAGACAACATGAGGCGACATCCTGGCCCTTCAGATGCCATTTATGAAGCACCAATTAACTGCAACAGGGCTTGATGTCATCCAAAAGCTTTCACCCATGCTGCGTTGCTGTGTACTTAGACTTTGACTTTTTCTGTCACAAACGGTAGTGTACCCTCTATGTTTTTTTTTTCTTTTTGAGAGCTTAAAATACTTAGTCCTTAACTTTCCAGAGTGACTATTTTTGTGCCTCATGCTGATTGCTTCAAAAACCTTGGCCTAATGTTTTCACTTTCTCATGAATTGAATGTGTTAATAAAAGGAGGAAGGACGCCTCTGTTTTTAAGCTGACAGGAAAGTCATCTAGCTCATCTAATTCATAAAAGCACTGTCAACTTTGAAAAACTATTGTATGTTCAGAAGATACTTTCCACACTACATAAAAGTGATATAAAAGGATTGCTTTGAAAAACAAGCCACAAGAGCTAGCACCATTTCAGTTTAACAACAGACTGTTCTGGGAGGGGGATAAAATAGTATGTGAAGAACAGAAATACAAAGCACCTGATCAATGTTCCTTTATTTATATCATCTATTATAATAGCATTTCAGCCCTTTCCTTCTGCAGAACAGTGCTTTAGGATAACCACGTTGTTGGAAACTGGCAGTGGGAACCCAGCTCTGAGCAGCAGTAGGTGGATATAGTACCTTAGTAAGGCAACTTGAATTTCCTGCAGACTTGATTCTTTGTGAGATTGGGATCAGTGTGCTCAATGTCCTGGCTTGCCGCCCTCCCATGAGAATGAAACCAACTTTATGAACTTCGGCAGACTTTGTTCAGCAAACACTTATCACTGAGAACAGCCCTAGCTTGGCAGCAAAGAGGAAAATCTGCCCTTTAGAGGCAATCAATTATTGCTTATTCCTAAAACATCTTATTGTTCTTGAAATCTGCTGCAAGGGGTGACTTGCCATTTCACCTGACCCTGAATAGGAGACTCTACAGAGCAGACTCTAATCTCAGAAACACCGGTGTAAATCTGAGATTATTCGGTGGAGTTATTTTGGATTTTTCAGACAAGAAACAAAACCAGACAGCATGACAAGAAACAAAACAGCAAGTTTTTTTTAGAGGAAGCTTAGTTAACTCTGTCCAAGCAACCCCACCTTGTTCGATAACATCCTATGCCACACTCCCACCACAAAGTTCCCACAGCCACATCCGTCTTCCAAGAATGGACTAACACCAGATCAATAATCTCGTTTGCTGCCACAAAACTCAAAGCTCTGAAAGCCAAGTTGTAACCAGACAACCCCCAATACAAGAAACATTTGCTGACATACAACACAGCATCCCATCACCATGCACTTATCAAATAGACAGAGCAACAGCTATATAAAGGAAACATTTCACACATCCACATGTAACACTCTGAATGCGTATGTATTTTGGAGAGTTGTACTGAGTCAGGCACTCCAGCCAGCCATGTGGAGTTGCTAGCACTTCCTGTGAGGAACTGGCTTTTGAAAACTGCAGCTGCCCGGTGCTGTCTTCTTCCACCCCTGCATCCTTCCTGGGCCACCCCACTCAAAGGCACAGTCAGAAACCTGTATGAGAATGGTACCACAGGCCTTTTAAAGAAAGGCAGTTGATGGAACCAAGAACTGCCTGAAGAGCCACCTCCTTTGGTTTGTTCACAGAAAAAGCACCAAATTTCACCCTGGAGCTCCAGAGCTGATTGCTTAGCACTGTTCTTGTCACCTTCTGTTGATGGCACCATCTCTCCTCAGTACTACCAGACTTTGCCAGTCTGAAGTAATGCTGGGACAACTGTAGAGACGAGGCTAAACAGATGGAAGCCAGTGTCATGCTGACCTCCTTCTGGGCCTGACTCTCCACCACCCAACACTTCGCACCAGCACAAAGGTGTAATGCAATTCTGGACTGGGCAGATGCATGCAACACTCACTTCACAGGGGTGGCAATGGCTATGCAAGGCGCAGGGCAAGGGTAAAGCAAGCTTTTGGGTCATCGATGGCCACAGAAATCTCCAGCTTCTTATCTCATACTGCATGAGACACCATCCTATTTGGTCTTAGATTGGTTTTGTATCAGGTCATGGGATTAAAAGGGAGTGACAAAGTCACTACTCCTCTCAGCAGAGCCAATACATGGCACATACTTTGGCTGCAGCCTCTCCTACTCCACAGAACCATGCACAAGCCAGAGCTGGTCAGTGTGCTGCAAGCCAACTATTTGCATCTGGTCCAGGGGGTCAAGGAGCAGGCGTGAGGCCACCATCTGACACTGTAAACACAGGAGGTGGAGCTGTAAAGATGCAGAGCTGTCAAGGTGGGACCTGTAAATCTCAGGCTCAGAGACTGAAAGACAAGAAGTTTGGAATGGAATCCATTAGACCCAGATTAAAAGGACCAGGGTCCTCTCTCTTGCAACAGAAGACCCACACAGAGGCACAAAATATACAAACCCTACAACACAGATCTAATGTTTTTCTTCCAATCCTTTAGTATTTTAAATCACCTAGGATGCTACCTATGGCTGTAGTCATCACAAAACATTCAGAACCAGCCAGGCTTCTTGGCTGTCAGTATTGTCTTAAATGCTTTAGCACACAGGAACAAGTTATATTCTGCACAAACAGGCTTAATTTTTTGAGACATCAGTGATCACTCAGGTTTTTGCTGACCAGAGTCCATACTGCTATGGTTGGTATTGGTGACACTTCAGCAAACAAAATCCTGCTACATAATAACAACTGAAAAAGCTGCAAGTGGGAACCAGAAACACACCTCGAATGCATTTAGGTGCTAGAATAGCCACAAAGAAATTGACTTTTTAATATAACACAGTCAGACCTATGTGTACATACACATAACACAATATTTATAACAAAAGAGACAAACAGGAGGGCTCAGATTGCATAAGCAAAGCAGAAGTAAGTGTTGTCTTCTCTTCCTAAATGCTCTTGTTTTCACATTAACGTCTTCCATCTGTTTGGGATCTGACCTCAGCAGCTCAGCCGGACATATTCATCTTCTTGCCCATGATGTTCCCATATAAGGTGATCTCTCTTCGCCCATGGAGCACTATTTTGATTTGCTCAGGTTTCGTTCCACTCTGATTTGCTGGCCTCTATGGTTGAGCTCTCTCACAGTTTTGCAAGGCAGTCATCCACACAGCAGTAGCTATAAAGGGAGGAGAAAGTCAGGAGGGAGTAATGAAGCCATGCCTGCAGATCTAAAGAGCTCCGGATAGTTTATTTGCAGGCTCCGTTATCTTTCTTCCGCACGTTGCCTCTGCATGATGCCTTTTCAATAAGCAGCTTCCATAAGCCTTTCCCAAGGAATATAAAACATAAGCCCTATGCACGGAACTGGATGGAACCATAGGGCTGAACTGTTGTAATAATTCTCGTCATTTAGGAAACTTTGCTTGAAACCCTGTATCACTCTCCATGTAAACTAACTTGGGAATTTGGAAAATGCCCTCAGAATTATACAACAAATATATATGAACACTGGCCTTCAATTCTGTAAGACTTGAAGGCCAGATGCCACATCACCCCAACTAAGATAACTTAAGACAAGTTAAGCATCAAACAAATATCTCAGCTGCTTCCTGTAATAATTTACTCAAGACTACACTGAAACCTATCATCTCTTTTTCTCTTTTATGTCTGTGAAGATTCTGTTGTGATACAATACGGAGGTCAAGACACTGAGCTAAACCTTAATTTTTTTTTAAGCAGTATGTTTGAAAATTCAGACACCACTGCAAATATCAAGCAGCAGCCAGGCAGCCCGGGGTAGCAGTATGGCTACTCTGGGCTGCATGTACAAATAGCACAAAACTGTTGGAAGAAAGGCTCATGAAAACATACAACTTTAAGGATGACACAGGATCCCCCACACTTTCCCCAAGTTGGGAAGTCCCATAGAACTGGGCTCTGATGTATGATTTTGCTTCTGCCTTCAATCAATTGAGCTTTCAAACAGGCCAGCAAGCTGGAGCTCAGCCAGTCCAGTTCTAATGATGTCTAGTCATGGAGGTCTCCTTCCCCAAGAGTCAGAACAATCAGACTTCATGGCTTTCCACCATGACAGAGCGAAACAATCTCACCATCTTTTTTTCTTCTTATCTTGGCATTTTCTAAAGTTTTCAGATATCCTTCCTCTTCTTTATCTGTTGCCTTTTTAACATTACAGAGACATGAGAAGAGGGAACGGTCCTTTGCTTCTTGGAAGGTGTAGGGACTGAAATAGTCTGATGGAAAGGAGAATCTCAGAGCAGCATCCTCCCACTGTACCCAGCACAAATCCCTCTCCATCCTCAGTACTGTGGGCACAATCGCTCTCCCCTCTGCACGGAGACCTGAAGAAAGGATGTGTATCAGTATTTACAGAAGCAGTGTTTCTCTAGCATTAAGTGGTGAACCCACATCCAGCACTTCCTATTACCTGTTAATGCGGTCTACAGGGAGCAGACCTGGCCCCCAGTGCCTCCACAGGAAATACTGTTTTCGTTTGCTCTCTCTGTGTATTCTATATGCTCAAAATACTCATCAGAAGAAAAGTGTAATTGATACCAGGAAAGCATGTGAAGGGAAAGTAGATCTCTTCTGGGAACTTGTAGGTAAATACGATTCCTAAAGGTCAGTATACAGACTGAAAGCACAAAGGAAACATGATCGGGTTTTAAAGTTCAAATCCAGGAGTCAGGAGACTTGGATTATGTTCCTGGCTCTACCACAGCTTTCATGCACGATCACAAGCAACCCATCCATCCCCTCTGTAACTTAGTTTAGCCAGTTAAAAGCTAGGACACCAATGCAGTGTCACTTTTCAGGCTTTCCGTGAAGACCAGTAAATTCGTATTTTATGAAGCTTTTTCTGTTCCTCAGAAAGAAGAAAGGAGCTAATCTAAGATAGACGCAGTGCTTAGAATTGCAAAATATTACATTTATGATTGCTATTTACTGAGTCAAATTCTGCAGTGATTTACAACCTGTGCATTTCAATTGGCACCAATTTAATATGACTCACTGCATATTTTAATCCATCATCTGTGGACTCACATGGGATTCTAAGACTATCCAAGAAGCTAATTGCAATAGCAGAAGCTCCAAAATCCACCTATTTAAGGTCTTAACATGGGTTTTTAAGGATCTGCCACAAAGAACTTGCAGATTGAGAGGTATCCATTTCATGAACAAGTTCCACTTTAATACGTAGTCTATTTTTGATTGTTTGGTATTTTTGAAGCTCCTGTCCTTGTTTCAGATTTAGCATAGCTAGCACTACATATTTATTGCTACTTTGAGGCACACTGACAACTGATGTTCAACCCTGAGGATATAAATTTGCCATTTGCCCCTAATGAAGCCTGGGCGCAGGACTGGCATTCCTGTTTCACAAGGATCCTCCATACATTTTTCCATTTCAAAGAAATGAAGTAACCATTCACCTGATACGTACATCAGCCACACTTGACATCTCTTCATGCTGTCAAAGACTGCCAGAAATCTTAATTGGGTAACTGCATCAATCTGTTTGTACATCTCCTACACATGCGACAACAGCCTCCCTCTTAAGAAACTGCAAAGCTAAGTATATACTCTAAAGGGTGAATCTCAAACCTATTTCTGCCGTTCCTTGCATCAAGAGCACTTGGGCTGTGAACAAGCCCCACCAGAGACTTGGCCTATGGAGTGTACACCCCAGCATCACCTACAGCGACCACAGCCATGCTTCCCACATAGCAAAGCAGCATCGACCCTACGCTACTGTGAAACCCATCTGATGTCTAGTGACGGTGCTGCGCTTACCCCCGCTGCCTCACACCATGGCGCGGGGCAGGGCCTGCTGCTGTGGCACTGCCACCAGCTGCCCTCTGGTCAGGAGCTGGGGATAAAAATCCCAATTCCTGCCCAATTCGGGGCAGGAAGGGGGGAGATTGAGTTTCCCAGAGCCCCACCGGGCTGGCAAAGCGGCGCACGGGGAAGGGCTGCCTGGGGCAGGCCGCGACGCCGCCGGGAAGCCTCTCGGTGCTGCGTGCTCCGCGTTGCCTCCCCTCAGGCCGCAGCCGGCTGCGAGTGCAGCGAAGCAAGCGAGGACAGGGCAGTCACCCGCCTTCCGCCGGGCCGGGATGGGAGGGGAGGGGAGGGGACGGGACGGGACGGGACAGCCCGTCCGGCCAGGGCGCCCACGCCCCCCACAGACCGCACTCCCCGCGCCCCGCTCAGCCGCCGCGCCGCTCTGCGCATGCGCGGAAGCCTCCTCGCTCGAGCCCGTTTCCAGCGGCTCCGACGCGTTGGCAGAAGCGCTTGGCAGTGTCGGAAGTGACGCCATCGCCCTGGCCTGGCAACCGTTACCAGGGTAACCGGGAGGCGCGCGCGCGCGCGCGCGCGGGAGGGCCGGGGCGGCCCGCGCGGGGGGCGAAGGACGAGGCCGCCTCAGGGCGCGGCCGCGGGCGGTGGGGGCTCGGCTGCCTCCCCCCGCAGTCTCTGTGCGGGGCCGGGCCTTTCTTCGTGGGCCGCGGGGCTTCCCCCGGGGCCGAGGGGGCGGCCGAGCTGGGCCCCGCCGAGCCCGGTGCCAGCTCACCGCCTCTGCGCTGCCGTGGGCCTCGCTGAGGTGGTGCCTTCGCCCGCCTTCCCGGCAGCCCCCAGCTCCCTCTCCCCGCTGAGGCCTCCTGACATCTCTTCTGTCTTTTCCGCAGAGGTTTTTCCAGGACACGATTATGAGTGATCAAATCCAGTTCATTGTTGAGAAGCTCAATCAGGAGCCCTTCAGGAAGAACTACAATTTAATCACGTTTGACTCCTTAGAGTCAATGCAGCTGTTGCAGCTGCTCAATGATGTTCTGGGGGAGATTGACCCGAAGGTAAGGAAGGCAATTGGAGGTGCTCCAACCTGCATAACTGCAAACATTTAAAATGGGCTTGACACAGAAATTTGCTTTTATTTAGGTCTGGCTCTGTACAATCTCTTGGCATGTTTGGTTTACCAAAATAGCTTGTATGAATCTTCCTGGAAATAAATGTGCCTGCGAGAGCCCTTTCTGTCTATACATCTGTGTGTTTTTGCCAAAGCAGCAAATGTTTCCTGGGCCAGGGATGCAGGATCCCTGTCCCCCAGAGTCTGATGACTGTATATTTTTCCTTGGGATACAGATCTTGGTTCATACTGACAATTGCTGTGTTCTTAAGTCAAAAGTCAGGCTGCGACTTGCACACATACACAGGGCAGGAACTGATCAAGAACTGAACCTCATGACTTAGCTGTTGCAATAGATACTGAATCTCTCTCCTTTGAGGCTACCAAAAGTGTGTGTAAGATTAGATGGGATTGTTCGTACATCTGGGGCGCAGATACACACGCCTTGGTGTGCTTGGATATCTGACTTCCTTGGAAGTAATCAGTTTGACTGCATAGATGAGGTCCCATGAGCAGGGAAAATGTATACGTAGAATAAATTTACCTGAATACACATGTTGGAGGAAAAATCCATTAGAAGAGACTTGAAGTTTGGTGATAACAAGGATGTTCTGTATAAAGCATCTCACTTCATTGACATATCATGCGATAAATGGATAAAGTCAATTCTTTTAGTGTTGCTAGTTAATCAACCTGACTTGGACAAACAGTGGATAATTCATTTTTTTTTTTAACTATTTAGCATGCTGTTGACATTAGAGAGGAGCTGCCGGAACAAACAGCTAAAAGAATGTTGAGTCTTCTTGGTATCCTTAAATACAAACCTCCAGGAAGTATATCAGACTTGTAAGTATCTTTTTTGTCTACAAATCACGGTAAAACGTGTTTTAGAGCTTGTACGGTAACGACCTTTAATTCAGTAGTTGTCTGTATTTTTGACTTCGACTATCCCCCTGGGTATGTGTAACACCTTGAAGACAGCTCCTCCCTTGTCCCTGTAGAGTATGGTATAGGGGATGCCAGCAGGAGGCTCCTGCAGGTGTAGGGCCCTGCTGCAGCAGCTGCTATTGTGGAGTCAGCCAGGAGAGGGTGCCGCATGACTGGCAGGGTCAGTCCCTTCCCCATCCCTTTCAGACCAGCCGCCCTAGGCTGGATTGCACCCTCCTGCGCCAGGTTATAACCCAGAAAACCCACACGCTTCCCACATTGCCTTTATTCCTGAAGAATATCGCAGAAAAGGAAGAGTAGTTGCTGCTGGCTTTAGCCTTTTGATGTGTATGGGGTTTTTATCTGTCTCAAGGTAGCAGAATCGGGTTGATAAATAGCAAACTGGCATCACGAGTGTTTTCTCTTCTAACAGCATTAAGAAAATCATTAGGCAAGTGGAGAGGGAATGTCAAAATATTGCAAATTGTTTGTTCCAAGCCAGTGTTCTTTAGTTTGAGATTTATTGGTATTTTCTTTTTGTTGTTTTCGTATAGGAGTGCATTTCGCCAAGGGTTAGTTACTGGAAGCAAACCTGTAATTCATCCTGTCTTACACTGGCTTCTTCAGAGGACCAATGAACTCAAGAAAAGAGCTTACCTGGCACGTTTCTTAGTAAAATTGGAAGTGCCAGCAGAGTTCCTACAGGATGATACTGTGGCTGACATCAACAAACAGGTACCATTTTTCATGACATTTTACGTTAATTAATTAAAGTGCCAATAGGAGGAGGGGTAAATGAATCCAGGAGTTACTGTTGAAGTACATGTTCAAGTGAGTTATGTTAAGAGCATGTTGGAATCAAGGGTGAGCAAAGATTGTAATAAGAAATATATGTCTTCACCACCTTTCTTCCAATAACCCTGAAATTGTATATTAATAGGTAGCATTGAATTAAAAGGTTTTAAGCCCGTTATGTACTGGGTACTAAATAATGTTTAGAGCCATGTTGGCCAAGACAGATTTTTATTTCTTAATTTTTAAACACTTTTTTTTTCCTATGAACTATGACAGATATTTTGAACTTTATAAATTACCACTTCAAACTAGTCCAGAAAATGTTATGACTAAAAGCCAATGTCTCCTAATTGTCAATTGATTGTATAGTATTTAGTGCCTAATATTTGTATTAGCCTTATCCCACTTCTGCTTCAACCATTTATTTTTTTGTGAATAAGTAAAAAATTTCTTTTTCCTGGGCTGACATTCCTACTCATTATGTTCCCACTTCTTTTGTGAGCATTAGATGTTGATTTTAGATAGCCAGAGTGGGTGGGTTTGAAAGGTAAAGCTTAAAGTGAACTAAAGTTATGTTTTTACATCTGCATTATCTGAGGTACATATTTACCTAATTTTTATCCATTTTTCTGTGCCTTTTATTATGTATAGTGACTTGCAAAATCACAGTGGTTTTGAATGTTTGTAACGGGTAACTCGATTTATTAACTGTGCACCAGCAAAGCTGTATAGTCTGACTGAAGCTTGACTAAGCCTTTTATTTTTTTTGTAACCACTAACAATATTGGATTTATAACTTGGAATAACTAAGCAGAAGTAGCAAAGAGAGAAAGGAATGGAGATTTTATGTTTTTTCAGTATGTCACAGTCTTAATATGTATAAATATCCAACTCCATTATTTCCATTACGTAAGATGTGTTCCTTTTGGGGATTACAGTAATATAACTGTCTTATTAAACTAATGCCCTGCTGATTAATTCAAAACAGAAGCTGGGGTAATATAGTGCCTCAATGTAGTTTAACATTAGCATGCAAATATTTAGATACTAATGAATTAAAGAATTTAGCCTAAAGTGTTTAGATAGACAGACTTGCAATAGTATATTTTAAGAGAAACATTTCGAACATGAGAGTTTGGAAATCTTAGAACATGGTCAAGTTTTATGGGTATAGAATCGAGCTCAAATGTACTTTTGTAAATTATTTAAATAAGACAGAGTACTTGTCACCTTCCCAACTGTGTTGTGATTTGGACATCAGATTGGCTGCAGTATATAATTTAAAAAGTAAGCAACTTCAGACATAAATCTAGCTGTCCAGTCTTCAGCGAGTTGCCCTCAGGTGCCAGGAATCTTTCTTTCCGCTATAGGAACCTGTGTGTTCTTCGGTCATTTGAGTGTGTCACTTATTTTGGGTGCACATGGGGTAGCTGCAGCTTTTATTTGGTGAAAGTGAGAAGCCTTCCATTCGTTATGATCTGGCCAACGGTGCTATGCCCTTGTCTGAATCTTACCATTAGTCTTGAAATTTTGTGTCCCAATAAGGAAAAGACTTATTAAACTCCCCTTTTGAAAGAGGTGGAGAATCCACACAAAGGAAAGCTGTTGGACATCAGCAATCGTGAATACAGTTGCTCAGAGACTACCTGCTATTTCATTATTTGTTTATTTCATTATTTCATTATTTGAAGTACTTCTATAATGCTTAAGTGATATAATGCAGGCCAGTTGTGTTTTTACTCCTACTTTTTTGTAACTCATTCTTCATTGTCCGGCGTGTGCATGCCTTATCATACCTTTATTTGCCATTTAATCAAGTTCTTTCTCTATTATTTTATCTTCTTCTCAGTAGCCATTTCATTGCTATTTTTTTGAATTCATTCCAGCTTGTCAGTTTGTGCCTGATATTGAAACAACCAGAAATGAACAGAGCATTCTAGATGCTAGTTCTCCAGGGTTTTATAGAATGGAATTGCTGCTTCACTGCTCGGGGATATGATGCCTTTGTTTGAACTGGCCTTTGCTGTTGCCATTTTGTGTTAAACATTCATTTGAAATGCTCTTTCCAGGAAGTAAAAAATGACTTGATATTCTCTTTTTAGATTTTTCCATCTTATTGAATGGCTGTTTCTGTGGAGATTATCTTTCCTTGTATCTCAGCTTGCATTTCTCCAAGTTGAATCTAAATTTATTTCCTATCCATATTTCTAAACTCTTTTTGTCCCCTGTTATTTCTCTGCCCACACAGACTTTCACACTGCCTCTCAGTTTAAGATTACTGGTGGGCAACGTACTGGTGTGGAAGTAGCACACTGTCTACTTCTTTCTAACTACCAAACTACATATATCAATCTCTATATTATACTGAGGGCATGATTATGCAATGTGTCAAAACTATTTCTCACATAAGTCAGGTGTGCTCTTGGACCGCTTTGCTGGATTAAAGCTCAGTGCTCTATAAATTCAAGCCCCATTGCTTCAATCAAGCATCTTGTTAGATCAAGCTCTTCCTTTTTGGGCTGATAAATTTACGTATGTGTAAACTTTATAGTAAGAGAGAATAATTTGTTAATATAGCATTGTCCCTTTCAGATAACATCTTATCTTCCTGTTTTGAAAATACACTATGTATTACAAGGGAAGAGGTGAAAATACTGAAGAAACTGTGAAACTTCTGAGTGTACCTTCAAATGGAAGATAATTCACTGTGATTTTTTTGTTTTTGCTTTATAAGTTGACAGCTTTTGTGATGAAAAAAATGCCTTTAATTCTTGTTATCACCATATTTCTATTTCTATATTTACTGTCTTAGGAGTAAAGCAACATGTTGATCTGAAAATCCTTAGACACAGAGCTCATTATGCATGGTTTTTATTTCACTTTATAGTATGAAGAACTGATGGAAGTATTTAAAAACCTACACAAGGAGTGCGAGCAGCTCAAAACATCTGGTTTATCTACTGCAGAAATAAGAAGGGTAAAAAAATCTGACACAATTGCACAACTTTTGTTTAGATTTTTTTTGAATGTCAGTTCTATTTTTATTGGGTTTGTGGACTCATTGCAGTGTATAAGTTGTAGCGGTCAGAGCTGGTAGGCACTGCAGCTGCCTTTTTGAAACTGTTCTGTGTTGGCAAACAAATTAGAAAGTCTTTGTTCGTGCTTTGAACTGAGCTTTCTGAAGCAGATTGGGGAACAAGGCTGCCAAGACTCTGTTCGGCATGATTTTCAAATATTAGAACTCCCTTTCCTGTGAGTGCAAACTGATACAAAGCCTTTTGCTTTACTGATATGGGGTAATAATTTCAGAGGGTGTTGAGTGAATTAAGGCTTAAGTCAACAAAAATGATGATCCTGTGTGGCTAAGGTGTTAAGTAAATATATTTACCCTGCTTCAGCAAAATATTTAAGGGCAGGTACAGCTTTCCAGTAAGACATATAGACAAGTTAAGCAAATGTTGAGATAAGGCCTAAATTTGGAGAATTTGTTTCCCTTTCTCTCATAACTATCCATCTCTGGAATTCTGCTGTTGTAAGATAGGATTAAAGGAGAATAATAATTGGATACATGTTTTAGCACTAGGAAGTGCTTCTTTTAACACAATTTTAATACAAAAAGTGGAAGCAAACATCACCGGTATGCAACTTCACGCAAAATTGCCTGCCAGGAAGTGGGTAATGGTGGTAACATCAAGAAGATATGTTTGACAGGTGTTGAATTCATGCTGATTTTTGCTTGGTTGTTTCTGTTTATTTTTTTAAATTATTTTAGAGAAACCCACCTGCTTTTATTTTAAATGTTCACACTAATACTCAAGGATGCAGATGAAGGAATGTTAGCATAAAGAGAGTGGGAACTGTGGGGGAAGTAAGAGAGAAGAGAGAGTTTGGAATCCTGGATGTTCTGATCATAGATCAATAAAATTATAACCGCTTCAGTGTATTCAGAGAAGAATTCTAGTTTTCATATTAATTTGAACAGAATTTAGTCCAATCCATATTGTATTGTAAATAAATTAACATTTCTTTATCTATTTTTTCTGCTTTTTAGGACATCAGTGCAATGGAAGAGGAGAAAGATCAACTCATCAAAAGAGTTGAGCGTCTTAAGAAGAGGGTAATAAGAGAAGTAATGCTGTTACATTTCAGTGTCATAATCCTTGGCTTGCAACTCTGATTTTGGAATGCAAACAAGGATTAAGATAAACATACTGTATGTCTAGGAAGGAATCGAATAACTAATTGACCCACAGGGAATCTCCCTAGGCCTTAGTCCAGAGCTTTTAAGAATCTTGAGTCCAGTACTTTGCTGTCATTTCTGAGTAGTAACATGTATGGAAAGGAAGTGCTAAGTGGGCTTGTGAGACATATGATCTCTTTAATGTATTTCTCAACTATCTGACAGTAACATGCACTATTTATCCACTTGCTGTAGGTGGAGACAGTACAAAATCATCAACAAATGCTTGAAATAGCAAGACAGCTTCGCTTAGAAAAAGAGAGAGAAGAATCTTTGGCTCAACAGAAACAAGAACAAAAAAATCAGGTACTGACATAAAAACATACCTATTAAAATAAATAGTTGTTGACATTTGTTTGGGAATCATGCATTTTAAAAAGTACATCAGGAACAACGGTACAGAGTTTCTCCCAACATCAGACAATTAAATCCCACTTAAAATATAAGTGTTTATGTACATTTTAAGGGAAGAGGCTTGACCCTGCAAGTTTTGAACACCTCATTCAAGGTACTTGGCTGCCTCAGCTGCCACTGACATAATCATTTAGCAGTCCCAGGAAATGTTCCATGACTTACTGTTGTAGCACCCAAGGAGAATTCTTTATATTTATGGTAGTGAGCAAATGTTTCCTTAGTTTGATTTGTATCTCTGTGCATCTGCATTAAGATTTCAGGGGCTGAATAACACAGCAAGTACCTCAGCTTTTCACTGGGTGGGGGGAATATGTATTCAGGAGCAACCTTGGGATTTTGGTCTCCAAATTTGACAAAAATGGTGTCCTAGGAAGCACTGGAAGCAGTTGACATCTGCATATAAGGGTGGGTTTTATTCCTGAGCTATGTTGTCAAAACAAGATACTTTAATAAAATCCAGTGCCATGTTGTTATATTATCTCACCAAATTCTGTAACATGAACTTCAACACTGTATTAAAAGGGGAAAAACCCCCAGATTTCTAGTATTGCAGTCTACATCTGGATGTGGAATCAGTGTGAATCAGTAGGCTTTCCAGCTGTTGGGTCTTTGCTTGAACCTGAGCGAGATCACAAGTGAAATGAATGTGATGTCCAGCTAATTCCAGTTCTTAGTACACATCTCTCTAAATCACAAAAATGCTAATCAACTGGATGTTGTTTGGCAACAAGCTTTCCTGTGTGCTCTCGAGCTGGACAGTGGATTGCTGTGGCAGCTCAGCTGCATTGAAGAACTGCAGTATAGGGATAGGTATTTGCTGCAATCCTGATTCTTGCTGTCTTTTTGTTGTTGTTGTTCTAATGTTCAAGCCACTCATTTTTGGTTGAAAATCGTTTAACGAATTTCTGCCATAGAGAAAATATCACTTGGGAGTACAAGAATACTTTCCTTATTAACAGTAGAGGCCAATTGTGAAAATCTGTTTCACAAGGGAAACAGATAATCACTAGATGCTTATAGCTACCATTTTTTGCATTTGGGATTCTTTTTGATACTCTTGTTTTAGTTGTTTGAGTATACATTTCAAAGGAATGAGCTTATGTGTGTCCAATTCTCTCTCAAAAGTTGTTCCACGCAGAGCAGAGACTGCAAAGAGCACAGCTCCAGCTGAAAGAGATGCATCATGCAGTAGTGGATTCAAAACCCGAAAGTAAGTAGTAATCCATAAAGGCTGGGGGTTTACACTTCTCTGTTAGAAATGAAATCAAAACCGGATGGCTCTCAGTAATACGGTAGTGACAAAAAGCATACAGGAACTTAAGAGAATCTAAAGAAAGAAATAACTTGTGTTCTAAAGGCACATGCTGGAAATCCTAAGCCTGAATGTGCCTTGCCACAAAAAGCCAGGGAGCCAATCACAAGGGAAGCTGGTATCAGTCATATTTTTGAGGTCCACTTTTTAAAAATCTTGAAACAGTTAAATACTGAATACTAACCATAATAGTCTGCAAGAAAAAAAAAGAGTTGGACCTACAAAGGGCTGGAAAAAGCAGAAGCCTCTTAGAAAAGACAAACTTCTGATTTAGTAAGGTTTTATGTCTTTTGTGTTTGTAATTGGGCATTGGTGACGTACTGCTTCTTAAAAATTTTCTCAATGAATGTACATATACATTGAATACTATGTTTTATTCAGTGTAGACTTGTTTTTCTAGTTACCTTCTACAAAATATTTGTTTGAAAAGCTTTAAGGCCTGTTTCTTATTGTAGTGCAATTTTGTGTTGTAGTTTTTTTATGGTACCAAAAATAAAGCTACTTCCTAATTAAGCTTTTTTTATAGATCATGGATTATATACACATACACACACTTATGTATGATTATGTTTATAAGTAGATATACTAGATATATCTATATATTAAAGCCTATATATTTATATATGAATATATTTGTTTACCTATGAAAATACTTTGTTCTCATTATACAACTGTAGCTGATTGAGTTGTATGTTGCTGTATTACATTAATAATAGCAAGATTGCTTCTCCTCGTTTTCAGTGATATCCCAGTCTGCAAATAACCTCAGCAAAATAAATTGTACTACTTGTGGAGTAAGTTAGTAGTCTATGATAATTTATAAAAATAGCAGGTGGGAAGGAATTGCAGTTACTAGATAAATGCGTAACTAACTGTCTCCAAAGGCTACAATTTGACAGCCTCTAGGTTTCTGATGATTTAATCACTTCTAAGGAAATGTAACAACGATTAACCTGGCAGTTTGACAACAAAACTAGGAGTCAGTTTAGGGTTCAGTGCTTCAGATGTACATGTTCTTTGGCAAATCGCTTAACCCCTTCCAGTTTGTCTCTTGGACTCGGTTATTAATAACACATCACAGGATTGATAGAGGTTTTATGTGCTGTTTATACAGGCATTGGGGTTGATTTATAGGGAAATACCTTACTGTATGTAAAGTAGTGTGAAGGTATAAGACTCAGAATGGTCCTTTTCACAGGGCTTTTCCAGTTGCATTCTAAGTTGCTGTGGTAAAAAAAAAAGCCATAGAATGATTTTTATTATATGTATAGATTACTTCCAAAATGATAGAATCTGACTATTTATTGATTTAAACTTAGTAAAGTAAGTCATTGTCCTACTCTTTCAAGTACATTTAATATTCCAGTTGCATCACATAACTGCTTTGGCAGCTGTTTTGAGTTACAGAATTTTTTTTCAGTCACCACCACGTTGCGTTGTTATTACTTTGTAATTTTACTTTAATTTTTTTACGATGCTCATCAGCCACTGAACTACAAATGGAACTTAAAGAGGATCTGAACTATCTTCTTTACTCAAAGGGACCTGCAGTGGATTTTATAACTGTTCCATTTTTGCAGTAGCTATCAGAGTTTATACAGCAAAGCTGTGTCAACATTTCTATTTCAGTTCCTGGGTTTTTTTAAGGCCAATGGAAACTTGATGGGTTCAGTTCACAGAAGCAAAGGTAACATAATAAAAAGCCAGTAAATATGTCATTTAATCATTGAGATGAAATAAAGATAAAGTTAACATATTTAATTTCCTTATCTTGAGTCCTGCTTGCAGGGAAAAAAAGAGTGTTTAGATGTTCCAAAGAAAAACTTGGAGTCATTACTTAAGAAAACTTGTGTTGAAATTTTGCCCAAACAAAGACTTCAGGGCTTAGCTTTGTAATTGCTTTCCCCCATAGTAGTTACAAAGACACTGCCTGTAGTAGCAATTACAGAATGCCAACTCTGTTTTTTAAAGAATTGAAATTAGGTGACCACAGTGCACTGAATAGGATTCCATTTATTTTAAAAGCTTTGTTGGTCTACAGTTAGCACAATTTATTTTATTTTAAAAATTCCCCTTGGCTGCAGTTTGGTACCTCAGCTGCCTACTCATCAGTATAGCTTGTATGCTGACAATTCAATGGCTGGTTGGTAGGTGTGGATTTTCACTGGAAATTAGATACTTTCCTTTAAAATAATTTTCTTCCATTTTTAATACTTCAGGTGTTTTTACTTCCAAAGCAAGATAAAATGATGAAAGTTGTTGTTAATGAGTAGCAGCTTTTTTGTTTGTCTTACACATGCACGCTGCTTTGATTACTTCATCTTATAATTAATTTAGGATGAAGTACTTTAAAGAAATGTAAAGGAGTACTTTAAAGAAATGTAAAGGAACTCTGTAATGAATGCAATTAGCACGTATTCATGAGTATCATTAACGTGCAGTTAGCATCAGTCTGCTTTAGCTGTGCCGGGAAAATACAGCTTATGGTTAGTAGGTTTTTAACTCTTAGAAATATACTATTTAGAAGACTTTGTATTGTATCATGAAAAACAGTGGATTGTTATCAGATGTTTTGTAGACTAAAATTGATCACACTGGTTTCCACAGTACTTCCCTGTTTATTAACTTCAGTAGTACTCAGTATGTTGTTTAACTACAGAGAGGCAGTTGCTGCTGGTAGCACTAAGTAACATGAATTTGCAGTTTCTGGGGTATTTTTGTTGTTGTTGTTTTTCCGGATATGAATAGTATTTATATTAACACTGACCGCTAGCTTGAATAACCTAGCTCATGCTTGCTCAGCAAGATTGCCATCGTTTTGGTTTGAATATCTCTGCTGGCACAAACACAAATTGTTAACGCCAAGAAGCGAACTGAATTACTGAAATTCTTGATCTCTGTCCATTTTACAGAACATTATTGTTCACTTTATTGGCAGAAATACGAAGAAGTGGATGACTAGCTTGAAAATATTGATTAAAAGAATGTGTTAAGATGATTGTTGTTGATAAACAGTGAATTGTGTCATTTATATACTTCATTAAGTTAATATGTAGTAGTAGATTCAGAGCACTGAGAACATCAAAGATACCGGTCAAAGAGGATTTGCTTTGTACAGATGTCTATTTTATGTCATTCTGAACACTTGATGAAAAATAAAAATTTGGGATGCTATTATTTAAATATTCCATTTGAATGAAAACATTAACATTTTTCTTTTCCACACAACTATCTTTCCCTAAAATTCCAAGTTTAAATGATCTTCACCAACACTGCAGACCACATTACAATTAAAATTATAGATGTATTTGGTAAAGGAGAATGGCTTAGGGGGAACTTTATTTCCATCTTTAAATGATTTTATTTATTATAAGGTCACTGTCAATAGATGCAAGGTCAAGGGTAAAGCACTTTTAAGCTAACTTGATATCTTTGAGAATACAAGTTTGGTTGGTAAGATTAATAGTACTGCTATGGTTGACTTTTTTAAGACCATTGACTCTTAGCTTGCACCCCATTTTGAAGAACAAACAAGGCAGCAAATATTCAACGTGGCCTATGTTAAAAGGATTAAAAGGAGTTTATTGAAAGTTTTAGAAAGGAAATTAATCAGGGAATTGTCACCGAGTGGATGTGTTTCTAATCAGAACATGCAGAAATCAATGTCTGGCTCTTTTTTGTTTAGTATTTACATCAGGTACCTGAAAGAAAATAGCAAATGATCACTGGTGAAATTGTCAGATGAAATAAAAATTGGAGAAATGAATGAATAATGAGGAGAGCAGACTGTTGATTCAAAGTGACCTTAATCACTTAAGAAGCCCATGCCAACAGTATATATTTTGAGGAACAGCCAAATGCCACAGTGTTCCTCCAGGAATAATGTATATGCAATGTAGTTACAGCATGTGGGCCTCTTTCCGAAGAAGTGACTCTGAAAAGGACTTGTGGGTCATGGTGTAAAAATGGTGGAACTGGAGCTCCCAGTGTTAAAGATTTGATGCTATCCATGCATTTATTTATGGAAGAAAATGGAATAGGAGAGTTATATTACTTCTCTTTTTAGCTCTGATATGTCCATCACTGCAACACTGTGTCCATTGACCAAAATTCAAGAATGTTGAAAGGTCAGAGAGATTTCAAAGAGCATCAGTAATAATTATAAACATGGAAAGTATAACTTACAATGGCAAATTCAGGAAGCTTTTTAGTTTTTCAAGGAGATACTGAAAGGATATTTGATCATAATCTGTCAGTGTTTGCACGTCCCAGGTCTCTGCTTAATACAGGGAAATTGGAAGTGATATCATTGGAAGCTGTGGATGGAATAATTTCAGTGCTCCCTTATTGAGGATGATTGCAGAAAGGGAGGTGAAGGCTTTGATGGAAGTGAATGCCATGTGAAAGTCTGTTCTAGACCTGCCTTTGTCGTGGCCTTCCTATGTGATACTAAACGAAGTGTTGGCAGATAAGTCTATAAAATGAGTGCTCTTCTTTCTTTTCTTTTCCTTTTTTTTTTCCCCTTTTTAAAAAAATCAGTTATTGTTGCAAATGGTTGTGGTATAGGATGCATAATTGGTAGCCTGGAGAGGGAAAAGAAGTAGAATCTGAGCGCAAGGTGAATCAAGTTTTAGATCCATTAGGCAGAATTCTGGAGGGAAACTTGCCTCTTTCCTACATGACTGAGCAAGCACTAAGAAACTCTTTCTCCAATCCCTCTCTTTAATAATAATAATAAAAAAATGTGAATGGAAAACATGAGGAGTTGCTGTTAATAGCTCTCCACATGTAAATACGTGGTTGGCAGAACCTTGCTAAAATAACCTTAGGGCACAGAGCCAGACCTTCTGTGCAGCTTACGTATGTAGATTTTGTAAGCATAAGTCAATGTTAAAACATTAAAAACAGAATTTATATGTGTAATGGAAAGATTTAAAGTATGCTTGCTTTTCTTTCCTCTAGCCTGGGAATTTGAAAAAAGGTTTTTCACTGAAAAAAACATTAAAACAAGATCTGCCCTAGGTTTTGTTTTTTAAGGTTCTGTTAAGAGCAAAAATAGTTCTTAGGTAGTTACTCCTCCAGATGTTGAATTGTATAGGAGGAAAAATATATCCGAAGTATTTAGGAAAGAAACTACATTAGTCATGAGGGATGTTAAATCATCATGTCTTTCCCCATTGAGATGTCAAGTTTTAACTCGCTTCATTGCTTGTTGCACCATCAAGAGTAAGCATGATGCAGAACCAGTCAGTGTTTAAAAGAAGTTGGTAATAGCTCTCAGGTTACCTGAGCAATAAATCTAGATAGTGATCAAGGTTATGCCCTGTCAAGTCACTAGGTCCCCGCTCTTATGAAAGCAATTGTTTAGGCACGGTTATTTCCTAAGTTTTGTGTCATATCTACAATAAATTATTTAGGCATGTACATTTTTATAATAAAACTGAAGTAGTATGAGAAATAAAGTATAGGCTATATATGCAGATTTTTTTTGCTATTAAGAGGAAAACAAGAAACTAGTTTGATGAAATAAAAATGTTAGTATTTAGTATGAGAATAATTTAATTGATATCCCTTTGATTTCCACACCAAAGATCTTGGTTATAAATATCAGATTGGGAGTTGTGTTCCCAGTCAGTTCTGAGGTGATAATTCAGCTCACAGTGTACGTGGGAAGCTTTGCTGCATTTGCAGAGGTGGTAGATTTCTAGTGAGACATTAAAATGTGGTCCCTCCTGCCCAGCTCTGTCGTGGGCTGAGGAAGACTGGAATTGAGTTATTCTGGAAGAAAGAAGTGGGAATTCTCTCTCAGTAAGTCCAAGTGTGTTTCTTGGGGTATAGCTGTAGTGCCAAGTACATAATGGCTATTGCATACATAGAGTAACTCTGCTTCCCATTCTGAAACCAATATTGATGCTGTTTGTTTTGCACAAAATAAATTACCTTTGCTTTTCATAAACACAAAAATCAACAAACTAAACTGCTGGAAAAGAGGAATTCCCGCTCATTTTCAGTTTGTGTTGACTTGACTTTCTTAGCAACACTGCTTTCCCTAGGGTCTGTTTTCTTTCTTCTAGTTCTTGAGGCTTTCTCAAGAACTAATGGCTTATTTCCTCTCTGGCAGCTAAACCAAGTAGCTTTCCTTTCAGTCTGAGCTGAGACCAGAGGGTGAGGAGCATCTATCAGTATGGTGTTTCTAGAGGTAAATAGTGGCAGAATAATGGGGCCCCCTTTTTCTAGGCTTGTTTCCCTTTGTTCTGACCTTCTCCTTTGGTCAGTCAGTGATATGGTCGGCAGGCTTTTTAGCCTGAGAACCAAAAACTCTGGTTTCACCTATGTCCTTTCCCATCTGTTTCAGCAACATCAGCGGTACTATTGTATCTCCACACTCAAGCTTTTCTCTGCTTGTGCAGTATATGAGAGAGATAGAGACTGTGAATTTCTTGTTTTCCTTGGCATTTCGTGGCAATTCCATATTCTCCCAAATAGGGAGAGAACCACCCCCCACCCCCACCCCCAAAAAAACCCCAACTCTAGCAGGTAGTTTTTAAAAGTACCTAGGATACTTACCTTTTAGTCGTCTAGATCATGAAAAATATTCTGAAATACCTATTCCCACTCCCATCTGACATATAACTTCCAAGTCATACTGTAGTCCTTGGCACAGGTGTCTCGGAGGAGTAATTGCACTAAAGTGTCTGTTGTCAGGGGAAGACTGTGTAATGTAATTTAAATAGATGCTTTATTTTATTCTGTCGCATTTTTCTAGCTGTGTATTGTGCTTATCTGTATGTACCTGCGTCTATTTATAAATTATCTGTTAAGCAGGCTAAATTACTCTCCCTAGCAAGACCCAAGTCATCATAAGCATGGTAACATGCAGTATGCATCAGGCTTATGTAGAGCAACACTTATAAATGGGGTTGCTTTTCTCAACAGAATTTTTTACATTACTCAGGAATTCCTTCTTGTTTTTTCTATTTTATTATTATTTTCAGCATTCTCACCCTATATACTGTCCTGAGATTAAAAGCTTGTTCTTACAAGAAAAAATAGTCTGCTATTTACAGAGAGGCAATTTATAAGTGTTCCCAGCAATGTAAAAGACCTTTAAAGTAGGCATAAATTAAATTCTGCTCGTTTTAAGGCCTTTTTAGATGCCAGATTGAAGTTTCATTTTAAGGGAGAATTTCCAAGGATATAATAAATCTATGCATGAGCTAGGCCAAATTATGATCTTTGTACAGATAAAGGATTCACACAGAGATAATTTCTGTCTGTAGATGAAGTAATTCACATGAAACAATGATTTAAGCAATCTGTGAGTAGGACCAACTTCAGGATGCTTGCTCCACTGCTCCAGCCAGGGAAGTTCCAAGGGATACAAGCTTCAAAAAACCTCTGAGCAACTCAGCATAGCTGTGGCATGCTTTGCTGCCCCCCGTCTTGCATGCACATAAGCAACCAAAGTCTAGCTCTTAACTTTTAAAATTTCAGAAGAATGTAATTCACAACACAAAAAAAAGTAACATAGAATCCAGTATCTTGATGTGTGTAAGACACACATAGGGTTTATGGCTTTCTATATCAATGCTGCATGCTGAATTTTGCATCTGATTCAGCTAGAGCTTCATGTAAGAAGTTTTACTTGTTTATTGATGAAAATAATCTGTCAAGGGGTTAATAGTTATAGGTTAGAGATACAGATGGATAATAATACATATTATATTGTTTAACATCCAGATTAAAAACCTAAATCGAGTAACTCCTGTTTCTTTGAGTGTTGAAAAGAAGACTCAAATGTTATGCTGTTGTTGTTGTAATCTGCTGCTAAATACTTTAATGTGTTGGTGAAATCAAACTTAATTATCCGGTACATTACTTTTATAGACACACACTGATTTCATTTGTTTTTAAGGTTTAATGAAGAAACTAGAAGAGGAGATAAATTTCAATTCATACCTGGTTACTGAAAAAATACCTAGAGAGCTTGAAAGTAAGAAGAATTCAGCATATTTCTTACAAAAGGTGGTTGCAGAGCCAGCTATGAGTCAATCTGATCTCAATGTACTTGAAGTCAAGGTAAGTTGACCAAGGTCACACTTAATTTGTGTTCCGTAGCATAGTCTAAGGTTCTTGTACACTGTAGTTTTCTTATTCCTACTTTATATCCTTGAGAAAATGTTTCATTCCTAAATGAACATCCCTTCAGTGGTAAATGAAAAGAAGATGTGTTAATCACTAAATGCAAACTCTCAGACAAGTTTTTTTAAAAAAACCACAAAACAAACAAAACCAACCAACCAAAAAAACCCCAAACCCAACCCTATCCTTAAATGCTATTTAGCAAATTGTGTTAGCAGTTTGCAGTGGTCTGAGCAGAGATGTTAATTTAGCACTGAAGGTTTGATTTTTCTTCTCTTCAGTTTTCACTTGTTTTAAACTCTCCCTGACACCAAGGGAGTTTATACCAACATGTAGAGAGTGTTTATGGAGTGGTGAACAACATTCTCTGGGTGATACATCTTCAGCAATATTATGTCTTAATCAATGTGCAATGCCTGAGAACTCCATAGTGTTTGGAATAGGTCTATATTGTTTGTTTTAGTTGGTAAGACCAAAAGAAATTTGGGGATCAAATACTTGATTTATCTTTCCAGATTTTTTTCTGAAGTTAAAAGCAAATGGTGTTAGAATGAGCAAAAATCCTTATTTGTAGTATATATCAAAAATCTGCAGAGGGATTTGTTGCCATGGAAGTACATTTATATATTTCACTCAATGAAGTTTTCATACTTGCATAATCCTAAATGCAAGATTAAATATGTAATATTATGTTCTAGAAGAATTCAGAGGAATGCTAATTATTAGTATTTCTTTTGATGATGAAAATTTACAACAATGTTAGCTAGGGTAGGAAGACTAGTCCTGCAAACTACTAGGTACACTCTTCAGTCTAAATGTCTTCTCTTATCAGTTGGTTTTTAGTATTCCCAGGATCTCCAACTCAGGCTTTGCTGTGAAATACAGACAATGAGGAAACAGAGTAATTGTAATAGATCAGAGAATGATTTACCCATGGGCATGAGGGCTGCCATCCACCATTCTTCTTGTGTCTTGAAGCAGAGAGAGGTTCAGCAACTACATCAGCATCATAGTAGCCTGCGCATTCACACAAAGAACATGCCAAAGTAATGTAATAAAGAAATGCCTACAGGTTTTTTGGATCAGACGAGAATCAGCAGTGAAGTGTCATCAAGAATACGTTCTATTTTAAGGTTAAGACTAGTTTTTATAAAAGTAAAATCAGTGACAGCCCAATGCCGTTTTGGATCCTGATCGTTAGACTTTTAAGGATGACAGCGTTATTAAACTGTAGATTAGGTCTGAAATATTAAACTAGCTCTGTGGTTCAGCCTCTGCTTTCCTAGTTTATTTCTTCTAATCAAAACAATATTTGTGGCTGCAGTTATTTCTTTTAGGCATAGTTGAAGCCCTGTTTTGCACCTTCCTTTTCCAAGAGTATTGTTGGGATTTTGGCAATATTTTAAAAAGCTTCAATTATTTTTTTTTTCTCTTTCTCCATGAGGCAACCTTTAAATTTGTTATATTTTGGCAGTATGTTCTTCTTAATAGGTAATAAAAACATGTCATATACTTGGCCGTTATCACAGCATGGCCTTAGACAGCATTTTTTTTTAAAGTCAGCCTTCTATTATCTCAGTGTCCTAAAAAGGAACTGAATTGCACTAAGCATGCCACTATCATGCATTTTATGATATATAAAACAGGAGTTTATTCACAGAAGAGCATTCTTATGCTATCTTCAAATTCAGGCCTATTCTAGCTTTTGTAAAGG
This sequence comes from Mycteria americana, assembly GCF_035582795.1. Taxonomy (NCBI): domain Eukaryota; kingdom Metazoa; phylum Chordata; class Aves; order Ciconiiformes; family Ciconiidae; genus Mycteria; species Mycteria americana. The sequence goes on from NC_134377.1 coordinate 11,337,517, forward strand.
AATAGAATTTACAGGAGAATTTTTTTTTAAGGTGTTGGAGTACTTTTAGTCCTATTGAGCACTTTATTTGAAATACTTGGCTTTCAAAGTACATGGATATTGCTCATAGAAATGTTAGAGTAATGCCCAGCACTGTACCTGTGTTACGTTTTGACTTCATTGGATTTCAGCACATATTTACACTGCTTGCTTATCAGCACTCATCTAGTTAGCAGAGAATTAAAGGAAGGTTGCTAGGGCTGTGGTTTCCATGGTTGGTGAGAGTCCCAGTCGAGCAATAAGTTAGGACTGGAAAAGCTGCGATCAGTACATTGGTGTAGCTGTTTATGAGTTTCCAGATGCAGTAGGCTCTAAAGCTTCAGCTAGAATGAAGATCAACAATTTGAGACTATGGACAAACAAGTGCATTTTGTGGCAGTAGAAAGAAGGTACCATAGAGCTGGAATATATGATGGTCTGTCACTCTTCAAAGTATTGATGAAATTTGATATCACTTAGTCTTTATTTGCTTCCCTTTAAATTTCTGATAAATGGTTGAGTGAAAAGGAATTTTAGTTAATATTGATAAAATTACATTTTTCACATAGTATGTGACAACATCAGTCTTTTTTCTGTCTGTACCAATTCACATGCATTTTCTCTCCACGTACACCAGTTTACTTCATTTTCAGGGCCAACGTCATGCTTCTGCTTTATCATAAAGGCACAGAACTGGAAATCCAAAAACATAGCCTCTTCCTGGCCAATACTTAATGACTCATTTTGTTTTTTGGGTTTGTTTCTCTGTTTCAAAATGGAACTAGCTGGATTGTAAATCTGGTTTGCAAAGCATTTAATTCTTGGAGAAGGCAAAGAAATAAAGCTCCATTTCCTTAGTTTTCTACTCTGTCTTGCAGATAAATGAAGTAAACGCACAAATGAATCAGCTTATTGAGAAAAGAATGATGAAGTATGAGCCAATTGATAGTAAATTTTCCATGTATCGCCAACAGGTAAGGAGAAACAAAGCATTTTTTAAGCAGAAGCAGTAGAGCAATTTCAGTCACTGATTGTTTTACATACTAATTTTTTTCTTTAATTAGCATAAATCAGTAGAAATACATAATAATGGAGGACAAAAAGAAAATAAATAGCTGTTGAACGTAGATATGCTTAGGGCTGAGTCAAACAATTGCTTTCAGTCATGTTAGTGAGTTTGTATTGACTGCTGTCCTTAAGCTGTTAGGTGTTGCCCTTCAGCTGTATCAGTAATTCTGGAAGGATCATTTTAGAGGAGCTATTTTGATACAGCTCCAGCTGTGGATTCTTAAAAGGCAGCATGTGGGCTGACTGCTGCAGTCAGACCTGGATGCAAGGTTTGCTTTCATTTATATCCCTTGCTTTTCTTTGACCACATGCTATTTTTCCCGTTACATCTATTAAGAAGGTATTCTTTGATTTTTCCTCCTGAGGCTGTAAAATAGTCTTTCTATAAAATAGGCTGTCTGGTCTAGTCTTAGTAAATTCACAAGTTATAAAAAGGATTTATGAACTCTGAGATTTTCAGAGCTTACGCAGAAATGTAAGTGGTTTCTTTTCCAGGCAACCTGTACCACTGCTAATTTTATTGAAGATTTTCATGATGATGCTTATGGTGATGGTTTAAAAAATAAAAAGGCTTAAGTAAAATGTATCAGTGGAAGGAAAAAAATTGTGATAAAATGTATACTGCAGTTCAATCACATATGCGATATGAAACGCACCATTTTGTTTTGTGAGAGATGCTGCTCTTCCTGAAAGAAAAGCCTGCTACATAATGTGCTGGTACCAAAGACCAACTGCCTTGTGATATAATTATGATCAGTGGAGGAGCCACTCCAGGAGTTCAGGTTGCTGCTGTGAGTTGAAAGCATGTGGTGGTCTTTGCTTTGTTCTGCTAGGGACTGGCTTCTGTTTCACAAAAAAATCATATATATTGTACCACAATTTGTCACTGCAGATATCTCATGAAGCAAAGAGCAGGCTACCCCAGCAGAATTCTGTTAGATATATTTTTAGAAATAAAGCTGGTCCTTTTAACCTAGTCAGTGTGTATTTTGCTTCATTTTTTCTCTAAGTTTTCCCTTTCATATGAAGAAACCAACCATGCCTCCAAATTCATGTGCATGCATCTAAATTAATGTGTTGTGTTATTTTAAAATATTTTAAAATAGTATACTTTGGCAAGATAAAAATGCCTCTTTTTTTTCCCTGAACTAATGCATACTTATGTTCCCAAATCTGTTAGCTTCTGGTCAAATGTTAGGTACTCTTAAATATTCTGCCTTGTATAAAATACTATTTTTTAAATGCTTTATCTTCTAGACTAAAAAAAAAAAAAAGAATAATCTGTAATCTACACTATTTCTGTACTGTATTGCTTTATTCATCGTCTTCTAGCTATTTGCCAAGATTTAGTGGCTCAGTTCTGCTGTTAGTATAACATATTTCTGTAGGTTGGAGTAGGTTGGAGTTATAAAAATCTGTATTATGACATTTGTGAAATCTTGGATAACTTTCCAGTTAAGCCATGTTGGTGTATCTTACATATGCACAAAAAGGCACTAAGTAGAAGAAATGGAGCAGCTAAAATGCCTACCTTTTTCTTCAATGAAAATGAAAAAATGAGGTGAAGAAATGTAAATGTAAAATGTAAAATATATCAACATGAATCTGGGAGAAAAGGGTATGCTTGAAGTCTCAGCTGTACTGAAGAAAGTTGGGAGTCTGCAATCAACTTCAATAAGTTGTGGTTTAACCCACTGCATATAATGCGTAATCAGTGCTTTCTTCTTTGCAGAGAGACATGCTCATATTTCCTAATGAAAATCGGTTTCTGACAGTTAAAATGTGGTTTCAGTGGTGCAATGCCTGAAATTTAATGGATTATGTTTTACTAATGATTAAACAAGGCAATTTTTACTTTACTTGTCCATATGCATTTTTAATGATTGTGCAGGCATCTATCATTTCCCGGAAAAAGGAAGCCAAGGCAGAAGAACTTCAGGCTGCTAAGGAAGAGATGTCCAACACTGAAAGGCAGATGCTACAGAAGACCAGTCAGGCCCATGAGTTAGAAGGCTCTGAAGTTCTGAAAGGGGATGAGGTATGCGATACAACAGTGGATAGAAGGAAGAGGAAATTTGTAAGACATGATCAATTTTTGTTAACTCACAATTTCCTTTTAACTTTACATTGCAATAACTGCTTCTATAGTATCTTATCCGTTTTTATAGTATGTTGTCAAACTACATGGCCTCAGCATTGCAACAGATTGGCCTCTGTTTTTTTTTAATGCACTTTTTTTGTCATCAAATTCCAAAATTAACATATTCTAAGACTTTTGTGTGTGTGTGTGTGCAGACAGTACGATGCTGTCTGGTGCTTTCAAATGCTTTTCAGTATTTACACTGCAGCAGTGCTTGATTTGTAGCTATTTTCAAATTATTTATTTCAATTATTCACATTGTACCTAATAGATTGAAAGGTATATGAGGACTTAATGTTGGGCTGTCTTAACATTCCAGACTCTGAGTGAAAATAATGTCAATATCATCACAATGGTATGATGGTAAATAACTAATTATAAAAGTCAACACCACTAATGAAAGGATTAGGAGTTCAAGTGATGTGTCATGTAGATTAATTTTATTATTTGATGTATAATAAAAATCTGCGTTACTATCCATTCTCTATATTATAGGTGATCGTAAAGCATAATACCAGCAATTATCAGAAATGCAGTTAGTCCTGTTCTATTTATTACCCACAAAAGTTTTTACTTTAAAAAAATTTTCCCAGCCCCTCCTGAAGTTTATCTGCAATACAGACTTTGACTAGCACAATCAGTGTAGCTCAGGCAAAGTTATATTTGAAGCTGCACTTATCAAAGCAGCTTTTTCTTCTTCAAAAGTTTGCAAAGACTAAGGCTGCTGCAGCTGGGTAGTGGATTGTCAGCAAAATGAATTGACCTTTCTTAAGACAATAATTTTTCTCAGCTTGGAAAAAGCCTGCTATGTGTACATATAGGCAGAATCACTAAAGCAAAGAGTATTTTAGCTGCATCATTCTCTGAATTAACATATCTTTTCATTCCTTCCATATTGTGTTAATTTGCACTGCCATCACTTATCAAGAGTAACACTCCTGGCTTTCTTTTTCTTTGTCTGTTTCTGTGCTTTTTTTACATACTACTCAATACAGGGAACACCCTTCATAGAAGGAACTCCCTTCCTGATGCCATAGGACATGCCTGCTCCGCAAAAATCAGTTTTCTTTTAAAGGAGTTTTAAAGAGTGGTTCAAGTATGGAAATGTGTATGCATACACTCATGCATAAAGGCTTCTGGTATAATATGGAATCCATGCATATTTCACTTGTGCCTTCTTGCCTTTCTCCCCTTCTGTAAATCAAGACAAAAGCTACAGGTGGAAGCAAAGGCACAGAGACTTTGAAGAATTAAGATGTTGATTTCTCTTACCATAACATACTATACACATTCCATAGGTGTTCCGTAGGTAGCAATAATAAGACAACCACTGCATTAGATTTCTCTCCACTAGAAGGTTTTCAAGCCCAGTGGGCATGTTGCTAAAGTCTTTGACAACTTTTTAAGTAAAAATAAAAACAGAAAGCAGACAATCTGTGTTTCATGACATGTGATGGCAAAGAGGTGTTTAATTAATCAACAAGAATGCATTACCAAGACAGCAGCGTATGTTTTACATTATCTGTAAATGCACTGTAAGGTAAGAAACAATTCATGTTGTGCCTGTTCTTGAGGGGGACAACATACTCTGATCCATACTAATTCAAGGAGAGCAGGGTAGGAGGGAAACATGATTACAGAACCTCGTCAGAGGCTTAATAATGAAAAATTCAAGTTAATTGTCTTGCACAAGGAAGAGGTTCAAGACAGAAAAAAGACAAGACCTGTTTTGAACATAACCTGCATTCCTTTTGTTAAAATATGTTCTGCTTTTGACTTTTTAAATCTTTTCAAGTCTTCCTTTTGAGGAGTGAAGAATAAATGACTGAGCACTTTGGACAAAACCATCAGCTTAAAATAAGAACTGGTTGCCTTTTCGTTAGAAGCATTTCCTGTTTTGTAAAATACTTTCTGCACGTTGGCCCAAGGAAGCCAGTATTAGACAATCCGTGTCCTGTTCTTGTGTATTACTGCATCAGGTATGCTGTAGTGATACTCATGGTCACCAGTGTGAAGCAGTAAAAAGAGTGTTTCCTATGGCTAAAAACTAGAAAAGGATTTGAATTCTTGATTATTTTGATAGCTTCTTTTTCAAAGGTCACAGTTTCCTCATCTGGAAAATGGAGATAGTGATATTTAATTCTTTTGTAAATGTCTGCTGCCAAAAATGCTGCATAGGACCTTGGTACTATAGTCTTCGTATCTCCTTAAAGTACATTGCAAACACATATTACAGAAATAGTCCTGCTTCAGTCTAGGTTGTGAGAAGACAGGACTGGTAGATGAGACAAATAAGTTGGCAGGGAAGAGGTGATGAAGCAAAAGTGAAGTGAACAGGTTATCTCTCATCAGTAGAAGTCTCGGTTCATCACTCACCAGACAACCTTTTGCTATGGATTTGTTTCTGGTATGTTATGCTTTTAAATTTGTATTTTCTGATTCAGTGCTCTGTTACTCCAGCTTTGAGCCAATACCGAAGGAAATCTTGATTAATGTCGTGGTGGTGAGTCACTGTTGCAATACATATGTTCAGTGGGGACAGAAAGAGGTTGTACATTCAACCTTCACTTTGCGCTCTCTGACAACCAAGAGCTTCCTTACAGTTTCTTGTTGCAGTTGCACACATTTTACATTTAGTCCCTCCATTTTCAAAAAGGAAGAAAGAGGGGTTTTTAACAAATAGCTCTGCTGTCTTAAGTTTAAAATGGGCTTTTAATCCTGCCATGTTTAACCTATCTAAATGCTACAGTTAAAGCAAAGAATTATTTTTGTCTGATACCCAGTATCTCATCTTCTCTCTGTCTCCCTTTGCTGTATCCTCTTATATCATGGCACTCACAAGACTTGGCAATCGAAGAATCAGTGCCTTCCTAGCTTGTGCTCCCATACCAGTATTTGGATCTCCAGTTGAGGTCTTCTTAGCACTTCATTCACCAAAAGGTCAATCCTGGCTTATGTTTTTAGGTGCTAGTGTTTTGCTTTCTTCTGTAATCATAAAAAGGAATGTTACAGCATTCCGCTTGGTTCAAGAGGTTGTACAGCTAGAGAGAACTTAGAAGAAACAGCAGGGAATAACCAATTCATTTACATCAAACAGAAAAAAGTAGGAATAAATTGTCTGCTTCGGGGATTATGAAATCTTTTTAAGTACTTCAAACAAAATACAATGAGCATGGGGCAAAGTTGGCAGGCTCCTAGCTGCAGCTGTCAGATCCTGAAAATTAGGGAATCAAATGTTGACACTTAGAAGGCTAGATGGTTCAATTACAAGTGATCCTAGGTAAAGCCGTAGTATTTTTAGCTCTTTACACAATGCATTGTACTTTTCAGAGTTCAGCACAGGGCCCCAAGAACCTAGACTTTCCCAAGGTATCAGAATAGAATGGTATCATAGCTGTGCTTAGCTGCAGTAGTTGAAATGAATATGGTTCTGAGAATGTGGCATAGAAAGTCCTATCAGTTTGTTAGCAGATATGCGAGGTTTGCATATTCATTTACATAAGGATTTTAATTTTTTTCATACAAATGCTCATCCATGCCTAGCTGCCCCCTGGTAAAACAATATAAAAAATGTTTCAATTTGCAAACAGAGAAAACAGTCCATCTTGGACCATAGATCTTGTCACTTTTCCTCTAAAACTGTCAGGTCCGTCTGAATCCACCAGAAGCAGTTATCTAGGTCCAAACTAGGTGGAGAGATTTTTAAGAGAGTAGCTGCAAAGGAGGTCACAACTCGAACATTAAATGGTTTAAGCCAGGACCCAGGATATATTCTCCTATCAGTTTGCTATCTTTCTCTTAACTTTTCACTAAGGTTCTACGTACAGTTATATTCCTGTCTGTCAAAGGCTCCTTACACATGAAAATAGGAGAGTAGCTGGTAGTCAAGTTGTGAGAACATAAGTGGCAAATCAGTAGGATTCTTACAGGAGCCAGAAGCTTTTTGCTGTAAGAAATTAACCATCATTTAAGCCAAATGAATGCAGTGATTCAGACAAATCTGAACCGAACTGAATGCTCTTTCAGCACCCACTGGCATGAATAAATCATCAGTTTTATTGATCTGTGCATTTTCAGTGATAACTGAAAATGGGTTTTCATTAAAAATATTCTGACTGATCCAAATTATTAGTAATGGCTACTTTAATACTTCTTTCCTGACCAGAAGCAAGCACTCCTAGGTGTCCTACTTAATGCTAATGAAGAATTTTCCTGATTGATCTGTCTAATGAGCAGGCTGTAGGATACTTTATTTTAATAGATTGAGGTAATACTGCTCATATCTCTTAGAATTTTGTCCTTCTGTGTATGGTTTATTAACTATATCCAGCAGTGGCTGTACTAGCTTCAATTTAGAGCCTCATAGGGAAAAATACTGAAAAACTGTCATGATCAGGAACTTTTCCTAACTGAATTTTAATACTGTGGACAGTTTGTATCCTGTTAATTGGTCTAGATAGAAAATTAAAACATCTGTTCCTCAATTCTTGATAAAGATAGAGATAGTCAGCTAAGATTTTCTGCAGTTATTGTGCTTATGTAAATAACATTATTAACAAAACTGTTTATTTGAAACCTTGTTTAGATTATGCATTTCAGAAAGAAATTGGTTCTTTTACAATTAATACTTTATTTTCTGTAGTACTTTCATATGAAGAATATTTTGATTACTATAACACAATCAAATTGATACAGTAATCCAGAAAATACTATTTTTAAAGATTTGACTCGAAAGTGAGGGATTAATCTGGGATTTGTTCTTTTTGGAAAAAAAACTTATCCGTTTTCTCCTTTAATGATAATCTTGGAATAAGAACCTTGTGAAAACTTCACATGGGGCAAATGTTAGTTTTAAGGAGACGAAATGATGGGCTTATAGTGAAAGCATAAGACTAAGCATTAGAGGAGCTGGGCTTTGATCCCAATTCAGCAATGCACTGAAGCATGCGGTCAACATGCTTATGTTCTTTCCTGGAGGGGGGTAACCTGCCAGACTCTGATTGGTCCTGGAGGAGCCATTTTAATAGCCGAGACTCGATTTTGTTGTATTCGGAATTGTCATAATACTTAATTACTGCACAAAAGTGTAGTAAGACAATCTGTTGATAGCAATCACTTTCAGATTGTAATAAGTGGAGAAGCGTAAAGTACTAGCATTGCTGGATTCCTTCAATAAAAATGGAACATAATACAGGAGATCTGCCCAGGGATGCTAGATACCTGCATGCTGCAGGACATGACATGAGAGATCAAAGTCCTGTTTTCATTCACTCTGTTTCATAATCTAGATTCCACGCTTGTTATGTTACAGTCACCCATAAAAATAGCCAAGTGAAAAAGCATAATCTTTCTTTGCTTTCATTTGGATAGTTTTTATATCTCAGGGGGCTCTGGCTCGGCTAGCAAACATGGGTCTCCAGGCTTGTTTACTTTAACTACTAACTCAGTGCCAGCATTTGGTTCTTGTCCAGTCATTTAATCTTTGAAGCTTAAATAACTATTTGTGTTAAGTTGCTTGAGAAAGAAAAGCTTACTAGTGGACATAGCCTTGAATGGTACATCACTGCAGGCACTGACAGATCCATGGGAATTCTGTAGGTTGAGCCTGCTGAGTTTCTACGCAGGGAGCAGTTGACCTGGTCTATGGGAAAATGCTGCTGCTCAAAAATGGATTCCTTTTGGTTAGTTAACTTTAAAGTGATATGGCTAGACAATGTTATTCTTTTGTGAACTATTCAAATTATTTAAAAGACCTTTTGGCGCAGTAAAATACAACATTTATAGCATTTTAAAGGCTTGATTTTTCATCTACATATAGATGGGAGGATGAGATGTATAAAGCTTCGGAAGTAATGCTTACACAAATGAAAGCACTGGTATTTTACAAGAAGCTTATTTTTAATTTTTGGAAACCTATGGAATGATTTTCAGCTTTTAGGCTGAAGAAACCTAATTTTGCCGTAAGATCCCTACAGGCTGCTGATTTAAGTGGAGTCAAATCTAATAACTCCAGCTCTGAATTTGGCCCTGGATCTTAAGAAGCCTTCAGTTAGTGAGATTTTGAGGGGCTAATCTCTGCTGCGTTTGGAGTAGATGAACTCTTGAAAATTCTGCCAAACTGTTGATTGATTTTCTACAGATATTATAATTTTCCTACCATTGTTTATATCTTGTTTTACCACGTTTGCTGCAATAAAAGCCATATGAAAGCTTAAGTTTGCTTTTAAAAAGCCAGAGATTGAGATGATAGACAGACATCCATCTCCTAAAATGAATAGGTTTCGCTTGTCAATGTGAGCAACTTGTAGTTCGTTTTGGATGAAATTTTTATTATACAGTCCTAACTTAATCAACTAATAATAGAACATTGGTGGAATCAGTTCTTTAGTCAACAAGGTCCTTTGACTTCCATTGTAAAATACATTATGCTTTGAATATTGAATATGCAAATACTCTACCTCCCACTCAAGCTATTTTCAAGACCTTAAAAGTAGCTATAGAAGTGAAGAGAATAATAGTTTGCTTTTCATCCTGGGGTAAACTGACAGAAAATCGTTCAGATTTGATAGCTGTATGCAGTCACATATTAAATAAGTTTAATCCTTTACATCATTCTTGACTATATTCCACTGGTCAAATGAAATATCTCTGGAACTACTCGATCAAGACAGGTGACTGTGCTTCCCTTAAATTTTCCTCAGTTAGTTGGAGAGATTGTATTTATACTTTTATAATCTCTTGAAAATCACAGAAAACTAGGTATTGTCTAAGCCATAGAAAAAAATCTTTTGTATTAACTAAGAGGATATACTTGCATTTGCTATGAAAAATAATTAATTCTGGTAATACTATATCAAATGTGCCAATAATATAACAAAGACAGTATGACTGTAGCAGAACTGCCTCCTCTGTGCAGTGCTGTGGCTTAGGTGACCTTGTCTATCCTTGTCCTAGGTAGTACGCACAATGTAAAATGGTATTCCAAAGCCACGCATAGTCCAATCTGCATAGAGCACATTGAGTAATTTGTGGGTTTGTTCTTTCACCAAAAACGTTTATAGCTTTTGGCTTTAAAAATAGTTCTGGAGCATAGCAAGAGAGAAGCAGCTTTGGCCTAGATATTGCACAGGATGGCAGATGAACAGGGTTGATTTCATTTTGGGCATTTTGCCCAGGACACTTTTTATAGAACATACAGTTACTCTGGGGGTTCTTAGGCTGTGGTCACATTGGTTTTTTGGATTTATTCTTTAGGAGGGAGAGGCATAATTTTGCAAAAAGAAAAATTAATGTAAATTTCAAAATCGAAGTTCTTTTATGTTTGAGTTTTAAACTTGTATCAGTGGTAGTGGGACTCCTATTTTCTCCTTGGGGCTGCCTGTTTTATGCTCACTCTGCACACGCTGAACCCCTCCTCATCAAGGAATGTTCTGAAGCCTGTTCTTACATCATTTACTCAAATAAATTTTATCTGCTTTCCATCTCTGGATCTGAATGCATTTTTGAGCTGTGACTGGCATTTGCCTCACAGCTCTCATGTAAAATACAAGAATAAGAGCTGAGCATGTTTGACAGGTGGAAAACATTAAGGCAAAGAAAAATATTACATGTTTGTTTCAACACCTGATATTTCATACGTGTTACAAATTGAGCAACATGGATTCAGATGTAAATTAGCTAAGGCTGTTGATCTGTAGGGATATGTATTATTTTGCTTAGCCTTTAATAAAAATATAAATTCTCCATTACTTTAGATTTTGAGTGAAATATATACTGCATTTCTCTGCTTCTATGCAAGGATTCTGCTTTTATTTTCCTGTTTTTAAAAACTTAGCCAGTGATATCATTTAGGTCTCCAAGATTCAAGGAAAGAGAACAACAAATTTTAACTATTTAGAACTAGCCTTTTAAAAGAAAAAGATAGTCTTTTCCCATGCCCTCTTCTCTTCCAATTTTTCTGCACTTTCTTATCATGTTTATTGGTCTGCAGAGCTCTCTGGGGCTACACACTGCTGATCTGGTGCTCTGTTACAAGTGCAAATTCCTATTACATTAATTTTTTTATTATCCATGATTCTCACAACATTTTGCAAAGAGTAATTACTTTTCCAGCTGTCAAATGGTCGTGAGCAGAACCAAATGATCTCACTATTACAAATGAGTGAGCTTGAACAGAAAGCAATAGAGCTGGTTTTCCTGATCTCACTCAGTGAACAAATGCAGAGCTGAAAATAAAGAGACTCTGGGAATCCTGAATTCCAGTCCTCTGTTCTAGACACTTAATCTTCAATATGCAGTCCAGATAGGATAATTACATTTTATATAGCAACAGTCTGTGATAAGGCCCTTTTTTGCTTTAAGTTAAATGATATTTCTATTCTCTCTCATTCCAGTTTAAACACTATGTTAATAAGCTCCGGAGCAAAAACACATTTTATAAAAAGAAGCGACTGGAAATAGCAGAAATTACAGCTGAGTATGGTATCCTCCAGAGGACAGAAGAACTTCTAAAACAGCGCCATGAGGCTATTCAGCAGCAGTTGGTAACACAAGCATTTACTGCTACCACAGTCCATCACCCTTGCTTCCCTGATAACAGCTATATAATAAGATGGATGTTGTTTCGTTAGTTTTTAATGTATATCATCCTCAGCTCTCCTGCTGTCATTAGTAAAAGAGTCATTAGGGTATAAAATTTATTTTTGTCTCTTGAGTATGCTAAGCTGCTGTACTGTTCAGCAGCTATTTCTTACAGGCAGCCATGACTGTTCTGCAATTTCTTTTTAGACTGAGGGGCTTGACCCTGCTTTTTAAAGTCAATGGTAAATCTTCACTAACTCCAGTCAGAGCAAGGCTGGATGCTTAAATTAGTTTTTGGTATCCACATACATAGTAAGGCTTTGAAAATTATCAACAGCAAGTAGGCTTCAAGTTACTGCTGCAAAATATATCGGAATAGTATTTTAAAAAAGAGCAAGCAGAAAGGAAACATTCTAACCCCAGAATATTTAGAATAAAATGTGTTTGACAGTAACTGAAAAATTTAAAACTGGATGAATGCTTTTTCTAAGCCAGAACAGCAGGAGAAGGATTTATGCTATGCATAGCTGTAAGCGTTCAAGGAATATACATGCATCCCAAATGCAAAGAGATTCCCTTTTTAGTTCACAAAAATATACTGCTGTAGTATTTTCTTCTAATACCAGTATTTTTGTTATCAGAATTTTTTTTTTTACTTCTCTTATATCTGTTTTGTTATACGTACATATTTTGCGTTTTTAAACATAAAAGTATTTGCCTTATTAAAAGAAAATTGAAAGTGTGAAAACACTTGGGATAGACTTTGGAAAGATACTCCCATGGATGCAGTGGATGATGTCCTACTATTTCAATAGGGCATTCATTGTTTAATTAAAAATAAAACCAGAACTGCTACCTCGGTAGAAAGAAGCACCTAAACAGTAGGATCAGAGTTTTTTCTCGTGATTGCTACTCAGCTAGAAGGAAGATGTGTGGATGTGTCTTTTCACTTATGAAGTGTTTATTTACAGCAGGATAACTAACACACACTAGTCATCCCACAGGAAAATCACAGCAGAGACAAAGCACTAGAAGTTTTTCTGTGAAGTGGCTGTACGTGGTCAAGAGTATATTCTCATTCAGGTCTGACCTTTCCTAAACTACCGTGTAGTAAAACTACAGAGCTTTGACTTCATAAAGTTCTTATCACCAGATGACTAGTGCACACTTCTTCCCCATACAATCAAATGTACCTTTTCGAGCCCGGGGCACAACGCCCTGTCAAACGACACACTGCTGTTTAAAGTCTACAAAATGCTCCCATCATGGTAGCAGTAGCTATTAGTAGAGACAAATCTTTTCTTAAACATATGGCTCTAAAGGGTTTTTGAGGATAACGGACTTGGAGATCATAGATACATGGTGCTTTTAAGAATGAATGTTTTGCTTTTTAACAAATTGTGGGTGTGTTAATCAACACTTAGCTTTCAGATTACAGAAAAACCCTCCTTACGTACTTAATGAGCAAGCATTGCTAACGACCATTACATCAACATATAATTAAACGTAAAGTTTATGTAATGTAATGCTAGAATTTGGTAAGATGGTATGAGTATAATGAATACAATACTTACTTAGTTTTGCTTGACAGTTGTTTAAAAATAATGAGCTACATCTTCAGATTAAGCATCTGGATTTTACATACTGAACTTCTTCAGAGCCTGACCTATAGCCCACTTTACTTTGTGGAAACTTTCTGTTAATTTCATTGGGCACCGGATGACCAAATAGTGTATTTACAGGAAGTTGTTATTATCCTACTATACAGGCACTAGATGAAAAGTTAGTTGCTGTGGCAGCTAGATTATTAATTACTTTTAAAATAAATTGATTACGGTACTTACCTTTTCCACTTTCTTACAATATTTTGGCTCTATGAAGGAATACGCTATGTTATTTGATTAATGGACTCACATCCAGCATTTATTTTTTTGTGTCTACAGCAAGCTATTGAAGACAAGAAAGGTATTTCTGGATATAGTTACACCCAGGAGGAGCTGGAAAGAGTATCTGCAGTAAAGAGTGAAATGGATGAAATGAAAGGCCGGACACTAGATAACATGTCTGAAATGGTGATTTTTGTCTTAAACTATTGTATTTCCTCATTGAGAATACAATATTGAATATCCGGTTCCTCAGCATATAAAATCAATTTCAGTATTTTTGTTTGGGTTTTTAAGTTTCTTTTAATCTATGTTTATATATAAAAATATATTTTCAAACAGTATACATCTACAAAGGTAATCTTGAAAAAGTTTACTAAAATGTGCATTTCTTTTAATGTATGAAGAAGAAATTTATAATTATTTAAAATAAAAAAGAAATCCTACTTTCCTCCCTTCAGAAACATTAGGCATATCAAGTCTTGTCATATTTGGTTTTTGACTTATTTGTGATTTCAGAAGTGGTTTCATATTTGCACATTATTTGAAAGAGGTGAATGGTTTGCATCTTTAACAGAATATTTTTCTACAATGTTTATAAGTCACTGGAGTTAATCACTTTTTAAAAAAATACTTAATATGCCCAAAGAGCTAAATATCTTGTCTTGTTCTCTATAGCCTAATTTTCAATTGCCCTTAGATCTGTCGTGTTTTAATTTAACTTCCCACATAGCCATAGAAGCAAGACAAAACTTGAATTTCTAATTTGAAAATATTATAAAAGAGCAAAAAGCAAAATAGCATTCTTTGAAATCATTAGGGCATTTTTAAAATGAAGTGCTATAATTAAAACAGAATGACTCTCAAATAGAAAGCTGGATCGAATTTGAATTTTCAGTATGAATATTTTAAAGTGACTCTGTTTTAGCATTTTCAAACTTTATTTCATTTATGCAGGCAGGTTTTTTTGTTTGCTTGTTTTTGTAAGGATTTCCTCCTTTCTCTCAGTCCACCTCTATGCAACTCCTTCATTTTCCCCTACTCCTTAAGCTCTTTAGGTGTCTGCACACAGGCGTCTTCTGGACTTCTCTGTGATGTTCTCAGTCGAAACAACGGGAGCAGAATATGTCTCATTTGTGGTAATGATCCCACTGCAAGATGGGCTCCTTCCCCTTGTTATTTAGGCCTGAGCTTATATGTAGTTCAGTCTTCCTCGCACATTTTTTCTCTCCATGTTTTTGTTTTCTTCTCTTCATTTTCACATTCCTAATTATATAAATGTACTATTAGTATCATATTGTTAATGTATATTATTTTGTCCCTCCATCAGGTAAAAAAACTGAATACTATGGTGGCAGAGAAGAAGGCAAGCCTAGCTCCTGTTATCAAAGAACTGAGACAGTTGCGTCAAAAGTGCCAGGTTAGTAAAAACACTTCTCTCGTTCTGTGTAAATAAAGTCAGACTCACAAATAAGTCTAATTTACAGATCTCTGTAGTGCTGTACAAGGACATAATCAGCTCTGAAAGGAAGCTGGAAATAGCAGAATGGGTCAACAGTGATTTGTAACAGGCACCATGGTAAAGACTGGAATTCATAAAAGCTGACAGTGCAGGCACAAAATCAGGCTGAAAATTTTGTCCTTTATAGCAATTAAAAAAAATTACTACACCAGGGCAAAATTTTAAAAATCGTGGTTCAAAACCATAGGAAAGTTATTTTTCAAATTGGTTTCAAAGCTTTTTCTGCATCTCAGCACTAATGATCTCAACCAACGCTCTCCTTTTTAAATGGATTGCAAATAATGTCTCATCCAAATAAAGGAATACATTGATATAAGTCCTGTATTAGTCTGTAGGAATGACAGATTTATCCATTTGTTTTCAGAATTTTATAGAGAGCTGAAAAAAAAAGTCATTCAGGTCTACAGCTGCTGTAAGTTGGCTCGTTGCCATAGAAGTAAATAGAGCTATCCATTTATCTATCAACCGAATTTCCAGAAAACTTACTTTTAATGGTTCTATTAAAAGTGTCAGCAAATGAAATCCAGCTCAGGCGTTTGTTGTGTACAACCAGAAAGCTGGCTTTTCATAGGGAGCAAGTATATTAATCCTTCCTTAATCTCTGTTTTTATAATTATTTTTCCTTTCTTCTTGCGAGCAGTGCCCTATTAACCTACTGCCTTAAAGCTATGGATGTGGCTGTAAAGAGGAAATTTGCATGCTGTGTTGTGGTGTATACAGCTGATCCTCCAGTATGCAAGTGGAGGCTAGTGGCTTCCCCATGTGTAATAATACCCATGTGCCTGCTAGGTTTATGTAAGTGTCTGTGAGTTTGCCAATAGCTGAGGTTGGTGTGTGAGACCGACAAGAACAGTCTGCCTGAATGTCACATGTCAGTCAATTGATTTCATTTATGTACCCTTTTGCCCTTATCACATAAGGAATTAACTCAAGAATGTGATGAGAAAAAAATCCAATACGACAGTTGTGCAGCGGGGTTAGAGAGCAATCGCTCTACACTGGAACAGGTAAGATGGTGGCTAGTTCATGCATATTAATAAATGCTGTGCAACATGTTATTCACTGTGGTACAATATTTTCCCTGCCTTCCCTCTGGATATGGAAAGTATAAATCCAGTTCAGGTGGAAGGTAGTCCATGGTGATCCACAACTATGCAAATCGTGCCTGAAGCTGCTGTGGACTAGCTACAGTCGCACATATCTCCTGTTCTGAATAGCAACAAAGGAACTCATCGTACATCAGTCCATCCACCAACGTCCAGCTTTGATTAGCAAGAATACTGTAAAAGAAGATGCATCTGCCAGAAATCCTGCTGACCTAGACAGTATCTGTTAGGAAAGAATTTGACCATAAAATAAGGATTAATTTATCAAGACAAATCTTTATATGGATTAAGCAGATTCATTAAATTAGCAACCAATCCAATGGATAATTAATGTACTGAAGTTGATGGCAAAGATACTTCCTTAAATGTGACTGTCTTGCATTCTTGCATACAACAGTTTTTTAAAAATACAACCATATAGGTATATCTAAGAGCTTGTGTGTATGTAGTTTGTGCATTGCTTGAACTATAGCACTTTTAGGAAGGGAGGTACCTAAACCACCGCAATCCGTGAAGGTAGGCACAGTCACACCAATATTAATATGTTTATATGAATCTGCTTTACCTCACGAGGTCACCTCCTGTGAATTTTGTCTGGACTTGATTTTTCAAGGGCTTGCCCACATAAGGGATATATTTAAAAATTAAAAAGGCGTACATTTAAAGTGTGGGTGGATATATAGATAATTCTTTTCCTGCACTAAAAGTATCTTTGTATGGCTTAATCCAAGCGAAATAAAAGAATCCACAGATGAACCTACTATGAAGTAGACCTTCCATAAGAACTATTTTACAATAGCAATCGAGGCTTTTTTTCTCAGCAGACAAATCTTAGTAATTTTCTAACACATGATGACAATCACATCCACTGATTAAGCTGGACACGACTGTCAGCAAACTCTTGCAGTTGAACAGCAGAATTCGGTTTTCCAGCTCATGGTCTAAAAATCACATGGTGACAGAGCTTTGGAGTTGACAACTGCTGTGCAACCTGGAGTACATGAATGCCATTTGGATTATTAGGTTTTTTTGGTATGGACCATTTAGAGACGGGACTAACCCACTATCTCCATACCCATCAACATAATTATTGATTGCTAATTAACATACTATTAACATGTCTGTAGCTTCTAACATACATTTTGCAGATGTGTTCCAGGAAATGCTTATTCACAACTGTGTTTAGCACTTAAGATGTGCTTGGGAACAAGAGTCTTGGCAGCGCTTGTGAAGTGTCTGTTAGAAGTCAATCGTATTCATAAACACCTATTAACAACCATTTAGCATCTCTAACTGTGACTGAAACTGCAAATCTAAAAAAGTCAATTGTCTTTCACTTTATAATTTGGGCTTTACAGAAATCTCTTTTATAAACATTTAAGAAATTATCAATTCAGTATTATGCCTGTTTCTGTTACGGACTCTCATGGCTTATATAGCAACACAGGGCATTTTCCGTGGCCTTTCAGTTACGATGTACTTTGAAATCTTATTCTTGTACTACAGGAAGTGAAAGGACTTCTTGAGGAGTGTGCTCAGGAAGAAAGCAACTACCGTTATATTAACTGCATGAAAAGGGTAAGATCACAAGAGGGACCAATTGTTCATTGTGAAATGAAACAGAAATTATAATATATGTATTTTTAAAAATTATGTATTTCTTTATAGAATCTAGAAATACAGCTGCAGCGTGCTAAAGAAGAAATGAAGGCCTACGTCTCCCCAGACCCACAGGAGAGACGAAAGGCAATTCGGTAAGTATATTAATGTGTTTCCTTTGTGTTAACTTGAGGATATTCATAAACTGAGGCTGAAGTTAGGAATTTTCTCACTGGCATTTGAACTGGAGGAGTTCACCTGATAAATTTAGAAACACTATAATAATCTAAAAATAAGCATCTTGAATTCCAGTATATACTGCTGTAAATGTACGAGTTCTCTCAGACATACCGAAAGATTTTCCCTTCCTGCTGGAGATTATAGGCCCCAGATAGCGGTTTTAACTTGCAGCCCCTGTTGGCACAAGCTCAGAGAAGCTGTGCTTCAGCTAGGTCCTGCAGGAAGTGTGGCTCTACCAGACATAATGCCTCTGCCAAGTTTCCCCCTGAGACTCCAGTGTGCAGGAGTAGAAGGTCTACCACCTCGCAGAGAGCAAACATATGCTGCCCTCAGATTCTGGCCATTTCTTGCAAATCTTCTACTCTTCTTTCAGGTATAATAGCTGTCACTACCTCTGGTACAGGAATGGAGGACTGCATATAGTCATCCTAAATGGATTTTGTTTTGCTCCTCTTTGCAGTTCTTACTGGAGGTAGAACGAATACTGTTCTGCACCATCACACTAACCTTCATCTTTACACCCAATTTAATTTACTCCAATATAAGACAGTTGCTTCATCCCGTGAGTTTTTTCAGGATGCCTTGCCTTTGCCTGGTAGGGAGAGAAGCAGAAAAGGTTATGAATTGAGCTGATGATTTTTTTTGTGTAGTTTTCCATTTTGAATGATGCAGTCCTGCCAAAGATTGAAATGTCATTCTGAGAATGAGATATTGTGGATTAACTATCTAAGAAGCTAAGCTAACTAGCTAAGAAGTCTAAACGTTACCATGTCATATAGATTTTTTTGCACTTTACGGCATACTAAATATTTTTGTAAAAGTATCCAGTTTAACATTTTGTATATGTTCAATCTTTTAATACAATATAAAAGTTGAAAGAAAATGCAGGCAATAAAGTCAACAAGCTGGTTCAGCCCCATCAAAATGAAACATCAGGAAAATCCAAAACAAAATATTTAGAACTTTCATTTGGTAAAAGTATCAAAATTTTATTCTGTTTTTTATTCTTCATAATTACTTTTTCAAAATTACTTTTTCAAAATGCATGAAATAGAAATTCCATTTTCCAGCTAGTTTTGTCTTTGACCCCAAAAAAATTCCTTAGATCCTAGCTGTCAACAAAATAAACAAATTTAAATTGTTGTCACTAGTTGGTCTTTGGTGGTCTTTGGCTTTCGCACCACAGTATTTCTCAGTCATGAAAATATTTATCAAAACAGTAGTTTTAAAATTCATGTTTGCTGGGATTGATCAAGGGTCTTTTTGTTTAGTTTTTTAATGAATGGAATGAGTGAAAAACACTCTGATGTTTTGAAAGTAGGATTGGGTCTCCTTAAAGGCGTAGTCATTACTTTACCAAGCAATCTCTAGCATAGAGTACACAATTTTTAGTTCAGAGCAGAGGGGGCATTAGCTCTGCCTCGTACCTCTCCATCTCACAGTCTGCATCAATCGGCATTCCTACAGTTTGCTTTATTGCTTAGGTTTTAAAAAGCCAGAGCAATATAGTTCCTTGATATGAGGCCTTTTCTTAGATTTCTGCATTTGTAGCTCAGAGACAGGACAGATTGTTGCTTGAGATCTCTGTAATCTGTTGTGTCAGAGCTGTGGTTCATGTACAGTCTTCTGTACAATGTGCCAAAATGCTTCACAGTATTGTCCCATTCACAAAACAATTTAAAAACCTGGCTGAGTGGCAAAGCAAAGATAGAACTGCTTAATTAGGTAATTAATAATCATACTACATTCCATTTGAAAGCTTCAGACCATCCAACATGCTGACATCACAACGGGAAAAGAGAAACAGTAGTTGTCTGTCACTTCTCAAAGGAGATGGAAGAATAAATTAATTTCCCAAGATATCTGTCCTCTTAGGACTTTTTACCTTTCTGAATAATTTCTGGACCTCTCTGTTGTAGTGGTGGCAATGAGGGAAGCATCGTTAGTTGGTAGTATACATAATCAAATGTCATTCAGTATCACCAGAGGCAATTTATTTACTCATTGTGGAGTGAAAAAAGGCAGTAGTTGCCCACTAAGATTTTATGGGCTCTGGAATGGGGCCACTGACAGGGATAGCGATGTGTCAAACTGAGTGAGAAAACGCCAGGGATTCCCTCAGGAGACACTGAGAGGTGAGGTCTTCTTCCTCTATCAGATCCTGCATGAACCAGAAGCTGTCCCGATGCATGTTGCACTGGTATCAGTGGAGCTGCATCTCCTGCGGCTCTAGAACATGAGGCAGACATCACTAGGAAATGAAGGGCTAGACTAATATCCATCACAGAGACCTTCTGCAAGGATCTGAGGCATGAAAATATTTAAACACTATGTAGCAAACAATGTAGGAAAAATAAAGAGTAAGAAAAGAATCAAAACTACTAATGTTAGGGTGGGAGAAGAAAAGGACGAGAAGATAGAATGTGAGTGGAGGCTAAGAAGTCTCTTATTCCATCTCACAAAATAATGGAAGGCTGTAGGAAATAAAAGATTTGTCTAATGAAAGACGATGAAACAGCAAAATTAAGCAGAAGGACAAAAAGAGAAGTGGCTGTGAGAAAAATCTTAGTGATGATGTGAATATTCATTAGTATGAAAGGCAAGACAGTTCAGCCAAGCAGCTGAGAGGAAATGCGGGTCAAACAGCAGGCACTGTCCTTTTATGGCCTCGTGGGGAAGGGGAGGGTCTCACTTTATTCACAGATGCTAAGCAAAAAATGCTCCGGCTGAAACACTTGTGAAATGAACATCCACAGTGTGAGTATTCACACAGACAAGCCATCAAAGCCAAATGGTGGAATTAAGCATGAGTCCAACTATGTAATTCCAGGTATGGTGAGGAGAATGTGAACGCAGCATTACCACTCTCTCCGCTGTCCCTGTTTCACTTGCTAACTGTGGGCACAGAAGCTAGGGAAATTATCCCTCTCGCAGTGACTATACACATTTTTGACCTTCTGTAAGAGGTCGCAGACCCGTCATGTTTAAATGAATTACAACAAAGTACAATATAGAGATCTTTGCAAAATATAAAATGAGACAATAAAATTTTTTTCTAGACATCCTTTTAGAATGTGAATGTATTTTTCAGCAGGCACTGGAATGTAAACAGAGTAAAAATGATCTATAAATAGAACAGCACTTTCCTAACAACATATTGAACAAAATATGTCTTAATTCCGACCCTCTTTATTGAATATAAACTCTCTGTTCCGTGGAGTCACTTCTTAGGAATGTGAAAAGTTAATTTTCTTCTCTAAAAATGGAAAGTTGTGGGTTTTTAAATGAAGTTATTAAGTTGCATTCTTTCCAGTCATCATCATAAATAGTAAAGAAAAACTTACTAGGAAAGACATCTAATCTTCTCATGATTACTTTTAAAACTCTACTTAAAAAAAAAAAAAATTATGTTCTTGAGGCCAAATGTGTGTGATCATATGCTGTGTGCCAGTGGAAATAAGAAGATTCAGTGTGGCTTTCCATCTCTTTGATTTGGTGAGGATTGCTAGGGATCAGCTGTGCAGCACAGCACTTGGAGCAGCCTAAAGACGGCTCTCATTTATTCTGGCTAGAATTGGCCAGGAGTGAGAGATCATAAACTGATCCAGCTTCGTTCCTTGCACGTCCATTCTGCAGGGAGTATAGCAGGCAGGACCAGGTGGCTGGGGCCGCAAGTGCTCCAGACGAAAGCCTGGAGCACTTAGTAGAAGTGGAAGGAATAGAAGAAACGCCATGCCATGGGTCTACACGGCTGCTCACTATGCTCTAGCAAACCTTCACACTGGTATCGTGAGGGCTGATACTTCTTTCTGGAAATTAGGATTTCTCTATGCAAAGGTCTTCTACCCTGAGCAATTTGGAAAGTTCTTCAAAGGAGCCCTATTTTGTATTCCACTAGCAAACTCTCAACCTCTAAGTGTACCTGTTACACATGAAATATAATAATTGATTTTTTTTTTTTCCCAAGTGAATCAGTGAAGAGGTTTTTTTTATTGTCACATTTCAATAAATTTTAAAATAAGTACATAGTAATGTATCTGAATCCTGCTGTTATGGTTTGCATATTATATTGTCAGGCTTCATGTATCAAGTTTGCATATGTCAGAAAGTGATCCAGCCACTTGTTACAGACAAAGGTGTACAGCCAAGATTTTTAATAATGAGTGTCAACAGTTATGCTTCTAAGCCTATATTTAGGCACCTAAATGTGACGGCTGTTTTCTGAAAGTGAGGAACACACAGTGGTTCCATTGCAGTCACTGGATTTGTCACACCTGGGGTGAAATACTATTCCCCTTCATTCCTGTATTTTCCCACTCATTCTAACGCTACATTCACAGCAATTCAGGGCTGTGGATTTGTAAACTCTGATGCTTGTACAAATGAGGCCACTGGCCAACCAAAGAGTATCACCAGGATAAATACATTATTAGAAAGGGATCAAGTATATCTTATCTAAATGATCTTGCTCTTGCCTTCAAGCTGGAAGGAGCGGTAATCATGCCTGCTTCAAAAATGTAAGAGATCTTATCCTGTATCACTTTTCCCAACTGCACAACTGAGAGAATCGGAGAGATCTGACCCTTGATGTCAAGGGATATGTTGTCCAATAACAAAAAGGTTTCTTCATGCTTCCTCTTCTACCTCATTTACGAACCTCCCCATACTTTCATTATTTTCCATGTTTGCATCATTATTCTGTCCTGTTACATAGAACCAAATAAAATCGTAATAAAATTATTTTATATTTCATTTAGAGAACAGTATACACGAATGATCCTTGAACAAGAAAACCTTGGGAAGGTAAGAATGAGATTTTTACCTGGTAAAAACATCGTACAGTTCATATTTTTGTGGGGCTTATTACCAAAGGCTGTGGTCAGTCTTTTATAAAAAGCATATTGCAGCCTACAAAGAAAATTCCATTACTGCTGGCATTGGTAACTAATACTCTGAAAAGAGATCACGCTCTCTCTTCAGGGCTTGATTTCCTGCAGAGTATAGCATGAGCCGCGTGTAAAAGATAGTCAAACAGATTAATGTGACAGCACATTCCCTGAAAACCATTTGGATAAGAAACTGAAACATGGGCATAACAAACTGTGCCAGCTCAAATTTTATGTTGTATATAAAGCAACCTGTTGAAGACAATAAATTTTGAGCCTGTCAGCCTCATCACTGTTATTAAAGGCCAGGGGATCATCAGCACAGCAGTGTTAAACAAAAGCAGTTGTCCATTTTTAATCTTGTATGAAGCTCAGATCAGCATGGACGAGGTTAGGCTTACCAGTTCACACTAAACATCTTTCTTTTATTAGTTTCCTTTTTATGAGTGAGTCTGTGAGCGATTTCTACAGGTTTGGGCTGCCACTATTAATAATCAGTAGCGGGTTTCATTATAAAACATTAATTTCATGTTTATAATATCATGGTATTAATCCATTGCAGCTTGCAACTTGATACTGCAAGAGCTCTGTATGGAAACGAACTCAGAATTTTAGCATAACTTCTCAAATAGATAAGACTATTATTTAGACAGTTTTAAAACATTGAAATATTTGGCAATCCGTACAAAGCAGATATCCGAGTCCCAGGTGTTAATGCATTTATCACTTGCAAGGAGTGTTATCAACTTGAACAAAATAATATTTCAGTAGCATATAAAAATCTTTGTCATTCCAAGCTGCCTATGTGAGCAATTTTTGTGGCGTAGAACTGTTCAAAAAATCTAATACTTTTGTATTTTTGACAGAAATTACGAGAGAAGCAGAAAGTTGTACGGGAAAGTCACGGGCCAAATATGAAGCAAATTAAAATATGGCAGAATTTTCAGCAGTTAATGGAATGTAAGAGAGAATGTTTTCTGAAACAACAAAATCAAACAGCCGTTGGTCAAGTCATTCAGGAAGGAGGTAAAGATAGGCTTGTGTTATGAATTCTTCCTTCTCGATAGCAACATAAAGTAGGAAGACAGTGTGTTGGCTTCCTAAAGGTAACCTCTTACTAAATATTGTGGCTTTCATCATTTCTACATAAATTTGTTGTACATTATTTGGTTTTGGTGGATAAACAAAGAGAGCAACTAACCACTCTACAAAGCTTTTCCTCCATTGTTGAAGTGACAACCTAACGTGGTTAGGAAGATCTGTTATGAGAGCTGCACTAGGGTGAACCTCATCGTAAATCTTTGTTTTATGAGGCTGGGAATGGCATGCATCTGCAGAGAGATCAAAGGAAAATAAATCCTTCTCCAGGGTCACAGAAAACTTACGTAATTGCTCTGCTCCTTATTCTGTATATCACTAAGGTTACATTTTTGCAAGGTCTGGGACTCGATAGTGTATAATTGTGGCCCTCCTGGCTTGGCCCTCTCCTTCCCTATTGTCTTTATTCATCTAGTGTGACTGGCAAGAATGGAGCCATTTTTGCTCTGAGCCGCACAGACCTTGCCTGCACACTCCTAGTCATACTTTCCTTGCACGACTGAATTAAACTGATTGTGCTTCCAGGAGACAGTTCATTGCTACAGCGTCAGGAGTAGGTTCTGAGAACAATTACTTGGATTCTGAGCTTTTTCCATTATCTTTTGTTGTTGTTTTTCACAAATGTATTTTTTTTCTTTCTATTTTTTTTCTGAGTTGCCCATGTGAAAGCGTAAACAGTAAAGGCTTTCTCCATTGAGGCCATTTTGTGCTGGTTTGTCTGTGCAGCGTGGCTCCAAAGTGATTACACTACCCAAAGAGGGTCCATCCAGGCATGGAGGGTTATTGATGGATGTAAATATGGCACAGTGGCTCTTGCATAAGTTAGGGTATGCAAAACAGGTAGATAGGCAAGGCTGCCTTGTACTCTGGCTTTGACCTGTGAGCTACAGGCAACTGTCACTGCCCTTAAAATTGCATCATGAGACCCACAGCTGACCCAGGGTAAGAGGAATGAAGGTGAGGCTTGACACTGTCCCTCACGCTTCATCGTTTTGGGTGAGTGCCTCTTAGCCACAATCAAAGATCAGCAGCAAAGAGGTAAGTCTGCGGGACCAGAACTCCTGCTATTCTTCTTTAGTCTCTTGGCTTATTGAATATCTAGATAGGTGGGTTTTTTTAGTCCTTCCTGCCTGAAGTAAAATGTCTTTTCAGGACATAAAAAATAATTTCGCTTTCTCTGGTACCTAGCTATGAGATGTTCTGCTGTTTTCTATATCGGGAGAGAGTATGGTAATTATATAGTTCCTAGTTTGCCTTTGCATTAAATATATTTGTTAACAGAACTAAAATAAAATCTGACTACTACATTTTGACTGTATGGTATTCTCTTTTTTTACATTTCTTAGGTGAAAGAAGATAAATTGTTAGTGACAAGTAGCTTGCTGGGCCACAGGCAAAAGTGGTTTGAATGGGTCATTTAATGAAATTTATTTCTGATGCCCCTCAAAGGGTTCAAAACTACAGTGTATGTGTAAGGAGTAGGTCTCTCATCCATAGATTCCCAGGACATCCTCATGTAAGCCCTCCCACACTGCTGAATAGCTGAAGATAGTCTTTCTCAACAGCTGCACACTAATCTTTCCCAGGGCAAGGAGAAGCAGCACATTTTCCCCTACGCACATTTTCGGCGAGTGTGGAAGGCAGGCTGTCGTGTAGGACACGGGCACAGGTAGAGTTGGCCGGGATGGGGAGAATGTGCAGCATTGCCACCACCCACTGCTTCCATGAGTTGATTACTCTACACGGCAGGAGCACGGGCTTTAGTAAGGCACTGAAGGGAGACTATATCGATTGGGAAGGGAGAAGCTCAGGAAGAGGGCATATGCACACTATATGGTGTGGGCGCAGCCTTCTCCAGAGACACCTACACATTTTCTCCCTGCTAGCCCTGACCATTATTACCATACGTCACCTGCATTGCACTGTAGGGTCTGTTGACCTGAAGAAAGTTACGGTAGTCATATAGCTGGACTCCTAAAGGAGGGTTTTGCTGAATACTTGCCAGCAATAGTAAAATAACACAGACAACTAGATGTGAGATGTGCTGGAAACATAGGATAATCACCAAAAACGGGCATTTAGGTTACTTGGAATCAGCCTATGGTTCAGAGTCACCAGAAGGGGCAGGGAGAAAGGGGATTTTTATACACTTCAAGTCAAAACTTTTAACAAAACCCTAAAAACCCTATTTGACTAGACCATTTATGCAAAGAGGTATTACACAGATTAGCCTGCTGGCCAGGAAAAAGCAATGCTTTTGAAATTCATAGCAATGATGTAGAGTGAGACTGAGTATAATCATTTTCTGGTTTTCTGTTCAGAGTTACCCTAAAAATAGTTCATCCTTCTTCCTTGTAAAAACAGTTTATTGGTAGTTACTCAAAGATGACGTGATTGTTGTTCTGATCTGATTAGTGTTCTGTCATTTGTACTGCACCAAGAAAGGGCACACAGATTATACACTACAGCAGCAGCAAAATGACTTTCTGAGATGAAGCAGAAAATCATAACTGTTATGAAAAGAAAATTGGAAAAACTCAAACGCTATTTTTAGCTTTTTATCTAAGTGGACATTTAATAAATTCAACTTTAATGGATTCTGTTCACTGGCTTTTCCACCTAGTTCATGGTTTGACAGGAGCATTCAAAAATCTTTGAATTTCACAGTTATATCTTTACTTCCTAACTTGCAACAAAAAGCTTATTTCTAATTTTCTAACTTTGTTATTATTAATAGCCTAGCTGGTTAACTAATAAGATTAAACATACCATATGGAAAAATACCTGCCTTTTCCTTGTGAAGGTCCAAATAAATAAAAAATGCGCGTAGTTAAATTTGGGGCCTTGGCACTTACCAAATTTTTTCCAGTTGGAACCCTGATCCGAGCAGTCGCTTATGAGCAGCAGTCGCTTATGAGCAGCAGCTTACTTTGTTTCAAAACGTCTCCTTATCTTTACCCAGAACTGGTTGAGGAAGTATTCCAGCTATACAACTGCTACAGTATTCTGCAGTTTTGCATTATTTAGTCATGTTGACTTCAGCTGTCCTTAGAGCTACAGGCAAGTTCCACATGGACCTAAGAGATTAAATAGTTACAGGCATCAGAAATAGGCATGAGAAAACAGTACATCTACCGAGTTGTATGACCAGCCATTTTACCATCTGGATGTCAGATTGTTTTGTTTCTATTAGTGGTACCATTTTACTTCCATTTGAACTATAATAAATAAAAGAAATGTTCTTAGACTTCCTTAAGTAACCCACATCTAGGAATACTTATTTGTATATCTTTACTCACATGGCTATTACTACTAATGAAATCATATGCCCGCAATCATAAAAGTTTGGCCCTGCTATTGTATTTATTATGTTTAAATATACTGATTTCCAGAGCTTTCTTGATAAGACTTTCCTACAGTATGATGCTTCTCACTGTTATAAAACACACAGCAGAAGTATTTAGTAACAGTTCAGTGCCTAGAAAATGTCCTCACAATGAAGATGTTCTCATTAATAAGCCTGGATAGTACAGTCCCCAGTCAGCAATATAAAATCTGTTTGCCAAGTGACTTGCTGGTTCAGGCACTGGAAATGAAGTGCAGAGCTGCTTCTCCTTAGATCGCTATTTCATGTCTGGCCCAGATAGCAGTGACCGAAAGCTCTGCTAACTACCTGGTGGCTGCCCTTAGCGAGTGATCTATGCAGAGCGATTTGGCAGTATCACTCCAATTCCTAAATCACCACTCTGGCAGTGTTTGGCGAGCCTGGAGCCAGCTTCCACATGAAGGCAGACAGATGTATGACTGAAAGACCACGGAGGCTGAAGTGCTGTCACCCGAAAGGTGTCCCCTTGGGAGAAAGGTCATGACACGTTGACACGGTGGAGTGTGGGAAGCTGTTACTCCGTCATCTTGTCTGTGGATGAGGAGAGTGCTGATGCTTGCAGATCTGGTTTCTCTTGTTGGCCCTGTATTGACCCAGACTTAAGTGAAAAAAATAAAGAACTCAATCTGAACGTGTGCCCTGTGTTATCATTTGTAGCAGTAGGTTTCCTGCTGAAGGAACGCTGTTAACTCTTCAGCTGCCTTTCTCTGCTGCAGTCTGTAATGGAAACAGAATCGAAATTTTCATGGACTTGCCAGGGTTCCAGTGAGGAAGTATTACACGAATCAACAATTTTATCACAAGGTACCACCTGTCTGGGCAACACCCAATTGGGTAGCTGTTTTTTAACAATCAGAATTTGACCTATTTCCAGCTTGTTTAAAGAGTTCTTTAAATTCTCAGTATGAATTTAAAATGGGTTCTCCAAATTCTCAGTGTCTCTGTTTCTGTAGCGCTAGTTCCACAGTAGCAGTGTCCAAACTCCCAAGGCAATCCGTTTTATTCCAAGGTCATTGGGTAAAAAGGGTATTTTTCACAATTGCATTACACTGATTTTCATGATTCCAGTTTAGAGACAAAAAACCGCTGTAAGCTACTGCACCGTGGTGATGTCAAACTCGATGAGGAGCTCCGCTGTTTGAGGGGGGGAGCAAACATATTCCAAATAATCAGCAGGAACTGTGAGACAAATCATGCAGTCCTTACTTTCACAAAACCCTCACTGACTTCAGTGGGAGTTTTGCCAAAATAAGGTCTGCTGGATTTAGCTCGGTATTCTTCCTCCTGACAGAACAAGCAGGAATTAAAGGGCCAACATCACATTTATAAGACACAGAGAATAAAAAAGAACTGGAATTATCTAAAGTAATGACTTTCATCCAACACAAATCAATGTTGCATTAGACATGGTCTAATTTATAACAAAAATTAAATGTTTGTGGATATTTTTCTCAGCGCAAGCAATCAAAATACACAAGTCCTTTGCAATATGGTTTGATTTTCATTCGACATCTATGAGAGGCTGTCTTGCACAAATCTATTGCTGGAGTATTTATAGCGTTTATCATTAAAATACAACTTGAGGCATTACTTTTTTTTATTTGTATTTAAAGGCATTACTTATATTTATTATTTTCTTTAAAAAGTATATTTTTACCTTTTTTTGCATTTCCATTCCTCATAGTTTTGAAAAAAGTATGGTTTTGCAAATTAGGATACACACAACCAGCGTTTGCTGAATGCCAAGAACTAGAGCTCTTTTCCTGCAAATGGCTCTACCCAAGCCAATGTCTATTATACTGTTTCAGTTCAGTCTGTCATTACAGAATAACGTGTCACTTTTAAGCTTCTAAATTTTATTGCAACTGCTCAAGTTTTAAAACCACTCCTTTATATAATAAGCACTTAATTAGGTCTACTCTTGAAATAGGATAAAGCCAAATCCTGCACATTTTGCTAATACCAGAAAAAATGCAGTTGATAGGAGTATGGAAAATGGGATCTTACCAGTTTTCAAAGACAAATTCCTTTCTCTCTCCCTACTTCTTTTCCCTGGAATGGAATAGAAAACATGCCTGGCACTTAGGGAGCAGTAACAACAAAACCATAAAGGCATACATCATGTACAAATAATAACCATGTAAGGGAAATAATGAAGGAATTAATCGCACAGTTTCTTTTTTATGAATTTTACAACTGGGTCATACTGAAAAAAAACCCACAAAATTCTTAAGATTTTCTGCAATTAAAATTTGTAGGGTTTTAATGCCTTTTTTTTTACTGTATTACTGTTTTTTAAATAGTTGAACCTCTAAGGTTATAAAATATGAATAATTCAGCAATGTACTTGGTTTACACTACTGCAGCATTTTCTGGTGAGTAAAACTGGTGTTTAGGTTTTTCTTTGCAGTTATCACAGAAATCTCAGAGCCATTAGTGAAGAATTACCAAAGCAAAAAGGGCTGATTAATTTGGGATTCTAAAAATTGAAAATTAAAAAAACACATGAAAATGATGTGGTTTGCTTATCAACTGCTATTTAAATGATGCATTGCTCCAAGACGGCATTCTGTGGACTGCAGCATTCAAAAACTTTGAATTTTTTAAAGTATTTATAAAACATTGTACCCAACTCCCTTATTCCGTGCTTTAAAGCTTGCCATGTTTTTACAGCATATTAAAAAGACAACAGAACTGTATCAGAACATTGGAAGTCACCCACAGACAACCTGTTCCACTAATATTTTACATTCGTGTTGCATCTTTCATCCTAAAGGATTTCTCTACTTCATTTTCATTTTATGTAGGCTGATTAGACTGCTCAGGTATCTGCATGAGTGAGCTAGGAAACAGTGAGAGAGCTCGTTAATGTTCAGAGGACAGTCATGAAAATTGGGCATTTATTATTTCATGGGCAATGACAACATCATCTCGAAATTAACTGTCCTTAGGAAAATATCTCCCACAGCTAATAACTAGAAAGCAGTCTGAATTCTTCTAACAAGGAGGTGGAGTGTGGCATACTGCATAGTGGGTTATTACTGTTGTGCTTGCTATTCCTTTTGTATTTTTTATTTACTACACTGTACTTCAACCATTTGTATATTAAATGCATCACTTTAAAATCTATATACACTGAAGGTTCTTTTCTGCTTGTTGATGTAATTGAATGAAGTGAAGGCTGATCGTAAAATACGACGAGAGGGAAAGAGAGAACTCATATACTGGAAAAAGCACTATAAATATTTTCCTGGGATCATTAACACAACCTTGTAACACTTCACCCCGTGTAGCGGAAAGAATTATACAATCCTTTTATGAAATGTCTAAAAAGTGTTTACAATTCCATCCCAAATTAATGTGGCTTTTTCTTTAAGTGTAAAGGAAACATCCCATAATTCTTAATTCTGTTATCAAAGTTATTTTCAACCTTTGAAGGGATTCACTTGCTAGTGACTTGGCAGTGTCAAACAAATGTTCGACTTTTATTCTGACACTTCTTGAAGAATTTGATTGAAACTATATATGTCTAGATAACACCCAACAAAGTGCCCCTCTTGCGTTTGTTTCGAGATATTTTTGGAAACAACAGAGGCGACCTTGGATGGAGCTGCTTTTCCAATTTAGGACTTCATTTGGTCTAAGAGAGTAAAATTATACTCTTTAATCCTTTAGTGTACCCACAAACAGGACAGTTTTATTTTATGCTGTTGCAGAATTGTTTTTCTGTACCTTCTTAGCAGTGTCGGTCTGTTTAGGGTAAGAATTATTTTAGGTAATAACAGTTACTTTCAAATGTACATATAAATAGTCCTCCAGTGTATCACATGGCCCTTAAAAATATTGTGTAATCTAAATGAACAGTGGTCCTTTATGTAACACCTTTGCTTCTTTAGAACTCGTGTTAATAAATAAGCGTTAGCCTTTGTCTTTGCTTATAGACACGAAGAATCTGATTTCAAGCCAGAGCTCACACAGACTTGATGTAAAGTCTAAATGAGGAGAGTGGTAATGCTGGCGAATGCTCTATGATGGGACTGCCACCTGTCCAGATCACAGGAGAAATATTGTTTGTCAAGCTTCAAGTTTAAAAGCCAAGGTTATGAGCCAGGTTCTCTGTACATCTAGGCTGGGGTGATTGTTTTCTTCTGACTTCGGTTTGCCAGCTGTGCAATTGTATCTGTAAAATTTTATTACATCTAATCACTTAAAATGTTTTAAATAGTTTGCACTTAATTTTCTCTATAATCAATATATTTTAATTCATTTGTATTACTCTCTGTTATAGGCATACTGCACTCCGTAACAAAATGGAATGAGTTTGTTGCAATGATAATGCAGTTTCACTGCTGTGAATAAAGCCAGAATTGACGGAGTACAGTATTATTGTCATTTACCTTGTACGATATTTACTCTCCTCAATAACAATGTTGTCTGGTGTTACCTAGTGATCAAATACAAGTGGTATATGCAAATGCAGATGTAAATATACTACTTGGGGGTATACTGTTTATATTAATTTGATCACACTTAGTGTCAATGCATATTTTTATAGCTCTATTCTATACTTACTATGACTGATGGCTCAGATTCTAACTCTAGAATATCCAGTTCCGTGATTTTATGGCATTGCCTTGTAAAGTATTTGTGGACAGCTTAAGAGAAGCAGCTCTGATCCTGTGAACCTATATGTATGTGAGCATGACTCCATTAGCATATGCACAAATCAGGTTAAAATAAACTATTTGGTATAGCAACTTTCATCACAGAATCTTAAAATAATTTACAAACATCTCTTAGTAAAGTCTGTTGACCGTATAGCCAGATAAACAAGTTGCTGCTATTTATATTATTTTCTAGATGAATTTATATTATTTTCTAGATGAACAAACCACAGTATAGAACGAAACAGAAGCAAAACTAGGAATCTAGTCCTTGTCTCTGGCCTGTGGTCTCAGGGCATGCTCAGGATTCCCAACCTGATCTCCCTGAGAAACCTCTTGGGTCTTGTCCTGAGTGTGGTTGTTCAGACCCTCGAACGCTCATCCTAGCCTGAGGTTTGGTTTATTTGAACACAGAGGAATGATATAGCAAACGTCACAAAATTTCCCAGTGCAGTTGTCAGTGTCCTAGCTCTGAGTATCCTCATCTGACCCCTGCCGCTCCCTAAAAAGTAATCCAGAAGTACAATGTCTCTACATTTCCAATGTGCTAATTCATTGAAATCCGTAATGGAAAGTTCATAACAGGTACAGAGGAACAAAAGTGATACAGACAAACGTAAAGCTGTTTCCTGAAGGAGTTTTTAATTAAATTGTAACAAGGAGTTTCAAACATAAAAAGCATCACAACTACCTTCATTGAGCTAATGGAGTCAACAAAACTAAATGTGAGATTTTCTCTGACCCTGAGATCTTTTTATAATCCCAGAGAGATAAATATCAGGAGAAGCAGTCCTAAATAGAAACACTGTGTGTGTGCATGTGCATGCATGCATGCAAACAAAGATTAGGTCTCTGAGTTATAAACTGGTATACAGCACTCTGGGGCAACTTTTTATTTGCGTGCCTATTCTGTGTACATGTTCAGTTTTTTGCAAGTGTCTACTTTGTGCTGTAGCTGAAACACATTAATTATATAAGCTAGCACAGAAATAACAGGAAATTCTATTTTTTCTTAAACATCCAGAGGAAATGAAGAGATTTTGAATATTATTCAATCTTGTCTTCAAAAAATGTAAAGATGCATGAATGTGAAAGCACTACAGGAGAAAAACTGGCTGGCTTAGAACATGGTAAGCGACAAGAGAGTTTGTGCTTCTGGTTTATTGCTCCAGGCAGCTGTGGTCAAAGCTGCTGCTTCTTGTCTGGTCTGCTCCTCAGTGTACTGGCATGGAATTGGTTGGAATTAGACCTCAAATAGAAAGGCAGCAGATTTATCACTGGAGCACTAAATTTTGCTTTTATATGTGAGAACAAATCCAGGGTAACCTCAGTTAATAAATAACCCAGTCAATGGTGATAGTTCCTGTTTTAGTCTGATAAATTTGGCCTTAAACAAAACCTGAACTTTTGTTGGTACAAGCATATACCACAGGGGAGTAAAACCATTTTCCCCATGAAAAATTTCAGTCTCAACAGAACAAAAAAATGAAATGTTCATAATATTTCTTGAAAAAAAATGAAAAATCATGTTTAAAAAAAGCCACAAGTTTTTAATGCAAAGTTAAAATTTTCAAAAGAAAACTTGTACTTTTTGAAAAAAAGACCAAAAAAGGTTCTTTAGTCAATACAAAAAAATAACACCAACTCAAATAGCTTTGATGGAAATGTTCTCCTTACTTACAAGATGTACAGCCTTTTACTGTGTCGTTCCATTAGAATCAGATGAACTCTTCACAGCAGGCTCAGCAATGCTTACAGTATTATGTTCTCCATGGAAAGGCATGGGTACTGGAGTTTCATAATAAGGGAATTTTTCTTTGATACAGCAGCTGCATCAGAGCCAATTTTACCTGCAAATACATAGTGCTGGTGCAATTTATCTTTGTTTGAAACAATCCATATGGGTACATCCAGTTTTTATAAAAGGGCATTCAACAAATAGAGTGGTTTGCAATGTTACTGTTTCACTGCTGCATAAATACTGAATACCTAAACACAACATTAGCTAATTAAGTTGGGGGCAATTATTGGCCGGAGATAAAGCACACAGTAAGTAAGCATGGATTAAGCCTGCCCTCTTACTGCACGTACTATGGTTGCTCCTTGAATACAATGAGGATGTAGGTTTCCAGGAGATTAAATCCAGCACTACTTTGCACCCGGAATCTAAAAGAAGGCCAAAAAAAATTAGATGGAGCTTCTTAAATTGCAGGGTGCTGCATAGACTGTATGGAACTTAAGCCAAAGCTTCTTCAAAACCAAAATCCCTCCAGTAAAATAGTAGTGAGAACTCTGCTTTTAACTGAAATCATTACTTGGTATATACTAATACATTCTGTACAATTTATCTTTACAAGGCACAGACAGTAAACCAAAATTCACAAAACTGTTTCAAAAGAGAAACTGCACATACATGCATTCCACACATGCACGCACCTCCTGCCATTAGCCCAGAACCAGCAGTAATCCCAGCCAATCTGCCCAAAGCAGAGCCATCAGAAAACATGTTCTACATAAAAGATTTTATTTTCTAATAGGACTGCTCTTTCATAGCCATTACTGCACTAATGGTAAAAAAAATCAGTCCCCACACCCATGTTCCTCCAGTTGCAACCACCTCGTGCTTCATCAGCAAACTGCTTGTATGCCTGACTGCATGTTGGGAGTTTTGGAGAACTGACCCATCTGAAACCCTTTTTTCAAGGCTTGTTTGCAGCCACACATTGTGGACACACAAGTCCATAAATGCAGTATCTGTAAGATACTGTATGCAGGCTCACGCTGTTTGCATAATTTTAAAAAAATAACTATTTTAAGTGCTGTCAACAACCAAGAAGGGTCTACACTAAGATGAGTGGGCCAGTTAAAGAACATGAAAGAAGCCAGGTCGCAGGCAGAGCACACTCACTCCTACTTAAAGTGCCTGTGGAGCAAAACAGCTGTAAAGAAAACGCACACTGCCCCGATAGAAAGCCTATGAAAGACAGCGGCTTTGCATTCAAAAGAACCCTGTCCCAGATGACTTAAAAAATTCTATGTTAGTATATTCACTGACGGATTACACTAGCATACAGTGATACACATCACTGATCAGTCAGGAAAAACCAACTGGTAGCCTGAGAGAAGAGGGGGGACTGCCCTGCTCTGTGGTACGATAGTCTAAACCAGCTTGCAATTATTGTGAAAATGTTTTTTCAGTTGTGCTGGCACAACTCTTTGTGGGGCTGCACGGTCAGGCTTATCACAGTCTCTTGGTGAAAGATGATTATTAACTCAGTTACTCAGTTTATAGCCACAAATAATTGCAAAAGCACAACCGAAGGGATAGAGAGCAGCAGGCAAGGAGCTGGGCGCAAGTGGGCAGGGACGCAGAGAACAAGGGTCAGAAGCTTCCTGAACTGCCTTCGCCACCAAAGAAAATGTTTTGCAGAACTGCACCTATGTCTGCAGTTCCTGTTGTCCTCGATGTGCTTCAGCGATCAGCTCAAGACAGTCTGAAGACAAATCAGAAAAATAACAACTGTTTTATTAAAAAGCTCATAAGCAAAGGTGAAATCTCCCCTCCATCAAAACCTACTCCCCTAACGGGATGTTGAGTGATCACAGAGTTAAATAACAAAAACCAAGACAGAAACATTTTATCATTTAAGAAATGCTTACCAGGCGATCAGTGTTGGAAGGCAGGAAATTAATACTCATAACTTCTGATTAGCTTTGTCAGAGGTGCCATGCTCCTCTCCTTTGTGTGATTCTCAAAAAACGAAATGCAAAGATGCGCAATGATCACCTGGGCTTGTGATTTTCCAGGGAATGCTTTTCCCTCCATAAACTCTTTGTCCTCCCCTCACAGAATGTATGCATCTGTTAAACTAGAACATAAAGTTCTGGATGTCTGCCTACACGATGGTATAAATCAGCCTAAGTCACTTTCCTGATGTAATGTCTTGGACAGATCCCTTCCGATTTCCTGAACAGGATTTTGGAACAACCAAAGAGAAAAGAGACTGCCCTAATTAGTGTACCCCATCATTTACATTGAGCCTTGCTCAATGAGGTAAGGCAGGACTTCATGAGTTTTATTGAGTGCTACATTAATGCCCAGATACATTGTACATGTTCTGTAAGGCTGATAGTTAATATGAGGTAAAATACAACAATAGGGAGATTATAAAAATGCTTATGCAAGAAACTGTGGAAAACTCCAAAATACTGGAATCCAGTTATGGGTTATTATGTAATTCAATATTTTTCAGTCTCTTAAGCAATGAAAATTTAAAATATGTAATAAATCCTACCTCATCATGTGTCTTGTTTACGGGCAGTTTAAGGTAGGAGCACATGAATGATTACGCACTATGACAGCCTGCTTTGGATATATGCCTTTGCAAAATTGAGAGAGATGTTGCAAAGGAAACATTCGTAACAGTGTTTTTCTGAGTGAATGCTTTCATCCTGAGCTTTATTAAAAATAAACATAACTAATACAAATGTAATAACAACATACATAACTGCCAGCAATTCATGCAATATCATTAAGATATGCATTAAAAATGTCTTATAAGATCAAAATGTCTGCTTATAGGAAATGTTAGACTCTCCTTATGATTAATAGGATGGCAATTATTAGGGGAATGATTCACTCATGCCATAACCCCTATGAACTGAATGAACTAACCTCTTTTGAGTCAATCAAGTCACACCTAGCTAGGAGAAAAGAGTTCCGACCCAAATAATCCATAATTAGATCATCAGCTGCTAACAGTATTGATCTCCTGAGATTTGGGGTGGCCTGAGCTGCCCTCATTCTCCAGCTGCAACTCAGAGAACAGACTTCATTCTTGAAAGAAAAGAGAAATTTTTAAAAGACACGTGGAATACTAAAATAATGATGTTGGATATCCATCGTCTTGGAAGCATCTTAATTTGTTGCTGTTAATATACAATCAGAAATCAGATTATGACCTTGTCAAGCAGAACAGCAATTATATTATTGCTTATATAACTGGGGGGTCTGCTTGCTGCCTTTTATTATACCTTGCAGGAAAGTTCAGGTGCCATTCAAACAGATTTAAGTTCTCAATATCAGGTTCAATCTGCCAAAATCACTACACAAAAGTTCAGCTGCAAAGACATTCTTTGCACAAATCCATTTTTAGAAAGCCAAAAAAATTGATCAATACTGAAGTTATAAAAGAATGAATTTCCATATTATTCTCATGTATTGGGTATTTAATGTCTATTGCCATTTAAGAACATTATATTCTTGGAATAATTCAAATTGATACACTCTGTTTCTTTTCCAGTGGTCAGTACTACTGTCAGTACAGCACTACTTTTCCAGTGGTCAGTACATAAATGTAGTGGGTTACATATGGCTTTGAAATGTCACAATGATATCTCTTAAAGTAAAAATAAATATTTCCATTTTAATAGCTTATGATGTAATTAAATTAAAAATGTTACATGCAAAAATTTTAATTTTATTTAGAATATCTTATTCACAGCACAGCTCTGATGACTATTAAACCTGTTTGAAAAAGAAAACCTTATTGGTATTGGGTACAAATAAAACTCATTCCTTTCCAAAAACATCTATATTAAATCCTTTCAGCACTAACATACTGAGGCACACAGGATCCTTCAGAAAGATCAGAAGGCCCTCACACTAACTGCAGGGGTTTTTTCCTCATTTCTATGGCATATGTTGTATCAGAAATCACAGTTAAAAGAAATTTCATGCTCAAAATTGAAATCTTTTCTCACATTTAACTCAGCCAAAATTCCTGTGATGGCAGAATTAAATTTGGGTTTGTTCTCAAATGGTAAGGAAGCTACAATATAGAATAATTACCATTTTTTTTTATTCCTAACTACAAAGACTGTTACTTTCTCTGAACATTTATAATCATCTTAAAGAGTCATCGGTAGCTGTCAAATATGTGCATTGTCTCTGCCCAGAATTTCTTACGGATTTTTTAGAGGAACTTGCGTATGTACCGATCTAGAAGAAATAATTAATCCTTTTTTGTAAAATGCAATGAGTATAGCAGATGGGAAGTGATATTCACTTACAAACACTTACATGTCAGCAGCATCTTAACCTCAGCTGAGACTCTCTTTTTCCCACGACAGATAGAAAGGTGGACTGCTACCGTAGGGCCAGATCAGGCACCACATCCAAAAATTAAATTCCAGACTGGTCAGACTCAGACTGGGGAAGAACCATTTCGGTGATTTCAGTGTCTTTGTCTTCTGCCAATATTTTTATTTCTCGCAGTAAAAATATCCCTAGAGGAAAAGATCTCACTGCATGTAACTCTTTTTTTCTGTTGAGTCATTTGGTTTGTTTATGTATCCTATGTAGAGGTGTAGTTTTACAAAATGCCTTCTGCATGCAGGAAGAACTCCCATCTGAACAGATTCTCTACCTGAGCATCAGGGAAAGAAATAAATCTGTAGCCGATGACATTTCAAGGGCAAGGAAAACAACTGTTGAGAGGATAATTATCTGATTTGGTTCATGTTTATTTTTACTTGTATCTAGCAATCTGCTCTCCAACAGAAGATGCTTATTTGCAGAAGAGAAGACTGTCTCCTTTTTGGACTGATGCCCGATCTGGAGCGAAGGTGCCACTAAGGACAAGAGGTATGTCTTAAGCATGTATTAGCTAATGTAATAGGCACCTAGTGTTGTAAAGGCAATTGTATGTGTCATACATGTTAACTAGTTAAGGATAAATTCTTTATTTCTTCCCATCACACTACTTAACCACTAACCAACATAGGTTAAATCTGCCTTACACTCAGGAGTACATATTCCAAACTAAGATATTCCACATGTGGAATTTTAGAATTAATTATTCCCAAATAACTTGTGTAGAGAAGCTCTAGGGTACAGCTCGGTTAATTTATTTTACATATGCTTACTGCCAAGGGCTTTACATTTTCACAAGAAATCTTTTCCTTTCAGGACCTGGTTGGAGAAACTTTTCCAATCCTAGTATCCTGTAATGAAGGTCTGAATAACTCCAGGTTGCAAACTGAAGTAAAACAGGTTGTAGCAGATTGGTGAATAGGTTAAGAAGCAGAAAAGACCTGTTAATTTTTGCTGCAACTGAATCACTAAGAAAAACGCAAAAGGGAAAAATCAACTTGCACCTGCTTAAGCCTCAACCCTTATTTTTAGGTTATTTCTACTGCGGTGATTTTGTCTTGCAAACTCTTTCATGTAAGACATTAAATAATCTCGAGTTCCTGGTGTGCCAGCTAGTTACTGAATATAAACCTGAGTGTTCGCGTTCTCCAAGTCTTTGCCTCAGTAATATCTTTAAACATAATAGTCTCTGCCTGTTGGCTTGTTTTCTCATGGGGAGGGTGACAGAACATTTTGTGTTCTCTTATCTTCAATAGCAATGAAACAGGAGGAGCTCCACAATGCGAAACCAAATCTACTGCTATTAATACAACATCCCAGCCACAGAGAAGAGATTTGTTTATTTACCAAAGCTAGAGATGCCTCTCTCTGACCTTTCCAGAGCTTGTGTGCTTTAGCTGGGAATAGATTCCTCAGAACTGGGTGCTCTTTTTAAAAGTATACAGTAAAAAACATACACACATACCCCCGAAACAGAGCCCAGGCCATATCCCAAATTGCATGAAATGACACACAGCTTTGAATAGTTAGAGTAAGTCTAACTAGGGCACAGTCCATATTCAGTTTTGGTTACTTTGCTAGTGCACAAAGATCAGTCAGCTTTCCAAAGCCCACTTACCTTTCTTACTGCCACTCAGCGACACATTTAGCTGACTATAATCATAGATGGGCCCACTTTCTGTCTGAGACCTAACATCTGTTTGCAGCCTAAGAAGCCAGTTGGTACAGATTTTTTTCTTCCTTGCATGATTAAAAAATGCTTCAGACTGTAAGGTATTTGATTAAAAAAAAAAACCAACACAGAGATTGTCATCTTCTGGAATTCACCCTGCTTTACCTGTGCTTTAAACCAGTGAAGATCATTACATACACAAATCAAAATTTGTTTAATTATATTTTTCACAGTTTGTTGTATTTAGTGACCTGTCTGTACAAGTTAAAATAATATCTGCAAGAGTTAAATCTTGCATTAGCATTAAGGATTCGACCTGGTTTAACCTCATAGACTCACAATCCATTTTGTTAAGCTGGTACATCTCTAGTATAGAAAGAGCCTCAGAGTGCTTCAAGGCTAGCTTTGGTGATCCTTGTCGAACAATTTTAAATTTAAGTTCCTTAGCTGTCAGCTTGCCAGAAGCAGCTGCCCTGCAACACAGCTGGCAAGAATGAATGCGGGCTGGCTCCTCAACCACCTAGTTCTCTAGCTCGGCATATTAGTTCAAACCACCACTGATTTTGGTACCTGTTCGCGACTGTTTGATATTTTAGTCTAAGCAGACTATTAATGAATTACAGAAGCAGACCTGAGAGTAGGAACTGGAAACCAGGGAAGGAACTGGCCCTACATGTCCTGATTCCAAAGCAATAATCACTAAACAATATATAAAAGGAAAACAATAGTTATGCCATCTCCTCCTCCTCCTCCAACAGAGTTACAACAGAAAGCAGCACACAGTCCTCGGAAGACCCAGTCTTATCTGACAGCTGTCAGATAAGCTCTGAGCATGCTTGCTTAACTGAACCCTTCAAAGACCGAGGGTATAGCTGGCATTCTGAAATCTCAGTCTGGGTTTAAGGCACTGCAGTTCCCTGCTCCTGCTGTCCCTGCCCCTGTGCAGCTGTGCCATCCCTCCTTCATGTTGGCAGCAGTGCTCACGCAGCAGAATTGCAAGCCACATCACAGAGCTGGTCACCTGAAAAGTAATGCAGGGAAAAAAAGTTCAGACCGCCTCGTTCAGCATTCAGTTCACAGTGTGACTGACCTGTCTGTCAGCTGTACTGGTAAAATTGCTTGTAGGACTGAATGCTGAATCTACCTGGTTAAAATCAACTTTTTCTTCTCTGGATAACTTTCCAGTGCCTGTACCCATACAATGAGGGAGGATACATGGATGGAAACCAGCAGCAAGGTGTAAGGTGGGAGCACGACTTCTTTTGGCAGAAGTACCAGATTTGGGGCAGCTTAAGTTGTTTGTTGAACTATGTATTTTGTCAAAGTGTTGTTTTAATTATCATATTACTTATTGTTTTCTAGGCTTTACATACAGGGTCCTGTGGTTTGACAATGCCAATCACCTGTAGAATTAGAAATAAAAGCCAAGAGTCCAAAATAACTGTCTTTTCTCTGTAACCATCAGGCCATATTATCTATAAATAAAGTCTCCCAAATATTATTCTCAACCATACAGCAGCTTGGAAGGCCAAAAAACTGTCTTTCATTACTCTAGAAACTACTTCACACTTTTGAAGGAACTGGTTTAGCAGTGATGCATCCCCTCATGCTCTGACCAACTTCACACTTCATTTTTTGTCCAAATCTAAGTAACAGGCTTTGGGGACCTTGTCTGTATTCCTTCCTACTCAAGTCTGTTCCCATCTGCCTGATCCCCTCAGTGACTTTATAATACTTCTTTTGTGTCACCAGAACTACTGCTGCCTCCCAGTTAAACTTCCCACACTGGTCTCTAAAACTGCACTCCCTGCTTTTGCATGTTCAGTTTCTTTATCTGCAAGTGCATGAATAAGGGGTTGTTTGTAGGCACAAAATTTACTATGACCATTTTTACAATTTGGGTTCAGGCAGAGAACTCTGTACACATAGCAAAGCTCTGCCTCCATGGAAAATTGCCAAAAAGCATCTGATCCGAGTAATTAGGGGAAGATTTTGTGAGGAACCTGTGGAAAGAGGTCCCTCACCCTGCCTGATTCGCAGCTGGGGTTTCTCCCTGGCAGTTGAGACCGGTGATGTGAGAGGTTAGCCGAGAGTGGGAGCAGATTCCTGTGGGGCTTCACCAGCCAAATTCCTATCTAGCAAAAGGTTGCTACAGCAACTCTGAGCCTCCCGAGATACAGAAATTATTGTAATGGCTGCTGAAATGCCTCCCTACTGCTCTGAGACAGGATACGGAAAATCCTTCCCTTTGATACAGAACAGTTACCCACTGCCACACTTTTTACATCAGCTCTATACAAGCACCAGGTTTCCTGAACTTGCTCAGGAACTGATGGCTACCTTTCCCTCCAAAGCAAGATGCAGTTCCTCATTTGCATGTAACGCAAACGTAGAAATAATAAACCTAAACACCACACAACAAGGACTACAGTTCCAACACTTTTTTCCCATGGAGACAGTAAGAGAAAAAACAAATAATGTGACAAAAGTTAATATACTACCAAGTGGGCTGAACAGAATATAGAAACCTGTACAAAACCAAAGTATGTATTTGCCAGATGAGAGAGTGTGGTTTTCAAAACCGACATAGATACGAAAAAACATAAACAAAGCAAAACGGGACAAAAACCCTCATAGCTTCTCAATGACTGTCCAGTAGGTTTTTGGCTGCCTCCAGCCTGCGCATGTTTTCCTCTGGCATTTGGCCCGCTCACAGGTCGTTCAGTCCAGTGGACTATGTAATAAATACCAGACAGAGATGATGCTTTAGACAGAACGGGAACACTTGTGACCTAAACAGGTCCTGAATCTAGAATGGGGTGGACTGAGGATAATCAGGGCATAGAAACAGCAAATATCAGTGTACACCATGTACACCATGGAAAAACTTTCTCAAAATTGCTCCCATTTCCTTCCTTTTCACTTTTCAGCAACCCAGTTTGCTCTAGAAGCCAAAGATGAAAACAGCAGAGTCAATTATCTGAAGCAGTACCTGTGCTTACCTGAAATAACTGGATTACTTTTAAAATTATTTCTTTAAAAAAGAAGTCACAACTTTTGAACAGCTGCTCAATTTAAACCTGAGCTTTGCATTTTGGCCACAACAAAAAGGACCAAATTCCTCTGGGTATAAATCCAGTAAAATTGATACAGTTACCTCCTGGCTAAATTTGGCCCAACACACCTAGAACATCCTTTGGGATTGTTCAATTCAAAATATTGCACTAATCCAATCTCCTGCAGTTGCCAAATGCTGTAATGTTTGGTGTCAGCATGCAGCATTTTAGATTTTTTGACACGAGCTTGGTCTCTTGTTAATAGAGTATTTCATTGGCTTCTTACCTTTCGCCAGGTCTGTGAGCTTTTGGATTAACTCTGAAAAGCTTGAGAAAAAACTATTCTTTCAGTATGTCAAAATATCTTCCTCAAGTCAGAGAAAAAAATTTTTTTTTTACTTCCCTCAATTTAGTGTTTACTACGAAGATGATTCTCAGAGATCTAGAAGAGCATGTAATATTTAAAACAAAACATTTGTTAACTAAGGATTTCCTGGATTTTTCTGCTTTCTTATTTATACTATGTCCTGGACCTTGTGAAATCACTGTTTAACTTCCAGTATTATTTATGGAAGCCAGCCTCTTGCTATTTCCAGATCTTACAGAGAACTGTTAGTTTGCAGTTTCAGTATCAGGTACATAGTTCTGGCTTAAATTAATCAACTAAAAAGTAACATACAGTAAGTACTTAAACCTCTCACACCCTATCTGAATCTTCACAGGCAGGATCTTTTTCTACTTCTAAGCTATCTTAGAGTCAGGTTCCTGAGTCCTGAAATATCCTCCTCTGTGACAATTTTGAATTCGGGACTGCCCAGCCTTTTCAGTGCAGCAGAGGTGAATACTAGTTTTGGGGCATTTCTGTTGTGCACAGAAAGAGATTTGAAATATTACCCTCTCAGCTATCAATACAAAAGACTAAATGCCTAAGCATGGAAATAGATTTTAGGAAATGAACAATTTTTATGAGGCTTTGCATGCTGCCACTATTGATCAAAACTCTTCAATCCACAATAGAAAGAAGTAGACAAGGAATAATGATTTAGCACACTGGATC
This sequence comes from Mycteria americana, assembly GCF_035582795.1. Classification (NCBI taxonomy): domain Eukaryota; kingdom Metazoa; phylum Chordata; class Aves; order Ciconiiformes; family Ciconiidae; genus Mycteria; species Mycteria americana. Next base: position 11,381,645 of record NC_134377.1, read on the forward strand.
CAACTTCTATGCTGTTGGTGTGACTACTCTGACTTACAACCATGGTGAAAAAATCAGCTTAAAGTGTAACCCTCCTCAGCATATGGGCCCTGGATTTGCATGCTGTAGTATTATGTGCTACCATTCACAGCTGCATAAACTAAGTGCAAAGTAGTTTAAAAATGTTAGCAAATCAGAAATCAACATTTTACATTAATTTTGCATGAGTAGAAATGACCACGCATATGGTACAAGGCAGTACAGAATCAGGTCAATGAAGTTTACGTGACTGCTGTCTAAGCAAGGTTGTTAATGGTTGCACAATACAGAGCATTAATGAATAGAAAAGGATGAGAGAGAGCAATAATAAGTAACTTATTTAAAACTCTGTTCAGGTGCTCCCTTACCTTACAGTCCTCTTGTCTGACACCTACAGCTTTATGTCACATGACAGAAGACACACGGCATCATTGCTCAGACTTCAACATCACACCAACATCAGTTATAGTCACTCAGGAGTCTCCTAGGATGATAGATAAAGGTTACAATCTGATGATGACCCATCTGGATGTTAGTAGGATGGAATATCATAATTTTCAGATGCTTTTTGGAAAACTTGGGGAAATAAATACATCCCCAAAGTCTTTATTTAAAAGAGAAAGTATTAAGACTGCAAAATCAAGCACGCACCAAAATTAGAAAATTTCAGGGTTAGAAAAAGAAGCCAGGAATCATGTAATTAAAGATTACTTTAGGGCATATACATGGAAAGGCAACCTTTATTCTGGCATTTTCTAACTTCAATGTGCTTGCAATTATTCATATTTTGGCAAAGATTTTGTATATGTAAAATGTATATATTATATATAGAACTGAATTAATCTCTGATATATTTTTGCCTCATAAATACAGTTTCCTGTTTCCATGCTAGAATCTACAGCATTAACGTATTCAGATGCCAGTTGCTGGATGTATTCGCTTCTTGATAATCCAAAGGCTGAGCCTGGACGTGCTCAGCCTCTCCAAATTTCAGCCTTATCTAGCATTTTTTCTAAGCCACCCAGATAAATTATCTCAATGTCCTGAGGTAAAGTAATTCTCTTGTCCAGGGGCTCTGGATTGCTCCAATTTTTTTTTCTTCATCTGCCACACAATTATGAGCTCAAGCGTTAAGACTGATGAACAGAAAATTTTTCTCTATTTCCCTAATTTAATTTTTCAAAAATGTGTAATGCTGTACCAAGAATTTCTAAATAAATGAAGTAGCTTTAAAAACACTGCTTTAGCAAGAGCATGGCAAATTTATTTCTGTGTGCAACAAGCCACATAAAGACAAACACAGTGAATCTGAAAATAATCTTCATGTAGAATTAGAAAAGTGGAAGAAAGACTGGAGAAGGAGACCCACTGATTCATGTTCTTGCAAATCATATAAGAATGTGACATATTCATTTGCACTTCAACAGATTATTTCGTTCTCCAGAAGAAAGCAAAAAAAAGTTTCCTATAAATTTTTTCCCATAAATTTTTGAAAAATCGTTTAAGTTAATAAATTATAAAAGAAAAAAGAACATATTTAACTTCTATTGCATTCAAATTTTGAATTATACACATGGTGCATTTCCATTCATGTCCTCTTTCTATAATAAAATGTTCTGCAGAAGCAGCAAAACTGCTCTGTGTTGCTCTGTTACTGTTCATTATCTCAAAGCCCTGTAAGTGGAAGTAAGTTTCTCTGTGTATTATGCAAACGCTTCAGTCACATTTAATTCAGTGAAAACTGAGGCACACAGAGTCAGGCATTGAGGCTTCTGTTAAATCTGAGAGCAGAGCACAGAGCCTTCAGTATTCCATCTGCACCCCCATGCCTTAACCTTCTTCCTTCTTTCCCGCATATGTACACTTTCAGGAAAAAAAAAAGGCAGGCAATGCACTAAGCATCCTCTGACATGCTTAGAGAACTAATGTGTCCACAGACCACAGAAAACTTATATTCAAGATGCCAAGAACACTAAACATGTTAGGATCAGGAAATCCTGATTGCCTCCATTGAGACGTTAATGAAAGATAATTGTGTATATTTGCTGTTTGTTACTCAAATAGCACTTCCTTATGACAATATGCATTACTTAATCTGCAAAGGTCAATGAATTACTCTTTAGTTCCTTCCAAATGCCGGTGCAATGAACTTTGCCATTTTTAATACAGATTTCTCAGCAAAGAACTGGTGGTACAGGTTTGAGGCTTAGAATGCCTCTCAACCTGAAAACACCTTTCATCACAATGTATTTCTAACACTACCCATATAGCTTTATAACTGTTAGACCTAAGCAGAGACTTCCCTGTAGCATTCAGTCACAATTTGCACAGAACCTAGCACAAGCTAAGCACATAAGGAATTCAGTTATCGATTTTTTTGAATCCTCTTGCAATATAAATGATTAGCCAATGTATTGAACCTGAAACACAAATGCAAAGAGATTTAGGAAAACTGAGATATGCTATCATCTGAAGTGTGACCCTGGTTAACAGCAGTTCGGATGAGCAACTTACTCTGCATTGTCAATTGCATCACTTAAAAAAAGAGGACCTAAGGTGGAAATATTGCAAGTCAACAGCTTGTAAAAATTACATAAATGCACAGAGAATGGTATGAATGAACACAGTCCTAATCCTCTGAGCTAAACTACACAGCTGCTGACTCCCTTTTTCACCCATGTGGTGCTCCACTGAAACCAGGCATGTTTGTATGGATATTCAACACAGCCTACAGGTTTGGGGGCTATATTCTGAACCAGTGCGGATAGTTTGAATAGCACTAGAAATCTCCATGCAGAACCAGGACAGCAGGGTTTAACTTAGCAGGTAGTGGAATGCACAAGCACAGCACAGAGACAAGACTGGGGAATTAGGCTGCTGGCAAGTAGCAGCTGAAAGCTGATTGAATACAACAGATTGGGCTTTCATACTGGACAGATAGGCAGCAGCTATTTAAATGGAGTATTAACAGTTTTGCTCTTAATTATTTCCAAACCTTCCAGCTAATGCAAACTCATGTATTTTGGCCTCAATTACAAAGACATGTATTTTGGCCTCAATTAATTATTTGCTGTTTCTGTATGAATCCAGTTAAAAGAAAGCTGAATGGTTTGTTGAGAATTTTTCCCTCTTTAAAATCATTCTTGTAAGTGCTTCACTTCTTTCTTCAAACAGCTGTCATGTAAGTAACTGAATAGATACCTCACAAAAATGTTCATTTTCTCCATTTCAAGTGGAATTTCTTTCTGAAATGACACTGCCCTGCAAGCCAACAAATGGTCACCATTCTGGCCCAGTGGCAGGTGGAAGGCCATGAAACTCCAGAGCTAAAAGTGGAAACTTTATGCCTTCAGAAAAGGGAGATTCCTATCTTGCCAGTTAGGTATCATTTACTTTTTGGTCTCGGAGGAACTGAGATTGTGGCATTTCTATGTATAGTACAGCTTTTTCCAGAATCTTCTGAAAGTATATTACTTCTAAGTTTTATCTCAGATACTTAGATAGTTAGTCATGTGAAAGGCACAACAGCTGGTTTACACCTCAAAGAATAAACAATTACTAATAAAAATGTCAAACCTCTCCCAAACACCTCTGAAATAAGAGAATGAGCTTCCAAAATATGTTTCAGCAGACTGTTTTAATGCAGTTACTTCCAAAAGAGAGCACTTGAGCTTTGTTTTCATAGCTGTATTTTCCATACATCCTCCTTGATACTCTTTGTATAAAGTACCTGGGATCTCTCATCAATACTAATCCAACGTGGATCCAGGGTAGATACACAATAGAACTTGTAACAAATGGGACAGAATGTACTATATGACATTTATTCAGCTTGTGAGAGGACAGACACGTAAAGGTTATAGCAGCATAAAGTAAAAAAGGTTCATGTAGACAACACATGATCTAGCATAAAGACTGCTGACTGGAACAAAGCCAACCCATCAAAAAATCTGATACATATTTTTACTTTCACGGTGAATTTATAGCCTGAGATTTTTATATTCCCTTCATTAAAAAAACTCCTTCAATGTCTGCTTTTTATTTCATATACTCAGGAAAGGAAGAATGTCCTCTCACCAAACTGAAGTGAGAATGAATTTAACTGAGCCTCCTTCCTAATCAGAATAATTGAATTGATTCTTCTTTGAGCCAAAACAGCAAAAAAAGTAAACTACTGGTACTGCTTCGGTTTACCATGCTCTTCAGGCCTCTATTTTGGATGCTTCAGAAGGAATTAAAATGTACAGAAACAGTAATGACAATCTTGTATGTGTCAGCCAGGATCAAACAAAAGGATTAACTGGAATGTCATGGTTTCAGATGGCGACCGTAGCTTTTCAAGCAAAAATTGTACATGTATAGGAGGTAAGGGATTTAATAAAAAAGTTGGACATAGCATTTAGCAACAGTTGGGATGAGTTGCATACATCCCTAGCCACATGGAAAGATACAGGTCTTTCTCATCAGCCAAGATGTCTGTACAGAAAGAAGAAACATAGGAGCAATAGAAGAAGTTAATGGCTCCAGCACATCATATTCAGCACAGAATTGCTATGAAATGCACAATTTTAATATTTGGAGGCCTTAAGGTGTCACAATGTAGAACCACCTTAAACTTGTCTCAACATACAAGGATATTGAATGCTCCAAGTTTTCTTACGGATGATGAGCAGCCACAGACTTTGACAGAATACATGCCCAATTACCATGGCTTGGTGAGCATGGAAAAAAGCGATACTTGCCTTTAAAGGTCAGTCTAAGCAGTGGAGGTCTTCCAGCTTTGCAAAGCAACATGGAGTTCTGCACAGCAAACATGAATTAGCAAATTTGCTTATCCCTTCCTACAGTTGTCATAAACAGGTACTACATTAATACAGGCCAGAAATAATTCATGTCTTTACCATTCTCAATGAGATTTTCATTCGCCTTTCTTGGTCTTTTTTGTGGCATTTGAAATGTGAAAACTCTTGTATGTGCAAGGTAATCAAGACCACATTTGGGAATGGTACATGAACTCAACATACTGCCCCGAGGCTTAGGCCTGAAGGAATTTCAACTGTGCAGAGATGGAATATGCGAAGACAGAAATACGAGGAACATGGTGACATTGCTAACTGTGAGAATCAATGGGCATTATTGGATTGATAAAAACAGCATGGGGAGGCAGAGGTGCATGTAAAATGATATGATTTGGAATTATAGTTCTTCACACACCTTTTGCACAGGTATAAAGAGCTACACAAGCATTGTTCTAGTTCAGTGCTGCCATAAACTCCCCAGATGAAGGCAGCACCAACCAGTACAGCTGAGCCAATGTGGGGCAGCAACAATGCTTGCTGTATTCTTTCAGTGACCGCTGCAAAATTTCTGGCTAAATTATTCCTGGAGTACCTGGTGCTCCTCCCCCACCTCCTGCATGGCTGATTGAAGCTACAACCTGGCCCTAATTTTGCAGCTAGTCTCAACAGGTACGGTAAACAGTCCAAAGCATTCCTGGCACAGTGGAGCAGACGTGAGCGAGAACTGTCTTTTAGCAGTTGCTATCCAAAAGAGACAGAATATATTTTCCAGTTATGAATTCGGGATAAAAGTTATGAACTCCAGATAGACAGTTTGTACTGTACCTTCCATTTCAGCTACAGATGTGAAACAGATTCTTGAATTTGCAGTCAGAACAAGGTAGGACAATGTCTGCTAATGCTTTTGCTTTCTGTTTGCAGACACTGGAAAAGAAAACCTGTTTTCTCCACAGTGGAGCGAGTTTTTATCCAAGCTTCATTTCACTACTCCATGGAAGGCAACATTACACAAATGTGTCCAAAAAGCACAATTTGGTACTGTATGTTTTTCACATTTTCTGTGCTATAAACAAGAAAATTAGATTATTTCATTTTTCATTTTATTTAACCATCCTCTCATACCTCCTATTTATCTGTTTGTCTGCATATCACTATATTGTCTTTGAATGGTGTTGCTAAATGCCATTATTTTTATTGTACAAATAGGGCACAGAGAGACAAAATGCTTATCCATGTGGGCCAGTGTTAGAGTTAGAACTGTGGGTTTTTTAATTCTAATCCACTGTTCGTTAACAGAAAATTCAGAATCTTCATCTACTATGCACTTGAATCTAAAACATTATTTTGCCCAGTTCAAAGCTACTGTATTATGTCTCCAGCTGGCTTTTTCTTAGAGCTATACAGCTGGAGTACAAAAGTGTTCTGAAATGTCCCAACTGAATTTCAAATGAATATCAGAAATAGGCAAGGATATACATGATACATGCAGAATATGTATCTAGGGAAATCACAGAAGATCTAGTTTCCACTAGTTGGTTATACATAAATTATTTAGGCAATCTTAGTAGGCCTGTTGATTAGCTAGAGGCAAAGATATCTATTTTAGGTGTACTTAGGGTCAGGATTAACTCATGAAACTTGGATGGCATTGCCCACGAAACAGCTAGAATCATTTCAGCAACCTCATTCAAAAATTAGGTAGTATCCTTTTTTAATCACTTTTTAATTATTTTATTTTTTATTTTTTTAGTTTTCCTTAACAAAGAGGACAAGATTTTTGAAAATCATGTGATAAATGTCTTACAAAACTACACTAGAAACTATTTAGGGTGACTGGAGAAGAAACAGGACTGGGAGCCAGGAGACTATTTCTATTTCTAGTTCTGCCATAGACTGTGTGACTATGACTTTGAACCTCAGCTCCCATTTTTGTGAAACGGGGATGATAATACTTACTGTTCTCTCAGGGATATTGTATAATATAATTTTCATTAAGGTTTATGAAATGCTTGAGATCCTTGATTAGAAGAAGTTGCAAATGCAAATTATTAATCAAGTAATAGTAATCACAGTATCAGCACTACTATTATTATTATTAATAATAATAATAATAATAATAGTTAATGTTATTAATATTAAATTATAAGCTCGATAGCATTGCCCTCATAAAAAGCCCAACCTGCACATAGCAGGAAGATCATTGTAGCACACTTCTAGGAACAAGAATGCTGCCAGCATAGTTTCAACATGGGAATAGAAAAGAATTCTTGAAGTTCTCCATCTGAGCAATTGTAGGTGGTAAAAATTAGTATCTTTTGAATAATGCTTTGTGACATAGGAGCAGAAGCAGCTTTAAGAGCTTAACAGTATTTTTAAAATATGACTCAGGAGAGGTTTTCTCTTTCTAACAGAACCGGGGGAAAAAAAACCCAACACCCAGGAGTCAAACAATCTTTTAGAAACCCAGAACCTTTAAATAGAACAAGTATTGTAGGTCAGGATAATATGAGTTCACATGCAACACCATTGACATGTAAGAAATCTATGCATAAACAACAGAGAAAACCAGATCTCTCATATTGGAAGCCTTGAGCTCTGGCAGATTAATTGTAAGAATTTTTGTTTTCTGAGTGACCAAAAACTACCACGGGTAATTTGGGAGGTTAAAGCCCCTTCGAAAATCTATCATTTTTGTGAAATACCTATATAGATTGCATTGAATGGTAGAAATGAGGTGAGGCAGTGGAAACATGGAAGATCAATATTTATTCCACTGAAGAAAAATGTGTTCAGATTTGGTTAGAGTCATATTAATAAAGAATGAAGGCAGTCTAGCAGTTTCTCTTTTCCTCCTGAGCAGCCCATGTTAGGAAGCAGGTGTGAAGACCTTAAGAAAGTAGGGGAAGGTGACAGACACAGTGTAATTGCACCCATTAATCCTACCACAGAAATATTGCCTTTTAAAAAACAAAACCCATGTGGATTATGGGTTACACAGATTTCTGATGGTTCAGACTGGAAGAATTTAACTGGAAAACCAAACAAAGCATTTGGTTTCAATCCCTCATTTTGTCTTATTTCATGAGAGAAAAAAATTCAACATAAAAGAATTTTATATTAAATATAATTTTAGAAATTGTATTTAACCAATAAAAGAGCTTGTTTGATGGTATACGATAATTTTATCAATGTCTGAAAACTGAAGTGTGTTACTTCACTCTGTTACTAATAACTATCTATGAGTTCGGAGGAAATCCTCCACAAGAAACACAGAAAGTAACTTCAGCTTGTGTCATATCACAAAATGTCACAAGTCTAATAAAAGTGGTAGTCATGTGCCATTAGTCCCAAACAATGGCTGAAAATGAAGTAATCTCCATGACTAAGAAAAGCTTTTCAATCTTATATTATTGCTACTCACCTACATGGAGGGCATCTGGATGTCTTCCTTTCAATCTTGAAAAGTCAGAGAGAGTGCAACATTTAATTGTGATTCAGTAAATATATGAAATGACAGACATCCGTTGCATGGTGGAACTGTTGATGGTACAGTACTATAATACTGAAAGAAAGGCAATATATATTGTTTATACCACCTTGATTACAGCCTCTGATAGGGTCAAGAGATGAAAACGAAAAAAAATTTTAAAACCAAGTAATTCCGATAGTTCACTTGAACCAAAGAGTCTTACCATACAAAGCCTGAGTAAATAGAAAGTGAAAATATAAAAAAATGGCATCACTGAGCTACATTCTGGTTGTCATTGCTGCTCACAGATGAATATAAACACCAATATGTACAGACTAATATAAACATATGAAAAGTGTAGCTGTTTGTGTACTTTTCTTGTCCATCCTTTCCTTCATCCATCCTATCACAGACAGGATCATGCAAAGCACTGTGGATGAGTACTCTGCACTCTGTTTTGCTTTCAGTGTACAGGACTTTAGTTCTGCCCCCATAAATATCTATGAAGCAGGAAAGGAATTTGAATTTATAGTGCCCCTAGAGATGGATACAATGGTACTATTAATCTACAGTAATTATTGCCCTACCTTGTAGCTGGTAGTTTCTAGGACTTGTCATTAGCCTGCTAAGCACCAGGCTAGCTCACTTGAACTTGACTAATATAAAACAATGTGCATTGCATGTTGAAGAGAGTGCAAGGTAAACTCTAAATTCCATGTTAGCATTTCTGTTCCTAATATATTCAAGAATCACAAAAAGAAGCCATTCAAAATAATTAACTGAAGTTTTAACTGTGTTGTATGTTTATCTCTCCAGCTTGGAATTGGTACTGTTCTCCTGAATGCCAGAGACCATAGACTGGTAGCTTCAAAACTGAAGCAAATTATTTGCTCAGGAAGTGGTGGCCCATGTCCTACAGCAAAGTAATTCAATTTTCATTGCACTATTAAGTTCTACAGGGAAGTACTAGTATGATCACAGCTATGACATCCCAATTAGCCATCAACTTGTTACAGATATAAAATGTAGGGCAATTTTCTAACACCTTACAAACAACAAACTCTGCCATTTTATAAATATTGTGCCTGGCCACACAGCCCCCTGCAAGCTTGGTAGTATCCCTAGCCTCTTCTACAGAGAGCAAAATTGAGATCCAGAAGCACACAAGGGATATTTACACAGGAAAAAATGGCAGCTAGCTGCCAAATTAATCAGAATTAGACCTTAATTAGATGGAAAATTCAGGTCAGGATGAGATAAGAATTCAAATCTCGTGGGCACCAACCAGTGCTTTATTTCTAAAGTTGTTGTGCATTTTTAAGATAGCAGTCAAGCTGATTTCCCTTTAAGAGAAATGACTTGGCCATCAAATAAGGATAAATTATTTTTTCAGATATGCATGATGGATCTTGGTTCTGATATAATGTTGCTCTCTCCCATACTTCTAGATCTCCTATTGACGTCAGCATGGGATAGCCAGAAAGATTTTTCCAAACAGGGAAATGGAGATTATTGTGACAAATATTCTAATGGAGTCTTCGGTGACAAACCAAGTGACTATCAATAGGATACAGAAATAAAAGAAGGAATCTACCAAGCCAAACTGTGATCTCTTATAGTTACTTTCACTGAGATCAGAATCTGTCTCGCTGTCTCTTTTACACTACCAAGGCAGCAAGCAGCTGCTTTGTGCAGGAACAGTGATCCGGTTCTAGAAATCTCCCAGCAGCAACACTATCCTTTGTATTCACAGTCTCTCGGTCTCTGTGGAAGTCAATTTCTACATGCTGCTGATACAGGAATACACATTGCCTAGGAATAAAAATTATTCAGAATAAACTCAGATTATCTTAATTATCAAAATTCAAACTCCTATTTTATCACTGATTTTTCTACTGGGTTTGTGTAACTGTTTCATCTCAGTATTTTTTGCATTTTGCTGTTTAAGCTATAAGCTTCTTAAAGGGGGAGAGGGGAAAAAAACCCTTGACATAATACCATGAAATCAAAGAGCAAGCTGACTGGAAAAAACAGTTACTATATTTAAACTGCATTATCCTATGACAGAACTGCAGTTTTAAAACCTTTCTGCTTTGATACAGCACTTTTGCAGTATTTTAATATGTCTTAGTAGATTTCAAGTGGCTGAAACATTTTAATAACCGTAATTTGAGGAATAAAATAGTACCATAGGAGGCAGAAACAAAGCCCCCATTTGTCACGCATGAAGACTTGTATTTGAAATCAGCTGGGGTAATAAGAGCAATGAGTTTGGTGGTCTCAACCTAAGCCCCATTAGGCAATTAGCCAGTCCGCAAAAATCATGACATAATTTGGCACAGTTATGCAGAATAGTATAACTTTGCCTATGTCCACAGAAAAGAGATTCAGGCCTGAAATAAGAAGGCTATTGCAGGTCAGCATTCAGGTGTATTGGCTCAACAAACTGGCATTTTGTGTAGCGCCCTTCTGTGCTGCGTTTAGCTCCAGTAAAAACTATTAATCTTCTGCGAAAATTGAGCTACAAAACATATGGTTTTGTGTACAGCAGGAGACAATTCACATTATGATCAGTAACTCTACTGTGAATCTGCTTTGCAGCAATAGGTGACTTAATGTTATTGCAATTTGAAGGAAAGCATCCTGCAGTCCTCTCTCAGGCCAAATTCCCATTTACTTCAATTAGTGAGCATTACAGGAACCATTTTAACGCTGCTGCCTGATGTGTTGGCTGCTTCTTCTAATATATTACAATGAAAAAAGATAGTAGGCCAAATGTATGAATGGTATACTTCCATTATGTGAATGGAATTTCATCAAGGCCAAGGCTGGCCCATTTTGTCATGTTTCTTTCCAAGGTACCTCTCTAAGGGGTCCCACTCTAAAAACAAACTGCAACTTCACTTTGCAGCAGCAAAATAAATTGGTGTCCTTCTTCCTTAAAGATGGAGAATGTAAAGCTATTTGCACCTGCTGGAAGTATTAATTGCCTGGAAGCTTTCATGGGATCACATTGCTTAAGGCAGAGCTGAGCTGCCGTCATTCTGATTGGGGTCAAGATAACCATCTTCTTTAAAAGACAAGACAAATTTCATAGGAAACCTTATGAATCCTTGCACAGCAATAGGAAATAACACTGATTTCAATTCACAATTCTAAATTTGTATGATATCAAGTGATGCCAAAATTAGCAGATACTGCTTCTGCTGCAGTATCTACATGGGTATTTGTAATTCATTCTGCACTATGCTGTCTAGACGAAGCATTGTATCTGCAAATGTTTTTCAAATGTGCAGCTGTCAGAAGATCTTTAATGATTTGGAGGGTATCTCCTGCAAAGAAATCCTCACTGGTCAGCTAGCATGGGTCTTGCACATCTGTGGAAAGACAGGGAAGCAATCGTGAAGGAAATGCAGTTTATTCTGCTCTGGAAGAGAAAGGCCTGTAGAACAGTCCTTAATTCAGTCATTCTTCTCTCAAAATTCACTGAGCCATAACAGAACACAGGACAGAAATAAACACAGGCAGAAGACTATGCTTTCAGGTTCTTTCTAGATTTTATGTAGGGTCTATGTTCAAAAGATGGGAAAAAAGGGGAAGAATCAAGTCCTCTGTTCTTAATGGATGAGAGACAAACAATGGAAGTGGAGTTGTCAAACTGTAGCTGAACTAGTGAGTCCCAGAGAGTGCCAGGAGTTCCCCAGGATTCGCTAGAATGCAAACTCTGTTTGCTTTCCTAGCAGCATTTCCACCTGTTAACAAGTTAAGACTGAAAGGACACCATATCTACTTTATTATACACTCTGCCAAGCTCTAATTGCACATGCCATGGCTCTGGTATGCTTAAAATAATTTTCCATAAGCCTTTTTGGAAACAGGCACAAAAAGGAAACCAACAATGACATACAAAGTCTATCACAGGGAGAAATAACTATGAAATATGACCCAGGTTTCTTTCTAGTATCAGTTTGTTTTGAAAATTGCTACTGATGCTTAACTGTATTGCTCTTTTATAACATTTAAAAATACTTCAAAATAGTAAGAAAATGAAATGCAGGACTTTCAGGTCCTTTACAGGTGCTCTTGTATATGAAGGCTAGTAAAATATGCTTATGTGTAAAAACATTGCTGTGGTAAATGTATTTTTACAAAAAACTTACATATAATGCAGGCTGTGTTAACGTGGTAGAAGGGAAGAAGCTACTCATATAGACGTACTGTGCTGTTAGTGAAATATGTTAATTCAAGTAGCTGGCATTATTCTGTAGATAATGATTGTGGAAATTATGTATTTTTTAATGTTGCATATGCATGTAATATGGGGACTGACATTGAGACTAGCATGCAGAGGTGTCTGAAGGCAGAAGTGCATATGTACATACTCGTGTGTTAGAGGAGACTGAAAACTTCAGTGTGGGTTAGGTGGCCTGTGACAGGCATTGATCAGCAGTTTTGTTGGCATTGAGTGCATACTTTTGAAGACATATTGTTTTGTGAAAGTATTAATTTCAGATGCATGTGCACCTTGTGACTGCAGTTATGTTTTGGGGATGATGGGATCATGTGTTCATACAATATCAAGAAAAGTATTAAAACTAGGTAAGAAACTTACAGTAAACTGTATAAACTATATAAAACTGTCATATTGACATTCTTTATCTCTGTAACAGTTAGGGTATGTCTATGTATGTGCAGTGTGAGGTAGTGGTATGAGAACCAACATAACTGTATTCAAGCAACATTTGTTCATGCTGATTAATCCTGCAAGCAAGATAAAATTAATACAGGCAAGGCATGGAATAAGTAATTGTCATACCCGAACCAGATCATCAGATCCAACTCGTGAATTTTTATTCAGAACTGCCCTGTCATGTGCAGACAGGCTGTCAAGTTATCCTTATCTGGACATTGGCGAGTTAGAGCAATCTTTTAGGGGCAGCTGTACTTCTGCTAGAAAGGATATAGGGCCACACATACCCTAGAACATTTTAATTTTGTATTGGCTGTCCCCTCTCCTTACTCCTTTTGCTAATACAGAGGTAAGGCTAAGATATTTTCCTTCCAGATCAGACATAGTTTCTCATAGCGTGGTACTGCGCGCGGTTTGTAACACTGATGGATATGCAGATTGTATGTAGGATCTGCATTTATGTAAGCCAGCACACATGTAGAGATCAGCTTTTATATTTGCACACGCATATACAAGAACATCACTTGGCACCAAGTGTTTTTAAGGGAAGGTATTTATATTGTGTACTGAATTGCTTGCTATGTGTTGTGCATGTATTGCAGGTGTCATTAATGTTGGTTGGTGCTGGTCTCTCTGTATTGTCTCCATTGAAGTTTCTGTGAATTATTGGGTAGGATGGCTGTACCAGTCAGTTTTCTGTGTTCTATATTGGTTTGTGAGTCTGTGTCAGTTACTGAGATACTGTGCTGAGGAAAGCTGGTATCTCACACCACACACGCTGCTGAAATCACACTGTGCAGTTTATACCTCCTTACGTTATCTCTGGGCAAGCCAGGGCTGAGCGTGCGTGTCACTGTTATGCTGGCGGGGCAGGGTGCGACGGCTGCAATGGGAATCAGGGAAGTTGTGCAAAAGACGTTGCTCGGTGTCAGCGCAGGCCGCGGAGCAGGGGCAGGACCTCTGGGGAACGAACCCCTTCAGTGCTAGCATGGAGGCGCACAGCCCTCACTTCTCTCCTCTGGCGCGATCCTGGCTGGATGAGGCTCCTGTCACGACAGAGGCAGGGGCAGCCACACACTCACCCTTTGGCTGGATGAGGCGCCTGTCACGACAGAGGTGTGGGCAGCCACACACTCACCCTTTGGCTGGATAAGGCTCCTGTCACGACAGAATCGAGGGCAGCCCCCACAGGCAGGCCGATGCTCCTGTCACGATATGCGCCGGGGCAGCTCCGCGCCAAACCTCTGCCCTGAGGCCCTTATCGCGACAGGGCGCACTCCGGGCGGCGGGCAGCTCCCCTCAGTCGGCGCGCGCTGCCGCCAGGGCAGCCCCGCTCCCCCTCAGCCACCAGGCGCGGGTTGAGGCCGGGACAGAGGGCGGCCGCGGCGGTTCACGCCGGGGCAGGGGGGCGGGAAAGCGGCCACCCCACCTGCGGGCCTCTCCCACGGCGGAGCGGAAGCGCTCCCGCCGCCGCATGAGGCCTGCATCACCCGCCTCCGCCTCCTCCTCCTCCTCCTCCTCCTCCGAGCCGAGGGCGGGCGGCCGCGCTGCGCAGGGCCGCGCCAGGCGCCGCTGCCACCGCCTCAGCGCCGCGGGCGGGGCCGCGCCTTCCCCCCGCCCCGCGCCGCGCGCCCCGCCAATGAGCGGCGTCCACATGCCGCGGCGGCGAGAGGGGCCCGGGCGGCCCAGCTCCCATAAGTTACATTAGAGCAGCCGCCGCCGGTGCGCGACCGGAGCGAGCGGGAGCACAGCGGCGAGGCCGGGCGCGGGGGGGGCGGGCGAGCCCAAGCCGTGACGGCGACAGCGGCCTGGGCCGGCGAGGGGAGGATCGGGCTGCTGGGCGGGGGGGAGCGATTCCGACCCTTCCCGGCGGAGGCGAAGCGGGCAGCGGGGCAACTGCGCCTTTTTCTTCCCCCCCGCTTCTGGAGGCGAGCGGGGTGAGGCGTGCCGTTATCGCCCTCTGCGGGGGCGGCTCGGAGCCTGGTGAGGCGAACGGAGAGGCCGCTCGGCCACCTGGACGCGGCCCATCCCCGCGCAAGCACCCGCCGAGCCCCACGCACGCCCTCCCGCGCCCCTGAGGCGACAGCGGCTTCGGGGATTCGCGCCTCTCTCCTCCTTCTCCTCAGCCGCCCGCCCGGGGCCGGGGCGCGCCTGGAGCCCCGCTCATCCCCGCCGGAGAGGCGGCTCGGCTCCCTCCGGGGGCGTGTGGGGTGGGAGGGGGGCGGGGGCTTTTTTTTCCGGCGGCTTTCCCTTCTTTTTTCTGTTTTATTTTTAATTTTTTTTTCTGCCTCCTGCCTCCTTCGGGAAGAGTGAGGCGCTGAGGTGGGCTCGGGGGCTCCTCTCTGTTGCGGGAGAGGGTCTATGGTGATAGCACGGGGGCGGTGTGGGAGAGAGCGAGGGGCTGAGGAGGGGGCTCGCCGCCGCGCCCGCCGCCGCTGAGGAGGAGGAAGAGGCGAGGCACCATTTGCTGCTCCCTGCCCCAGCCATGGAGAACGCGCACACAAAGACTGTGGAGGAAGTTTTGGCTTATTTCGGCGTCAACGAAAGCACCGGGCTCAGCCTAGAGCAAGTCAAGAAGCTGAAGGAGAAATGGGGCTCCAACGGTAGGTGAACCGGCCCCACGCCGCCCGCCTCCCTCCACCGCGGGGATGCTGTCGCTGGCACTCGTCGTCTTCCCCCCCTCCCCCGCTCCCTTTTCCACCCCATTTTCTTTTTCGCTCATCCTTCTCGGGGCCCTGTTTCAAGGCCTGTCGTGTGTGTATTTGCAAAGCCGGCATCTCTTACAGGACCCGGAATAGGAGCGAGGGAGAGAAGATGGCTGACTTGAACTCCACCTCGTGGGTTTCTTTCATACCCCAAGCTCACAGGGCTGCTTTGGGAAGGAGGATGTCACCTCCGTTTCCTTTCACCTTAACGGTGGGAAATCTTTTTCCATTCTGAAATGAAGCGCTGTGGGTTTTTTTTTTTGTCCGTCTTGACCTTCATTTTTCCCTGCTTTTCAGTGCCTTTCTGTCCCTTATTTTACATTCTTCTCTCGAGTCGGGGCACAGAATTCAGCCGATAAGGTGTTTCTTTTTTTTAATCCTTATTGCTTGGCCTTCCTAGTCCCTTTTGAACTCCCATGCAGTTGTGTAAAAATGAAAAGCTGTGAGAAGATTATACGGTGGGGTTTGGTTTTTTTTTTTAGCTTTAACACTGCTTTTCTGCCTCTTGAATTACTAAATCTAGTTGTGGGGAAATAAAAGGGAGAGCAGAAATAAGAAAATATCCTTAAAACGTAGGAAAGAATTTGAAATATTTTGAACCAAGTTTGGTGGTTTGGGTTTTTTAAGTGAATGTGGAGGAAAACCTTTGTCAGAAAGCGTCTGAAAAGCATTTTGAGCCTCTCTGACCCTTTGTGTGCAGCAACAGCAGAAGTCCCACAGCTGGCTGGAGTGATGACTTGGCTGAATCGTAACCCTTAGCACGTTCCGGCTAACCTGTATGTGTCTTAAAATACAAAACTATCGGGCCTATTCAGTTGCTCTGACAAAAAGAGCCACCTTAATGGGGCTTTCAGTATGTCTGTCAAATCCAACCCAGTTGAGTGTGTAACTCATGAATAATATCTGGTGGATGCCATATAATGCTCTAATGTGTTTCCTCAATGATTTCTTTTCTTTGACATGCTTCCTGGAAAAATCTTCCACTGACAGAGTTACCGGCTGAGGAAGGTAAGCATGTTCACGAAATCTAATTCTTGTTGATAATTCATCTTTTTTTTTTTTTTCATGTGCTAAATGGCTTTGTTTACATATTGCAGGAAAAACCTTACTTGAGCTTGTGATTGAACAATTTGAAGACTTACTAGTTAGAATTTTATTGCTGGCAGCTTGCATATCTTTTGTAAGTATGAATCTTTTTCTTAATTTCATAGGCTTCTGTATCGCAGAATGACAGATGTTCCAGGATATAGGAACTGTACATACTGAAGTTATTCTGTTTCTCAAAAGGTAGAAGTATAAGTTGTGAAGTAAATTGCTATCTCTTAAATTAGTTGCCTTGTGAAGAGGTTTCTGTATGCTAGAAAGCAAAATTTGAGGGAATCTTTCATTGCATGAGTCATAAGTACGTAAGTACACTAGGCAGGTATTTTTAAAAGTGCTTCTCATTCAACCCAGTTTGCCTATTTGAGGTGGGATTTCCCAATGCTTTTGTTGGCTTTGAAAACTAACCTTGAGTAAGTAAGTGTTTAACTGGACGTTCTTCTTGCCTTTGAGTTAATCGTTATCGAGCTCAATGTATAATCATTGGAAGACATTTTTGGATGCAATGCAGACTGTAAATAGAATTTACATGGCGAATATTCCAGTTGCCTTCCCTTCCTGATAATAGCAAGGTGACAGTTGTTGCTTTTGACAGTGACAAGAATGATGACGGCTGTGATGGCACCATTGTTGACCAAATTTGGTAACTGACCTTTGGATAGTCTAGTCATTAAATGGACATCTTGCTTTGCATACAGGATTAAAAGAACAAGAACACTTTTTAACTTTTTTTTTTTTAAAGCATGTTTAGGCAATCTTTCTACATAATGTGTAAAGGGTATGTGTTTGCTGAAAAACTGGAAAACTGAGTAAAGGCAAAGTATAGAAGGAAGATGAAAGCTGTATGTCTTGGGGAGCTGGACAACAGAAACAAAAGTGTGCAGAATATTAAACTGTTTAGGTAGGAGTAAAAGTCTGTAGTAGACTTTGCCCTGGAGTTGTAATTAACTACTTTAAAAAAATCAATGCTGCAGCTCTTGGGGGGAGTGGAAATTGTGATGACTCTTTAGCTAAGGGCAAGCTAATTAGGATGAGCAGAGGAGAATGTACTCTGAAGCTGTTCTGTTTAATGGGGGAAGGGTTGCACTGTTGTGGCTGCTGCAGTATATATACTGTGTTGCTGATCCTCCACCAAGAGAGGTTTCAGGCATCCCTGCGCTGACACCTTTCAAAGCGCTTTGGGTTTTGGTATGCATATACCATTACCAGCTGAGCAATGATTGGTGGCATTGATCTTGACCACGGAGACAAACGTGCCTTACTCACTCCTCTGTTTCCTGGGAAGGAAATCAGGCTGGCTATAGAAGATTGAATAAACAGGTCATTCAAAAGCTTTTTTTCTCTTCTTTCCCATTTTCCCCTCCCAGAGGGTGAGAATGGGATGTATTTTTGTTCCTGAAAAGTCAGGAATGTTTCTCATCTCATGAGATAAATGACAGTACAGAAGTTTGTTAGCCTTTCATGCCAAGGTACACTATTTGTTTTTATTATAACGAAGTAAGTGAAAAATCAAATTCAGCAAACTTTAAGCTTTTATTGCTGAATCTGAGTAAGCGTGATACCAGACTGACAGAGGTCATATAACAAACACTGCCAAGCCCTCTTTGAAAACTTGATTAGTAACTGAATTCAGTTTCTTTTTTCAGTATGCTTAATTTTCCTGTCTAATTAAGAGGAGACTGTAGTCTAATGGAGTGTGGGATAGATCTAGGTTCTCTGCTTCTGTGCAGCTGGCATGGTGTATGACCTTGGGGTACTGCTCTGCCTTTTCTGTCTCCTATTTAAGAGTTATGGATACCCACTATAAATTGATGTTAGTAGTAAAGATTTTATCTTTTTGATGAAATGTGAAAGAAAAAACTAGAATTTATTATAATTTTGGTACTTTTTAAAAGCACTTCCCCTTTCTGTTTGTTTCTGCCTTTTTCCCTGCTCAGGTGATCGTCTGTTGTCTGTTTTTCTTAGGTTTTAACACTCTTCTTTATGAAAGCGTATTAGAGACTTCTGTAGTAGCTATAAAGAACTGTTGAGTATGTTGATATAAAGACTGTATTGCTGCAAAAATTGGATGTAATTAATGTCACCTAAATTCTGGTGTTCCTGAAAACGTTTGAATAGAGTATGTAGCTGGGTTAGGCTTGTAGACACTAACTGTTCCTTGAGAACACTTGAAAATATTACATTAAAAACTGGAATTATACGTAATGCTGAGATTACAAATTATGCTAAGTCATCTTCCGATAGAACAACTTAACACTAGAGCTTAACTTCAGTGCGTTTATTATGCTATGTCTTACAAGCCTTAGATATTCAGTTTTTCCATTCATACTGTTGCAAGGCGTGCAAAACTCCCAGTACAGTAGAGATCTTGAAATGGATAATTAGACTTAAAATGGAGTCAGTTAAATTTGCGTTGGTTTTGGATATTGAGTAATACCGTTGAGAGCTGCTCTTTAATGAGTCAAGACTTCTGGCTTTCTTGGGGGCAGTGTCAGATCCCACAGAATCATACTGTGGAACTCAGGGAAGTGCTGATTCTCACTTCAGTGACTGCTTTTTACTATGATTTATTGTTTGATAGACTGTAAACTGCAGCACTTGAGTAGAAAGTAGGACACTGTATAGCGTACCAATAGAAAGTAAGGTTGGATAATGGCTCCTGTTTGAAATAATTTTCAGCTGAAGACTTGGAGGCCTGGTGTATTTGTCAAGATGCTCAAATAAATAGTTTCCTTTGAATGACAAGGGATGGGAAAAGGTGGCTTACGAACAAATGACCCCAGAAGCCCCCAAGTCTTTTGAGTTACTAGTGGGGGGGCTGAGTGTTGGAATTGGGCATGAATATATAGCACTGACTTAATTTTTTTTAAGGGTGGTTTTTTTTTTAGCGTGTCACTGAAAACTTACTCTAATTTGAATTTGGTTTTTCTGACAATCGAATAGAGTATGTACTTTGTGCTAGTGGTAGCAGATCTATGTGTGCTTTCAGGAAAGGCATAGGTGCTGTTAGGGCAGTGAATGTAGCAGTGTTCTTTACCAGCTGTACATTGTCAACTTAAAAAAAACACGTTGAAGATTCAGGTATGAGAGAGGATCTTGAGGTGTATAGATTATTGCTTTGTGTCATGGAAGCTTTTCTGGTAATTGTGTTGTGATCATAAATCACATTAGATTCTTACCGTTATGACTGACTGCAGAGAAACAGCCATCTTTAACATTGATTTTTTTTTTTTTTTTTTTTTTTTTTGCATCTTCTAACATCAGATTTTTGTGCAGAAACATCCCCTTTTACATACAATGTAAACTTCTGTGTTCAAAGTGCCTTTTGTGTCCTCTACTCCCACACTCCCTGTCAGGTATGTGTCAGGAAAGTAAATCAGACTAACAGCTGAATCTGTGTCACCCTGGCTGATTGTAGGGGTCATATGTTGCCTGTTGGCTGTAGATAGTGTCCTACATTCCAAGTCAGAACTGCTGTTACAGATGTGCCTAGTTAGTAACAGCTTAAATTCTTACACTGTTGTTTCTTCAGTATTTTTCTTGGCCTTAAGTATGGCTTTTGAAGAGAAACGATACAAATAATTTCTGATGATGAGTAAATGGATCTATGCATAGGCTTGGGCCTTGTCTTGGTGTTGTGTGGAATCTGTGAAGCCTATGCAGAAATAAACCTGTAGAGTGTATCTCAGCAGTTCGAGGGCCTTCATAGCTCAACTTTCTAGGTGCAAGTAAGAGGATATTTAATTTTCCATGAACTATGGCTTTTACTTCTTGCTACTTCTGGAGCATCTACTCAAATCAACAGTATTTACGTAAAAGAACAGCTTGTTTTGCTGTGTAAATGACAAGTTGCAAGATGTTACCTGTGTATCTGATGTAGAATAATTCTTTGGTAAAGCGTATATACTTTAAACAGTGATATATGCTTAACCATGCAGTCTTATCTCTGCGTCACACTTACAGTGAATTTTCTTCTACAATATGCAGCATAAACTATAAACTCTACCAAAACCTTAAGTATTAAAAAGGTAGTTAAATACAGCATCCTAAGAGCATTCCTCCTTTCTTTTCTTTTTTCTTTCCCCTCAATTATTTCTTTGATTTCTCAGCTGACTTAGAAGTGAATGTTCTGGGAATGTTTTCTACTAGCGGATATCCATGTTTAGATTAAAACAATATATTGTGATTTAGTCCAGAGATTATTATAACCTGTAATTTAACATGTGTACAGCCAAATCTGTGTTAAAAGGTGTACAAAGCTACTCTTGGAGTAAGATGTGTCAGTAAAAATGTTGCAGGCTTTGCCCAGAAATCACCCCAAAAGCTACCTGTTAAGGTCACTAGGAGGGAGCGTGTGGCACAAGATAAGGATTGCTGTAGTACATTACACTGGCATGCTTTTAGCTAAACTCGGATTGCTCAATAGCACCCGAGATACCAACTGATGGTTAGGGGTGAATAAACTGTGAGAAGCAATTGTGATTCCATTTTACTTTGTAGTAATTAAACTGTTCTATATATCTTTATTTTTTTCCTTATTGCTATACTAATCACAGGAATGTGTTTGTTTTCAGAAATATGGAGTAGCATATCTGATGGGTGCTTACAATCTGCTAACTCAGTAAAGTTCTTAATTTTGTACTTATATCTGTGGTTGAGATCCCCCCGCCCTCACCTTGGGTAGCAAATTAGAAAAAAGTCTACTGAATAATGGAACTAAAATGGGGAGGTTTTTCTTCAGTATTTCCTGGTGTTTAGTATAACTGACATGGAACAAGTATCAGGACTACTAAAACAGTTTGCATCTGCTTAATTTTAAGCTAATTTGTATTGAAAAAGAAAATCACTAAAAGAGGGGTTTCTGAGCAGTAGTTAGTACTCTGTCCAAAATATTAATTCACATTAATATTAAATTAGTCCAATCTTAATTAGTCATAACTAATAATCATATTTATAATAATAATAATATTAATTAGTCCAATCTTAATTCACAGTATTGTATGAGAAGAAAGCTCTCTTAAAAGCAGTCCATGGTTTTACATGACCTGCTTTAATTAGTCCAGGGCTGCTTCTTGTTACGGTGAGATTTTACTCTCCCAGCTTGCTTCTAAGTTTCCATTGCCAAAATGAAGAACAAACAAAAAAACCTTGTTGGGTTGCTGGCAACAAACTGTTTGCTTTTCCTCTGTTAGTGGTAAGCAGGTACAGCCTGCTGGGCAACAGAATTCTACCTTGAAATGTCCATTCTTTACTCTAATTCTGATTTTGTTACTTCATGATAAATAGTCAGCTGAGACAACTTGCCTCCATAATTTACCTTACAATACAGAGTTACTGAACTTGTAGAAATGCAAAAAGCTGTAAGGACACTTCTGTTCTTCTAGCTGTTTTCATCAGTAGTCACTTCACTTCATTGCTGGCTGACTTCTGCATTGTACCTCTGCCCCCTTTTTACAAATAACCATGAAAACTAAGTGCTATTTGCCTGTCGTTGTGTATTTTTTGGCTTAGTGTCCTGCAGGTCCACCCCATTAGGCTTTGATTAAAATAGGCTTCTGCAAGCCATAGCTCTAGCAGCCCTAAAGCAAATATGCTGAATGAAAGTTGTCCTTTAAGCTGCTTACGTCGGCTGTTGATATGGGACTTTTATGTCTTGCTATTAATTTCCCTTGTATTTTCAGACTTGCGTTTCTCTTGAGCAATTATCTTACTCTTTTTTTTCCCTACTCTTTTAAGCCTCTTAAATATATGGTAACTCTACTTATTGACCATACTGCCTGAACAGTACATTGGAGATCAATGACCTGGAAATTAAGCTGTTCTACATGTGAGTCTTAAAGTGATTAGGGCTGAAATACGGTGGGGCCCTTCTGAGTAGTAGTCAAATAAAAGATCTCTC
Source organism: Mycteria americana (assembly GCF_035582795.1). Lineage (NCBI taxonomy): Eukaryota > Metazoa > Chordata > Aves > Ciconiiformes > Ciconiidae > Mycteria > Mycteria americana. Next base: position 11,404,326 of record NC_134377.1, read on the forward strand.
ATTGTAAACCTCTCCAGGGTCTTAAAAGTGTGCTAATGGAAACTTTTTGACAAGGACTCAATGTCTTGGACAAGAATTGTCTAGTCTCTACCAGGCTTCAGCATATGATCTGTTGTTGCTAAAAACACTTAGTTAAATACTTGTATTCCTTGTTCTACGTTCTCTTCGGTTTTTACTGTGGTTTTGTTTTTACTTCAGGCTACTATCAAATAATGAACCTGACCTGTTACAGCAATGTGTTGTGTATCACGTGTGTCCTAAATGGAGTGTTAATATAGCTGTAGTCTGCTATAATAAAACCAAGAACTCATAATGTATTCTGTTATTTATATGTCTATATTTACTGAAACGTTCTAGAACCAGGGCTTAGATCATTCCACTGTTAGTAATTGTGTGGAAACTTTTGGGGAGAAATGTGTGTTGCTGGCTTTCAGGATTAACTAGATACTTCATTTTAATCTGGTCACAGATTGATAATTTTGCCAAAAAAACAACAGTCAAGATCTAAAACATCAGATCTGTTCTGTCAGAATCTCTAATCTGAGTTCATCTGCTCTCTTTGAAATAATGGCTTGTTGAAAGAAAATATGGCTTGTTGAAAACTTAATTTTGGTTCTCCTTGACATACTTGGATCTTGCTGTGCTTGTAGCCACTTTCCTTACCTCTTAAAGTTGCAGGCTTTCTCAACATTATTTTACAGCACACGTGGTCTTCAGTCTGAAAAGATTATGGTCTAGCATTGTGTGAAGCAGATGTTTTGTTCCAGTTAACCTTGTAGGTGCCTGCTCTGTTCAGAACATCGCAAAATGATTGAATTTACTTGCTTTGTTGGAAGCAAAATGGGCTCTACAGAATTCCAATAAAGAAAGGGAGGGAAGAAACAAATACTAAGCAGCTTTTCTGGTGGCGGTGTGTGACCTTGTATACGCTAAGAAAACTAGAAATGTACCATTAGCCATTTCTGTAGCTCCACTGGAGACAGCAGTGCTGGTGCAGAGTAAAAGCTGTCTGTGATGTAAGGGGCAATGCATGGAGTGAAGACTACGGTGTTGACTGTATGACTGCTCTGGCAGGTCAAATGACAGAAGTTGTTACTGGGGATTGGAGATTAGTGGTGTGGGAGGAGGGAAGAAAGAGAGAGATGTAGAGAGAGTAAGAGGTCCTATCTAAATCTCCCGAGGGATTACACAGACCCTCAAAACGTTGTGTTGCCAATTGGAATGTTTCAGTCTTATTAATCATAACCTGGATCTTACAAATTTATCCTTTTGTAATAAAATTTGTTGTTGCCTTGAATTTCCTTGACAGTCTGTTTTCTGCTTGAGGCTTTCATGCTGCTGCTCCTTCCTTTTAACATCCTGGAGTGTTTCACAATTGAGCAATAGCTCTAAGCAGCATGTTGGTGGAATTACGGTGCTTGCTTTCAGTAACGGTTTGCTCGCTGCAGTCTTCTAGTGATTCAGAGTGCTGTTGCCTGACTACCAGCCCTAATTATCTCAACACGTTGTTCCTATTTACTGTCACTTTCCAGGCTTCCTGTTGCTCAACATGTTGACAAAAAAGCTCTTCCTCTCTGGTCATGTTAGTTTGACTTTTCTTCAGTTACTACAGAACTCTGCAGAGGCCCTGACATATACCTGTTCAAGTCAAGTGAATGGCAGAAGCTTAAAACTAGAGTGTAATTCTAAAGCAAATGAATTAAAATAAATCTATGTGGAGCCTTTTTATGCAAGTCCTCAAGTTGCTTTACTTTTAAAAATCCAGTTTTAACTTGAGTTTTGTCAGCTACTCAGCTCAGAATTCAACTTAAGATGTAACTATACAATTAACTTAGATGCTTCAATAAGACACTACTTGTATTTAAATTCAGTAGATGCTTATTTTTCGTATCTACTTATGGAAAACTTGTAAAGCTGTTTTCATTTGTGTGTCTAAGTTACTGGTAAAGAACAATTAACTCCGTTAAAGTTCAGATTCTGGCAAGATTTTAGTGCTCTAAGTAGTCAGACTGATGGGTATGCATCCTGTTTTAGACAGTAATGAAAGATTTTTTGAAACTTTTCACTGCCATAGCTGTTGTCACAACTTCTGCTTTCATTTGTGAAGCAAAAGTAGCAGTATGTTTCCCAAATAAATAGCTTGTGCCTTTAAAAGAAGAGCAGCCTTGGAAATGAACATTGTACTACTTTACTAAAGATTCTTTTTCTCCTTTTCCATTGCATATTGCCAACTCATTCATCAAGTACGAAACTACAACTTGGAAGATTGAGGGGTTTCAAAAATTGCTCAAGTCTAAGCAGTTGTACCTCAAGCTGAAATTTACTGGGTCTTAAGTTTGCAAGGTGTTTGTGTAAATCAGTAATTTAAATCATTGTGTTTCTCTTACAGGTCCTGGCCTGGTTTGAAGAAGGTGAAGAAACAATCACAGCATTTGTAGAGCCTTTTGTAATCTTACTTATATTAGTAGCCAATGCAATTGTGGGCGTGTGGCAGGTATGCAGATATTTTTACAATATCAAATCACAAATGTTTTGGGGATTTTTTGTTTAAGAGGAAAGACTGTACAGTGTAGTGTCAGGTGCTTCATACAATGTAAGTAATAGGTGTTGCTAACTTTTGATTCCTGAGAGTCAACATACCATAACACTTCTGGACAGAAAGTGTTGACTTAAAGGTAAAATGAAAGCTTCAGAAGTATTGCCAAAAAGGCAAAGTGCCCATCAGTGTGTTTGGCCACACACTGGTGAACATATGAACTAGGCAGTCCAGAATGAAGGCCTCAATTCAGGAAATAAATCACGTCTTGCAAAGCTAAGAAACAATCAATTGGATCGGCTTGCGAAAAAAGGGGGTTTGTCCCAGCTAAGGAACAAAGGATGGAACAATTGTAATCTAGTTTCTTGTCTGTTTTCTCTTGGGACAAATGCTATGTTTTAGTACATTTATTAATACATTTAATACAGTATTAATCTTCCTATTCAATTACTATAGTACCTATTAAGTGTACATCTAAAGACTGCATGTTGATCAAAAGGTAGAAGTTTCTTCTGAAAACAACATCTAAATACAATGAAATTTTTCCTACGTTATCAGCGAGATTAATTAGATAGCTTTTAATAAATTGTATCGGCAGTAACATTCTAACACTTCTTAAGATGCCAAAACAAAATTGTTCATATAACTTTAGTTTATTAATTTCATCACTTCAGAGCATGTTTTATTAGAATTGGTTTTCTGCAGATAAAAAGTATTCTAGGATTTTTAGGGTAACAAGTTCTTTGTAAAGTTGGTTTTGGTGGTCTTTTTTTTTTTTTTTTAAAGGGGTGGTGGTAATATGACATAATTACTTGCTATCTTAGCAAGTTAGGTTTCATGCTTTAAAAAAACCCAAAACAAACAAACAAACAAAACCCAAAACCAACCTCAAACTGTCCAAAATAACAACAAAAATTAAGAGGAGGACCCCTATTAACAGGTTAAAAAAAGAGCCTACATACTGGAAGCCACCAGAAGTGGCATTGAGTGGCAGTGCTGCACATTCCTGTGCTCTGCTTTGTGCTAGCACAAGTATGCTGGTTGAAGACTAACCCTCAAAGTTCAATTTTTAGCAGTACCCAGCTTGCTGTGCAACTGCTAGAGCTGGTATGGAGGGCAGAGGTAATGTCGATCAAGGGATGATAGCATTGCCCCCTTAACTGTCATTTGCTATTCAAGTCTTCATAAAACAATTGTGCAAGAATTAATCTTTAAACTTGAAACTTTAAGTTAGAATTCTGCATGTAGTAATTGTAAGTATGAAATGTAAAAGCTATCTGTATAGTTTGGGGATTTCCTTTTGTAGTTGTATACCCTGTTGTAGGAAATAACCAATTTTTTTTTGGATGTGATAGTGTGCAAAGAATACCTCTCTCTCTCTCTCTGTACATGCAGCAAACTTAACTGTGAAACAGAATTGCTGTACAGATTAAATGACTCATTCCCTTCTTTTAATGGGCATGGAAAATAAGTCACAGTACATAGTCTCCACCCATAAATGTATCTGTTTCTACAGGCACTAGATGTGAGCACCTGAGTCATTGCCTTAGCTCTGCCCTCCTCAACTTTTCCTCTCACGTGCCCTTTTCCCAAAGTGCCATCTGCTAGTACTTCAGTGGTTGGCAAGATAGTCTAACTACCATAACTTCAAGCAAACTGGGAACAAAAGGTAGAGCCTAACACACTAAGATGGCTGTCCTAGCTGAATCTTGCTTAATTCTTTCTTATTTCTCCTTTTTGAAGGAAAAGTTCTGTTTAACTAACCTTCCATTTGTGGGACTTTCTTTTGTGCCTTTAAGGTTTTGCCTAATGTTAACTCTTAGTTAATCCACAGAAAAGCAGTATCAGCATTACTGTGCTGAGAAGCAGAATTAATTTACTTGGTGGAATATGAGGCTAGTATTAATTATAGCTATAGGTCTGCGCTGGTATCTCTGCACTGCCTGGCACTGGGCTGTGCCACGTAAACATTAGTCCTTCAAGGTAGTTTTGGTAATGCTGGTTTTCAGCTGCATTGTTATGTGGAAGTACCTAGTACCTCAACCTTTGAATTTCTGAAGATTAGGTTTCTGCTTTAAGACATGCAGGAGGAAGTTTTTATTATCTGGAAAGGCTGGTACATATTTGAAGCGCAGACATTCTAAAAACTGTGTGCAGCCTTACCATTATCTATAATAATCAGGACTATATGATTGTACTTGCCAATAGGCTGGAAAATGGAAAATAAGTTACTTCTCAAAGAGCTAGAGAAGGAGTACTGATAAGCTGTTGGTTTCTTATGTTGTCCTTTATCTAGGTGGCATCATGATGTTGATAGCAATCTCTGGTAGTGCTTAGCTGACAGAACTGCACTTTAGATAGGGAAGCTGCTGTGCTAGTGTTAGTGGAAATAAAAAGGTTGTCATGTGTGGGGATTCGTCTAAGTTTAAGAAACTCTGGGGAAGTTTCTAGTCTGTATGCTTTATTTTCACTTTAGTGTGACTTGATTTGCTGAAATGAAGTTGATAGTATGCTGTTCGAGCTTTGTCTTAACTTGACCGTTGATTTCTCTCAGTAAGTGAAATTCAGTAGTGCTAGTCCAGTCTGAGCCTAAGCTGCTCCAGCTAGTAAGGTACAGTTGAGACAAGACTATATCCATGAGTCTTAATTCTGCTTGGTGCTTTTCTTATGTCAAAAAGCATCCATATGTTACGTAGAAGTCTTTGTGTGGCCTCCCTGTAACAAGACACAGTGGATATTCTTGACGGGAAATGCTGCAGGGTTTGAATAAACAACTTCTAGGTTCTAAATGCCCACTAGTATCTGAATTATGTTGTAATGATTTCCAGTCAGCAACCTCATAAGGGGAGGGATCACATAATTTTCTGTATTAATAAATGTAGCTGAGCTGAGTCAGTAGTATTCATATGGTAATGCATTTGAAAAATCAGGTCTGACATACATATTATTCCTTGAGGGCTTTTAAAATTGCACATTTTTGCTGTCTTTTAGGAAAGAAATGCTGAAAATGCTATTGAAGCTCTTAAAGAATATGAACCAGAAATGGGCAAAGTATATCGACAAGACCGAAAAAGTGTACAGAGGATTAAAGCAAGAGACATTGTCCCAGGTGATATTGTAGAAGTGGCAGGTAAGACTTACTTATGTACACGTGTATTAGCATATTATTGTAAAATTGTTGTGGGGGCCTTGTCTTAATGATTCGAGGCCCTGGGGGGAGTTTTCAAAGACGCCTAAGTATATGCTTCACTTACGAACAATCTTGCTTCTGTTTGTCTGTAATTACCTTAAATGTGCATTTGCACTGAGGGGATTGTTTTTCAAATTGCCGCTTAGTTTAATTGGTAGGTCTAAAAGCAAAGCATCTTAATTGGAGTACAGGTTTTTAACACTCTAAAAATTTATTTTCTAAAGTCTGGTTTCAGAGTGTCTTAACTTGTCTGTTTTCTATCACAAAATACTCTTTTCCTTGCTTTTAAATGTGTTCAGTTTCCTTAGGTTCTGGAATGCAGAGATTTATTTTAATCACACTGTTTTTTATCTAAGGAAGGATAATTTCATCTAAAGGTTTTTTTCCCAACTCTTGCACTTGTAGTAGCAATGCCTTTCAACTTCTCTTTACAAATGTCTTCCTCTGTCCTCTCAGCTAGTATGAGGCGGCGTGTGACATAATTGTTTCCTCACCTTTCATAATTCTTTATTGCTTCTTTTGCCTATTGCTGTATAGGAGACCACAAATAGATTAACTATACAAAGTAGAGCTTCCTCTTTCTCTGGTGTAAGCATTTGAAGTACCAGTCTTAAAAGATTGGACTTTTGCATCAAGCTTTCTAATAACCTAGATTTGCCCTAAAAGGTGTATCTTTATTTGGAAGGAGTGCAAAAATAGAAGTATCATATATTTTCAGCTAAAACTCCTTCATTCTGGTGATAATGGCATACTAATAACTCTTTCTCTAAACTGGCCTTGTCAGTGACTTTAATGTTTTCTATTCCTTCCCAGATAAAACTAGGTGGTTCTTGTTAAGTGTCAGCAGTGATTGCATACTCATATTTCATAGGTCGTTATCAACTGTTAACTGAGTAATTGTTCCTTTGAGAACGATTTAGAGTGTACATCAAACTTTCTTTCCACTAGTGTCACTTTGCTTTTAAAGGTGGTAGCCGTCTCAAGAGGGGATAAATATATACCCTTAAACTTGACTACCCTCCTATTTTAATTAGCAGACAGGCAGAGTATGCACTCAAAATGAAGTTGGTGTTGGCTGTCTGCCCAGCTTTCATTCCTTGAGAAACTTTAACATTTGCTGAGCCCTGTCTCGAGCCTCTGTTTTGTGCATAGGATGATTCAGCTACAGCAGCCCTGGCTAGGGTAATTCAGAGTGTGACTCTCATGAAGGCTGAAGCTAGTTTCCTCTTAACATCTGTTGGTGAGGAACAAGTACAAATACAAAGTGCTGATAGCAGAAATAAAGGGTGAATTACGATACCTTGTCACTTACTCTGCTGTTTTGACTCACTATTACTGCACTGTACAGTCAAATATGAGTTCCGCAGTGAGATTTTGTTTAAGCAGCTGAGGTTTTCTGCATCCTTTTGAAGCAAACAGAACTGTATAAATTACAAATTCTGCAGTAGATGTCTAGTCCAAATCTTTAATCCTGTTTTTAAATGTCAGCAATAGAATGGTAGTTTTGGAAGCAGTTTATATCATGGGAATACACTGGGGTTGTGTTTTTTGGTACTTCAAAGCAGTATTGGTAGAATTGCAAGTTGATGACTATGTATTTTGTACTGGTTTGGGGTATCTCACTAAGGAAAAATGCTGGATTTTGCTGCTTTGCCAGGTGTCTAGAGCACAGAAAATTTTCTGCTTGATTCTTTGCTATTTCAGAAGAGGTAGAGATTGCATTTTCATCTTACAGAAAAAGACAAAGCTAAATTTATATGTGAAACACCTGGGGGATGTGTGGGCTTTTACTGACCTTGCTGTATATTGTCAGTATCAATAAAATCAATTACTTGTGCCATCTCGTTAAAAGGCCTATGTCTGAAGGAGAGAAATTAATTGGAAATAAATTGCTGACTAGCATAGTATAACACTAGGCTGTCTTTAACAAACATAGTATCCTATTTTTCATAGGGTTACTATTGCATTACTTTAAAATCTGCTGGTAGAACAGTGTCTGATAGTCCAACATGTGTAGAACTGATTTTTTTTTTTTAAAGGATGAAGTTAAAAACTGGTATGGTCATGTAGAGAAACAAAAATTATTCAACTTTTATGACTGTCCTTTAAGATAGGTGGTCTAGCTTGTTGACTGACTGTAGAAGCCCATGCTGGTTAAAATACTTGCTTAAACTGGTGGGTCAAACAGTCCCAAGCTAGTCATAAGCACTCATCATATTTTTATTATATTGGCAAATATGATGAACTGCAGCTTCAAGTGAAGGTAATTAAGTGTAAATCATGTGGATGTTTAATACAGAAATAAGTACTTCAGTGTAATACGAACTCTGATACTGAAACAATAAATTCTAACTCGTAGATAGCCAATGATGAAATTTTAATTGTAATCAAACTCAGAAAAGCTACTGAGCAAGTGGAGAAGAGCAATACACTATGTACCAGCGTTAGTGTCAAGACCTGGAGGTGAGAGGGACTGTGTGCATGCCTGTGCCTCAAGTGTAAGAGTACTGCGATGGCCTTTGACATGGTGTTTGCAAAAAGATGACCATGTAGGGAAGTGACAGAGCACTTCATACTAGGATACATATCTGGGTATGGAATTCTAGGCAAAGTGCCAATGACATTTGTGTGTCCAGGCAAATATCTTTCAAGCGAGTGGCATAAATAACCAGGTGATAGGTTTCTCCCCTATGCTGATATCTAATTTTGAACAACTTTCTACAGGTCTTCCATTACAAAATAGTTGTATTTAATGCTACAACAGCTTTGTTATTTTGAAGTAGCTGTATGTGGGTCTGACACAGAGATGACTCTTCGTTGTAGGAATTGGTAGATTGGTATTGCCGTTTGGGGGAAGTGTATTTACCTCTTTACATTGCAAGAGTTCCCTGAGAATAAGTAACATTGAACTATTTCCAAAATCGTTTGATATTTTCAGTAGTTTTGAACCCATTAAAAATAACCTGGTCGGCTTAGCGTAACCCAAAGACAGTGCAATAATGGTTTATATTATTACTTTTTATTCTGGCTCCTTAGGCTATTTGTAGAGTTCGACTATGTTTGTTATATAGGCTATTCAGTCTGTCTCGTGGCCTTCTAAAATAAAGCTCCTGAAAGATATTTTCTTTAATTGATCTGTCAACAGAGGAAATGGATGCTGGTTCATTTGACTTGAAGTAATAGGGGGAAACTGCAGGTCTGCATTGTCACCTTGCAGTAAATATGGAGTAACCTGAATTAGATTATCCCTCAAGTGGTAGATAACCTACTGTCTTACGTGTCTCTTGGGGATTAGTGTGCATACAGATACTGCAGAACACTTGATGAGCAGTTACTAGTCCTTATGCCTGGTAGCTAACAAATTCAGCATAAATGCTACACTAACATTTTGCGGGTGTATTAGCAGACACTGTAGTCTGTGTTTGCTCAGAGACTGGGCAGACATGAATTTCCTAACTGTATGTGTTAGGAAGACTTTCTTCCATGTCCACTTCCATGTCCACTTTTTCACCACTTAAGCGAGATGGTGGAAAAGATACTGTACAATCAGTAGGAACTCTTTGGGATGAAGTTGGGGTTACAGGTTTGGGATGTATGCCTTATATTTGCTTACAGACCTCTGGTGGGCGTAGTTCTCTGAACTGTAGTGTATAAGGGTTACTAAGCTGCACTGTTTCTTAGAATTGATGAACTGAAAAAAAATCCAGATGCTGTCCTCAAATGGCTTTTCAGTTTGCCTATCTTTAAAATGGATTATCATGCTGCTGTAAAAGCTTAAGCTTATTGGAGGATGCACTCCATAAATTTGTAACTAGTGGCTATCTTAATAGATTAAAGATGTCCTTTGTTTTAGTTGAGTTTTTGTTTGCCTTGGTTAAAGTAACATTTTAAAGAGAAACTTAAAACAGTATGGCCTAAGTTCTTAGAAGTTTTGTATGAAGTCCAGTCTAACAAATTGGGATAAACTGGATGCAAATAATTTATTTTTAAATAAGCACATTTGGGAACAGAAATGAACTTCTGTTGTATTTGCCTGTGTAAAATGATCTATTTTAGATAACAGCATATCTGACTTTCTGTAATGTAATAAATGAATGTTCATTTGTTTTAATCTGTAAGTGACCAAACTGGAATCACAGTAGTGCCTGTTTTCCCTGAAATGCTGAATGATGGTTCTTGTAATCCGTTATTATATCTGTAAGTGCTCAACAGCTTAAAAATAAACACAGAGTTCCCTGAAGCTGTTGCTTATTAAATTAGTGTGTATTCCAGAAGACTTAGTTTTAAGTTTATACCTGGCATAAAGTATGCAAGAACTACTTTCTGAGGCTTTTAATTCTGACTGCAGAGCGCTTCAAGACTCTTCCTAAAGCATAGATACCTTATAATTAAGGGAAGATAAATTTTGGAGTGAAGAAGATTGGGAAGGAAGATTCTTAAGGTGAATTATGTCAAACTCCAGTATGGTTATGAAGAGCTACAGGTTCTCCCTGATAGTATTAGCAACAAACATTGATGTTGCAGATCTTGCTCGAAAACATCTGGGTCCTTGTGCCTGTATTACTCTTCTAATAACTAGAATTGTTTTTCAGACTTAGTACTAGAGATGCAGGTTTACTTTTTTGGGAAAAGTATTGAGATTGGAAAAAAAATAATGAAAAGGATGGAGTAAGACTGAAGTCCAAAATGTTGACCTACTGTCCTAAAAGCATACTGCTGAGAGCATCTCTTGATTTGGAAAAAAGTTGAATGCAACTATTTTTTTTTCTTACCTAGTGCAAGTTGTTGGGTTTGGTTTTTATATCTTAAGCATGTATTTTGGTTTTTCCGTAGAGTACTGCTTTTGAACCAGAAAAAATATGGAAGTAAGATCAGTGGTTAATAAATGTATGTATGAGCAGTGCATAAATCTGGGCTTCAGTGAGCATTTTGGCTGCCAAACTCTAACACATCAGAGGCAGTTTTGAGATAACCAGACACAGTCCAAACTCCATTCCATACTCCACTGAAGTCTGGAGTTACATGAGGTTCAAGTCATGGCACAGCCTAAACTTGTGTCACTTTCAATACATGTTTGAAAACCTATGAAACACATCTCCATTTTTTTTCCCAATTCTTGTAGCGTTTTCCTGCAGAGTTGCCAAACTGTTAAGTAAAAATAGTGAAACTAATTCTGTTTTAATTGTTTGAATTCAGAACATATCTGATGTTCTATATTCTGATTAGAACCAGTACTGCAGCAGGGTTTTATTATAAGCACAAAATAGTACTGAACAAAATGCTTGAACATCAAGATAATGTTCTGTTAATACCATATCACCCTGGCAAAGCAAGCGATTTTTAAGGCTAAAGAAAACCTGCACTTGGAGTTACGCTGCACTTCCAGAATTCTTACTGTTTGTTCTTGTGTTACCCAAATGGAGCCTAACTTGGAAATAGGACTTCAGCTTTGGTGTGAAGATGTTGTTCTCTACCTGATCTGGCAAAAGTTGAAGCTTAGCTTACCAGTTTGTTTCTGCTATTAGATATTTTTATAGGCTGATCACAAGAGTTTTCAATCTAGAAGACAGTGATATAAATAATCCACTGATTAAAAGCTAAAGCTAGACAAATTCAGATTAGAAATAAGTGCAGGCTTATAGACAGGGTACCTGTCCATTGGCACATATTATTTAATGTTCTGGTGCCCTCTTCAGAGGGAATGACACTTAGAAGTATGGTTTTGCAGGACAAGAAGAAATGAAATAGGAATAGTTCAAGTCTTATGTACTGTTTAATACAGTGTATCAGTTTTTCTCAATATAATGCTCAGTTCTGACCTTAAAATATTTTGCTCCCAGAAAGCTTAAGCTTTTTCTGTATTTTTGGTTTTCGTTGATCGAAATGCAATACATATAAGTGTTTTGTCTGAAATTTTTTTAACTTCTACCTCTAACAGTTCTTAGGTTAGGATAATCACACTTCTGCATATGCTGCACAGTAAGCTCCGTGGATATTTTCTGTCTGTCCAGAATGCAGAACAGCATATGATAGAGAAGCCTATTTCATGAACATTGTCTAATCTGTAGCATGCATCCTAAATGCAAAGAATGAATGTATTCAAATATATTGTTCTGTCATCTTGGCAGTAAAAGCAAATGCTGTTTTACTAGTATGGTTAAAACTGAATGGACTAGTGCTATGATAATCTTTGTCTTGTTGCAAAATAAATCTATCTTACTGGTTTGGTGTGGAAATTCAGACTTAAAATATATTTCATAGTCACTCTTACAATTTTGACAATTTGACACTCTTGGCCTTGTATGAAAGCACAGATGGACTCAATCTTCCTGTTTTGTAGAGCTTCTGATTTTTGGTAGCATTTTATTATACCCTGTACAGGAAGTGTTAAATACTTAAAACCCATTATTACGGAAGAAGAATTGAGTTTCTGATGGTCTAAGGAAATCAAACACAATAGGAAGACTAGATTGTATGCATGCAAGGGGGGGAAGAGGAGCTAAGCTGAGCTCGTGTTAAGGAAGTTTAATATAAAAAACCAATTGTGCTGCAACAACTGTACTTCTAAATAGAAGCAGTCCATTCTGTTCAGGAGTAAGTTTTAACTATTACTGTACCCCAGCAGAAACAATGCTCAGTTCTGGTTGATCAAAGTAAGTAGCATCCCATATGTGTTATCTAAACCTACTCATTTCAATTCTTAAACCTTATGGTGATACCCATACTTCATGTAGGAAGTTTCAGTTGCCTCAGTGTGTTAGTAAATATTCACACAATGGTGTGTCCTCTAAATTAGAGGACACAAGCTTATTTTGGGGCAAGAGAGGGGGCTTTAAGATAACTGACTCTTTAAGAGGCTAAAGATCTCATTAAGAAAAGTGGTTTAAATAACTGTACCCGTAAGAATATGTAATGTTGAAACAGTTAAAGAAAATAGTTGCTAACACTTAATGTTTTTTTGACAAACGAATTAATACTTATTCCTTTTTCCTTTTGATGGTAAAAAAACATGTATGGTGTATTTTGAATCAGAGATGTTTTCATAGCAGTGTGGTAAGTTACATCTGTTGAATTTGATAATATTTCTACCCTAGCCTGATGAAATTAGAGCATCCTAATAAAGCAGGAGAAAGACCATAGTGTCTTAAAAGTCAAAATACATGGAATGTTTCAACAGTGAACCTTAATCAATTAAGACACTTAAAAGGGGGGAAATGATGCAATTTTATACTTTTGTCCTCTCCATTTGGTGTTTTATGGAAGTTGTTTTGGGGATGTTTTTACTAACTTTCAGAAACTGTTGTTTGTGTTCCTGAATTGTTCAACCATATGTTGAAATAGTATCCCAGTTCTTCAGAACTTGCCTAAAAAAAGTTATAAAATCTCACAACAGTGGCAGAATAGTTTAGAGCTGTGCTGATAATTTTCATTGCAAAAGTCCAGTTCCAACCCTGACCAGCTGATAGCAGATATAGGTCGACACTAGCTTTGGTTAATGATAAACATAAATAAGGAAGTGTTAGGTACATATTGTATATGAAGAACCATTCTGAATTCTACAGGAAAAACTACTTTCATTTATTGTGATCACTTAGATGGGCTTTTTGCAAACAGATCACTTTCTTTGCTAAGAAGATCAATTGTTCTTGTAATGTTTATATTAACACAAAAAGGAAGCAAAACTTTTCACTTGTTAGAATGTACCTGTCTGTGAACTTCCTCTTAGCAAGTCTTCAATTGTGGGAGGGATCAGAGGCAGTTGACAGAGCTGATAATGGTGTTCAAAGTACACATTTATAGTAGTAGCTTTGTTATGAGGACTCTTGTATATCATAGTAGCTTTTTGGGGGTAAAATTAATATTGCTTCCTGGGCCCTGCCATCACCAACAATTTTGATTCAAAGATCTAGAATATCATTCGAGACTGGAAAGATAAGTATGGTCCTGTTGTAGTCTAAAGTTCTTTGTTGATACCCAGATGTAGCTGAAAATATAACAGGGGCTGAAATCCACACAGCTTTAATAGTTTATTTTCCTTCCAGCTTCAGTGTTCATAGAACACCTGCCCCATCACTTCTGCCCATCTTCCTGGGCTGCTTAAATCACAGGCTGATCTAGTGAACAACATACTAACAGTGCATTTTGGCTGTAGAGGTCTCCCAGTGAGTGTCTCAAGCCATATTCTGACAGAATTTTGAAGAGGAATGTTTAGTATTACTGCTGTCTTGGAAACTGGTAAAGTGAAAAGGGAAACTGGTAAAGTAAAAGGGGTATCAGTGCTCAAATGAAATACCTAGATAATAAATTGGATCATTTCAGTCCAGGACTTGGTCACTGCCAAGTATTAAATTGGGTCTAACATTGCTTAATATATTCTATATTTGAAGTCAATTTGGAAACTTGAATCATCTTCTTTTTCAAGGTAACTTTGCAAATTGAATAGGGCAGTCTGTATGTTGGGTTGTCCTTTCAAGGCTTTTGTTCATGAGGAAGCCCCTTCATGGGGAACTGCAATCATTTCTGCAAATGCACACCTGTATTACTGGATGTGCTCTGTTGATAAGTAGGGTTCTACTGCACTTAAGATCAAACATATACATAAATGACTGTACACAGAGAGTGGAAATTGACCTATAACACTGCCACAACACTGGGAGGGGTAAGACAAAATGTGGGGAGCTTTGTACTTGAGAAGAAAAGCTAGAGTGTTAGGTATAATTGGTGGGAATCTTGGCAAGATGACATTGCTAGTTACTTGTAGGTAGCTGAAGAACCCACTATTTTCAGATATTAAATTGTCTCTATTTTCAGTGAAGGCATATGGCTTGTTTAAAACAATTGACATAAACTTTAAATTCATATTGCAACTAAATGTCACTCCAATTTCTGTCATGGAGTGGAAACTTATTGTGTGCTGAAGTTCAGTATTAAAATTCTAAAATAATATTCTGTGCATGAATAAAAGGATGCTATGAATAAAGCTGTAATGATTTGAACCAAATCCTGCTCTCGCTCTTCCAAGAAGCAGTCACTTTTATAGTTAGAAGGGCTGTTTTAATCAGTAGTTAAGTGTTTGGCTAAACTATGCTTTAAGAACATGTGTCTGGGCAGTTTTGAAAGCAGCTTATTTGATTTCTTCGGAGTTGTTGTAGAAATCAAGTGACTATTTAGGATTAAAAACTTCGTTTAAAACAATGGATGAAAACACTTCTGAAACTGACTTGTTATTTGAGACTTAGAACGATGGGATTATATCCATTTAGACTGTAGCAGCTCTGTATTGAGCAATGCAAATACATACTCTCCTTTTAATTTCTTGTATTTCAAGCCCCGGGTAATACTTTTACTGGTTCTGTGGACTGAAAAGTAATTGCATTTAAAAAACCCCCCAAAAAGGGGGGAAAAAAATTCTTTCCTGTGTTAAATTATATGGAAAGAAAGCCTTCTTGTAGATGAGATCTGCACTAGACTGCTCACTAAAAATTTCCTGTGGGTTCCTATCTATCATAGGATGATTTCCTATCTGTATTCAGTTTCAGTTATGCTCATGAAAGTATATTCAAGACTATAAATGACTTGGTGTCATAGCTGTTATTTTGCAAAGAGCTGCTTAAAATAGTTCTGTAATTGACCCTGACGTACAGCTTTCCTGCCTATTGGAAATGCCTTGAATATTTTACTACAGCCTTCTCAGAGATGGTGAGTGAATAATGTGTCTTATCTTAAATTGTTGAGAGAAACTTAGAAAGCTGCAGTATCGTATTAAATTTAACACCAGTTCTGGTGATTTGGGCAATTGATAATGATAGTAGTAGTTTTCATGGAAATACTGATGCTCAAATATCAATAGTCTTCTAAAGCAGGGGTTTCTCCTAGTACTTTAGATCTTGTGAATATTGTGTTTCAGTTTGAGTAACTTAGAGCTATTCAGAAGAAGTAGATTGGAAAATGACTTGTAAACTTTGCCATATGTTCTGTCCAGTTACTGAATGTTTTAAGATTATTTTTTTAACAGCTTCTTTTTTGCGTTATGGAGTGATTAAGTCTTTAAGAGCGTTGTCAAATGTGGTAGTGTATTTGAGTTGGCTGTAGTTTTCCAGCTGCTTTAAGTACTTTGAAAATGTTTATGCAGATTGACAGGCGTTATACCACATTGCACTGAGGTATTAGCCTGTTGTTCAGTGATATCTGAAAACCAGCTGCTATTATATGTCTGCATATAAACCTCCTCATGACATCAGGAGACCATATTGAATAGTTTTGCCATTTTTGGCCTAGGTCACTGTTTGTCTAATGCTATTTTCTCTTGCTGCTCAAGGGCATTGTGGCTTAAATTAGTTTTCACATGCTATAATGATACAAAAATGGAAATTGTCACTATTTATTGGATCCCTTCATATACATATGCTTACAAAAACACACTTCTAAGTCTACAAGCAAAACTCTGCAATTTTTCGCTGGTTTTAATGGTTGGGGTTTCTTTGACCTTACAAAAAGTCACGTGGTACAACTTTACTTAACGTTTGAAGTAGCACTTGGTTCTCCTCTTCAGCATTTTGTCCCATAGTTTTCCTGTGTCAGTGGTTGTATGTTCTAAGGCTGTAACACCACTGCAGAGTTTTTCATGGTATTATTTGTTAATGTGCATTATTGCTGTTAGTTGCATAAGCAGTTCCTGCAGGAGTTGCAGCTTGTTTTAATTTTACTGCAGGGACATAGAGTCCATCTACTGAGATCAGCTCTTTTTCACTAGTTATTCTCCCTTCTTTGTTTCTTTGCATTATTTTATAATAAAAAGGAAGTTGACGCTTGAATGCTTGCAGTGTTAAATTACGTTAGGAATAAGTTTGATATGCATTCATTAGCCATATTTACATGCAGAATGTAGAAAAACCCACATATGAGTCAGAAATGTGACTCTAATATGCTTTAGCAAGTTAATTTACATGCAGCCACTTATTTGCGGTAGTCACAAAATGGTGGAGCCTCTAGTTCTTTTCTTAAAAACTAGGAAAATCTAGATAAGAGAAAGTAGGAAGGTGGAAGAATTAATTCTGGGATGATAGAGATGCTGGAGCTAAACTGGCCACAGCTCTGGCAACTGACTTCTCTCTGATTACTCTCTGCCATCTTTAGGAGTGTGCTGTTAACGACTTGTATTGTCTGCTGCCTTTGTGTCTCAAACACTTGCTAGTAGAGGTTTTTTTGTTTGTTTTGGGGGTGTTGTTTTTTTTTCTCCAGCATTGTCTTCTGCAAAGTAGAAATATATATGACAAGATAAACATAGCATAAGGTTCTGTGAAAATTTTAACTGGTATATTTTATAGAGTAGCATCACTGAAAAATAAAGCTAGTGTATGATCTGAAATTAACTTCCAACTCTGAAACATCTGGCAAATTCAAAGTATAACATTAAAAGAGCAGATTTGTAGAAGCATGTTATTCTCACAGTTGGTGCCAAAGAAAAGGAAAGTACTTCTTTTAGTTTCTAAATAAATAAATGTGGATAACATTCTGATCGTTGGAGAGCAGAAGACTGACTTTGGGCATAGAGAAAACAACCAGAAGACTTTCCAGGACAGTTGTTCTGAAAAGGAAACTTGATTCACCTTAGCTAAGGGTTTTGGTTGTTTATAAATACGTATTCTGAAATTGATATCTTTCTCTTGAGAATGTTTTTCCCTTTGCTGTCAAGTGGTAGTCATGGGGTTAGAAAAACAGTTCAGTGATTTACTACTTTGAGGTGAGGTAGGGGTAGAGATCTTGAAGGCAAATCCAAGTTGCCGAAATATGTTGGATACTCAGAAGATTGGAGTATTGCAAACCACAAGAGCAGTGATAAGCTGTTAGTAATCTTAGCCGTCTGAACAGTTACTGGAAAATCGTATTCCTGGCTGATAGAGGTAATAGTATGCTTGGACAGAAATCTCTCAAATAACGGAATTCTAACTTTTGTCTTGTTCGTTTCTTTGTAGTTGGAGACAAGGTTCCTGCTGATATAAGAATTACTTCTATCAAATCTACAACTCTAAGGGTAGACCAGTCAATTCTCACAGGTACAATTTCTGTGAATTTTGGATAATTATGTGCATAATTGAAAGTGCCTTTTCACCATTTGTTTAGAATAATCCATTAGAAACAAGCCTGTAGCCATTCAAGTACTATGCTGCATTCAAATGCGGTAAATTTCTGATTTAGTAACTTAATTCTTAGAGTGGCTGAATGTGTTGCTTCATCAGTGGCTTCACGTGTTCACTTTAGTGGGATGACCATTCTTACTGAACTGTGTAATGCTTTTTTGGTCCTGTCCCATCCCTCCAAGAGACACACATTAACTTGTGGGAAACTAAAATAAAAAGTCAAGAATTCCTGTCTAGTTTATGTGGTCTTCTAGGTTTGAACATCTTGTCACTGCTGAAATATGAAAGTATGGCAGACTTACTAAATGTTTTCTGTAACAGTTACCCATTTTCTCTCACAAGAGAGAATAATTTTTTAAATACAGGCAGCTTTTAAACTGCTGTTACTAAAGACTCAGTATGCTAAAGCCTTATTTGCTGAGATTCTGTGCATGCACATTCGTGTGTTTTCTGGTACCAGCTCTCAAGTGCAGGAGCTATATTTAGAGCACTTTTCAGATTTGTTGAAAACAAAACAAAGTAGCAGTACTTCTGAATATAGGAAAGAAGCTACGAATCAACCAAGCATGCTATAACATTTTTCTCTCAGCTGGAACGTGAAGATCTGTCTGCCTGTTTTGGTAGCATAAATTAATGTTAACTAGCCCTGAATTTTAAAACAGTAAAGTATTCATGAGAAACCTATTTCTGATCCTCGACTCAGTCTTGAAACAGTCCCCAAAGTTTCTCAGTACAGATCCTGAATAGCCCAGAACTGATCAAGCTTACTTATGTTTAGCATAAGAAAATGTAGGCACTCCACGTTTGTCAAGCTATCAGAACTGAAATAAGTAGAAGAAATCATCCACTGGAAGTCTATATAAAAGGAATAATTCCTTGCCTTTGTTTAAATAACAGATTTATTTTTTTAAGGAAAACCTTTTCTGTTCTGAGCCTATTTTAAGTTGATGCTTGAGTCTCCTAACTAATAAAGTAGGACTGAAGTCTAAGAGGCTACTTAAGAAAGCTTTTTAGAAGTTGGAAGCTTTGGCTCTCTTGAGCCAAAGTAGTGTGCTCTTAGCTTCAGTCACTGAGTTACCACCTTGTGAAATCTGATGTAGTAATTAACATCTCTCTTTATGGAAAAGAAACCTTTCTATACCTCTGACATGTTTTTAGAAATTTATATATTTAAGTTTTTTGTGGAAGAGTTCTCTGAAGACTTCCATCTAAAGGAGTTAACTAACAGATGGCTGCATGCCACTTAATTTTTTTTTCTTTTTTTTTTTTTAGGTCTGCCAGTGTAACTGTGGTATATACCATCACAGATGTGTAACTGTGGTAGCATCTAATTATTTAAATGAGAACATACCTCTTACAGCATATAGAGAACAGAAATGCTCGTTAGTGCATAAGAAGCACACAAAATATCTAATTCATGCAGTAGATCTTGCTATATTAAAAGGAAGAGTGGAGTACCAGCTGCTTATTTGACAACTCTTCATGTTCCTTAAAAGACATGGTGTATGCTTCATTAAATCTAACTGTATAAAACATTCACTTAAATCCTTTCCTATTTTCATTAAAAGCCAGCCATTCAGGTTTTTTGATCAGCTGAAATATTTCCTGTTTCACTTAAGCAATTAAATAAAATCATTTGAGGAAAGAAGTTTGACATCTTATAATCCTCAATCCTAACATTTTTTTTTTTAACTTTTCCCTACAGGACTCAAGATGATACATGTCTAATCTCTTCTTAAGACTATTATCTTTATTTTAGGTGAATCTGTGTCTGTTATTAAGCACACTGACCCTGTGCCTGATCCTCGTGCTGTAAACCAAGACAAGAAGAACATGCTTTTTTCTGTAAGTTATTTGTTTTGAAATTTTCAAAACTTTTATAAAATAATACTGAAACTGATAAACAAAAATGTGGAGAACTTCAGGTCTTTAAGACTGATAAGAATGCCCACACAAATTGTGGTATTGTGTGGCTAAAATTGAGAACTAGCTTCCTGTATAGGAATGAAACCGTTTATTCAAATTTGTTTAAAGGAAGCATTGAATGCCTTTCAGATAACAAAATAACAATTGTCTTATTGCTGGTAGGCTCCTTGTAAAAAAAAATCTGACTGTTCTTTCTCATATTAAGTATGCTTACACAGGGACCCCCACAGAACAGATCTATTACTCATAGTAAATAAAATTAAATCTGGCAAAATACAATCCTAATAAAAAAAGAAAGGAAAAACACGCTTAAAGAAAGGAAAAAACCACTTAAGATTCCAGTAAAACAACACCACCAAAACCTGTTTCTAGATTGACTACGAGTTTTCTCTTCCCTTTATTTACTTTAGGGTACTAATATTGCTGCTGGTAAAGCTACGGGAGTGGTTATTGCAACAGGAGTAAACACTGAAATTGGCAAAATTCGTGATGAGATGGTAGCTACTGAACAAGAGAGAACCCCGCTCCAACAGAAACTGGATGAGTTTGGAGAGCAGCTGTCTAAAGTCATCTCACTTATCTGCATTGCTGTTTGGATAATAAACATTGGTCACTTCAATGATCCAGTTCACGGTGGCTCCTGGATTCGAGGTGCTATCTATTACTTTAAAATTGCTGTTGCTCTTGCTGTTGCTGCTATTCCTGAGGGTCTACCTGCTGTCATTACTACCTGCTTGGCTCTTGGAACCCGGAGAATGGCCAAGAAGAATGCTATTGTTAGAAGTCTTCCCTCTGTGGAAACCTTGGGTTGCACCTCAGTTATTTGTTCCGACAAGACTGGTACTCTGACCACGAATCAGATGTCAGTCTGCAGGGTATGTTGAACTAGCTTCTTCAATTTTTCTTTTTCTCCTCAGCTACTCTGAATAGTCAACATTGCTTGAATTCTTTTGATCACAAGTCTTTTGGTTCTCATATCATCAAAATCTTGCTTTATTTTCCTAAGATAAGCTTCCACTTTTAATTCGGTTTTCCACTGTGTAGTGTTCAAGGCTTTATCTCTTCCCTTATTTAGTCATAGCCAAAAATAGCTGTACCCGCACTTGATGAAAGAGAAAGTTGTTTGCAAGCAGCTTTCCATTGAGTTGAATGTAAGCCATTCAGTCTACTGGTAATCGTTTGGTATGATTTATCCCGTTTCAGAAAAGGTAGGATAGTTACACTGTAGAAGCAGGATGTGTCTAAGTGTAAAACACTTATGTCTTTAATTTAGCAAGACGACAATGATGGAGAAACTTAACAGTGAGAAAAAGGTGGAAGATTTACTACAGTAACTTGGATAGTCTAAAGTATTTTCACTACTGAGCGGTTCCACCTTTATTTGGTTATCTCATCTTCAATAGCTCCTATTGGTCTGATGTAGATCACTGCAGTGTTTTCAGCGTGCAATATTGTATGACTAATCTGGCAACTTGGAGGTGCAGTTGACCTTGTCACCAGCATTGCCAGGGTCATCTTCAATGTGTGGCACTCTTACGTAAGCATAATATATGTGCCCCTCCTCCCTTCCCCCCAATATTCTTGCTAGTGTCGATTAATTTGGGACTAGTCACATAATGCATGTTCAGCTGCCAGTTCTCTGTGCTTCCCATATACTTGATATTCTGTGTAGAAATTTATGGAGAAAACATCAAGTTCTTCTGTTTAGTAATTGTAGATGTTCAGTGGCATGGCAACTCTATGACATCAGATGTTCAGAGTCATTACACTGGGTTAGAATTCCAAACGTGTAAATGTTGAGCACTATGTACCAGTATTTTTTGGCAAAAGTTTGTAAGCCTTAAGCACTTTATTCTCATGTGATGGATGGCTTTTTCTTTTTAATTGGTGGTTGACTTGTTCTACTTCCTTAAGTATTGTAGTATTTATACCTAAGAGACACAAAGCAGCTGCTCATCAGTATTCCAGAGGAGGTTACTTGCAGTAGAGTTGCATAACTGCCCTAGTCTTCGCAGGGATTTTTTCACCATGCAGATGCCAAAAGCAGGCGGCTTCCTGGTTAACTCATTTAAGTTACATTTATTTAAAAGCTCTACTCCTTATGTTTAGAGGGCTAAACGTTTTAGATCTTGTGCAGTACAACTTACGTGGTTCCTTGCTAACTTCTGACAGCTACAGAATAACCTTAATTGCAAGATTTTGCAAAACATAGCAAAATCCTAATACCTGTAAACAATACGCTTATTCTTGGTTTCACTCTAAGCAGAGAGATTGCTTAGCTTTTTAAGAACTCTGGTTTACAACAGTAATTCCATCTGTAATTTTAGTTTTCATGTTAAGTAGTAGCTCCTGAGTGTCCAGAGGAACCCTATACTAAAATGTTTCAGTCAGAAATGATACTGCTTTAGGAGGAGACTTGAGGGATTGTTTTAATATCCTCCTGTGGTATCTCCCTCTGAGAATGCACTTACTGTGTTTTGTGGGCTTTTAATTTATCAGCTTGTCTAGCTTTTTGATTTTTAAAATCACTTTGAAGATTTTAGGGTCTCCAGACATTGATGCAGGTCAATTGCGGAACACCTAATTACTAGGCTGTATTTTGTGAAGATGCTTGCCTAAAGCATAAGGCAGCACAATGAGGGGAAACTAAGACGTTGCTGAAATGTGGTATGGCAAAATGTCTTACACTAACCAACAGGCAAGAAGTTCCATTAGGATATACTACCAATCAGTGAGAAACTATTTTCTTCTCTACTACCACTCCAGCGAGTTATGATAAGACCATGACAGCTTCAGGCACTATGTTTTTTGTCTCCATCTTCCCAGATTTGATTCTGCCTGCAGCTCTCCTAGAAAGGAAACAGAAACAAAGGAAAGACCGAGATGCAGGTGTCTTACAGGGTACAAATGCATCCTTCACATTGGTGTCTTTATTTGGAAATAACATTTCAGCCTGTGCTAGAAGGGCACTTGAGCTGTCTGAATGTTTTTAAGCTAACAGTGTGCTGGATGGCAAAGTGACTTATAACTAGAAAACCAGGACAGGAAGCACTTTCACTTAATGGCTGCTATTAAGGGAAACTGGCCATAGTCTGGCTCTTGCCTAAAACCTCACCTCTTGAATCTAGAAGCTTCTCCTCTTTGTAGATGTTTTTATTTTTACTTTAGGAAGAATTGTCAGTTTCCAAGCAGCCCTATGCTGCTTCTGATTGGAACTGCTGTTTCAAACATACATGAGAATTAATTTACAAGTCTGAGGCCTAGGAAGAGCTTGGGTATAGTCAGGATTGTCAAGTGGATGTGTGAGTAGTCTTCACAGCTGAAGTTAAGTGTATGTAGTTTATGTGGTTTTCAACTCTTTGTACTTGTGCCACAATTCAGTTTTCAAATGAGATCTGTTAAGCACAAGTGCTGTTTTCTGTACTTCATGCTTCAGTATAGGGAGCTGTTCAAACATATATGGGATCAAAGTTCAGAGTATCGTATCTGGTTTTGTCTATTTGTTTGTTCAACCTGAACTTGCCTCTTATACCTGCTTGCTTAAGGCCTGTTTAAATCTGTTGCATTAATTATCATTCAAAGCTAGTAACACTTCTAACTCTAATTTCAGATGTTTGTCCTGGACAGAGTAGAAGGAGATAGCTGTTCTCTGAATGAATTTACTGTAACTGGTTCAACGTATGCTCCCATGGGAGAAGTGTAAGTGTTCTGTTGGAGTTAAATATTTGTCTGTTTATGCATTGACTATTACTTTAGGCTTGAAAAGTGATGCGTGTAATATTCAATAGTGATTGTTAATAAATGAAAGCGCAACCAGTGAGAATGCAAACTGAAGGGCTAGGGGGGAAAGTAATTAACAGTAAAAGGAGGTTAAATTCTAGAGAAGTAAACCTTCATGGTACTTACTTAATACAGTCTCCAATATTGCAGTGTTCCTTTGATAATCTAAAAATAAATTAGGGGTAGGTTGAGAGGATTTATTTTACTGAAGTCTTACCGGACTAATATTAGCTATCCCAGTGCTTCAAAATGAGGTTTACTTTTTTATTTTAAAAAAAACCTGCATAAATCTGAAGAGGTGAGCCTCTGTTAATCTGTGAATTCAATGTTTCCAATTCCCCTGCCTCAGAGAAGGTAGGAGATTTTTTCTAAAGCATCTTATGAATGTGTTGGAGTTAATTCTTAAATTTACTATAAATTCCTGTCCCCTACCCTCAGTAGTTTATTGAACTTGGTGCATCTGTACTTGAATACATGTGTGTGTTTGTCTCAGCCTTTGGTATTTGAGCTGGTGTTACACCCGCTCCCTTGGGAAAGGAATAATACATTTTGGTTTACTTTATCAGTTCCAAGTCTACTAGTAGGATAGGTGGTTCATCCTGACAACACTAGGAATTTTTAGGGTTCTGCTTCCAGAAGGAGAGCCACCTCTTACTGGATTGTTACAGCTCCTTTTACTTGGCCAGTCTTTCATGGTTTTTAATCTCACCAGTTCAGTTTTACTTTAGAATAGAATTCTACTACGTATGAATTAGAATTGAGATTCAGTTATTGTAAACATCTCAACCTGATGGAGTTTCACATGCATGCCTCTGACTCCACGCAGTCTTCGCCAATCTGTTTAATTTTCATAGCAGTTAAGACCATAGTGTTCTCAGCAGCTGGAAATCTTAATTCCCCAATTCTCTTTTGTTTCAAAGCTAATTGCTGTCAAAAGCTTATGCTTTCATTTCAGGAGACTCCATTTACTTAGGCAAGGTGACATTCAGATCTTGTAAAGCATCCAGCTATTACACTTTAGCTGGTCTCGCAACAGCTCTAGATAAACAAAATAATAAAATATAGTGTGGTGACAGATGTCGAGTATAATAGGACAGTCATAAATGTATGTTAATGTTCTATTTTTACTTGCTGAAATTGGAGAAATGTGAATAAGCATGTTAATCGCACTGCATTCACATACATAAAGAACATTCTGTGAAAGGAAAATTACCACGGAAAGGCTGTTATTGGAGCATAAGGAAACAAATAGCTAAATTCTCAAACCTTTCGGGCTGACTTATTTCTGCATTTATGGGCAGCTTTTTTTAAAATTGGTGACTTTAAGGTGACTGACTTCGCCTTGGATTGCAAACTGTCACTGAAAACAAAGTTTGGAGACCTTAAGAGGCAGTCTAGTCCATTGCACTGCCCCAAAGCAGGACCTGCTCTAGATACAAACCATTCCGGACAGATGTTTCTTTGTTGTACTTAACTTCAGATACTGTTGTCTTCCACAGCTGTATAGGCAGCCTACTCTTTCATAACCATTAAGTGTTTTTGAAAATCAGTAATTTTTCATATGCTCTTAAAGTATTTGATACATAACTTCCCCTAAGATGCATTCAGAATATAAAATTACAAGTATTTCTTACTGAAAAACTAAAATGTCATACCCAGGGATGTTAGGAGATTGTCAGAGTCTCAGCCCACGCAATGTGCATGCTTACTTGCAGACTGAGAGCATAAATAACAATAATTAAGAACGGTGGCAAAAGCTAGCAGATTGCATTTGACCTTCATATGAGTTCATCTTTAGCTAATCGAAAAGCCTGAAGTTTTAAGGGAAAAAAAAAAAACACAAAAAAAACCATTTGTCCACAACTGACCCCAGCAACTTAGACTCCATGTGCATTTGCTATTCTTCAGAAATTGTTGGTAGGGAACACACAGGCAAGGGGTGTGGGAAAAAACCCTGGTATAACAAGTTATGGATATCCAAGTGTGCTCGTTTTCTTCAAGTTCAGAACAGGTGAAAACAGGAAGTATTAGCTGTGATAGATGAGGTGACAAACTGAGAGCTGCTGGGAACTTTAACGAGTTGAGAGGTTAAAGCCACTGCTGATGGCTGTAGAATTATATGCAAAATGAAACTTCAAAAGCATACTTGTGGTTTTTAAGATGTATTTTGTTCATATGCTGTGTTATACAACATTGGAATTTGTTTGCAGTACTACAAGAGACTGAATAAAAGCTTACATAATCAGACATGTCATAGTCTGTTATGAATTCTTATGGAGTAGTGATCCATGTCTTTCTACCACCAGACCTTTTTTTCGTCCTCCTTGAGAGCTTTAATGAAAGGTGTTATATGAGTTATGTCTTGCTAATTTTGGAAGGGGGACGGTAACAGTATTGAACACTGTCTTGGTTCTTTTATGCTTACTCTAGAAGTATGCTAGTGTTCCAGAAAATTAATTCATTTTCTATCTATTTCCAAATGTGAAAACAAAGAAGTTGCTGCATGTTTGTGATGTCTAAATGTGCATTACTTTAGAAAAATGTACCTTCCCTCTTTCTAAGGACTTCAGATATTAATCATTAAGTGTATACGACTACTAGAAAAGAGCATTTCTTTTCTAGTGGAATTTGTATTGTGAAATGACTTAGCTTTTCATTGGTTTAGGAGGTTCATATATATAGTACAGATTGATTTTTAAGAAATTAATAGAAGCCAAATTTACTTTTATGCTTGCCCAGTGCATGCATTTCATGCATGGCAGTAAATCTGCAGAATATGCAGTAAGACTAAGGAAGCTAAGCTCCTAAGGTATCCAACAATATCCCTCTCCTACTTGGAATTCCCCTCCAAGTCCTGCGCATACTCTAATACAGCTTTCATATGCCTCTTCACTGAGCTCTTTTACTTCTCTACATTGCTGTACGACTGTCACTGAAAGAAATAAGGTTTTGCAGTTCAGGTAGTGATTTCATTGATAATCATGTCATTCTGTTCATGACTGTTTGATCTAAACTTCAGAATTCACCTTTATCAAACCTGCTCTGCTCAACAATTTCTGGTTCTGTAGTTCCAAGTTCATAACTAATAAGCATTGTACTAAATGGAAAGGGATTGGAAATGGAAATGTAAAGGGATTAAAGAAGGGAAAAAGGTGAGATGCTAATACTAAATAACTAACTTAAATCTCCCCCTTTTCTTCCTTTGGAAAGGCATAAAGATGACAAACTTATTAAATGTAGCCAGTATGATGGCCTTGTGGAACTTGCAACGATCTGTGCACTATGTAATGATTCCTCTTTGGATTACAATGAAGTAAGTACATATCCTAGAACAGGGGAGAGTGTGAGAATGAGGATTAATGTTTGTTCTCATCTGTCTGTGTAATACCTTTTCAGTGGTAAATCCCCTTCTAGTCAAGGGGGAGAGTATTTAGGTCCTCTTAAGTATTAATTCTGGGAATGACTTGTTTGAACACTAAGAAAACTAAAGCCAGGCAGCAAGTGTAATCTGGAACTTGGAGATCTCTTGGTGTGTAGAATGCACTACTACTTTCTTGCTTTGCCTCGCCTCCTGAAGATTGCTACATCTCGTAATGCTTTAAATGCTTGATGATAAAGTACTGACATCCTTCTCTGGTGGTCCTGAGAGTAAAGGCTTGAAATTTGCTACAAATTATACTCTTCCAAGTTGCTTTTTAAAAATAGTTTTGCTTGTTTCATAAGCTATAGTATGTCTTGTTAAGCTTTTTTTCCCCGTTGTGAAACTTGAACTTTTGTCTCTGGTAGTTTCCAGGTGAGGTTTAAAGTAAACTCCGGTGTTTTTGTTTGCTTTGTGTTAACTAAAGGCTAAGGGAGTATATGAAAAAGTTGGTGAAGCTACAGAAACGGCGCTTACCTGTCTGGTTGAAAAGATGAATGTATTCGATACAGACTTGAAAGGACTTTCTAGAATTGAACGTGCAAATGCTTGCAACTCGGTCAGTACTGTTTTATCTGGAATTCATTGGGGAGTGAGTTTTGTGGTATGTATTATCTAAACGTATTTTTATGCTATTGTTTTTTTTATAAGGTGATAAAACAACTTATGAAAAAAGAATTCACTCTGGAATTCTCAAGAGACAGAAAGTCTATGTCTGTCTATTGTACACCGAACAAACCAAGCCGCACATCCATGACCAAGATGTTTGTTAAGGTCAGTTCCTCACTTGAGAAAGTGTAGTCATGGAATGACTGCAAAGGTAGCACAATACTTAAAAATTATGGCACAACTGCAGCTTGAAGATGAAGGAAGGACTTTGTAATTTGAGCAAATGTTGTAATGGAGAGGGATTTATGAAGCTAAATTTCTTTTTTTTGCCTCTGCAGGGTGCTCCTGAAGGTGTAATTGACAGATGTACACATGTCCGTGTTGGAAATGCTAAAATACCGTTAACCTCAGGAATTAAGCAGAAAATAATGTCTGTCATTAGAGAATGGGGAACGGGTAGAGACACATTGCGTTGCTTGGCTCTGGCGACCCATGACAATCCACCCAGAAAAGAGGAGATGAATCTTGAGGACTCCTCAAATTTCATTAACTATGAGGTAAGTTTAGTAAAATATCCTTTTAACACTTCTGCTTCTCCCAGACTGGAGAACGGTGACTCCTTATGTTTGATTCTTCCTTGAGGAAGTTACATCTGAGAATTTTCTCTTTCTGGTTATTTTTGATGTCGGACACAATAGTTAGCCACATGTGTGGAGGGAATGCTCAGTTTAAGAAGAGACTATATGTCTCTCTGAAGAAACTTAAGGGATAAAACTTGGAGTATTCTGTGGTTTGTGATACCTGTCACTCCTACTTCATTGCCCCAGTTTATTTTGGGTTTAAAAGAAAAACACTGTGTGTATTCTTGGTGGCTGGTATACAGGCTGCTGCTTGGATAAAAGTATAAGAAAAAAATCAGTTAAACAGCCACCTGTGCAAATTGTATTATTTTATGTATGTACATAAGGTCCTCGGGATCATAACACCTTAAACTGTTTTCAGAGTCAGTCTCTGAAAACAATTCCAAAAATTGCATTGTGGTTTAATGGTTTTAATGGCTTTAATTGTTTTCAGTTCGATATTGCTCAACTGCAAGACCTCTTTGGGGATTTTGTGATGAAATACACCTGCCATTTTGTGCTCTGAGGGTCAAGTTCACTTCCCTTCCTCCATATTGTCAGCTGCAAAAGCTCTGTCCATGATGATCGTCTTGGCTACTCTGTAATATGAAATCTGTATCTAGGATTTAGAGGGGGGGAAATGACAACAGTTACATGAGAGTTTTTGGCTTGTGCACTGTGCTCCTGGCACTGACGAAAAAGAAAGACTTGACTGCTTGCAGGTTGAATTTGCAAGGCTGACAACTAGAGCACATTTTAACTAATAAAACGAGTGCATTTGAAGCAAGATATGTTTGGAAAGGTAGGATCCCATTTCAGTGTGGTCATGCTCTGGGAATTAACTCTGTCCTCTCGTATGCTCATCATGTAAGGTGGTACCATGTAGTGTTGTGATTCCAAAAGCGTTAAATTCTTATTTACCTTCTCTTACTTGTTAATGTGCGTATAGATTTGTGACCTTTCAGTTCTTCTCCAGCTGTCTGAATTCAGAGTCAGAGCTAAAGTGCTGTGAAAACTTTGTATGGTGAAACAGATAACCCCTCTGAAGTAACCCTTTCAGGAAAAAAAAAACTGATATAAGAGCAAGTATATCATGCATAATACACTGGTCTTGACCAAATGGCAGGATGACATAGGCCTCTGTCTCAATTGCTCAGTGTAGAACTGCAGAATATTGTGGACAAGGAGTAAAAACAAATGTCACTACACTGAGAGATATTTAGCATGCAAGCAAAATTACTGTTTTGCTAATGTCAAATGAGAAGTCTACAGGATCTTGCACTAAAGCTTGGTGCTGTCTTGTTTCAGACCAACTTGACCTTTGTCGGCTGTGTGGGTATGCTGGATCCCCCAAGAATTGAAGTAGCTTCATCTATAAAGTTGTGCAAACAAGCTGGTATTAGAGTTATTATGATTACTGGTGATAATAAAGGCACAGCAGTAGCTATTTGCCGTCGTATCGGTATCTTTGTGGAAGATGAAGATGTTTCTACAAAAGCCTTTACTGGTCGTGAATTTGATGAACTCTCACTCACTGCCCAGAGAGATGCTTGCCACCATGCCCGTTGCTTTGCTCGTGTAGAGCCTTCCCATAAATCTAAAATTGTTGAGTTTCTTCAGTCTTTTGATGAGATTACAGCTATGGTGAGTAATTGAACTTTTACTTGGTTTGAAAGGCAGACACTGTGTTTAAACCCAAATTATGCCTTGTCAGACTAATACCTCATTCTGGAAAAAGCTTCTTCCACGTTCTGCACTTAAGTGATTTTTAAAGATCCAAAACCACACCCAGTGCAGAATTCCTTTCTAGTCCTGTGTGTAAGTGCCCACCTTTTTTTTTTTTTTTAACTTTAAATTCTTGTTTTAGACTGGTGATGGTGTCAATGATGCCCCTGCATTGAAGAAAGCAGAAATTGGAATTGCTATGGGTTCTGGTACTGCAGTGGCTAAAACTGCTTCTGAAATGGTTCTGGCAGATGATAATTTCTCAACTATTGTAGCTGCTGTGGAAGAAGGACGTGCAATTTATAACAACATGAAACAGTTCATTCGTTACTTGATCTCCTCCAATGTTGGAGAAGTTGTTTGGTATGTTTAAAATGTGTGGGGGTTTTTTGGTTTTTTTTTCTTTGAACCAGAGTAGTGATGATGGAGTCTTTTGTTAGTTATTTATTTACTTCCACTATTTCTCACTAAAACCAGAGAAACAGGTTCTTCAGGTAATTGATCATTGTGATTGTGCAGAATTCTGCATACTTTTAGCCTAGTCTTTACTGGAGAATTTTAGCATACCACAAAAGATTCACATCACATTGCATGTAATATTCTAGCTCAGTAGGTGGCTAAATGCTTTACAATTATTTCTATTACTGGAATAATTCTCTAGAATAGGAAAATAAAAACCTTAATCAAATATTACAAGATCTGGTATTTTGGATAACTTAGCCACAGATATAACTTAGATGCTTGTTTAACCCCAAGTTACAGACGAATGTCTCTTCTGTGTCTTTGGAAGGAATGGTGACCCAATACCATAGAATGCATTTCTGGTAACAGAATGTAAATATTGATCTCCTAACAGTTGCTTATATCAAAGTATACTTTCTCCCAGAGTGGAATATAACTCAGCAATTATCTTGCCTTGTTTCTTGTAAACTTCAAAGCTGTCCTTCATATGGCTCTTGCTGCAGCCCCTGTTTCTGTTCTATTTATTCACACAGGCTTGGAGCCATGAAAGCTACACGCTCATTAAATTTTTGGAGGGACTAGCAGTAATCTAGCTAAATGAAGCTTAGTCATTTGAGTTAAAATGCTATTACGTGTGCAAAAGTTTTAGTGTCTTTTAGAAAGTGGCTTGCAAGCCTTTATGCATGTATGTATATATCTACCTGTACAGACAAATAGAGTGGGGGGAAAAAACAAGGCTAAAGCAGAAACTCTTCAATTCCTGAAGTTACCAGAAGCGGATAATGCTTCAAAACTTATATGCCAGTAGTTAGAAGTGTTTGCTATTGGATAAGTTTTTAGTTTTCTGAATGTGAAT
Source organism: Mycteria americana (assembly GCF_035582795.1). Taxonomy (NCBI): domain Eukaryota; kingdom Metazoa; phylum Chordata; class Aves; order Ciconiiformes; family Ciconiidae; genus Mycteria; species Mycteria americana. The sequence goes on from NC_134377.1 coordinate 11,435,588, forward strand.
ATTCAGCTTGTGATATTAAATGGCTAATTCTGTATGAGAGAACAGAAGTGATGCTACAGGCTTAGGCTTAAGCATTAAAAGGACTTATTTACATGCACAAGAATAAGCTTATAACTGGTGGGGTTTTTTTTTACAGTATCTTCTTGACTGCTGCCCTGGGTTTTCCTGAAGCTCTAATTCCTGTCCAACTGTTATGGGTAAACCTTGTGACGGATGGTCTCCCTGCTACTGCTCTGGGCTTTAATCCTCCTGATCTTGATATCATGAATAAGCCACCACGCAACCCTAAAGAGCCACTGATCAGTGGATGGCTCTTCTTCCGTTACCTAGCTATTGGATGTAAGTAGTAATAGCTTTTTTTTTTTTAAGTAAACTTGGGCAGGTAAATTTTTTTTGAGATCCACTTGAAAGCAGTTTGTCTAATCTCTTTGTATGCTGAAATCTTGAAAGCTAGCAATAGATGTTCTGTGGAACTGGTATTATTTCTTTATTTTGTTTCAAGATTCACACTTTATTTTGCACATTTGCAGGCAGTGCCATGATCGGAACAGTAAAGTTGTGATTTTTTTGGTCACTGGTAGCAACTGAGGCACCAAAAGCCCTAGTTGCGTAACATCAGTATGACATTCACCACTTCATCAGAATCTTTTGATTTTGACAACTAGGAAACCATTAGAAATTTTATATACTTCTATACTGGATTAGACCTTCAAAATTGTCTGATAGTGGATGGTGTTACAGTCTTCAAAAAGGGGAGCCCTTCAGGAACAGATGAACTTAGGGCCAAGTCTGGCCTCTGTTTTCAAGCAGTCACCTACTTGCCTTTTCCCATTTGACTCATTCCAGGCTGAAATGCTTTTAGGTCAAAGCATTGAAATAGCAGATTTTAGCTTGTCCATGCAATAATGGTCAGCCTTAGGAAGATGCATGTTGTGGGATTGGGATTGAAGAACCAAGACCAGCGATTAGTGAATATGCACCTGCATTAGCTGTTGAGGCTGTACATAGAACTACTGCTAAATCTGAAAATGGCAACTGTCATGTATCTAACTTACTATTTTTGTCCTTAAGTAGAAGAACACAACAGGTTTGCTGGCATGGCTATAATCGGGGGAAAATAAGAGTATCGGTTTGTGAAATCATACCAATTTGTGAAATCAATGGACGTAGATTTAAACCTTAAATATAGCTATAGTACTGTAAAGCTAAAAGTAGTATCTACAGGGTTACTTAATGCACACTGTCTTCATGCCAGAAGTTGTGACCTTAATTTTCCTAACTGACTTCATAGATCTTAAAGTAAGTAAACCTCAGTATTAGTTAATGTAAGTACGGACACATTAGGTTCCGAGAGGGGAAAAAAAAAAATTGCAGGTTGATTACTCCAAGTGATATCCTTGTTTGCTTTAAGTTCTAGCTGTCAGCTTCCATAAGCAGATACTAGTAGAGTGTTTAATGGTTAAGCTGCTAACTGGTGGAGCAGATTTCCTGCACAGAAGATAGATGAATTACAGTCTATTTTTTTACAGTACTGGAGGTCTTGAGGTAGAAGTTCAAGTGTGGCAAGTGAGATCTCTCGCGTACAGTTCACAACACTGAAAAAAGCACTTTGTTTTCTTTAAGGTTATGTTGGTGCTGCCACAGTGGGTGCTGCTGCTTGGTGGTTTATCGCTGCTGATGGTGGTCCAAGAGTTACCTTTTATCAGCTGGTATTTGCTCAGTTTAATATCTTTGGGGGGAGAGGGGAGATACATGCTTCTTTCGTACTTGTTACTTGAAATGACTGTAGAGAAACAGTAGGTTACAGAAATTCATATAACGAGATGTTTTCAGACTTGTTACTGTAAAACTTGATCATGAATAATGTCTTAATACTAAAGCTTAAAGGTGGGATACCTGAGCTTCTAAGCAATTTGAAGGACTAATTGCCATCTTGTAAGTAAAAGATTAATAGGGATTTTTGTAAAGCTGGCAAAAGTTTAAAACCAGTGCTTATAGGAGTCATATTAGAAAGTTTTGTTTTCGTAATACTTGCTGCTTATTTCATAATTGCCTATTTTACATTTTAAAAGTTAACAAGCTGTGGAAGTGAGTTCACATTGTTCTGTTCCAGAGCCATTTTCTGCAGTGCAAAGAGGACAATCCAGACTTCTCTGGCGTCGACTGTGTGGTTTTTGAGTCTCCATATCCAATGACAATGGCTCTTTCTGTACTTGTCACCATAGAGATGTGCAATGCTCTCAACAGGTTAGTATGTCCAAATAGGAAAGCAAGTTTCTGCCTAGCTTATCCAAAATCCTACCTTTTGTGCAATTTGATTCTTAGTGTATGGACAGCTCAACTAATGGAGAATGAGTCATACTTCCTTTCTGAATCCTGGTAGTGCAAACAAAATGACTCTCTTAGATAACACTTGAGATCTCTTATCATAAGGTATATTTTTAAGTCTGCCAATTCACTCTGGTATTTTACTAAGCATGAGCAACTGAAATGTTTTCCATTATTTCTAATCTAAGCTTAATCAATCAGATTATCTCTCCTATGTTGGTATAAAGTGATATCAAGGAGAACTAAAATAAGAATACTGAAGATACGGAAAATAGTTTTTCCTGCCCTAAGGGAGTGTGGGTTCAGCCAATTAATATTAGATTATAAATGGAAACCACTAAATAGCACAATGTCAAGGGTATTTTTCTTCAAATAGCTTAGAGGTCAGTTAATTTAAAAACAAATAAACTTTAAATACAAGTGTACTGCGGTAGTCCTACATAGTAAGATACTGCTCTACATATGATGTTCTGGATCTCAGCCTCTTCTGCAGCATAGCCTAAATGCAGATTGAATCTGCAGAGCAGAATTAAAGAGCAAGCATTAAGAAGGTGCAAGTACTTGACCCTCTGTATATCCAGTCGTTAAGTGAACTTCAGAAGAAGTGGGTGCACTAGGTCCCAGCCATATAGTAGACTGGAGAGGATTCAGTCTTATGCTGTTACACCCATCTTTCCCTTACCCCTCCCATGGAGAGGATGTTGGGGTCTTAGCAAAAAAGGTAGACTAGATCAGGAATGAGCAGAACACACACAAGCTTTCAAAAATAAATGTGCAGCTGAACTGTGACTGCTTTGCTAAGCAGACTTCCAAAGTAGTTTAAAGTTGCAACACAAAAACTGTATCTTGTTGTCTTCCTTTCCTTCATGACCAGGATAATTTGTGACTTGCCATGCTGTTTTCTTTCCAGCTAGTTTTCTGACTTACTGAATTTCCTATTGGTATCTTACATACATGTATGTACCATGTTTCTATTGCAGTCTATCAGAAAATCAGTCCTTGATGAGGATGCCCCCATGGGAAAATATCTGGCTGGTGGGCGCTATTTGCTTGTCCATGTCACTCCACTTCCTTATCCTTTATGTGGAACCGCTGCCAGTAAGTGCATGTATCTTACACCCATCCCTGAACTTGGAGATAGAGCAAAAACTTGTCTGGAGCTTAAGGCAAGGGATGGAGGGGGAGAAAAGATGTAATGCTTGGTTTTTCTTTCAGATTATCTTCCAGATCACACCTCTGAATGTGACGCAATGGCTGATGGTTTTGAAAATCTCACTACCTGTCATTCTGCTGGATGAAACACTTAAATATGTGGCCCGTAACTACCTGGAACCTGGTAAAGATAGTGTGCGGCCTGCCACCAAACCATGTTCTTTGTCAGCATGCACCGAAGGAGTTTCCTGGCCGTTTGTGTTCATTACTATGCCCTTGGTTATCTGGCTTTACAGCACAGACACTAACTTTAGTGATATGTTCTGGTCTTGACTGACATGGTGACAAGTTTTACATTCAAGGAAAAAGTTTAACTTAATTTTTTTATTGTTTAGAGCAACTGTCTATTTCTGCTGAATTTTCACATGAACATATTTGCCGGTGATGGAGGTTTCATAATCTAGATTTTGGTTTTTTGCTTTTTCTGACTTCAGTGGGGGCAATATATTCCTCTTTTATACACAGTTAAAAGTGTCCATTGACATGTACAGAGAACTAACACTATTTTATGCAAATATTTTTTTGTAGATGAAAAGCATGTACAGTGTTCTGTTCGATAGTCTATTCATCATGTAAAAAAAATAAATTTTTTTTTGAGCCAGCGGACACTATCAAACTAAATTGGCAGCAGATTTTAGGGAATGAATGTGTGTTGTCTAAAACTAAAAAAGCATGTAACTGTTTGTCTTCTGCATGATCATCCAAACTTAATTTGTCAAAGTCAGGTTTTATTCGTAAGCAGAACTTTCTGCACTGGGTAGAGAGTACTGCTACCTCAGTCAGGATTTCTTCTCGGTTTCCCCTCTTCCTGTTCCCTCACTCTCAGTTCTTGACTGTCCTTGTTTACACCAGTTTCTGTATGAGGTATGCCTAATCGTGCTCGTGCAGAAAATATCATTCCAGGTGCAGCCTGCTGGGGTTCTTCCATACTCTCAACACACATAGGGTTGTTTTTTTAAGATTATTTATTTAAGCGTCTATTGTATTTTATTGTAACAGACCTTATTTTGCCAGTGTTGCCCATTATGCACGGATAGGGAGGGCTACTTCTGTCTACTTAAATCTAAAGCAAGCCTTTTTTTAAAATACACAGTCTGGTTTAATTCCAAAAGAGGGTTTAAGTTGGGTTTTAATACCTTATTTACATGTGTCAGATCCTTTCTTCCCTCCCCCGCCCCTGCCCCCGATCAAAATTTGTAATGAGACCTGGAAAAACAACTTGCACTGCATAGCTAGAAATTGGATTTCCTGCACTTAGGGCACTAATGATCAGTTGTATACATGGAGTTACTCTGCTGGCCTGTTGTTAGCCTGACTTGAAGTAACAAGTTTGTGTGTGTGTTTTGTAAAATCTGTAAATAGCACATGACCAAATTGAACATATTGTATAGAACTATTTTTATTTTAATGTGGCACTAACCACCTTCATTATTACAGTAAATGTTAAAGCATGTTTTCAGATTCAGTCCTGTATCAACAATGTGTAAGTCATTAACAGTCCTAACTGTGGTGTTTTTCTCCAATGCCTTCCAACTTTCATCGACTAAAGTGAGTATTTCTCTTCCATTTCACCATGCCAGTGGTGACTTGCTGTAAAATAGCATATGCTGTATACATGTTGAAGAATAAATAGTAATTTCCTCCATTCCCATGCTGTGTTTTGTCAAACTCTGCTGTGCTACATTATTATCACCACTTTAGACTCTTTGTTTTGTGGTCTGAAGCTCAAATTACTGATTGCAAAGGCAAAGCTCTTGCTTTTGGTTTAGTGTATTTTAGGTCTTGTTTTATAGCACCAGGAGTTGTAGTGCCCCAAGATCTTAACAGCTTTTGGTCTTAAGTTTGAGATAAAATTGGACAAATCTGTAACTTAAGACAGTGACAGCTGTTCACATGAATGTTTAGTGTCCAAAACACTCTGGTACTTGTGGTCAGGTGCTGGTTTACTCCAAAGCTTTTTCTGGCTCTGAAATAGGGGATGCCCCTCTGAGCTGACCACGCTTCCCTAGTCTCTGGTATCTGCAGTGCTCAAAGTGCAGGCGCTCCTCTTTGCAAAAACAGCTTCTTGTTTCCAGTAAGTGGAAACGCTTTGTACAGTGGTCATATGAAAAGACAAAAGAACAGTCTCAGCTTAACAGGATAGTCTTTGAAAATTGTACTGGGGTCACTATGTCTTTGTAGACATAGTGTTATCTTCTGCTGGCTCAGTCTGCTTTAGTAGCCAAATTCAAACAGCTTTCTGATGCCTCATAGAGGAAAATGATAGTTAAAAGCTATGTTCTGTCAGTGCCAGCTGGAATCCAGTGAGCACAGATAATTCTCTAGGTTTCAAGCTTTCAAATAGAGATGCTAACGTCAAAATACACAGACCCTGTCTGAAATTCCACTGCATTGTGAGTACTCGCATTTATATAGACTTTGACTTGCTTTAAGTTGATGCTGAAGTGACTCAGAGGAGCTGGACCTGATCATGTAGTAGGTGTGTTGCTGAACTGTTAGCGTTTAAATCCTGTTTAATGTCCTCTTCAGTGTGGAAGAACCCGTCTTTGCCAAACTGAGGTTTTGCATACCACAAAACCAATGGCCAGCACTGGCTATTTGCTGTATCAATAATAAATGAGCCATATGAGACTTGTCCCTGTTTCTTGAAACAGAAACATAATAGGTCATGTGATTTAGGATTCCTTGAGATCAAAATTATGTACAAGCATGTTATTTGTTGGAAACAAATACTAGCAAGTTAGTTCTATGTGCTCTCAACATTGTTGACAAGCATTTTCCAGGGCAGGAACACCACTCAGTCTTTGAACCCTGGTTCTGTGTGAACCTCCAGAGCACCATGTTGGTGGGCTCTTTTAAAGGCACGTATCTGACCGTCACCATGAACTGGTTCTGCTTCTTGTACAATCCTATTCCTGTCTATTATGCCAAATAATCCTGCTATAATACCCCCTTTTTCCCTGTCTCTAAGATCCTGAAGGGGAAAATGACTGTTGATAAGTAGAATTCAGTCTTCAACAACTTCTTTGGATCTCTTGTGTTGAAGATGACTCTTACTCCTTGTGTCATGGATTTCCATCCTGACATCTGAGTGCTCACTCACATTGCATGTCTCGGGGGCACTTGCATTAGGGCCCTCTGTTCCTTGGAGTTTACCTTTGAAAGCTGGATGACCAGTGGGTGAATAGAGTGGCATTCATCCCTACAGGCTCCTGCAGTTATGGGAACAGTCAGATTTTTATAAGGTGTTCCTAAAGAGCCCAAGCAATTTTAATCTACCCTGGTTTTCTTTTATTTCTCCCAGTCTTGCTGTCCAGATTTTCCTGTAGAAATGGAGCAATAGGGTTCCCTAAGATCAGCACTTATCTTGGCTTCAATGGCAGCTGTTGCTATGCTTTCAGTACTTCTGTTTCCCAAGTGTTGCCACTACATGGTAAATACCAGCCTTGTGTGGTCTGGACTGGCCAAATGTTAAGACCTACCACGAGCTTCCTCCCAGGCAGTGAAGCACCCCTGCCCTGAAGTCACTGTCTGCTGCAAGCTTCCTTGTGATCTTGGAGCTGGAGTGCTGTGGATCTGGTCTTAACCCTTCTCAGTTGAGCAGGCTGAGGGAGTGTGCTTCTGGCATTAGAATAGCAAAAGGCAGCTGATGGCTTGGCTTTTCAATTACAGAAACTATAGAAATACAGTGCAAGGTTAGTAATGTGCTGCAAGAAAACGTGTTAACTAAAATGCTTATCCTTAATTGTGTAGATCCTGTCATTCTTTAGCTATCAGTCCTTTCATCTGGAGAAGCCAAGAAGGGAGAACTTTTCAATTTAGAATAGACTTACTTGCCAACATCTTAAAGTTGAAACTCTCACTTCATTTCTTTGTTCCCTACGTATTTCCTCTCCAGCCTCCTCACTGTACTAGGGTCATCTCGGGATGGAAGTAGGTAACTCCTATTTTAATGTGTTAGCCCTGTGAATATATAAAAGGAAGCACTTATTTAAGCAGAAATAACTCAAAAGTTACCCAGGCTTTATCTACCACCCCATCTTTAGAAAATAACTTTATACTTTTTGTTTCCTTTTGCTCTAATCTCACTGAGCTTTTTCATCTCTGCTGTTTTCTGGATTCCTTAGTGTCCTTGCATATTGCTACTTACATTTTAGTGTGAAAGAGGTCTGTAAGACTCATATCAATCATGTGATTGATGCTACCTTATGCTAGGAACACCTGGAAAGCTAGCAGCTTATGCTGGGAAAACAGTGGGGTTTGGTATGAGAGCAGCCCCTCCCAAATTCGGTGTTCTGTGGCCTGGTCCAAATCAGAGCAAAGAAAATGGTTGGACAGCTGCAGTCATACGTCAAATATTTAGACAGGGGCTTTTATCTTTGTAGTGCTTTGGGCCCTCTGCTTTCAGATGTGAGTGATTCAAAGTACTGTTTGTGAGCTACGCAACGAGCTGCTCCTTTTTGCTGGCATCCAAGCAATAAAAATAGTTCATACTTGGTTTCCTAAAGTATTACTGCAAATAAGTATGAAACAGGGTGCAGAAAAATATACACCAGTCTGTCAAAATGCTATGAGGCTTATGTTTGTAGGGAGACTGTTCTGGAGAAGGCTAATGGTAAGAAAATGAGTTTTTAATCTGATGATAAAATGCAGTACAGCAGTCCTCTGTCACAGTTCCAAGAACACAGCTGATGCACAGAATATACATGGTAAACAGCTTAAAGATGGTTGAACTTGCTGAGATGAAGGGAGGTAAAACCGATACATAGTTGTCTGTCTCTTGCACCTGTCTTGTTTACTTCTTTGCACTTCTAACCATTAACTGTTTCCCTAATCTCTGCTAATTACATCCTTAATTACATTAATATGCATTTTCAAATCTTAGCAGGAGAGCCTAAATTTCATAGTGTTGAAGCAGTATTTTGAAGAGCCACCATCAAGTTCTAGGGAATCAGAGTACACTGTTCTTCTCTCCTAGACGCAAGGCTAACCTTACGTGGTGCTTTAGGGGTAAAGTACAGTAGTAGCTTTATTACGTTGTACTCTACCCTTTGCCTACGCATTAATCTGTGTAGTTTAATGACTTCTTCAAAGCTTGCTTACTGCTTCCCAGAATAAGCTGCATAACTTGGAAAAGGGACATTGTTAGGTCACTTTGGGGCCAGACTTGCAATATAATGCCTTGATTAGGAAAACACCCTTAAAGTTCTTAAAAACTTGAGCTCAAGCAGCGTAGTATAGAACTTGAAAGTAAAAATTACAAATAAGTGAGACTCGTCTATTGCCACTAGTCAGGCAGAGAAAGGCAAAAGCTATCTAAGCATGTCTTAATTCTTTTTCACTGCAGTCTGCTGTAGGAAGTGCTGGCTTTGCTGATGATAAAGGGGGCTCTGCAGCATTCAGAAGAGCTGAGCCACAGTTAGAGGGTTCTAGGCTTTAAGAACAAAGTAACCTGAGAGTGTCCCTTCAGTGAGAGAGCAGCCAGTTATCAAACTTCACTTTCTTCTTCACTGTTGATCTTAGTCTTGCTTGTGTAATGATACTTAGCATTCATCCTTTCATTAACTGATGCCTTTTCTTTCTTTCCTTTTCAGCAATACTGGAGTAATCGCTTCCTAAACAATTTTGCAGAAATGTAAGGTTGTTTTGTTGCGTGCATGTGTTTTTAGCAACACATCTACCAAAACTTCTGCATGTATCATGTGTAAAGATTCTTTGCTTCCCCTAAAACAAAACTCATTGTGTTCTCTGTGGAAGAAATGTGTGGTACCATTAGGACTTCATTATACAGATGTACAAATGTGCAATATAGGTTACCGAATTGGAAACTCTCTCCAGAGAAGTTTGGTTTCTGTGCTGCATGGAGAAGAGTTTGTTTATCCTTGAACAAGAGTCGCGGAGCTGTCAGCCAATTTTCCATATTTCTGTATGTAAAATGTCAGTTTATACAATGTACAATATCAAAATAATGCATGCCTTCGGTTGTAGACAAATCTTTCTCTGTATCGTATCATCCGAACATACTACTCTATAACAGCTTATGTACAATGCTACCCTATTTATAAAATTCATTGGAAAGACTACAGATGAATGTTGAACCGTAAGCCTCCAGTTCATAACTTTGGATTTTTTATCATGTGTGCAAATCAACCTATTTTGCACTGTAATGTAACTTATTTAAATCTAAGGCAGTAAGACAGATGTTGGTGCAATACAAAATATTGTGATGCATTTAGATAAAAAGCAACAACTGACTTGGCCAGTTACCACAACTGCATGTATGACCTTTAGAAGTTGTAAATAAGATCAGTTGTCTATTTACATGCCGGCAGTAAGAAGCATCACACCTAGTTTCATTTGTATCAGGTAAATAAATTTATTCTACAATACATACTTTGCGTGTTATTTTATGCACTTTGTTTTCTGCAGGTACATGTGTACATACTTCAGTGCTCTCTCATATTCATGCCAGGATGACACTTACTAGCACCAACACCATTGCAATCTTTCCTCCTAGAACTATGCAGATGCCAGCTGCTCTTCCAGCAGTATTGACCTCCTCGCTGGTGTGATTTCCTCTGTCCAGGGGCTTGTGTGTGTGTTTAAGGGACACTGTCAAGTACTTTGATCACTCGATTTTTTTAAAATGCTCCATTGTTTGTAAAATCCCTCTGAGAAACTTAAAATAAACATTTCTTTCCCAACTACATCTTTATTTTTTGTCCTTTTCTGTTTTCTAAATTGCCCCAACCTGAAGTAGCTGCTAGTCTCTTCCCCCTTCCACAGACCAAAGGAAGATAAACCAAATGTCATTGCTACAAAGCACGCACCACAAGTGCTTCTCTCAGTTATGGCTTAGTCCATTCCCCAAAACACAGGCTGTTCTGCCCCAAGCTCTCTGTGCAGGAGTCTGTGTTAAGCATTAGGCAAGATGAAAGCACTTCGAGGGTAAAAGCTGGATTTTCCAAGTGTCCTGTAATGCTCTGCTCCAGAGCCCACAAACAAAATTTTGTTTGGAGTAAGAGAAGGGGGAGCCTCTCTAAATATGCAACTTCAGCGAACTTCAGTAATGTGTTTAAAATTAAATGTAATGCCTCTTAACCTCCAGCCCGTGATACCAGCACGCTGCTAGCAAACAGTGTTATCCAAATGAGGTGACATGTCTGAGAGCCTTCAAACACGGCAGCGTGAAGTTTAAAAATACTAGGGTTGAATTCCACTGTTCAGCTGAACTATAAGATGGTGGAGGATGCATTAATACATAGGGCTGAACTGCTCGTGCCTGCTTCCTACTATGGTAGTGTTGTTCTAAGCAAGCTGAGCTCTGCTCCTAACCTCTGGGCTGAGGCTGTCAGAACCGAGTTCAGCACTCAGCTGTTATCTACAACTGCAGCTCTTCCCGCCGCCTTATTTATAGCCCGTCTTCAGCACACACCAACAGCACTGTCACCAGCAACGCTTCCAAGCTGGTGCACTGTGGACAGTACACCCGAAGGCAGAGGCAGGCATCCCGTTAAGGCTTTACACAGACACCTGAGCTAAATGGCTGAAGTCATTTGTCCAGAACACAGTGGAAGAAGCTGCCCCATTGGCACCTCTTCCCTTGTCATAACCTCTCGCCTTGCTTTAATCAGGAAGCAAGGAAAGAGAGGAAAAGGAGGCTCACTTCTTTCTCAACAGCAGGCAGCTAAAGTCCAGTTTCTCAGACCTATACCCTCACAGCTGTGTGAAAGTCACTCCTGCTGATCTGCTGCCCCTTTTTTCAACTTAAAGAAATACATGTCACCAGCACTGGTACCGAATGTAAAGTTTAGTGATGATACGAACTCATTGTTCAGTAAACAGCTCGTGCGCTGTCTGCATTGCTGTCACGGCGAGTTACATTCCACGGAAGGTTTCAGCATTTCTGCATTCAGACAGCACCTCACTGGTGAGCAAACTGAGACCAAACTCTTCACTTATTTTTAAACATTTTTTAAAATTATGATCTGCAAGATTAAGTCATAACTAGTCACCCAAATGAACTGCAAGCGGCACTTTGGAGTACAGCCATATGAAGAAAACGTGATGCTCAGTGGGTTGCTAGGTACTTGAGTGCAGGAGTATGTGGTAAGAGATGCTGAGATAAACAGCTTCATCTTCCCCCTCCTCCTCCTCTCACTGCAAACCCCTGCTCTGAAGCATTGCATGGATGAGCCCACTGACAGCCACAGGGGAAGAAAACAGTTCCCCATAGCTCAAGTTATTAGGCGTTCTATTACATCAAACTCTAAATACCGAGGGCAGAAAATAGCCCTGTTTTTACACCAAGGTGAATTTGTCTACGATTAGAACCCACGTCCACCCCCAGGAGGGTGGGCAAGAAACGAGAAAAGCCTGTGGGGGAGGAGATGGCAAATTCACTTTGCAACCTCAGCTAGGAAAAAGCCACAGAAGAAAGACCAGCACTCCACCCTCTGCTCAGGCTGTAGAGCTCTGAGCAGCTGAAGCGTTCTTCTAAAATATTTAATCCCAACAATTTAACCATGTGGAAGTGCAGACAAGTCTTCGGTCATCAGTTGAGCAGGCTCAGGCTATTTGCCTAATCAGGTCAGGTCCCTGTTATTTCTGTCAATAGAGACAGTGGGAACTGAATCTATAAGGATTATCCCCTTATAACTGAATCTATAAGTCATCCTCCTCCCCCTCCTGGAGCTGCTGGCAGGGGACCACCTAGACCCTTCCATTTGAACGGGTGCTTTTGGGGCAGTGCCAACCTGCACATAAGCCAGACACCGGATTTTGCTGATGTCACCAACTTTAAGAGAAGAGGTAAAATTTACCAGTTTGGCTCTTCAGGCATGGCAAAGGAAAGGACTTTTAGGCCGATTTTACACATGTAGGTTCAGGAGCCCGAGGAAAGCAGCTGAGAGGCAGGGAGCTTTCAGCACCCGCAGTGTGAGCTGCCCTTCACACATCACTCGGCCCAAAGGGACTGTCCATGTCCCTGCAGACCCAGGGAGCGACTCTGAACTGTGGCCAGCCTCCAAGAGCTGCTTGGTGTGTCCTTTCAGCCTCTCTCTGAGGCAGAGAGGCTACCATAATTAACTGAAATAAAGTTCAGAAACAACAACAAACACCCAAAACCCGCTAAGTCCAGGCTGCTACAAACCCCTTGCTATTTATGCAGGTGGCAGAGTCAATTTTTCCTACAGAGGCAGGCAAAGAACACCGCTTTACTGCCACGGTAAGATAACATCAGCAGCTCACAACAATCAAGCTGCACCCAGCTCATGCCTTTGTAACCGAGTCACGCTGCTCCAGCGCACCATGATTGCAAAACACTGAGTATTTTGATCTTGAGCTTGCAGCTGCCCCGCATGCAGCGAGGCAGGACACCCCAGACAGAAGTCGTAACTTAAAAGAAGTTTCTCCTGTCACTGCCCTTTGCTATGACTTAAGCACTAATGTGGACCCTCAGTTCAGGTACGAGGCTGATCTGCACCAGGCAAACCATGGGCAGGAAAGCTCCCACCACCCCTTAACTCATCAAATGTGTGTGCTTTCCCTTCCTGGGAGAGCAACCTCACTGTCCACAGCCAGGCTGACTCGGGGCTGCCATGCCAACAACTATTCATGGTGGAGCTCTTCAGCTTTCCAGGGATTCCTGCCAAATATTCATCATCTCACCATGCTGCAACCAGCAATTCCAGTCCTGTTATGCAGTGGCTGCCTTGCTGTGGACACAGTTCACCTCTGGCTATAAGTTATGGGTACCAAATCCTGTACCATTATAAAAATCTAAGCCTCTGGTTTGTGGGCACTGTCAGTTTCTCAGGACATCCCACTGAGGGGCTTTATACCTTCAGTGAACTGATAGCACAAGAACCCAAGCCACAGCCACCCACCCGTGCTCACAAACCAGCTGTCAGGTGCTGGAAGCCTCAGCCCCAACCAGAGAGTACGGACTCATGATGGGCTGCTTTCCAAACCCCACACTGCTCTTGCTCACAGCTCCCAAACCTCTCATAGATAAAAAGAAAACCAGAAGGAAATCGCTATAGCACTGACTCAATCTCCAGTCCATCAGACAAGGCACGCAAACCACAGGTGGCCTGTCAGAAACCAAGGCCAAGTTTCCAAAGCACACAGAACCTGCTTTAACAAGTTCACCGCCTCCCAACATTACAGAACCTCCCCAAGCAGCACCACCGACATTTCTACCCACATCCCAGCATTGTGTCAACCAGATTCCACAACAAAACAGCAAAAAAGCTCTATGTGACATGCCAAAACTAGCCTGAAGAACGAATATGCACGCTGCACAGCACCAGATCTACATCAGCACACGTAACTAAACCAGAGAAAGGCTACTGCTGCTGGTGGCTGCCTACCACAGTGGGGAACAAGGCGCTCCTTCCCTTAGTCCAGGTTGAAAGACAGGGCTAATAACGGCGTTGAAGTGAAATTCAAGCACCTAAAATTGAAGTCCTGAATTCCTTTCTCAAGTTGACGCTAACCCTGGAGCACACACGCTTCCCAGGATACTTCTCTCTTCTTCTTGGAAATCACTCTAACTCCTGAAGTCGCTTTTCTGTCTCTGCTCAGAGCTGCCCTGGTGAGACCAGCTCAGCGTTTAGCTCTTCCCTACGCCTCATCACGTTCCATGTGCTCATAAGGGAAGTCTCTACCTAAACCAGAAGGGCTTTTATCTGACAGATGTACTTTGAAAGACTAACAACATCTGATCTTTCACAAAATGGAGCTGCTGACACTCTGATCTTAAAGCCTAATGGGATTAAGAGCTCCCCTCACTGCTGCACGGCAGGCAATGGTCTTTGAAGTCTTCCCCAAGACACTTCCATCTCGGTGAAAGCCCCACTGGCAGCGTCCCACCAGGCTACTTGGTTCCTCTTTTACCTGTCCCTAACAGCCCAGCGGAAAGGCAATCCTCACTGGGTTGGCACTGGGACTAGACTGGAGTTAGGAGCGGGCCGTAGGCTTTCCCCTCCCCTCAGGGCAGGGGAGGAGAACAGCCGAGTCCTGCCTCCAATAGCCAACGCTTCCCTTCATGCCATGGCTGCACACCCAGCAGCCCAGTATCCTACCCAAGGAATCCCTGTAGCAAGTTGTAAATATCTCTACACCTATTTAAGGCCAGATGATGGATGTTCCTCCTTCCACCATGTAAAGCCTCTGAACTCATGGCATGGATGGTAAATCATAGCTCAGAAGGAGATGAAACCACTCTGTTTCCTAATCACCCTTTTTGGGCAATAGAGGCGGCAGGAACAAAAGCAGAAATCAAAGCACAGCACAGGAAGGGTTAAACCCCTTTTGCAAAAACTCAAGTATTTCCAGGGCTGGAGCGTTACTGGGTGGAAGGTCCTTAAAACTTCTCCGAGCCCAGTCTTTCCATAAGGGGAGCAAACACTTGACAGAATTCTCCAGCCTTATCGAATTGGCAGAGTTTCAGTGTGACATTATCCTCTGCAGAACAGACACCGAGAGGTTAGCTGGAGCCACCTCCTTTCCTACCTGTTAAAAGCTGTCCTGGTGAGCTGAGGAAATGTTAAAGCCTGTCTCCATACCCTGCTCCTCCTCTTGTAACAGCCAGCAGCAGCGCTAGGATCCAGTAGTTAGCCAAGCCAGCTAGAACGTAGGCTAATACAAGAATTATTGTTTTTTTCAGAGTAATACCAAACTTTCCTCTCATTAGTTAAACAGATACCTGTATTCCAGGCCACGTAGGACTACCAGATCGACAGGGACAATTCAATCCATACAAACATTGCCTCCACCTCACTTTCACTATGGATCTCGGCAGGAAAACCAGAAACTGAGTTACACCATCTTCCCACTCCGTCACTGGCTAACTAGCACCCCGTCAAGTTTTAAAAGGCAAAAACGCTCCTTGGTCACAGATTGCAGCTTCTCACTGGCTTCCTGACAGACAAACATTTATCTCAAGAACCATATGGACAGCAGCTTACACAGACCAGTCTA
Organism: Mycteria americana; assembly: GCF_035582795.1. Lineage (NCBI taxonomy): Eukaryota > Metazoa > Chordata > Aves > Ciconiiformes > Ciconiidae > Mycteria > Mycteria americana. The sequence continues at coordinate 11,451,113 of NC_134377.1, forward strand.
AGGAAGATGCATATCCACAGATTGCTGTTCTTGCTCTGCTGATGTCATCATGCTTAAGTTTCCTGGAAAACTACTTAGTATTCCAAGAGGATGAAGCCAAGTTACCAGCTTCAACTCATCAAACCATACTGCACGTCAAGGAATAACACGGTATACTATACACTAAATGTTAAGAAAAAAGCAGGAACAACAAAAATTCAGGGAATTTTTAAATAGTTCCGGGAAAGTGCTGGCATCTTAATGGCCTTTATAGCAAAGCACAAGGCAACGCGTTGCCTCTCCAGCACAAGAACAGGCCCTTTTGTGCTGCCAGATCAACCCAAGCTCTTGGATCAACTGCCAATGTAAGTAGCTCACTTCTGCCAACCCAGGGAGCCCAACTGGGACATGTTCCAAATCACCGAACCCCCCATTAGCTAAGCAGAGTGTGCTGCTGCTGCCTGCCCAGCCAGCCACTTTAATTGGACTTTTTGTTCTCAGTAAATACTTAAGAAATTTCTATCAAGTCCAAGTCTCAGGACATGGGATTTTTTTCCCTGCTTCGTCCTCTAGACGAGGCTCACAGCGCTCTGGGACGCATGGCTGACAGCTGAAAAAAAGATAGCTGAAGTGTCCACAGGCAAACGTACAGAATGCAAGGTCAGTGTTCCCTGCCACGCCACGCTCTGGTCAAACACAGCCGCAGGGCAGGCAGTTCAGCAGATGGCATCTGTTGTCCTTTAAGAAGTGGTACTGTTTGTGAAAGGCCAGATACAGAAAATTCAATCCCTTTTAAAATTCGTAAGTCAGGAACCATACTGCTCTGTTAGATCCCCAAACCATCACTCTATTTGCATGCATCCGTGTTTTGATGGGATGAAAAGGAGAAAGGAGGAAAAGGAATCTGATCTCCAAACTTACAAAGCCCTTGGCCTCGCTGGGGAAGCTATTTGAAAGGGAGGCTTTCAGACTGTAAACATCCGTCAGTGACCCACTGCAGCGGAGGCTTCCCCTGCACATTCCGTACCCAGCATTACACAACCATTGAGGTTTGCAAAGTAAGCGCAAGGCTCAACACAGTAAGCGAAAATACAGACTATTCTATTTTGTTGTTGTCAACAGTGATAGACATGGACTACCTTTATATATAAATTGTTACACTGAAATTCCCCACATGAATATTTTACTCTTCCCTGAGCTGTGTTTGCACCAGAATTTTTTTTTTCTCCACCCAAGTACCCAGCCCTAGGCATCTCCCTGTCTCCTCTTTGCCGGCTTCCAAATGGCATCTTAACCAGCCCGCCGGTCCTAGGAATGCAGCAGGAATTGCAGCAGCAGTCCCCTTCTCCCCCCTTCCAGGCCAGCATTCCTCCTGCCCTGTTACCCTTCCCTCCGATATCTGGTTACTGGACCGACACAAACATGTTAATTATCACCAAGGCCTTAGGCCACAGCTCCAGCAATTCAACAACAGCTTTACATCCTTGCCACTGCTCCTCAACATGCTTAAACCAACCAACCTTTCGCAGGGCTATGAAGTGAACAGATAAAGGATTTTTTTAAAATAGTAAAAAAAAAAAAAAAGGCAGCAAAAAGGTTTGCAGAATTAAAGAGGAAAAGAAGGATGGGAGAGGAGTGGGAATATTTTGGAGGTAGGTTCAGGCATCAATTCACAGGATCACTTTTCAAACTGTCACCCTGGCAGTACAGGAACGTTAACAGGTAGGGGAATCATTCTTTAGGCCCACACTGGATCCCTTCAATGAAGAAACTACAGCAAAATCAACTGCAATGTACGTGAGTTTTGCTGGGTACTACAGAAAGTTGTATCAATTTACTGATGGGCAGTACTGAATACGCATTATCTAGAATGCGCTACTTTAAGCCCTGCCTAAGGCTGTTTAGTTTGCAATCATAGGTTTATACTGAGTTTAAGCCCACCTAAGGTCACTAAATTTAAGACCCCCAGAGACTGCACTAATTTAGATCTGTTCTTTAAAAGATATTTGGTTATGGTATATTTGTGCAAGCTGAATTACAATGGCAGACACAGCCTTTGAGATTTCCTTACAGCGGAGATCTAAGTGAGGAAATAAGGTTTGCTGAGTAAGAAATACTCCCTGCTTCTGCCTTGGATGGATCAGTTTCCGCATCACTGAGCTCCTGAAAAGCACGAGGGAAGAATCACCACACAAAAACAGGCCTAATGAGGAAGACAGTTACTGAAAGGAAAAAAAAAAAAGTCCTAGTTAATCAGAAATCTCTCTATAATCAGCAGTAACAGAAAAGGAAGAAGCACCTCAATTAGATGGAAAACACTGATATTGGCCAGCAGTCCTCAGTTTCTTCTATTACCTCTGCTTCACAATTCTTGGATTCCCAAGATTTGGAAATCAGAATTAGAAATACTGCCAATATTTCAGGTGTTATCAGCACATTACAGAATAAAGCATGGGCAAATCTCTTGCTATGGACCATGCATTATTTAGAGAATTCCTAGCCACATCACGAATGTGTGCTGCTTTTAGACTAGTAAATTAAGACTTTTAGCCCTTACCCAAGTCTACGTAAGGTTTGAAGAAATCCTGTCCCTTTGCATCACTTCTGTCTTTCCTGTCGCAAAGTAGGAAAAATTTAAAACTTACTAATGACATCTGGGATTTAAAGTCAAGGATTTCAAGCAATCACAGGCATGCCATCCCAACCCAGCCCCAGAGACTAGCACTTGCAGACGTGCCAGTGCTGTACAGTACAACTGGATGGCAACGGCTTTCTTGACTCATCTACAAATTGCTTCACTTTGGGGAGCTTACATCATGGATTTGACACAGTCTGAACTTTTTGGCTTTATGATTTTTTCTTCTAGGGTGCACAGCACATGATTAAGGGACGGAATGAGGTCAGCTGCTTATTACAGGCTAATTGTTATATTCCCTGAACTAGAATACCAGTAACTGAGTTTGAGAGTACAAGATCTCTGCAAAAGCAGAGAACACATTCTAAAATTAGAGCGCTAATGAAGGCTCATTAACAGGCAAGAAGAATCCCTCTAGAATTCTGAAGCTAGTGCTAAATATATCTATCTATATAATCTCAAATGCACTCAACATGTATGGCATCTTAAAGTTCCTTACTCACTTACTGTACAACTATTAGCAAATACTATACACAAGCTATATAACCCCAATACATCAGGTACTTACAGAGGTATTATTTGCAGGATCTGACTGAACTTTTCACTTTCAATAAGGAGCCAAGTTCTCAGAAAAACAAAGCAGCAAGGATACAACTCTATTTTGACAGCTATCTTAAGGTGTTCTTAGGTGTACCTGGACTTGTTTGCTAAAGCAGCACATAAGCACACTGATGTTTTCTTTACAGCACACTCATCTTGATGTAGTTTTAGTTTCCCATCTGTTCTAAAAGGAGAGATTATCAGATTATCTACAAACATACTACAGAATGGTTTTAGTAAAACTGTGGTTCTCTGATTTCCTGTTCTATGTGTTTCAGAGAAATGCCAGGCCAGTGGTTTCCATCTGCAATTAATGACCTATTTAAAGGAATCATTAGAATAAAATGGCTGAGCAGCTTGCAAAATATACATCACATACCTCATATACTTCTCTCATCAAAATTAAATGCGTCCTTTCTTTAGTTTAGTAACATCAAGAACTCCATTCTTTCATCCACAACAGAGGTTTGGAATACAACTAGAGAGCTAATGAAGCTACCCAACTTTCAGATGCTGAATACAATCTGACGAACTCTCAAGCGTGAGGAGAAAACAAAACAGTTTTTTTTTAAAGACAGAGATGCTTTGAATTTGCTTGTACATGTATATTTCTTTCTGTTATGAAAGACATGCAATGAGCCGAAATCTATTCACTGCATCCCACAGCAATGGTATAAACAGATTCTTCATAAAAGAACAGGATCGGGCCTCTCATCCACCAGAATGCAATTAACAAAATGTTTGCTCTAACTGAGATACAGCCATTTGGTATATTTGTTTAATGAAAGAGCAGTAACAGCTTATGCCAATTCAATCACCAAGACAGCAGCACATGCTTTTCTGTTCTTTCCATATAGTCTTCAAATACCCATAATTCAATTTGATATTTTGGAAAGTCTAAAGCCCACAAAATTCCAGACAGAACAGATACCCAGCCATTTTATTTTTTTAAATGGATGAACTATTAGAATCCTCCTTTGTAAGATGTGACATACTGAAATATTTCCAAAATAGACTATAATAGAAGTAATCTGCCTGTTCTTTTTGTTGTGCATTTTTCTAATTGATATAATGCACATCACAGAGGTGTTTTACCCTTATCTGCATTATATGTCTGCAACTAGGGGGAAGCTTGCTTTCCACGTCACGTATTTGTATCAAGTAGCCATTTTTCCTCCAACTGCTACTCAGACCTATTTTTTAGCTTGATAAAAAACAGCCTGTGTGCTGCAGCATACTTGTGGTAACAGAATAAATACAGAAGGAATTAAATTGCCTATATAAAGATAAAAATGCATGTTTTAGTGAAGAGTAAGGAAATCAGAACTGTAAGAAAAATAAGAGCAAGAAGTAATTCCTCCTCCCACACATCAAGCCCACAGAACTGAAATGGTTTCTAGATTACACAGAAGCTCACCCTTGAAATGCTGATGTTGAGAATTTCTACGTGAAGCAATGCAACTTTGCTTCAAAAGGTGAGGGAAAACACATGGATTCAAGTATTACCTGACAAAAACATGAAGTATATAAACATGGCAAAAACAAGACAGTATGTGTATTTGCATAATTTAACATTTCTACAGCAATGCAAGTGAAGAGGCATGAATTCTTTTTCTATCATTTTAGAAGTCAGTGCTGGATACAGAATGTGAAGTGCTTTGAGTCACCGCTGTAAAACCTTTTAGTAACATACTGAAATAAAACTAAACTGCATTTAAAAATAAATGTTCATGTACGGACTTTAAGTGATTACAGGGTTTAGTAAGGATTGAGGAAATGACTGTAATTCCCCAACACTGGCTCAATTCTGTACACATAGAAATCAGTCAGCTACAAAAGTGTCCTGTAAGTCAAAGTTGTCTAGCGTACCAAACTCCTCCTTTACAGCACATGTAATGCCTTCTAAAAAGACAAATTAATTCAACAAACACAGCAAGAGAAAAGTGCTGCTTTCAGCCACACCCAAGCAACTCCTCCAGACTTCAACAGGAATGTGAGCCCAAATGGTAGCATACAAACAAGAGAGTAAGACCTCTTCCACAAAGGAGTACAAACCACTGTATTTACAAATCGATCAAGCACACTTAGCCCTGGACAGAATTTAGACATTGTTTTCATCATAAACAACAGGCTTATTACATACTTCAGATTCCAATGCTTTCAGTTTTAGCAGGAATTTTTTGAAATGAATGTTGCAAATAACCTCCAATACAGTTAGTCCCTTACACTTAATAAATAAGCATCATCAAGAATCTTCATGGCATTGAGATGCATAGAACTATTAAATGGTTTCAGAGTCTATTTAAAAAAAAAAAAAAAAAAGAAAAAAAAAGTCCTTTGTTACTGCAAAAATCATAGTTTGTGTTCTTCAAAAAATGGCCCTAGTGGTATGTTCAAGTGCCAAAACAAGCAGCAGGATGAGAGGCCACTACTGCATGCCAAACCACTGTTCTTGATCTGCCCACTGAGCTGCTTCACTGTCACTGCCTTCCAAGTCCCCCTCTTCTCCACTTCCCTCCATATCATCCACATCTTCTTCCTGGGTTGCATCTGTTGGACTTTCCTCTTTTTCCATTTTCTGCATTCCTTCTAGTGACTTCTGATCATTTGGATCCAAACTGAGGAAAGTAAGATAAAGAAAGCATTGTCCTAAAACTTTTTTTTTCCTTTGTATTTGTGACGTTATTGTAAAGAAAAAATAAAAAATAAAAATCTCATCTTGCTGTCAGCACTTCTTTAATATCATCAAGAAGTTCAGTTTAGTAGATGGTGCAACTTCACCTCAGGCTGGCCCATAACACTGAGTATTAAATCTTTATATAAACCAATGTTGATCCCAAAGAACGTGCTTATCTAAACACCACACTCTTCCAGAAACTTAGTCAAGTCTTCCAGACAATACTAATTATAAAGTAACACGAAAGCAGTAAAAATTTAAATGACTGTGACTAAATATATTATATGCAAGCAAAAACCAGCTGACCCATTTAAGCTATTTAACATAATGTGCTAGATTTGAGGCAAACTTAACTTGTTGAAATCAAAACTTGGTAACATTTAACATGGTAACACCCTAAAATAACATTTACGTTATGTTAAATTGTATCACACTATTTAAATTTACTTAATAGCTCATTTTTATATAGCACCTTCTAGTCTAAAGGAATGAATCTTAAGGTGCCTGACTATATAATAACTAGTAACTATAAATAAATCCATGCCTTAAACCTTTCATTAGTCAAGGAATTGCATGCCTAGTGACATGTTTAGCATTAATGCAGTCCCTAAATTTTGCACATCTCAGTTCAAAGCCTTATGACCAACTAATTCATTAATAGGATATCATTTGTATGTTTTTGTTTGTTTTAAGGGAGAATGATATAAAGCTACCTCTGATGCACGTCCTAATCAATTAGTGGCTCAACTTTTTACTTAGTCAAGTTGATTATTGGTTCTTATAAACACACTGCTATCTCAGAGTCTCTGCTTTACCTTAGGGCAATACTGTACTGGTCCATTGCTTCCTGATACTCATTGACAGCCACAAGAAAGTCTCCCAGTATTCGGTGCAGAACACAGTCACTCTGATTAGCCAGCGCGTTCCTCAGCAAAGCAATTCCATCTTCATACTTTTGTTCTCTACCTGTTTATATGCAAAACTACAGTTTTAATTAATAGTTTAGATAAATCTATAAAAAGTCAGAGTGTACACAGAGTCATCACAACACAAGACTATTCCTTCCTTCAGAACTGTCATGGGGGATAGTAGTGATATACTTTTTGCAAGATTAACTCTAAACAATGGCTTTTTGTTGCAGTAACTGCTACACTCACCATTACATCTACTTGGAAGTCAAAACATTTTGTTTGCAATTGTTTTAAGTGCTGGTGTAATATCAGTTGCTAGATGCAATTAATTCCTGTGATTTTTCCTTCAGGATAGAACTGATAAATCCCTGGGCTGTAACATCACTGTCACATTCTTCACATCGATGAGGCTGCAGAACACTCTTCACGTAAACCAGTACGCTTTAAATAAATTGACATGGGAAAAAAAAGGAACTTACTAAGAAGTTCTGCTTTCTTTACCACAGCTTTAATGTAATCAGGTCTTTGCGTTAGCGCTTTGTCCAGTAATGTTTTTGCTTTTTCCTGCGTGACTGGGTCTTCAAGACAGACTGTTGCTAACAGAGTGAGTGTCTGTGCATTTGCTCCCAGAGTTTTATACACATTATTTGCCATAACCATAGCTTCACGGATACTGTTGGATGCTAGGTAACACTCGATGAGACCTGATGATATAAAAAGGAAAACATTTCCATTTTTGAGTTAGCACTACAGACACTCATCCCTCCTCAATTATTTTCACTTAGTAGCACTCAGACTCCAAACAACTAACACTCCAATAAGCAAATACAAATCACAATAGAGAAAGTGACTCTACATTTTAACATATCCATTCTACAGATAATTTACTTCATCACTTTTATTTATGGGCAGGTACTAAAAAAAAAAAAAAAAAGCCTAAGACTAAGTACACCTAATCTAAAATTTTTGTCCAATTCCAGTACTGAGATATTAGTACTTCACCTGTACTCTTCACAACTCACTATTTACTTGAAGCTGCTGTTGAGATCAACAAGATTTAAAGAAATATGACAAAACAAAGCTCCCAGTGGAACTAACCATAGAGTTAACATCATCATCCAAAAGTGATCTGCTCAGAACACCCAAGTCTGTCTACATCCAGGTTAAACAAAACAAAAAAACAACAAAAATGCCCTGTTTAAAAATCATTCTTACAAATACATGCATTCTCATCTGACCGCTTCTACCAGAGCTTTCTAGGTTTTTGGGTAATAATCATTGACTTACTAGAAAGTCAGCAGGAGGAAAGAACTCCTATCTATTCCCTTGCCTAATCATCATCATCATGACACCAGCTTTCACACCAAACCAATACTGTACAGGTGAGTAGCTTCACTTCACTCACCTTCATAGCAATCCAGCCTGCACGGTGCAAGACGTATTGCTTCACGAAAGTGTATAATTGCTTCCTGTACTCGGCCCATATTCCTGAGAGCAGCTCCTTTCAGCAGGAGAGCCTGAACACTGTTACTATTAAGCTGGATAGCTTTGGCTCCTAAGTATAAGGCACGAGAGTATCGTTTACTGTAGAAACTATGACACCTACGGAGAGACAAGAGGGATTGTAAACATGTACTGCCTGTGGTGCCTGTGCATGTTCATAGAGGCTTAAAAGCAGGAAAAAGAAGAGGAAAAAGAGGGGGAGAAGGGGGGGGGGGGGGGAGAGGAAGAGGAAGAGGATTACAGGCAACTGTTGAACTTCTTGCCTTTGAAGTTAAGAATGTATGTTCAGGAAAAAAACACTCTTCAGGAGTTTAAAAAAAAAAAAGCAGTATGAATATTAACTGTTACAGCTATTTAATATATTGTTGTTATTGCACAGGTGCGGTAACTCTAATAGGTTTAAACATACAGAAAACAACCAAAATAGATATTTATGGATAGCTAATTTAAGTTACCCCAAGAACAGAATAGATAGGATAGAAAAGTACCTTCTGAAGAAAAAAGCTGAATTCACTGTATCAACTGTAATCCACTGCCTGTAGCAAATCGAGAGTGGAGGTAAGAAAGGAAAGAAAACAACTTACCCAGATACCACCCAGGGTTCCGCATGTTGATCAGAAATATTGAAGAGACGGCAGCCCAAGTTCTCCACGTCCTCTAGTCGACCTTCACGTGCCAATAAATAACCATATACATCCATTCCTAAAGTGAAGCATTTGAAGATCAATCATCAAGAAATGGCAAGTTCATTCACAACAAGAAAAAACAAAAACAAAACCACAAACACCTACGTTAAACTGTGCAACTACCAGTAACTGTTCAAGATACACAGCTTCTGAATGTAAATTCTGAATTGAAATCCTGGTACAACAATATACAATATTCCACTGCATGCTTGATTGCACGTAACTGCTACTCTAATGTCACTCATCAGATCATTACACTACGTAAACTTTCTTTTAAGATTTACTCACCTTTTATTAGGTAAGGATCCAGCATTTGTGCTTGTTCAAATTTTAGAATAGAGTTTTTATTATCTCCGGCTCTGAAATACAAGTCTGCTAAGCTCCCCAGTAAGTCTACGTTATCCCTCAGCAATGACTTTTTCTCTAAAGAGCTTTAAGAGAAATAAAAATGCCTGTTATTTATATAATGCCATTTTAAACATATATGAATATTAATATATTATTTGATTATATCACGCTCTTTGAACTCTTACCAAATGGTATTTATTGCTCTTGTGTTATCTCCAGTATGCACAAAAGCATATGCCTTGATCCACACTGAAAGCCAATCCAAGTTAGGAATACTCTGAATTATGTTGATTGTCATAGAGGCCACTTCTGCACCTTTCACCGACAGCGAAAGCAAGCCTATTCAGAATGGTATATACATCAATTTCAGCCACATAAACTGCTTTTAATACAAATTAATTGTCTGAAGACCAGAAACTCCATCCCTTGACAAGCATAAACAAGCAGCTTGTTACAATGCTTTTTATAATTTGCATAATATAGGCATTACACATTACATGCAAATGCAAGACCGTTACCTAGTCCCAAGCATAATTCAAATTATAATACTGTTTAATACTGAAATACTAACGGTGTACAGACACCTACCTAGTATGGCATCAAGTGCTAAAGGGCACTGCCTTAGTACTTCTTTGTAGCTCGTAACAGATGAGCGTTCTTGACCTGCTTTCTTGTATAGATTTGCCAACATCATGTTGATCTACAAGCAATAGAAATGTTGGTAGAGTCAAGTATGAGAAAGGAGAAAGCCTCAGTAAGAAAAGGTCACAACTTTGTCTTCAAGCACGCCTGCCTCGCTCCCTCCTGTTCTGGGCAGAAGACAAAATTACCTGCTCTTCTTCCCAGAACACTACAACCTACCATACAGTATAAAAAGAAAATTGTTGCTTCTTTCTGAGTCCAAAGATAAAATTTACATTCTTTTGTATTTGCATAGTGCATCTCGAAATCTCAGTGTTTTGCATATAAGAAGTCAAAAGATGGGCAAGCGTTTACTTATGATGCCAAGAAGGAACTGTATATCCATTACATTAGCCTTCTTTCAGTTGATATCTCCATTATCAATGGAAGTCTGTGAGAGAATTAGCTTAGGAAGGCAGAGAAAGTTTCCATTTAGCTTCTGAATGAAGTCACGATTGATAAAAGAACATAAATTATTTGAGCTCTACACAACAGAAGTAGCTGGTTTCTGCTACAACAGTGTGTATAGGTAAAAAGTTTGCTTTTCTCAATCTTTTCTTCTTTTTCTGTTCTGTAACTTGGTCTTTAAAAAGAACACTTTGACGTTACCAGAGTCTAAGTCACATACACTGTTAGCACAATACAGGAATACTGTTAACATAAAACATAGCTGATTGACCTGATGTGTTAATCTTCTAAGCCCTTATGACATAACAGAGCCAGCAAGCAAAAACTCAACATATTTGGCACCGCAGACCACAACAGGATCTAAATATTTAATATTATCTAAACTGTTATTAAAAGATTGAAAGGATGAAAAGATTTTAAAAGATGGAGCACTGGCATTCCTTCTACTTGCCAAAGTCTTCAGCCTTTCAAGGATCTTACATTGCTCAAACTATACAGGAAGACATGAAGTGCCATTCCATACACATTCTGGGTTCAAGAATGTATTAAAACACTTGCTCAGTTTGGGCAATCACAATTTAGCAAGTTATGTTGACTGGCTAATAGTGAAAACACCACAGAACAGTCAACCTTGTGAGACAACTAGGCTACAAGTCTCTCCTTCAGCTCTAGCAGGTGACAGCATGCCTTTCCTGTCCAGTGATACATAGCTCTTCCACAGAGACTAGGACTCTGCTTTGTGGTTATAGCCAGGCAAAGTATATTAATGTAAACAATTGCTTTGGCTTTCACATTTACATGTTTGACTCAGAACTGCAGAAAATTATTCAGTCAGGTATCTGGTAATCGGTTACTAACTTGCAGTAACTCTGCTGTTTGCATTTGCATACATTTTTCTCCTGGTAGATGTGATCCATACTGCTTTTGTTGAGATCATCCATTATTCTTTGCCCTGTGAAAACTATTCAAGATAACATACAAAGAAGAACTATCGAATGGATGATACATATTCCAAGCCTTATGTATAGATATACAAATACTTTACAAACTTCTAGAATTAAAAAAACCCCAGTGTTTCTTCATCCTTGTACACAAGCAAAATTCTGTATTTGCCATGTGCAGTACTAAAGAGTTAACCAGGTAATTCACACAAATGAATAAAGATGCACACAAACATTTAACTCTTTTCACTTTTTTTGAATTCTTTCTAACAGAGGGAATGCAAAATTTGTCTGATTTTAAAGAAAAGAGGCCAAATAAACTAAGCTAATTTAAACATTAGGAAGTGTTTCCAAACAACATTTAACTAATACAAAAGCAAATACCAAGACACAATGACATTATACCTATAGGCTACATTCTTTTTTGACCAGATACCAGCCTATAGATTCAAGATACGCTGACCAAGGACTTGTGACAAAAGTCTGCCAGAACTAACCTTTGGGGTCCTCTGTCTGGAAGGAATCCCATCAAGAATAGCAATGGCATCTTTATCTTGCTTCAGCATTGTATAACATTCAGCCATTTTATATTTGACTTCAATTTCAGATGGTAAACACTGAAATAAAAAACAAACATTAAAGTACAATGCTGTTTTAGTCAAGTAAAAAAACTGAATAAGATTTCCTCATTAAATGCTTACACTATGTTGAAAAAATCTCGTGCAACAAAGTTAATGCAACCTACTTCTAGCTCATATCACTCCTTTCTTCAAATGAAAAGCATGAACTACACATACAAAAAAATCTCATGTTCAAGACCATATTAAGTTTTGCATTAGAAAACGCCACACTGACATTTTCAAAATTAATTAGCCTTAAATGTCAGGTTTATTTGACATGACAAATCCACAATCTAATGCTATAATATTAAGTCAGCAACATTAATTGTAAGGGGGAACATGATCATTTTATGCAGCACATTAGTCAATTTTTAAATACCTGGCTTTGGGGAGTTGATGCAGCATTCCCAGTAGAAGGTCTTACTTTTGAAGTTTTACTTAATGCTTTTTTCTGCTGCAAGGCCATTGTATACTTACTTACAGCATTTCTATATTCTTTATCATGGAAGAGAGAGTCTGCATGATATACAAGGAGCTGGTATTTCTGAGATGGTGAAAACAGTTCCCTAGAAGAAACACAAACAGAAAGGCTGAGATCAGCTAACTGCCTAAGAACGAAAACCTTACAGATCCAAAGTATTTGCAGCTTTGGTTTGTCTGGCTTCAACTTCCAACTGCTACTGCTTCTTTACTACATTGGAAGGGCCCTTGGGTAACAGGTGCTGCCTCTTCACAAAGGGATTATCTCGCTAATTTCTTTTATCTTTATACAAACAAATGTAACAGCCACTCCTGACACCTCATCAGTAACAACAGCTTATGTTTAGCAGCTTTGCCACTGCTTTCCATAATGGAGCAGTCCCCATAACAAATCACGTTGTCAACATAATGGACCCAAGCTTACAAGGCAACCCAGCTCCTTGTACAGCTATCCTGGTCCTAATCCACATGTTCCAACATTTTACAACCCCCCTTACAACACTTCCAGTATGTTTGCAGAAGTGTTGCAGAGTTAGCGTTTGATAATGGGATTTTCGCTTCAATTAGTACCTCAAAACCCATCCAAAATGTAAAATGATATCTTACAGGGAAGTCTTGAAAAATAAAGGGGATCACTTGAGTCAGGGGAAGAGCCGTGACCTACACAGGGCACCCCTAGAAGGAGAAATCGCTCCACCTCTACCAGGACACTCATGTTGTACCGCGTACCCCAAAGGGTACCGGCTGCGCTGCTCATGCCGAACCCCAGGCAGAGAGGCGCGCTGACAGAGCCGGGCTCCATCCCTTGCAGGGCCGGGGACAGGAGCACGGCGCCCGCACCACACAGCCCAGCGGGAGGGACAGCTCTAAAAGCGAGCCTGCCTCCTTCCCTGCTCATCAGACACCCCCCGCCACCCTGCGGGGTCCCGCCTGGCCTCTCCCTCGGCACCACCGGTCCTGTCAGCCCGCAGCCACCCGGCGCGCCCTCTCGCGGGAGGGCCACTCACGGGTTATTGCCGCTCATCGTGAGGAGAAGCCCGCTGAGGAGCCGCACGTTAGAGTGAAGCCCGGCGGACGCCATCTCTCGGACGTGCTCCACCACACTCATGCTGGCGGCGGAAAGGCGCGGAGCGGAAGGGACACACGGCAAAGAGTCAGACAAGGCCACCACCGCCGCCCGCCGGTACTCCAAAATGGCGCCACCGAGGGGGCCTCGCCCGCCGCCGCCTGCAGGCACCCGCGACACTGCCTTCATGGCGGAGGCGCGGCCCGACAGGCGTGCGGAAGGGCAGCCCGGGGCGGTGCGCGCCGTGCCAGGCCCCCGGCAGCCCCGCGCCTGCGCAGTGGCGGGGCGGGACGTGACGTGACGGGTGTTGCTCAGCGGTGGGGGAGCGGCGCGGCGTTAGGGAAGCGGTAGTTCCTTAGGCAGGGTTGGCGGAGTCCATTCTCGGCTCAGTATCGTTTTGTGGGAGAGACACACTCCCTGCGTCTGCACGGCTCTTGAGTCTGGCCCTTTTTCTTCTGAGAATATTACCTGCTGGTTGCGGCAGCTAAATGTGACAGAGGTCTCGGAGATAATGAAGCTGCTGCCTATAAAAATAGGTAACTGAGGAGAAAGACCTTTCAAAACCTAGATTTCTTCTGGGCCAGAACCAGGGGAAACGCCTCACTAGGGCTACCGTTAACTACAAGGCAGAGACTGAAAGGAGAGCTGAATCATAAACTGTATTTTTCCCCCTTTATTACAAAAAGAATGCAAAACATGGCTACTCTTCCATTAGTACTACTACAAACTATATCAGTGGGAGCTTTCAGTTTGAACATGCCATCACTGCTGTCTGGAGAGGAATACACCTCTCAACAGACAAACAGGCCAAGCAGCAAAACGTTACTGGCACTGGACTTCAGATCGAGTAACGCAGAAAGTGTGGTGGTGCTGTATGGTGACAGCAAAACAAGTATTGCCACGAAGGAAAGGGACAACTCGGAATAAACTGAACTTGGATTTGCGGTTCTTCAGGAAGCCATCTGACTGATCAAAACAGTCACAATTGTTGCCCGTATCGTGTGACGGTTGCGTTGGACTGAATCTGCCATCACAAAGGCAGCCTTAGACTAAGCTGAATATAATCTGCCTGTGTTACCCTTTGAAGGCATTTTAGTACAATGGAGCACTGCTCTGTGGAGGCAGACCTGCTAAATAACCAGGTACATTGCTGCGAACTACAGCCCCTGTATTAATCCCCTCTTTTCAGTGGGAATGATTCACTTCCTACTGATAACCATTATGCAATAATGATGGTCGTTTCACAAAAAACCAAAACCCTGATTTCTTTGAAGGCTATCCATAAGACCTAAAGCAGTTGCCATATTAATTACAAGCGGTTTATTCAAAACAAGGTAAAAATCACTTCACTTGACAACACAGCATGAGAGGTACGTTTTCTGTGGACATATGATACTGAGACTCTAGCCAGTAGAGCAATTACACAGCTCCCCCTGCCCCACAGGCAAGCCCATTTCTTCTCTTAAATATAAGCCCTGTTTTAAATGCTAGCTGTAGCCACTGATAATAAAGCAGCTTGCATCTGCAACTGTGTGTTAGAAATCACTTATTAAGCACCAGCTTAATAATATTTGCTTACACAAATTATCTTTTTGCTCTCCCTCCCTCTATCCCTCATTGACTGGTTTGTGGGTTTTTTTTTTTCTTCATAAGCACTTAATTCTTCCTTGGTACAAAATGTATCCAAAACAAAGGCAAAATACTTTATACACCTTGCTGTGGAAATGTTCAATGTTGTTGTACTTTGCTTCTTCACTGCCCAGGACCTGACAGACTCTTGTTCATGAACTGTCTCTTCACAAAGCAGATCCACCACTGCAGAAGGAAGTACAAAGAAAATATGCAAAAGCAGTTTCCATGCGATAAACAAAATAACAACTTCAAAGTATCCAACCTCTGACAAATAACAAATGTTAAGGCTCCAGTTTTGCACATTGAGTTTTCCACACTGGTTTCTACTGGAATTTAGAACAGGAGGACAGGAGTGGACCCAATGAATTTATAATGTAGGACTCTGAATTAAAGCAGGACATTCTACTTTCTATTATTTCTATTTTTTTTTACTGTTTATTCCAATATATTTATTCCAATATAATTATAAACAAGAGATGCATCAGAAAGCTATGACTTTGAAACTAAATTAGCCTAAACAATTTCAATATTAAATGCAGTCACATTTGCACATGAAACATATGAACAGTCAGGAGGTAATTCATGCATTGATTAGCTATTTTTTTTAATCTGGATATGAGGCAAAATGGTCTACTTCAAAGAAGCTATGAAATCAGAACCGCGCGGGAAGGTAAACAGCATCTCTCGTGCCTGTGAATTTCCATTTGAAAACCTAGCCAACAGCAGACATGCAATACTTTGAAGAGTTGAACCAGACACCACTTGTTACTGCCCTGCTTTTTAAAGTAACCCAGATTGGCATTCACTGTCGTACCACATTACAGATTAAATTCATTGATAACTTGCAGCCTGCTATTTCACTAGCCTTGTAAAACCAGGGAAGCTTGCGCCAAAGTTACCCACATCTGATCCCTCACCCCATCATCTCACTTCTCTCCACACACTTCTGAAAAAACACACCAAACCTCTCATTAAATCTGTGATGATCGCACTAAACTCTTACCTTACTAGGCTTGTCGCTTTGAGGATCAAATACTTTTTCACAAAGGCGAAGACCAGTTTCTTGCCTCAGCTGCTGCAGGTAGGCCCTCATCACCTCTGAAACAGCACAGGAAAAAACAGTGTAAACTGAGGCAGCACCAAGCCAAACTGAATTTAACAGGGAAGCATCAGAGATCACTGCTTAAAGCAGAAAGTGAGTTTTCACATATGCAGGTACTCGTCGGCCGGCTGAGTTGGTTTGCTCAATTTACAGACATAGTTGGGATTTTTACGATACTTGTACCAGTAAAAAGGATCATCCAAACTTGTCTTCTTCTCTCATTTACCTTTACTCATTATCATGGGTTTCCTGTTCTGCCAGTGCAGCAGTTGGCTTGGGTGCCATTACAGGGTTTAGCTAGTGATTATGTTGATGCAAAAGGCAGATTCAGACTCCTATTAATCCAGGGGAGTCACTGGCCCCCCTGAGGTCAGAAAAATCCAGCTTCTGCTGCCCTCAGAAGACAGAACTGCAGATTTAGAAGATTCAGTTTTAAAGGTTTTAAAGGTTTTAAAGGTAAAAATTTAAAAATTTTTAAAATTTTTCTAGTTGCAGTCACAAAAATGCAGCTGGTAAAGTATGAGCCCAAGGAAGCCTTCAGAGCTGGATTAGCCTTACCTTCCTCCTGCTTGTTGGCAGGTTTGGCATAAATGGCATTAAGCGGAAAGCCAGGCTCCCCAGGGATTGGGAAGTTAGTGATTCCTAGTGTGTACATTTCTTTCTCTCCTTGGCCTTTGGAGTTACACTGGAAGAACCAGGCAAACAATGGATTAATAGTTATAAACAAAAGCTGATGGAGCATTACACCAAAATATTTTACCAATCTCTAACACAGAAAAACTCATCAAGAATAGCAATACGCCTCTTTGGAGATCCATAACCACAGAATATCTGTGGCTCTGACAACTGGGACTGGGCTGAACAGGATTTGTGCCACTATAAGAGAATATCAGCAAACCCCTTCCCAAGTACAATCCCCAGAACAGACTCAGTTTCCCTCCTGCACAGAAATTCACTTTTCTTACCTTTTGCAGCTTTTTCAAGCACTCAGAAATGTAGAGGGTTACGTAGATCAGCGTTCTGTCAGCCTCGTTCTGCAAAACACGAGCAAGCACAGAGCCCAGCCACTCTTAGATTAAGGGAGACTTTATGGAACTGATAAAAGTTTGAAACAGGAATGAGTTCAAGCCATTTTGGCCTACAATTTCCCCATGAGAGAGGGACTTGCAATTCATGACATTTATCCAACATTAAAAATTAAGTGGAAGGAAGGGCAGTTTTTGTTATCTAGTAGAATTGTTTCATTGAAAATAAATTTATATTCACAGCACCAACCCTCCAAAGAACTACTATATGCATAGTGTCTCAAAAAATTACCTTAATTTCATAATTTTTGAAGAAAACATTAGCTTTGAAGTAGTAGATGGCTTCATCTATAATATCTGTGTCCTTAGCTGACAAACAAGAAATACAGAGTTAAACAGTGCACCATTATAGTACATTTGCTCATAACTTTTACTCACTGAAATACATAAGTAAGGATTATTGCAAAGGCAAAACCTTGGTATTTACAAAAAGCAGAAGACAGCACTATGTAACAGAAAACAGTCGTTGCCGTGTGAAACACCGGTGAGCTCAGACTAATATTTAAGCTTCCTACTCTTAGCAGAAGCTTTCACTCCCTTCCTTCTCCTCCCCCTATGATTTCTCACTTCACAAACGGCAGCAATTCAGCAGTTCCCCACTTTTCTACCAGTCGAGTAACTCACCAGAGTTTTAACGTAAAAGTCTTCTCAGGACACAAAAATGTTTTTGGAGAAAGCATAACAACACAATCACACAAATTCCACTATCCTCTTCAAAAAAGGGGGGGAGCAGAACACATAGTGGCAAGCTTACTTGTGACTTTCACCTGCTTCTGCTACCATCTGAGACTGCTTAAATCCTTTATATTTCCTTTCTCAAACTGAACCACCACACTACTGGGGGTATCATGGCTGGGAAGTGCTACTTCACGTGCTGAAGGGGAATCCGTACCAGGCTACCTGTGGACCCTGTTGGGATGCCTGTTTCAATTTTTTCATTTAAATTCATTTCAATTTTTGAAGCTCCCTACCCTAAAGTGCTGCCTATCCTACTCCTCGTCCTTCAGAGCAGCTGAGCGTCTTCAGCCACAGCCCTAAAGCGTAAGTTCTCTGTAGCTAAACCTCCACTTCCTCTGACAGCAGAGGGGTCACACCATCACGTCCTCCTGAAAACCTACTGAAGAGCACAGTGAGATGCAGGAGGAAGCACAAGAATAGTAACCGTAAGCTTTAATTACTGAAAGAACTGATTTAAGCACAGTGCATATTTATCTGTGCATAATTATTTTCTATGATTTGCACAACTTAAGTATTTGAAAACTTTTTTCCTCCCCTATAAACTGCAAAGCACTCCATTTCCAACCTATGAGTCCTCTCGTCACTCTTGCTAGGGCTGGCTTGGAGCAAACCGTGAGATGATGATAAGCTATACGCAGGCAGGTTTTCAGAGATTATTATAAACTTACTTTCCCGAGGCGCTGGGCCTTTGAATTGGCTTCTGATGGGTAACAGCGCCATGTTCCCAATTAGCTTGGTGTCCGAGTCCATTAAAGTTGAGTGGTAAGCCTACAGACGGGGCGGGAAGGCTGGTTATTAATGCTACTGAAAACAGGCATTTCCGTGTCCGATCACATCCCCCACGTCTTCATCAAATAGGAGTCAGAGTCTAGTTCATTGCACAAACAATTGCTATCTTCTAACTAGGCCCAGATCTCAGCGCCATTCTGGTGAAGACCATGAAAGCATCATCACCGGCACCATTTACGGTTGCAGTGGTGGGAGACAGGATAAAGTTGGTACGGCTGGTCTGCATGTGTTGCTTCATCCCCAGGCTGCCTAACCCCATTCTGCACAGCACCAGGGGGTAACGGCCCTACTCTCCTGCCTACGTATGGGGTATTGCATAGTTAATTGAAAGTTAGTTGGTCATTACAAAAAAATTGTATTTTATTTCCACGTCTAGCTAATACTAGATAATAATAAATACAGTCAGGCTTAACACATACTCACACACTCAAAAAAGAAAGACCTTTCTGTGCACTCTAAAACTGGTCTGAGTAAAACAAACCCAAACCTTTCTGCATATGACAGATTCTTCCTGGGAAACTGATTTTTAACAGCTGATGAGTTTAGTTTTAGGCACTTTCCAAACATTCCCACCGTGCTGTGCCAGGCCAGCGGGAAGCCTTCACCTCCTCCCAGCCGAGGCTTTGCGGAGGGGAGAGGCGGATGCAACTCGGGGGGTAAGCATCGCCTAGTAGAAAAGCAGTTTATTTCAACCTGAGGAAGGTGGCGTGAAGAAAACCAGGGCAAAGCACAGCTTTGACCAGCTCTCCCTCGCTGGAGCCGGGGGCTGCACCCCTCCCGGCTGCGGGTGGATGCCCGGCAGGAGGAGGAGGAAGAGGAAGAGGGCGCTGGCCTTGCAGCAGCCTCCCATAAACAGCAATGTCCTGCTCTCAGCAGGGCTCCCCGCAGCTGCAGCCCCTTTTCTCCCCCAGGCAGCTGCCCACGGCCAGACCCCGGCAGCAGAGCCCCTCTCCCCCGGCCCGGGGTCGCGCCCGCCCTCCCCGGCCTGGGCCGCTCTGCCCCAAGCCCTCCTGCCCTCTCTCCCCGCCATCAGGGGCTGGCCAAGCGGCGGGTGCGAAGCCCCCTCACCGGCATCTCGAAGGGCAGCACGCAGTTCGGCGGGGCCGGGCAGGAGGGGAGCAGAGAGGAGCCTGGCAGCAAACCTTCCTCCTCCGCCTGCGCTGCAGGAAATGAGGCAGCAGAGGCGGTGCGAGGAGGGGAAGCCGGCGCCGAGGCCTGCGGCGTGCACCGCCCCGAGAGGCACCGCTCCTGCGGCAGCACTGCCAGCACGGGGAAGGTGCTTCGGAGCCACGCTCAGATGGGGACTTACTTGCTTTTTTCCCCCCCTCCATGGAGTTCCCCCCCTCCCTCTGCCTTTGCTGTGGCCGGCACTGCAAGTAACCCCTCCTCGGTCCTTCCATGCCACCCTTTTCTTTTCCAGCCACCCTGACATCTTGCTTCCTCACTGGCAAAGGCGAGTTTCTGTCCCCAGCGAAGGTCAGCGCTTGACAAGGGTGCAGGTGGGGACGCTTTGCTCGCAGCTGGTTTTCTCTCCTGCACGTTGGCAGCGCTCCTGGGCATCGCTTGCTCTGACCCGACCTGCAAAGCGCAGCCGGCTTGCGCGGGGCACTCGGTGTAAGGAAGCACAGAACGGGTCCAAATGTGTTGTGTTTGGAGGGATGCAATATTTTAAGCTGCACACTCCTGTTACTATCAAGCCATAACCTTCCGTGTGGCCCAGCATGCTGAATTTGTCCCCGGTAAATGACTCAAGGCATGAGTCAGGGAGAAGAAATGGGGAGATTTGGAAGGTGAGTCAAAGTAATCTAACTGCAGGGTTGGAGTTTCTCCTTTCGACAGTCCACAAGTGTGACTCGTCCCAAGGATGTGCCAGTCTGGAGGTGAGTTAAGCCACCAAAGTTTTCCCAGCATTTGCATGGTTTAATTCAGCCAGATCCCACTGTGATGGGATTAGCTCCTTGTGCGCATAAAGACTTGCCCCATCGTGAGGTTAACCTACACCATAACTATTAAAAAACAAATATATGCAGTGCTTTTGGCCCCATGTCTTAAAGCTCTGAAGATCTGATTATTTTTTTTTTACCTCTTCTTGGTGACTTCAATGACTATCTTGAAACTGAAGTCTCAGCATTCACTCATTGTCTGGAGCTGGGAGTAAGGTTTTAGTAATGCTGAGTATCGTGAGACTTGTTGTAGAGGTCGTAAGGCTGGCAATTTTTGGAAACCTGGCTTTGAAAAAAAACATTTTAGTAGCTCTTAGGTGACATCTTATTTTCCAGTTTTTCTTTGTTCCCATTTAAAAGATCCCATACAATCCTCCCTGACCTCCACATACAGATTCTGGGGAGCCCTTTTCCTCTAGACATGCAGGATTTGCTGGTCTGTTGAACCTCGCTGCCTGTTCTGACTCTGCTTTGGAAAAAGCAGATCCTTACTTCAAAAATAACCACTGTATCAACAGTATGACCATTTAACCATTTAATGAAGAACAACCCTACTGCTGAATAAGAAAAGAATTACAAGTTCCGGACTAGAAGCAAGAAACTACAAAACTAAACTGTGCCAAGCTGCTATCACACCCTAGGTTTGGGTAAGTACAGTTGCCTCCAAGTATTCAATCCTTGCTTTGGTTTCTATTAAGGGGTATCCTTGCACTCGGACATCTGCTAACTAACCAAGCTGCTCCTACAAAATGACATCAGTTGTTCTTATTCTACTGAAATACTCGGCTGCTCGTATTTTGTGGGGGTGGGGTTAATTTCTAATACATGACCTGTATATAGACAGGTGATATGCCTACATACAAGCATTCACTGACGTTAAGCATTTCACATCCATGGGGCCCTTTTATGAAAATCTTTTAATTCAAGGACTCTGTGAGTAAATCTCATTCCATAGGGTTAAGGAAAAGGAAAGGTTGGTACGTACTTGGACATAAGCAGAAAAAAAACACATCCTGAAATTCAGCTGAATGTAGCTAATAAATTGGCTAATAGATTTTAGGAGAAGCAATAAAACATGTTTTGAAACACTCAAGATGCCCCAGGAACAATCTGTATATATAAAAGAACTATCAACAGTGAGAGGTGAATTCAGCAGTATGTTTTCCCATAGGCTTTGAATTATTATCTGATATGAACAGTCTGTTAACAGCTACACCTAATTGCAGAACTGATGCTACTTGCCTGAAAAATTCCCAAGACCATTTTTACATGTATTTAGTTACTTAGGTATGTTCTTTGGAGATAATGTGCTGAAGTTTTGCTTCTCTGAAAGCACCACACATTGTACTATAGAGGTAAGATATGTCCATAGCAGGAGTACGAGTTCTTTATTCAGGGGAAAAAAAAGCTTATTTGTTGCTGAATTCTTCGCTAACTAATAGTTTCTAACATGATTGCACAAGACCATCACTGAGTTCTATTTAAGCTGATTTTCTAAGTGTTGTGCTATGCTTAAGATGTTATCGATGTATCAACCACTTAAAGCCATGAGCAAGTTGTACAAAAACCAGCCTTAAGAAGGCTTAATCTAGGCTCTTCCCAAGTCAATGTAAAACACTCATGTTCTTCAAGAAGGGTGACAGACCACCCACTGACCAGATGTCCCTCTGAAGTTGCCAGTCATCTCTTCTCCTAATTCAGGCTCAGTTCATGAAGTACAATTTTCATCCTTCAGAACAATTCTTTCTCTCATCTAATAATGAAACTAACTACTCAGTACTGGAGATAAATGTTTATTACAACATATTTATATTCAGCTTTGTCTCTTTTGCAAATCGTTAGATTTTTTTTCAAGCATTCCTATGCTTAAATGAGATACATCTATATGTGGGGAACTCTTATATGAACCAATGCTAGCCTATGTATTTTATAACACACACACATAAGAATAAAAATTGTTTATTAAAATAGTTATGAGGTCATACAGCTCACTTCACTATAAATATTAGTTATCTTACAGATAAAACATAAAGTATGTTTGTGTAGGGGTGGATTTTTTTTCATTTTTATTTTTTAACACAAGCAAGGTATTTTCCTCCCATTTTTGAACATCGCTTTTTTACTCATCCACAGGATCTTGAAAGTATTCATCCACAAGAGCAGATTTATCTTCTTCACATTCCTGCCAAAAAGAAAACAAAAGGTAAAACCAGACTTTTCCCTAGTGGCTGTTGCACCTTGTCTGTTCTGTGACATTTTATTTTAGAAACCACAACAGGAACAATGTCTAATATGGTTCCATAAAACCTGTAGCAAAACTTTCTGAAAAGCAATTTGTTTGTAGACCTATTGAAACTGTATAGCTCAAAATCTAGATCCAGGTATTCTGCACACTTAAAGAGCACAAAACTGAATTAAAAAACAGAGTAAAAGTGCTGGACTTGTTCCTTAGGTTTTATGAGCTGAATAATAAAACTAGACAGGGCTTGGAACAGATTTTAACACAGCAGTCTTCTATCATGTATTTTACATGATAGAATTTATTCCTAATCTATATCTCATATACAACACATGGGTTCAACACAGGAATTATCAGGGGAGTTTGAACAGTCATGTAGGAAGAAGTCTTAGTGATCTTAATGGTCCTTTCTGACCTTTGAAGTTTAAAATTCCATTATTTTTGAAAACCAAAGCATTACTTTTAAACACAACCATTTGATCAAGCCCAGCCAGCATGGGTTCAGGAAAGGCAGGTCCTGCTTGACCAACCTGATCTCCTTCTACGACAAGGTGACCTGCCTAGTGGATGAGGGAAAGGCTGTGGATGTTGTCTATCTAGACTTTAGTAAAGCCTTTGACACGGTTTCCCACAGCATTCTCCTGGAGAAACTGGCTGCTCATGGCTTGGACAGGTGTACTCTTTGCTGGGTAAAGAACTGGCTGGATGACCGGGCCCAAAGAATAGTGGTGAATGGAGTTTACTCCAGTTGGCGGCCGGTCACAAGTGCTGTTCCCCAGGGCTCTGTGTTGGGGCCAGTCCTGTTTAATATCTTTATCAATGATCTGGACGAAGGGATCAAGTGCACCCTCAGTAAGTTTGCAGATGACACCAAGTTGCGCGGGAGCGTTGATCTGCTTGAGGGTAGGAAGGCTCTGCAGAGGGTCCTGGACAGGCTGGATCGATGGGCTGAGGTCAATTGTATGAGGTTCAACAAGGCCAAGTGCAAGGTCCTGCACTTGGGTCACAACAACCCCATGCAACGCTACAGGCTTGGGGAAGAGTGGCTGGAAAGCTGCCTGGTGGAAAAGGACCTGGGTGCGTTGGTTGACAGCCACCTGAATATGAGCCAGCAGTGTGCCCAGGTGGCCAAGAAGGCCAACAGCATCCTGGCTTGTATCAAAAATAGCGTGGCCAGCAGGACTAGGGAAGTGATCGTGCCCCTGTACTCGGCACTGGTGAGGCCACACCTCAAATACTGTGTGCAGTTTTGGGCCCCTTACTACAAGAGAGACATTGAGATACTGGAGCGTGTCCAGAGAAGGGCAAGGAAGCTGGTGAAGGGTCTGGAGCACAAGACTTATGAGGAGTGGCTGAGGGAACTGGGGTTGTTTAGCCTGGAGAAAAGGAGGCTAAGGGGAGACCTTATCGCTCTCTACAGCTACCTGAAAGGAGGTTGTAAAGAGGTGGGGGTCGGTCTCTTCTCCCAGGTAACAAGTGATAGGACGAGAGGAAATGGCCTCAAGTTGCACCAGGGGAGGTTTAGACTGGATATTAGGAAATTTTACTTCACTGAAAGGGTTGTCCAGCATTGGAACAGGCTGCCCAGGGCAGTGGTTGAGTCGCCATCCCTGGAGGTATTTAAAAGCCGTTTGGATGAGGTGCTTAGGGACATGGTGTAGTGGTGGACTTGGTAGTGTTACGTTTACGGTTGGACTCGATGATCTTAAAGGTCTTTTCCAACCTTTACAATTCTGTGATTCTGTGATCAGTCTGCATACGCAAGATGATATTAAAGAATTTCACTTCTGTAATTGTAAATGAAGATGATATAAGCATTGTCTCTAAAAGACTAAACATGGCTTATTTTGAACCACACTAAGAAAATAATTTATTAGCAAGGCAAAGAACATATCCGTATTACAACTTATATTATGGATACTTTTAATTTTTTCATCTTATCATCAGAAGTACCTTACCTTTGGTTCTTTGAATTCAAGATCTTCTCCATACTGAATGGTAAAGTCTATGTGCTGCAGAACTATGTTTATACTTTCCTCATCAGAGCGATCAAAAGGTAGAAATCGAACCATACCGTAGTCATCAATCTAGAGAAAGGATTCAAAGGATGTTAGTAAGAAAATGCAGTAAGTTAGTTCTCAATCACAGCACTCTAAGCCGCTTCCTTAAACCACATTTACGTCTTCCACACTTGTCTGGACTGCTAAAACACCATTTAAACCCACACTGCAAACCAATGGCAATTCCCCACTCAGAACACCTGGCTATCGCTCCTAAGTTCTACACAGTAGAAAAAGCCATTTTCCAAAACTGCTAATAGAACAGGATTCACAGTAAATGTATTGGCTACAAGCCAAATGTTCATATCAAGAATCTTACACTAATCTGAAAAAAATAAAAAACTGAATTAAAATAGGCAAAAAGTAAAATGCTCAAGTGCCTGAGAATCTTCTAGATCCTGGCTTTGTTGATAAGACTGGTAGGTAAATAATACATAGTTTCAGGGCGAGGGGGGGAGAACTATTATAGTACATACAGTATTTATAGCAGCAATGAAGCCAGCAACCATACAGTATAGTTTATAAATACAGGACTGAACTTGAGGGTACAACTTAAAAAGCAATATACCTACCAATCCACATATAGATTTAGTCAATTTTTTAAACATTTTGCTTTTCAATATATTTGTAGAATCTTCAATCATAGAATACATATCTGGATCTAAGTACCTGGGAGAAACAAAGTCATTGTTAGCATCGAAAGAATCCTTGGCCACAGAGCAAATGAGTCATGTGCTTTTATATAGCTACCAAAACCATCTATCATTCTGTGATCTGAATGAACTAACTTTGTATCAGGAGAACTTAAAAGGTTTAAAAATAGTGTCTGTAAGTATTTGAATATCTCAGATTACGATTGCTAGTAGAAACAACTGAAGCATTTATTTTCTTTTTGCTAATATACTTGTATACTCAAGAAAGCTCTGAGGAAGACCACAGGGAAAAACTTTAATTTTGTAATTTTAGCACAGACATAAAAGTAAGACATAAGTAATTCAGTATGTTCAGTATCAAAAAACTGATAGGATCACCTCCAGTTTAGGTTTTGAGGTACAGTACCCTGGTGGGCATGGCACCCTGGAATGTCATTCAGAATGATGTAAGTTACTCAAGATAATTATTTACAGAAAAATCCAGAGATATGTACAAACATGGAGCTAGCCTTTTGACTCTAAATTGTAAGCATCCTATCCAGACATTTAAGGACTATGTTCAATATAAAACAAATGTATCTTCTCCCATTCGAAAAGAGTATGTTTTAATTGTGCGAAACATTAGACTGAATTTTGAGTGAAGTTTACCTCAAGATATTATGGTACAGAGTAAGTAATTTTTTGGAACTTACTTTTCTATTTCCTTCTTGGCTTTCTTGCTCAGCAAATCCATTTTGGTCATGATGTTAATCTGTGGAATCTCTAAAGATATCATTGCACTGAGTGCTGCCAGAATTCCAGAGATAAACTTAGGGAATATGAAAAATGATGTGGTTGAGTACAGAAAACCACAATACAAACATGCAGGATGCTCTACCACAGACCAAATCTAGCTAATGAATATATGAAACATGGACATGAGGCCACGTGGGGAGTCCTTATCTCTGCTGGAAAAGGGAGGTGCTGAGCTTCCCAACTGCCATCTTATTTCCAGAGCCTCAAATCTGGATCTGCCACTGAAAAGGCCATTACAAAACTCAAAGCCCATCTCAAGATTCTTACTGCTAGATGGGGAAAGTGGCCTGCTCTCCAGATCTGAGAAAGCTCTCATAGAATCACAGAAGAATTTAGCTTGGAAGGGACTTTTAGAGCTTATCTGGTTCGTACAACTGCTCAAACCAGAGCCAGCTTCAAAGTCAGATCAGGTTGCTCAGGGGTTTTGCCCAGACAAGTTTTGAGCAGCTCCATGAACGTACGCCACACAATCTCTCTGTGCCCATTCTGTCTGACCACTCTCGCAGTGCACGTTTTCTTTACATCCAACTGGAATTTTATTTGCTGCAACCTGCGTCTGAGGCAGCTGAAGACAGCAACCACCGGGAGATTTTGCTGAGGAGACAGCAAATCTCCCCCAGCTTAGCATTCTTTCCTCTGGGCTAAACAAACCCAGCTTCCTAAATTACTCAGATTTCTTGTTCTTTATCAACATGAACTTTTACAACAGATTTCAAATGGATACCTTAAAAGATTCCACCATAAACTGAGAATCCACAAGAAAAACTCCACAGACACGGAATTCCCACTGCTGAAGCTGCTCCACCAGCTGTTTCATCACTGGCAGATGTGTATAGAGTTCGATCTGACCTAGGGCACACTTGGGATATTAGTATGCAGAAATGTGAAGCTAACAGGAACAGGTATCAGTTATATAAATATAGGCATTGCACTTAATATGAATAAAAGCTGATAAAGCATCATCTTTCTTTTCAGGCAACTCTAACTGTATTAGAATTAACTTGTACAGGAGAAGTAGAAAAGAAATAGAAGGGCTTTTTCCTCCTTTGACCTCCAGTTAGCGTTAGTTAGCAGTTGCCATGGCGTTCCCACACCATATGGTGCTATTAAATGTCCGTGCAGTCACCCAGATTAGCCTGGGACCAAGCTCACTTCTGAAACATCTGAAAGTGGCTCTGACAACTGTTAATAATGCAAAAAATCGTGTGAATGATTACGACCAAGCAAAAAGAAAGTACTGCAAATTTTATATTGCGTATGAAGAATGATACCAAAACATAGACATTTGTTTACCTGGGCAATCAAACAATATATAGTCATCCTCCACATGCCCAAGGCTTTCCTCTAGCCAGTTAAAGTTATTGGCAAAGTATTCCATGCAAAACACCAAGCCGCCATTGGGACCAAACCTTAAGGATTCATCTTCCATGACGTCGTCCACTTCTATTAACTCACGGATGTCTGGGAAAACAGACACACGAGACGGTTTGAGTTCACTCGTTTACAGCGGCGCCCCGAGGTTACCGTAAGCAGCCTCCCGCAGCTCCCGGCGCTCACCTCACCTGCCATGACGGGGTAGCTGAAGAGCTCCGCCGCCGGGTCCAGGTTGACCACCTGCACGGCGCGGCCCAGCGCCTCGCAGTGCTGCACCATGGTGGCGCAGTACGTGCTCTGCAAGGCACACGCACGCCGTCAGCGACCGCCCGCGCCGCTGCCGCCTCCCCGCCGCCCGCCTCCCCCCCCCCGGCCTCACCTTCCCGCCGCCCGCCTCCCCCCGCCCCCGGCCTCACCTTCCCGCTGCCCGCCGGGCCCATCACCAGCTGCGCGTAGCGGGGCATGGCGACGGGCGGGCCGGCGGCCTCCGCGCAACGGCGAAGCGGCGACAACCGGTCGCGCCACCGCCCCGTAGCTCGCCTGGTCACGTGCCCCGGGTAGCCTATGGCTCGCACGCTTGAGCCAGCGCCCACCCTCCCCGGTACGGAGAGCCGGCGGGCTCAAACCGCGCACCGCCACGCCCCTCCCCGTCACGCCGTACGGTCTCCGGCGGCGCGCGGCTCTCGCGAGACGGCGGCGGCGCTGGGGAGGGCGCACGTGCCGCGCGGTGCGTGGGAGCCGCCGCCACCGGAGGAGGAGGAGGAGGAGCAGCCGCCTCCCTCCCGCCACCGTGGCCTGAGGGGCCTCCCGGGTAACGCCACGCCGCTGCCGCCCCTGCGCTCCCCCGCCCCGTCCCAGCGGGAGCCGCGCTCCGCCGCCGCCCCGTCCCAGCGGCGGGCGGCCTGCCCCGGCGTCCCGCCGGCGGGCGGGCGGCCTCCTCCCTCCCCGGCTACCAGCATCCTTCCCCCAGCTCCGACACTCTCCCTCTCCTGCGGTACTGCGGCTCTGCCTCCCCTGGCAGTGATCCCCCGCCCTCTTGTACCTCAGCATCCTCCCCTCTCAGGTACCGGGCGCCCGCCTTCCCCTCAGCTCCGCGCCCCCATCCCACCGTGTCTGTGATCCCCATCACGTCTGGTACCCCAGCACCCTTCCCCTTCCCCCCGCCCTGCTCTCACTTTTACCTCCTACTACCCAGCACCCTCCCTCCCTCCGCCATTTGGGATCTCCGTGGGTACTCCAGCACCCTTCCCCTCACTATGACCGCCTACCGCCTTCCCCGCGGGCCCCCTACCGCGAACCCCACCACCTCTGGCGCCCTGGCATTTTTCCTCAGCTCTCTTCCCTGCCCGGGCACAACATCCTGGCTCTGTGTCTTCTGCACACATATCCTCCTTGCTCCCATGATCCTGGGGGGCTTCTTATGCATTGCAAACCCCTTATCTGTTGACTCTTATTTCCTAAGCCCCTTGCCTGAAAATGTGCGCATGTAAACCATTATTAATTGTGTTAGCGGGTTGAGTTTGGTTTGCTTGTTTTGTGGTGTTTGGGGTTTTTTTGCCAATGTCCCAGGAGCAGATTGTAACTCTTCAGACACTGATTTAAATGACCCCTTTTCTTTGCTAGTATACTGGCAGTACCTCCTCCTACTCCCCCAGTGCACCTACTGTTCATATTGCCACTGATTTAACATGATACTTCACATTTTGCTTAACCCAGTATGTTCTGTAATTCTGTGTGTTGTTCTTGCAGATCTTTCTTCATTTTATGCTGAATGTTGTGGCACTTTGGGGTTTTTTTCTTCTTATGTGCTAGAATTCCATACTGCTTGGTATCTTTTGCAGCCATTTTCCCCATATTTTTTCATTATTTTTTGACTCTGATTTTTTTTCTCCCTGATCTGTCCTGCTTTCCTTACGATTGTACCTGTTTTCTCTGGGATTCGTCAGTCTCTGGGATTCTTGTTGTGTTGGGAAAGACATGAATAACTTTAACCCAGAACTTAGGTCCTGATTCTTTCGTTCTGTCACCTCCAGGCTTGTGACATGGCCACAGATGTAGCTGAGCCTGTGGTCCCTGACTGCAGAGGAGACGTAAGGAGCGGTGCCAGGTCAGATGCCGACTATCCTCTTCGGGTTCTCTACTGCGGAGGCAAGTGCTGAAGGGGCGGTTGTCCATGATTCTTACAATGTACTGTTTGTGAGGGCAGCCTAGCAGAAAGAATGAGAGGAGCAGAAATTTTCTTTTGGTCAGTTTTTATTGAGAAGCTAGACCACAGTCAGCTTGACCTTTCTGATCGTCTATCTGAAATAGCTTGCGTTGTGTATTTCACCTAAAGCATTTTTGGCGAAACGTAGGGGTCTTCCCCCTGAGAAATGGAGGTACTAAGAGCTTTTTGTGTGTGAAAGTTGCAGTAGTGGGAGCAGTGCTCAGATTGTGAACTGTTGAGCAAAGATCTCTTGCTGCAGAAAGCCAGTAAAGCCTTTAGCACACGAGGCCTCTGAGCATTAGTATGGCAATAAGAAATAAAGTTAGAATTCATATAAAGTAATTGTTGCACTGTGTTTAGAATTACTCTTTACTCATTGCATTTGTAGTGATGTGGATGAAATTTAAAGGGAAGTAAATAATCTTGACAGGTGTGTTTTTTAGATAGGTGTGTTATTTTGCTTTGGGCTTGAATACAGTTGCAGGGGATTATGAAGGAATTCCCTGTTGTGTGTGAAAATCTGCACAACTGGTTTGGGTTTGTTCTGGGGCCAAGCCCGTCTTCTGGACATTGGCGGCTTTTGGAAAAAGGAAAGCTAACCAAATCATGTGATTATTAGGTATATCTTGTGCCTCAGGTAGAACTGGTGTTCCTTTCTGTAACTTTTCCCAAAGCTGTAGGCATCTCCTTCCCTTCCTTCATTGACTGACTGCTCTGGCTGTCATAGTTTATCCTAATGCACAGCGTGTGAGCCAATGACTAATGAGAGGAAAAATTAAAATGCAGAGTGGTGTCAATAAAGTATCTTTTTGAGTCAATGTGTGTTTATAACCAGAAGTTATGATGTAAGAAGTGATCTCTAACTTTAAAATACCATTTTGAATTTAACACTAAGGCTGTAAGTGGAGAGCTTCTTTTTGTAATATATTCTTTTTTTTTTTTTCCCCCTCCCTTCTTTCTCCAGTTTGTTCATTGCCAACAGAGGTGAGTTAATTTTTGTTGTTGTCCAAGTTTCTTCCTTCTGTCCTGTGATTCCTGACTATGATGATTCTTTCTGATCTTTTCTGGCTTTTCTTAATTGTGGCAGTTTTGTGCTTCAGCCACTGTCATCTTTAGGATGACACGAGGTTTCTTATACACTAATATAGTATTGGTATTCAGTCATCTTAAGGAGAAATGGCTGAGCTGAATTGCAAATATATCTTGGTGTATTTGTTTGTGACGTATTTTGTAGTTACTCTGCTAACAACATTCATATGACCTTTCTTCTCTAGTACTGTGAATACATGCCTGATGTGACTAAATGCAGACAATGGTTAGAAAAGAATTTTCCAGATGAGTTCGCAAAACTTACAGTAGGTAAGAATCTTTTCTATGTTCTAACTGATACAGGCCCTTAGAAATATTCAGAAATCTTTGAGCTTGTCCAGTTCTCATCTCTTTCCTTTTCCCGCTGTATCAAGTGTGAAAGTTAATAATTTTCTTAGGAGTCTGCCATGCTTTTGGATGCTGTGAAAATATGTTTGATAATGTCAGAAAACACTGAATAAACAATGTGTAGTCTCAGTAATAATGTTTGAGCTTTCTTAAAGCTCTTACTGTAACCAGTCATCCATGCACTTGTTTCCCATCAGAGTTAGTTTATTGGATTTTATGTCTGTCCAATCTACTGTGGATGGCTGGAGGAAAGGTCATTAATAAAAGGGAACTTGTTGATTTGCATTTGGAATTTCAATATTAATTTCTGTCTCTCTGTGGAAATTATGTGAAGAGACTGTATTGAAATTGTAATTGTATCTTTGAGCTAAAGCTTTTCTGAAGTCTAATTTGCACAAGTACTATAATGAAGATGTAACACGCATCAGTCAAGGGGCTGCTGCACTTAAGCAAAGAGTTTACAGATTTAGCAAAATACCACTGTACCTTACTTTCTGTTGCTGTAAGGCTGTGGTTGTCTGACCACTAATTTTGTTCTCTTTCTTCTCCCCACTCCTTTCTGATGTATTTAAGAAAATTCACCTAAACAGGAAGCTGGGGTTGGAGAAGGCCAAGGAACTGCAGGAGAAGAAGAGGAAAAGAAGAAGCAAAAGAGAGGCAAGGTCTAAATAGTTGATTGTGGTACTGATTTCTAAGCAGTTTGGGGCATCCCTTTCTCACCTGCTGGTCTGGACTATGGCATGGATTCCTTGCATTTTGGTTGTTAGCTATGCTTTGATTCTGCACAAAAGATACCGAATATCTTTCTTCCAGTAGTAGCAGAGTTAGCGCGGTGATATATGCTGATGAAAGAAATGGATAGTAGTAATAGCAAGTGAAAGATGACCTGCATCATGTGTCTCATTGTTCCTGTAATTTTTATTGCAGTTATTCAGGGAGTAATTCTTCTCAACCGAAAATCAGCTGGCATGCCTCCCGGAATACTTGTTTCCACCCTGTTTAACAGCAGTTTATAGATTGCTTGCAGAGTAGAACAAAGACTGCTTTCCTCTAATTAATGCCTTATGACACTGCTTTTGCCTTTTTTCCTTCCACCCCTCCTTTGTATTCATGTAACAGGATTTGGTTTTATGCTTTTAACACTATCACCTACGTCTCCATTAACAACTATGTCTCTTCCCAGCAATACTAATGAAAAACATTTTCAAAAACTAACTTTGGAAGATATAAAATATATGAAACAATTTAACCACAGTTTCATCTTCTATCGTTGGAGTTCTTTCTGTTTAATTAATTAACATACTTTCCACCATGAATCAGAATGCTGGGGTTGTTAATATGCGTTTGCCTGTGGAGTGTCAGTTGTGTCTGCAGTGCTTTAGAAATTGTGGTCAATAGCCCAGTAAGATTCAGATTTAAGCCACATATCACTGCGGATGTTTTATTTTTGTGTCTTGGTAACCAGTTATGTTTACCTTGTCAGTAGGCTATGTGTAGTGACAACAGTAATTTACGTTCTGTAGCTTGGATGCTTTTCCCAGATACTTCAGGACATTTTCTTTCAACATTAATTTATTGTGTGGGGTGGTATGGTTAGTTTTCAGTCTGGTTTTTGGTTCTAAAATAATAGTGTTTAAAATATTTAGGGATTTTCTCATAGAATCTAAAGTTTCATGAAAGCTTACGGTATGGTGTTAAGTAGGATGGTATAAGATTGAACGTAAGAGGGAGAGTGAGAAAAAACAAGCAAAAAATTACTAAGACACTGCAGAGATTTACTGAAGAAATTTCAAGACAGAAATTTACTGTCTTAAATTATCAGATATCAATTTATAGTAATGTAGAATTGAAAATGCTGCATGTTAGAAAAAGAAGTAGTCACAGGGGGTCAGTTTCCTTGTCATCAATTCTTTACATTTTCATGCTGAGAAGGCTCAAGAACATGAAACTTTGGTTACCCTGGAGTAACTCGATGACTGTATACAAAGTTAACAGATCTTAATCTGACTTGAAGAATCCTAATGAGTGGAATCTATGTTCTGCATGTTTTACTCAGAAGAATAAATGCCTGATATGTGAAGTGTTCCCTCAGGTTGCCCTAGAAACAGACAGTGAGAAAGAAGATGTTAAATCATGTGGAAGTTTGGCAGTCAACTACTGTAGCTGGCTTCTGTTTCAGAGGCGTGGTGTTTTCTGCTAGCTCATATATAGATACGTGGTTCACACTGGGGTCGTGCATGGGTATCTAGAACTTAATCTGCTGTTTAACCCAGCAGCCTGAGTAGGCACGTCCTCATGGCCTCAGTAAATGGACATGAGTAAGTTGCTCTGTCTGGGACACAAACCTTAAGGATGTTAAACTCATGAAAAACATTCAAAGTAACAGTTTGTTCCTAGCATTACAACCAAAGAACAATTCCTGGAAGAGGGGTTAAAGGTAGACCAAATGCAGTGATTAATAAAGTGGGGAAAACCCCTTTTTTGATAATTGTAGCAGGGTTCTGCTGTGCAACCTGTACTTGAATGCACATTTGACATGCATATATTGTTACTTCTTGTAATATTGAGCTTTGATGAGATGGGACCTTTCTTAAATAATAATTAAAAAACCTGAATGTGAGACAATGTGCAAAATATATTTTTGTTTACCAACACAGATGGGGAAGATAACTGTTTCTTTGTTTATAGGGATGAAATCTGGCCTTATATACTTTTTTCTTTGTGTGACATCATTTAACTAATTATGTAACCTTATACTCTGTTTTAAAGGTGGAAGAGGTCAGATAAAACAGAAAAAGAAGACTGTACCACAGAAGGTTACGATAGCTAAAATTCCTAGAGCAAAGAAAAAATATGTCACAAGAGTATGTGGCCTTGCAACGTTTGGTGAGTTGACTTTTGTTATGTGGTTTTTGTTGGTTTTAGATTTGCTTGCCTTTAACCTCATATTTCTTCTGATTGTATTACATTGAGTGATCTGCTTCCATCTGTGCAAGGTGAGAGTCCCAAGGTGCTTTTAGCAGTTCCAAAGCATGGTACACTGACTTCCCTCAGCGATAAATTATTAAAGTCCTTATTTCCATGGTGTTTGCAAACACATAGGGTGATGGGTTTTTTTTGAAACAGGGCTTCCCATAACAGTCCACTTGCTAGACTTCAGAGCAGTCTATTGTCTTTAATTATAAACATGTTTATTTTCAAAAAGTTTCTTATCTCCATCAAACCAGTAAATATGTTATTGATGATTAATTTTACCTATTATTGAGGCTGATTAAGTAAGGCTTTAACTGCCTTTCTAGTAAGGCAGTCAAATTATTACCAAAGTACACTAACAATGCTGTGCTACATAGCTTTGGTTCAGCTGCAAACAGCCACTTGGTGTTTATAATAACATCTTACTTCACACATTGATTATGAATTCTGTTAAAAAAGTAAGTTTTAACCTTGGTTGTATTAACAAAATATGTGTTTCCTGCATGAGAGTATAGTCAATTTTCTTGAGGGATCAGTAATGTGCACTAGTTTGATCTGAAGTGGGTATGTATCTTTGTGCTGGAAGCCAATCTCAAAAATTGTTGGGACATGTTTCTGAAAGGAACATACTGAAGCGCTTCTATGGAAAAACTTGTTCAATAACTGTGGAAGTTTTTCAGAACTGGAGGGGCTTTTTAATCAGTTCTGCATGTGCTTTTCTGGTGAGTGCATGTAGCATAGACAAACAGAATGTGTAGAGGACATTCAGCGATTTTTGCCTTGAAGAGTTTGTGAGATTTGTGGAGTCAGTTGTTTTGTATGTAAACAAGAGCCTTTTGCTTTCAATGGAAACTGTAGCAAAGCTTTAACTGTAAACTGCCACTAGTTTTTCAACAGTTAAAAAGAAGATTTTGGTTTTAAACTTGAGGAAATACTTTTATGACAATGATTGTACTTAAACTGTCCATTTTCCTGTCAACAGAAATTGATCTTAAGGAAGCACAAAGGTTTTTTGCTCAGAAATTCTCCTGCGGTGCCTCGGTAACAGGAGAAGATGAAATCATCATTCAGGGGGATTTTACAGATGACATTATTGATGTAATACAGGAGAAGTGGCCTGAGGTAATAAACCCTTTCTTCTGTCAGAACTCTGGTTTTCCACAATAGCCTGTGACTTTCCAATGATTTTGAAAAAGGGTTTCATCTTTGGCAGCACAGATTGTTGTGTAAAAATAAAAGACCAGTTGTTGCATTCCCACCATTGAATGACTAGGTTAAGGAGTGATTAAACTTGAAGTAAAATGTTGCTTCCATTGTCCAAGAAACATTAACTCCCTAAATGTGTAGCTGCTGTGGATACTACAGTGAGGAAGGCATGCTGGAATAAGTCCAGCTGTCAAATATCTGTGCCTTCTTTGTGACCGTTTCTTAATGGTGAATGACTAAGTGTTCTTACATTGCCATCCTATTTTTCAAAATCTCTTAAAATATTGTGAAATAAAAACCAAACAAACAAAACCAAACCCCAAAACCAGAAACAAAACCACTTGTGCTTCAGAAGAAGAAATTAGCTAATTTTGGGTTGGACTGAAATGTTGACGGTTGAGAGGTTTGGTTGCGCTGCTGTAATCGCAAGCGCTTTCTTTGACTCTTCCTTGTTCTGGTATTTCCTGATTGTAGTTCTTTCTGAAATTACTCTGTAGGCCTGTCTTTATTCAGAGCCCCGTAGATTCAGGTGTGTCCTATAGGCACATGTCGTTTGCTTAGAATTTACAGCAGGGAATCTCAGATGGTGCTGTATACTTCTCCCACACTTCATTACGTGTACAGTGGTGAATGTTGAGTGAGACATGTAAGAAGAAAATATACTTAATATGCTGTGTTTTGGCCTTTTTTTTTTTCCTAGGTGGATGATGATAGCATTGAAGATCTTGGAGAAGTCAAGAAGTGATAGTGAAAGACTACCTTTATTTAATTATATGGTTATAAATGATGTAGCCAAAGCAAGGCTTCTAAATCCATTTGCTCTGCAGTGAAACTGTGGAGAACCCGTATCCTTGGCATTTTCACTGTTCTGTATAGGCTGCTTGGTTTTTTTGTTGTGATATTTGCCAAAGTTAAATTGGGGTTCTGTCATGCTTATGCATGAAGTAGATTTAAATAAAATTACTGTTCCTCACTGAATACAGTTTCTGTTTTCTTTACAGCTACTTTACTCTAACAGTCTTATAGGAAAATAATAATTTAAGTCATTAAAAGCTTATTTTTAATCTGCTGTCCTTTCTGCTGAACTTAAGTGAATAAAGCATGTGGCTGATGTACAGAAACTCGTACCTCTCATTGACCTGCATAAAATCTTAGCAATCAGAATGGAACAAACATTCTAAAGGTTTGTTAACAATTAAAGGAAAATGCATCTTGAAGTGGTCAGGCAGTTGGACTAGGTGATCGTTGTAGGTCCCTTCCAACTGAACTATTTTATTCTATCAAGTGGAAACACTGAGGAACATGTGAATGTCTGAAACATTTAGCATCTTTTCATAATTCCAAACAATCTCCTAACCCTGCTGGTCTTCTAGGTGAGGCAATTTTAGTGGCTTTGTGCTTTTAGCGTACTGCTAGTTCAATAACGGCAGTAATTAACACAACTTTATAGTGACCACTGTTTGTTTCCACAAACTGTTCAGGCAGCAGGTCGGGCGGGGTGCCAGCTGCGCAGCTCTCCATACTCTGCAAGCAGCCTCCAGCACCGATTTGGTGCTTCGTTTTTCACTGGTTTGTTTAAAACGTTAAATGCTCCCTGGTGGCAGAGGCCTGGAATTGACAATCTCCTGTCACTAAAACTCAGGTCCGGTCAAACCCAAGGGGGTGATGCATTGTACACGCTCTCCTCTACTGCTAACGTTCGGGTTTTTTTCCATGATTCTTGTTTATAAGCTGATGGGTTTAGTTGAGAATGGTGTCTCTAACGAGAGAACTGTATTGCTGTAGTAGTTCCATTTAAAAGCTGAGCAGGGTAGTTACCAACATCCTGTAGCTCTTACTCGTCTCCTATTAGCAACATTATCAATCCTCACGTTTTCCCAGGCAGCTCCAACCCCGCCGGCGGAGCGCGGCCCCAGGCGGGCGCGGGGCTCGAACCCGCAGCCTCGCCGCTGGGGGGCCGGGGCTTTTGCCCAACCGCCGCCCGAGGCGGCCACTCAACGGCTGGCGGGGGCGGGGCGCCGCCGTGACGTCAGGGCGAAGGCGCAGGTGGGTTTGGCGGGGAGCGCGGAGTAACGGGCGGCAGCGGCGGCGCTGAGGGGAGGGGAAGGGCCCGGGCCCCGAGGGGGGGCGGCCCCGCCGGGCGGGAGGGCATGGGGGACCCGCAGGCCTGCCCCAGGAGCGGTCGGCGGAGGGGGGCCGCTCCCCCGAGGTGTTGGCACGTCGGGGCCCACCTCAGGGCCCTCCTCAGGCGTCGCCGCCCGTGGGAGGCCGCAGGGCCGTGGTGCCCCCGCCACGGTCGGTTCTCAACGGCTTGCGTTTGTCATTCCTGCAGGGCTGCCGGGTCAGAAGAGTCTCGGCGGGTAACCATGTAGTGCTTCAATCAGAGGCAGCCTCCATGCTGAGCGTTAGAGTCATAAATAGTTACCAGTATCCACTAATGCCTGGTAGCGCTCTGGCCCCCAGTCCCCTATGAACTCATCACTGCCGCGTTCTGCTTTGCCCCAGGTAAAAAATGAACCTACAGTTAACAATCGGAGCGCTCTATTTTTAACATGAAATTACCCATTGTACCACTAACGGTTTCAGTCAAGGACCACAGGTGGTATCACAAGCATGAGGAACCGTTTGGAATGGTCTCTGTTTATAATATAAAAATATTTTAACTTAAATTAAAACCTCGAGTTTATTATTGTCTCTTCTTCTTTACGTTGAAGTGTGTTCCATGTGTTCCCTTTTATAGAAACTTAGCCCAAGCCTTGAGAACAGCACCATTCAGAAACAGAGGCAAGAACTCCAGCTTTTAATTGCAGAACTGAAAGATCGTGATAAGGAACTCAATGACATGGTTGCAGTGCATCAGAGACAGCTTCTAGCCTGGGAAGATGATCGGCAAAAAATACTGACTTTAGCAGAACGATGCAACTCATTAAACAGTAAGTATTGTGTGTATGAAGAATAAGACCCTGGTCTTTTAAGTACGTTCAGGTGCTTAGACCCCTTAATAACAGTTTTGCGTCATATAAGGAACCATTTCCTATCATTCGGCCTTAAATTTGCTTGTCTTCTTTCTGAGATCAAAACTTCCACGATGGTACTAAAGTGATCTGATCTTGAAGGGGTATGATAATCAACAGCTCTTTCTCATTTGAATATGTAAATTGCTTCTGTGGATTCCTTAAAAAAAAAATCTCATGAAATAAATGTGGGGGAAGAGAACAATTTGCAAGCATGCTGGTGTACTGCAGAGCCGTGCGCCCTGAGGTTCTGCTGCATGGCTCTGACATCATCCGCAAGCCACCCAGCTAATCACCTGGCAGCTCTGAACGGTCTTGAGTGACAGCCATAGTACAGAGGTCACCACAGAATTCATATTCCATCTGACCTGGGTAGCTAGGGAATCCTGCTGCAGAGTATCCAATGCGAGCATCCATTTCTGAATCACATGATTTTAAAACAGTGGATTAAATTATTTCTGAGATTTAAAAAATTGCATGGCAGTATCTGAGCTGTTTTCTCACACATACCTTGTCTCCTTTCTTCTCAGATGAGCTGAACAAGAGAAATGAAATTATAAAATCACTGACCAAAAAGTTAAAGTTCTTAGCATCTCAGCAGAATGACAGTAAGACAACATTTGAAAATACACAACAAAAGTTTAAAGAGCTCTCTCAAAAAGTAACAGATGCAACTGTTCACTGTCAGGCTCTGGAGGTAGGAGTTGAGTGATGGTCTGATCTTGCAGTTCATGCATGTACAGAATGCCAGTGGCATTTGTGAGTTTCACTAGTGAATAAATATTTCATATTAAGGCTCTTGAGTTGCATTTGTCCTTTAGTACAGTAATCTTAGATTAAGGCATAGCTCTGGTTCGTTGGAAGAATAAAAGGGCAAAAAAGCTTTCCTAAGCTAGGATTTGGAGTTTGCTGTTTGTTTGCGTAGTTTTGGGGAACACTGCTCAGAACGAACTTGCCTCCAAAAATGTCAGGCACTGTGATTGCAAAAGGTAGCGTTGGCCCCCAGAACAGTATTGGTACTTGCTTGGGAAGTTCCAGAAAGTTTTCTTTACAACTTTGATTACTATCTGAACGTTCTGAAAATGGTTTAAGGATATGAAAATAATTGGTATTTGTCGTGGTTTAGCCCCAGCCGGCAACTAAGCACCACGCAGCCGCTCACTCACTCCCCCTCGGTGGGATGGGGGAGAGAATCGGAAGAACAAAAGTAAGAAAACTTGAGGGTTGAGATAAAAACAGTTTAATAGGTAAAGCAAAAGCTGCGCACGCAAGCAAAGCAAAACAAGGAATTCATTCGCTACTTCCCATGGGCAGGCAGGTGTTCAGCCATCTCCAGGAAAGTAGGGCTCCATCACGCGTAATGGTTACTTGGGAAGACAAACGCCATCGCTCCAAATGTCCCCCCTTCCTTCTTCTTCCCCAGCTTTATATACTGAACATGACATCATATGGTATGGAATATCCCTTTGGTCAGTTTGGATCAACTATCCTGGCTGTGTCCCCTCCCAGCTTCTTCTGCACCTGGCAGAGCACGGGAAGCTGAAAAGTCCTTGACTAGTACAGCAACAACTAAAACATCTCTGTATTATCAACACTGTCTTCAGCACAAATCCAAAACATAGCCCCATACCAGCCACTATAAAGAAAATGAACTCTATCTCAACTGAAACCAGGACAGTATTCAAGCGTTCTAGATGTTTTTAGAAGTGATTTGGCAATGATGTGTTTATTGGGATAATTTTTCCCTTGCATGCAATACAGTAAAGCAGTATTGGTCGCTTTCATCTGTCTAATCAGCTTGACTTAAGACATGCAGGATATTAAGATCCTTGATTGCAAGCAAGTTTGGCTGTAATGAATTGGGGAACAATTTTTACTCCAGTCCTCTCTTCTCCGGATCCTCACAGCTTGCTCAGAATCCCGCATTACCATTCGTAGTGTTTAAATAAAGTTGTGCACACATTTACTGGAAAATAGTAACTTTGAATCATTGAGGTAGTAACTGATACTCTTATTTCTGTTCACTAGGAGAAAAATCAAAGTCTCCACTGCTCAGTTTTGGAACTGTCTGCTAAAACAGGCCAGCTGCAAGCAAGAGAACAGGAGCTTCTTACTATGCTTAAGCTGAAGGTAACGTCTGTCATCTCATCAGGCAATAAATGTGGTCAAACTGCAGTGCACGTAGTGGTGACTGTAACGCAGTGGTTTAGTCACCATTGATCTCACTGCTGTTTAATTCTTAGGCTTGTTTGAGAAGGGAAAAGTGGTCAACAAACAATAAACTCGTTTATTTTCATTAACAGGCTTGTTTCCTGGCTTTGATTTTTGGGTTTTTTCCTCAAGAGCTCAGAATAAAATCTGTGAAGTAGCTATAACTGCTGGAATAAGATGTACTATTGTTTTGTCAAAATCCATACATGAAGATAAAACAATAATCAAGAATACATTCTATTTCATATTTCAGGACGAGGTTATACTTGAAACAACTGATCACATTACTGAGTTTACATCTAAATTCAAAAAGCTGGAAAGTGCATTGCGTGCAGCAAAGATGGAGGAATTCAGTCTCAACAAAGAAAAACAAGACCTGAAACTGAGACTGAAAGAACTAATACTTGAAACAAATAAGCTGAAAGGTAAATGTTCATACTGGGCACCTAATTCAGTGCAGACCAGCATGATTGCTTTTCATTCTGGGAAATACTACATTTTGTTTTAAAGATGACCTCTGTGAAAAGATGAAGGAAAATAATAAGCAGCAGGGAGAAATCATTCACCTCAGACAAGAAAATGGCTGCTTGAGGAATGAGCTCGCACTTGTTGGTAAGTGTGGGGAGTTGGGTTTTCATGCCTTAGCTTTCAACAGTTCAGAGACTTCTAGACAACAACAGTTCACTAATATCTGTGAAGTAGGCAGCTTCTTATCTACATTTCTTGCAGTTTAATAAAGGTATATGCCTTTGTGTGTCATTCTATGAAAGCGATATCTAGGGATTCTGCAGGAACAGTTTCTAAAATCTTGTAAAAACACAAAGTTCACCAATATGATTACACATGGAGGAGTGAATGGCTCAGAGGATTCTCTCTTGAAAATTTTTGAGACTTTTATGTCTCCTGTGGTATTAATAGAATAAGTGGGGGTGCCATTCTCCCTTCTGACATAGGTTGCATACAAAATGGTGACCTACTGGAAAGAAACCACTTGCAAAACTTAAAGCTTAGGCCCTATGGAATTACCAGCCCGTTCACTCTCCCCAGTGTTTGTATCGAAGAAGTATGTTCACAATTTCACTTTTTCTCTTGTTTTTCTTTAACTGATGCTTTTGGTTTAGATAGTTTAATATGCAGGACTTGGTAAACTGCAACTTGCTATCTGTTGGTAGCTTCACTTTGGTTTTGGGTAGAGAGAAGCTCTTCTGTACTGCAGTGGATAGGAAAGGCAGGCTGATTGTTGCTGCAGTGTTCTTACAGACAAGCAATGTACCTTGACAGATGAGGTGACCAAAGATGACCTCTGCTGTGAGATGATTTACTTGTGCCTGTCACTTTTCATCTGTGATTACCTTTGCCAAATATTGATCCCATGTCTCATTATTTTAAAAACAATAGTAATGGGAAGTATTTCCCAGCACTTCCCTGTACAAGGCATAAATTAGAATTACTGAATTTCCTTTCCATGCAAGAATGTTAACATGAAAAAGTGAAATAAATCAGTCAATGAAGTAGAATATTGCTGCTAGTAAAATAAAGCTAGGTGCTGGTGAAAAGTCCGAGGAAAATACTTGATCTGTTTAGTTGTCGTATGGTTTTTGAGCTCTTTTTATTTGGAGGGGAAACAGATCCTGTTGATCTTAAGAAAATGCTTGTGTTTTGGTTAGGTAGCTGTTTCTACTGCTACAGACATACATGTTAACAAATGGACTTGCTTTGTGTCTGTTCACTTTAAGTAATTAAAAAATTGTGTATGTTTTGAAACAGTTGAGAAAGCAAAGAGAAAGGATCAACTTCTTCAGTTTGCCAAGTCTAAACAAGTGCGGACTGACACAGAACTATCAAGTTTGCGACAGGTACAGCCCTAGTTGCATTTCTACTCTGAGATTATGAAGACATTTTTCAATAACATCAAATCAGCATGGAACACTATAAAAAAGTTATATCTAGCTATTCTTAATTAAGAAAAAAATTCAAATTTGCCATTTCTGCCTTGCTGGGATTCCTATGGAATGTCGTTTGGTTTTTTTTTTTTGGTTAAAATTAAAAAACCCATGGTACAAATCCTTGTATTTACATGTGCCTTTAGCCTTTTTTTGTGTAATTGTAATTATTTGGTCCTACAATGAGTAAATACCACCCTCACAGCCGTAAAGTGGGGGCACCCTGTTGAGATAACAGTTCGTCAGTGTGTGTATAACCAGCAAGTGCTAGGCTCCGAGAAATCATGTGAAAGGCAGTGGGAGTGGGGCGGGCTGCCTCGCACACATGCCCGAGGTGAACTCACACAGGGTAAAGGGGCATGGTGTGCTGAAAGATCTGTTTTCCAAGAGAGACTTAAAACCAGTGTTTTCGCCTGTGCTCGTTTGAGGTTCTCAAGGCATGTTCAATTTTTTTTAATTACAAATAACTGATCGGTATGTTGTCTTCTACATTAGCTTTACAAAAAATCCCCTGCAGTGAAAGCCAAATACCACGATCATCATTCATGTCCTGTAATTCTGCATAACTTTGAACAACATAATAACAACATGCATTAAATATCAAATAACAGTAATGTTATTGTATTTATGGTTCAATATGGTTCCATCTTAGAAAACACTGCAGTCTTCTAATAGAAATACTGTTTATTGCTGCAAAACATTTTTTCCTAAATACATGCAGAGATGGCCCCTTAGATTTGGAAGGCTTTGACAATAGCTTGACTGCAGGTATTGGTTTATAAAAGTGTTTTGAGGATATTTTTGGAAGACAAGCAATGTGTTAGTACCTGATGACAATGTTCCTGCACTCCAGACTT
The DNA here is from genome assembly GCF_035582795.1 of Mycteria americana. NCBI lineage: Eukaryota > Metazoa > Chordata > Aves > Ciconiiformes > Ciconiidae > Mycteria > Mycteria americana. The sequence goes on from NC_134377.1 coordinate 11,494,905, forward strand.
TCACTAATGCGCATTACTATCTTTAAACAGATCTACGTAAAACAGCAGCGTGACTTGCAATTTCTTCACGTCAATTTGGAGAGCTCTCAGGAATTAAGGCAAAAGCATGAAAAGGCAGCACATGAAAGGAGGTAAAGTAATTTTTTTTCTTTTTTTTTTTCACTCTCAGGGAGAGACTTCACTGCTCAGCCACAACTAACATCCTAAAAGAGATGTGTGCTGTGTCAAGATGGCTTTGCTGGACTCAACACAAACATCCAGTGAAGTTGTCAGATACCTTTTTTAACTTGGTCAGGAGACACCATGAGTATCAGTCACAGAATAAAGCGTGGTATGCAGGCCAGACAGTTACGGATTTTTTTAAACATTGAATGGTCTGGAGGTAGGGATGTTAATCTGGCCCACTACTACTTTTGTTTAAAAATCAAAGTTTATTTTGCTTTCAGATTAGGAAATTGGTGCACACCGTGGAGGTTCAGACAGAATCATCACACTATATAAAACATGAGGGAACTCTCAGACTGATTTTGGAAAGTAACAGCCAAATCTGGGCAGACTTCTGTCAGGTTTTGGCAGGATACAGCTGCCTGTTGGTATATGAACTACCACAAAACCATGGCTACAGCCTCTGGTTAATGTATAGCTTTAACTTTGAATACAGTTATGTGTGCTCTTTAAATGCAGTGTTTCTGACTGTTTTCTTTATCATGCCATTGTAGCATAGGTATGGCATTCTCTGCCACTGAAAGTAACAGCGAGACAGACACGGTTAGGACTGAGGGCACCTACGGGATATGCGAGGAGTGTGGAACTGCACAAGTTCCAAAAAGTAGGGTAAAAACCACCTCTGAGATGTGTGAAGTAGATAATAGACTGTTACCGAATGCATCAGACTTGGAGGAAACTACCTCAGCGTACTTAAACCAGTGTCAAAAAGTTGTGAAAGTCTTGGCTGTCCTTATGGAAGAAGAAGAAAAGCAGGATGTTGCATCAAGCTCTGATGAGCTAGGCAGCAAAGTATTTTGTGAGGCAAACAACACAAGGCCATTGAGAAACGGGGAAATTTCTGAGAGTGGAGTGGAAAGCAGAGACCAACAAACCTTTGAGTCATCTTTACCTGAATATGAGCATTGGCTTAACGTCAGTTCTTGTGTAGATTCGCCAAGTACTTTGATCCAGAACACCGTCACATCTGACAAAACTGATAATGAAAATAAAGCCTGGGAAGAGAGAACTGGAATTCTGTTTGGCCAGAAAAGCAGAGAGACTGCTGTTGCAATTCACAAGTCTGAATCTGATTCCTGTAGTAGTAACTTCATCATAAAAAAAGATGCATGGTGGAAGCCAGTATCAGATCCGGAATGGTTGCAGATTTTCAAACCCGTAAAAGGAGATGGAAGTATATGGCATGGAAAAGATTGCAACTGTCTCAAGACTGCACAAGAGATGAAATGTGCCAGCTCAAAGAGGTTATGTGCTTGTTACATTTAAGAAATAGATAGGTACAAGCTGGAGTTATGTAGAAACTTGGGTGTACAAGCTCTCAATAATTTATATTATCTTAAGTGATGTTTAAAGTAACTGCTGTTTTAAAATTAGTCTACCAACTTGAAAAGTAGTAAATTTAAATAAGTTAAAATAGCTCTAAGGTATCATGATTCTATTTTTATGCATTTATTTTTTCGCATCTCTTATCCCCAAGAGCTGTGTGGGTAGGAGAAGCTGCAATACCACATAACTTGCCAAATAAACTCATTGAGAAAAATGCAGATTTTAAAATCTTCTGATTTTTTGAAATCCCAGATGTTGCTTGTAAATCTGGCAGGTAAAATATGTTCTGACCAGAGTTGGACTTCTGCAGTGATGTTTCTGTAAGGCAAGAAACAAACCTAGATTTTGTGTGATGCTTTAGTGACTGTGTTATTTCTGTTGAGAAATCACACAGTGGCTGGGCAAGAATGTAGGACACGGCTCTTCCGCACAGGCTGCTTTCCTCACTCAGGGCAAGAAAATGAGATGGCAAGATTTAAAGAACAGCAATCTGTCCACTCTCCAGTGCCTCTTTGTTCATGGGACTTGATCCCTGAGTTTATATTGGGGGAGGAAAAAGGACATGTGGTTGGGGATGAGCAGAACGACGTTTCTAATGCTGAGAAGTGTCGGAAAAATACTTGGGTGTCTTAGTGGTATTGGAAGGTATCCGAGATATAAATGCTGCTTCACATTTATAGAAGTGGTTTTATGCCTGCACAAGCAAGGGCATTCAGAGCTGTGATACTCTGTGGATTTGTTGTGTTGGTTCCTCTACTTCCTTTCAAAAAATTGACTGACTTACCAACTCTATTTTGGAAGGATTTCTGAAGTTTTACAGAGATTTCATAGCTGCCTTTTAGACAGAGAAGAGAAGGAAGAGTAGCTTTTCAGCTGGTAGTTTGACAAGTACAGTGAATGAACAGCTGTTTAAACCTGCTAAGAATTTTAGCCAGCAAGTCTGCCCAACATCCAAACAAATTAATGTTATGGAAGGGAAATATCTGATGCTTTCATTCTGTGTTGCTTTTAAAACAAAAATATTATAGAAATTGTTACTGCAGTGAGATAGACCTGTTCAGAAACAAGGTGAATGGGCAGCCATTGAAAAAGAATGCTGTCCCAGCACATTCCCACACAGCTTAGCTGAGCTTCACTCTGTGTGTGGACTCTCTCTAGTTTCCGCTGTCCATAAATCATTAAAAAGACTCCATTCCCCTTATGTCTACCCTGACCTTTCTTACCTACTCCCCCAGCAGCACAAATGACACACTGCCATCCTTCCAAATCTCTTTTGAGGCTGAATCATGAAAACTGCTTTCACTTTTTGTCTTGTCCTTAAGGGGATTTTAGGGGAGAAGGAACAAATTCAACACGGGTGATGCAGATAGAGCAGATATCCTTCAGTAAGGGAGGGCTGCTCTACCCGTTTGGGATTTGCTGCTGAGGTATCAAGTTTTCTTGATGCCCACATTTGGTCCTAGGAGCCCTGATAACTGGGGATGGATTTACTGAGTGCAAATCCCAGACTGTCTGCTTTCCAGCCCCTGCTGACTCTCATTTGCTATCGAATAAATTCTCGCCCCATAAATGGAAGGAAGGCAGTAGTATTGCAGTCTTCAGTGTGGGCTTCTTGTTAAGGCATTAATGGCAGAGACCAAACACAACATTCCTTCTGGGACTTGAATCTGGATCCTCCAGTTTTCCATTGCTGACTTTGTAGTGCTGATGATGTATTTTGTGTGTAGGGAAGGGTGCTGGCACCTCCCTGTCAGCCCAGCAAATATTTTTGACATGAGTTCTTGAATTCTGGAACAGCCAACAAGAAGGCTATTAACGCAGTCAAATACCTTATCCAACTGCAAGAGCGATTGTGAAATACCGTAATGCAGGAATCACTTCTGTGTGCTCTGACTTAGTGACTTCATTTATGTTGGACCAACATTTGCTGCCTTTGGATTTTTATCTCAATTCTGGTTTTAAAGATGGAGCGTCAGCTGTTACTTGTTCAGTCTGCTCCTGCTGGACTAAGCCACCTGTTTCTTGAGCCATCTCCCTGCCTCAAAATCAAACCTGTTTTCCTGCCTCCCTCCCAACCTGTGTATCCTTCAAAACTAGCTGTGCTCATTGCATTTCCTTGCATCCTCTGCTTCTAGGCTGCTACAGCTTGTTCCCTCACATCTCTCCAGAGCCTTTTCTTGTCAGAAGCTCACAAACATGAGCTCTTCTCCCTTAAAAGCCTATTGTGTCCCAGTGTTCTACAAGAGAAGTGAAATGAGACACAGCAGAGAGTTCTGAGCTGGCATCTCTCACAAGGGCTTTTTCTTAGCTTGAATGTCATTTAAAAATAAACCTTTTTGTAACAGTCTTGCCAGGCATGGAATGTGTTGTATCTAAAGAATATTTAATGAAACGTTGTAAACTTGAAGACAGTATTTTCTTTAAAATGTACGTATTTTTTAATTATTTACCCGATCCAGGCAGTGCTAGCACTGTGCTTCTGTTTTGTTCAGAAGTGTGATGAATACAGAAATGTTTTATTTGGGGAGATGGTCGCTATTGTATTTACTTTTTAAAAACTGTATGAAGTGGAAATTAGCAGTTGAAAATGAAATTCACTGCATAGCTTGTAACGGCTAGCAGAAACCAGGGCACGTCTTTGTACAAGCCACAGACAGCACTCAGTGCTGTGTGAAAACACAGCACAGGGGACGGGTGATCCCAGGGGAAGAGGGCTTAGTTAGGGTGATCAAGATAGTTCCTAATATGCTACAGCTTTTATTAGTTCTAGTCTTAATTTGTGATTAATTGGTGCTGAGCTGAGTAAGGGATTTGGTACGTTTTGATAAAATTGTGATTTAAGGAATTGAAATTGAGAACTCTTTTTCTCTAGGGTAGGCTATAATAAAGTTAACTTTTAGTATGGGAAAGGTGTAAGAGAAAAGTTTCAATCACTTGACATGCATATTAAGAGCTAAAGACCTTTTGTATTAAGACAAGCTTGGCATGGCTGTGAGTCCGTGTTTGGACAGTAATAACATGCTGGGTATGATTTGTTGCTTTAACTGTCGTTTAAATTGCTGTTCAGATATTCCTAAATACACTCAGATATACCTGCTGCTAAATTAATATTTTGTTTTGCTTTAAAACCTAGGGGAAGATGTATGCCAGTAGATCATATGCTTCAGCTCCACACTGAAATGGTAGTAAGGCAACTGAGTTTTGGGTTTAATCACAGTTTGCCTGAACAGCACTTTACTGTTTGGTGCTGTATTTAAAAATAAATAAAATAAAGCCTCTTTGGGAAGGCTCTCCTGTGATCTCTGAAGTGAGACGATGACTTTAAAAGACTGAAATTCCCTTGAAAAGTACACCTACAAATATTAATTTGCCTAATGGTTGATTAAAAAAAAAAAAAAAAGGGAGTAGGGCATGAGGGAAGAAAGAGTACCAGAGTATTGAGAGGAACTAAATACTGCCTTCTGTGTGATCTTTGCAAGGTTAAACAGATACTCAAGCACATGGTAATGTAGCTGTTCTTGAAACTGGTTGAATGTCAAACTGTTTTCCTCAGAGGATGAAACTGATCTAATGAAGCTGTTAAACATGGGAACCACTCTGAGGAACAGAGTAATCTCAAATGCTCGATGGTTTTCTTGGCTCAGGGCCCATAATTATTTATGTTGTCCCATGATTTTCCTTTGAAAGTTTGAAAAGGATGGTGATACTGTTTCTGTCAATGTCTTAATTTTTTTAACAGTGAAGAAAATGTGGATCTGAATTCTTTTCACTTGGATTCTCCCTGTTTGACATCCACCCAGAAAGGAGACAGGCCTCAAAGATGTGAGAAATTCTCTGATGAAGACTTCCCTCCGGAGATCAATAACCTTTCAGTGACTAAGCCAACAAACAGATGCTGTAATGCTACCATGGACCAAGTCAGTATTTTATTGCAGAATGTACTTCGTTAATTTTAAGGGGAATTGTGACTGATAGTAGGAAGGCAAATGTCTGCCGGCATGGAAGAACTAGGGACTTGAATGATGAGACAGCAGGCTTAAAGCAAAGGTGGTAAAATATTTTTTCAAAATAATTCCTTGTTGTCTCAATATGTCTTGGACAGCGTAAGTGAGTTTAAAAAAAAAAAAAAGATAAGCTTTTGAAATGAAAGGCTTTGGGATAATGGATGCTGGCTAATTGGTAATTCCAGTAAAGCACAATATCTGAGTACACTTGGGCACAGTTATTAGAAACTATTGGACACTGTTTCTTTCTTGTTCTGCCTGTTTTTCCCTCTTTCCATGTCATTTTTATTCTCTCCTTTATCACGGAAGTACTGCTGTTGTGTGCACTATGTATACGTGCATGTGAAGACCTGTTAAAAAGCTGACACTAGGAAAGACCTCTGTGTTTATTAGAAATGCCTGCATTTAGACAGAGTCTGGATCAGTGTTATGTTGTAGTATTTTGAACTGAGACATTTCAAAATGAAAGGTATGTTACAATCCTTTGACATATTCCAAAAAGATCATTTCATAACTTTGACTCACTTTCTGTCTTCCCCAGGACACCAGTTCCCCCATAAGTAAGCTGCAACATGCGTTGGCCGAGTCTCGACAGATGGTTGCTGATCTGGAGCTTAGCACTCTCCTCCACGCGAGCCCTCGCTGCAGTCCAAACAGCAGCAGCATTAATATGGTATATATCACTCCCCTATGACTAGATTTAGGTGGCCGGGAAGAGTGATTGCAAACATCCTTTCCCTTATGCTTGACTTGTGCTATGACATTATAAACAATATCCTCCTCATGCTTTGCTAAAGAGAAAATTCCTGCATGCCTTAGCATGAAGTAGTTGAATTTTTTTATAGGATTCTTTATGGCTCCTCAAGGTCATGACAGGATTTGACTTTTGCATGTGTCTAAACAGATGGAAGGAAGAAGTCATTTTGGAGCAAGCTGTAGGAGGTCTAGAAAAAAGCAAACAGAAGTATGACTTACATTCAGAACTGGTTTATTACGCTAGGTATATTTGTGGAAAGGAGGACAGTATAGGAAATAGGTGATATATAGAATAGTTTTGTATATGAATTTAAAGCAGACTCTCAGCTTAAATAACTTCAGAGTTTTTGTGGGTTAATAGCTTTAGTTCCTTCATTGCAAGGTCAGAGAACATACTCAATGATCAAAGAAAATAACCTGTATGTAGCTGTCATGGCAATTTATTTTATGAGCATGAACGCTGATAGGGAGTTTCTGCCTTGAGTATGTGGGCCATAGGAGTAATTGGAGAAGGGGGCACTTGTTTGTTTTCATAAATATCCTTGAGAATTTCTACCTTGTTTGACAAGGAGATTGTACCACTCATCAGTAGAAATGAGTAAACTTGTGCTGATATGTATCACAAAGGGAGAATTTAGACTTTTGGTTTTAAAGCAGACTCCTAATGAGAAGGCTGCATGTTGAAACCTCAGCTTTCTCCTGAAAGGTATTACCTCTCTCTAAAACTGTTGCACTCCTTATATCCTTAGATGAACTTGACCAGAACAATGTTACTGTAAGTAACAGACAAAGTAATTTTGATAACATTCAGAACCATAAAACCTTAGCTGTGCTGGGACTGACTGACAGAGTATAAAGGTTGTCTGCCAGCGTTTGCATAAACTGAAAGGATATTTTGTTTAGAAGTTCATCTGCAGGCTTTCATTCAGCGTGAAAGACAGCAACAGTGTAGTCTTTTGGAAAGACTGTCTTGTAGGAGGGATTCCTGAAAAGCTCTCTACAAAACAGTGGTTGCTTGTGGCTCTTGCCCAGCCCCATCAGCTGTCTGGCTCCTGCTTACTGGTTGGCACGTCACAGCTTGGCTAAACCGGCTGTCCTTTAGTAGCGAGCATGACTCTGCTTTATACCCTGATACTGCATTTCTGAGCTTGGAAATTGGCTTCTCATTCAGAATGGTTGCTTTAGTGGATAGAAAATAAAGCAGGCTCCTGTTTACTGGCGGGGGTAGCTTCTGAACCACATCTGAGGAACTTTGATCTACTTTCAGAGCAGTTCTGGGCAAAAACTTGTCAAGCATGTTTTAGTTAATCTATGCAGGCCAGCTAATCTGCGCTTAAAACCAGGCTTACCTGAGGCTGTTTTAAACTGCACTTTAAAACATATCAAATACAACCCTTAGAATTTAATCAGTAAGAATTGGTATCTTTTGGATTCTATGCCCTGCTTAGGGGAGGGAGGAGAAGAGGGAATTAAAAAGTGTATCCTTGCTGCTCACCAGTTTGAATCTGGCAGCTCTGTAATTTTTATTATCTGAGTTCTTTGATTTCCACATAGTGTTTTTGCATTACAATATAGACAACAGAACTTGCAGAAGCCCTTCACAGAACCCAGTTATCTGCTGCAGAAGAAAGAGATACTAAGCTTCCATTCTTTTCTCTGTGATGTTCTGTGAGTATTAAGGTGTTTTCAACTTGATTTTTTTTTTGGTTGATTTTTTGGTTTCCCTCTTTATAAATGCGTCTGCAATATTAATACAAGTCTATGGACTTCTGAGATGACTATGGACATGGTTTAGTGGTGGACTTGGCAGTGTTAGGTTTACGGTTGGACTCGATGATCTTAAAGGTCTTTTCCAACCTAAACGATTCAATGATTCTATGAGCCTGGCACAAGATTCTAAGTGCACTGCTCTGAATGCATGTCCAATAAAACTCTTGTGAGTACTGTAACAACAAACAGATGTTCAGGCAGCAAGTAATTCCTTTAGTCAAATAATTAAACTTTTCTCAAGTATGCTCCTCATCCTCTGGGCAGTCAGGTCTTGGAGCTCCATTCCTGAGTACCTGCACACTGCTTATTGTAGTTAAAGTCCTTCTGTGTGTTACAGATAACAGGATCAAGGACATGAACATTGTTAAATAAGAGATTGGGAAGTGTTTTTCAGTGCCACAGCCAAGAGCCTTTTTAGCATATTGTTCCTGGGCTCAGAGCTCCAAAAGTAGAATGTATTGAATAGGGCTGTTTCAGAATATAAAAAGCAGCCTTGCCCATAGCAGATTGTTTTTTCTTTTTGAATCAGGAAATTTCTTATTTGTTCTACTAATGTGAATTGGATGCTTGCAATAGGCACCATGTTGTCTGGTTCTGAGGACAAAAGAGTAACTAGATATGGTTAAAATACCAAACACCACATGAAACTGAATAAGAACTAGCAACAATGGGGGCAAGAATCGACAAAAAAAGAAATCTTCCAGTGCTTACACAACCCAAGCGCATGTCTGCAAAGGGCAGTTATTACACAGCAAGCTGCAGTGTGAAGCTGTGTGGCACTGGGTTTCTCGTACTGATCAACCTCGATCCAGTGGGGAGCTGGTGCTCAGTTCTTCTCTCTCGGTATATTCAAACTGCAATCCCTGAACTGTTTCTCCCCTGTGGAGCTAAACCCTCTGTGCCCCTGGGGAGTGGTGTTGGTTTTTAGCACCCTCATGTTCTGCTGTTTCTGCATTAAGTCTGGAGACATTAAGTCTTCTTTCAACTTAAGTTGGGTCTGCTTAGTGCACACTAATGGGGCTGTCATAGGAAATGGATGCTGAGTAGCTGGAATGCCGTACCTTAGTCTGCTGTAATGTTCCTGCGCAGAGAGCTCTTCTTTTCCTAAAAAGAGCCCTAAGGAAGAAGAAGCTGGATGTTTTACAGATTGAAGCCAGCACTGTGACTTGCATCCTGAAACTACTGATGTTAAAAAGTTTCAGGAGCAAATCCCCAAAACTGCTGAGCACAATGCTGATACAGCAAAGCGGTAAGCGTACGCTTAGCCTACAGAAATAATATCCTTTGCCTCAAGTGAGAAAGAACTGGTGGAACAAACGTACCCACAATTCGCTGTAGATCCATGACAAGAATTAGCGACTGTGCAAGTCACTGGCTGCTGCATAATTCTTATTTTCTTCGTTTATTAAAAGGCACTGAATCACTGTGATCAGTTAAATCCAAAGCAGCTTTTGCTGAGTTGATAGCAGGTACCAAAATAAGTAACATTTGGGCAATTTTGTATAGAGAAGTGATCAAATTGATTTTGGTTGGGTTGTTTTTTTATTGCTTTGAAATCATTTGAGGGCAGATGCACTGGTAAACATTAGGTTAATTTCCTAACTAGCTGACAGTGCTTTAGCCATTTTCATCAGTCAGTTGTTTTTCCTTTAGAGAGAGGCTGGGTGGGGGATAGTTGAAGAGCAAAGAAGGAAAGCAGTGAGTAAAAGGATATATCCAGTTTTGGACCCAGTAGCATGTGCCACTGCTTGTAAACTGTGACTCAGTGGCTGGCTGAGGGCACAAAGATCACTCCTTTTTGCAAAACAAACTGGGAAGATTTTATTTCAGAACACTCCAGTGGTGTCCCTGAGACTGTTGTCTTTCTGTGAAGCGCTTTGTTTACCTTTCTCCTCTTCATATTTTTACTCTTATGTTTTTATTGTCTGCACTGTGAAAATTTATATAGTGAATTGACATCTATGTGATTGCTTCATATATTTTAGAGGAAATGTTCCTGCATTTTAATAAAAATCTTTAATTTTCTGCAGTGGATGAAGAAGTTTCCAATATAGAATTAATTTTGAGAACTGAAGATCATCAACCCGTCAGCTACAATGGAAAGTTACCTAATTTTTTTCAACGGCTCTGTGAGTGTTTGAAAGACTCTCAAGTGGCAAAAAGATGTGACTATGCAGGAATATATTTTATCTTGAAATAAAACATAGAATTATGCCAAGATTAACAAAAGTATTTTTATAGCTGAGACCTCAGGTTAAATACTAGCTTGTTTTTTAAGAATCTTAAGTGTGTAATTGTTACGACATAGGGACTATTTTTCTTACCTTTTTTTTTTTTTATGGTGGCTCAGAAATATTTATAGAGTATGACACAGCCAAGCATTCTTTTTTTTTTTGTTAGTTTATTGTTTTTGTTCTGGACTTCTTGCTGTGGAGAGAGAGATGAATAATGTTTATAGGAAGTTCCCAGTTAGTGTTGTAACCAGGAACTGCCTCCTGCATTGTTGAAGTGGGAGAGCTGTCACCCACGAGATGGGCAAAACAGCCTTCCCCGGTCAGGAGCTGTTTGTTCTAACAAAGCTTATGGCGAGATCAGGGGTGTGCATGGGCTCTCTTAGCACTGTATGGCAGCAGCAACGCATAACGCGACTGGCTTTTTAGGATTTAAACTGTTTTTATCTTTGACTAGTGGGCAAGACATGTGCCATGATCATAATTTGAACTTATTTTTTAACTAAAAGATCAAAGAAGCTAATAAAGGTGACACCTTTGCTGTATCTTTCTTGCCTATTTAACACACTGTCCAACACATTTAGTACTTAATTTATGAGGGTTCTCTGGGACGTAGGACACCAACTGCCAGAGACATGAGCGGGCTGCTCGGTCGCTGTGGTTTGTGAGCGGTTCGGGACCCCCGTGCCAAGTCCACACCACTGAGCGCTGCGCCAGCGTTTTTCCTGCGTGGGGGCAGCTGAGGGGTGGGAGTCTCTGGCTCTGTCCACTGCCAGGAAATTAATTGCTGTGAATACAACACTTGCACCATGGTTTCTCCTTGTTAACTCTTTCATATAATTTTCTGCTTTCTCTTTAATTGCTGAAATGACAGCCTGCTTTCCTTTGTGTACTAATCGCCTCAAAATTAGTCGACTAATTCTGATCATAGCTGCTGTCCTCCAAGCTCTTTCCCTCCCCGCCCGCAAGCATCACTCACGGAGGGAATCTCTGCTTCTCAGGTTTTTTTCAAGTTTCCACAAACCCTTAAAGCGCATTTGATTCCTCTGCCTGCAGAGAAACTATCCAGGCTCCATCCTCAATATCTGCTGCTGTGGGTAAGACAAAAATTCCCCCCAAAAAGCCACCGACAGCAATACCACGATGCTCACCCTGAAGCTGTCCAGCAACTACACCGGATGTCAAACCCTAGAGAAACTGGCACAGCGTGAGCTGTGCTTTCCGGTTTAAATGCGTTTAGTGTTAGTGGATGAACGCGCTGAACCCCCTTGTGAATTCAAAATGCTCTGCTGATGGCTTTCAAATCAATATCGAAAACTGAGCTCAAGCGATGCAACAAGGATCCGCAGAGCCCTAGGGTTTTGTGTGGCGGCTGCCCTGGATGTGTGGAATGGGAAGAAGGGGAATATTGGGGTTAATTTATCCAGGCACTAAGTGACTTACAAACCGACTGTATTATCTACCACGCTCTGAGGCTCGTATCGAAACTCAAGCCGCATCAAACTCGGCTGCCTTATTTCTGGAAGCACTAGAAATACTCCAGGGAGAGCCTTCGCTATTGTATTCTCGTACTGAATTATTATTAAAGAAAACAAAGCTGCTGTTCAGCTACGGCCCTGCTTTCCGCAGGGGTGGACGTGCTCTCTGCTGCTTGGCTTTTCTGAGGGGAAGGCTGAGAAGGGAGCGGTAATGAAGCTCCGAGTCTCTTCGGTGTCTTTGCGGGGCTGCTTTAGAGAGGGACGGAGAAGCGGCCTGTCGTGCCGTGAGGAGCGGGACGCAGCACAGGCGGTAGGGAAGGGTGGTAGAGCGGGAAGATCAAGGCCGTGCCCGTCGCCTTTCCCGCGCCGTGGCTGGTGCCTCGTGAACCGGGGGGAGCCTCCGTGCCTTTCGCCCCGCGGGGGAAGCGGGCCGGGAGGGCTCGGCCGCTGGCGGACGGCTCCCCCCCCCGCCCCGGTCCCCGCGGCGGTGGGCCGGGCCGGCGGGGCCGGCGCTGCTCCCACCTGCCCGCGGGTGGGCGTGGGGCGGGCGGGGCCGCTAGGGGCGCCCTCGTGCGCGGGCGGGCGCGGCGCAGTGCGCGGCCGGGAGGGGCCGGAGGGCGGCGCCGGTCGCTGCCTGCCCGGTGCGGTGCGCGCTGCCCGGTGCGCGGTGCGCGGCCCGCCATGAACAGCATCAAGAGCGTGCCGGCGCGGGTGCTGAGCCGCCGCGGCGGGCACAGCCTGGAGGCGGAGCGGGAGCAGTTCGACAAGAGCCAGGCAAGGGCGGCGGAAGGGGGCGGCGGTGCCCCGGTACCGGCTCCGGTTCCCGGTACCGGCTCGCGGCGGGGGCGCTGCGGGACCGGCCCGCTCCGGGGGGCAGCGCCTGGGGGCTCGCCATGCGCTGCACGCGGGGCTTTCCCGGGGGAAGGGGAGGGCGAGTCCCCGCAGGGTCCCGGGGACCCCCCCGGTGGGGCGGCGGGGCCGCTGAGCGTCCGTCCGTCTGTCCTTCCGTCCCCGCTGCCGGCGCGGCGTACGCTCCCCCTTCCCCGCCTGCCCCACCGCTTCCTCCCGCCGCGGCCCCGGGACGGTCCCGCGTGGGCCCCGGGACGGTCCCGCGTGGGCACCGACTGGTCCCGCCGCCCCCGGGCCGGGCACCGGGGCCATGTCCCCGCCGTGCACCGCCGCCCCGGCGGGCAGCAGAGCGCCGGGCAGGCGGTGTGTCCCCTCCCGGGCCTTTTCGGCAGGTAAACACGGCCGTCAGCAAACAGTGGAAGTTCTGTGGCCCCGGCCGTGCCGGCGGGAGCGCGGCCGAGCCCGGGGGCCGCCGCAGGCAGGAGCCCGGGGCTGCCCCCCGGTGCCCACCTCACCGGTAACGCGCACCTCTGCATCCCGGCGATGCCCCGCGGCGGCACGGGCTGCCCCGACAAAACCGGGGGCTGTTTTGCACCGGGAATGGGTCACTCCCCGCGGCTCTGGCTCACACGAGGGGTCCCCCCCGCGGGGGTCGGGGTGCCCGGCCCCGGGGAGGGTGGCAGAGCGAAAAGAAAGCCCAAATGCGTTTGTGTCCCGCGGTGTCCGGCTCGGACGGGGGTGTCCGTAGCCCTTCCTGCGGCCCCCGCGGAGCGGGCGATGCTTGGGTGCCAACGGGGCTGGCGTACGGCTTGTGGGAAACTAATTACTCCGGCAGCGTGGGCAGGGAGGGACAGAGGGACGGACTCGCTGGCTGCCCCAGCAAAAATAATAGTGCTCTCCCAGCACACATCCTCTGACCCCTCGGATTTTGCAGGCTGCAAATGCGTTGCAGATATTTTTCCCCTTTGCCCCGTTGCGTTGCTGGTCCTTCCCCGGCCCCGGGGCTGGTTTGGCCCGGGAGAGCGGCAGCAAAGGCAGGAGGCGATTTCGGGTCTCGTGGGGTCACGGTGCCGCTTGGCCGTGCTGGATAGGAAACTGAGCTTGTTGGGTTTGGGGAGCAACGTGAGAAAACCAGCAATTCCGGTTCCCTCTGGACGCATCTCCTTCGACCGTTGCGCTGGGCACCGCCGATAAATAATCGTGGTGGGAGCGCTGCCTCGTGCACCAAAAGGCAGCCTGTGCTGGCTGGGCGGGAGCGCGTCCTTCTTCCTCTCTCCTGCCCTTCCACGGCGTTTTGGGCTTTTTGGTGGGATTTGTGCCCCACAGGGGTGCGACTTTGCTTATGGCTGCAGAGATGCCTTGGGCAGAGCCACGTACAGGGTGAGCGGGTGGTCGCTCTCTATTAGAGCTAAACTTGGGGCTCGCTGGCTGATGGTCACATTCAGCACCCAGAACTGACCTTTTTTTCCAGTGTCTGCTGAAAAACTGTCCTAAAGGAGCTTTATCCTAATGTGGCTTCCCATAGCAGTACTTCGGGTGAGAGCAAAACTGTTCCAATGTTGGTATGCAGGTATTGATCTGCCTTTTATGTCTAATTATAGCAGCTGTGGAGATGGCCGCTGGTCACCTTTGTATCACGGGGAGGCCGGTGGCACGTCCCCTCCGCGCGCCTTCGCTGGCCGAGGATTTCGCACCACCCTGGAGAACAGTGCTGCGAAGCCGAACGCCCCATCTCCTTTCCCCTGGCAAAGGCCGGGGCAATGCCTGCAGGTGTGGCCAGGGGCTGCCGGCCCTGGTGTGATCCTGGACGCTTGTGGGTGACGTGAAGGCCACCTGCTTTCCCTGAAAATGCTTTCTGAGGTCTTGTGTCGGGGTGACGCAGACGTCCCCTTCGGAGTGGCTGCGCGTGGGAGGTGGGAAGCTGCCGTCCCGCAGCGGGCGCTCACTCTGCAGCTTGGCAGGAGGCAAAACTTGCCCTTTTATGCACCCAATTTTTGCTTTTCTTAAACAAGAAGGTTAAAAATCCAACGAGCTCCAGAACTGCCAGGAATACTATGTGTGTGACTGCCTAGTGGTGGTTTTTTGGTGTAATTTGGGAAGGAGAAGCATTAGGAAAGGAACTCCGGAGCAGCCGTTTGGAGTTTGGCTGATCAGGCAGCCCTCACGCTGCCTGGCTGGGGAGGTTTCCAGCTTGACATCTTTCTGCCAAAAAATCACTCCCTGCCGCAGCGTCATGCCGGGACCCGGCATCCACCTGCCAGGTGGGGATTGCGGCCCTGCGGGATGCTGGGGTTTCAGGGAGCCGTGGGCGGGGAGGATCACGCTGTAATTGAAAACAGCCTGGAAAGAAAGGGTGGATGTAAACTGCGCTTCTCATTTGGGTGCTTTGATCCTGGCTTTAGTCACCGGCTTGGTACGTGAGGGCTGTGAGTAAGGTGTTCGGGCTGCGCCTGTGTGGGCTCCCAAGGCCGGGCAGGTTTTGGGGTCAACCCCCCCCCCCCACCGGCAGGGCCGGGGCTGCACCACTCCCCAGCGGTGATGGGGAACCGTCCGCAGGTGGCATGAAGGCTTTGACCAGGCTGACAACGGGGACCTGCCCATCTCCAGTCGTGCCAATGATGTCCCAAGAGGCTGGGTCGAGGGTGAATCTCCCTGTTTGGGAGCCATGCTCCACGAGCCAGCTTCGCCGGGCAGCCGGCAGGAACATCCTGAAGGCACACGTGTCCCAGGCTGCAGCATCGCCCTGTGCCCATCCCTGATCCCAGCATCCCCTTTCTGGGGACCTCCTGGCCAGCCTGGGGTTTGGAGCCAGCGAAAGCACACCTGAGCCGACAGCCCCGAGGGACTGGCATTCGTTCAGTGCCACCGTGGTTTATTTGGGACCACGCTGGACAGGGCGTCTCCGTCACGGTGGTGCCGCAGGTGGGCTGGGGGCTGCCCCTGCATGGGTCCGCTCCTCTGTGCTGGACATAAAATGGCTCAGTTGAAACCTCTGCGCTGAATCACCAAGGATGAAACTAACCTCTCTGGCAGCTCCCGGGCTGAATTTTGGCTGGTCGGGCTAGAAACGAGCTTATGGGCAATAAACGCAATAAAACCACCAGAACCAATGGGAATTACAGCCTGGTTTTGGGACAAGCCAGCAGGGTCCAGCCCTGTCCCCATCCTGCTGGGCAGCGCTGGGCGGCCGAGCTCCTATCCCCGGGAACATGGGATGGCATTTCCTTTCCAGGGGTCTGCCCTCGTCTCACGCATTGGCCCCTGTAGCTGCACCTCCTCCCAGCCCCACGGGGCTCGAGGCTGAGCCCTGCTCCCACTGATGGGCTGGGACGAGCGTGGTGTGTCGGGACGAGCGCGTTGTGCTGCTCCCACACGCCGCAGGCAGTGAAAATCCAGGTTTGGGAGATGTCTGCCCTGCTCCCCCCGCCATGCAAAGCACCTCAGTAAGATGCAATAACCTGTTTGGCAGCTCTTCGCCGTAAGATGCATTTCCAAGCCCTGCCTTGCAAAACCGTCGGCTTGTCGCTTTCTGGCGCGTGATAAACCCTGCTTTCTGTCAATAAACCATCACTTTGGTGTCATACTGGGAGGTGCCGGCAGCCCTGAGGACCCGTGGCACATCTTCTTGCCAGCTGAGCCGCGGTCGAGGGCACAGCCTCTCCACCGGCTCCAGCCTTTTGGGTGGCTGCAGAGATGCCGGGCGCTTTGGGAGAGGCGGCTGCTCTGCAAGTGCCTGTTCCCGGGCACTCCAGGCTCGTTAACCTTTGGGGATAAGAGGATTACAGCAAGTCACCGGCTTAACTCTGCTGCTGCTTTATGGCCCCACATGGCGGGGTAATGCTGGGGCTTCCCCCAGCACAGGAAGGGCAAAACTGGTGTCTTTTCCCAGCGACTGGGCTCAGCGTTTCGGGGCTGGCTCACTTTTTGGGATGCATTCACAGTGTTTTTGCTACTGTTGTGCCTGGCTCGTGGGCGCAGACATTTTGGGCTCATTGGGGACGGATTTGGTGCGTTGACACCTGCAGCATCGCCCCTTTGGCAGAGCGTCAGGTTCCTCCTGCATAAGTCAGGAGCACTCGATAACCTGGCGTCGGGTTCCTCCTCCTGCAGGAAAGCGCCGCGATGCGGAAGCGTCCCCTGGACAAGCGGCTGTGTCAAAGCAGGTGCTTTTCCTGGGAGGGGAGATAAGATTTTTACAGGGTTTTACAGCTTGTGGGGCTGCAGGGAGGGACCAGGTTTCTCTTCCGGCATGAGCGCCGGTGGCGGGGCCGCTTCCTGCCTTCCCAGCTGGGACCTTTTTCCTCTGCCGGTGACTGAGGGCTCACAGACATGGGCACAGACCAAGCACTCGTGCGAGGGCAACGCAGCCCAGCTGAGTCTGCAGGGACCTGGGGAGGAGGAGGAGGAGGAGGAGGAAGATCCTCATCGATCACAGGAACTCCGTTTTGCAGCCTGTCATCACGTGGGAGACACAACCGACCGTGTCTGGAGTCATCTTTTGGAATAAACCCATAATTTAAAGTGTGCTGTGATCGAACACATTAAAATATAGATAATACTCCTCTGATAATCACATCGCTCTGGATTTTTGCTCCATTGAGATGGGCATCGTGGCTGCCACTCCCTCCTTGCTTGGGGGCTGCATTTTCCCCACGTGTGCAGCAACACCGTCAGAAAAAAACCCCACCACCCCCTGGTTCAAAGGCTCCTTGTGATTAGAGAAACAACCCTGGAATTTGGCATCTTGCTGTCGTGCTTTCATGCTCCCCGGGCACGGTGCTGAGTTCAGGCTGCAAAAACGCCATTTGTTTCCTGGGATGGGGACAGCAGGGAGCATCAGCAGCTGAGCAGCGGTAGTGGCCTGGCTCCGACTGATCGTGCTGGGGATGGGGGCTTTTAACGGGCTGCTTTGATCATGGATAAAAAAGCCTATTTTGATGTGTCATGAATGGCTTTAAGGTGACAAACGTGTTATAAAATTCAGGGTATTCCCCAAAAGCGCCAGGTGGCCAGGCCGATCCTAGCTGGCAGCGCACCCAGCTCTTCGCGTTGGGGACCGTGAGGGTCGTGCCGCTGCTGATGGCCGCTCTCTCCTCCCCTTGCAGGCCATCAGCATCAGCAAAGCCATAAATACGCAAGAAGCACCGGTGAAGGAGAAACATGCCCGCCGTATCCTTTCCCTTGGCTTGCCTGGACGGTGTGGAGGAGATCCAGTGCCGCGGCAGGAGGGGTTTCACCCTGCAGGGCTGGAGCCGTGGGAGCTTTGGGAGATGGGAGACTCATGCAGAGCTTAGTTGGGGGATGGCATCATGTAGGGTCATCCAGCAGTGAAAGTGCAAAGAAGGGCAGTGCGATAAAATTGCGTTTCTTTGGCAATAAAACGCAAAGGGCCCCGGTGTGCCCTGCAGCAGGGGAAGGTGCACCAGAAAAAAATAAATGGGGGTTTTATCTGCGGGTGCAGCATTGCGCCGGTGATCTCTCTGCCTGCGGTACACTCGGTGCATGTCCCCTTTTTAATGAAAGTTGAACAGGAATAGTCCCCAGCCCCGCCTCTCCCCTGCTCCCATGTGTGTCCAATTGGCCTTGACCGCAGGGAAGGGATCATCCTGGGGACGCACCATGAGAAGGGAGCGTTCACCTTCTGGTCCTACGCCATCGGGCTGCCCCTGCCCAGCAGTGCCATCCTCAGCTGGAAGTTCTGCCATGTCCTGCACAAGGTCCTGCGTGACGGCCACCCCAATGTGAGTGTCCCCTCCGAAACATCCATCCCGCGTTGCTGGCAGGGGGAAGTTTTTGGCTCTTGCCAACATCCCTCTGCACAGAGGGTGGGTTTCCTTCCCTACCCCAGCCACCTTTCCCAGGCCACGGGGCTGTGAAGCACTCTTATCTCGCATCTTTGAAACCTCCCCGTGCAAAACTCCAACCTCTGGTTGCCATTGAAGGGCTTGAACTTCTCCCAGTGCTGGAGTGGCGTAAGGGGCCGGATCCATCCCCTTCCCCAGCTTCAGGGCAGGCAGGCAGGTGCTCGCCCAGCTCCGTGCCAGCCCCAGCATGCCGCATCCCTCCTGTTTTTGTCCCCAGGTCCTTCAGGACTGCCAGAGGTACCGCAGCAATATCCGAGAGACGGGGGACCTGTGGGTGAGTGGGGCAAAGCAGAGATTTGTGCCTTCCTGGGGGCTTTGGGGTGGGTGCTGAAAGGCATCGTGGGCACGGGGAGGGCAAAGCACCACCTGAAATAACCCATCGCCTCTGACTCCCCTGGGTGATGGTTACGCACATGGTGAAGGGCAAGAGGGTGAGAACCGTAGGGGTGGCGCGGGTTCGCTGGCATACGTGGGCTCTGCCAGATCTGGTTGTATCGCTCCGGATTCGCCATGTTTCCCCTCGTGTCTCTGGCAGGGCCATTTGCACGACAGGTATGGGCAGCTGGTGAGCATCTACACGCGGCTCCTCCTCACCAAGATCTCCTTCCACGCCAAGGTGAGAGACTCTGCCGCCTCCACACCCTGCCATGCTGGGGTACGGGGCTTCACCAGGGGTTGTGTTGCATCAGCAAAAATATTAGTAGCAACTGCTGGGTTTTGTTTTTTTTTTTTTTTTTCCTTGTACAAAGCATCCCGAGTTCCCCCCAAGCCTCGAAGTGTCGGATGAGGTGCTGGAAAAGACAGCGGGGACGGACGTGAACAACATGTAAGTGTCCTGGCAGGAGCAAAGCAACCAGTGCATGGTCGCCGGCTCCGTGCCGCCTGGCTGGCAGCATCCTGCTAATGAAACGGCTCCTGTTCAGGGCAGCCGTCGGTGTTTTATAGATTGGTCAGATGGTGCCTGATTCCTCCTGCACCTGCAGAATGGTGAGGAGCATAAATGCAGGGAGCAAAACCACCAAATTCTTGTCAATCTGAGCCCTTGCTGGTGCAGGGACCTGCAGTGAACACGAGCAGCCGGAGCAAGGATGTCTCTGCCGCTGGGTGACGGAGTTTTGGTTTTTTTTGGCAGCTTCCAGCTGACGGTCGAGCTGTTCGACTACCTGGACTGCGAGCTGAAGCTGTCGGAGTCAGGTGAGGAGGCTGCAGATCCCTCCCGCTTGCCTCAGGGCTCTTGAGCAATAGTTTCGCTCTTTGGTCAGGAATGGAGTTCCTGCTCGGGAGGCTGAGGTCAGAGACTCGGGTCCTTCCTCCTCCTCCGGTGAGATTTCTGAGGTTGTTTCTCAGCCGGATTCCCCTGTTGATGCTCTGTAGAGGCGGTTGTAGGAAAATATTTAAGTAATGTGGCTGGTTTTAGTCCACCTGAGCAATGCAGAGTGTTGTTTTCAGAGCAGTGCTGCTCTGAAGTATGTTTTTACTTCTTTTTGGTACAACCATGTTAATCATATGCGTTACCCAAATCCTTTCTATCCCCCCAAAGCAGAGGATGGGGCTGTACCTCTTTCTAAATACTCATTTCCCCTCGTTGAAATGCCTCTGGGGAGGGCTGGAGGCCCCTGCCCGTGTTTGCTTCTCTCGCCTCCTTCTCCAGGAATTTTTAGATGGCTTAAAAATGCAGCGGTTTCTTCTTCCGTTGCGAGTCAGGAACATGGAGCTGCCCTGGAAAACAGGGCACAGCGGGAGAGACCGTGCTCCCGGCTCCCCTCAGCCTCCCGCTTCTCCTCCTGACCCAGTTATACAGAGAATTTATATTCATAAATACTTTAAAGCTGAGTGGGGAAGAAGCCAGAGTGGCTATGCTGGCTGGATTTCTGCCAAGGGAAGGGATCCATTTCCGAGCCGGGGCAGGCGAGGCTGCGGTGCTGGCGGGCCCGTCCCCTGCCCTGGGTTCCTCTCCCAGCTCCTTCCATGATTAAATAGAGCGGAGCAAAACCCCTCGCCTTCCCCGGCTGCATTGTGCAGCGGCAGCTCCCGAGGGCAGCCGACCTGCCTTTGCATCGTCCCGGGGTTAAATCCCTCCTTTTTGGGGTCAGGGTACCCGGGGCAGAGCTGAGCACCCCCTCCCTCTGCCACCACAGTCCCTTTGGGTGTTTTTCTTGCACGGAGGGGAGTTGTTCCCAGCTCGGTGGAACAGGACGAGCAGCAACCCTGGTGTTTACCCTGTGTCCTGGCAAAGCCACATCCGTCGTGGTTAATGATCAAGCCGAGTCGCCTGGAGTGGGACAGCTCTGCAAACACGGCACCGGTGCCTCACCATGCTCAACCCTTAGTTTTCAGGCAGCTCAACACGTCGATGGCGATCTCGCAGATGTCGGCGGTGCAGTGCCGCCTGGCCCCCCTCATCCAGGTCATCCAGGACTGCAGCCACCTCTACCACTACGCCGTCAAGTTAATGTTCAAGCTGCACTCCTGTGAGTCCCCGGGGATTTGCCCCGCGCTGATCTTTTCCCGGGTCAGGCGTCTGGCTGGATTCTCGGGGATCAGGCTTGTGTGGATGGAGGCATCTGTCGCCCTGTCCCCGTATCCCAGCTGGGCTCCAAGGACCCGCTCCATCCCACACAGACATCCCAGATGAAGGAATCAGAAGGACTTGTCCTTGATGAATTCAAACCGATGTGCCTTGGCCTGCCAGCCCCCTGCACAGGATCGCTGGGCAGCGCAGTGCCAGGGGCCTCACGCGGGTGTTTTGGGGTTCCCACACCTGCCTCTCCCTGCGCTGCGTCCCTGGTCCCTATGCCAGGGATGGGGACACCCCAGTCCCGTCCTGACCCCTCACATCCCGTTCCCACCTGGCCTTTACCGGCTGGCTTTTGCAGCCGGATAGATCTGGGCGTGTGTGAATAAATTTGCAGCCCTGGATCAGTCACAGCTGTCCCCCCCATCACCGCAGGTCTGCCGGCCGACACACTGCAGGGCCACCGAGACCGTTTCCACGAGCAGTTTCGCAGGTAACCTGGGGCCAAGGTGGGACGGTGGGGTCCCCTCCTTCCTGCCAAGCCCCCTCCCCGCCTTTCCTGCGAGCGGTTTTTCTTTTCTCCCTCTCCAGCCTCAAAAACTTCTTTAAGAAAGCGTCTGACATGCTGTATTTCAAGCGGCTCATTCAGATCCCTCGGCTGCCAGAGGTAGAGCAGGATTTTGGTGCTGTGCTTGTGTGTGATGCTTTGGAGGGCTTGTGGGTTCAGGGTGCACGGGGGTGTCCCCACGGATGGGTTTGGGGTCTGGGGACACTGCAGAGGGACCTGCTGGCACATCTCAGCAGCACAGGGATGGCTGCCTCCCTTCCCTCAGCGGTCTGCCTGCAGTGGTTCCCGAAACCCCAGGTGATGCCACCGCAACTTCTTGTCCCTGCAGAGCCCCCCAAACTTCTTGCGGGCATCTGCGCTGGCTGAGCATGTGAAGCCAGTGGTCGTCATCCCCGAGGAAGCCCCTGAGGACGAGGAGCCAGAGAACCTCATTGAAATCAGCACGGCTTCCACCACGGAGCCGCAGGTAGGGGCACAGGGATGGGATGGGAACCCTGGGAGGGGGGGGACACAGGCACCCGCAGCCTGGCTCAACTCAGCACCCTCTGTCTTCCCCAGATCACCTCGGATGTATTTGAGCAAACCTTTGGGCCACCCAATGGCATTCGGGACGACAGGTATGGGGGTCCACGGTGGCGAAAGTGGGGCAGCCGCCGCCACGTGGGACCAACCTGCTTCTCTCCACAGGGATGCGCAGATCGAGAGCCTGAAGAAGGAGGTGGACATGCTTCGTGCGGAGATGGAGAAAATTAAACTGGAGGTAAAGCCTGGCCGGGGAGCTGCCAGTGTGGGAGAGGGGGGTGGGGTTTGGTGCTGCAGCATGGAAATCTCGATGGGATGCAGCAGGAACCAGGGTGATTTCACCCAGCGCCACATCTTGGGGCTTCTCCCAGTACCAGGACCTGACTCCTGATGGAGATGGGGTGGGGACACGTGAGACCTGTCCCTTGCTGCCCCAGACCTGCTGTTTGCAGCAGGGACAGACCAGCTGCAGGGGCCGAGGGGAGAGCTTTCCTGTGCATCTCGTGGGTGCTTTGCCCAAATCGCACCTGGAAGGGATGTTGGGAAGGGCAGAGTCGCTGCTGGCATCGGTGCAGGGCGGTGCCCGAGTGCCTGATGGTGTCCCGCAGGCGCAGCGGTACATCACGCAGCTCAAGGCGCAGGTGAACAGCCTGGAGGGCGAAGTGGAGGAGCAACGCAAGCAGAAGCAGAAGGCACTGGTGGACAATGAGCAGCTGCGGGACGAGCTGGAGAGGCTGCAGAGGGTGAAGCAGGACAGTGACAGGTCCCAGCGTCTCTGTGCCGAAGCGGAAAGTAGGTGTCCTACAGCACCCGTTGGCCATAGGACACCCACGCCATGGTTGCTGATACTTTCTTGTCCTGTCCAGAGAAAGCCAACGCCACCGAGATCCGCTACACGAAGCTGAAGGAGAAGCACAGTGAGCTCATCAACACGCACGCCGAGCTCCTGAGGAAGGTAACGCTGCTGCCTGTGCCAGGCAGGGACCGACTGCTGCCTTCATCCCTCTGCCACCGCCAGTGTGGCTCGTGCGTGCCCAGCCCCACCCCATATCGGTCCCATTGCCCTGCACCCAGGGACCTCTGAGCACCAGCTGGGGGGCACCCCTTGAATTCATGTCCACTGGTGGTCAGTGTTTTGGATGCCATGAAAAAGGCATCTCCAAGCTACTCCCCCAGCCAGAATTCGGGCAGAACGAGCCATGGCGGTGGCGAGGGTCCCCTTCCGAATGCCCGGTAACCCCCATGTCCCCGCGCAGAACGCCGACACTGCCAAGCAGCTGACGGTCACGCAGCAGAGCCAGGAGGAGGTGGCGCGCGTCAAGGAGCAGCTGGCATTTCAGGTGGAGCAGGTCAAGCGGGAGGCCGAGATGAAGGTGAGCCAGCGCAGCCCCGAGTCCGGCCCTGCCAGCCTGGCACCAAGCCCTTCCCAGCGCGGGAAACATGATTGCTGTGCACAATTTGGGTGCAAGGGGTAAGGGTGGTGGTTGGTGTCAGTCCTGATCCGGGAAAGAGTTGCCCTGGCTCCTCAGGAGGGTGTTATTTAATGTGTGTTTCATTCCCTCTTGCCCAAGTCTGCCATTTCTTCCCCCAACAAAATGCCACAATGCAAATTGATGGGTTTGGGTGCTTTCATTCTCCGGGCCCCAAGTTGGAGGCTGCTCCCGAAATTCCTGCCCTGGGGAAACCACCCCCCTGAGATCTTGAAAACCCCTCTCGCAAGACGCGGCCAGGCTCGTTCCCGCTGTTCTGGCCATGCACCGGTGCTGAGCGGGGCCAGAGCACATTTGCAGCAGCTGATCCCCCGGCACGGGCCTGCGGTTGCAGCTGGAGGACCAGAGCGTGCAGATGGAGCAGCTGCGGCAGGAGCTGGATGCCCGGCGGGACGAGCTGGACCAGGCACAGCGCTCGCTCAGCCATGCCAAGCAGGTACGAGGCTGGGGACAGGGGATGCACCCAAATCTCCATCACAAATCCCTGTCGTGCGAGATGGCACGCCTGCCGCCACTGCCAAGCCAGCGGCGCGAACGGCAGCCCAGGGAGCTGTCATGGGGCTGAACGCGGGTCCACCCCATCAGTGTCATGAGCTGGGCACGTCCTCAGCTCCCCACTGTGTAACCGTTGGGCTTGTGACATGGTGACAGGTGAGTGACAGGGGTCTCCTGGCCACACTGGCAGGCAGGTGCAGAGCTCAGCGCCCAGGTGGAGGCCCTGCACGCCGAGAAGGAGGTGCTGAGGCGGTCGGTGAGCGAGAAGGAGTGTGAGCTGCTCTCCACGCGTGGCCTCATCGAGGAGAAGGAGCTGCAGCTGAGCCAGGAGGCGGACAAGGCCATGAGGGAGATCTGCGAGCTACAGGGCAGGCTTGTGGAGAAGGTACGGTGCTGTGTAGAGAGCCCACTGTCCCTGTACTTGCTGGGGTGAGTCGTGTTTGGGGATGCTGAGCAGTCGGGGGGCTCAGCCGAGCCATCGCCGATGTAGCTGGTAGGATATGACTTGCACCAGCAATAATGGGATGCTTGGGTCTAATCCTGCAAAGGGGCTCTTGAGGGATATGCTGGTGACGGGGCCACGGTGATAGGGGTCCTGTGTCCCAGTTGTGCCACTCACCTGTTCCTCCTGCCCCACAGAGCAACCAGGAGCAGAGCCTGCAGCAGAAGCTGCTGGATGAGCAGTTTGGCATCCTGCAGGAGACGGTGCGGGAGGCAGAGGACATCCTCCGTGACGCGGTGGCCAAGCTGGACGACCCGCTGCACGTCCGCTGCACCAGCTCCCCAGGTATGTCCCGCTCGACCATGGGGGCTGCAACCTGCAGTCCCTTCTCCATCCAAGCTAATATGGATAACGTTGCATCTCAGCTTCCCCCGGGCGTTTTTTCCTACCAAACATCATGCCCAAGGAGGTTGGGGTCAGATTTCCCAGGAATAAATTTTTAGCTCTCATCTCGGCACTATTTTGCTCAGATTTTAGTGCTGTTCCCCAGCCGGGGCCACGAGGACCTGAGCTGTCTTGGCTTCCACTCAATGGTCCATTGTGGAGTCAGCACTCATGCTTGTTCAGACACTCGGCAGCCTGACTGTGCTAACGAAGCTAAATTCGTTGCAGATTACCTGCTCAGCCGGGCGCAGGCGGCGCTGGAGTCCACGGACGCCCTGGAGAACGGGCACGCGCAGTACGTGGCCTCCATGGCAGGTACCTGGGGCTGGGGACCGGCGGCATCGCTTGCATCTAGCTTTTATTTTTATACATCCAGCAGCCCCCAGCTGCTTTGGGGCCATCAGCAAGCGTGCAATGCCCTGGTGATGGAGGCATACAGCGGGTGGAGTTGGTGGGTTCCCATGCACTCGTTCAAGGAGCGACCTGCAAGCTGGAGGGGTCAATACCGATCTCTCCAAGCTCTTGTACTGATCCTTGAGTGCCTTCGAGGGCAAGTCGCGGCTCCCAGGATATGGCAAGCGGTGCCCTGGGCTGGCAGCACCTGAGCACGTCCTCTTGCTGGCAGATGCTGCGGGGCTGGTGGGGGCTCTGGCCCTCTTCGCACACCTGACGGCCGACACCATCGTGAATGGCAGCGCCACGTCCCACCTGGCTCCCACTGACCACGCTGACCGTGAGTGCCGTGTGTGGACGCAGCGGGGGTGTGTGTGTGTGGGTTTTTGCTTGTGGGGCTTGTTTTTGGGGTGGCTGTGCCAAAGCCTCCTCCGCCAGGGGCTGGATATGGAGCAGATCTTCCCCAGGGACAGTACAGTCCCCCCAGCTCCCTGTGCTCCCCTTCCCGACATTCCCTCCCCTCCGGTGCCCCTTCCTGGGCCAGGAACATCGCTTTGCTCATGGAAACCGATTTATGCTCTTCTGTAAGAAATTTGCTGGATGCCGCCGATGCTTGGCATCATCTCTGCGGCCAAGGGGAGGAGGAAGAGGAGGGCGGCAGGGCTGAGATGGGGGATGCCCCTGCCCCATGAGAGGCCGGGCACCGACCCATCCTCTCCCCAGGGCTGACGGAGACGTGCCGGGACTGTGGGCAGCGGAGCCTGGACTACCTGGGCGAGCTGAAGAACAAGCAGACGCTGGGGCACGCCGAGCTGGGGGACGTGCGGCAGGCGCTGCGGGGGGTCCTGCAGCTGGCCCAGGTAGGAGATGGAGCCCAGTGCACCCACCGTCTCACCCCGGGCTGGCAGGGTGGCTTATTTCCTGGCATTGGTATTTCCTAAAGGAAAAATCAAAGCAGGCAGTTAATGCAGAAGGACGTTGCCTCCCTTTGTCAAGGTGGGATGTTTGCTTGCAGCCTTCTGGCTGCACCTCAATGGACAGCTTTTTTTTTTTTTTTTTTTTAAAATATCAAACCATGGCTTTCCCCATTGTCCAGAGCTGAAATGGGAGACGCTGGGTTGGAGTCACCACTTTGGGGGCGGCTTGTCCCCCATACCCACGGATTCTGGTGCTTTCCTTGAGCCATCTCAGCTCCCGAGCGCCAAGACCCTTCCTGGTGGTGCACGGAGGCAGTCACCCTCAGATCAGCTGAAGTCTTTCAGCCCAGTAACCCCTGCAGAATAAAACTTCCCAACTTTCAGATATTTCTTCTCGTGAAGCCCCCATTAGTCTTTTCCATTAAACCGCTGTTAATTCAAAAGCTGTCAGCTCTCCAGAACCCTCTGGAGCCCTGCCCTGCCGAAGCTGCTCCTGTGATTGAGTTTTGTCACCCTGATGGGGCATTTCTTACCTCTGAGGTCCCTGTGCCATGTTTGCTGCAAGTTGGTGGCACATGTGCCTCCACCCTGGTGGTCTGCGGAATGCTGCTCCTGCAGCTTCATTTATTTAGGGGGAAAAAAAGGAGTCTGATACCTTGGTTTGGTATAATTCCTTACAAATATGCCCTTCTCTCCCTTTGCCTAAAACCTCCTGGTGGCTGCTGCCTCCTCCGGCAGGAGCTGAGGCCCAAGAGCTTAGACATCAAGCAAGAAGAGCTGGGGGACATGGTTGAGAAGGAGATGGCCTCCACCTCAGAGGCGATTGAGGATGCCGTCAGGCGGATAGAGGTGAGACGAAGCTGCAGGATGGGCCGTTTTGGTGCCTCGGGGCAGCAGTGTCTATTCCTCCTCCGCCCTGCTTGCTGTGACAGCAGCGTGGTGTCCAACCCTTCCTCTTGTGTTTCCCAACAGGAGATGATGAGCCAGGCCAGAAACGAGAGCTCTGGTGTTAAGCTGGAAGTGAACGAGCGGTGAGTTTTGAGGGGTGGTGTGACAGCCGCAGGCAGGTTTCTGTCCCGTGCCCGTACCCGGCTGGGCTGTTCTTTACTCCAAAGCTGCACATGCAACCTGGTGCTGCATCATCCTGATGCTGAGCACGAAATTCTCTTTAGGAGGGTGGACCTTCATCTTGTGGGACTAAGCCACTTGTTCACAGCTGCTTTGTGGGCTGCTTAGAAGTAACCTGCAGGCTGGCTGGTCTCCAAAAAAGACCTGTTTTCTGAGGCCAAAGCCTGCTTCCCTGGACGCGGTGTCGGAGGATGCTGAACACTTTTCTCTTGTTTCCCTACAGGATTCTGAACTCCTGCACAGACTTAATGAAGGTCAGTACTGCAGAAACCTAGCTGGGGCGTCAAGACTGTGCAAAACTGTAACTTACCACCATTGGCAGCATCAATCCTTCTCTTTAAATCCCCATCGAACA
Organism: Mycteria americana; assembly: GCF_035582795.1. Lineage (NCBI taxonomy): Eukaryota > Metazoa > Chordata > Aves > Ciconiiformes > Ciconiidae > Mycteria > Mycteria americana. Next base: position 11,522,677 of record NC_134377.1, read on the forward strand.
CCAAAACCTGTTTTGCTTTGTTCCAGGCTATTAGACTTCTTGTAACGACATCTACGAACCTACAGAAGGAGATAGTAGAAAGTGGCCGGGTAAGTCCTCCCCTACACTCGTCTCTGCACCGACATGAAATACAGGAGCATCTCCCACAATTTGCAGAAACACCGGCTGAATTTTGTGCTTTCCCATGTTAGCGGTACTCTGGCAGTCTTGCTCACTGGAGACGGGCTGCTCAGCCCTGTGCTCTCCACAGGCATCGCTGTCACCTTTGCAAAGCCTTGTCCATCTAAAGACGATGGCCCAAACTTGTGTGTGTTAAACCCAGACCAAATTCACAGACTTGGGGCTCCAGAGTTAGTTTTCTCGATCTGTGTTTAAGCAAGCCAGTAAGAGCGTTCTGAAGGACACAGAGATGCTGCCAATCCCTTGATTTATGGCTTTGTATATGAATTTATGTATTGTTATATTTTATATGGATATTTTGTGTGGATTTATATATTGTTGTATAGTAGAAACAAGTTAATACAGGCCATAATATTCTCATAACAACAGGGGGCAGCAACAACTCAGGAGTTTTATGCCAAGAACTCGCGCTGGACCGAAGGGCTGATCTCTGCCTCCAAGGCGGTGGGCTGGGGAGCCACGCAGCTCGTGTAGGTACCCCCGGGACCTCTCCCACGCCGCTGCGTGGAGAGGCTCCTCTCTGGGCACGGCTCCGTGTGCTTGTGCATGGGGCTGGCCCACGCTTCTGCATCGCCCGATAACCCAAACTGTCCTGCTGCTGAGTCTGCATGGAGCATTATTGCTCGTTCCTTATAGAGCATCGTAGCCTGGGTCAGACCACGCGGTCACCGAAATAGGGACTGCCAGTTCCTCCCTGTCTGCAAAATGTGAAAGCTGCTGCAATCAAATACTCCATGTCCCGGTTGCTGCTCAGATGGTTGTGGACAGCGTGGTTGGGATCAGGGCAGGGTATCCCCGTGCCAGTGCAGGAAATATGGGGGCTTTTTTTGGACAAAGCTTTAAAATTATCATCCACTTCATTATGGAGACACAATTCTACCTCCGCTGATATTTTACACCCATCCAAAACTTCTGGATCTGGGCTTTGAGTAATTGCTTTGTAAATGAACTTTAATTACAGGCTACACTGCTGGTTCAAGGTCTGATGCTGATTTCTAAGGGTATAGCAGGGTAAATAACCTGCACTTGCTTCATAGTGTACGGCGAGTATCTCTAATACGATCTCCCTTCTGATCCGTAACGCAGGGAGGCAGCAGACAGAGTCGTCCTGCATACAGGCAAATATGAAGAACTGATCGTCTGCTCCCATGAAATCGCTGCCAGCACGGCCCAGCTGGTGGCTGCCTCCAAGGTGAGTGTCCCAGCAGGACTGTCTGCATGTGGCTCCTCAAGTTTTAAGTCATTTTGTTCCCACGGTGTTGTCCCACGGATACTTTCGGGCAGCAGTGTGTGGCCATCCTGTCTGCCAGTCCTGCAGCCTTCTCCCGGAGGAGGGAGGAAGGGAAACTCTTATATTTTCAAATCAGTCTGTGATTTTAATCCATGTGTCTTCACCTGCATTAATATTGCCACAATCTAGCAGGACTTGCCTCAGAAATGAAGTTGTGTAAAAGCTCCTGTCTTCCTCCTGTCAAGCTGATTATGTAAAGAAAATGTTAATAACTAACAAGAAACCCCAAATAAGCAACTGCGGGAGCCAGCATTGCAAATGATGGGTTTTTGGTCCTTGCCACCTTTCCTGTTGGTGTGGGCGAAAGCAATGTGTAGAGGTTTCAGTGAGCAAATGGGGATGCAGGTTGGGGGGAGGAGGACCCACACTGCTTTTTACAGCAGATGGTTTTAAAACTAAGAGCATGGTTTAAAAAAAAAAAGCTCTGTCTTCACCAATGCTGCTTATCCATGTGTGCTTGGCTCAGGTGGGAGTAGAGCTGGTTTGGTGTCCTGGGGCTGAAGGGCCTTGCAGGGGTCACCTTGTCTGGCTGTGATGGGATCATCAAGAATAAACATGTGGCCATCTGTCCGTCCTTTTCACTCCCAGGTTTTCATGCCCGAGGACTGTTCTGACGTGGTGTGATCGGTGTCTCTGCTCTTACGCAGAACATGGCTGCCTGGGGGCTCCCATGAGCCGGTGGGAGCCAGTGTGGAGGTGCTGTGGTGGGGACCCACAGCCGTCCCTGTTCTCTTTGCAGGTGAAAGCTGAGAAGAGCAGCAGGAACCTGGGCCGGCTCCAGGAGTGCTCGCGCAACGTCAACGAGATGGCGGCCAACGTGGTGGCTTCCACCAAGTCGGGGCAAGAGCAGATTGAGGAGAAAGGTGAGATTTTTATGAAGAAAGGGGACAAAAAACCACCCCACATCCCTTTCCGCCCTAGTGAACACGCCAGGCTGCCCCTCTGGCTCTGCTTTGGCACATGAGGGTCCTTGGCAAGGGGTGCGCTCAGCAAGGACCCCACGCTTTTCCCCACAGACACCATGGACTTTTCGGGCATGTCCCTCATCAAGCTGAAGAAGGAAGAGATGGAAACACAGGTATGGCCATGAGGCTGGATTCGGTGCTGCCACCCTTGGGCCAGGCTGAGGTCCTGATCTGGACCCACGTAAGGGGGGGGTCCCTTCTTCTGCCCCCCCAGCATGGCGCTGGGGATGGCGGTGGGGGGTGGCACCCCGGGGTGCGCAGGGCCCAGGATGGCTGTTTGGGCACAGGTGAAGGTGCTGGAGCTGGAGAAGCGTCTGGAGGGCGAGCGGGTGCGCCTGGGCGAGCTGAGGAAGCAGCACTACGCCCTGGCCGGGGCCTACGACGCGGTGGAGGACGGGGAGGCGAAGCCGGCGCCGGCCCCCAGGCGAGGCATCCTCAAGAAGCCCCCCCTGGCCCAGAAGCCTGCCCACGGGGAGGTAGGGTCCCCAGGGGATAAATATACACGGGGGGGGGGGGGTGTTCACAGCACAAAAGTGACTGATATTTCACTTTATCCCCTTCTCGTTTCAGCCCGAGCGAGACGCTGGCCCGTACCTGCCTCACGGGGCAAACTTCTAGCAGGGGCTGGCTGTGTTTTCAACAGATCGCGTTGCCTTCGCGCTGGTGTGCCTTCATGCGCGGGGGTCTCCTCACCGCCCGGCCTGGAAAACTGGATGTTTTTAAAAATTTTTTTTTTTTTTCCTTCATTTGATTCCTACCCATAGAGCAGGGGGGGCTCCTGCTGGCTCCCCGGGCGGCAGAGGATGCCTGCCAACCAGCTCTCCTGGTTTAATTTAATTTGGGGTTTGTTTGGGTTAATTTTAAAAAAACAGAAAAAAAACAAACCAAAAACTTTATCAGCACTAGAAGTTTTCAGTAAATGTAGCTCTCTACTGTACTGCTCAGACCCTTTCAAAGAACTGTGCACTATTTTTAAAGTAGGAAATTGTTGGGCTTTTCTTGCAACCGTTTTTTAAATTCCCCTTTTTCAGCCTGAGGAATAATTTGACTTTGTTTCGGCGTGGGATCGGCCCTCAGTGGAGAGAGAGATGTTAGCCTTAACTGGCACAAGGAGCAGGGCTTTTGTAAGGGAAAAAGCAGTTACTGGCACACACTGGCAATAAGGATAGAAACATATTATTTTTTTTTCCTTTTCTATTTTTTATTACTACAGCAACGTCAGGGGATCAGTTGCATTATGTTTTATATTTAAGCTAATTAGCAGAATTAAATCTAACTGTGGCTCCTGAGCCAGGGGATAGACAAGTCTGCAGCAATAAGGAATTACTGATGTGGAGAGACACAAGAGCAGAAGAAAAAAATCCTGTCAGCTGTATCTTCCCTTGGAGCTACTGCCATGATGTAGACTATTAAAGCAGCAATATTTAAAATACATGTTGCAGTGCCTGGTCAGCTTGTCAGTGGGGAGGGGACCGATGCCAGGGCTGGGGCTGTGGCGCTGGGCTTTGCTGGTTGAAGCAAGCCAGCCCTTAACTGTGGGGCTGCAAAGGGCAATGAAGTGCCTCGAAGGAATTAGCTAAAGCGCTGTGGCAGGCTGGGGTTTGTGGGGACACTGATGTGTGATGTGGCTCTGTGCCCAGCGAGGGGTGTGTGTATGTGGTGTTTTATATATACATTTTTTTATATATATATATATATACACACACACACAGAGCTGTATGTGTGTATATACACACACACCCCCCACATGTAGCTAGATACATAGGTATCTATATACAGATCTACACAGAAATATATAGATCTTGCTCTATAGCTATATAGATATGTATCAAACTATATATTGTATTATGCTTTTTTCCTCTGTGTACATACATATGTATGTGTATTTGTTTAGGCACACCTATCTAGCTAGAGCTATATACATGTATATCTATATCTACACATATGTATCACTGTAGATACAGACATAGCTATAGAGCATCATGTCTATATGTACTAGGTATAGGCATGCATAAATACATCTATAGATATGTCTCTGTGTAGCTGTATGTATCTATGTGTGCCTATATATGTATGTATTTTAATATATATATGCATGTTTGCATATTTTTATATAGATATACACACACATATATTTATGTGCATAGGTGTGTATTTATGCAGTTGTCTCTGTCGATACGGCTGTAGTTGCTAAGGCAAGACTCACCCCCTGCCCAGTGTGAACAGCTCCCCAGGGCAGAGGAGCACATTAATTTCTGCTGCATATGATCACCACGTGGCTCTCGCTGGTGACCAGGGTGACTGGCAGCCTTACTGAACGTAAGTAGCTTAAATAAATAAAAAGCAATCCAGCCGCAGCAGCACGGGTGCAAGATCAGTGCTGCCTTCCAGCCAGGACAGCGATTACCTGCAGCCGCTCATCAGGCCCATTGGCACACACGTGATTTTGTTCATTCTGCGCTTACCTGGGAATATCTGCAGGGCTGAGTGTCACCGCACCTCTTGGTGCAACTTGGATGCGTCAGTGAAACAGCAAGCCTGAAGCATTCGGAGCTCAGCGAGGATGCCCACAACAGGGCAAACACAGCTCCCTGGTATTTAAGAGGAGATTTGTGAGGGTCCCTTTAGAACAAAGCCTAGAATCAACATTTTCATCCAATTCCTTGTGCCCTCCCAAAACAATTACAATCAAATTTCATACAAGCCACAGTAAAAACCATGGCTCTTAGTTCCTACGATTAACGATAGACTATAAAGCAGTTAACTAGAATTGTAAGTTGCTGTATCTCAAGAAAACACTTTTATAGGGTATTTCATTATTTATTTTAGTTCCATAGCAGTCTCATGATGACTTAGCATTTCCAAGGTTACATGTCACAAAACACTACAGTTTAATGAACAACTACTACAGGCAGCGTAGCAAGCAACAATTCTCATTTCCCAACCAATTGTATGTATAAAGTGCATTCCACATTAAAAGGCTTTGGTGTTAATACTGGTGTTAGTGGGCAAGGCAAGCAGCTGATCTAATCCTGCGAGTTACATCGAGATCTTCTCCAACCCAAAGATTTACATGCTTCTCAGCCTTTCCATGAAGCTACGGAGAATCTCTTATCTACAGCAGCAGTGGCAGAGAGCTGGGAGAGGGTTACCCACCCCTTACCAGGGGTGACAGCTGCCACATCGAGTGACAGTGTCGATTGAGATGCAGCAGCGACCATGGCCAGCTCCGTACTTCTGAGTTTCGTTTCTTTCAGAAACATTTTCTCTTAGTAAAAGGAAGTGCTTTCCGCAGAGGCTCGCAGTCTATTTATAGATGGTGATAAAGATAATTTGCTGGGAGACTGACATCATCCTAACCATTCACAACATTACATTTCATAATGGAAATACTGATTAATCGAGAATGCTAGTTTTTAAATCTCACTACCATAAGTGTAGCCACAGCTATATTTAAAGTTTAAAGAATTCAAAAATAAAGTAAAGTAAAATGTGGCTTTGAGAACGATGCTATGGGTAAACATAACTTCTTCAACACCACTGCTAGTTCACTATGATTTATTTAAATCCATACTTACAGAGGCTGCAGGTGAAACAACCCAGGCCAGCACATACAAAGTCTCAAAAAATATCAGCAAAAATAAAAACAAGGTCCAAAGGCCACTTAAAGTGTAACCTATGTGCTAAAGTAATTTTTGTACCAAAATTAAGCTTACTGTCCAGGCTAAGATTTTCTTAACTCCTATACATTTTGGAAAGTATTTGCTACTTGTAGCAGACCAAAAAAAAACCCAACATCACAACTGCAAACTGTGTATGCAAAGGTTTATTTTAAGACTCCATCAAGACAGCCTGCTGTGCAGGATCCAATTTGCTAATGACTTTTAAATACCATTATTGTATCTGTGGAGAGAGGAAGATGTTTAACTTGATGTGCTACCTAGAACAAATTCTACTCGGTACCTGTAACAAAAGCAATGGAAAATAATCAAGCGAAAGCTGTGAAATACTATATTCTGCTCCCTTCCACCAAGGTTAGTACAGTACAACTTACTTTTCTTGAAGCAGCTTTCAAACAGCCTCTTATCACAGCCCTTCCCCACCCTTTGGCTCCCTCAGCAGCCAAATCTCCAGTAACCACAAATTAGTTTGAACATGAGCACACAAAGCAGCTGAAGTTCACTAACAGCATTGCTATAGAGAGCAAAGTTTACAAAACACAAGTGTCTCTGAGATCACTGGGAAAAAAAGGTCCATTGAAATCAAGCACACAAATGGAAAACACTGCCATTACGTGCTCTAGGAAGTCAGGTAAAAAAAGCTTCTGTAAAAGTATATTTTTAAGAGCCCTTAATTAAAGCCATGAACAGCAGCCACCCATTTGCAAGGTATTTTATTTCCCTTCTGTGCCTAACATACCAGTAGCAGTGACTAAGGCACAAGTTATGTGCATCTGGGCAGTACTATTTTTAGTGACAGTATTTCCTGAATAGCCCAATCAGAAAAATGACTTGGGAAATACAGAAATATCAGCTAATACAATCATTTAACAAATGCCTCCTAGGTATGCAAGTTTAAATCAAAACAGAAAAATACAAAGATGGTATGTATTCCCCTTACTAACCATCTACCCACTGCTGGTAGCAGTGACAACTAATACACACACCAGCCCAAAGGACATTATTACATTTCTACATTTCTCCACAATCAGCATTTTCTCCTCAATCAGGTGGTCTTGTTCCAGTGCTGAGAACCGCAGCCTCTTTGTCACCTCCCATCCTCTAGGGGATGTGGCCACCTTCTTTCAAGACTACTGAATCTGTCAGAAATTAGCCCATCCTGAGCAGTGGTTGCTAGAATAATGTGCAACTTTAAGGGCACGTAGCAAGGTGTGGAATTAGCTTATATGCTGAGAGGAAACGTTTTTAGCTTTGAAGGAAAAAATAATTCCTACTCATCATCTACAGAGTGCAGAAAAAGCACCCTTGAACAGGTTGGAGATAATAAGTAGCACTGAAAGATAGCCTCTAACTTACAGCAGGATCCAGGGTTCAAGGTATGCACTAGCAAGTCTTCCAGCCTCAGCAGTCTGCGATTTGTCCTGCAGGTAGGGAGAAAAATGGAGATTTGGCTTCAGGTGAGGTTGAGAGCCCACCACAGGCTGCCCAGGGACAGCCTGCTTTAGGGACAAGATGTCAGCTGGGGCACCAGAGTCTCAACAGGGCTTCTCTAAAACTTCAGTTGACACAAAAATCTCTCAAAAGAACTCAAGGCAACACGCGTCTTGTTTCTAGTGACAAAGTCTCAGAGAAGTCGACATAGCTGTAAAAGACTTGTATCAGGGTTGATTAATATACAACCAGAAGAGGACTCAAATTACAGGACCAAGTGCTACTGAAGGATACGTGTAGGCTTGCATGGCCTCCGAAGCCAGCTTCCAAAGAGAAGGGACAAGTCAAGCCCACATGAAGTACTCCTAGTATATCACTGACACACCACTTGCCGCCTTTGTGTCACTTTGCTTTTTTTGTTATCCATTACACAACTGACATGTGAGTCCCCTACCTGGCAAGGTCTGACTGTACTGGTTGCCTCTCCTTTGCACAGGGAACAATCTCCCGGTGCATGTGAGCCACGGAGAAGGGCAATCCGAACCCCAGTATTGGAAGAGGCACTTCTTGAAGTTTTGCACGCACCTTCTTCAAGCTGAAAAACACAGCCGTTGCTGCAAATTCTCAGGAGAGTTAAAGAACTGCAGTTTTTACATAACACCATCCCCTTCTCTCGCCCACCTGCACTGAGTCAGCACAGCAAGTTTTCCTCATCTGTAGTTTCCTATTTCTGCATCAGCAGGTTATCAAATCTCCGTAGCCACCACAAACGGAACGTATCAAGAAATAATTAAAAAAGGGATTTTTCTTCCATATATTATCAGTTATTCTGCCATAGGACTTCTATTTCACATTGCTATTAAAGCAACAGATATCACAGAAAATTACATCAGGCCTTTTCTGACTCATATTCCTAAATAACTTTGGTTGACTCATTTCTCCTAACTTGTCTTGGCTGAAATCTAAGTTTTTCTTTCTTCTTTTAACAAATGAAAATGGCTTTCCCCCTTCCTTCAGTTTTTCCAGGTGAAGATTCTGAACACTTCCACTGTTCCAGCTAATTGCAGGAAACTAAAACAAAAGCGAAAGGATTCCACCTGGCAAGACAGCCCACCTACCTTGTTGCCATGATTACAACGTGCAGAATCTACTCTGAGCATGCCTATCCTGTATCAGCTACATACAAAATGGACTCGCTATATCCAGTCACTAAAACCATGGCCAACAGATTTACTATGAATAATTAAAGTTATTTTCTTGCAAATTTATGTTCTACATTCACCTACAACTGTTTTTTTTTTCTACATAGAAACCACCATTAGTATTGAAAAACATGAATATAACTCCACTGTGATTAAATGAAGCCACAATAGGAACATGACACCAAGAGAGATATGCTATTTTATTTAAAACCAGACCACAGTAGATTACAGAAAGACTTATTATGCAAACAAATCCACTGTACGTTTCACAACTTGCTAGGCATATAAAATTGCCCCTTTATTGGACTGTCCAGGATTACACAGAGGAACTGTTCAGGTGCAGGACGACTCTACCTCCTCAGAACTCAATGTTTGCCAAGTAGCTCTATATTCAGGCTAAAGGAATTGTCGATTTGAGCTCTATATCTAAGTCATTATTCCAGTTTGAGAGGGCAGAGAAGTCCTAAAAGAGGTCAAGACTGAGGTTGTGGAAGTTGGGGCACTAAAGTAACAGTTACCCATGACCAGACTGTGCCCAGGGCTCTGCCTCCTGGCATCACATGAAAGCTTATATTCCATACAGTCCCTCCAGGGTCACTGATACAAAGGCGACCTGTGTGGATCAGCTGTGCTAGAACAACTGACTCCGCTTCCTCTAGGAGACAGCACTAGAGTGCAGTGAAACTCATCCGTGAGTTTGAGCCATTCAATGCCGATCACCAACCAAACCACCTAACCACATACAATTGAATTAGTCATAACTTACAAAACTGCATACAAAAGACTGGCAAAAATAATGCCATCCAAAGAGAGCATTTCCAATGCTACCAACACTCTAAAGCCGTGTGACACACCATATTTAAAAGATTTTTCTCCACTCCAATTGCTTTGGGGAAGTATATGCTATTTGCAGCAGACATTAGAAATCCTCAAGACAACATAATAATATATATATTTCGGCAAGCATACTGAGCCACCCCCTCTCAAGTCTCAGCTTGCCTATCGCATTTTAATCTCACTATCTTATAAACAGTGCAAATTAGTATGATTCTAAACATCCTAGCCATAGCAGAATTTATTTATTAGCTATAACAGAACAGGAGAAGCTGTTGAAGGGCAACAGGTCAAAAGCACTGACACATCTCTTGCCCGACTCATTCAGGTTAGTGTTTTGTAACACTTGTTTCCGAAAGGATTTAAACAGCTTTCCACATCTTTCTCCTTTACTCTTACACGTTACCAGCAGTCAAGTATATATTTACAGTTTGTGCGCACACACACACAATTAATGGCAAAACGTTTTCCATGAGCAGCTGGATTTCAGTTATGAGATTGCTATAACTGAAACATCATATTAGTTACATTACCTATGTTCAAACTTATCCATCAGTGAAGGCAACTATAAGCTTACAAATAGCAGATACAGCCTTTGTTTTTTCTGAAGTATGAGGGTGAGTTTTTTTGTAAAAGAAAGTGCTCTTGAAGAGCCCTTAAATTAGAGTTAAGTAATGGCCATTCAAATGATAAAAATGCTAATATCCTAGTATTACAATCACAAGTAGTGATCCTAAGGCACATCAGCCACATGCATATGCAATAATGCATTGTTTTGCTTTTAGACAGAAAAATTGCATTAGCTTTGTATTTAGTTTCCACAAGAGTTTGTTTTTAGATAAAGTATCCCTGAAAGGTCATGTTATCACAAAAGTTACCAAAAGACAGAAAATTTAACAAGTAGTAAAAATATTTTTGGACTACTACCACCAATAAAGTTAGATACATAAAATGCAGTGCAAATTCACAATACACTTATCTATCACCTCCGTCACTTCTGAGGATTTTCAACCCTCGGAAAAAAAGTTGGCACTTGATAAGTGTAAAATATACCTGGTTGTTTTTATTAAATGTTAGCAAAACTAATTTGAGAGTTTTAGAGTTTTTGTGTAGCAGGCTCAAAGTATGAATTCTGTACTCAGTCACCACCCTGGTAGCCCCCACCCACTTTAGTTCTTTCTAGGACACAAATCATTTCTACAGCAGACTTATGTTTAGCATTCAGATACAACAGCTGCCATCCAAATACCAGCACTAATAGCACAGCAAAATTACTTTGAAATGAGTCATAATTAACCATGCTTATACAAAGCTTCAGTGAGAAAATAATACCAAGAAAAGATATTACACTATTTAAAAAAAAAAAAACCAACCAAAGAACACATCCTGTACCATCACTAGATTACAGAAAAAACACACTTTGAAAACAAATCCAATGCACATTGCTTCACAAAATCCCCCATCTATAGAAATTTTCCAGACTTACACTGGGGAATTGGTTCAGATGCCAGTAACACTGACCAAACCTTCTGCCCTTTGTCTTCAGAAGGCAAAACAAGCCAAATAACTGTATTTTCAGAATAGAGAGCTTCCTGTTATGAGCTTAATTTCAGATTAGTATTTGCAAGCAACCACCACACTCCAGAGGAAATGATTAAGGGACAGTCAAGAGCCTTACGTAAAGAAAAAAAAATAGATATTCTATTTTGACTGATGCTGTTTGTAGTACAGACTTCCAAACAATGTAGTGCATTCCAGGATAATGATATGAAAATATTTTGAAATAATGCAGGGGCTACGACAGATTCTGGACTGTGAGCCTCTTAAAGTACCATTAATTAGTTGAAAGTTGTTTGTGGATGTGAGAAATTGATAATGAATTTATGGATACGTTCTGCACAAGCAACAAGTCTTTAAGATTTGCCTCCCCAAATGCTAAATTAAAATACCAGCATGTGTCTGCACCTTAGACTTCAACAGTCACACTGAGAATGAAATATGAGCTCCTTTAAAAAGCCTCCTCCTCCAGTGGCATAAGAAGTCAAGAATGGATTATGTAAGATGCAAACAGCCACTGTGGAGTTCAAAAAGCTTTTCCGTTTTGCCTGCTTGCAGAGAAACATTAACTGCAAATTCCAGATAGACACACATGCCAAAACCTGCAAAACTAAAGGAAATGGGAAAGTTAAAAATAGTTCTGTCAAGTGAAAGACTGAGTTTGAGGGATAAAATGAAATTGCGGAGCTTCAAGTAGGCAATTGCATGATGTGAAAACCCAGTATTTGATTAAGAAAATACCCTGCCTAGATTCCTGGAATCACATGATATCAAAAGCTAAGCACCTGTGTAAAAAAATCACTTCTGTATCCAAGGTGTGGAAGAGGAAAAAAAAAACCAAAACAAAACATAAGAAAGTCTTAATAGGCAAGGAAATAAAAATGCCTGGTAAAGGTTCTATAAAACTCTAAACTGGCTCTACAAACAGTTTAGTTTAATTTCAAGAGACCAGGACTTTCAGGATATCAAGCTATTTGGGAGTGGGAGGAGTGTGTACTTTTGTTATGAAAAGTCTAAGGTAACAACTGAAATGTAGAAATGAAAGTCTTGTAACTTTTACTGTCTAAAAACCATAGAACATTTTCTGACAAGAGTTTCAGCTCAGTGAGCTCTGAAAACGTTGTGCACCTGGCCACAAATGCCACTGTCTGGGCACACTGCAAAGGATGCTGATGCAGTCCATTGCAACTCTTTGCCCAGTATTCAGATATAGTTGTTACTATCCAAACACTGGCACTGATAGAGAATTCTTTAGAGAGACAAATAGCTCCCAATTTGCCACACATACATCCAGCTGCAATGGGAATACATCAGAACAGAAGAGGATGCTGATTTACCATCACTAAAGAATTCAGAGTGTGATTCGTTGTAATGTCAGGAAATCCACTGTACATTGTTTCACAATTTGATGGATTTACAAAATTTATACCCTATCACCTTCCTAGAAAAACCTTGTTGTCACTGATATTTGAAAACAAAAATAATCACATTTACCAAACACAATTGCAAACCTCTGTGCCACAGCTCGGATTTTGTACTCCATTGTGCAAAAAACAGAGGCTTTCCATTGCCGACATTAAGTCTCTGATGGGGAGAAAAAGGAAATATAAGCACCAATACAGAAGTTAGGCGCACCAAAATATTCACTGGAGGATAAAGCCAGGATGTGGTGGAAGGCGAGGTGGTCTTTGGGGAAGAGCTGGAGGATACTGTGGTACAAACTGAGATGGGTATCCTGGCTGTGGCATTTGACTTGCAGACTGAACTCCTGGTCGAGGGGGGAGAGGAGGATACGGAGCACCTGGATAAGAAAGAGCTGGTCCTGAACTCATGGCTGCAGTAAACTGAGTAGGAAAGCGTCCTGCTGGGACTGAAGAAGGTGGAGGGGGTGGTATTCGTCGGGGCACAACTGAAGGAGGAGTGTTTGCATCCGAAGTGTAGGAATCTTGAGGTGCTGGTGTTGGCTCAGGTGCTCTCGGCTGAGCCTGCGGCTGAACCTGCGGAAGTCTCTGTCCCTTCAGCACCATTTCTTGGAGCTTCTCAATTTTTACACGTCGCAGGTGAGCCAGTTTACGCTTGCTCTGGTACTCATCAATGAAGGAATCCAGTGGTATTTCACCATCAAGAAATTTTTCTGCCATATTCTGTCAAATATGGAACAATCTCTTAGAAAACGGCATACTGCAAGAGAATCTAAATGGCTTCTATCCTAAAAATAGCATAATTTTGCCTGTGATTTTCCAGCTTGCATATGGAAGATGACTGGCATACTAAGAATTCTGAGCAGAATTTTGAATTAGTTATTACTCAGAAGCAGTAGGAGTTAAGTAACATTTTTGCTTAAATTTATACTGAAGCAACATCAGTAAGAACATCTGAATCTAGCTCTGAACGTTCCCCTGATCATCAGAGATGGGAACGAATCAAGTTCAACAGCTTTTCAGAGTGCCAGCTAAGCTGTATTACAGCTCAGTACTGCTTGCAATGCCAACAGAAACACTGAGAACTCTGCAAGCCTCAGTACAGAGAGGCAGATTATTGCTAAGCCAGGTTTAATACTCACCCTTACTTGTGGCTTTGGGTAAATGTTTAGTAATTAAGAGAGGTGACCATACATATAATCACAAAATTCAACTTGTCCTGGGAATGTCTTTTTGTGATCACAACTCAGGGCCAATAAGCAGATTTTCCCCCAATGCTAACATGCTATGTAGTTATAGCAAATGTCCTACAGGCAAACCAGCAAACAAAACCAAACACTTCCTTTATTCTGAAAACAACACCACCCTTCAAGCACTTGTATGACAGTGAGTGGTGACTACTGGCACCTAGACAGATACATTGAAATCATAATGGAATATTTCACCAGAAATGCTGGAGAAAAAACAGTGCAGGCACAGTTTTTCATTAGGTTACTAACTGACATTTGTAATGGATTAATACATATACCAGGCAAACACCATTAAAAAAAAAATTCCACATTTATACACTATGAGTTTGAAGGCAATGCCAACGAACTAAGAGGGTTTGGCTTTCTTTTTTGAAAAGGAGTGTTTTCTCTCTTGAACTAGAAACATGTTAAGAGTAAAAAATTCCTCAGATAAAAAAATTCTTGCTGAAACCAAATGACTGTTCATTGAAGTTCAAAGCAAAGACCAGACCATATTCTTAAAAATATCCCTTTACACATTCAACGCTATACTGCAGCTACGTACATTCAAAGTCTTCAGTAATGGGTATAAGTGGCAGAATTGAAGTGTACTGTCATTACCTCTGTGTCTTCCTCAATCTTAGCCCCCTCTGTCTGAAGCAACGCTAGCAGTGTCTCCAGTGAAGCATTACTGGATTGTCTGTCTGTAGTGACACAGAAAGAACAGCAAATGACAGCTGGCTCTAAGTGACTTCTAACTGAAGTTATACAGCCTCAGCAAGCATAAAAATTTCTAAGGCACATATGTACAACTAGCATACTCCATTGTTCTAGACAGGATGATCTGCAGTTAAGAAAATATATTAAGGAGTTTAGGAATATTATCAGAGTGCTAAAAGCTGAAATTTAATTGCAATGATATATTTATAATATTGAAAGACAAAGCACTTCAGCAAGTGCAGTATCAGATGTACAATACTTCATAATTCAGTATGAAATGATGAAATTAAATGCAATATTCCATTAATTACCAATTAATCATTGAAAATTCAAATTATGTTTTGCTTTTTAGCAAGGTAAACGAATTTGATCATTTAGAGAACAGTAGGTCAACAATAGGTAGGTAACCACACAGTAATAGAAAGAGTCTACAGTGCTGTTACTAGGTGTAACAGAAACTTAATAAATCATTAGAAGCATGATATATTTCAGAACTAGACAAGAATGACATTTCATTTTGTACCCTAATTCACACAGCTAAAAATGAGACACCAAAAACAAAAAAAAAGGTACAACAGATTTACATTCACTTAGAAAACAGCAAATCATAATCGTCAACAGAAAGTGTTACCTAGTTTTGTTTTCTTTATCTGGTATGCTTCAAAAAGAATTTGCAGCTCTCGATATTTTTCAGTCAAATTTGATTTCAAAGACTCCAACTTTGGCTGGTACAAAAGATTGCCTTCTGCCAGACTGCGGTTGCTGGCAAGAGTCATGTCCTTGCTGTGTTGAACATTTTGGGCCTGGGGGGAAAAAAAAAAAAAGTGCAAGAAATGACTGTGAAATATTAAGCAAGACTAACGGTTATTTAGACAATATGAAAATTTCAAAACTTCTACATAAACAACAAAGTAAGCTCTCTGTAAACATTAGTACTATGGTATTAGACCCTCAACTAATAATGATACTTTTGGACTTTTTATGAACAGTGGGAATGTCTACTGTTTTGGTGGGTACGGTCAGCTTCAGCTATTGCATTCTTTTCTCATGATCTCTTTTTTCTGCTACACAAAATTCTCTCTCACAAACTGTATTTTTACTGCTCTACTAATATAGTATTTTACTAGCATACCATTTAGAAGGAATAAGGTCTATGCCACAAACAGCATGTTGAAATCATCTAAAATGATAATGGACTGTTGAAGCTTATGGGGGAAGACCTTCAGAGGAATTGGCCTGAGAATAAGGATCTCTTCTTTCACCTATGAGCACCTGTGAATGAATCACTTTCTGAACAGGAATTAATACTGACCTAAAGTCACTTTCCTGCACATTTTTTTCCACATGCAGCAGAGAGCTCATTAAACAGTTTTCTTCTCCAAGCTGGAAATGATAATTACTTGAAGAGTCTGTGTTGTGGGCACAGACTCCTAAGAACCCCCCTCTCTTCTGACCAGGGGCAGAGGTGCCCGTGAATGCTCCTGCAGGCAGGACGGCTTTTGCCCGATCAGAACAGGAACTGGGTTCCTGCTGTGCTGAACTGCCTGCAAAAGGCAGGTTTCACCTCGGTGGTACAGCAGTGGTAACTGTGTAGAAACCAGTCTCTGGGCGCTCACTTAGACATTTCTGCTAAGTGGCAGAGGAGCGCAGTTTATGTCACCCAAGTTTCTTCTAGTTCTTGCCACAAATTTATGTGAGGTCTGACCTGCTGGCTGTCACAGCTTTTTGAGATCAGATTTTTACATTCATGCCCTGCTACCTGAAGGTGTTTTGTATGAACTTTTACTCACTATTTAATGTAGATGCTTCTTCATTCCCACCTCATGCACCACCCTTACCATTCCCCCATGATGAACACTGACAGACAAAGCAACAGTTGCTCAAAAAAAAAATCTTTGAATCCCAGCAGTAACATGCAACAAGACTGCAGAGGAATGTTATCCTTTATCTTATTAAAATGCAAAAACCTAGGACTGAATCATTATGGTGCCTTCTCCAGAATATTCTTCCCCAACTGTGTTAAATCAATCCTGGATTCATGCCAAAAGCTTGTTTTTCAGTTTAATCCTCCTGCTTAACATATCTTAGCCTGAAGACATTGTTCCTAAAGAACAAATGACAATTCTCAGAAAACCAAGAGCCGCCAAGATTCCAAGTTTGCTCACACACACACAGAGGTGATTTTATCAAGACAGTCTTTATGAGCTTTGGGAAAGCTGAGTGTTTAGGAAAGTCTGCCCTGGTTGTCACATTAGATTCATTAAAATATTCAGACTTCAAAAGGAGAAAAAAAAAACCCAAGGGATCTGATTTCAGATTTTCAGTCTGAATCAACAAGTGGGACAGTTTTCCCACGGCACATAACTGATTCTATTAAGCTGCCTTCAAAATCAATGAAATGTTTGGTACACTTTTTGTGACCCCCTACATTAATACGCCCCTTCTAGCCCACATCATCCCTGTTTAGCTACAACAGATCTTATTTACAGACAGTTGCACTGAATTCAGTGCAAACACAGAGTACAGTGCTTTGTTCCTTTCACACTCATGGGTGGATATAGGAGAGCCACACCTCAGAAAAAGGAAAAGAGGAAACCCAAACGAGCTATTTAAAAGCCCCAGAAAAGGGCAGGATCAGAATTCAGGTGTTCCTGGCAGTCTGAGCACATGACTAGGTGCATCAGGTGAAAATATTTTCCAAGTGTAGCAGCAGTGTCTTCAAAAACAATTACTTCCTTTTGAAATATTTATACACTGCTTTAATCTTCTAAATTCAAAATTGGCTCAATGTTACTTAAACACACATTTGGCCCCAGATATTGCTCTTCAAATACCGAAGTTTTACTCTTACACCCTGTTCTTGCTAAACCACTTTAAAAAAAATCAAGTCGGGGATAATGCTGAGTCCTAAAGTCTATATCAATCAAAATTAAATTCTATTCCAAATTGTGAAAATCAGAGAAACTGTGCTTGCAATACTGTTTTGTCTTCTCGAGATTCTCACATCAAGACTAAACAAGCTTCCAGCCCTATGCTTGTGTTCAACTTGAATCTTTTCCAAGAATAAAAAGAAAATCCTCTCTTCTCACTTTTGAATCCAATGCAAAATAATTTAAATTAAACTGGCTGCTTCCATTTGTTTCTTCTCATACGATCTAATACTGTTAGACTGTTGCTTTCAGAAAGCCTCAGTCCCCCTATTTTACATTTTTTCTAACAATTATGAAGGGAACTAAAATACACACAATTTAACAGCTTAATTACTGGCATCCAGCTTCTTACCAAATCACCTGCCATCACCACAAGTTTTGTTAACTAGCTGTCTTCTGAACTGCCAGCCAAAGAAGATTGCGTGCAAAAAGATTCATGGTTTCTGATGCCTCTCCTCTTTCACCATTTTAATGAGCAAACTACTTCCTTCAAGCAACTTCAATTTGATCTGGTGATTGTATTCTCACTGCTTGTAAGGCTGATACTCTCATTTCAAAGCAGTTGTGAAGTCAGTCTGGGAAGACCAGTTTTATGAGTGGACTTTGATCTTTGTTCAGGATGAAGAACATGTGCATTTCCTCTAGAGAGAAAAAAAACCAGTGGACACAAACCTATAAACATTTCAAGAGCACAAATCCCAGGAAAAGGAATCTTTTACTGAAATCACATATAATACAGAGGAGAAGGAAGAACTCCAGGTAAACAGACGGAATAACAGAAAAAGCTTCCTGAAGTCAGATGAGGCTTTTGTGTTGTTTTTAAACACTATTTTTAAATAACTCTCCTGCCTCAAGTTATCATAATGTCTCTTAACAGGACTAGGGAGGGGAAGGAGGAAGCAAATACCTAACTTTCTATAATGATTTTGTGAAGAACTTGACTTTCATAGAATCATAGAATCGTTTAGGTTGAAAAAGGCCTTTAAGATCATCGAGTCCAACCGTTAACCTAACGCTGCCAAGTCCACCACTAAACCATGTCCCTAAGCGTCTCTTAAATACCTCCAGGGATGGTGACTCAACCACTTCCCTGGGCAGCCTGTTCCAATGATTGACAACCCTTTCAGTGAAGAAATTTTTCCTAATATCCAGTCTAAACCTCCCCTGGCACAACTTGAGGCCATTTCCTCTCGTCCTATCACTTGTTACTTGGGAGAAGAGACCAACACTTGCCTCACTAAAGCCTCATTTCAAATAATTTCAAATGTGTAAAGATGAATAAATACCAGCATGACATGATGTACCCGACTTGTAAAAATAAGGAAAAAAAAACCCAAAAACCCGATATTATGACAGCATTTGGAAAATCACATTTACCTGGCTCAATGGCAGACAGCCACAGGTCACCTACCTACATCTAACACAAAGTGACAGCCATCCTTTCCTGTCCTTAGCATCTGATATCTAGCAATTATGGACTACTCTAAACTTAAGTGAAAGTCTTAAAAATACTTGTTTTAAAACTGAAAGAAGTTCAGGTATTTGTAATCGCACTTTAAGTTACAGTGCTTGAAATTACACAAGACTTAATGACTCAACTTTTTCCATATTATAGAACTTCTAAGAGCAGCACATTTTTTCTACAGAAGCTGAACAAAAAACATGATTGACATTTAATGATCAATTCAAGTGTCACTCTTGAAGTCTCCACTTCCAGCATTAGTCTGTGTCAAATTTCTTTAAAAAATGGACAGTTGAAGAGACGAGAAACTCAAATTGAATCTTACTCAAAACCATGAGAAGAACCAGTTCCTCAAATACAAGGTAAACTTAGGAATAATGAAACTTAAGGAGGAGCTGGTGAAGACCCATCCACCTGTTCAGGACACTGAAATGCTTCATGTCATTGAAAAAAGTTTGAAGTCTGTGGAATGAATGAATTTTATTTCACAACAAATAGAACAGATAGAATCCCAAAGCGATGCAACTTGAACACAGTCATGATTTTGCAAACCAGAATAATCTGGCACTGATGTTAAGGTCCGCGTAATAAACTTTTCTGCAACTGTTCCACTGCATTTAGAAGTTAATTCAAGGAATCAGAAAAGCAAACACTGTGAAGTTAGCCTAAAAAGCCCTCTATAAAAACTTTCAAAAAACATTAACTCATTTAAAACAAACAAAAACACAGTTGCAAAATCATCCAAGGGTCAATGATACAGTACAGCATGACCAGTCTATTAAGATTATTAATGCAGCACAAAGCATGCTTTCAGCATCCATTCTCAGCTTTCCACAAGCCCAAGACAATAGCCAAGCAAGAAATACATCCAGTAGAAGTTATTTTGTTGTCAGATGCATTGTGCGACAAAAATGTGTATTAGCAGGGAACTGCTACTGCATCAGATGTTCACCTGCCTACTGGAAGTGCAATGAAAAAAAGTTATTAAGAGAAATAAGCAAACAGCATGCGAGACTCTAGCAGAATTGCTAACAAGACTATTGAGGTCATGAGCACTTCAACAGGCAGGAAACATTAATCTCAAAACAGGTGAAAAATACCAGTCAGAATAACAAGACAGAATGAGACAGGACAATATTAAAGAGAACATACAGCTTTTTTTTTTTAACTGCTAAGCTCTCACTCTGAATTCTGAATGGGACAAATGGGGCAACAATACTGAGCTGCTTATAAAAGGATTTTAATGGCAGAAGGATTGCTCAGCACTGAGTAGAGACCACTCAAACCAAATTGTGTGTGCTGCAAGAAAATGAAGCCATGGACACACAGAGGTTATTAAAGACAAAAATCCTGGTTTGTGCAGCACTTCAAAACTTAAGATGCTTAAAGAGTAGATTTCTTTAACAGAAATAATTTGAATAATTTTCCTCAAGGATTTATTTAATAAGCACTTCCAAGAACAGGCAGCAGCAACTGCTTTGGGAACTGAGATTCTACTACTTTCATCAGCTGCAGCTTCATTTCATCCCACTTTTAAAAAGGAAGAAAAATGCTGGATAAAATTAAAACAGCAGCTAGTACTAGCTTAGCAACATTTTTACTGTTTATCATTTACTCCAAAATAAGGGTTTGCACCAAGAGTTATTTGGGCAAAATGTCTCCAAGAAGAGTCACTCCTGTTCATCCAAAAGCACATTCCCAGAAGAACGATTCCAGACCAGATGCCTCCCAACATGCAGTCTTAGCGCTTGAAATCCCAGCTACCCACAAAGTCCATCAAGTGCTGCTATAATTATAAGCTTGCTTTGGCAAGCACCACAGCAAGTAGTCTCTCGGTACTTTCAAGAAAAAGTCTCTTAAGGAGCTATAAATAAAAGAAGTTTTAAGTGGCACCATTTTAATTGCTTTATACATAGCACACATCCACGTTAGTTTTAGGTTTCTCTGGTCTTGCTCTAGTCTTTATCATTCCCACATTCTCTCTTTCACTTACACATACTTGTAAATTAGGAATAAAATATGCAGTCACACTGCAGAAGTATAACGATGCACATTTGGAGTGTCAAATTAACCCCTGAAACTGGAGCCAACAGGTGCAGAGTAGGAGAATAGAGACTTATTTTACAGAAGAAGATTTAAGCATGCTTTTCATTACATACTGGTGAATGATAATACACCTTCTAACAACATCTGTTTGGTAATAAATGTTAATACATATTCCAAAAGTAATGAGATTTGCTAAATTTAGGTCTTCTGATTATGTAAGTACTAGCTTTAAAAATGACAAAATAAAGGTTAAAAGGTAAGCTGCAATTCCTAAACGTTTACTCCAAAGGAAAGAGACACCCAGAACTGCAATTTGCACTCAGACACAGGCAGGTTACTCATTTGATGCTTAGCTGGAAGAGAAAAATCTACAGTTGTCACCAAGTCTAATTTCTAACTTTGTAACTAAATTTCATGTTTGGCAAACAAGAACATAACCACTTGCACAATGTGGTTTTAGAACAGGAGTGGGAATCCAAGAAATCTGGGCATGCATTCACATAGTTTTAACATGGACTTTCTGCACTGCCCAATCTTTCCAAACGGCTTTTCTCAAAAGGACTACACTCAAAAACCCCTTCTGTGCTTGCCAGTGTACTCTGAAATCCTGGAATGAGAGGAAGGCAATAAATTTCTGACTTCTTCATTTCATATAATTAAGGTCTTGAAAAGTAAATAATTTTTGGCAGTAGAACCTTAGCGGTCAGTAACACAATGTTGCACTGTTACTAAAGTGATGTTCCAGTAGATAAAAAGAAAACTAATTTTCACAGGAGAAATTCATCGAGCTACCACCAGTGTCAGGTCACAAATTCTCTCATCTATGCTGTTATAATATATAATCTATAATTGGAGTTATCACACCGATATTGACTTTTATAAACAATGTACTTTTATTTCATAAAGATGAATACTGTAGATGTACTACAGAGATTAAACTCAAAGGATTATTAAAAAAAAACTCCCCAGTTTTAAAAGACTAGGAGTACCAGACAATTGGCTTCCTTCCTCTTTCTATCAGACAAGATGTTCGTTGTTCAAGCGCTAAAAGCCCAGAGGCTTCAAAAACAACCTTACAGACAGAAAAAGCAGCAGCTTAGCTCTTTGATGCCACATTTTCACATACCTGGGGATACAGTGTGAAGGACACTGTATATGCACATTACCCCAGCGAAATAAGAATGTCTGCATGAGCACACACACAGATAGATATATATATATATACACACACACCCACAATGACATATACGAATCCTGCTCAAATGCTGCACAGGAATACATTCCCTTTAAGGCTGGAAGGTGCCTATTTTTAGCTATTAGCAAGAAAGCCAAGTGGTTTTCCAAATCCTCCTCTTTGTGAACAAAACATTGTTTTTTGAGCTGGATTTCCCTTGCAACGAGGAGAACAAAGGTTTTTTCAATTATGGAATAATCAGCTTTAGCCAACTTTGCCACTGAAAATACAAGTGACCTCAGAGAAGTGACTCAGGAATCATGATTTCATTGGCATGCCACAATGAAATTATGAATCTAAGGACTTTGGAATAACGCTACAACCTAGATACACATGGACTGACAACCAAATACCTACACAAGTAGCAGTGAAGTCTCCATGGTTCCTCCTTAATGTTCAGGATTTCCCTTTCTCCCTCTTCCTGCCACATACTTCACAGTGAAAAATCAGGACCCAATAGCACAAACTCAAGCAGTAAACAATTCAGTGAAGGCAAAAGCAGAAAGAGGAAGAAATATTCGAGCATGGCCAATTCCTTCCAAGGTGGGTAAATGCATTTCTAGTTGAACAGACTCTAGTAAAAGACTCCACACACAATAAAAAAGGATTATACCAGACAGTAGTATAGCCATATTTCCACACAGCTTGAATACCTTCAAACCTAGCCACACTTTGCAAACACCACAAAATATTCCCTCAGGCCCGGAGAACTTTACTCTACAATTTAAAAGCCTTCTGTTGCCAGCAAAAGAGGAAAACCAGAGGGTCAAACTGACAATATGGTCTAGTTCTGCAGCAAGAGAGAATCTTTTCTACCATGGTCATGAGGTTTTCTGTTACTTCTGACCTACGTCTTACGAGTGTATTGACAAATAAATAATTTTAAAAAAAGCCCACTGAGCCAGGCCTTCTGCTGATGTACCTTGTCAGAAGTCATGCTGAAACCAGCAATACTGCACCCATTTATATCTTTACAAAGTTAAGCCGGTTATAATCCGTTGACTTTCCTTAAATATCTAGTCTTGATACAGAATAGTAGTCCTGCCCCGCAGTAAGCCATGGTGCCTCAAAGATCCCTACATGTTTTACTTATCACAGCAGTATTTTCTTCAGCAGTTGCTTCAGCAGTTTAAGTTCTCAAAATATAAGCTCACATGAAAAGCCATTATGCCTGTCCCCCTCTCATAAATCTATTTACACAAAATTCAAAATACAAATTGTTGCATAATGCAGCAAGTAAATTCCCTAGGACACCTTATTATCTCAGCACCTTCAGTGGGCCTCTTCATCTGTAACACTTTGACAATTTGGTTTGAGGTGATCCAGAACAATTTCCAGTACCAAAAGGGCAGGAATCTTAGTTTGAGGGAAAGCAATTATAATTGATTTTACTTAATAAACTAAGCTTCTTTCTCAAGGATATATTGCCACTTTTTTTTTTTCCCCTGAGGCTTTTGTCCTCTTATTTAAAAAAAAAAAAAAAAAACAAAACACAAAACCAATAAATACAAGACCCAGAGAAGTACAGCACATTTCTTTCTTTTAAAATTTTCATGTAAATGGTTTCATCTTATTTGTTGTTAGCTGACTACACAGTTAAGGGTCTTTTAGGAGCATCTGTGGTCAAATAAACCTGGAACAGCCTCATATCAGAACTGTAATACACAGAGTCCACTGGCATACAGAAAAAACAGTAAAGACAACCACAGCAGCAGGAAGAAAACAGGCTTCTATTTTGTTTTAATAAGCATAGATCCAAGAGTACGGCTTAGAGTCTGATACACTGACAAAGACATTTCAAAAAGGCATAAAAAGCACGAGAAAGCCTGACAGCCTTCACTGCGCCCAGCATACCAACTCGGGCACACAGAAATCTCTTTCACATTGTTTTGAATTAAAGTTGCGCTGAGATCGAGACCACAAATAGGACCGACTTCACCCTGACAAAATCCTTCATCGTGGCCAAGGCACAAAACAAGGGCTGTATTAACGGAAAAACTGATCCCACCTCCGGTCCGTCAGTGTCTCCTCTTTTAGTACAAACCGAGCATTTTCAGCACGGCGAGCCCTCAGCCCCCCTCCTCTGGCACCCAGCGCTCGGGAGAAGTGCCCGGGCACAGACCCCCCCGTTACCGAGGGCCAGCGAACAAAAGGCCGGGAGGGAGAGAGGGAGGGAGAGGGGCAGGCAGCGCTTCCCGCAGCACAGGGGCTCCTCATGGCCACTCCGCGGCGGAGCCGTGCCCGCCGATCAGTCCGAGCAGGGCCGGGAGGAGGGAGTCACCTGCGCCGGGGCTGGGGGGGAGGCGGTCATTGACACCCCCCAAACAGCAAGTGGTAACGGAGGCGGCGGGACAGCGAGCCCCGAGCGGCGGGGCCCCGCGGGCAGCGCCCCGGCGGGCTGAGGGGGGCGGCCCGAGGGGAGGCCGCGGCCCGGGCGCGGGGCTGCGCTGTCGCCCCTCACCTCTTCCATCTCGCGGGCCATGTCCTGCAGCTGCTCCTCGTCGTCCAGCAGCGCGCTGAGCTCCTGCAGGCTCAGCGCCTCCAGGCGCCGCACGTCCAGCGCCATCCCGGCGCGGCGCGGCGCGGCCTGGCCCGGCTCGCCCCGGCCCCGCTCCCGCTCCCACTCCCGCTCCCGCCGCCGCCAACCGGAAGTGCCGCGGCGGTGTCGCCCCGGCCCGGGGTGGGCACCGCCCTCGGCGCCCCCTGCTGGGGGGGGCGGGGCGGCAGCGCGCGGGGCGGGGCGGGGCGTACCAAGGGGGCGGGGCGTCGGGGGGGCAACTGGGGGGGTGGGCGCGGTGGCGGACGATACCAAAGGGTGCTAGGGGCGGGGGGTCCCCGCGGCTGAGGGGAGGCGGGTGCCCAAGGGGGTGGCGGGCGGCTGGCGGGGGGTGAGGCCGGGGTGGCCTGAGGGGATCCGGGAGCGCCCAGAGCGAGCCGGGCGGTGGGGAGAGGGGGAGGCTGGGGGTCTTCGGGGGAGCCTGTCTGGGGCTCTCCGTGTTGGACAAAGCCCACCATGGGGTCACAGCGCACCAGGCCTCCAGCCCCCAGGCCCGAAGCGGGGCAGGAGAAGGGGCCCGGGGTGGCAATGCCTGGCCCGGGAAAGGCTGCCCGCTGAGAGAGGCCGAGTGGCGTTTCCTAAAGGCGCCGGGCCTCAGCCTGGGCCCGCAGAGCCCCTCACAGAGCGTGCTTTGTCTGCCTCGCTCATGTGATGCCGCCCGGTGCTCGAGGCCCTCGGCGTCCCGAGGGATGGCGGCTGTTGGAGTAGCCGGGAGGTCAGACGGCTGGCTGGGATGGCTGGGGCTCAGCGGTTTCATTCACCGACCAGTTTCATTTCACAGACCGGCACGGGGAGCGGACTCTGCCCTATGCCCGGCAAGACGTGGAGAGCTGAGCTCTGAGCCTTCACGTCAACACCAGATACAGGCAGTTACAATGCTCCTACCTGGAAGTATTGTAGGCATGCTTGTTCTCCTTTTGTTTATAACTGCACAGCTGTAAATCAGGAAGGAAAATCAGCAAAATTATTTAACTCGCGCTTCCTTACCAGGTTGGGACTTGGCTACAGTAAATCTCAAAAGAGTGACTACATTATTGTTCTCAAGCCTAGGCTGAATACCTATTTAGGTTAAAAATAGCTAAAAATCGTATCTTGCCAAGCTTTGGTGCTAGGTCTTTTTGCCCATCTTAAGCACTTTCTTCTTTAAGAGTGAAGGTCAAGAAATGATCTATCAAATGTGTTTTATGGTGAATTTAAATACTTTTGAAATGTAATGTAGCAAAAGCTCTGCATCAATTAAAACATTATAGCTAAATTTTGTTCTAATTTACATCTGTCAAGTCACCAACACTTTACTAGGCACTCTGTGGTAACAGTTTGGAGCAGTAACTCCCCACTTACTACTGATGTTAGCATAGCTAATAAAGCCAATTATGCCTGGAAACAATTAATTGTGTTAACATAGCCTAAGTTGTATCCATCTCTAGGCATGCACCACCTTCCTGGCCTGCTTTTGTAGCTAGGGGATCGTGGGCATGGGTGTGCTTGTTTCTGTGTGTGTAACACCAAAGAGAGAACCAGAACGAGCACATGAGCCAAAGGAACAGGGCAGGGAATGGCCATGTGGTCATTGTCCTTTGTAGCTGCCATTTTTGATCTAACTGGAAAAACAAAAATCAATATAGTGAACTGAATCAATCTCTGATGTAATGCTATTAAAATGTAATGATGTTACATTCAGGAAGTGACCCGGTACTTCCTGGCAGAACTGAATGAAGACATGACAGCTATATGTTTGTTCTTTTGTACTATAACTAAACTCAGCTCTCCATTCCTCTCACCCCTTCCCCCCCCCACCCCCCCCAAAGTCCCCTCTGTCATTATTATCCACAGGTAATAAAGACCAACAACATGACACTGCTAGAGGAAGGCTTCCTGGCCTTCTGGCTGCTTAGTGCAAAGCTACTGTACAACCATGATGCAAACGGAATGTATTCAGAGGCAGGTAAGAGCGAGATGTTTGTGCAGCAGGAAGCTGAGCTGAGCTTGCTTAGGGTGGGGAGAAGGTGATTAGTGATACGGGCATGTGTCCACTCATCCACGTCAACGCACCTGCCTGTTGCTGTGGTATGTGCTGAACTCCTCCTTGTGTGGGGTGCTCTGCTCGGAGCACAGATGAGTAAGCAGCTGTACCCCTTGGCAGTGACATGGGTTTGCACGGCCACTACAGCCTGACCTTGTTATTTAAAACCAGCAGATAGTTGCCATGCCAACATGATATCATATACCGTATTTGCACACGGCCATCAAAAAGATAGAGTTACACCTTTGTGTTAAACCAGGTTGTAACTCTGCACATGCAAACATACACACGTACGTATATACACACACACACGCAAATAGAGGAATTAGTTGAGGGATTAAAAGAAGCCCTTTCTTCCCAAGAACATTAGTGATTTTAACTTCATAGCATAGCTAAATAATTGGTATGGGGGGAGTGTGGTTTAGAAGAGCCTGACTCAGCTTCATGTTGTAAATCTAGTTTTACCACTACCTTTTTGCATGATCCGGAATGGAGTTCTCAGCTTCCCTCAATCATAGTGCCTTTTGCTTAAAAAGAGGTATAATAATAACCGCTCAGTCCCAGGCTGAAAGTGGAGAGGAAAAGTTCACACTGAATAATGCTTGTAGGGGTACTCTGGGTGAGTATCTCTGGTGAAGGGCACTACAGTATGATAATAATTGTATTGTCAATATGCTGTCAGGAAAGATGGTTTACAGTGACCTTCTAAGGAGCTTTTCTGTAACTATCTAATTTTTGTTTATGTTGCATGGGGTTGATGGAAGTTCACTGCTCTAGACATCAAGGAATGGATTATTTGAATTAGTCAATGGTAATCTGTATTAAAGTTAGAAGCCGCATAATGCAGAACAATGAAGTCCTCACAAAATGCACAAATGAACTAATTTGTTGTGAGCATTCGTGCTCAAGTACAACATATATTAAAAATACCACTTCTCCCTATGTAGATATGTTTGGGTTCTGGGGCTGTTGGAGAGGAGTGTCTCTATTAAACATCTGGTCTGCTTTTGAGTACTTTGATCAGCATCTGCATGTGATTGAGTTCTCAAGTTTTGCCAGAAAAGCAGCTGAGGTTGAGAGACAAGGTAGGGGTCAGCCACTTTTTTATAATTATATATTCTACTTGGACAGGTAGGAAGGTGCCTTTCCATTCAGCAGTTTTCATGAAAGATAAAGGTTTTGTGATAGCATGTCACTTGGACAGAATATGAAGGATTGCAGATAAACCAGGATTTTAGGCTACAGGGATTATCAAATATTGCAGTGCTGCAGGCTGAGATGTATCAGCTACCAAGCCCCAGTTCCTATTTGCCTTTGCTAAAATCCTTTTGAAGGGTGACAGTATTCATGAACATTAAAACTGTAAGCAGGCAAAGTACAGAACTCTACTTATTACAGGAGAAATGGAACAAAAATATTGGGAAGATTACAGTGGAAACCATGTCATGGTGAATAAGGAGTCAGGCTTCAGTCTTGGGGAGAACTGGCATCCAGCCTAGTTTAAATTAGATGTTAGATTTTATTTTTTTTTCTTTTTAAACTTGATCCTGGATTTCCTTCTGTCACCTTATATCCTTTTACGGTCAGTAGCACCGTACCCATGCATATTTATTAGATTTAGACATATTTTGCAAGTCACCTTCACAACAACTTCTTTTCTTTTCCTGGAAAAACTGGTTGGTTATGTAGAGACTGAATTTGCAAGTCTAATCTTTGGCGTTTATTAACCCTTATTAGTCTGGTTGCTCAATGGACAGGCAAGTTTTCAGGCTTATTTGCAATTTAGTTTCCTTCTATATATTAATCACAGTCCATACTTCTGTTTAGATTTCATAATCTAGATTCCTTCACACATGCAAATGACCTGCATATTCAGAATCCTGGGAGAGAAACAGCGGTTCTGTTTGAGAGAGAACAATGGTCCTGCTGTTTGAGAGAGCAAGAATTAATTGTTAGTACTTCTCTCCTTTCTTTCAAGGAGCCACAGGCATGAGAAGAGGAGCAGGTTTATATACCTGCACATACTTTCTTTGCCTTCAGCTCATAGTGAAGCTAGAGTAGAAAAGGCAGATACTGTTTTTCCCCCCCAGACTGACACATCTCTGAACCTGAGCTAGAAGCACTCTATTTGCTTGTGCTATTTCCAGACCTGCTGAAGGCCTAGAAAGCGCAGCCACTGAACAAACACAGTTGCTTATTGAGGCAGAGGCTGGTGCACTGGGAGACAAGTTGTTGGAATAAACACAGCTGCGTTTTTTCCATTACACTGTGTTCTCATTTACTGGGTCAGTCAGCCACATACCTTGTCTGTGCAAAGGTACAGGGGTAAATACATGTCCTTGGGGAATTGGTAGGACTATAGGATCTACTCTTGAACTTCATCTTGGATAGGGTTCTCCAATGTTTAAATCAAATAAAGCTGTGGTTATACCTATTACAGGGAATGGTTAGAGCTTATTAATAGAGAGGAAAACAACCTGCTATGGAATATACAGTCAACCTTTGCAATCACTTGTGCTTTCAAACACCTAATTGCTTCCAACTCTGCCATGACGGTCTTCAAGCTGCGCTCCCTGAGTTAAGGTTTCAGATAAACCCATCTGAGTTCCCTGCAGAGAATACTCTTCCTTTTTAGAAGAAACTTTTTATCTGCATGGCTGTAATTGAGAAGCTCCTGAACAGATCTTGTTCGCGTTCCCATGTAAATGTCAACTCTGGGCAAACCCAGAGCCACAAAATACTACAGTTCAGGGTTTCAGAGGGAACAGTGGCCTTGTTTCCAGGAGAATAACCTGAAAAACAGAGACTGCCCACAGGCAGCGAGGCCCAAGGGACAAGGCAGCTCCAGGAGTTGGCTCATACCCCAGCACTGGAGCAATTCCCACTGCTGCACTGGGTTAAGCTCATCTTCATTGCTGAGGGCATCTCTGACCCCAGTTTTCATTTCAAAAAGAAGTCATAGTTGGAATGATTTTGAAAAGCAGGATTTTCTGTACAGTCACAGGGTTTGTACTGGGCCAGCAGAAATGTCTGCATTAGATGAATACTGCTGGATCCCTGGTGGTGTGTGGAGCTCCCACCAGGCTTCCAGGCCATAAGAAAACCCTCATGGCTTTAGCATACAGGCAGATCCACTTGTCACACACCAACAGCACAATGAAAGGACTTGTCCAAGCCACGAGATGTAAGGCTCAGTGGAAAAGTAGCCTTGAGTTATCTGGATGCAAAAGAGAGAATTCAGCACCTGTGGCAATGAACAAAGTCGGGCCCTGTTATCAGCTTGGACTGGTGCCACCAGCAGAGACAACCTGCCATTTCCAATGTGCCATTTCAGTTGAAGCTGTTTGGACCTGACCTGGGAGTACAATGCTGGGATTATCATCACAACAGGCTTGGGAAGCAGGGCTCCTTTCCTGAAATTCACTGTAGTCTTTGCAATAAAACTAATCCAATTGTATCCTCTAATTCCCCTTTTTGCAGCACTGCCTGGGAGGGACACACATGATACGATCAAATTCTCTTTTCTGGCATCTCTTGTACTAACAAGCATTGTCCTACCAGCACTTCCCAGGGTGAGTCGGCTTCCCTAGTTCCCAGGTAATCCATTTTTTTTTTTCCTCCCCAGTTTTTCAATTAAGCAGAAGCTATTTCCACTCCTATGAACCGCTGGCCACATTCTGCTCACAGGTACTGATAAAAATGCAGAATTAATCACTTGCCCTTCGGCGGTGGGTGGAACCCCCAACCTCTTCATACCCACAGTGCAAATTTTCATCAAGCAGGAATGTACTGGCCAGTTACTGGAGTGGTGAACTGTGGAGTTCAGAGCACAACAGAGGTTTCCTAAGTGGAGGGAGATAAGACAAAGAGAGCTCTCGTTCTTCCAAGGCACAGATTTTTATCATATCACAAAAGCAAGCAGCTGAAAAGACTCCAGTCACAAAACACTGTGCTTTGAGAACGGGTTGGACTGCCAGCCCTTTCGTGTGAGACTGACTACTGGATGGGATCTGGGATGAAAACAAGTTCTTAAACAGGTTATGCCTACTGCTGTGGCTCACAGCCATTATCAGATGCTGAAGTCTTTTACATACCTAATTCTCTGTAGGTTCTTCTTGTCATTCCCCACAAGGGAGCCAAAACATGTGCAGTGTTCAGCTGTATTCAGCCATCATCTCAGATGAACATTACCTTGAAAACCATGAATGCAAAAAACACCCCCACTAGATTGGCTCGACGTCGAGTGGCAGAGGTAGTATTTTATTTTTTGAGCATCCCTCCTCAAGGACACTAAAGAGTTTGTAAAACATCACTAAACAAAAACAAAACATCGCCAACAACAAAAATGCAAAACTGCCGAAAAGTAAAACACAGCAGCATTCAAATATCAGAAAACATGAGAGCTAAAGTGCTTGAGATAATTTCTTAACTATGCACAGTCTGAAGTCAGTCTTCCCCATATAAATGCTATTTTTCAATAGCACCTGCCTGGCTGCATAGGTTTCTTCACCAGTCTATGGCAGGATAACACTACTAAGCCAGAGCCGTTACCCAAAAGGGCTAGGAGCAACATATTTCTTTCTATTCCTCATACTAAAAGTAAGTTAATAAATAATATTCAAAGAAACACATTTTAAAGTTCAGGCAGCTGAAGTCAGACTTCAAGGGAAGTGACTGTAGGGATTTCCCATGCAGTGAAGTCGCTAGCATGGCCTGAAGCTGAACAAAGCTTTGGTGGGATTTATAAAGTGCTGTCTTTTAGTATTTTATGCCTGTCTTTAGTAGTGGTTTTTTTTTTTTTCAAACCAGCACCGGGGTTGTGAGTTAAAAAAATTCTGAAATAACAGGCCAATTTTCAGTGGATGCTGGAGCCAGACAGACATTGCACAGTGCACACAAATATATTTAAAAAAAAAAACAAAAAACCCAAAAAAAACCCCAAAACAAAAAACCCAAACTAAAAAACCCCAAAACCTAACCCAATTATGGTAAAACTTTTCATCCTTAAAAACAAACACCCACCAAGAACCAAGAGCAAATCTGAAAGCAACATCTGCCTCCCGGTCCCCTGGCTCGTTCCAGCAAGGATGGTTACTACGTGATACAAGCTCAGCAGCAATGGTTGTGAGCCTGAGCCTGCAGGCACTCAGTGCAAAACTCTCCCAGCGTTCAGCCCCATTGGAGCGATCCAGTTTCCACCGAAGCCAAAGGGAGCTCCCTACAGACTTCAGCAGACTTTGGATTAGCCCCATAGATTGATAGCGGGAGCAGGACCTCATTTTACAGTCAGTGTTTTTCTATCCAGCCACAAAAGCCACCCCCTGAAATTCCTGAAGGGGTTTTCAATCTTCCCCTCCATGCATGCATTTAACATCCATTACAGTTAATAGCAGTTACACATGCATATCAATGGGAGAAAAGTCCCAGTCGAGAGGAATTACTGGTAGTAAGAAAAGAAACCCAGTAGAAATGCTGGGAATTGCTGAAGACCCAACTCCCTCAAATAAATCCGTTTCCCTGTTTAACCAGCCGGCATCGGCCTGCTGGACTGTAATGCAGGAAGCTCTATAGTGTGTGTTTGTGTGTGCACGGGTGTGTGACGCGCGTGGAGTGAGCAAACGGGCGTCGTTCTGCAGCACGCGAGCCCGTCGGCAAGCCGCCTCCTGTCTCGGCGTCCCAGCAAGCGTCTCGAGCGCCGGCCCTCGCCGCTTTCACTTGTGAGCCGTGTTGTTGTAATCGTCCTGTGCCACGGCCGGCAGGGAATGGTCTATCCTGAACTCTTCCTCCAGCCCGCCGGTCGCCTTTGCTGAATCCCCCCGGGCTGCGGGTTGGCGACTGTCCGCGCCACCCCCCTCCAGCCCCAGGATCTGTCTCTGCACCAGCTTGGAATAAAGGCCTCCTTCTTCCATCAGCTCCTTGTGCGAGCCCTGCTGCACCACGCGGCCCTTGTCCAGCACAATGATGTTGTGTGCCTTCTCGACAGTGCTCAGCCTGTGAGCTATGACAAGCACCGTGTGGTTCTGCAAGTCGCCGTAAATCGCCTGCTGAATCTGCGCAGGAGGAAAAGACGTTAGTGCCCGCGCGTCACTGGCTCTGCTTTGCAAGGAAGAACAGCAGCTTTGTGGTCTGTGTTAAGAAACCTCTGGATGGGAGGTTTGCTCTCCTCTGGCTACACAGAGGACACAAGACTCCCTGCAGCACTACCAGCACCAGCATGTCCACCCCAGCTCCCAGCTCTCGCTGTGCAGCCCAAAAGACCGTCTCAGTCCAGCCAGCCTGCAGGTGCGGTACGCACACATGCACTGCCAGGCCTGATCCTGCAAGCTGGGTTCTTGTTAGAACTGGGCCCCAAATCTGGAGGCCACGTGGTATTGGCATGGCGTGCAGGAAGCCAATAGCTGGTAAATGCAGCTGCTCAGAAAAGTGGGGCTATTTCCTGGGGGTATCAAGGCAAAGCAAGAAAGAGTTGTTTTCTAGCCAAGAGATGGACAATGGCATTAAGGTCTAAAGGCAGGCAGATGGCCACCAGGCCACATGTCACATTGACACCCCTGGCTAGCCAAAACCAGCCTCTGGCTGGCATCAGATACCACACACGTGGCTGAGGACCCGCAAGCCCACGAGCTGCTCCAAGGTCAGATGCTCACGCTGCCCCACACCGTGGGCCGGCAGCCCTCATCCTCCAGAACCGGGAGACACGTCCTCACACCTCAACCTTGAACTGCTTTCCCTCATGTCATTAAACCACCGAGGCCAAACTGCTGCTTGTAGAGCTGTTTGGTTGACACATCCCAGCCAGATAAACCCAGCTCAATTCACAGCAAGCTCAGGGCGTTTCCTGCCAGCATGGTTTCTTTGGTGCCTCAGCTGGGATTTTAGCTCGGGCAGTCCTACGCTGCCTGCTGTAGTACCATTTTTTAGGGTCTTCCTCCGTATCCTGTCCTAAAAGGCTGCACAGTGCTGCTGTATGCCAGTTAACACTTTTCACATTTCAAAAATTGGCAAAGATCCTTATCTCATCAGGTTTGTCAGGCATCAGCTGCTGTGAGCACAGGATTATTCCCTTCTTGGTGGCTACAGCAGTGTTGGAAGCAAATTCCTGCTCAGGAATTAGCGTCTTACCCAAACCTCTGATAGCACCATGTCAAGACTAAGCTTGTCCACAGGCTGCAAATTGCAGCTATGGTCTGTCCTCCAAACGCAGATTGCCTCTTTGGCCCAAACACCCGAGTCACCTACTCACCGCATGTTCACTCTCCGCATCCAGCGCGCTCGTAGCTTCATCCAGGATTAGGATGGGGGGGGTTCGGATCAAGGCCCTGGCAATTGCCACTCTCTGCTTCTGGCCACCTGACAGCTGGGCTCCTTTTTCGCCTGCCTCTGTTGGGTCAAGAAAGAGAGGAAAGGGGTCAAAATAAAAATCAAGAGCTGCCATCAAATTCAGGTCCCAGCCAGCAGCATCAGGATGGCGTCATGGTTTGAAGCAAAGACCAGGTAAACTCTTCTGCTTCTGCTCGCTTGGCAGAGCAGTTTAAATGAGTTAAACACCACCGAGGCTGCAGTCCTTCCCTCCAGCAGCAAGTTCTCCACTGTTGTCCCAAGGTCTGAGGCACTGACGCTCATGGAAACAATGCGGAGAAGTCCCCTAGCCTGGGAGATCATCCAAACTCCAAGCCCCCCTCCTGCCCTGGCTCATGCAACTGCGTCGCTGCCATCTCTCCCTGCAAGTCGGGCTCTGGAGGGTGTGCAACTGAGGCAGCAGCGATGGGAAACCGGGACCTCTCTGCTGGCTCCCATAAACACAAACCATCATCAGTCTGACCTGCCTCCTCACAAAGTCTGACTGTCACAAACACATCAGCTTTTATTACTGTGGATTTATCACAGGTTTATTTTCTTCCCATGCAGGCGGCGTGGTACACAGCTAACTGCTTGGGTTCTGGGCTTTTCTCCTGATCACTGCACTGAAAAATGGCAAGACCGCCAGTGCCATATCTCCATAACATTGCCAGGCACCGGGAGCCAGACTGGTCCGGACAGGATGGAGGACACTAACCCCACTGCCACAGGGTAGCAGCAGAAACACTCTCCCGGTATGGGCTCAGAAATCCCGCAACAGCTCAGTCACCCCAAAAGGCAGCCAGGGTGCTGCACCTCCCCATGTAACCGCCTCTACAGTAACCGCCTCCGAGCTGCCATGGACTTGTGTCCGTCACTACCTGCCTGACTTTCCACCCAAGGGAAGAGTTTCTGCCTTCCATGGGCACAAAATGCTTTCAAGTGCAAATGGAGGGATTTTGGTACCTGTGTGGTAGCCGTCTTGTAACTCCGTGATGAAGGCGTGCGCATTGGCTTTCTGGGCAGCCTGAACAACCGACTCGAAGGAGGCTGAAGTTAAGCCATAAGAAATATTATCCGCAATAGAGCGGGCAAACAGCACTGGCTCTTGGCTCACCAGGGAGATCTGCACAAAGGAAGGGAAGAGCAGGGGGTTGGGAGCAGAATACACGCTGGCCGGTGTCTCGGATCATCGTCATTTGTTCCTGCAGGGTAAGGACTCAAGCGGGCAGAGCCTCACCATTAAATCAAGATATAGAAGTGCCTCAATGTGAGCTTCCAGTGAGGACGCTAACGATAGGGTGCCCAGCGGCAGCCCCAGCCCAGTTTGCGCTGTCTGCTGGGAAGCTGTTTCACAGGAAAGAAAACCGATGCAATGCTGGGGGCTTCCCCCTCCAAGACCCTGCTACGTTTTTGCTCCAGATCTGTCATTCCCATCACTTTTTGCTTTTCACAGTATGGGAAACCAGTTGCTGGGACAAGGCAGGCTGGAGAGAGCCTCTCCCAGGGGCTTGCTGATTTTGCGTTCAAGGCCAGTAATCACGCTTGGGCCACGTGAGTGAGCCCTCCTGCATCTTTTAATCCAAAATTAGCAAGTTACGGACATAGCTGCCGCAATTCCTTAATTGCTTAGCAACAGCCTCCCTGTCTTACCTTACAGCCGTTGCTGCTCACTCTCACATTCAGCCTGTTTTGTCAAACACTCAATATTGAAATAAATTGAACCCTCCAAATTATTGCTCAGAACTGGGCATGAAGAGAGCCAGCGGGACACGGTCATATTTTAATTGACTTCTCCCCATGCTCCTAACACCACACCAGGCTTTCTAAACTGAAAGGCTTGCTTGTCTTTTAATTTTCGCTCAGTACGGGCAGGGAATGTAAATTAGTCACACTGACTTTGGCTTTCCAGCCTGTCTCTGATCAATTGTTTTCAGTTTTTCCTGCTGACTGGTGAGGCCATTTGCTCTGGGGGCAAACAAAAGAAGGCAGTTACTTGCAGAGGAGATGAAGGCTGATCTGTGCTGACACACAGATGGGAGCTGAGGGGCCTGGACCCCTCTCCTGGGCAAACCACCCAATCCCTCCAGTGTTCCAGCTGCTGCCAGGATCCCGAGAGGTTTAACTCCCCATTAGCTGAGAATTACGTTAAGATCTTAAGGTAGAAAGTGCTGGAGGAATGCAAAACACTTCTCCAAACCCAATTTAGATGATAATTAATCCAACAACCAAAAACATATTTCTACTGCGTTGGCCAAAAAATACAAAACAAAACATGTTTCTTGTTCTGTTTTCGGAAGACTTCCCCCTCCCCATGAAACCATTCTCCATCCCTTTCCCTTCCACCCCCACAAATTATCTGAATTCATTTCCTGGACCACTTCCAGCTTTCTGGACATTTCAGAAGTTGCCAGATCAAATCCAAAGCAACATGCAACGCTACCATCCATCCCCTCTGATCACAGCAGGCGATAGCTAGAATACACGTATCAGTCGCTCGTACCACTGAGTGCAGGTACTTGTGATCGTACATGTTAATGGGACGCCCGTCCAGCAGCACCTGCCCGTCTTGCAGAGGGTAGAAGTTCTCCAGGATGTTGACACAGGAGCTCTTCCCGCTCCCCGAAGGACCCACCAGCGCCGTCACTTTGCCGGGGTGCAGAGTGAAGGACACATTCTGCAACATGGACGGGAGAGCATGCTCAGGTCCTGGCTTTTCCCAAGGTCCTGGGGCAGTGGCTCAGGCACTATGCAAGAAAGGTAGCCGAAATCCAGCCACAATGACCCTCCACCTTGGTGACATGCCACATCAGCCACCTCTCCTGGCTCTGAGGAAGCAAGAAGCCTCCAAAATTGCTTCAAATTTCCCTGCTGATGTAGCAGGACCTCTAAAAACTGCAAAGCAGACTAACCTCTTTCCTGCCTCCCTCTTCCCCGTGACCCCAGCCCCTCTCCCATGGAAACAGTCTGAGACAGCTTGGCACAAAGCCCTGTACCATGCTGACGTGTTTAATGCCTGAGCGGGAAACAAGGGTCTTATTAATAAATCTCATTCCTTGTAAGGAAGGCCAGCCCTAAACACCCGCTGTTCCTTCCAGCATGCCGCCGAGCCTGCCTTTACGCATCTCCAGAAGGGCAGCTGACGTTTCCTGTGGGCTGGGGATCGGTTATTGCTGTGATGGAGAAGCAGCATGTGATGCCTCGTGGCGGGGAGTGCTCTGCACCCACAGGGCTCACCTGGAGGACCTGCGTTGCAGAGCGAGTACGGTAAGAAAAGGTCACATTTCTGAACTCCACCTTCCCGTCCACGTGGTCTGGGGCCAGGGACCCGTCGTTCACCATCGTTGGCTTGCGGTCGATGAACTCGAACACCTTCTCGGCAGCTCCCACTCCCTGCATCAGGCCACTGTAGACAGAGCCGACGGACTGGAAGGGAAGAGGCAACGGTGAGACCGTCCCATGCAATGGAAAAGGCAATCAGTGCGACTTGTAAGGAGAATGGTTGAAGCATTCCCATGACATGAACTACAGTCATCAGACAGAGAAAAAGAAAGCTTTTCCCCCTATGCAGTGTACAGAGGGGATATATGGACGTATCCAGGGAAAGGGCATCTAAAGGGGTTTGTGCATGGGTAGACCCAGAGGGGAACAGAAGAAGGAAACAGATGGATTGCAAAGAGAAGATGTGCGCCAGGAGATACATGACCCAGACTTCCACCAGAATCCTCCACCTATCTCCCTTTGCTCAAGACCAGCAGCTCCCCAACCCAATGGTTGAACAGAGTCCACGTACGGCAGCACATCGCACCAGCTCCCGGGGGCAGCCGTCTCGTTCCCTAGCACATGTCTCAAATGCAGAGCAGCTTCAGGCTGGACCATTCTACACAACCGTTTGGCAGCTGAATTGGCTGTTCCCTGCCGGGATATGGTCCTAGTGGCTTTACCATTGTGCTTTCCCAACTACAACTGCTGCATGCTGACACTGGCTTCGCTGGAATAAATCTCCGTCACATTGGCTCTTTTCAATATTAAACCCAGAGCTGTAGAACAGCTTGTACTGCAACTGCCCCTCCCATCAGGAGGGAAAAAAAAAAAAAAACCTGAAACCAAACCAAACCCACACCAAAAACACAGCCTGGAAACACCACCAGAGCCTGCAGTCATCTGAACAGATGGTGAGAGCTGGGCACGCTGCCTCCAGCTCTGCTCTGCTGCTGCACAAAGGCTGAAGCACCGCTGAAACCACGCTCGGCTGCG
Organism: Mycteria americana; assembly: GCF_035582795.1. Lineage (NCBI taxonomy): Eukaryota > Metazoa > Chordata > Aves > Ciconiiformes > Ciconiidae > Mycteria > Mycteria americana. The sequence continues at coordinate 11,561,034 of NC_134377.1, forward strand.
AGGAAACCTCAACTTGATAATTTCTGCCTTGATTAGCCAAGCTTACGCCTTTGCAAGGGGAAGGCAGCCCTGGGTGGGCTCTACCATCCCACCCACAATCCCATCTTGCTAATGCGCTGCCAACACAGCAGTTTGCAGCCTATTCCAGGGAAGGGGGGGGGGGGGGGGGGGAAGTAATATAATTAAGTTTTTAATGAAGCCTGAAATTTAACAGGCAGCATTGTAATCCCTGCATCCTTCATGCCAGGAAACGTGCTTGGGAGGCAGCCACGACTCTGCCCTTCAGCAGAGCCAGCCCGACCCCTTTGGTCCCGATTGCCTTATCAGGGGATGAGCTGCCTGGGACATGTTCAGGTTGCGAGGCCGCAGCAGGAGGGCAGCGGGGAGCAGAGAGGAGAATCAGCCCACCAGTGGGCAAAGCCACAGCGCCAAGGAAATGCGTCACAGGGAAGTCAACACTGGGTCTAGCCCTGTGACTGCCCTGGAACCTTCTAGAAGACAAATATCATCTTGATATGGGGTAGCCCAGAGGGATAAAACAGACTCACCTCCATGCAGTCTCCCAAGACGAACTCGTAAATGATGAAGGATATCAGATTTCCGCTTGTCATTTGCCCCGAGATCACGAGGTGCCCACCGTAGTAAAGGATGCTGACCTGGACCACCAGGAGGGTCAGCTGAAAGCAAGAAAACCCCCCAAAATCAGCAAGGACAACTGCATTTCGATGTGTTTGTAATTACTCACACGACAGCCCACAATGCATGTGCTGACATTTATTCTTTGAGCCCCGAACTGAGCATCCCTGGCAGCACACAGCTGACAGCCCTAGCAGCAAGCACGGATATGAGAAGGGAAAAACAACTCAAGTACATGGGCTGATTTAAGGTGCTGGGCTGAGATCTTTCAACAAAACAGAAGTCCAGAGGGGCAACAGCCAAGGAGGGAGAATTTATCTGAAATAACAGTGTCTCATGAACTTCTCTCTTGGACTAGCGTAATAATCTACATTCAAATTATCCAACATATGCAGTCACCTCACCACTAAAATAAACTTTCTGTTATATGAGTGTGACACATTTTAATTTAGAACACAAAATCAAGCCAAGAGTTAATGCAAAAAATCCTCCTTGCATGTAAAAGTCCCTGAAGCATAACCTCAACTCTTGCCTGAAATCAGCAGGGGGGGTACCACCTACTCTAGAAAGAAGAAAGATCAGCTCCGATATGACAAATACCAGCCCCTGCCTTTATTCAGCTGTTTTGTTCCACACTGCCTGAGTGCTCAGAAAAGCAGGGATGCCCTGGTGCTCTGTGTGACGTTTGCAGGACAGGCTGTAAATTCACACAGACAAAAATACTGGGGAAAAATTTCCTCCTCTATTGCTCTGCCATGATGTGACCGTAAGATCCTGCATTCCCTCGAGAAAGGCTCTACCAGGGCTGTGCTAAATCAAATGGCTTCTTTCTACACGAGCCCCGCAGGAGCAGTTTTTGAGGGTTTTTGTGTTCTTTGACTCGGCGGGATCTGTGCTGACCCAGTTCTGGCTTCACCTGGGAGCCCAGAAACAATGCTAAAATTGCTCCGATTTTGCTTCCAAACTTGGGAAGCCATAAAGCCTCCCCCGGCTGCACGAGGGCACCATAACTTGCCAACCAGAGGCTACTTAGATCCTTGAATGTGCAGAGAAAGGGCAGCCGCACATGAGGGTTTTGCACAGCCTTAGTTATCAGCTGATGCAGGAGAAGTCCCAAACCATCTGGTCTTGAATGATGAAAAAGCATTTTGCAAAAAACCTCAAAAAACCCCAAACCCAAACCCCAGCAGCCTCCCCCTACCACCACCCCCACACAGAAAATCTCTGTTTCTGAGCAGAAGCTCAACCAACGCCGCGGCTGTTTCCCAGCCGGAGCCCCGGAGATGAGCTGGCACAGGCACGCAATGCAGCAACACAGAAACACGGGGTATTCCACGACCTTGAGTGGTTATCAATTATATTCTTATTTGCAAGAGAAACCGGACCGTTCGGTGGCACAATGCAGTGCTGCCCTAAGGGGGAATGGAATATATTTTTTGATGAGTGCAAAAAAAAAAAAAAAAAATTAAGAGTCAGGGGATTACAGGCAGCAGACATCGAGGCCGGGCTTGCCCTGCAAAACTCCCTGGAAGCGAAGGAGACGCACGTACATCATGCCACACGTATTTTGGGATCCGAAGCAACATCCCCTGCCCATCCCCAGCCCCGCACGGGGAAGCCCTGGCGCCGGCCACCTACCCCGCTGGACCAGACGTAGTAGGTGTAAGCCATGGCCTCCCGCTTGTTGAGTTTGTACACCTGCTGCAGCTTCTGCCAGTACACGTTCGCCTCTGCCTCCTCGTTGGCAAAACTACGGACCGTCTTCATGGCAGAGATAGTCTCCTCAGCGGTGTTGTTGGCCTTGGCCAGGGCATTCTGCACATCCTTGGAGAGCTTCTGCAGGGAGCGGGGAGAGGCAGAGGGGGCTCAGTGCGTGCCAGGCTGCCCGCGGCACCTCTCCCTGCACGCCCCGGCCTTTGCTGGGCTTGGGAAAAGAAGGCACGGAGACATTTTCCAAGGCCATAGGCAACAAGGCTGAGCACTGGGATATATCCCGCACCTCAGGACAGCCTGGGACACTGTGCCAGGAGGGGTAACGGATTAGTTGTGCTGTCCCCAAGGAGGGACCTGGGCTGCGGGAGGTGAAGTGCTGTGCCCAGGGCCACTTGGGAAGCCTGTGGCAGAGCCGCTGCTCCCAGTGCCCTGATGGGACAGGGTCAGCCTGGCCCAGGAGCCCTTCCAGGAGTTTCCAAGTCAGGGACAGGTCTGGAGACCAAGGGCAGCTCCACTCCTCCCATGAGCGCCTGACCTGCAGGAGGAGCCATGGCTGTGGGAGGCAGCACCCGTGCACACCATGTCCCTGGCACAGTGGAAAGCTCCAATAACTGACATGGGGAGCAGCAGTGCAGGACTCACATGGTCCATAGGACACGGTATTAGCCACAGGGGATGGCCCTTGGCCCACGCTAGCCCCAGGCAGAGGGAGGGAGCTCGGCACTGGGTTTAACCCCCACCTGAGACACTCCAAAGGGAGAGGAGAGGACAGACTGCACGAGGACAGGCAGGCACATACGTGACATTCCACGGCCAAGCCACCTCTCCTGTCAGACCTGAGATGCTTCCACTCCTGAGCATGAAGCAAGGTAAGAGCCAGGGCTACGCTTGTCTGCCCATACAGGTTTAATGCTGCTTTCCTGCCCCCGCTGCTGGCAGCAAAGCACCCGAGTATCAGTCCCACCAGCTCCAAGGTCACCCACAATCTCCACGATGGCTTCATGAGGGGAACAGCCCACTGTTGCAGCACACCATGGCCAGGCCAGCTTCTCCTACCTACCTTGTAGTACTTCCCGTAGACATCAGACACCAGCATGATGATGGGGAAGCCCATGAAGGTGACGAGTGACAGCTTCCAGGAGAGGCTGAACATGAAGAAGATCACCCCCGTGGCCTTCACCACATTGCGCAGGAAGATGTTGATGTTCTGGGAGACCAGGTCGCTCACAATGGTCGTGTCCGATGTCAGGCGGGAGATGACGTCCCCTGCAGCAACAAGGGGTTGGGGAAGGGGAGAGCACGGACATGTCACCACAGCAGATCACTGCCTAGCCACATCCCATGTCCCATGCCAGGGGCCAGACGGAGCTCCCCATTCAACCCACCCCTCACTGCGGGTCCGAAGGGTGGCATGGAGAGGGGGCGACTCTCCACTGCTGTGGATGCAAAGCAAAACAGAGGAGCTTGAATTGCTGCATGCACGAGGGAGATGAAACGTATCTGAAGGCATGAGCTACGTCCCTGGGACACCAAGGATGGCTGCAGGACAGCAAACAGGATTGCGGCAGCACCCTACACCGGAGGGTACCCCGTGGGCATGCAGACGGGCAGCAGGTGTGTGGGTGGAGTGTTTGCTGGGCTGCTGAATGCACCTCCAGAGCTGTCAACCCAACCCCAAGTTAATTTCTAAACGATGCCAGGAGCCCTCCAGGAGTTCGCCAGGGACTGCTGGCACCTTTCCCTGCCGTCCTGGCGGGACCAGCCGGGGCTGGGCGCAGCACACCCTGCAGAGGAGCACAAGGCAGTTTTGGAGTGGGCTGTTTGGGCTTAGCCATGTGCCCCGCAGCCTGGAGCTGACCCAAGTGACCCTGAGGACGTGGGTCTAGCTACCAAGGGGCGAAGCTCCTGCAGTGTCCTTTGGTGGAACTGAACGTTACAGCCAGCAAACATCACCCTGAATTCCTAAATACTTGGCCTGTGTTTGAGTCCAGCTGAAATTCCATGCTTTTGTGTAAGTGTTAGTCCAGGGTTACCCGTACCCCACTTACAATAACATCTCCAGTGTCCTCAGCTACCAGGGCACCATGCAGCGATTGCTAAATATGGCAACAGCCTCAAAACTAAAAATATCACTGAGAAGAAACTGAATGTGGGAAAAGTTACAGCAGGCTGGGACCACACCAGAGTGGCACGGACCAGGACAGGACTGAATGGCAAGCAGGGAAAGCCACAAGCACGCCCAGCAAGCTTCACACTTCTGAGGTTTCCCATGCCCAGAGCAGAGCTGGAGAGTGGCCAACCAGCAGGCTCTGCCGGGCGGTACGGGAGGAGGAAAGCAGGTGTTTTGGGGATGACCAGAGATGAACATGTCAGCCTTGGGGCTGCTGGATGTCAGGCTGATCAGTGGCAATGGGACATCCCCAGAGTGCCGGGCAATCCTGTCCCATCCCCATGGTAGGAGGCACCCAAAAGGGAAGAGATTTCTGATGCTCTTTCTGAACATGAGCATTTGGATGCCGTCTCTAGCTGCCCCAATCTGCTACGTGCTGGTAGGGCACACCAAGGGGAAAAAAAAAACAAAAACGGGATGGGATAGAGGGGTTAGAGCAAATCAAGGGGAAAGAGGAACCAACCTGTGCGATTCTCATCAAAGAAACTCATCTCCTGAGACACCAGCGACCTGAAGAGGCAGTTGCGAAGGCGAATGTTCAGTCTTGCAAATATCAGCGTAAAAACGCCACCCCGGATACCTGCGGCAAATGAGCTAATTGCAGATAAGAAACGTTATAGACCAATGGACACGAAACCCACTCCTCAGCAACACAAACACCCCGATGCCTGGGCCAAGGGCTTGGGCAATGCTGTGCTGGTACCACTTTCCACCCGGGGAAGCGATGGCTAATCCAGCCCACACCTCCTCTGTGTGCTACCAGCACAGGGACAGCTGGTCCTAACCCCAGTAGTGACAAGCTTCGGGAGGGGACGCAGCGCTGCTGGGACGGCGTTCCCCAGGGAGCCCGTTCCCTGTGTCCGCTCCTGCTCCCCCACCACCAGCAGACGGACGTGGAGAGCTACACAATGGCCTTGTGACTGCCGCCATGGCTTCTCTACACCGGGATGGTGCAGAGAAATCAAAGTGCATCCCTGGGGTTTGGCAGGGACCCAGTGGAGCACCTGCAGGCAAGACAGCCCGTGCCCACCACTGCCACCAGGAGCTCCTGCAGGAAAACCCCAAACTCCTCCTTGTCGGGGCCAAAACTAGCCCCTGCGATTACCTTCCTATGGCGAGCAGCGACATGACCAGCACTGCTGTGGAGAAGCGGTCCATGCTCTTCTGCACGACGATGCCGTCAATGGCCAGCCCCGTGTAGTAGGGCAGGAAGGTCTCTCCTGCCAGACAAGCACAGGACACGGGGTTTCAGCCCCACCGCGCGGGATCAGCACAGGATCTGTATTTCCAAATGCAACGGCCCATGGACAACCCCATCTCCACCACGGAGATACTCAGCCGTTGCATGAGATGCCTCAGGAGACGCAGCCCTTAGTGGTACGTGGGGATGTTTAACTTCCCAGTGTATTTTATCCCCTATTGCATTTTTTTTTTTCCTCATTACATTTTTCACCCAGCCCATGCCGGACGTGCCACCCAGCACACCCGAAAAAGCAAGCCTGGGGTGCTGCCAAGTCCCCCCCCACCATGGCTCTTTCCCTCCCAGAGAGGAAGGGAGCATACCGTGGCCCCCCCCAGGTCCCTTCGCTCACCCAGCGCGGCCACGAGGAGGAAGAAGGAGGCGATGCCCAGGAAGAAGGCATCCGGCTTGGTGTAGGACAGCAGCTTATGGATGGTGGGACCCGCCGCCTCCTCCCGCTTGTCCCGAGGGGCACCGCCGTCACAGCTCTCCTCCGCCTCGGCGCGGGACTCGGAGCTGGGCCCCAGCGCCTCACGGGAGGAGGTGACACAGGCCAGCAGCTGCCACAGCCCGAAGGTGGCTGCCAGTGCCACGTAGGTCCAGGCAAAGAGCCCCCAGAACCAGGGGTCCCTGATGGTCCTCCGCACCTCCGAGTAGAGCAGCAGCTTCACCATCATGTAGATGCCCATGAGGAGGCAGACGACGGCGATGAAGGTCCGCGATGCCCTGAGGCGCCGGGGGCCATAGGCCGTGTTGGTGGCCACCCCGATGGCGGCCCCAAGCAGCACGCAGCTGCGGTAGAGGCAGCCCCCCCAGATGTCCAGCAGCGAGTTAAAGATGTTGAAGTGCCGCAGGTCCTGCAGGACATCCCGGCCGCCCCGGCCGTGGGCGTAGAGCAGTGTGGTGACCACCACATCAGCCCCGCTGAGTGCCAGCGTGCTGGCCACCGCCTTCCAGGCGCGCATCCTCGCCGCCGGGCTGGGGGGGTCACCGAGGCGGTGGGGGACAGCCCTAGCACGGGGAGGACATGGTCATGTCGGCCTCTGCAGCGGGGTGAGAAGAAGGGGATGGGGTTGTTATTCGCCCCAGGGAGGTGGTGGGGAAGGGGAAGCAGGATGGGGGGGACAACCGTTGCCGGCTTCCCACCAGCCCGTCCTGACCCCAGACACCGCTATCAACTCCTTCCTCCCCTCCCCTACTGCATACGCTCCAAGATATTTCATAAAATGCGAAGCACAAATGAAGACAAACTTCCTTCCCAGAAGCCTGCACCCATCCCGAATCCCACGTCTTTGTGGGAAACTTTGTCCCCACTTGCTGTGGCGATTGTGGGGCCACGAGGTCCCCGGCAGCTGGGCGATGCTGGGACATCTGCACAGCCCACGTGTCCTGCCCTACGGGGCCGTGTAGGTGTTAAACGCAGACATTCGTGATCTGAGAGTCCCTCCCCACCTTTCCCAGGACAAAGCTGAAACTGAACACTCAATCAAAACCATATGAAAGCAGAAGGGAGAGCAGCTCCGCTTTGTAACAGATGCCCTTTGTCAAAAAAAGATTAAATTATGGGAACAGCAGCCTGTCACGCCTTGCTGTCCTCAACCCCCTTGAATGTTAATTTGGGGTAACCACTAAACCCGCTGCGCAATTCAGCGACACAACAAAAATCCCAAAAGGAAATTAAAAGGAGGTTGGAAATCCACATGTGTGTCCCGTGGGAGAGGGAAGCTCCAGGGCGGGACGCTGCCTTCGCTGTCACCCGTGGGTCTGACTAGTGGCAGCAATGGTGGGGCTGGATCTGAATTGACACAGAAAAGGGTGAAAAGCTCGACTTCCTTTAAACCAAGCGAGCTGCTCACCTGCTCCTGCACCATGCCCAGAGATGCCGTGTGTCGGCACGAGGGAGGTACCCGATCCTCAGATTTGTGCTGGCCAAGCAGCTCCTGCGGAAAGCACGGCACAAAGGATGCCATGCATTGGCCACGCTCCGGCCTGCATGACCACAGCCACCTCCGCAGCCGCCCAAAAGCAAACCACGGGGAAAAGGGCAGCCCTCAGCACCAGCCAAGCGGCACCCTTGGCCGAGAGTGGCTCGGTGGCCGGGCAGGCGGGATAAAAAGCTAAAAAGTGGAGGAAAACGGGGCAGAGGCTGCAATCTGGGGAAGACCGGGGGTTTATGGGGTGGGTGGGGAAGGAGGGATGGAGGCAAAGCAGAGCAGCGGTGCCAGGGACGAGCTGGACACGCTTCCCAGGGTGCTCGCTGCTGCCATCCGCTGCAAAGCTGCGCGGATCCGGCCCGGTGGCGAAGGAGAAGGAGAAAGGAGGAGGAGGAGGAAGAGGAGGAGGAGGCGGCCACCGCAGCTCCCTGCTACCCGCAAAGGTGTCCCCAGCTACAAAGCTGGAGATGCCGAAGGTCCCCAGGCTCAACCCTGCCTCCCCCCGTACGAGATGCTCCTCCCGGGGGAGACGCCCGGGAAGGGCCGTGCCCGCCATAGCAAGGGCAGGGGGGGTGGAACACAAGGTTTGCCCCTTTGCAGCGCAAGGGCAAGGCGGTCCCGGCCCGGACGGGCTCTTACCGGCGGCGGCGGCGAGGATGAGCCCGGTCCTGCCCGGCCCGACCCGGCTGCGGCTGCGCGTCCCGGGAACAAGGTCGGCGGGGGGCGTGGCGTCCGCGATAGCCACGCCCCAGACACGCCCCCTCGCTGCGGCGCGGTCCCGACCCCGCCCGCGGTTTAACCGGACAGGGCGGTAACGGGGGCCGGATCCCGGGGGGGGGGAACTGCCCGCCGGGGGTACCCGGCCCCCCACTACCGCCCTGGCTAAATCCTGCCCCAACACAGCAAGGGCAGCCCCAGGGCTTTCCCCACCTTAGAAAGCTTTTTTTTTTTTTTTTGCAAAAATAAATTTTAATTTTTTTTAATTTTGTATATTCTTTTATTGGTTTTATTTAATTTCCGCAGCAGAGGGAGAAAATACAACACACGAGCTGCCTTTAAAAACAACCAGAACAAGGGCTCAACATCGTTTTTAAATTAACCCCTAAATAGGGGCTCGACAGGGTTTTAAATTAACCCCTAACACAGGGAGGAATCCAGCTTATAAATTAGTTTTCCCCTTCAAGTCCCCGCGCCAGCTCCGGACGATGGCAGCGCTCAGGCTCTTCCCTGGCCAGCATCTGTGCATCGAGCTGGGCTATATAGGAGAGGGGCTGGTCGGTGTCCCTATAGCAAAGTTTCCCTCTATTTTTGGAGTGCTGAACTTAAAAACACCCCTATAACTCCCACCAGCGTCGGAACAGACTATAGGATTCCTGGAGTTCACTCAGTTTCTGGAGAGAATAGAATGGTGACATTACAAACGAAAAATTCATTTTTCTCTGCCTGGATAACCAAAAATAAAAATATCACATTCTATTATCAATTTTATTTCTGCTAATTAGTGCTTAAAACTAAAAAAAAAAACCTCACTTCAAGCCATTCCCCTGTCCACCGGGAATGCAGTCAGACCTGCTGTGACTCTTCCCGGTTCAGGCGGACAGTGGGGAAGACGGTTTTAAGCTGTAGGGAACAAACTGCAACGTGGCTAAGCCAGGTCTAGCTTCTAGTTCTCTTCTCATCTGCACCCAGATCACTCCCCGGGCTTTGAGGCAGTTTCCAGGCCGTAGTCAAGCTGGAGCTTTTTTGGCAAGACTGGGTCTCTCGCTGCCAAAGCGTAAATGAGGATGGTGCCACTTCCCTCAGTCGGAGGGATGGTCCAAGGGCAAATCTGGACCGGGAAGGGACTAAACAGACACCCTTGTCTGAACCTTCCCCTTCCTTTCTCCCCAGGACAGAGCAGGCACGTCTGCACCCTGGACTCCCATGCAGCTGGGCCACAAACCTTGGGGACAGTTCGTGCTACTATCCCCGGCCCCGTGGGACCCCCAGAAAAGCCCCAGAGGCTAACTGGTTTTCTTCATGCCGGACATACTCTGCTCAGGCGGCAGGACCGTCTCGATCTGAAACGACACAAACTGGCCCTTCTTCAGCTTCTTCAGGGAGCTGGCAGCATTGCTCCCAAACACGTTGTCTTCCACTTTGAAGGCAAGAGAGGGCAGAACCCGGCTTTTCCTTTTCACACTCTTCCGCTCCCGCTTGTAGGCTGTGGTCATGTTGGCGATCACCTGTAAAGGAGATTGCTTGGCTTGGGCCTTGAAACGCCGCTTAAAAATCAACTCGCATCTGTCTCACACGAGCTCGGCAAGTGAGAGTTCGTGCTGCAGCGTGCAGAGCTCAGCTTGGTAAGCCAAGGCTGTGCCAGCAAGCGCCAGCAGAGCCGGCTGCACCCTGGGGCAAGGGAGGGACTAAGCAAGGTCTTTCCGGCCTTATCCTCACCAACTCCAAACTAGCACAACACCTTACATTAAGGAATCTGTGATTTCATGGCTGTGCTCAGAGGAGCCATTAGTTCTCCAGCAGTAGAGGGCAGAAGGGGATCTAGGCTGGAGTAACACAGAGCCAAAGGAAGCTTTTATCACCTCCTGTTAATTACAGTCCCAATCCTGGCCCGTCTGCAGGCAAGGGTCAGCGACCTGGACACCAGAAGTGCCCTTATGGACAGGGAAGGATGCTTCAGCGTTACCTAGACGGAGCTCTTGCTGCCCCGTGCCACGATGTGCATCTCCATTTCACAAAAGGGGAATCCGAGCTAGAGAGCGGAAGCTGCCAAAGGGATCAGCTGGGAATAGGTCCCACATGCTCAGCTCCCAGGCCTCCTCCCTCCTGTCCTGTTTTACTGCTGCTATTCCCTGGCAAGAATAATCACAGTCCAGGTGGGACCAGAGAGGATCACATAACCCTGTCTGAGTCTAAAAAATGACTGAGCAAACAAAGCACTTGAGCCTTGTCTGTTATTTTTTGGCACATATATTGCCAAGCACTTTACAGGGGACACTGAGGTCATTTTTCAAGTCAGGAAACCAAGAAATGGAGAGACAAAATGAGTTGCCCAGGTCACCCAGCACATTAGAGACAGTCGGACCTGAATGCTGGCCTTGCTCCCCAAACCCAGCTCTCTGCCCACTGGGTCACTAGTCTTCATGGTAGCCCCAGCCTCTCCAGTTTCTCTCCTCCCATTTTGGGGCAGGGTTACTTTTAACATTCTTAATTACACAGCTTGGCCCTAAAGGCTTTTTGTCCCTGCCTGAGGACGGACTCCCTTGGCTGATTTGAGATGCAGATTACAAGGCAGAGTGCTGGGCAGGCTGGGACACAGCTCTCATTAGCCTTGACGGGGTAAGCCAGTCCCTCGTATTTCATCACTCAGCTCTGAGCAGCAACACCACCAGCTTCCTCATGGCACCAAACAGTGCCAGCTCAGAGGGTCCGTCTCTGCTTCTGCTGCCCTTGGCATGCATCAAGGTGCCAGCGTCCACCTCTCCTCTCAGGCCAGGACTGTGGAGTCTCAGGCAGTGCTTAACTGGCATCTGCCTCGCTCCTTCCCAGCCAGACACGCGGCCTCCCTGCCACACTCGAGCCCATCAGCTACCTGCTGTGCTTGGTGACAGGAAGGAGCCCGCAGGCTCTCTAATAGTGTTGGTATTCATCAGTTCTTGAATTTGATCTTTTAGATGTTGATATTTCTTAACTTTCTCTGCCACTGCATCAGCCAAAGGTGTCAGATTACTCTCATACCTAACTGTGATGTCTACTATTAAGGCCCAATCTTCTTTAACGAACACTAGGTCCAGCTTACATAATTCATTTTGTTCATCTTTCAGCAGTGGTTCCTGAAATACTATCCATTCCTTCTTTTTGGCCTCATCTGCCAATAATTCACATAGTCGGTTATGCCTCTCAATCCTAGCATCCTGTACCGCGTCCTGTACCGCTGGACAATATCCAATAATACGTGAGCAGGTCTCTTTCTCTGCCTGACAATGTCAGTACGATTTAATTTGAGTCTCTTGTTTGCCCCTTGCTAGAAATTCTCTTGTGGGGTAAACAATGGCTCTTAGCTGTAACACCGTGATGAGCTTTCTGTGGGGAATGCCTCTATAAAATTCTAACCAGTTGTTACTGATTTTATCCTTCTCAAAGTTGGAAATTCCATGGCCCTGGGATACCAACTTGGTTCAATTCACAAATTCCTGTCTTTGCCAGTTACAGGGTCTCAGAAAGATGACTTTTGGAGCTGCCATCTCCCATTCCGAGGCTGGTTCCTCACCACCTAATTCCTCTGATATCACTGCTTTTGGGTCCCAAATAGATGGAATTTTATCCTTATCTCATTCTGCTACAATCCACAAAAATAGAGCCCAATTCGATAGATGACAAGCGACCTTTTCCTGTCAGGAACTGGAGAGTCCCAATTCTGCTAATGACTCCTGTGAGATGGCATTTCTGGAGAGATGGGGCCAGGGGCTCTCTCTGAGAGCCTGCTCATGATCCTTGTATGGGCAAATCCCTTCCGTGCAGCTCTTGCACAGCCTGCTGCGAGGGACCCTGGGGGGAGCTTGGCTGCAAAATGATTTCAAGGCACTGTAAGACTTACAATTTCTTTCACCGCATTCTGCTGCTCCTGGACCGCGGCTGTGAATGGTGGGAGGCTGTCTGCCTTACCAGAGCTAGCCCCCTGCTCTTTAGAGTCCTTGACAAAATCCACCTGCAAGGTACAGATATTTGGGTGTTACTCTGTAACTGCGCCAGCGGCAAACCTCCTACAAGACTCTCCTTTGTCGAGAAGTTACCTCAGATGACAGGCACACGTATCTGTTGAACATGAGGAAGAAGGGGGTGTACTTCGTGATGGAGTTGACTGAGGTGCGGAAATCGAAGAGCACAGGGTCGAGGCTGGTGTCCCATTCACTGGGCTTCCCATTCACCACATTGCAGATGGAGGATTTGAGCACCTCGGTGCTGCGGTCATCCAGGCCTGCGCAGTCTGCGGGGTCTGCGGGGGTGAGGATCTGGGAGATGTTCCAGCGCTCGCATAAATGCCGGCTGACCTGCAAAGGCACGGGGTCATGCCCATGGGAGAACAAGGCGGGTTTGCACCACAGCAGCTAGCAGCCTCCACAGCATGAGACGGCACCATCCCCGTGCCAGGAGATACTGCTCAGCAGAAAAAGCTCTCCAGAAAAGTTAGAGCCTGACTGTTCCCGTGCTTGAGGCTTTCCACAGCACTGGGAAGCTTGGTTAATTCCAGGGTAGGGCAGGAATCTCGTGGGCCTCATCTCACAGGACCCTTCCTTCTGAGCAGAACGGCTGCAGTGTGGCTGGAGGACTTGCAACACAGAACCACAACCTTAAATCTCTAACAGGATGAAAGCATTGGCAAATAATCTACTGCTGGCAACAAGGCTGGGGCAGGGAGAAGGCAGCACCAGCTCCTTGCACCTCCTAGATGGCACGCTGCAGCTCTGCCTCTGGGACCCACTGCCCAAAAAAACCTGCTCAAGATCACGTTGCTCTTCCCCGAACCATCCAGCACCTGACCTACCTCCTCACAGAAGTCCCACGTCTGACTGGCGTAAATGTTCTTGGATGCTCCAAACCTGAAAAAAGAAGAGGGCACGCAACTGGTTTTACTCCATCAGCTGCAGGGCAGAGCCAGAGAAGTTCAACCCTCATGGGAAATGGGATACAAAAGGGACAGAGGCCTTCCAGTGGAGCTGGTACTAAAGAGGCTGGCATGACCTCACCTCCCCAAGAGCAGAGAGCGGCCGGCTGGCTCCACCTGTTCCAAAACAGCCAAGCCTGTTTGCTTTTGAATGATAAGGCAGTAGGAGAAAAAAGCAAAGTTTCTTGCTCTTAATGCAAATCTCTGCTGGCCACAGGCATTTTCCACAAGGACAACGTCACATGGTGATATGAACCATGTGAGCACAAAATAAACACTTTTGGGGCCGGGGGGTTGGTCAGGGGATGGTTTAAAACTTCTGCAAAGGGAGCACCAGCTCTTTTGGCCTTGGAGCTACTCAGAGAACCACTTCTGCCTCTTTCTCCCCTCCCCTGATAACAAGAGAACAGGCTCTTCCCAAGTACTTTGTAAAGTACTAAGAAGCACTGCATGGCCTCTCCTGTAGAAAGGGAGAGTTCCTGCTCTTGTGGGGAACCATCTCGTGGACATAGAGTATTTTTGCAACACACATCCCAGAGCACCCCATCTCACTGCAGAGGTGCAATGCAATCAGCAACAGAAGAGCCCACCTGTAAAAAATTGTAGCTAGGGCTTTGGCCACTGATAAGGGATCTTTCTTCTGCAGAGGAGCAGCCTCAACCCACTTAGTGAAGTAGTCGGTCACAAGGAGGACGTGTGTATTGCTCTGGCTCGTCTCAGGAAAAGGTCCTGCATCAACAAGCATCGAGAAAAATCAATGTGATGCCGTAATATCACCCAAATGAGGAAAGTTAAAAACCCAGCCCAGCAAAACAATGACTGCGAAAACAACCACGACTCTCTTCTGCAATGTCATTTGGCCAGTATATTTCTGTGACCTTTGTCAGCAAAAATACACCCATCACGGTCTCAATTCTGGGAAGCAACACACGCCCACAACTCCCATTGTGTGCAGAGAGGGAGCCAAGCCAGTCACACGGATCAGGTTGCTCCCTGGTAGGCTGCTATGGCCTCCCTGGCACCTCCTCACCGCAGACGCAGGCGGCTTTCACTCACGTGCAGCCGTAAGCCTGCCACGCTTCCTGACAGCTGGCATGGAAGCCTTGAAAAGCCTGTCTGTCAGCCGCAAACACTCACCATGAATGTCTAATCCCAGCACTTCCCAGGGTGATTCCACTTTGACAGGCCTTGATTTCCGCGATACATTCTTGTTGTGCTCTGCGTTCTGGCACGTTTCACACATTTTGATCTGGAAAGGGAAAAGACCATCAAAGGACTTTAAAATATGCTGACAAATTCTGTCAGATTCAGACTGGACAGGTTACGAAGGAATGAGAGAGACAGCATGTCTGAGCAGCTTCCTTCTACCCAATAAAAATAGCGAGGCACAAAAAAAAAGAGGACAAAACACAACTTACCTGACAGCTTTCTCTGACACAATAACCAATTTTCTCAGCGTGGCCGATAGCTAAGAAATTTCTCACCCTGTTTTTAGGCAAATATTTATTGTGTTTTAAACTTCTAATGCCAGTTAGAAAAATCATCAGCCCCAGGATGCTGGAAAAGCATGGACTGCTTTGACCATGCAACGCAACCACACTTCTTCAAACCACGCTGTTGCAGAGCCCTGCTGCAGGGAACTTTCGGCAATAAAACAGGTGAGGCGAAGCAGCCGAGAAGAGCGGGTGGAAACACTGAGCTCCTCCTGTTACAATAGTTTAGGGAACTGGGCAGCTCTGGCAGGAATCCCGCCTGCTCAAAGCTATACCCAGCAACCGTCGTCTGAAACAATCCCACCTTCCCACGCTGGCCAAAACTGCCCTGCACGAGGAGGCCTACCTGCGCAGGTTTCCTGACGCTCGGGGGAAAGACATCCAATCTATCCAGCTGTCTTGGAACGTTCCAACAGTTTCACCTGCAGAGTTACTTAGTGCGTGGCTTCAAAGCAACAGGCACTAGAAACGACATCATCCCTGCATCAGGGCTCTTCTAGCTGCTCACTTGGGACTGCTGCCTGAACGTCCTGGGAAATACTCATGTCATTGACAGAGTCGATGCTCTCAACTTACCCAGTCCACAACATCCTTCACAATCCCCAGCCAGTAGTACCGGCTCTGAATCCGGTGCACGGTCTTTTTCTGGCCCAGATGGTTCCCGATTTCGGTGAAATGGCTTTCCAGAAAGACTTGCCGCCTCCGTTCAGGATCCACAATCACCTCGCGCTTTTCCTCCTTCTTGGGTCCCACATAGTAGAGGCAGCCGCCTGCAAATGCGAGACGTTTATCTAAAACGACATACCCTCACAGTCATTTCAGCTGCTCAGTCCCCATGAAAGGGTAATTTTCTACAGCAGGAAGAACAGGTGAGACATGACAAAGGGGGACTGTTGCTTTGGGAGCTTCTGTAATGCCTCTGGAGAAGCTGCTAGACTGGAATCACCCCCACGTAAACCCCGTGACCTCTTTTCTGCGCCCAGGGCTGAGCAAAATCCTCCGCTAAGACAAAGCCACCTTGGTCTCCAGAGGCCAGCTCTGGCCTACCCCGCTGCGCACCGGTGCTACCCCAGGTTGCCGCAATCCCCACTCCGCGCCCCAAAAGCGATGCCAAGGCACGGAGGCGGGACGAGAGAGGCAGCGGGTACCGGCCAGGCGGCATCCCGCGGCTCCCTCTCTGCAGAGGGCAAAGAAGCCACGCACCCCCCCCGTGCTGTGGGGGCGGCGCATCTGTCCTCCTCTCTGTGGGGACGGCAAGCCTTCGCCTCCGTGCCAGCGGGCCGCCGTCCCCGCACGCCTCCGCAGCGACCCTGGGCCCTCCCCGCCCGCTCGGGCCCTTCGTCCCCGCGGCCGCGGGGGAGGCCGCGGCCAAGGGCAAGGCGGGCGCTGCCGCCGCGCCCCCCCCGGCCCGGCAGGCCCCGTCGGGGCTGTCCCGCGCTGCCACCCGGGTCCCCACCGTCGACGACGAACTTCTGGGCGTAGCGCTTGAGGTTCTTCCTCTTGATGGAGCAGAAGCTGGGCGGGAAGCAGCCCTCGGCCAGCAGCCGGTAAATGTCCTCGAACTTGCTGCTGGGGCCGCACGACTCGGCCGCCACCACCTCCTCCTCGGCCACCTGCAGCGCCGAGTCCATGGCCAGCATGGGCCGGGCCGGGCCGGGCCGGGCCGGGGCTGCCCCCGCCGGCCGCGTCCCCTGCCCGCGCGGGCACGACAGCCGCGCGCCCAGGCGCGGGCGCGGCCCGGGGAGGGGCGTGGCGGTGGCTCTCAGGGACCGTCTGCAAAGAACCCTCGGCGAACGTTGCCGCCCCGAGCAGGCCCGGCCCCGCTCCTCGGCTCCCCCCGTCAAGGGAGCGGGTGTCCCGCCCGCCGCGCCGCCGCCGCCGCCCCCGCCCCCTGCGGTGTGAGCCCGGGCCCTGGGCGCTCCTTGCCCGCGTCGGCGCCGAGTCAGCCACGGGGCCGACACGGGCTGGAAGCGCGGCCTGGGCCTTGCCAAGGACTGGGGCAGGGGGCTGTGGGGAAGCGGCATCGTTGCAGGCCGCGGCCGCCGTGACGCCACCGAAATTACAAAAAAGAAGCATAAAACGGGAGAAAACCGGCACGTTTCGCCTCCCCTCGTTTTTCTCCGCGTTCGGAATTTGCCGACGCGCCCTGGCTCACGCCGGCCCGGCCGGAAGCGGCGCTCCCCCCTGCGCGGCGGAGCCGTTTGGCGGCTGGACCCGCGCCCGGCGCCGCCCCTGCCCGTCCGCCGGCGGGAAACATGTCCGCGGGCCGCCCGTTCCTGGCCTGCGCCTGCTTCTTCTCGGATAACGTCTTCGTGGAGCGCTACGGGCTGCACGTCCGGTACCGGGACGAGGGGCAGCTCCGCCGCGACCACGGGCGGGTAACGGCGGGGCGGCGGGCACCCCCCACCCGGCGGCGGCGGCCGAGTCCGGGCGGTGGGTGACGGGCCGCGTGTGTTGCAGGCGCTGCGGGAGCGGGGCTGCCGGAGCGAGGAGGAGTTCAGAGCCGCGCTGCGGGAGGTAAATCCTGTCAGAGCGGGCCGGGCGCTTCGCTTCCCTTCCCTGCCGGGAGCCCCCGCCTCAGGGGGCCGGCCCACCGCACCCGGCTGCCTCAGGGGACCCCGCCTCACCTGCGGCTTTTCCACACGCACGGGCGGCCGGGGGCCGGCACGGGCGGTGAAAGGAGCCGGGGCGGCTTGCCGAAGCCAGAAGCCCTGGCCCCGACAGAGCTGGGGCGCAGCTCCCCGGCGCCTTGTCCTGACCAAAGCCGGTGCCGGGCAGAGACCGAAGGGAGAAAGTCCCCGCTGGCGCCTTGATCCGGGGCGGGAGGCTGCCGGTGGCGTCCCTGGAGTAAATACTGTAAGTCGGCGCGTTATGGAAAGGGCCTTCTGCGCCGCTCCCTAACTGGTCTCAGCCAGCTGGCTCCCAGCGCCTTCTAGTTTGTCTTTCCTCATCCCTTCTTTTTCTCCATTACCTTTAAAGAGCGCCCTGAGGTGGGATCACCAGGCATCCCGCAGCGCGCACATGAGATCTGCCGGGGAGGGCAGCGCTGCCCCGGGCGCGCCGCAAGAACCGCCCCGGGGCACTCTGTCAGGGAGGGATCTGTGTTTCTTTCCAGGCCAGGGACAGAGACCTGTCACACAACCAGCTCCAATTTCACCCGGCACTAAGGGGACAGACAGGTTCTTTTGGGGATCCATGGCAGGATGATGCCAGCACTAAATCCTAGTTACAATTAAAGCTTTATTTTCTTAACAGGATGTTGTGATTGGCATAGCACAGAATTTATGATTAGAACGGCACAGGATTTCTACAAGCAGAATCAATGTAGCACAATAAGCAGTGTAATACAGAATTTGTAATACGACTTAACTTAGGATTTCTAGATCCTAATTTAACTTACAATTTCTAATCACCTGGACCCTCTGCAGATGGGGTCAGATCTTAATACACAGTTTGCTGTATCAATATAACAATCATAATCAAAAATCATATAAAAGAATACGAGTCACTCACTCAATATGTGGAGGAAGCAGACGACAGTGGAGGCATCCCTGGTCACAGCTCTTGCTGTCCCACAACAGTTCCAGTCCAAGTTCCCCACTTAGGGCTGTAACTGCTTGATTTTATAGACAGTGCTCTGGGTGCTGTTACGCTTCCCTGTTCTGTGACGGGGACATCAACAACACCTGGCTGGCCGGGTGCCTGGGACCTTCAAGGCCGGCAAGGATGGGAGTAATCAGCCTGGTGCCCAGGAACCTTGAGTCCGGCAGGGAGGGGAAGAAGAAATCTGTTTGGTCCATCTACTTGGTTCACAGGACCTTCAGGGCCTGATAATGAGGGACAGGGAATGAATACGTGACCTGCTCGCTCACAGAGAATGGCTGCTTGCCTTATAAAATGGCGTTAGTTGTGCTAACCACATTACTAGGGGTCGGGAGCAGGGGGTACTGGTCACACCCTCCTTCCTTTTTGCTGAGGACTGTTATAAACTAATCTTATGGGGGGTTATTAAATAGGAAGAGCTGCCTGAATCAGCTGCTACTACAGCTGTCTCCTCTGAAATGACAGATTAGCCTGTCCCCACAACACTTAGCAGTAATCCCTTCATGACAAGTCCTGTCTCCCTCCCAGCAAATGTCTTTATTTTGGACAATGCTTATATTGTCAGAACATAAGCCAGACTCTTAAAGCGTAGGCCGGCAATTCATGAGGCGTCAGAATGCCTGAAAGGGCTGAAACCTTGTAGCTCCACTTGACATGTCCATGGAAAGACTTCAGTTATTTTTTAAGCCATCCATAATGAGAACGTGTCTCAAATCCCTCTGAGGCATTTGGCTTTTCAGATATTTATTGGACTTGTTTTGACTACAGAAAAGCAAAGGCATACACGCTGTCTCCCAGAGGTGCCCAGAACAAAAATAACTGGCTTAAAACAATGAGCAAATTCCTGGAATTGTTTTAGTTATCCCTTTTGATTTTCTAACAATATGCTCTGTTGTTTACTTGTAGATTGAGGCAGAAGTGCAGAGAAGAAAACAGTTAACTCATCAGTCAGTGGAACGCAAAGCCATCATCTCAAAGTGCTACAAACGAAAACACCCAGAAGTGTACATTCTGCAGGTAGACAGTATGTTTGGAATCTCTTTTGCGCCCAGGGAGTTGCCTGACAGTTTATTTTTGCAGTAGGAAGCCCTCTTCTCGAGATTGCCCACAGTGCTAGAGCTGGACTGAATTAAAACCAAAGCGTAGCATATCAAAACTGAATTAAAAACTTTCACAGTGTAGTATATTCTCCAGGCAAGATTCCACCTGGTTTATAGCCAGATAAGGGTCATTCTATATTTAAGTTGCACCAGCACCTGGTACGGGACTCAGAATACCATTAGTAATTTAGACCTAAAGCATCATTGCAGCAAACAGCGTCGGTGAGGTCTAACGAACAGCCACAGAAATCAGCATTTATGGGCTTAACACATGGACAAGTTACTAGTGACTATCGTCTGAAGGGGGGCAGCAGGCTGCTTGCATGTATACACCCCAGCGCAAATGCAGGGTAGCCCTCGTTGTTGTGGGCTACTCTGCTTTGAATTTCCTTGTGTTTGCCAGACCCAAGACTTCCCAGCTGGATAATTACCACAGATCAGCAGTAACACACTAACAAGTTTGCACAGATTTACTGCTCCATGATCCTGTAGTAACAAATTCTGCTGTTGTCTGTCCTGCTGTTGTCTGTCATGATCTGTGTGGGGAAATGCTTACAGCAGAGCGTAGTCACGCTGTTGTGCTGAGGCCATAACAAGATGCTAAATCTGCTAGGAAGGACTTTGCGCTCACCTGTTAGGAGTCCATAAGGCAAGCCAGGCTCTTTCCCATCACGCTAAGGATAAATCTGGCCAGTTATACGTAGAAACCCACGAACTACAGCAAGCAGCAACTTACCTAAACCACCAAGGAAAAACACCAGTAACATTCTGCATTTCCTGCCACAGAAGTAACCCAAGTGTGACTATCAGCCTTGCTCCCTAGACTCTACATATTTTCCTGTGGCTGCCTGGAAGTCCATTTCCCTCTTGGGCTGTGAAAGACTGCGCAGGCTAATTGTGTTTCTGTGTATTTTTATCCTTCTTCCCTTGATGCTAGGATTCATTCCTGGCCCCAGATTTTCTAGAAATTGTGAGATACTGCACATCGCCGGATGCTCATCTCCATGGCCTCCTGCGCTACATCAAGTCCTTCTCAGGTAAAGAAAACAACACATCAGCCACAAAGATCTCCCCGTCTGACACTGCAACTTCAGTGATGACAGCTGTTTTCAAGCCCTGTCTTTAATAGCTCAGATTTGATACACAGCTGAGACAAACAGGATGTTATTTTGTGCTTGACGAGAGTCTCTGGAGAGGCAGTATTGTGCAGCAGTTAAGTTCTGGATGAGATCCTGTTTTCTGCTTTTCCAGTCCCAGGCTCTAGCTGCAGCAGGGCTGGGATTTTGGTTGTACCACAACCTCACGGGGGAGCCTGCTGAAGGGACACTGTTAGCCCAGGGAGCTTGGTTTTCCCTCCCCGAGTGCTTTACCATTTCAGACAATCCCTGTTGGTTAGTCTGAGCTGAAATAGTTTCAGTCTCGATTTCAGTCTTTTAAAAAGAGATCTGGGTTTTAAGCTTCCCTGGAGGCATCTGTGAAGCTTTCTCCCTACCAGAAATGCTGACAAAATGTAGAGCGGAAGCTGCAAAGTTGTCTCCTTTTCTCAAGACAAAAAGACAGACACACATGTTGTGTATGTGCAGGGCTCCCAGATTTGTCCAAGGCACAATTTCCAGGCGCACAGCCTTTTCACACTGTCTTAGCTTCTATATCCTCGATACTGAGCTCCCCTTACACAGACCTTTAGGGTTCTACCCTGAAAGGCAGCTCAGAAGGCCTGGTCTTCCCAAAAGGTTGGCACTGGATGAGTGAATTCCCCATCCCCTAAATGACCTTGAGTCTCCTTCTTCCAGGAGGCTGTATTCAGACTGCCTGTGATGAGCCGTTGATTCACGGCCCTCCCTCTAGACTCTCTCGGAACATTTCCTTGGCACCTACAGCAGGCATTTAAATCGGTGCCAGATCTCCTGACTGGATGGGAAAGTCTGGAAATGAGGGGCCAACATGAAAAACAACAAATACATCCCAGAGCCGATCCCAGGGAACGGTTCCAGCCCTTTGAGCAGCCTGAGCACAAAGCAAAGCACGTGGATCCTGCATTCTCACTGACACCAGCACAGTGTAGCTAGACAGCATGACAGCCAAGAAGACACTTACCTGTTATTTTCCCCAGCAAATGGTGTCTCCCTTCTCTTGACAGATAAGAGGATCTATCGACTCCCAGTGTTCACAGAGGAGTTCTGCCAAGCCTTTGTGGATGAGCTGGAGAACTTTGAGCAGTCGGACATGCCTAAAGGCAGGCCCAACACTATGAATAACTATGGGGTAGGACTCACTAGCTCTTGCGCTTCTTTAGGGGGAGTGTTCACAAGCAGACTCCAGTTTAC
Source organism: Mycteria americana (assembly GCF_035582795.1). Taxonomy (NCBI): domain Eukaryota; kingdom Metazoa; phylum Chordata; class Aves; order Ciconiiformes; family Ciconiidae; genus Mycteria; species Mycteria americana. Next base: position 11,582,912 of record NC_134377.1, read on the forward strand.
CTCCCCACTTCACACTCCTTTCCCTTCCAAAATGCCTGTAATTTGAGCACAGAGCAGTTTGAGTACGGCCCCTTTGAAGTGAAAGGGTTGAGGGAATGTGTGTTACACAGACAAAAGGACAGGGGAGTGCAAGGAAAGGGGTTGGGAGTTGGTATCTCAGAGCAAAGAACACCTTGTATTTAAGCAATACACATTTAAATCAAGGAGTCAATTTTTAAAGAACACTTAACTTCTGGTCTTACCGTGTCTTTTCCCCATCACTTTCCACCTTGATCCTTCTTCTTTTGCCTGTAGCTGGAGCCTTTGCTCTAACGTTCTTTATCTGAGCAAGCAGCAGGGTTGGAAGAGAACAAGACAGCTCTGCAGCAGCTCTGATGAAACAGCAGATGTAGTTGGTCAGCTGTTCCCATCTCTTCTCTTTGAGACAGGTTTTGCTAAATGAGCTTGGGATGGATGAAACTTTCATCACACCCCTGCGTGAAAAATACCTGCAGCCCATAACGGCACTGCTTTATCCTGACTTGGGAGGCGCTTGTCTGGACAGCCATAAAGCATTTGTTGTCAAGTACTCACTGCACGAAGATCTGGATTTGAGCTCTCACTATGACAATGCAGAAGTCACCTTAAACGTTTCACTGGGAAAAGACTTCACTGAAGGCAACTTGTACTTTGGGGATTTCAGCCAGGTATTGAGCATATTCCTAATCTGGACCCCGATTCTATTCCCTTCTACCCCTTCGCCCCCCCAGTTTCAAGGCATTAACAGTGTTCTAAAAAAAAAAAATTATCCACTTCTGACAGTCAGACCTGCTCTGTCCCTTCCCCGTTTTTTTAAACGCCTTGGTTATACAGGAGCCTTTTCTGCTACAAGCACGTTACCAATATTCAAGCTTCAAAGAGGGGACAGAGACAGCTATCATAGTAGAAACCAGAGTGAAACAAACCAGCCCATCTTTCCACAACTGAAATAGTGAGCAGGGAGGTGCTGAGAGAGAGAGAGAAGAAATTTATTTCACATGAGACTTAAACCTAAATCCGTAGCCCCTATTTCCAGGGGACTCCTGGCAAGAGAAGGGTAAAAGCTCCCATACACTGGTGAAACAGTTTTTTTGATTGAAACTCTGCCTTTAAACTCCCTCTGGACCTGGCACTGAGAATGTCTTACTGGGAAACAGTTGTACTAAACTGCTGCCAAGCCACCACTGAAGTGGCTGCATTTCAGAGGTGCAGAGAGTCCTCTCCATGTTGCTCACCGGGTGCTGCGGGTGAAGAGGTGACAAGTAAAAGTTTCAACTATTTGAGCATTGTTCTGCTAGGGACTTTCTGGTGTAATGCTGTATCCGCCTCCCTTTGTTCCAGGATCCTACCCCCGTGCCAAAGTACATAGAGATCGAACATGTGGGAGCCCAGGGGCTGTTACACCGAGGAGGACAGATCCATGGGGCGCTTCCCATTGCCTCCGGGGAACGCTGGAACCTCATTATTTGGATGAGGTCATCTGCCATCCGCAACCAGCTCTGCCCCATGTGCAACAAGAAACCTGAGCTGGTGGAAGCAGAGGGGTTTGGAGATGGGTTCACAGAAACCCTTGAAGATGATGCGCCCGAGACTGTGAATCTCTGTTCCTTGTGGTAGCAGACAGTAGGGCCTGATTTCTCCAGACCAAGTTGCCTGAAGCTCCTTTCTGACCTCTCAGACTGCGATAACAGACTCTTTGATGGATGCATGAGTCATGTAAGAAGTAGCAAGCGCCTTGGAAAGTGATGCAAAGCCAGTCCTGCTGGGGTTAGGGAAGCCAGCTGCCTGGACAGCTGAAGGAGCTAGTACTCAGGCTCCCCAGGGCTCACGCTCGGGCTGGAGGACTGCTTGGAAGATGTAGGAAGCCTTAACGCTTTGATTCACCGCAAAGGCTCCGTAAATATTTTCAGGTGTACGGGAAAAACACCCGGAGTTGCTTGGCCTTTGTGAAGAGCTCTGTGCCAACAGCAGCATTGCGGGTCCTGCTGTAAACGGAAAAGAACGGTACAATAAAGCCCTGCACTTACCACTGCTCCGCTATTTGCAGGGACTCCTGTCCTCTTCCAGGGGAAGGGGAAGAGCTTTTTGTTGTTGGGTGACAGTGAAGTATCTGCTCAAAAGTGAGATACAGGTGATGCTCAACAGGCTGCTGGGAATGGCATGGAATTATTGTCACCGTTTACCTAACCCAGGCTCAGAAAAATCCATCGGGAACAATATAGGGAGAGCTGATCCCACAGGGTGGCCGAGAGGATCTCTGAAGGCCTCCATGAGCTCTTTTGGGCACAAATTTCCCTTTCAAAGATAGCGTGAATGTTACTAAACAAGCAGAAATGGGCTTTAGAGACAAAGCTGTGGGAGCTACCTGCAAAATAGTGAAACTTTCCAGGGGGGAAGGCAGAGTCTACGTTTAACTCCCTTCCTTTAGTTACATGAACAAGTAAAAATAGAAAATAACCGTCTCAGCCTGGGTGCAGCAGGCAGGCCTGGGACTTCTGAATTCAGCACCAAGATCCCCTGGCAGCCGATGCAAGCGGAGGGTCAAGTGCTTTCCCCGCCTTACTGCCGGCTGGCTGAAATCACAGACTCTCCCAGCTACAAAACAAATTAAAGAAGCCAAATATCTTTTGATTTGGTGGCTGCATTTGGCTCTGTGGGAAGCTAATTGTATACATTTGATATACATGTACGCCACTGCGTTTATAAGGGGCTTTTTCATTCATTTATTCAACTGCAGTAATTACAGCGTGCGGACTTTGCATCGTCGATAATTGTGAAAGGCTGAATGTGAGCCGGTACAGCTTGCACAAAGGGTGTGGATTTAAGCCTTCCCAGCAGATCCCCTGTATTTTTGGCCAGGGATGCCATTAGCACACAGCGCTGATTAGCTTTTCATTAGCAAAACCCATTAAAATTGCATCTCGGGAAGGAAAGGTGCCGTTATGTTTGTGCACGGAGCCAAAGGGCTGGTATCAAGAAAACCAATTGTCAAGTCTTCATTTCCTTCAGCAGAAAACGTCAGCGCTTCCTATCCCCGTCTGAATTAGGCCCAAAAAATTAAGCCGACGGGCAAGACCGGTGCTGGCCCGGCGGCTGCCGCGGGGCTGGGCAGGCCCGGCGGACCCCGGAACCAAAGAGCGCGGCCCAGCTGCCGGCCGGCCCAGCGCACGGCGGCCGGAAGCGGCGGGGAAAGGCCAGCGCGGGCCCGGCGGCGGGTGCCCCGCTCGGTGCCGGCGGGGCGGCGCAGGGGCCCGGCCCGGCCCGGCCCGGCCCGGCCGCGGTGAGTCCCGCCCTCCTCCCCTCCTTCCTCCCTCTCACCTGCCGCGGGGCCGGGCCGGAGCGGCCGTCCCGGCTGAGGACACCGGGGGAGTGGGGGGGTCACGCATGCGCGCTGCCGAGGCACCCTTAGGTGGGGGGGCTGCTGAAGAGCCGGACGCGCCGGGCCGCGCTCTTAAAGGGGCCGCGCCTTGCGCCGGGCTCTTAAAGGGCCAGTGCACCTAGTACTGAGCTCTTAAAGGGCCAGTGCACCTAGTACTGAGCTCTTAAAGGGCCAAGGCGCCTGGCGCAGGTTCTTAAAGGGTCAGTATGCCTTGTGCTAAGCTCTTAAAGGGCCAGAGCACCTCTTGCTGAGCTCTTAAAGGGCCAGTGCACCTTGTGCGAAGTACTTAAAGGGCCAGCACACCTCGTGCTGAGCTCTTTAAAAGGGCCAGCATGCCGCAGGCTCCCTGTGTTGGGGTGAGAGGGAAAGGGCTGCCCCTCCGCCTGTGGAGGGTTCCCACCACAGCAGCCGGGCTCCCAGGTCCCTGCCAAGGGCCGGGCCTGGGCCTGGGTGAAGCTGGGTGGGCAGGAGGAGCTGCCCCACTGTGGCCATGGACCTGGTGGCAGAGTGGAGGCAGGATGCCAGCTTTGGGGCACGACCAGCCTGGGGTGCTGCCGTGATGGACTTGGGGCTCGTCCCCTTCCCGTGGCGTCGCCCCGGACTCACTGGGATGCTCCTGTCTGCACCCAGCTCCGCATCCGTTGACCCTGTTGCTGCAGTTGTATAAAAGCGGGTCCTGCCACCACGTCCATGGATGGAGCGGACCTGAGACTCAAATGCTGTCCTGCCAGCGAGGCCCTGGTGTGAGGGATGGCTGCTGGGTGCGTGTCGATGAAGGACTCTCATCTTCAGAAAGTTCCCTGTGTGTCCTTAATTGTCTTGGATTTTTTTTTTTCTGATTGAAATTTCCGTTTGGAAATCAATCAAAGGTCTGATTCACTTGGGAGCGAATCGCCGCTTGGGAACGTCGAGGTGGTAAACATGCAATTAATTAAATGTGGTAGTTGGATGGTGGCTGTGAGAAAGAATTTCGCAGATACTGCTCTGCTGACGGTGCCAGTTTGTTTTTTAAATTAATGAGAACATATATCATGCCGTCTCTGGCCTGTGGCTGCTGGCAGCTGGTCAGGCTGATGGACGGGGATGCCAGCTCAATGCATAATCTGTTTTCTAAAAGCAAATTGGAATATTAAAAATTCATTCCTTCCCTTGGCTCACGCCCGCTCTCGGCATTTTAAGTAATGGGGTGATTGACTCTGTGTTCAGCTTGGGGAGGATGTTTCATTCTGCTCACTGTTGCCGCAGCATCGATCATACCTTGCCGGTGTCCGTCTGCAGGTGCAGCATGTCACCTCTTCCCGACGGCTCCCAGCCCCATGGGGCGGTCACGGCCCGTGGCTGCCGGGGGTTGTCCCCGGGGCCATGGGGCACAGTGTTGCCGGCAAACCCCGACCCCGGCGGGGATCAGCCCAATTCTCTCTTAGTCATCACATCTAGGGACAAACTCGAGAAGTGTGGGGAAAGTCTGGTGGAGGTTTCATGCCCAACCTGCTTGCAGACGGTTGTCTCGAGGCAGGCGAGGGCTGCCTGGGGATAGCAGTGCTGTCCCTGCGGGGCCCCATGTCTCTGCTGAGCGGTCCATTTTGTGGGTTGGCGAAATCCAGTTTAGCCACGGCTGTGTGATGGGTAACCTCAGCCTACCCCTGCGTGTTGGGAGCTCAGCGTCGTCTTCAGAGGGGGACTCAGGAGCAGGTCTTCCAGGGCTGGTTGGCTCAGGGTTGGATTTAAGGTTTTTGGGGCTGCTGGCTGCGTTGCTGCTGAGCGAGGGTGGTCTCCCCTGTGGCACTGATGTGACCCGTTCCCTCCAGGGGCTGACGCACGATGGCCCACACCCAGTCTCGGAAGCGATCGCGAAGCAGGAGCAAAAGCAATTCTCGGAGCAGACAGGAGAAGAAGGAGAAGAAAAGGAGGAAAAGCAGCAAGGACTCACGCCAGGGCAGCAGCTCTCCTCCGAGGAAGCAGACCTCTGGGTCTCACAGACACAAGTCAAGCTCAGCGGCAGCTAGGGAAGGTGGGGGAAAGGCCCGTGACCCCGTGCTTTCACCACATTTTCCTGGGGCAGGTGTACAGAGGGGGCCCAGGTGGGAGAAGGGGGTCCCTCCTTTTAGCTAAATCGGTGTCTGTTGCCCTGCTGTGCACTTTGTGCCCATTTTAGTTTCGTTCTGACAGGTGCAGAGCCCTACAGCCCCTCTGCGTGCTGGTCTGGCCGCGTGGTGCTGCACGCTGTGATGCGTTAAAGCTGTTGGCACAGAGGGGTCTTTGTCCCAGCTTTGGGGGCTTTGCTGTTCAGGCAAGAAAGAAACCAGGCTGGGAGGGGGATGACCAGCATTGCTGCTGCCGCGGGGCCAGAGCTGCTCCACTCAACCTCTTCTTATGTATTGCAGAAAAGAAGAAGGAAGGAAAGGATAAAAAGAAGAGGAAGGCAAGTACCTCTTCCTCTGAGACAGCATCTTCATCCACCGGCTCCTCCTCGTCTTCCTCTTCCTCCGGCTCCTCTTCTGATGACTCCAGTGACAGTGACTCCAAAACGAAGAAGAGTCGACATGGCAAAAAAAAGCGAGTGAAACAGAAAGACAAAAAGAAGAAGAAGAAGAGAATAAAGAAATCAAAAAAGAAATCAAAGGAAAGGGCTAAGGAGGAGAAAGCCAAAGGAGAAGTGGTGCCCGGCCCCTCGCTGGAGCAGTGGCAGAAGGAGTCACCGGTGGACTCCGGACCAGGTAACGATGTCGTTTCCCTCCTGCTGAAGCCAGGGCACACAAGTGTCACACTGGGGAAAGACGCTCGCATGTCGCCCTTCCTGGGACCCACTCGAGGTGTCTGAGGGAAGGAGGGCTGTGTACAGGGAGGAGCTCCTGATGCTCCTCCCTCCTACGTACTGTGGCCGCCTTCAAGCCACACCAAGTAAATGTAAGGAGCCACATTCAGAGAGTCATTTGTGAAGTGTTTAGATGTAGTTTATAGATGTGAGCGGGGAACAAAGATGCCAGATGGAAGGTCACGGTCAGCAGTAACAAACTGGCAAAGCTGGTACTGGCTTTGGGACATGAAATGGCCCTTCCTTTGCATGGTTCATCACTGAACCCCGAGTACCGCTGGGAAATTGGTGCAGCATGCGTGTCTGTTCATGTCAGGCGTGGTGCTGTGCCCCTCGGCCAGGAGCCGGCCCCACGAGCACGGCTCTGACGAACCGATGCATTCCAGTTTTGACAGATGAACAAAAATCCCGAATCCAGGCTATGAAGCCAATGACAAAGGAAGAATGGGACGCAAGGCAGAGTGTCATAAGGAGAGTCGTGGATCCTGAAACAGGGAGAACCAGGTATCATCCCTGGGGAAAAGGGAGGCAGGTTGTCCATCCCCATCCCTGTTGTGTGGGTTGGAGTCCTAGAGGATGCCAGTCCATGGCACTGCAGTACCACGTGTGGACCCAGGTCCCCTTCAGCAGCAAAGGCCTGAGCCGATGCGGTGCAGATCCCCTCCCATCAGACCTGGTGTAACTTACCCAGAAAGTGACGTGTTTGACACCAAATTATCGAATTGTGCCGGGGCTCCATGCAGGGGGCACCGGGCCACATCCCAACCCAGAGCTGTGGGATGCAAACAGCAGAGCAACTTGCTGCTGGAGGCAGAAGGTTTGTTCCCTGCGCTGTGAAGGGTTCAGCTTCTTCCCATTAAATGGGACTCTGCAAGCGGGGGCAGAGCAGGAAGCGGGGGGGTGACTGACACCTCCTTACCCCACTGCTTTGCGCACTTGCCTTTCAGCTCCGAAGCACACATGCACTCAGCCCCGGTTAGCACCTGGGTGCAAGTGTGGAGGGAGCGTGTGCGCCCCTTGGGGTTACAGACAACAATCAAACTGAAGTTCGTTTAGCTGCCAAATAGGAATGACCCAGTTTTTAATAAACTGCATCTTCTCAGCAAGCAGAAAACATCATGCTGAAGAGAATTGGGTATGACAAGTCCGGTCTTAAAATAGAAGGCAGCCTGCGGGGCTCCGAGAGGTGTGGAACAAAGGTCGGTTCCCTGTAAGGCATGTAATGAAGACAATTAAATTTCTGTTCGTGTTTGGAGGTGTGAGCCGCCGCCGACACTGCTTGGAATTTGCTCAGCAGGATGCTCCCTGGTCTGGCTGCCTTTCAGGCCCAAACTGGCACCTGTTTCTGAATGGCTCTGCAGTTTCCTGGGGCAGCCAGGACCAGACCTGAACTCTGTGGGAAACAAGGAAGGGGTTTTGCAGAGGTTGGGGCTACTGCTGTTGACAGCGAAGCCTCTGCAGATAGTGGGGGTGGCAGGACATCCTTTTATTGCAAGTGTTTTCTCCCGCCGTGTGCAAGCGTGACTGGCTCTGCACACAGCAGGCAGTGTCCACAGCCTGGGGCAGGGACGGCTGGCCCGTGCAGGGGGATGCTGGTTTCTCAGGGGACCACACCTGTCCTTGCTGCAGCATGGTGACATTAATCCCACAAGAGCAATGGAAAAGCCTGCTGTGCTATTGATACGGCAAAAAAAAAAAAAGTCACCTAATGCAACTTCAGGGGTAGGTTGTCACTGGCCTTGCCTAGAGGTGCGTCAGCCCAGCACCTGGTCCTGGGCACGTACCACTGCGAGGGAGCTGGTGGCTGCATGCCTGAGCTGGGGCATGACAGCGGCCCTCAGGGTGGCGTGGGATGGGGGGACGGGTCAGGCGCCTTCTGTGGCTGGGAAACAGTGTGGCTGGCAGGAACTTGCCAGTAGCCCTCACGGCTTGTGGGCCTGTGCTTGTCTTCCAGGCTTATTAAGGGAGATGGAGAAGTACTAGAAGAAATCGTCAGCAAGGAGAGACACAAGGAGATTAACAAGGTAGCAGGGGCTTGCTACCAGCATGAGCTGCTGGTGGGTGGGTGGGTGCAACCCGGGAGCTGCTGCACCCGGAGGCATTGTCTTGCCTCCCAGGGGACCCCCCCCGACTCCACCAGGGCAAACTGAGCCCTGGCAGGTCTGCAGGGGCCCCTGCGGGTTGGTGCTGGTGGTCCTTCACCCTTGGGCAGACGGTGCTGTGAGCACCCGTGTTTCTCCTTTGCAGCAAGCCACCCGCGGGGATGGGCTGGCCTTCCAGGTGAGGACGGGGATGCTGCAGTGAGCGCACGAGTGCCAGCCGTGCCGGGAGCCTGTCCTGCTGCGTGACAGATCTGTCTCTGGATCACGCAGACAGCACCGTGTCAGGATGCTTCCCCAGGGGCAATTTCCAGCTGCTCTGTAAGTTATTGACTGGGAAGGAGAGTGACTTTAACAGTTCATCTCCCAGTAAACAGCTGCTCCCCTCCCTCTCCTGACTGGGGCCAGTGTGGCTGTAACACACTTGGAACTGCTTGCCCCAGTGCCCTTTTTGACACTGGAGGAGCTCAGCAGCACCTCGGGGACAGGCTCGCTGGTGCTGAGCACCTAGAGGTGCTGCTGCCCCTCAGCTCTGGGCTTTGGTGGGCAGGAGCCAACGCTGTGGCCAGGACAGAGTATGTGCTGGGGCTGCAAAATACGCAGCTGGCTGCCACTTCTTCCCTTTAGAGGCTGCTCTTGGCCCCTTCCTTGCTGGATCTGCATGCCCCGTGCTTACCCGGTGCTGCAGGCTCATGGGTCCTTCGCACTCACCCACCTCGCTCAGAGAGGAGCGGCTGTGCTGCTGCATGGCTCTGCTCAGGCTGCAGCTCTCCTCTGCACCTTCAAGTGCCACTCTCCGCTGTGCCCCAGGGGCTTTACTCAGCCCTTCTGCAGCTTCACCTCATCAGGTGGCACTGGGGCAGCACAGGCCTGGCACACTGCACTCGGGTGTGGGCAGGCACGCTTTGCAGAGAGGTGGCTTTGCCTTGCTGTTTGTTCCTGCATGCAGCTTGTGTCCCTTCCCCACAGCGCAGGCCCTGGGCAGCGTTAGGGTTCTGGGCTTCTTGGGGACCCATGCCCATGGCTGCTGTGAAGCAAACAGCTGGCCTTTCCCCCACTGCAAAGTCCATAAATCTACAAAATGTAAAAAAAAAAAAAAAGAAAAAAAAAGGGACAAATAGGTCCTGCAGGACTGATCTGCACAGAGGGTTTCCATGTTCTGTTCATCGCTGTAACCCCATTAAACTGGTGCCTGCTCACGTCTTGGGTTTTGTGACTTGTCTGTTTCTAGAGTCTCCCAAAAAAAGCAGACAGAGAAGAGCCTTCCCATTTCTTTAATCTGTGTAACTCACAATGATACTGTACACAAAGCACACCCAGGCATTGGAACGATGCACTAACAGCAAGGAGGAGAAGGAAGTTGTACAGAAGGTTTGTCACACACAAGCGAGTCATCGGCACGGTACTGTACACACAGGGGCGTACCCAGCGCGGCTGCCGGCGCCCTCGGGCATGCCCTCCAGTGGTTCCCCACACACACACGTCTGTTACCCCTAAAGCAATTTTTTATAAATAAAATACAACTAACATCGTCGGAATATAAAATTGACAGTCGAGGGTATCAACAGGCAGAGGGTGCTGAAGACAGGGAGGGGACCGTAAGGCTTCTAGAACTAATAGGAAATGCAGCAAACTGTGGCGATACCTGAAGAAGGGGCTGCTACAGCAAGCACAGCGGCTGCTGGGCGGAGCGGGAGTTTGTTAGTAACCCTTTGGCTAGTTACTGCTCTCGGCTCGCGTATCGGACACTGTAAACGTTTTTGGTATTAGAATTTCGCCTCATCTGACTGAGTGATCTAGCAAACCCAGGAAAACAACTTGGAGGGAATGCATGGGCTCCTCCTTCTATTTTTAAAAGACTTTAAAGGGACAGTGTCAGGTAGAAAGTCTGGCCCAATAGTGCAGTAATACAAAAAGCTGCTTTTTATAAAAAATCTGAGTTCCACAGCAGAGTTTAATTCCCATGGAAACAATTAAAAAAAAAAAAAAAAAAGACCAAGGCAGCCTGCACAGCGCGGGCTGTATTGTGCTAGTGTGAGAGAACAGGACGTGGGCTGCAGCAGAAGCAGCACGACTGTCGCCGGTTGCGCCGATGGCTGCCTGGACAACGGCGATAGGGAGGAGCACAAGAAACTTGATATTCTTTCATTTTGAAGCAAACAAGTTATTTGTAACAAAGATAAATTAGGTCTTTAACCTGACAGTGCCCCTTTAGTAAGGATGGAATATACATTCATCTTTCCCTCACCACATCCAAACGGATCCTCTTCCATACACGTGGAAAGGCATCGGGTCACATGCATTGCTCTCCAAAACAGCTTGGAACAAACAGGTGATAAACACAGAGTTAAACTATTGCTATTGTTCTTTGAGTGAGTAGCACATTGATCTTTGCTTCAGATAGACGAGTGCCAGATGGGGGCGGCTGAGGATAGATTGATGTAGACTATGATGGACTGAATCGGTGGAGAAAAACTTACTGGCATATTTCCCGGTAACTACACCCACCTCATCTGGTATTATTGCAGCAATAAAGGTCCTGCTCTACAATTGCTTCTCCGTGTTGGATCCGTACAGTGGCCAACAGATGGGGGGCAGGGAAAGGACCCGGGCATGTTTCAAGAAGCTCAACAAAGGATGAGGATGGAGGTGCTATGATTGTCAGTGTAACTGGTTAGTAGCTGTTTAAAACATGAAGTGATGGAGAGGTGAGTATAATATTGCACTTCTGCATTCATTGACAGTTACATTAAACTTGGTCCATAAAATAATTGCTTTGTACATAATGCCTGAAACAAAAAGCTACATTTTTAAATATTAATAAACCCTGAAGGTTCCAGTCCCTCCAGACATTTTTTTTCCTCTACATAAATAAATAACTTTCAATTTTATATATCCACTTTTTATGTTGAACATTTACATTCGCCTCTGTTTTACACTATCTACACATAAGAAAATGTGAACATCTTGTCAGCATTGGAAAATGTACAGATCATGCCTTGGTTGTGGACTTGGAGAGAAGTTGAATTTTGCAAAGGCCATATCCAAATTTGCAGAAATTTTGTGATGTGGTTTGGTGACTTCACAGGATGGATTGTGGCTTGGCTTCCTACTCAGATGGCATCTGTTTGGTGTAACATTCGACTAGCAAAAAGCTGGGGGGGGACAATTCACATTGTTTTTAAACCCAGTAAGCTCTGGATGTACATTCAGAGAGAGCTAAGCTGAGTCGGCAGAAAGGGAAGTCAGTTTTCAGTAACAAAAGTAATCAGATACATTCTGTAATTGAATAATTATCAAAGAGAAGCGGTTAAACATTTTGCAGTCAGGCTGCAAGATGTGGGAGATGCACTGGGCAGCGGGCAGGCAGCTGGGTTTGAGCACTCCACCGGCTCGGACGCCGTCGGCAGCTCAGCACTGTCCCTCCTCTGCCTCCGCTTCGACCCTCCAGTGCCACGAACACGTGAGATCTACCCTGGATGTCTGATGAGTTAGATTTGCCTACCGTGGCCCAGAGCCAATTAGCAGAGCAGCGTTCACAGTGCTGTGTGTCTCAGTGCGGCCGTCCTGCACTTCATATTGAAACAGTTAATAAAATGAAGCAGCCAGTCTAAAAAATTCTTTGTTATAAATAAGATCCTCATAAGTAGAAAGTGATATAAAGACCGGAAAGTGTGGTGGGGGAAAGCAGGGTTACACATAGTCGGGGAGCTCGGTAGGACTATAAAATCTCCACGTGAAAGAGGCCAACTGGAGTCTGTAAATGGGCACTCCGGACCCCCAGGGTGGATGCCCCTCCACCCCGGGAGATGTGTGCAAGGAGGGAACCGGGCCCTTCACCGGGGCCAGGCTGACCTGGGAGGGACAGGACTAAGGGGCTACTTGGCAAGCCCTCGCTCTAGGCACTGTTCTCCTCCGCTGCTGCAGAGTGACGCGCTCCTGGTCCTGTATCCTGTACCGTGCACCGTGCACGTCTTGGTGTCACCGGGGGTGCCAGCCAGCAGCGAGCGCTTCGCCCTGCGCACCGGAGGCTCCCCTCTGCCACTCACCCAGCCCCAGCTCGCTCCAGCAGCGCACAAACCATCAGTTCAGGCACATCCACTGAGAAACACACCAGGAAAATTAAGATATGGCCTTTTCTTAAGGTTTCCTGACATTGTTGGCACACTTCCTTACAGTCTCCTTACTGCTGGAAAAACTTCTGCACAGATTTTTTTTTTTTTTAAATATATACATATATATATGTGTGTGTGTGCATATGTATATGCATATATATATACACACACCCTGGCTTAGCAATATTTCATTGTCATGCACTACAAACAGTTAGGTGTAGCTACATGAGATGGTAACAGGTTTCCATTCTAAAAATCATCAGTGCAAAAAACAATGAGGTTTTACAGTTCAGTAACTACAGGTAAAAGAAGCGAGTCTAGTTCCCATGAAAGCTGCTACTGAACTTGGAGAGAACCTGGGAAGAAGAAAACGTCTCAGAGGTGGGTGTTGAGAGAGTCAGACCCTGCATTTGGATGAGAAGAACTGCAATGCAATCTAGCTGCTGAGTGCCTTCAGCCGCTTCCAAATATACGGTGGTTACTTTTGGAAATTAATATATAGCAAGAATATTTGGAGACTAACAGCAAATTAAGTGTCTGAGGTTTGTAACAGCTCAAACAAAATAGCTTGTATTCCTCTTTTAACAGGTCAACACATTAAATTCCATCGGCTTCTAAAAGGTCTCTTTAAAAAATAACAGTAATAACGACCCCATTTTCTTGGGCGTGAATCTGCCGACATTCTGCCTCTACCAACAGCATCGATACATCTTTATGCTTTGCCACTGCCCGTACTCCTTGAGAAAGTGGCTGAACTTGAAGCTCTTTGTACAGGTAAAGCTCTCGGTTGCTCTGCCTGGCACAGCCCACGATAAATCCCTCGCTTGGGGCTGTCTGCGCAGGGATACAGCATGCTTATCGAACCCCAGCTCACCCGTGCTGGCACCGGCAGAGCACCTCAGTCTGACTCCTGTGACAACCAAGAACAAGTTCCCCCAGCCTCATCCCCTGTTCCTGTGGCTCTGAGGACAGCACTCGGTCACGCGTATCGGAGCGATGGCTAACAAGGCGAGGAGGCACGTATTTACAGTCACTAAACCTGGATAAGAGAAGGAGGCAGGAGAGAGCGCGATCTTGACCTGGAGACTTTTCCCCCCCAATTTCCAGCTGTTCCTTGGGCTCATGCTGCACAAACCCGACGCTCCCGCTGCAAGGCCTGCACATTCTGCGTGGGAAACATCCCGTCTCTTCCCAGAATACCATGATGTTATTAGAGTAGCACCATATTTACCCTTCCAGCCTGTAACACCGGCCTCGTCCCTCTTTCCTTTTGTTTTCTCCTCCGGTGGCTGCAGCCGACAGTCACTGGCTCTGGCCTGGCTACTTCTGCCCCAAGAGGCCAGACTCCAGCCGGGATGCTGTGCTCCGGCCCCAGCACCCCGTGGCGATGCTCATGCTTCTTTGGCTGCGTTCCCTGTCTCTCTCCTTGTCGCTGTCGGACTGGCTCTGGGTGCGCTCGGGACGGTAGCTGGTGCTGCTGCCGGTGGCCGAAGGCTGGGAGGAGATAGTCCGCAGCAGGTGATTCCTCTTGCGCAGGAACTCGGTCTGGCTGGGCAGCCCGAAGCTGCCTTTCCGCAGCGCCATGCGCGTGGTGTTCTTGGCGGGGCGCGAGCGGTGGTTGTACTCCAGCTGGGCCAAGTGGGCTGCGTACCCCTCCGTGATGAACTGCGAGACAAGAGGCATGAGGGCAGGTGTTAGAGGGATGGGACACGTTTCCCTGATAGCCACTGGCAGCCAAACGCATTTGCTGTACGAGGTTCTCTGGGGTGATGTACAAGACGTGGAGCCACTCAGATGTGATGGGTCCTGGTCTGTGGGACAGTTCCTGTCCTCTTGGCAAACACTAGCTCAGTCACCAGTTCTAAGGTGACCAAATTCCCATCGCCCTCCCATGGGAGGCCCTTGGCAGCACCTCCACGACTCAGAGAAGCAGGCTCCTACCTGACACTGGCTCTGCAGCTTCTTGGTGGGTCGGCCAACGATGTAGATGTGCGTGGGCGGGAGGCTGATGGAGCTGTACACAGAGATGTCCTTAGTAGATCCATATGCCGCATGGATCCTCATGTGGAGCTGCGGGGAGAGAAAGCAGCACGTGGTCAGAACATATGGGTGCCCCGTGCTGCTCAACAGGCAGGGCTTTTTTTTTTTTTTTTTTTTTGAAATAGCATTTGTGGGAATCTCAGGTCAGTAACTTATGTAAGTTCCAGCTGGATAATGCACCGCTGTGCAAAGCTCTAATTAACAGAGCTGGGGATGTTTACAGGCCAGAACAAGAGGAGTAATGGCAATACAAAAGCAGATCTCTGCTTGCTGAACCACGGCCTTTCCTTGAGGTCTGCGGGGGGCAGGGGCACCGCACACTTCACTGCCTACTTGTCACTGGGGGAGAGGAGCGGTTTGCAACCCCCCGTGCAGTAGTCATTAGCGTGGAGCCTTCCCCTCTGCCAGCCATGCTGCTGCATGCAATTCTGCTGTTTAACTCTGCTGAGCAGAGGGAGAAGGGACAGGGGACAAAATATGCTGCTTTTCAGGGATTCATCTGCCTCCACTCTGAGCAGAGAGCAGCTCCTGGCCAACCTCTTCCTTAGTGGGCTGAAGCAGGGGCTGGCAGCGGAGGTGTGGACACTGGTGCCACCACAGACCGGCCGGCTTTGCCCCTGGAGCCATGGGCAGGACAGGGAGATGGAAAGGAAATCTCTGGCCCTGGTCACAAAGTTGTTCTTCTGGAGGACAAGGGAGAGCAGGCAGCAAGTAAGGGCCAGCTGCTCCCACCACTGTGACGGGCTGAAACGAGAGTTCAAGAGAGTTAACGAGGGGTTTCCCTGCTGTTCAAGGCAGGGCACAAGTGCTCGGACACTGGCAGTTCCTTCACTTGCCAGACAGAGAAAATCTTGGTTTACGTGGAGCTTTTCTGAGGCTCTGGGCTGAGCAACATTAAGCCCTCCCTGGGGTCGAATGCTTGGGAAGATGCTCTGTGGAGTCTCCTGTCAAGGCTGGGTGGTGCAAGGCCATTTCTGCAGCAGCTCCATGCCCTCTCTGACCTGATGGTTACACCACAGGCAGCCAGAAAGCCACCAAACAGGTAAAAAAAGTGCACGTGCGGGGAAGGGAGGCACTGCTGCCTCTGTTTCATTAGGCATTTGGTGTTGGAAGAACCAGTGATAAAATGGAGCAGCGCAGAGCGGAGATGACAATTTAACAGCGTAGACACTTTTGTAGAACAATAGGAGGATGAAAATAAAATGAACAGATTTATCTTCCACTGCGGGTCACGTTGCTGCCAAGAGACTGGTGCTGACAGGGGCAATTGGACGAGGAGCAATCTAAACCCGTGCTATGATCATATTTCAGCAGACCCAGGCTTACGTCTGTGATAAGGGATTTCAGGAAGTTGGCCTTGTGCCGCAGTGGGTCGTGAACAAGCCCATCGCAGAAGGAGACGATCCCATGGGGGAAGTTGTGCTGTGCTAACCACGCTACCACCCTCTGCTTCTGCATGTCGGGGCGGCCCGTGACATAGATAATGAGGTAGCCGAGGTCTTGCCAGTGCCTAGAAGGAAAGACACAAGTCAACGGATTGCAGACCTAGAGCAACGCCAGGGTAAAGCAGACCGACTGCCCCAGCCCCTGACGCTGACCTTACAACGTCGACAGCTCCAGCACGGACTTTGGGGTCGCTGCCCATGATGGATACGCTGGCTGCAAAGGAGCCGTCGATGCTGAACACCACAAACTCCGTCCCCTTCGGCAGGACTGTGATGTAGCTGTCTGCATACGTGTGGTCACCCCTGAAAGGGATGCAGGTATTTATAGGCATCAAGATACAGAGGTACTTTCAGGAGGTATCACCGAGTCCTGCAGCACATCACAAGCCCAAAGCAGCACCCAAATCCAGGCCAAAGCCTCTAACAGCAATGCCACCCTCAGTTACAGCAGTGACCAGCACTGCATGAAGGCCTCTGTTAAAGTGGGTCTGGAAATAGCACGCTGGAGCCCTGGTGTCAGCAACTCAAAAAAATACCCCCAGAAAACCATTGCTGGGTTCACCGCTGAAAAGATGGTCCTCTCCTCCCCCTTCCAGAGCTCAACACCAGCAATTGGACCTGAGCTGGAGCCTCTGGGCTCTGAATTATCACGAGTACAAAGTTCTGTCCCTCAAGGACAAGTTTATGGTCTTTAAAATATGCTCAGTTGTGCAGTTTTGCAGATGACCGCAAGGCCATGCGTCTGTGGTGCAGAAGGCCTGCTCCTGCATCCTGTTGATGATGTTGGAGTCAGAATAAACTCTGGATCTTCCTCTTACAGCTGTAGAGTACAAATGGCTTTGTCCCTGTTGCTGGCAAACCAGGCTCTGAACCCACCCAACAATCAGAGCCACCCCACAAGGAGGGACCATAGTCATCAGATTCCACTTTTGTTCCTCTTGTAAACTAAGCCCGGCACCCCAAGGTACCTCACCTGACCACCATCTTGACAGGGTACACGCCAATGCCCAGGCGCCGGTTCTCAGGGATGACGTAAGAAATCCTGCCACTGCTGTTGCTGATCTCGGTGTCAAAGTAAACCCACTCTCCTGACGGCGGCTGGGTCATGATGTGAATGTCCACCTGGGAAGACAGCAAGGCTGGGTCAACAACAGCATCAAAGACACAGACAAGTAGAACAGGCCAAGCACGGGGACCTTCCACCCAAGCCCCTTTGGATGGCAGCAGGGTTCGGTCCTGCTTCCACCCTCTGCACTTCACAGATCCGAGCTGAGAAACTCCCAATCATCAGGATGCTGGAATGAAACCTGGCCTCAGTGGTAAAGACCTCCACGATGAATGCTGCTGCTGGTAGGAGGCACCACGCAAGTCTGAGCAGGGGAACCTGGCCAAGACGCAAAGGTAGCAAACCCCATCAGGAACCAAGGGAGCACCGACCAGCGCTGCCTCTGTCCCTGTCCCCCACACTTTTCACCCCATGGTGCACAACCCCCAGAGCAGACAGTACCTTTTCTCCTGTGAGCGTGACCATATCTAACGGACCGTACATAAACCTTCCAGTTAAGGTCTGGGGCCCTTCTTCATTAGCAATGGTGTCATTTATCCTGTGGTTGGCTGTGACGTTCTGCACAAGTCAAGAAGGAAAGGGGGAAAAAAAAAAAAAGGAAAGAAAAAAGTTTGCAGCGATGGACAGCCTCACAGGGAAATGCCAAATATAACCAGAAAAATTGGAGCATGGGTTTCTCTGTGCTGTTCCCCCCTCCACTCCACCCACAGCTCTCAGCTTTAGAAAAGAATTTGACCTGTGGCAGAGGTGAGACCCTGCGCCCTGCATTGATGGGATGGATTTGAGTGTACATGGCTGAAGAGCCAATTTCAATGGCAGTTTGTACGTGCAATTCTGATACAGTCTATTAACTCTTTCACTTGAGATTTAAGAGGCAATACAAACAGCTGCCAGAGAAATTTGCTGACGTTGTTTCAGCTTTAGCAGAGAATTGCCCTCTTTCGGGAACTGGAGACATTTCCTGGGAGCGAAGGGCATTTACTGAGCACAGAACTTGCATTATTGGACTTGGAAAGATGTTCCGTCTCTTTCCCTGACCCACAGCCAACGCTTTCTGTATTTTACATAGACTCAAGGCCAAGAGGAGACCTTGCTGGTACAGATCTTTAGGGTTGCTCTTTCACAACTACACGGGTAGGATATAATCACTAATATATACCAGCAGTGCAACGTGATCCTCTGTCTCTGCTGTGGACGGACATAGCTGTGCCCACGCTGGCCACCTTCAGTGCCTTTCTTGCAGCCCAAATCAAAACCCCTCTACAGGACAGCACTTCCCCCGCCGCAGCCCCAAAACACCCTTACCCGGAGCTTCACGTGTGTCCTCTTGCGGAGCCACTTCTCGCGGGGCTTGGAGGGGGTGAAGACAGACACTTCCTTCCCATCCAGCTCCAAAACGCTCGAGTTCTCGTGCCTCATCACCTGCAGGAGGACAGATCCCACCGACACATCACCCACTTGCGCAGTGAGCCCCCTCCTCCTGCCCACGCTGTTCTGCATCTCCCGAGCCAGCGCTGACTAAGGGCAATGCCTGGACAGAGGTGGCCCGAGTTTGCCTGCCAGGTATTTGGCTTGTCAGCTTGCAGGTTTTACAGGCTGCTCCCTTCATTGCAAGGACAAGTGGTCTCTTCCGAACTAGCAAAGCCTGCGGCCAGCGCTGACTTAATCCCGGCTGGGACGCAGCTTATTTAGATTGTCAGGAGGTACAAAATTGACTCAAACACAGCAGGATGAGCTCCGCACTTAGATATCTGCCCTTCCTCAAGGCATTCAATAGTCTCTTCCCACAGTCTGCAAGGGACCAGTCTCCTTCAAACGCACGTTTTCTGCCATTCCCGTAACAGATCTAGCACCAGCTGCTCTGACCAGCCTCATGCCGACAGGTGCCATCCCTTCAGCTCAGTCCTTATTTCTATTTAAACAAATTTTGGACTGCTCCTGTCCCATGGCTTTTGCTCCTCTCATTTTGAGAGGAAACAAAACTATTGATTTGACCCTGGTGGAGGCACGCAGGGGTCCAGCTTGGCCACATGCAAGGCAGTGCCCAGGGTGTCTGTTCATCCTGGCCTCATCTCCAAGGCTGACAGAGCTCAAGGACTTCGTGCTGGTGGGATGTCGCTGCACCAGAGCGAGGATCAGAGGGGGAAGGTGATGCCCATCAGCCAGCCTTTGGAGGCAACTCCTGCCTGTCACCAGGGTGCGGGCAGGGATGGAGAAGCAGGATTAGATCCTACCTAGACTGCTCTTAAGCTCTAGAAGGCAAAGGGAAGAATAACACCACAGACCCCAAAAGGTGAGGGGACATCTCAAAGGCTGCTGTAAGACTGGGAGATGACCCTGCACGGAGAACTCCAAAATCGGCAGTAGTCCTTAGTGACCCCATCCCTCCAAAAAATTAAGGAGCCTCTTAAATGTAGGCTCTTTTATAAGATCTTGAACACATTTTGGGTGGTCAGCAGCTCTCCAGCTGACCCAGGCTGTAGTGGTCTGACACAGGCCAGCTCGCTTTGCAGAGCTGAAGCTGTTTTTCTTCAAGGGAAATGGAAAAAGGACCCCAGGGAAGCTGAGCTTGCTGAGGAGGGAGTTCATGGAAATCCAAGGTAAACAAAATAACAAGTTTTACTGAAAATTATTTAAATCAGGAATCTATTTGAGTCCTATTTGGGCTTGTTTTAACAAGATTTAATCTTTGGAGGCTAAAACTATTCAACAGCTTGCTTTTTACATTTTGTCCAGAGATAACTTTCAAAGGCGATTAGAAACAAGTCCTTATTAGGGGAAAGAAGTGATGTGGTGCTTCAGAAGGACAGCAAGACGACAGGGAATGAGAAAAACCCTAGTCTCAAGGCAGAGACGAGTAAGTAGACACAGGCATCAGGGAAGGGGGCTGCCAGACTCACAAGGCAGGCACCAGCAGGGTTTGAATGGATGGAGAGGTACCTCAAGTCACAAGATATGAAGCACCACGCTGTGCTACAGATCCAGGTTTGGGCTGAATCCTGAGTAATTAGCTATTTCATGAGTGGAGCATTTTGTATATGAGACCGTCGTGACTGTTCCCGCTCATGCACAATTACGGGTCTGTCTGTCTCTCTCTTCAGCCCCGTTAGGCTGAGTTCGATGTGGGGCTGGGGTTTCACAGCAGCTGATCTGGCAAGGTGTATGCAAGCAGAGAGATGTCTCGCTGGGCTAGATACAGCCTGGGAAGAAAGGGTCTCACTGGATTATCGCTACTGCTCAGCTGCCACCAGTACTGACATCTCTGTTGTTTATGGTTCCTACACTACTTGGAAGATAGCACTGAAAGAAAGTTTGCCAACAGAATCATAAATAATTGAGAGCTGCAGTCGAGGAGGCTGGAAGAGAGCAGGGACGGCTTAACAGCTGAGCAAACCCAAGTGCCGAAGTGGGCAACAAAACCCGCAGAGTTGCTTTTAGTTTTGTTTTTTCCAGTTTCGTGCTCTAAGTACCATTCCTTGGGGGGTTCATACTTTGTAAGGCAAATAACTCCCCCTCGTCCCCAAGGAACTGAAGGAAAAAATATTTCTTTTAGGGAAAACACATTTTAAACAGTAAATTTAAATCTCAGGCCAAACACAGGTTGATAGAGTCTGAGATGTCAGACTCCAGACACCAGCAATCCCCGTTTACCTAGCCCCAGGAGAACTGCTTTGTACTGGAGGAACGAAGGCTAAATTCCAATGTAGTGACGATGGTCTGAGTTCCTAGAGGAGACCACAATAACTTAGAAAGCCAAAATGGAGAGCTCAACCTTGTCACGTCAGATTCATAGAAAACCTCTCCTTTGGTTTTATTGTATTTGGTGCTATTTTTATTTGTACATCAAGAAGTTTCCTTTAAGTTTCAGACTTGAGATCCAAACTCGCACACACAGAGAACAGCTCACTTCAAGAAACAAGTGCCATCGACTTTTGCCACTGCGATCCAATAGGAAACGGCCCTGGGCTCACTCTATGGCGAGCCCATCTGAAACCTGCTCCATGATAAAACCCAGAGCCAAACTAACCAGGTGTGACAGCACACATCTGTGAAATTTGCATGTGTGCAGCTCTGCTAACACCACAGATGAGGAACAAAAAGAAGGTGAAGAAAATGGATCTGCAGTGGCAAAGGGTATTTTTTTCATCTCTACACATCAATGAGAGTTATGGAAGGTGCAGTGGAAAAAACAAAGAGCCCAAAATATTTTTCAGCCCAAGGGAGATCAGGGTAGGGAGGACGACTGTACCTGTCTCAGCAGGAAGGAGACAACGTCTGTGGACTCCCAGTAGCTCGCATGGAAGAGGTGCGGCAAAGCAACCGTTGGGAAAGCTGTCAGAGCGTCAGGACAGTAGAGAGCGTAGTCGATCCTTTTGGTTCCCCACCACTTGGCAGCAACTAGAAGCAAAAGACTCATTCAGACAAAGGGGGTTCACAGGCACACGCGGCCTCCGTCATAAACAGTATTTCGAGGCTCTGGCTCCTCGCTCCAGGTGCACAGTGTTTGCTCAAACCAAGGGAGGAACACACAAGGGCACCACCACTTGAGCTCTCCTTTATTTAAGCAAATAAGAAGGCACTAGAGGGCAGGTATTAATTAGCTGTTAGTCCAGACCGCAAGGAAGGGGTCCAAGGCTCATGTGCAATGAGCCTGGGAATCCACGTGCCAAATCATAAGACAGAAAAGCATCTCCCTGGAGCTGTGGGAGGAAGGCTGTGCGCTCTGCTCACCACAGTACATGCCCAGGCCATCTCCAGCCCCACATCCAACTGCTTTAGCTTTCATCAAGCAATAAAAGACTCTTTAGCATCCAGATATTGTCCACACTAAAGAGGATCCAAATACTGGGAGCTCATGTGAGATGCTAAAAGGCACCACAAGGCACGGTGCTATAGCATGTGCTGCTGGGATTGGCAGTCCCCAACAAGTCCTGGTTGCCCTCCTGGGCTACCACATTGCAGGCAACCAAGACGTCCAGCCCAGCCTCCCCAGGAGCACAGTCTCTGCAGTGGCCAACAAGAAAAGTGTCCAGGGGCGCGGGGACTCCATTGCACATGGGACTGAAAAATACACTGGGACTTGGGTGGGCAAGGTTACATACAACGCAGAAGAGTTTCTCCCCCAGGGAGTCAACAAGTTGCACACAAGTGACCGACAGCCACCGTTCACCCGTGGGACACCACCACGCTTCAACGCTGCCCTGAACTCTGCCCATGCACACATCCTTTCTCACTCCCTAGCAATGAGCACGTCTCAGCCCAAAGCCTCAGACCCCAAAGGCGTGGGCTGCTCTCCCAGCAGTGAGGAGTCCTCAACCCCCACACGCTCTGGCCTGGAAAAGCAGCAATGGAAAGAGAAGATGGATCAGATCAAGAGAGGAACAGGAGGAGCTGCGTTTGCATGCAGGTTGCAAGCTGGGACTTTGACAAGGGCTTTCTCAAGCTTGGTTTTTCTCTGTGACAATGTTCCCTCTTTATGGACTTCCAGGAGAGCTGCCAGGTATAAGGTACGATCCAACAAACCCCTCTTGTTAACAGGGAAATCTAGTTGGTGATGAGCACAGATGCTGAGCTGAAAAAATGGACCCACCAGCTCCTTCCAGAGACCTGCACAAAGCTCCCACCACAGCAACGTGCAGAGGGCTATGGCACCAGCACACACCCTTGGCTGTGCTGAGTGCCCAGGCCACCCTCATCCTAATGGCCCTTGCTTTTCTGAAGAGCCATGGGAAGGAGGAGGAGGGCGTTGATGGATCAACTTGGCTTTTCCAGAGCACATAGGCACCTCCTCGCAGCCATTTCTGACTCTGTCTTCCAAATTGGCAGCTCCTGGTCGTGTCCCAACCTTTCATTTCTCATGCAAGTCCCCAGCTTGGGTAATTTCAGATTCTTTGTAGGAAGCAGACAGGATTTACTCTTCCATGCTCAAAAGACAGCGGTGGAGGCAGAAGCGTTGTCCCCACAGCTCTGCCCATAAGAACTCCTGCTCTTGCCAAGTTGTTAGCTGTGTTACGATCGATCTTTGGAGCAAAGTGACAGAAATACTTGTTAAAATGCAATCAGAAATTGCAAGTGCCTCAGTGAAAGCGCATAGATTTGTTGTGAAGTTCTGTGACTATCGAATGAGAAAAGAGGTCGACTGGAGTGGATCTCTCCAGAATACCTGTCTTGATGTCCAGGTCGGGTATCCGAAGAGCACAGTCTGCAGCCTGACTCCATGGCCCTTTGAGCTTTCTTCCCTTCGAAGGGATTTCATGTTTATGCTGCCTACGTCTCTTGGATGAGGTTTGGGTAGGGGATTTGTGAGGGAGGGCAAGTTGGGACAGAAGGCTAAACCCTCTACAATGATTAAGGTTGTGTTTGGTTTCTAAAAGGAAAAATAAAATAAAAAATAGCAGAAATCACACTTATTATTACAGCATACACATGCCACAGGCAACGCCACTTTCATCCTCCAGAAATTTGCAGTGCAAGGGAAGCTGCACCCTAGGGCAGGCTCCCGGGAGGGAGCCATGGTTTTGTTGGCCCCCCTGGACTTCTTCCGGCTCTCCCTGTGGGATAAGCATGGACCACATCCAACCCTCAGTGCTGCAGCTTCGCATTACCACCGTGCTAATAAGGTCGAGCGCAAGAGCTGCAAAGCCAGAGCCAGGGCTCAGAGGACACGTCGGCACTCGGGAGGCGAAGGAAGGAGCTGCGACAGCCCTTGGGGCAGGCTGCCCATGGGGTCAGGGTGCGTGCGCAGCCCGTGCCGGGGCTGGACTCTTCCTCTCCAATCTCAGAAACAGGTTTTGACAGCTGTGAAGTGCGTGGAGGAATAAATTACACAAACCAGAAGCAAAATAATGAGGGAGAGCGCGGGGAAAGCAAAGAGAGGCAAGCGTTGCGTGGGCCTGATCCTGCTGTCAGCTCGCAGAGGCAGGATCCCTCCATAGCGTCACGCGGGCCTTTAGGCATCAGCCCGGCGTAAACACTTCATAAAGAACAACCGCCATCCCCCGCTTCCCATCCTAGCTGGCCGAGCTCGGCAGCTCTCCGTGGGTGTGAAACCAGCACAAAACAAACACCTTCTCCCCCAGGAGCCTTCCTCCAAAGCAGATTAATATTTAGCAAGTGCTTGGCAAGACGTCTTACCAGGACAAACATAAGAATGCACTCGGGGAGTGCGGCATCAGCTCTCGGATGTGCTTTGGGAAAGAAAACCTTGTTTGTCAGAGCACAGGTAATTTATTTCTGCTGCCAAGTGTCGCCTCAAACAGGGCAAGAAGTTACGACAGCCCCTGACCTTCAGCAACTAACACTTGCCTCGGGGAAGTGTTATTAACCTCGGCAATTAATTATGAAGTGAGTCGTTCATAGCCCTGTAGTCTAACGTGCCAGGAATGGAGTATCTCTAAATTTTTGCCACCTTCTGGGACAAGGGGTTTTTTTGTTGCTGTTGTTTTTTGCTTGGTTTTCAGCCGTTTTCCATCTGAGTTATCAGAGGTCCCAGAGGACACAGACTGTTAATCTCACACTTCAGCTGAAATGAAGAAGGGGCTGAATCATTAACAGAGACTCTTGTTCTCCACTGTATTAGCTGGGAAGTTATAGAGGTCTTGGGAAAAATAACAAAAAACCCCTTTTATTCCTCATGCGGCTCTGGGATATGGGTCATAACTGGCTGACTCTGAGCTGCCCTGCGGGCTCCAGAAGAGCTGAATTGCTAATGCAAAGTAATAAATAACCCAAGCCTGATTTTCCTTTTCAGCATTACAGAGGGGCTTACTTGTCCCCATTTTTGTGGACCACATTTAAGTGATCTGCATCAAGCCACATGCCACATCCTGCATTATCAGTCTGGCAGTGCTGATCCCTACCAGTTCTGCACAACTTATCAATGGCAGCACAGAAACATCCCTTTGGATTAATCCTCACCATGCACAGCAGCCAAATGGTACTCAGAGTTATCAATTATTATTTTCTTTTTAACAATTTATCACCAGCACAGTCCAACACGTGTAACACAGCGGTGGCCCCTGTATTATAATCAAATACATCATCTGTTCCTCCAGGGGATACGATAACATGCGGCACTGCCTACAACAAAACCGGGTGAAGGAGGAATAATTCAAATTTTTTGTTATAAACGCAAAGTATAACCCCAGACAGACAGAAGCTGCATGGCTCTGGCCCGGTGCGTGGTGCTGAGAGAGCGGTGCGGCAGCGAGCGGTAGTCTCGGAGGGGGTGAAACACTTACTGTTGGCTATGTTGGAAGCAGTGTAACTGTCTGCCATTCCTGAGACCTGGCTGGCAATGCTGATCTCACTGGCTCTCCGGAAGCCCCTGAACTGAGGGGCTGAAATGGGGGTGGACAGGGACGCGCTTTCCATGAAGACGGCACCATGAGACTGAACAACATCTGCTACAAAGTTGAAACAGGGAAATCAAAATATTAGACCAACAGACAGAGGCTGGGCAAGATGAACTCGAGGGGAGGAAGAAGGCAAACAAGGTTGGTAGATGCAAAAACCTTTCAGAACTGATTGGAATGAAAAAAACATTTCATCGGAGCTCTGGTTTGAAAAGAAAGCAAACACCACAGCAGGCAAAGAGACATGTGGCTGGAGGAGCAGTCTTTGATTGAGAGAAGCAAAATAAGTAGCTCAAAAAACAAATTGAAAACTCCAAAGAAAAATCCAGGCAGACTTATTCAAGCAGCAATAACAGAAGCATGTGTCATACACACAGATGTGAATATACACAACTTCATATATTCACATCAAGACAAAATAATCAAGGTAAGGAGAACAACAAGAAACAACCTTAGAAAGGGTGTATTTGTTTTCTTGAAACATTTAGACGTAAACAAACATCTCCAAGATAGAAGCATTAATAAAAAAAAAAAAGGGAAGGAAAAAAAAAAATCAAGAAAACATTTTCATGCCTGGCAGGGACTAAATTTGAACTTGTATTTTATCGCTAATGGATACAGCCAACACTCGTTAAACTGAAGTAAGGGCTATTGAAAGAAAGGAGTCTGGTGCTGAGCACTTACATCTCCAATCGGTGTTGGCGGATTGGAGAGCGCTCAGTCTCTGTGAAAACTGAGCTTCTTTTGTACAACGTGCAAGTCTGGATTTTTAGATCCCAACCTGGGGCTTACCAAGTGTGGCCTAACCGTTTAGTACATAAATACAGAAAAGGAATATTTAAAGTCATGCTCACATGGACCTTATACATGTATTGGAGAGAAATGGACCTAATATGTTCAGGACTGGCAAACCGAGAGATGCTGAAAGTCACGATAAAATCTCTGCATTTCAGTTTTCTCCCCTCCATGGATGCTACGAGGCTGAATTAAGTGTCTGTGGGATATCCCGAGGTCCTGCACTGCAGAGGGTGTGTCATGCCAATACCAAGTACTTCATAGCAGGCAGCACCGGTATGACACTAACATGCAAAAGCAAAGCTACTTACTATCATTTTAACATTGCCCATCTCTGCTGTACCTGAGGAGCAGCACCTGAACTTTATTCCCAGGTATCAGACAGGGCACAGGTCTGTGCCCAGCCAGGCAGTAGATGCCACGGGAACACAAGTGCATTACTCCCACACACCAACATCCTCTGCCTATTTCAGCCAGTTTAGATATCCTTGGATTTCATCCCAGTGTGTAGCTGACACAGGGCGTTGTTTGGCAACTGGTTTATTTTAACATCGATCTTTTTTGCTTGGGGCTACTGATTTGCTTCCTCCGATCTCTCAGTTCGCAGCAGCAGTATCTGTGCCCACACAAATCCTGCTGCAGTGGAGGGAAAGTGAACGTATGAAGCAGAAAATGTGTAGCTAAGTGTTGGTAAAAGAGTTCTGTTCTCTGCAGGGAAAATCAGGCCACAAGCTGCTCTGTGTAAAAGCTTCGTGGACTGCAAGATCTGAGCCCTAGCGGGAGCCTGACCTGATGATGAGCTGCACACACTGCCCACGTTGTGCCTGAAAGGCCATTACCAGCATCACTTTCTCAGCACTTTCCTCCTCTCTTCACCTTGCCTTGAGCTGCTGGCTGTCAGGGCTGCTACCAGTATCTGCAACCCAGCCAGCCCCACCGGGCCAGCATGGCTTTCTTACTGCAGAAAGCACCAGCACAAGCAAGAGGAGACAATTCAAGCAGAGGCTGTACTCGGAAAACATGAGCCAAGCCAGGAGCTGCGTCCAACCCCGCAAAGGTCTCAGGGGTAATGGGGTCTCATTCTCATTGCTGCATGACCTGGGACAACCCTCTCATCTCTTCCCTGGTTACCCCTTCCTCTCCTTTCCCTTGCTTCCACAGACTGCAAGATCCTTCTGCAATTATGCCCTTGTGTCACATCAAA
Source organism: Mycteria americana (assembly GCF_035582795.1). Taxonomy (NCBI): domain Eukaryota; kingdom Metazoa; phylum Chordata; class Aves; order Ciconiiformes; family Ciconiidae; genus Mycteria; species Mycteria americana. Next base: position 11,610,242 of record NC_134377.1, read on the forward strand.
CGGGTGCCCCAACACAGCTGTAACACAGATGACGACCATCAGCTTCCCTGAACTTGGTCAGATGCAACGAGAGGTTTGGCTTTGTCCACACTAGGAAAAGTGCCAGGCTGAGGTTTAACTAACACCTACCAGCAAAGCCTGAACTTCTTCCTCTCCCTTAAATATAAAATATCTGTGGCTTGAATTAGGAAGCAGCTGGAAGACACGCTAAAGAGCATAACAGCAATGCTACACAGGAGAAAAGGCTGGGCCAAATGTGGTGCTGCCTGGGTTGATCATGGCTCCAGCTCCAATAGCGTGTCTTCACTTAGCTCTGCCTGAATTTTGTCTCCTTTTTTGAGGGCCCAGAAAGTGGGAAGTGAAAAAAGGAAGAAACAGTGGTATTTTGGGCTTGCTCTTTTTAGCCAATCTCGCTTTCCTGGGCCTGACTGGGGGTTTTTGAATACAATGAGTTTGAAGCAAAACCCAACCTCAATAGCCCTTCCAACACCATACTAGCTTGTGCCGCCACAGGAGTAATTTTCACTCCTATGAAAGCCTAAACTGTTTTAGCATTACTGAACTGTTCAGCTTAGTATCGCCCGTGTTGACACCAGGAGTCTGCTCTGCAGGGGGTAAAGTGCCGCCCGACAGCAGCGCTCGCTCCCATGCTCCAGCCCACTCGGGCCGCTATTGTGTTTCTCTCTTTTCTCAAGCTACACACCCTGAAAAAGTGCAGTTTCTAAGAAAAACGAGGGCCAGGAAAAGGCAGGGCAGGAAGCACTGACAGAAAACCTGTTTTATGCATTACTGCCCTTTCAGCCAAGCTTCCTTGACTCCGAAGCTGCAGTGGCAGCGACTTCCAGATGAAACCCTGGGACTTGACTCACCTCCGAATAACATATTTCCTAAACTCCATGTATTCTTTGCACCAAATCCCTTGTGCAGCACTGCGCTTGCAATTTCGAAACCAAGGGGGCTTTCTCGGGGAGCGCTGTGACCAGGGTGGGACGTCGCAGGTGCTCCCACGCCGGCACAGGCTGACCCCAGCACCTGCAACCGCTCCTGCTCCTTAAGGAGCTCCTTAAGGCTCCTTAAGGGCCACGTCTTCTGCACTGCAGAGATGGCATCGCCAGCCACAGCTCAGGTCCTGACAATCGCGGGGAGGTTTCTCAGGCAAGTACTTCCAGCCCAGGGTGAAGCTGGATGGCTGGACCAGGACCAGCAGTAGCAAGACTTTCGTCAGGATGAGCTGTTCATTTGGGTCGCGAGATAAGGACAGAGGTGCCCCTGGTTTACTGGACTGGCTGAAGTGTACTTTGTACCGTGTCTGAGGGCAGACTTTATCAAAACGAGGAAGCTTCAGCAAGAGCAGACCTGGCTCGAGCGGTGCCCTGAGCACCCTCTCTCCCAGCACAAGACCTGCCACTGCTCGAACCGCAGCACGCACAGGTCGGGCCAGTGCAATGAACTGAGATTTAACTGCACTTCCAGAAGAGGTGACATAAAACACAAAATCACTTTTTTTTGCCTAGCTATGGACCTTTAATACTCATTTCAGTGCTGTGCCTTTTCATTTATGGACTCATTTGTCAATGTTCCTACTAATTGTTTCCCACTAAGTGAACGGCACTGGGCCACCCTCCTAATGTACTGCTGGCACTGCGCTAAGTCCTTGGGGTATCTGAATGGCAGATTTCACTATGTGCTATTTGCAGGCTGAGCTGTGGCACCGAAGCGGGAAATACTGAAAGCAATCAAAACTATGGAAAGTTCAATAAAAATAAAAAATGAAAAAAAAAAAACAAAACCAAAAAAACCCAGAAAAACCAGCCAGCTGCTCAGCACAGGCCAGACCCTGCTTGCACTGGAGTCACTGGTCAGTGCTGGGCACTCCGCAGTCGCTACCCGGAGATCAAGAGCAACACAGATTTCTGTTGTCCATAAGTTTTTAGGATTCTGGAAATTTCCCGCAGTCCAGTGGCTGAACTGGGATTCAGCACTTGCTACAGTCAAGCCAAGCACTGCTTGGCCACACTGTGCTCTTGACACACAACGTAAAGAGCAGAGAAGCTTCTAAAAGCTCTGTCCTGACAGCAGGAAATATCAGATGACAGCTAAATGGCATTTCATCAGTGACCTCCAAAGTGATTAATTAATAGTACCAGATCCTTTCCCTCTGCTTTGTTACAGAACATCACAGCACACGGCAACATGGCAACTGCATACCTAAAAATCATCTACATCTTCAAAAGACAAAGGGAGAGACTATCTGGAATAGTCAGCAATGTTGCCATCCTGTATGACCACATAACGTACTGGACTGCTCGTAAACAGCAAGGGTCAGCTTGTTAAAGACAACAAGGCAGCAAAACCAAGCTCTCAATGCAGAACACTGAAAAAGGGGTAAGAATGAGCAAGTAAGACACACGGGGAAGAAAAAACTAAAACAAAGTCAAGTCTCATTAAAATCGCAGATGTAGCACCAGCCACAACCAGAATAAATGAGGCCATGCAGCATTTATGATGGGAAACAAAGCAAACCAAATGCATCAAACTTTGCTTTTAAGGCAGAAGTCAAGAAATTAATTTTAAAAAGCCAACATGTATAGCCACCTTGGGGTGTGAAAGCCTCAGTCACTGTATTCAGCAAAGCCACAAAGAGTGTCCAAACATGAAATACTCAAATGGACAAAATCTGTTCTGACACAGACATTAATTAGACTTCTGGCCACAGTGCAGTGTGGCTGACTGCTGGGGAGATGCACACTGCAGACAACCGACCCATCCCAGGGGATCCTGCGCACAGCTCATACCGCACGAGCAGGGCCACCCAGGGACTCTGTCTTGCTGTGCCAAAGCCTCTTTCCAGCAGCATAGCCACCACAGATGGAAAAAAGTAAATACGTGGCAGCAGTCTCCCCTTCCAGCATCAACACTGGTATGGGACAGAGTTTGTAATCCCAACTCATTCTTTGCATGGTGGGTGTCCCAGACTGGGTACACCCAAGCATGATCCCAAGTCGTTATTTCACGTGGCACAGCCTGAGACACAGCATGAAGATTTCAACTCCAGGAGGCAACTGTATGATCTCCAAAAAGCACCCCAAGTACCCAACACCGTAGACAATACAAAAGTGTAGATTACACACACTCAGCAAAACCAGCACTTTTATTGGAAACATCTTGCCAATTCAGTACGGGAACGGGGATACTTGTTTCCATGAAGCTGTCCTGGTGCTGGAGAGCACCCAGAGGGCTACTTTCCATGAGGAGGATGGGATTGTTCTGGATTGTCTCAACTAGAAGCAGATGGGAAAAAAAAACAAAACAAAACAAAACAGAAGGACAAAGAACAACAGACATGCGGCCACAAAGTGTTAACATACAAACAGTTATAACTGAGCGCTTCAACTATGAGTCTTCAATGAAAGGACAACCTTCAAATAGAGTAAAAGAAACAAAACATGGGTGACTTTCCAAATAGACTCACATCAGAGAGATTAACTGGTAGTAGAGGAGAGCACAACAATGGCATTTCAACAACAAAAGAAAAGGGAGTCCTCTTAACCAGCTTCTCCAATGAGCCAAATCCATAAATACCCAGCAGATCCAGAGAAATCTTTTTACTACGTGGAAAGACAGTTCGCTCTAAGGGGAGATTTACTTGAATCAGACTCAGTCTACACAGTGCAAAGCACAGGAGTAAGCAAGGATGTGAACTTGATTTCACTCTGCAAGTTCGTTGTAATGAAACAGGGACCCAACATTTAGTACAGATGGGAAAACATAAAAAAAGTCTAAGAGGCTTTCTGAATCGTGGACTTTAAATAAGCTAGCTATCTGCACAAGGAAATATGCACAAGCAGTGTTACAGAAGGTTTTGTACATAACTAATTATAACTGAGCACCTGAATTTTACGTGATCACCAAATCACATAGCTTAATTATAGCAGCAATTAACTTTTCTGGAGCGCCCTACAGTGAACACTAACTTCAGTAGCAGCTTTGCAAATCATGGTTAGAACAGTCCTTCTGGGTAATGTGTAAATCACAACACTGAAATTTTGACTCTAATGGAAAGGAATAGCCTGTTACTTTATGATAAGCAAATGAAGAGGCTTTGTCTTATACGAGAAGAGAATTTAAAGCTGCTTTTTTGTCAGTTTTATTCATCACAGCAGAGCAGCATCTTTGAAAATAACAAGGCTCAAACCTGGAGAGGGTTTTGAAATCACTCCACCCTTCTCATAGTTGAGCTAATTGCTGTTTAATTCCTCTCCCCTACGTAGCAAGTGTGTCTCTAAACACACCAAACCCAAAGGTCTAGGGAGGCACAGCAAACTAAAAAGATCTGTGCTGTTGTACAGAACGATAACCAGAACGCAAGTTGCTCAGTGTCAACGGGGCTTTTACCTCTGGCTTCAGTGAGAACAGGGGATTTGAAATGTATTTAAGAGGAAGAAGGTAAGAAGTTTAGGACTTTTTTTTTTTTTTTTTTTTTAAGAAGCCACTTGCAGCTGATACCTAGAACACACCCAAAAATCAAATTGCTTTTCAAGTTGCTATAGATTCCCCAGGCTGTTGTAACTGGACTGGGTACAAATGTAATTGTGGGTGGATCCATTTTTAAAAAGTGTTTTAGCAAGATCTTTCCTAAATTTGACAAGTGAGTGGGGCCTGCAGAAAGTATTTTATTCACTTTATTAAACATGGGGCTTAATTTATGCACATTTAACAAATCAGACCTCCAGATTCAGCAATTACAATACAATCTTTAAAGATACTGATACATAGGAGACCACTGCTTTGCATTTTCAATTTCAAAAGTGATGCAGAGTACCACCAGAATTACTCAGCTCTAGATACATATTCCTCTTCATTTAGTCCTGCATGATTCAAATATTAAACAAACGGAAAGCAACCAGAGCTTTGGGAAGAAAAATCAACAACCACATCTCAATCTTTCTAGCTGGTGGCTTTGATATTCTACTCTGGCTTGCCAGCGTGATTTCTTGTGTGCTGTAAGTCTAGTTTTATAGTAGTGACTCTTGGTCGCAATGTTGGCTTTAAGTAGCCATTGACTAACAACCTCTAACAAGGGAAAAATTATAGTGCAATTTTTCTTCCTGCCCCAAAGCCCTGACGCTGCAGGGAACCAAAGCTTTAGGTGAAGCAGAAAGGTCAAATTTAGTTCTGCACAGTAGTGAGCTTCCCTGACAGCTCCTTGCAATGAGAGCCTGCACTGAAATGGCAACAGACCATGAGAGCCTAGGCACAGAAGTGAGGTGAAGATGGTAGGAAATATAATTTATTTTATTAGATCAACTGCAAAAGCACTGATGTAATGGGAGCTGAGGCAGGGCATGGTCAGGACACAGTTGTTTCAAATGCAACCCGGTAAGACAAAAGGGCATGCACACAGGCATTTTAGACTTTGTTGCTGCTGCAATTGGGGTAGAGCAAGTGAAGAGGCCACTGATGGCAGAGGAATCCTAGGAAGACAAAGTGTCTCACTGGCAAGGTGGCAAGGACAAGGCACTGTCACCAGCCCACCAATCTGCAGTAGCCTGTCCCATGAAAAAGCACAGGTTGCAACCAAGTAAATCTTCTCATTATCTCACTGTTGACTCTGCTCCTTCCAGTCTTCACTGGACCTCCAAGCATTAAAGTCCTAAACTCAGTCAAGTTAATCATGTTTCATTCAGTCCCAACCACAAGCACCAGCTTGGGTGTAAGACAGGGACCTTCACAGAGAGGTCACCACATCATCACTCTCAGCAGCTGATGGCCTTGGTGTGACAAGTGAAGGGCATGTGGGTCACAAGGCACTGATTTTGTTGGAAGAAAACTACTTTTCTGGTAAATTGGGAATAAAGCTAACATTATAGGGCCAATTCTCTTTCTTGTCATTCCCAATTGCTTTGATAATTTCATGTAAAGTGTGAATATAACCCTTTAGACAGCTAATATGGAGCCAAAGTGACTTACCCAGAACAGCAGAATTGCCATCACCCAGTGGGAACCTCTGGTAACGAGGAATATTAAAGGGGGGCAAAAGGTAGAATTTCCTCTCCAGAAGAGGCTCGAGGCGTGAAGCAGATGGGTCTGCAGGGTGGAACAGGTTATAGACCTGCTGACAAGCCGGTCTGAGCTGAAAGACTAAAAAGATGAAGAAAAAACCCTCAAGCATCAAAAGGTTATTTGGTAGAATATTGTAAATATTTATCTGTAAAAAGGACAACTGTTGGGTTAAAAAAAAGTGCTAAGGATTTGTCATCTCCCTCATCTTCCAGTTTAGTCAACTGAAAAAATTTATTACAATATTTATAGACTCAAGAATTGCCCAGTATTTTTAATGTTTGGAAGTACATTGCAAATAAATTGTATAATCAGTACTGGCTAGAGCACACAGTGATCTGCTTCCTTACGGTGCAATAAATATTATATAGAAATGTTTGGTTTTTACCGGTTTGTCTCATCAAATTACTGGATTTGTAGCAGGAGGTGCTTACACCATCCACTAAGTGAGCTCAGCAGTTTACATCAGGACTTACTGTCAAGAGCTGGAATGACAGTTTTTCGCAGTGCAAGAACAAGACCCAAGGGAGAACCAAAGAGGAAGAAGTCAGTGATCTCAAATTCAAACTTTCCAATATTTCCTCCATCCAACATAGTAGAGCTACTAGATCGCCTGGATCCCGGGTCATTTCTCAGCACACTAGAATGTAAACTGGGACAAGAACAGAAAATAAAGTCAAAATTTTATTCACACTGTTTTTTTCATAATTGAAGGCCAGATAAGTGATTGACAGTAAATATAATTTCTATCTCTTCAGTGAAGGAACTGTGCCAATCAACCCACCATGCCTCAGTACTGTAGTTTTACTAGCCAGTAGAATGTCCCCCCAAACAATTACCCCATTTCATTGGCATAATTTAGACTGTCCAAATCCAAGCTTCAAGTGGGTTCATTTACACACTCCTATCTCCTCAAAATGTTTTTTCTTTGAGGAGTCAAATCTTGGTTGCTGCTAGCAGAATAGTCATTTGCAAGATAAAATAACCAGCAAGCCAAAATTACTAGAGTAGCAGGGGAAAAAAGCAGGTTTACAGTGATTCACTCCGTTACAGACGTTACTGCTACGCTTTCTGGTTGTCAACATTTGAGTTCCTTCCATCACCTTATTCTCCAATGTTACAGAAAGCTGTGCTTACCCATTTCTTCCTCGTCCAAGTAGTTGGACAAATGTTATAGGATTGAAAAATAAAAAGAAAGCAGGAGAGGAGAGAGAAAAAGAAAGATCAACATCTGCAAGAGGGTTTCTAATATCCTTGTGCACCAGTTTTGCACCACAGCTTCCATGCATGTGTATGGCATTCACTGGGAATGGGACTTCGGGGTAATTAACTCAGTGGCCGTATAGTAAATTGTATTTATCGTGCACCGAGGACTCTCCCACTTCTCTTCTGCCCATGAGGCCACATCTGTCAAGTTATTAGCAAACTACTTCTCAATCCCAGCCCAACAACTCCAGGTAACTGTACTTAAAAAGAATAATGATATAAAACATGTCTAGCTTTCCCCCCCTTTCAGGTGCCAAATATCTTTGTAAAATTGAACCCGTGCACAGTGCAGGCTGGGCAATACACAGGTTTAACACAGAGATTTAAATTCACATATCGCTTAGACACTGAGGAAGAAGCAGCAGGAACTCTTAGATGAAAATCCCTGGAATCCACCCCCACGTTAGGAAGCAGTGCTTCTTTGCAGTCTAGATCTGGGATTAGACAGTGAAATGACAGATGGGTAACACTAATAACCTGGTTCACAAAAGGGTTTCTGAGATTCTTCTGTTACCACCCAAAAGCGATAAGCTGCAATTTCTTCTCCTCTCCAGGTTCTACAGATTCAGACGGCAGCCTTGCCAGGTTATGATCATTATAATTAGAAGTGGAGAGTTGAAGACAGAGTACCAGCAGTGACTTAACAGGGTGTTTGCAAACACTTTAAAAAGCATTTGAACAGGTTCTATAAAATATGTAGGATAAATGGATACCACAACAGTTGGGTTGGATAAAAGGTTTACTGGCCTGGAGTCAGGGATGATGCAAATGCAGCAGTCTCTTGCCAGCTCTGTGGCCCCAAGTCAAAATCCCAGGTGGTCACCAGCACTTGCTGTGCCTCCGTATGCAATAGCACTTGCTCATCAAGGCCACTTCTGAACGCAGCGTGCTGGCTGCCCGGCTGGGCAGCGACGTCCCAGCACTGCTGCGCTCATGGAAATAGGGCCGCTCACTCCCCACCATCTGTAGCACCGGAGCAGTTGCTCACGCACACCCCTCCTCTGGGATAGCCATTCAATAAATGAGCAGCTGCAAATACTCACAAATTTGGGAAGAAAAATGGGTTTCACTTGGACTTTCTTTTCCTGCTTTGGCAAGCAACGCATCATCCCAGAGACAGCACCTCTGCTGACCACCAATCCCAAAGGATGCCCGAAAAACCTTCTTCTCATGCCGCACTGTCATGTATTCTCTAAAGGTGTACGCGTGCACACGCACAGTACTATTCTCCAGGTTACCAACCGCAGGGAAATAACAAGCTTGCTTATGCCAGACAGACATATCACAGAAAGTCAAAATAGTGATGTCAAAAGTGAGAGGAACAGGAGGTTACAGCAGTGACAGCTAAAATGAGCATGTTCCCATTTCTGTGATGTGAACGAGCTTCCCTGAGATCACACTGCCAAGACGTGCAACACTGAAACACATTTAAAAACAAGCCACCTTCAGTGAAGCTACAATTATTTTAGCTGACAAGACTGCAGTGCATTAAGCTTGCTGTGTGTAAGGAATACAAAGTTATTTAGAACACGTTCAGTTTTGCCGAAGACAGGGCAACGCAATGTGATTCAAACAAAGTCACAACAGAAAGAAATCCTGATGGCAGATTGCGTTATGGCAGGACGGGTGCAAGGGGTTTTTGGTGTATTCCACCCATCTCCCCACAGCATCTCTTCGTGGGGAATGGAAGAGAACAAGAGCAATTTGGACAGCTTCTCTCCTTTTACTGGGAACTTGATAGTCTTTTTAGCAATCAAAAGAAATGAGAGCCAAGGGGAACTCTGAATCTGTCATGCTCCAAGCAACCTACAGTGCCCTGTTCTCCCTTTAGAAAGCAGCAGATGTACTGTGTGCATTAATTAAACAAGAGCTTATGGATTTCAGAAGCAAATCAACTCATTTACAATAATACAAGTACAGCACAGCCAGAAATAATGTAGTTGTGCAGAAGGACTGAATTTAAAAATAAACGTGTGATTGTAATCTCCAGATGCTGCTCTGGCTTGCTGGGCATTATCCCAGGGAAGCGGGTAGGTCTGATACATGAATAAAAATGAGTATCTTTGGCACAAGTTGAAATCTGCAATCGGCACGCACAGAAAGGCTCCCGTATGCCAGGCTGCCCGTCTGCTGAGCCCATTAGGAAAAGTTGGCTCTGTTCTGCCAATCTCCTGCACGAAGCCGCGTCACATCACGGCTTGGTTTTCATATGGGAAAATCATTACTTAGTGACAGAGAGGCTGAAGGGGCATCCTGCTGATGACTGTGCGGCTCCGTAATGACAGCTGTAAGCACAAGGGCCAGGGCCGGGGCCGGGTGTGACGCCCTGCCATCACGCAGAGGGGAAGAGGTGAATCACTGCACCAAGCCTCCCCTGCGCCAGGGAGCGGAGGGGGAGAGATGCGGAGAGAGCTCATACAGCAGCTTCAGCCTGCCCCTGTCCCTGAAGGAATCTTGCTCTTGAGCTGTGGGGAGACACCCACTTTTGACCCAAGGTCTAGAAGTAGATTTAAAAAAATAATAATAATAATAATAATAATAATAAATATATATATATATATATATAAAAAACCCTAAAAGAAGTAAAGGTGCACCAATCTATCAGCGCACTGAACACTGACAGTCCTTGCCAGGCTCCCCCCAGGTGCTTCATGTTGGGAGCAGGCGCAATGGAGCAGGAGGGACTAGGACAAAGCTATTTCAAACAACAAACTGCAATGCCTTATCCACGCCAGGCCCAGCGCTTATTCTAAACTAGATGTAAAACTGCAACAAGATGCCAGCCCACTTTCCTTAGCTGAATCCGTGCTCCTGAGGTCAAGAACAAGGAGGAGAAAGAGCACATTTTTGCATTACTCATATTTTCTCCTGTAATACAGGAGGCTGTTTTGATAAGGTAAGAACAAGAAACTGATTGCCTTTTATTAACCTGCTGGAAATAGCTGAGAAGCTTATTGTGGTTTTTGTAAATGCAGCTGTCTTTCTGAACATAGTTATCTCTGTGCACCGACGACATTCCCTTTGATACTTTCTCTCTCCTACAAATCTTTTACAAAAGGGCCCCTGACATGGCAGGACAACACGAGTCCCTGTGCTGGAGCAACGATTGCAAGTAGTGAAGGAGGAGCAGAAGTGCAGGACAAGAGCCTTCAGCTCAGCACAGGGCAAAAGGAACAGCCTTGGGCACAGCTGCAATGCAGATAATGGTGTTTGCTTGTGCAGGCCATTGCTGCCCAGTACCTGGGACGTGGGGAAGAGGGATTAAGAGGATGTTGCAGTTCCTCCGGGCCTGCAGGAGGAAAAGGTCTGGACTGTCCAGTTCCACAGGCTGAAGATGATGATTCAGTCAGAAAAAGCCTCCAGGCTTACAGAAGTAATCCCTGACCAATCACCAGCAGTGGAAAGACTGCTATGAAAATTTCATCGGTTATGTTAACAGATACATTTCTGAAAGTCCATTTGAAGAAGCTTAGGAATGTGATGTTGGGAGCTTTGATAGTGAGTAACAAATTTGAAACATGACCTTGGTGCAACAGAGCAGCCCTGGCAGGGGACAGAATACCATCCCCTGTCCCTGCTCCATACAGGGGACCTGGGTCGCTTTGCCAAATAGTCACACAGACAGAACAACCCTCACGTGCAGTTGAAGGTCGCTCCATGAACCAGCCAACCAGCTAGGGTTCAGGATGTCTCATCCAGAGCATCCTGCCACCATGACAGCATAAACCTGCTCCTGTGACAGGAAAGGGCACTGCAATTCAATCTCACTCTTGAACGAAGCCAAAATTAAAGGACACTCAGCTCACCCCACATTTCCCAAGAACAGGCCAGCCAACTCAAAAATAAGCTTTCAGAGATGCTTTGAAATTAAAACAACACTGGAGTCCCAGTTCTGCTTCACCCTCTTCCCTCGCACTGTTTCTACATTTGCTTTATGATCTCCATCCTGCAACCGCGGCACAGCAAAAATGCAGCTACCCAACTGCCTCGGCCGTCAAGCAACAGGATGAAGGGTTTCTTGCCATTGTAATAAAGATGCAGTAGAGCACCTGGATTCTCTCACTGCCACTGAGTAGTAGTGCCGTTAATTTTTTTTGCATATACAACACACTGAAATCTATACCACTCTAATCTAAATTAACTTTCCTCCACCTTGCTTATCACAGGATGACAAAGCAGCATTTGGGTTTCACAGATGCACCAGTCTCAGCTCCAGAATACTGCTGGTTCTGTTCCTTCAAAATCTTACCTGGAAAGAAAGGCTTGATGCTGCTTTATCGTGTCCAGTTCATAGGTTGATGAATCACTCCTTTTTCGTGGCAGCTGCTTCTTTGGATCTTCTCCGTTGCTACGGGGAATATCAATGTTGCTCCTGCTGAGGTGCCTGCTGGCTTCCAGATTAGAGCCACTGGAACAATAGCTGTTGTTCACCGTTATTCCAGGAGACAGGAGGTCGGTATCCTGCGATTTGAAATACATGGATTTACCACTTTGACAACTGAATCAGGAATACACCCACATTATATCCTTCTCCTTCTATCCTCCTTTCCCCATCTACCCCAAGATCCAGTTGAGGGCAATACAGTACCTCAGACCACACCACTTCCTAAGGGTGTGGGTGAAGCTTCACACCAGAGGGTGAAGCATCCCTGTTCAGAGCAGATGCACCCAAACTGAGACACACGTGCACCTTAAAACACGTTTGTCATTGGTAAGGAAAAGAGTCTTTGTTGTTTCATGAAAAGATCCTTACTAAAAACAGGGGCCATGGAAGCACTGTGGCCAGCAGACCTATTCCCAGTAGACACTGGGAGCCAGCATTACCTGGACACTCACAACGCTTCCTCGCCGACTGCTGTTCTGGCTCTCGGACACAGTCTGATTGCTGTAGCATAAGGCATCAAATCCCAGAATTCCTCCAACACAGTCCCCTACCAAGCAGACCTGAAAAAGGCAACAGAAGCAGGGGAGGAGGAAAAATAAACAGCCCCTTGACTTCAGTTCAGAAATAACAGTTAAAAGGAGTGCTGGATTATACCTAGGAAAGCTGCAGTAACAGGATGCCCAGTTCTTTCATCAGTAAAACTATTCAGTCAATGAACATCCACTCATACCCTACAGACTCTCGTTATTTAACATAGCTAATACGTTCTGGCTGTTCCCACCAGCTGACTGGAGTGAAGTGAAAGCAACACAGAGCACTGACTACAGCGCTAACTCCAGCCTCAGAAAATCAAGCTTGATTCCCTCCTTGCCAGCTATCCGTGCTACTTCAGGCAAGCTTCCCTGTGCTTCTGCCCCCCGGTTTGTACCCTGAGAAGAGAACACTGTCCTGCCTCCAAGGGTATGAGCAGATAGGCACAATAAAGCACTGAGACCCTTGGGTGGGAGAGGGCTGTCTGGGTCCCCAGGCACAGCGCTGGCTGGGAAGAAGCTCAGCGTGGATAAATCACACTACAGCAGTGCAACGTGACAGCTAGTCCAATAGCTCAACCTCGCAGGGCTAGAGCGTCACTTTGCTCACAGAGGTGTGAGGCTCAGTCATGGTCTTTTATGGGGCACAGCAGCTGCACAGTCTCAAAAAAGAAACCCACTTCTGTGACAACTCCAGCGCAAGCTGCTGAAGGTCCTTTAAAGAATGCTTAAATATCCTTGGTTTGCAATGGCAGCAGAGATCATGTTTAGTAACAAAGGTACCATTCCCGATTTGGAAAGGTGTGTCATGCTGAAAATTGATTAACTTCACAGCTTTGTACCTTCATTTCTGAACACAAGCTCAGACTCTGCTTTGAATCCCAAAGGTTCAAGACAGAGCACAAGCAATAATCTCTCTCTCAGAAAGAAAGAAATGGAAGCACAACACTTTCTTATTGCAGCTCAAAACTGTCATGTTTCCATCCCTCCTCAGAGATTAATGGAAAAGAGAGCTTCAGAAGGAAATTGCTTCACTTGCTCTTCCTTTCTTTGTGGCTATAAACAGCCGCTGGCTCACCTGGCCATTGAATGACATGCCCTCCTGGGATCTGATGAACTCGCTGTAGGCCTGGTTAGCTCTGACGATGACCGTGGCTACTGCTTCTTGGTACTGCGGGGATGATGTTGCTAGCAGAGGGAGTGCAGCAAGGGGAATGTGATCCTGGCTGTTGGACAGGCAGCCTTCGTCATGACTATATGGGCTGAGGCTGGATAGGGCAAGAGATATTGGAAATATTCAACCTAACATACAGAGTGGGGAAAACCATTTGCAGACAGTACAGTCAGTATTGCGGTTCATTAAAAAAAGCCTCAAGATAGAAAGGCCATTTATTCCACTGTGAATGGGTGAGAGCTTAATAAATCTTTCCCTCCCATCAAACGTAAATCTTCAAGGACAACATACTTACATTGACAGAACAACCCTCAGACAAGGAATTAAAGCCTTAGTATTTATTGGATTAATTAGAATAAATCAATCTCAGAACTCTCGCTGCATGATTACTGTATTCACTGAAGCTAAGTATGAAATCGAGATTGAATGCCTCGCTAGTGTATTAATAAGTGCATTCTCAAAGCGTGGTCAGAGCTTTCAATACCACATGCAGAACATTTCAGGGAAGCAAAACAACCCAAAACCCAAGAGTAAAATTTTATACGTGTCTCTCTGAGACAAAGTAGCATCAACTTACCTGGACACCAGTGAAAAGGCTTCAGAGCAGATGGCTGGGCAAGGGACTAGCCTGATGGCAATGTGTCCAAGAGCAGCTGGGTAGTGTACCCTCATCACTGTGTCAAACACTGTCGTGATGGTGTTGACATCCCCTTGCTTAGAGCTCTGGTCACCACTTCCTGAGTCCAGGATGTTCCCTCCATGGAGTACCAAGAGGAGGACATGGATTTTACTTGGCTGCATTAATGGCTGCACTGATTCATCCTAGGTGGGAATGAAAGAGAGCACAGTAGAAAGGCTTATTTTGCAAGGAGTTGTTTTAGGGGTTTTTTTTGCAGGAGTTTTCTTTGCAAACTCTTATTTTGCAAGAGTTTGGTTCAAGTGTATTTTATGCAAATTTTATCACCTTTTCTTCCCCAAGCTCACACATGGTGCTTACAATAAATGCACTATCCACATCAAGTCCACCCAGGGATGAGGCAAACAACAATCTGTGAAGCAAAGTATTTCCAACAGAAACAGTATTAGCCATGATACAAGGCCTTGGGCAAGCCCCCATCTAGAAGACTGAGTTCAGTTTGGGCCATTCACACACAAAGATAATTGCAGTGTGACAAGGACCACAGAAGGACAAGAAGCATGCGAACTTTCTGAACAGAGACTAAAAGAGTTCAGCTTGATTTGCTTCGCAAAGTTACCTGAGAATGAAATCCCTGCTCTCAAACACAGTAGAGATGAGTAAAGAAAGCTAGGGAGGGAAGAGAGGCACTTAAGTCAAAGGACAGTGCAGGCACAAGCACAGGAGTCCAAACTGATCCTGAATAAGTGTAGACTGAAAGTCAGGTTTCTAAACACAGGAGATATGAGGTTTTAGAACAAAATCTGCAGGTTTGTGGGTAAGAAACTAAACTCTCTTCAAGAAGGAATGTGCTTAATTTATGGAAACGGGCATTAGATACACCTGGATAAAACAGCTGAGAACCTGACTACTCCTTCCAGGTCTCTTATCCTACACATGTGCATGAACAAATGCACACACACAGCCTCAGCGTAACTGACTGTCCTAAGCAGAAGGAATGCTGAAAGTAAAAAAAGTTGCATAAAATTTTAACCAGGTAAAACATGGCAGCAGTAAAGACGTTACTTGTGTGCGTTAGGGCGGAAAAATAAAGAAATAAAAGATAGATGTTGCTTTCTGTTGGAGTGCTAAGCTCAGCTGCAGCAGTTGACAGTAAAACACATTCAGCAAAATTAACAAATAAGATCAAACAGGTCAGCAAGTGGCAAGTTACTGGGGAAAGAAGTTGTAGGAAGACATCAGTCATTGCATCTGTTTGCCTATGACAGAAGTTATAAATAAGACTTCAGATTTGCTTATACTGTTGCAAAAGAGGAACTGAAAAGAAAAAAATTCAAGATCCCGTGACCCAAGACTGGCTAACATCTGGCTGGGAGACTGCAACATGACACAGTAAAGGTTTTTATTTTGGCTGTCCAGGTCTTTTGCTTATTATGTTGAATCAATTCCTTGCCTAAACAGACAGGCTGTAGTTTGGGGGAAGGAGGGAATTGTATCTGAACTCCAGAGTGGGTTATCATTAAGTGCTCTGCCAGAACAGCTGTAAGGCCAATCCTGATGCCCCAGGAGCAGGTATGAGAGCATCCATTGGTACTGGTCACATATTAGAACACAATGGAGCAGGAACTATTTTTAATATCTATTTGCTACCAGGGCTTTCAATGTTTACAGCTCCCATACGGACTCAAATCCCCCATCCCAACACCTCTGAGATATGTGAAAGCAGGTACTGATCTTTCCTCCTGTGCCTTATCCCTTGTGCTAGCAGAGACATTTGAGAACATCCTGGGCAACTCCCTGTTGAAGCAGAGAAATAGCCATTAGGAGGGGGTGTGGAAGGGGTGGAGGGCTGCAGTATTTTCATTTGGCAAATTCTTCTCATTTTAGCATCTTTAATCACCTGTTGTCCTTTGAGCACTGACTGAGTCCCTGACAAACCTGCTAGTGGGAGGAAAGCATGCCCAGGCACACATTAGCAACCTAACAACTCGCTTACATTTTTACCAGATAATGTTAAAGCATGTCTTAATACACAGCCTACCAGAAGTATTAAAATTCAAATCCAAGTCTGTAATAAAGATTTTCCAGACCTCCTGCATAAGAATGGCCTTTAATTATTTAGTACCATTACACTGTATTAATGCCTGCTCTTTAAACCTTCTCTGATTCCAGTTTACAGTGCCTGCAAAGTGAACTTTTGCCTGGTGGGAGGCATGGGAGGAGCGCGCTCAGCATCTCAGCACCGCTCCTTGCTTTCAGACAAATGTTTTAAGTGCTCATTTGGAGAACAACATGAGTCACCAAGCTCAGGTCATCCAGAAGTTTATCAGAAGTCATTTGGAGGCACCTTTCCCTTTCAGTTCATTAACCTCTGATCTTGAAGGAAGTGGGGAACATGCAAGCAACTGCTGATTAGTTTAGGGGTGGAGGTGGCTATTTAGAACTTTCTTCTAAGATCTGGAGTCTCTTAAGACACCTGACTCCTGAACTACCTTTCTGTAATGAAATTCAGATGAAATTCTCTTAGGAATTTCATACTATTTTAGTAGACTGATTGTGAATGACTACAAATAACTGTCTTTTTCATCTCACTTTGAAGTCTGTTCTTTTTCTAAAATGAAGGCAGAAATGGGAGGGCGTTGAGTTTGTACAGCCCTCTGAAGAAGACAAGTTCTCCACACCATCTTGAGCTCTAAGAGAAATCTTAGGGCTGTGACTTGCTTATCTTGAGGTGGCTAGAGCCATTCCCATCCCCAGCCACCCACTCTCCCCATGGCCCTTGAGCTCTCAGTCTATTACAAAAAAGCCAAACCACTGTGAACTTACAGCCTGGCACACAGAGTAATACCAAAACCACGCTCATGGTCTTTGATAGACCACAACATAACTTAGGCCCTCTGCAAGCAGCTACATTATCTCTGCAGCACAGACAGGCAGATGCTTTAAGGGCAGGATGAGATGTGCCGCTCCAAGATGCACTGTCTCACTAGGACACTGAATTACAAAAGCCTGTATATGCAAGTCTAGAAAGCCGGGGTGTGTGTGTGTGTTATTTATTTATTATTTTATCCAGACTGCTGATACAGGCTATGCTATAACCGGTTTCCAAACAAGACCCTGAGCAGCTCCAAAGAGTGGGCTACAGCCGAGCTATGTCACCTGGACCACTGCAGCCTGCACCTTGGTGCTGCAGTAATGCAGCTCTCACATCCACGCTAGCATGTTCGGCATTAGCAGGATAGCTCTGCCCAGCAGTGCCTCAGGCTGCAGTTATCTCCACAGGATTAGTATTTTCTTCCAGCTGGATACCTGACACTGCCTGCAAACTACAAAGCATTTTCTGTATGATGTTAAAAAGACAGGTGAAATAATCCCTTAAACTTAACTGTGAAGCACACAGCATGCCAGTATGGCTCCGAATGACACAAAGACGATACACCGCTCACAGCACAGGGAGCTGTTTACCCCATTTACCCCACACGGACATGTTCCAGCAACAAAGGATCTCGTTACAAGAAACCAAAGCACTTACTTCAATGATGCTGAGCCTCTCCACACTGGAGCCAACGTGGTACTCTGCTGATGTCTCGTGATACAAGTCACCTGGAAGCACAGAGGTTTGAAATGTCAGCACTGCAAAATGCTATTTGGCAAAGACACTCTTCCATAAAGACACTGTTTGTGCCAATGCCTCTCAGCCTCTTCTGCCTGACATCTCCTTAATTATTTCATCAAATTGCCCTCTCCCTCCCTCCTGCCTCCTTCCACCCGAGAAGCCTGGGCAATGCTGGGTCACTTATTTTCCAGCAATTTCTCATAACCTCGGTAAGCGCTGAGGACATTAGTGAGCTCTTCTCTCATCACAGTGATCCAGTATCATTGCTTTATTAAGGATGGCAACAATGGGAAATCCCTGCACAATTGTCAGAAATGATTGGTTTGTGGGAAAATAAAAGGAATTACTTGAACTATGCTGGGGGAGCAGAGAGCTGATGTGTTCATACGTCTGTGCCTACACAGACCGACTTCGTACCAGAAAGCCTAAGTGTCATCTTCCACCGTGCTGCTACATGAATCGATCTGGCTGAGGAGCTAGCTTCCTTTCAAAATATCATAACAATGAGCAGAAAATAAAACCGAGGCAGATACAGACAAGAACAAAGGATGGAGCAAGACGAAAGAAAGGAGAAATTCAAGTCATTCAAGACAGAGCTGGAATATTTCATCATTATACGAGAGAATCCTGGCTGTCGCACAAAGGAGCCTAACCAACATGGAAAATAAAAGAGAATAAAGAGCTATCCCAGCTCCCACTGGGCAATTCTTTTTTGGCAGCACTGGGCAGTCATTTTTATGCTCTGTTTCAGCTTCTCCTTTTGTGAGATAAGGATAACAAGTTTTACCTTTTTCAGAACGTGGCTGTAAATTGCTTGGAAACACTGTAAAATATCACATGCAGTTTTTACTTAAAAAGAGTTACCCTGGACATCATCGCATTCGGGGGTTTCAATTTTATCCATCAGATCATTGGAACTCCATTTGGTTATTTCTTTCGGGAACATTTCCTCATTGTCAGACAAGTCCTCTTTAAAAAACAGATTTTTTGAGTCACACACACAAAAATATGTATACAGACAAGAGCACAGAACAAAATTTTAAGTACAATTAAGGCCCCATAACTCTATGTAATCTTATAAACATTTGGATGGCTTAAGTCATAATAAAACATGATACTTTAACAGCTTTTGTTATATAGAAACCAAAGCACCTTTTGAAAAGTAAACAAAATGTTTTAGTTGCATGTTTTTAACAAACAAAACTCTTAAAGCATGGAAAAATAACATGGATTTTTAATGCTACCATTTCAGGCACCAAGTTTGACATTTTTCTTGCCATACTTTCTGATGATGCTAAAGCAGCCAGAATGCTCCAGTACAGGAGAGGACAAAGCAACGTTTGCTGCTGGGATCCTCCCAGACCTGTTTGAAAGCTGCAGGATGTCTTTGGGGGAAGCGGTGACAAGGATCGCTATTGTTAATAGGACCAAACACCGAAAAAGGCATGAGTAATAAAGGAAATGTGAACTCCCTAGTCTATCTTTAGCCTGATTTCCTTAGGAGATGAGACTTGTTTGATCACACTGAGTGCATGTGTCTGCCATTTCCCTCCTACCTCAGGATCTTCTGAATCCCCTGGCTCAGATCAACTACAGTTGATAAAGAATAAGGGTCCCAAAAATATTATGTTCCTAGAAGTGCAATTAAAAGGAAGAGACATAAAGGAGAGACCCTATAAAACACCCCACAGTAGTATCCAAACATAAGAAAGGTTAATAGCCTTGCTCTATAGCAGACATCAGAGGAGTTATGCCAGGTTAGGGGAGAAAGGAGGGCTGTCAGGTGGGCGACATTGGAAGGCAGGCTTGTGCTTTGTGCCCACACCACACGGTGCTGGGCTGCAGAGCCCTAATTCACCGCAGTAAAAGCCTGACACAGGCAGGAGTCCAGCCTTGCCTGTCCACAGGCCTTTGCTGGTACATTCACACGGAAACATGCAGCTGAGCCCTGCGGAGGCATCACTAAACAGGCCATTAGCAGCCGTAGCACTGGAAGAATTCCTCCCGGTGCTCCCATCGGACACCCCACACACCCACTCCCCATGCCTGCTGGCCAGGGCTAGGTTATCCAACACGTGTGGACTTCCCCCACAAGAGGCTGAGCTCACTCTCAGCCCAAGCTTGAACACAGGGCGGCCAGTCTGGAGCTGAGAAAGGGCTCACAAAAATGTTTATGTCAAACCAGAGGTCCTCTGAGACAGCAGCAGCCTGATGGCTCCTTTATCGGGTGAGAGCACGGACCCAGCCCAAGCTGGGCAGGGCACCATGCAGCCTCCACGATTCGTGCTTAATCCTGGCAGGTTCCGGGGAAGGAAACAGAGCCCCAGAGCTCCCGCTTGAACCCACAGGAAACCAAAAAACAGCAATGCAAGTCTTACAAAGATGCCTTTGCTATGGGTTGCTGGTTCCTTTTTTTTTTTTTTCTTCCTCTTTTCTTTTTTTACATTGAGGATGTATCTTTTACTGTTACAGAGGTTAAGTGCTTTCTAATTTATTTATTGTTCTGCGCTTAGTATTTCTTTCCTGAAAATTTTGGGCTTGTAAATTTAATAAAGAGTTATAAACATAATAATAACAGCAGTAATTACAGATGTCTTGAAGATCTAAAAGCTGTAATCTTCAGAGTCCCAGCCTAGGATTCCCCCTTTCTTGTTGCTGTACAGTTACTAAGAAAATAATTTGTTGGAAGAATCCTAGGATGGGGAACGAAAATATTATGAAATATATTCATCTTTTCAGCAAATCTGAGCAATAAAAAAAAAAAAATGAAAGGGACTAAGTGCAGACCCAAGCAAAGACCAATTATTTTTAGGAGTTTCTATTTACACTTTGACCATAAAAAGAGAGCGACCTGGAAAATTTGCCTCAGCATGCCATTTCCTTTTTCAGCTACAGAAAAAAATCTGAGTAAATGCCCGTTTTCCTGCATAAGGGAGTGCGGAGCTACCTGTTCAGAGCAAGTGGAAAGCACAAGCATGCAACACACATGCTGGCAGAGAATTAAGAGGAAGATTGCACTCAAAGCTCCTCCAGCAACTTAATCTAAATATTAAACTTATTTCCTTGAGAGGTTTAATTACAGCCCTTATTGCTGCTCAAGTGATCATTGAATGGGATATTACTCCCATTATTAGCATTTATTACAGGATAGATATTAGATATTACTGTATTTGTCACTCTCTTTACCAGGGTATGCCAGTGAATGAGGATGAGTGGGAAGCTGGCGACAAGAAATCTTCTCAGGTTCAGGTTACACCCACTGCACTGCGAGGAAGTGTGTGTGTATATATGGGAAGCACTTCTGAGGAACTCTGCTCAGTGTTGACTCACATCCTGATCTGTGCCAGTTCCCATGGTACCAACCCCACAAGCCTCCCTGGATGAGCTGCGAGCGGTGCTTCATCCCTGCGCACAGACCTGGAGCTGGGACATGTCATCTGCGGGCCGAGGGGCAACAAGAGGTCCCTCCCGAAGAGAGGGCTGCGTTGAAGAGCACACACATCAAGGCTTCAACTCTTAAGCCAAAATCCCATCGGACTAGGCAGACTTTTCAAACCCAACTGTGCAGATTGCAGAGGACAATCTGTACGTAAATGGAGACATGCTGCGTGCTAGCAGAAGAGGAGCTTTTTCTGTTAGCAAGCTCCTAGAAGTATTGCAACAGAGGTGCTGATACCAACTGTGGCACAAGGCTCATTTTTGTTAATTCTCCTTCCCAGACCTGTTAGGAGCATGTCAGGGATTCCCTGGGGGCCTGGATCCCAGGCAGAGCTGTCTCCCTCAATTTTATTACTGAGTAATTAAAAAGGCAAAAAAGAGGGTGGACAGCAATGATGCCGTTTCAATGACTCACTCCTCTTTTCTTGTATGTACATTGTTACAATAAATCCCTTACAGAGTTCTTGTAGATGCTACATAAGTTAATAAATAGACACACTTAAACTACGTTGGCCCTTCTCCTTTACAGGCAAGAGACACATTCACCCCAACTGGCACGCATCCTGGCCGTTTAAGCTGCTATTGTGCAAGTCACTACTCTACAATAGCATGCCACCTTCTACCCCAGAATTTGAGATGCATGCCTAAATACTTGATGCGAGAACTCTTCTGGAATGTGATGCTATCAATTTTTTGAGACTGAACTTTAGCTGAACATCAGTGAAATTCTGCTTTACAAAACTGGGGCGTCATCTTCTAACAGCTGCATTTCACAGAAAGGTCACCAACTTCATCAGCGCACGTTGCACATCTAACTTAACTTGGCATTACAAGCCGAGACAAGAGTCCATCTGTTGTCAGTAGAGACGGAGCCCTTCAGGCTTAAATACACATTAAGTACAACACATAAAATGAGTGCAGTGGAACAAAGCTTCTTCACACACACATGCACAGAGAAAAAAAATAACACAGCTTTCTCCTAATACTGATAGTCAAAATTACTTTGAGAACGCTGTAATCAACACTGATTAATTTTGGCACCTGAAGTACCTTCTTGCATTCACTATTGTATTTCTTGGAACGGGGGAATAAGGAGTTAATAAAGGCAAACTTGGGTCTCTTCAGGCCCAGACAGGACAATTAATCATATCTCCTACTGATTAAAAAATAAACTAGAAAAATAATCAGTCATACTGAATCACAGTCATTAGGACACACCCACAGTCCAGTTAGTATTGCTGAATTTTACCTACACTCATTTTCACCAAATAAAATACAGTTCCAAAGGTTCAGACTGTTCAAGATCCCTTCAAATAGATCACACTGAATCTGAAACGTTGCTGCGTTAAATAAAAGAGTCTGCTGGGTGATGCTGGGGATGCTTGAAGAAGCTGCACTGATGCTGCACGTATCTTGGTTAGAAGGGAAAAGACTTCAAACAAAGCAAAAAAGTCTCGCTTCCTTCCCCGCTCACCCCCCCCCATGCCTTCCGTTCTCTTACCCCACCATTTCAGGAAACAAACGATGGTGATTTAGGCTCCACATACCATGTGCATCAAAGAATTCATCATCTGAGCTGTCATCCGAATCTCTGGCAATGCTCTGCATCCTCCACTCGGAGATACTATGGCGTGAGGGACTTGCTGGAAAAAACAAAAAAGCCTTATGCGATATGCTACATCGACAAGACGGAGAGTTCCCAACATGATCTCTGCTGGAGGAAGAGTCGTGTGTTCTCTATGAAAATTCACTGCTGCAATATTAAAAACACAAAACCCCAATGATGCTGGTGTGATGTCAGTGTACCGCTTTACAGATCCTGTTTGTTTACTGTTGTTAGAACCTGCCAGCAAGATGCTACATTAAAGCAAGCTGTTTGTATCGCTCTTATGCTATTTTGAATGGCAGCTATTTATAATTGTTAGTAGGACGTGCAAAATCAGCTGGGTTTTAAAGTTTGCAATTAGGAAGGAAGCAGGCTGATTGGAAGCTTTCTTCGTGCCTCTAATCAGCACACAAACCATGCCTCTGCTTCGCTAACTTTCGGGTGGGTACCTAAGCAGAGCAGCCTGGATAGAAATAATATGTTTTCTGGAAGGAAATTGCTTCCACACAAATTGGATTAGAGATCTATTTAAACTTTAAACTTGAATGATTTAAACAACATGCTATCCAACTACTTCATACAGAGCTGTCAGAGCGGCTGTCCTGACGAGCGAGGAGAAAACCCAGTGGTCCTTTTTGGTTCCTGTTTGCCCTCCTGCTCTCACACCTACCTGCTCCCTTTCATTTTCCCCTCCAGAGTTCCCTGTGCTAAATATAAACATATTATGGCTTTTTTCTTTTTTTTTTTGTTTTGTTTTGGTTTTTTTTTCAGATATAATTTAGCAATGATCCAGCCTGAACTCTTCTTGGCTGAACTTGTTACAGAACAGCCATCTGCTGAAGGGAGCACTGTCCAGAGAACGACGAGAGAGGGGCTTTCTCCCCTCTTTCAGATAGTTCTTGCATGTCACACAGCGCACACAAAGCGCTTGCAGCAGCCACCTAACCTAATACTGCAAAAACCTGAGGAGACTGACAAATTCTCATTTACCATATACAAAGACACTGAAAGGTTCTGGTTACTGTGACAGCTGCACGAGCCGTTTCATGCTATTGTTGTAACAGTGTTAAATCTGTAAGTCAAATTTTTCTAATTTTGCTACCCGGTTGTCACATGGAAAGAGGATGGAGACCCTGTGCAGAGTCATCTAATTGCAGCTCAGCATTGGCTCAGCAGCCCCCAACTACCCCACCGCCCACCCCTTAGGGAGCAGCAAGCGAGGAGGTTGGCAGAGCAGATCTAATTCACGCTGGAGTGACGTCAAGGCACTCGCATAATAGTTGCTAAAAATAGACCATATAATAACATATGGGATGGTGACAAGGGTCCTGCTATCACCAGAGGTCTCGCTTAGATGGTATAGAAAGGACTGAGATCTTTTGGAGAAAAGGCGTTGCTTTTTTCAGCTGGAGGTAGCGGTAAATCGAGACAGCCCTCCTTGCTTCCATATGTTAATATGCTGCCAGCATGAAGAAGGATTAAAATATCTGCATGACGTACTTCCCAGCACATCACAATTCATTTCTTTCATTACTTTTTCTTGTAAAAGCTGAGACATTCTGCAGTTTAAAAGAAATTCATGCTTTGCTACCAGTGAGACCTTCAAGTGAAATCCTAAGAGGTCTGAAAACTACAGCTGCCAATGAACATGTCAGCAGTGGAAGAGGGGGTTCATAACAAAGGGTATAATGAGAGACGGGCACATCAATATAAAATCCTGGTGCAAGCAAAGTAGCCAGCATTTTTATCTTTATACAATGATTTATGAAGCATCTGGTAGATTGTTCCCTGGGGCTCACTCCTGTGAGTCATCGCAAGGTAAAACTACTGCTCATCTCTCATTCACCCCGTGATGAAATGGTAAATAAAAATGGAGACTCAACTCGCAATATTTAGTGCATATGAGAGATGGAGAAGCTTCACTCACCTAGATGTCCCCTTCCACTGTCACTGGAAGAAATGCTGCCCCTTGAGGTTTTCAGAAAAATCAAGATTTTTTTTTTTGCCCTCTTGCTGCGAGAGCTACTACCCTGCTATCAGCTGCACTTGACTAAAAGGAGAGGGAATTGCTGCGGGTTCAAGCCTTCTGTCTGTAACTCGCTGGGGATTCACCCCTTTGTACAGAACGGTCTGAGGAAGGGAAGAGTTTAGTACAGCAAAAAAAGGTGACTGCCTAGGGAGAGGTGAATGACAAAATTCAGGACTCAAAGCTGAGTCCTTACAGGGTATATCCATAGGGGAGGCTTTAACAGCAAAATCCTGAAAGCTTCCTGAATGGTATTTAAAAGGAAATATAAATGCGATCCATGGTCCCACCTAATCCCAGGCTGTGAGGTTTAGTCTCCAAACAGCTACTGCACATCATCACCAGTGGAAGGCAGCAGCACCCACCCACTTTTTTTGGAGTACCTGCCTTAATTTCCCCAGTAGCTGACGGGAGTGCTGCGCTGTGTGAGCTACATTGCAGCACCCACAGAGCCAAACGCCCACTTTTGAAATGAATGGCATGTAGTAACATATAACCCTGGCCAAGGAGCACGGGGTGCCGGCTGTAGCTGCCTCCTGGAAAACAAGAGGCAGTTAACAGCGACCCACAGCCAGGCCGGTTCTGTGACACAGCAGACATCCAGAGAGGGAACACTGCTAAAGGACCCGGCCTTATAGAAGCCACCAGTGGCTCTTGCGTAACAGGGACTAACTCTCTCTGTGCTGCTGTTTGTCATCTGCCGAGACCCAATGCTGCTAGCCAGCTGCTGCCTGCTCTTCTACTGTTTTTTCATAGTTTCTCTGCTTTTGAGCTTGGCAAGAATTCTGCCATGTGCCACTGAGTCACAGTTATGGGATGACTAGAAACATTCCCAAACCCATAACAGGTCACCAGAAAAGACTGAGCCTGCAACACCAGCAGAGAAGGCCTCCGAGTTAAAAGGACTCACAGGAGAACAGCATTGTCCAAAACAGCATTGTCCCAAAGGTGCCAGCCACGATGAGGCATGGTCATACCTCCCGAAAGCCCAACCTCCATATAGTTCAGAGGAGCACGTCAGCAGCAGCATTTTACCTCCTCTCTTTGAAGATCGTGAGGACTTAGAAGAGGTGGACCACTGCTTAGTGAGCGATCTTCCAGAGGCTGTTTCGCTGTTACCAGTGGCATCCTCTGTGTCAACGGGTGAAACCGTGTTGGCTTCAGCATCCTTCTCACCAGGAACGTCTTTGACTCCGTGCTGCTCGGTATCATTTTCACTGCAGAACTGGGCCATCTTCTGAGCCAGCATCAACTGTGCCTCCTTCTCCAGCCGCCGGATATCCTCAATGGTGAGCCCATACCATTCGTCCTGCCAGCACCAAGCCTGCCGATGGGCACGGACCATGACCTTCCGCAAGCCTGCAAAGCCAGAACGCCCCAGTCACCAGTGCTACAAAACTGCAGGAATCGATGTGTTCCCTTCCCCAAAACCTCAAGACACTGTGGCACGGATATTACAGTGGTGTCAACTACACAATGCTGTAAGCTGCAGTAAAGGACCTTCATATAGCAAGCGGCAGGATGGCAAATTAGTCACTTCATGTACTTTATCTCCTCAATTCTTGCTAATCAACCATGCATGGAAAAATTAGCCAGTCTTCTGCAACTGCTTTTAACTTGGGAAGCGATTTCCTAATTCCAGATCCAGGACTTTGTCTCGTGACTGCCCTCTCCACCAAGGAGGAGCCAGGCACAGACCACAGTTGCAACTCCCATGGAGTTTCGGGAAGTCGTAACATTTGGATCCAGCCTTCAAAGTGAAGTGTGTTCCCAGAAGAAAGAAAAAGAAAAAAAAACCATCATCAACAAAAACCACTGATTGTTTTTATCCAGGAGAGTTTCAAGTGGTTCCTTCATGAACACTACATACCCCACCACAATTGTTACATGACAGAAGCACATCCCACATCAGCAGTGCTAAGACTAAAACACCTCCTTTCCTTAGAAACCTGTTTTCTGCACCTGGTTTCTATATATCAGCAACACAGCATCACAAATACGAGCTTCTGAGATAATGGGATGGGAAGGAAAGTAAGGGAGGGAATAAAGAGGCTTTATTTTGCAGTTACCATCTGTCTTCTGCTGCATAAGAAAAATGAAGCAGGTAAAGCCAATTTAAAATATTTCAACGTATCACATATCTGAAAGGAAGAACTGTCTCAATACCAACACACAATGCTCCTGACCAGGCAACAGAAACTTTCCTCCAAGACTGAAACTTGTTGGCTAACATCATCATACCACCAAGACTTTTAGAATAGTATAGTCACTCAGGATTTTCAACCAATATTATTGCTTAAAAGCTCACGACAGGTCAAAGCTCCAAACTGCTATTTATTACTGATGGGAACACACAGCAATAATGGTGCTTTTAAAAGCTTCTATAAATACTGACACACCAATCCTCAGGAGCCTGGGGGGGGGGGGGGGATCAATAAATATTGTTCCCCTTTAATTACTGGGAAACTGAGGCAGAGATGGATTGAAGGACATGCCAAAAGCAGCAGTGGGAATTGTCGTCAGTGGGATTAGGGATCCACAGTTCTCCTCTGCTAACCCTGGAGCAGAAACATACCGTACCGAAAGGCTGGCAGGCAGGGTAGCCAACCTCTTACTCTAATGAAGACCCTGGCTGAAGACCACAGGCCACAACACCACCGCTGCTATTACAAGATAGAGAGTAATCAACAGGCTACATTAAAATCATTTAGGTTTTGGGAGCTGCAGATCGAGCTCTCTAAGCACCACCAAGAGGAAAGATGGCCCTTGTAAGCGACCCTCCATTTCCAGGAGCACAGCCAAAGCTGGATGGTCCCACTGCACGCAAGGTTGCTAAGGTGTTTCCAGCAACACGTGCTTCACTGTTGTACAGAAAATCTTAGATCTCACGACCGTCACAGTTTCTATGATGTTCAGCCTAAATATGCCTTTTGTTTTCAGCAATCACTTTTTTTTTGTTTTTTAAACATACAAAAAAGCTTATTTTCTATGTTTATTTCCTTCCAGGTCTGGGCACTTTACTGTCTGCTCTGCTCTTTGGTTAGTTCTTAATGCCACCAGCCACCACAAGTCAATGCATCAGGAGGAAATAGCCATTGAGATCAGCAGCTCAACCTCAACTTCATTTGTACAGTAAGATTAAATCTATCAATATTTCATGCATTTCTGTGCCTGACTTTCAGAAGGGAGCTCCAGGTAGGGGAGGCAAGTTTGAGCCAGCAGACTGTGACCTTCTGGGGGCAGAACAAGGAGCCTTGGCAACTTAATTCTGTTCAACCTTAGTCAAGATTCAGAGTTATTTCTCCCACCAGATTACTTTTGCAGAACTACAGGAGAATGATTTAGCCTCTTCACCTCCCATTCTGATTGACAATCAGCAGAGCTTAAAGGCGAAGATTAAACTCCCATCACATGCACACTGAAAGCCAAGAAAATGTTTCTCTTGCTGTAATTGAGTCCCTAACACCACAACCATCCTTTGGACTTCCATACCCACTTCTACCTTGCTTGAAACACCTTGGAAAGAGACTGTGATCAGACACAGAAACGAATGGCCCCCTCGCTCTCATCCCAAGGCTTCCTCTATTCCAGGGCTCAGCAGCCTCTGCTCATGCTCCTGGATCCAGCCTTGATGTATCAATGCACCAACTCCTTGGAAATTCTCTGTGCAAAGGCACAGATGCCACTGACCACATACCTTTGTTTTAATGGACTAACATCATAGGGAACATGAAAACCACTTGAGGGTAAAAAAAGTCTCCTGAAGTTCCCCTCTGCCTTCTTTCACTTCATCTCTTAGATCACAAAAATTGCCTGTATTGTTTCCTCCCAACTCACAGACCTCCCCATCTGCATTGCCCACATCACTTTGATTAGACATCCCAAATCACCCTTCCTTAAAGCCTTATTCTTTTGAAAATAGGATGGCAATACAGGGCTTCACGGCTGTTGTGCCTCTATCACGCCATATGAGTTATGAAGTAAAAAAGACAGATTATTTTCATAGCCTCTGGCCTTCACCTGGGATGTGACAGCGATGCTGCATTTCTCTCTCTCAAACACAGGGAGAAAAGCTGGAAGAGAATGAGGCTGTCCAGGTACAAAAGAATTTGAAAAATAAAAGTCATGGCTTACAGAAAAAATCTTCACTGCTAGGGATGGAAAACTTGAGCAGTCCCTCAGTGCACAGCAGTGAGTATATCACTGAATTAATCTTCAGCCTGCAGCACTGAAGCCTTCCAGTAGGCAGCAGAGACCCAGAGGACACACCGAGTGCCCTCATGCAGCTATACAGATTCAAGATCCAGCCACAAATGACTGACCTCACCTGTCCAGGCACTGCTTCCCCCCCTGTGCAATGGAAAAAAAATCAAGTCTTAAAGCATTTTTTTATCAAAATGTTAGAGAAAAGCCAAACTTTTTATTTGAAAAGTGAAAAGGAGGGGACAGATCAGACCCAGGAAACAAAGTGTAATTAGGAAAAATTCTCTTTTTAACAGATCAGAGATGCCCATCAGGACAGTGCTGAAGGCATCTGCCGTCCAATTTGCTTTCATTTTTCTCTCTGGCAGGAGGGGAGGTGCAAACGTCTCCTGCTCAGCCCGCGAAGTCCCTGTCCCACACTTAATCCCACACACTGTGCTTTCAAGCCATGCCTCATGGCCAGCTGCAGCCCATTTGGCAGTTTGCCTTGCAAGCCTGTGGCATGCTGCCCCGTGTAGTGGGAGCTGGCCGGGGAGGACAGGTTGGGTACAGTCACCTTATTCCAGGTCGGACAGAATGCAGCAAGCCCAGTGGAGGTGAGGCTCTGGGCAATGCAACACTCCTCCATCCCCCTGCCACCACCTGCTCCGGGTGCATGCTCCCTTCTCATCCACAGAGCAAACCAACCCAGCAGTGTGGAAGAACTGCAGGGTAGGAGATGGTCTCACAAAGAGGTGTCTCTGGTGTGAAGAGAGAACCGAGTGGCACAGGAGAATCAGGAAGGATTTTAGAGTCGGTTTCCTCCTCTGCCCAGCATGCACCATGCTCATCTGAGCCTTCTTTCCCAGAACTGGAGGATAACCCCGCAGTCTCGGCAGGCAAGTCACACACTGAAGTCAATCAGAAATGGTGGAAACAGGTTTTTTATAAGGGTGCAGGTACCAGCTGATTTCAGTAATATCAGTAGTTAACAAGACTATTATTTCTCTAAAGTGTGCAACACTTCGGTTTAAAAAAAACCCAAACAAACAAAAACCAAGGAAACCACACATGCACAAACGTACACATGCAGACTGAGTTCAGAAGTACCCATCATTGTTGCATTGATTTAATTATAACATTCCTACTGCGTTGTGCAGAAAGATCATCTGTGAAGAGTCTAGCAAGGTGCAAACGTTTAAATCACTTGCCTTTCAACTCACCACCTCGACAACTCAGAGACTGGTTGAATCCATGAGGTGCTGACTTTTGTAAATGATTTGCCTACAGACTGTGGTGTTGAACTTAATCTTACAAAAGGAAGTGTAAATGACCATGAGACAAGCCAGGACAGAGATTATTTTAGCTTAATTTAAAAAGCTTTTGTCTATAGTTCTGGGTTTGTTTTTTAACATGAAGTAAAACTAGCAAATGTAACAAACTCAATGCAAAAAACCCAAAACAAATTAAAAAACCCACCACCAAATCCTGCCCAAACCCCCCTCAACTATCCATATAAAGCAACTGTTCAGATACCCATCAACTATGTACCCAATGGCAACATCCCAAAGCATTTTATAATGCACTCTCACAATTTCCTGGCAGCAGATAAAGGATGCCGAATTTTCCCTGTGCAACACTATTTCCTTGATAGTCACAACAGATCCCACAACCTTCTCAGTACAGTTCTGGTTGTCTGAATATACCCAATCAAAGGCAAACCTGCAGTTGTATCTGCTTGCTTCCCTGCCCTCCCTTGCTCAGACCACTCACAAAGAAAAGCCTGTGGTCACATCCACATCATGCTAACTGCAACCTGCCTACTCTTGAAAAGACAAAGCTCTACCTGCAGGCCCCAACGGGCAGTGCCCTTCTAGATGAACTTTCTCATTTGAGCGCTTTAGTGAAGCAAAAGTTCTGCAAAAGAGCTTTCTAAAACCACTTCCACTTCATTGCTGTGCAACAATTTGGGTATATTTAGCCTAAGACGCAGTGGCTTAGACAAAGCTCCAGTTACTGGTATGGGAACACACTTTGCCATGTATATAATCAATAACCCATACGCAGTCAACACACTTGTTTAACAACAAAAGAATCATAGCCCACGTGCACCATTAGGAAACAAGTGGGAGCAGAACATTATGCAGTGCCAGTCCAATTAAACTTAAATTCTATAGGAAAGGAGTAAAAAAGCATACAAATATTACAGCCAAGTAGACTAATAGCCCACAATTTTAGTCTGTCTCAGGCTGTCAAAGCACTGACTAACTGTCCAATTAGTCATCAGAAAAAATGGCTGTTGCACTCAGTAAGACTGAGAATATTTCAACACCATCCTCCAGAGTTACTCCCTCCGCGCTCAGTAGCCTTGCTACATATCACAATCCATCCGTCACTTAACTCAGATGTGTTCTTCTTTCAACCCATTCTCTAATTTCAGTTTGCACCACTAAGTACTGCTCCCCCCCTTGGGCAGAGTCTGGTTGCCGCTCTTGGTTTCTGCCTCTGTTTTCTTGCTGGCTTGGCAACCCTGCACAGAGAGACCTAATTCCCCAAGAAACAAATTTGCAAGAGCTGGGAACAGAGTAACCGGGAGGAAAATGCCAAGGAGGGGCTGGCCCACAAGGACATCTCTGGCACCTGAGAGCTTCGTCCACCATAGGCTGCACCATGCACAAAGGGCTCCAATCTGCTTTCAGTCACCAGTTGAAACCCCAAAACTGGGATCAGCATATAAGCCTGGTCAGTCATGTTGTAGCCCACATCTTTCCAACTTAAACATCCTCATACCTTGCTGTCTTTGGTACACGTGCTATGACACTCTTCCCACTCACTAATGGCTTCCCCGTGGCTATCCCATTGCAGGGGAAGGCTACACACCTTCTGTAGATACCCAAAGCTTTTGCTTTCACTTTTCACTCACTCAACTTTGTCTTGCCTTAAAGACCTTTCCGATTTTATGCATCTTAACCCCTTTGAAAAACAGTATTTGCCATCATTATAACAGAGTGGAAAGGCTTTTGAAAGGCAGACAATGAGCTGGCTCGGCTCTCT
This sequence comes from Mycteria americana, assembly GCF_035582795.1. Classification (NCBI taxonomy): domain Eukaryota; kingdom Metazoa; phylum Chordata; class Aves; order Ciconiiformes; family Ciconiidae; genus Mycteria; species Mycteria americana. Next base: position 11,642,215 of record NC_134377.1, read on the forward strand.
GCAAAGCCTCAATCAAGAGGAAAATGGCAGGCAATCTTTCATGAAATACAAAAGAAACATTTCTAAGGGACCACAGTTTAATCTATGCCAAACACCTCTGAACAACTGGAAGAGTCACATGCTTCTTTTTCATTTAACAGATACAATGGAGTTGTTATTCTGCCCCCATGTTTTGCAGTATACACTAAATTAACCCATGTCACCAAAACGCCAAGAGAGTTCCTTGCAGAGAGCCACTTGTAATACAGTCTATAACAGGTAAAAACTTCCATCTGGGGTAGAGTAAAACCAAAGGAGCTTTAAGAAAGCAACCTGTGACTATTCAGAGAGCGGTGCACACTGTTCTCCGCTGCTCTATCAGTGTTTTCCACATTAGCTCTCAGGAGCATGGTACGACTGAAGAGAGCTATAAAATTACTTACTTATGCCAGCATCAGGCACTTCCAAGAAGCTTTGCATATAGAAAGGACAGCTGTAGAGGTCATGTAGGAGGATTTACTGTGTACAGAAAGCAGGTAGCATCCTTTACACAGCCTTTCATTGGCCTCCTCTTTGCCAGAGGACAGCCATACCTCTGCACTTTTTTTGAGATGGGAATGCTTCTTTAAAACATTCTTTAAGTTTTCCACCTGGCCATAGATCCTGCCTCTTGTGGCAAGGCTCAGAAACTATATCAGTTGTGTTATAGATTTTCTGCAAAGAACAAATTACTGCCAGCCCTGCTACCACCTGGACTGTCTCCACTTAGTTACTTCTGGAACACAAACAATAGCTCTTTTAAAAGCATTGACCTAAGAATGATGCATCAAAGCAGCACATTTACTCACAACCAAGAGCTGTCAATGACCCATGGTGGGTTACAGCACAGTGGGGTGGGGAGCCCGGAACACCGCAGCCTGGAGGACAGAGATGTGTGACCACACATAGACCCACCAGCCCTGCCACAAGGCAGGTAGAAACTAGGGGTGCTCCAGGGAGTGGTTTTCTGGAACCACTTAGGACTCACAAGTGAAGTTCATTTCTTTGAGCAGTCCTTGAGGATTTTGTCCACAATAAAGAAAACTGGCAGATTTTGAAAATGATCTGGAGTTAAACAGACAGATCCTTATCTAAAAAAAAAAAAGAGAATGCAAGATCTTGCCTACACAGGACTTGAAACCCTTTCAGTGGCTACATGTGGTTTGGATTCATACATACCATGATTACAAGTGACAGAACACCATGATTTTTTCTGAACTGACCCACAGCTCTGCAAAAAGAGTAATCAGATCTGAGAATCTCTTCGCAGACATGTCTTGGGATATGATACATTGCACGTACCTCACCTTTGTGTTTCAATTCAGAAACAACATAAAGGAGTTGACAGTGAACTTTGCAAGACTATAAATGCTCACCAACATCATGGATAAACCGCTCGATTTTCGACTGCATCCCCCAGTATCTGAACTCGACTTTACACAGTTTATATGCACACATTATGGGGTATTTCCCAGGGTTGTTCTTGTACTCTTGAATCCAGTCTTCTGAGAGGGGGCCTCTTTTAGTCTTCACCGATTTATACAGCTTTGGATCCTCCTCAGCTTTGTATTCATGTGGAGGGATAGGATCTTTAACAATATCAATAGGATCTATAGAAAGAGAATAGAAACAGATAGACACTTCCTTTTCCTGAACAAAAGAAAATACCATTTTTTCAGGAGTTATTTCTGTTTTACAGAGTTTTAGAGCAATTTAGTTCCTTTTTACTTACACTTAAACAACTGATATTTAAATTGTTTATACATTGCTGCTGGGCAGTGATGAGCTCTGCCAGAGGAACTAGTACGCACAGTTCCAGCAAACGGAGGCTTTGCTCCAAATAGGTGTTTTTGCCCACAGTGACTGCAGATCCACAGCACTCTGGCAGATATGCTCACTCCATCTTTCCAGCTCCAAAAAGATCTTTTGCACATTCCATCTTTCAGCTTTTCTAATATCACTCACAGTGCTACAGCTCTGTCTCGTGCGAGATTGTTAAATATACCTGCCCTTTCTTAGCACTGTTATGGAAAAGGCACTACCCACTGAACGTCCTATCTTTGGCGTCCATCAAGTGCAGTTACTGGTAACTCCTCACATGCTATTGTTACACCAGATGTGTATGGAAGGCAGAAAGTTTAACTTAAGTCCTAATTAACACTTCAACAATGGAGAATTGGAAACTGCAATAGGAGCATAGTGAGCGAACATATTTTAAAGATCAGGAACCCCTACCCCAGACGTCAGCAGAAACATCTGACGTTTGGATTGAAGGACAGGACCACACTTCCCAAGAAACGACAGCTCTTCTGACACTTCTCAGTGAGGCAGCATGACTCAAGTCTATTTGTTCAGTACTGAAAGCCCGATCAGATAGGCTTAGGAATGAGGACAGTCAAACAAGTTCAAACCAAAGAAGTTTAAATCAAGTAACACTCAAGTAAAATTGCACGGGGTTACAGCCACGTCCCGCATGTCAGCAGCGCTGGAGGAGCCACAGCAGCCACTAGATGTCCTTCCCCAAAGCTCCTGCTGCGGCCAGACACACGGGACTGCCAGAAGTCAGCCTGAGCTTCTGAACACTTCAGTCTCAGCAGCTTCAGAGCAAGGGATGCTTCGTGGCTGTAATTGCCAGCGCTCCCTGCCACGCAGTTAGGTCTCCAGCAAACGCCACGGGCACGGATCACAACAGACAGCAAGACAGAGGAATTGCTATGACACTTGCCATTCTCTGCCTTTTTGTAAGATGTTCCCTTTTGCCTTTTCTCATTAAATCCTTACATATGTAAGGCTTATTAACCCAATCTTCCAAAGACAGCTGCGAAGCTGAGGTGTTAACCTGCGTGAGGGCAAGACTAAAAGGAGAGGAAGCAAAAATGAAATACACCTTCGTGTTTCAGAAGTGCAGATAGGAATGATTTTCATATACTCAAAGGAGCTACACAATTATACAGCAATATTTTCCTCTTCTATGGTTATTTCTACTTATTACCCCCAAAATCATTAGATGTCTTACTCCCCTCAGGAGCTACACAAATAAGACAGGAAAGCATCAGCTTCAATTTATAGACGGGGGATTAAAATGATTTCCACGTGATTTACGCCAAGCCTAGAAGAGAACTCCAGTGTCCTCACTCTACTTGATGTAACCCTACCCCGCAGCCTGACACCGACAGGGGTGCAGGTGTGTGTTTGGGGGGGTGGACAGGCAGATGGGACATACCAAGCAAAATACTTTACACAGCAAAAAAAAAAAAAGGCAGAATAAAGGAAAAAGTAAAAGAAAAAGGCTATTCACCTAGAATGGTTTGTCTTTTTTCTGCAGGAGAAAGGTTGAACACATTGACATGCTCTCCTGGATCAGTTTTGTAGTATGTCTCAATATCAATAGAGAACTTCTCCACAAAAGGACACGTATACCTGAAAACAAGAACAATGCAGCTTAGAGTAAATCCCGCTCTGCTTGGCAAGCGGAGAAAATGCTTTCCTAAGATGTACAAAACCAGCCTCAAATCCAAGCCAGCCTTCACTCATGTTTTACTTCAGATATGCTTAAAATACCATCAGTACAGATTAAAGAGATTTTCTTTAACAACTTCTTAAGACAGGAGCTCACCTCAGACATGTGGTTTCACTGGAATAGCTCTGGTTTAGTAAAACCCCAAGCCCACAGCAAAGGTGTGTGCTCCCCATGAGCTGTTACATGGATTACAGGTGAGAAGATACCTACGTGCCCCATGCAGTTACTGGAGACTGGGCACCCACATGGACCAAGAAACCACTTCCCAGAAAGCAGAAAGCCCGAGGGGACCGCCAAGCCATCTCACTTCGCAGAGACGCTGACAAAAACCTGCAACTTAATTTGACAACGACTCCTCCAGGATACTATTGTAAGGACAGACTGTTTTTAAAGGAGCAGTTTTCAGCAAGAAGATAACTTTTGGGCCCGCTATACCAACAACTTATGTTATGACACAGATACTAATACAAGGACACCCTGGGCACCTCTACCAGGAGAAAAGCAGAGCTCTTGCCTGGAATCTATGGCAGAATAAAATACAGACTGGTTCTGTGCAGTGCCAGGTTTCCTGGCCAACTGATTGACTTACGGGCATTTCCAGAGAATAGATAAAAACAGACTGAAAGTGGACTTTAATCACTTGAAAGTCAGACAGCTCCATTATATTTCGTCATGAGCAACTGCCCGTATGCAGACACTGACTCCCCACCTTTCTCCAGGCTAATATTACTTGTAGAGACCAGCTAAAACAGAACTATGAAACTTCTCTAGATTTTTGATAAAAAGCAAAATATCCATTAAAGCCTTTTTATTACGAAAGATGACAGCAATATCGGACTTGTAAACCTGGAAAAGGGAAAATGCTCTAAACCAGAGTAACTGGCATAAAGGCTATTTATTCCAGGGTGTCTGAAGTCCTCCCAGACAAAATCAGCCGAAACGAGGAGGTCCCAGAGGGCTCCACAGAGCCTCTGGTGCTCTTCCCTTCTCAGGGTGAAAAGCATAGGATGTAGGTTTGTTATTTTCTAGCTAAATGACAGTAAGACAGTTCCCAGAAAAGAAGCACCAGATTTATTTATTAAGATTTTTCTCTCCCCACACTTTCCCCCTTAGAACAAGTGAATCCTGTCTTTCTTGACAGCGTTCAATGTGACAACTGTCCCATCACCATGTACATTTATAACTTCACTGAGCTAGCAGATATCTGCAATGTTATGTAGAACATGCAGTGCAGGATACAAGACTAAATAAAAACTATTCAAGATTTCCCATGCTTTGATGGACAAAACAGCTCACATTTTAGACCAACCAGCCACAAATTCTCAAGTGCGCAGTCAGCTCAGGCAACACTCACACTCTAAGATTAAGCACTGTGTAAGAATTTTAGGACTTGACCCCAGTTTCTCCAAAGGATATTACAGGAGATGGAAGAGATGCTACTGCCACATGGACGGACATCAAATCCTCTCTCTACACTAGGGAAACAGCTCTGGACACCTTGATAAGTTTTACCTTGTCCTTGTATAAGGATATGCATTCCATGATTCCTCTTCAACTCGCAGAGCTGCCTTGGGCAATATTGACCGAAACCAGCTGGGTATGTGCATACCAATGTGGTACACTTTGTGAGTATACTGCCCGTTGCCTCCTGGTCCATCCATGTATGGCCTGTTCTCCAGGATCTCTACTCCACTGCCTTCCCCACATGTCTCCTCTCTGCTCTTTTTCTGAAAGGGAAAATATATCACATAGTTAATCCTTCCAGTGCACTGTACATACCAAGGTCTCAAAGCACGTGAACATTGGGGGTGGTTTCTAGGACTCCTTTTGTGCAGCGCTTCATACAGACAGCAGAACTGTAGCAGCACCCTGGCAGTAAGATTACCAAACCTAGAGATCATAAAGGAAAGGTTTAGAGACTCATCTGGCCAACACAGGAACAGAGATTTGATTTATTAAGGATCCTGTAAAAATCTGATTTGGACACTAAGAGACGGTTTGAATGGAGACCTAATGACACATCAATTCCTGCTCCTATAACAGGTGACACATGGCTCTTCCTGAGAGCACACTAAACCTTGGCTCCAGCTGTGAACCACCCAACAGCACAAAAATCTTTCACATCAGCAGATGACACAGCGAAAGGGAGCTTGTCCGACTTGGCTCATTCTTGTGGTGTTGTATCAGCGTGAAGAATCATACACAAACTCGGCGCAACATCACAGTACTAAAGGCTATTTTATGACCTAAAACCACAGGATTTGGGGGCTTGTTGCTTGTGGTCTTGCATGGCAGCAGCTCTCCAAGAACAGCTTGGAGACTATTCTCTGCTAATTAAGATATTTAGAAGAAACAACCCAAGTTTGCCAGAATGCACACAGGACCCGCTGGCAGCCTCCATATTTTGGCTTATTTGTAGTATTGTCCCTCATTGAGAAACCTGGCAAAAATTCCTTCAATAAAAAAAAAAACAAACCTAATTTCAGTGCTTCTAAGAAGAGCTAGAGGCAAACCAAATATTTATTCATTTCTAACACATTTCAGCAGATTGGATGATGTATAACCTTCATCATTTCCAAACAACAGATTCATATTGGAGGTATTTTGAGTTTATTGTTTGTATTTGAGAGCACACTACTTTGGAAATTAAGAAAAAAAAAAAGAATTTTATACAAGAATCAACTGTGAAATATAACACAATAACAACTTCTCATTTTCAGCATACAAACAGTTCAAAGGATAACATGGTTCAACAGAAAATGATTAATAAGATGCAAGAGATCAGCTTCTCATCTTTTGAGGACAGGATGATAAGCCAACACAGCTATTTAGAAGTAAATAGCTCTCTCTTTAAAGAACTCCCAAGCGATTTTAAATTTAAACAGCTGTAACCGACAAATCTAAATAACTGACAATCTAAATAGTAATTTTTTTCCCACCCCACAAACTGCAATAGTCCTGCAAAAGAAAAGCACTTTTTTTACAGTTTATTTCTAACATTCAGCTGGCCGTTCATTAAAACACACATCCTCTTAAAACAAATTGCTGTCTTTCAGTTCTTATATAAGCACTGACCAAGTCCTGTACAAATATTTACGACAATAACATTAAACAATCTTGATGACCCAAAAATCTGGTTAATTCAAAGGTCTCGGAAAAGGCAGTAACCCAGCAGGCATAGCAAATTATGTCAGACAGAATAATAGCACAGCATCTGCTCTGAACAGTTGATACAAATTATGGAGATCTAGAGTTTTATTATATGGCAGAAGCACGTGGAAATCATAAGCAGAGGAAAGACGTGTTCTCTTCGTGCCAAGTTATCACACGTAGAATCACACATCAGCTGGATTTAAAACTCCATTCTAGATTGCACGGTTACCAGAAATTCCAGTCAAATCTGCAAATCCTCATTTGGGACCAAAACATATTGAGGAGTTTTTCAATTTCAAAAGAAATCCACAGCACTGAGTAGACTCAGCACCTCCTAGGACTGTACCGAGCCAGACCAACACAGAACTGGGTCTCCAGATTTACGAACGCTTGCATTGAATTAGAAAACCAAAACACTGAAGATTTATTTTGTTTTAATAGCCATAGTTGATATGAAAATGGATAAACACACCCTCTAGGCTTTCTTTCTCAGAATGCAATTTCGTACTCTTCCTTTCAGAGATACATGTGAGATATGCCTTATGTCTTGCCTTCCTCTTACAGCTCTCCACCTCTTGAAGCGCTTCAGAGAGCCATGCAAGGGGCCAGCTGCTTCCATAACCATAAGTTTGAAGGTTTAAGATCCTGTGCTTCCGATTCGGACTTTAGCTCCCATCAAACATAGCAGCAGCAGCCCAGGAGCTCTCCTGCAATATGTGTTTCCTTTTATTGAAGCCCCTGGCACCCCACCCTACAATAACGTCAGCCTTGCTTAATACAGTTCCGCAAAAAACTCTGTTTTCTTCTGTTGCGTTTCCTGATGGATTGAAAATGGATCCAAGCAGGAGGTTTCTCTCCAACTTGATCCACTTGAGAAGACTAAAGACAAGCATTCAAAGCAAAGCCAGGCTCTGACGGTCTCCTGAACTGTGACTTCTCCACGAGAGGAAGTTTCAAGCTGGGGTGAACAGGACACAGACACTTGCCTATGCCCTCAGTCCCCAAACAGAACTGTTCTGATCCATGCCCTCATCAGTATTACCCATCTTTGGGGATGAAACATCCTTAGTCTCTGCATAGGTTTCAACTGAGGAATCTATCTTTTTTTATTTCAACACCAGAAGAAATGGTTTACATCTGAAACAGTTCAGAAAAACAAATTCCAATTCTTTTATAACTATGAGGCCTGAGCCAGGCTCAGGAGGACCTCTGCTCAAACCTTTCTAGTTTGAAGCCCAGCATTTGTGATACAGCTAACAGACTCAGGCACATACAGCTAACACTTAACATTCTCCACTTTTCTTTCCCCCATTTAGCCAGTTTTGACAAAAATCTCTCTGCATGAAGATGAGCTGCCTGGTTCTCATCCTACAGCTAGAACCCCGGTGAACCTGCAATATTGGCCAATTTTTTCTTTACATTAGTACTTCCATAAGCAGCTTTTCCACATGACCTGGTAATGCTAACACTCAGCTTCTCAGACAGAGCTGTCTGATCGCGGGAGATGTGACGGGTGGCATGGTGTTATGGTCCTAACACTTTGCAAGGGAAGGAAGAAGGGAAAAACCCAAATTAACTGAGAATCTTTGCGCAATTTAGTTCACGTCCCACTTCTGATTTATGGTTATTTTATTTACTTCTATGCACCTGCAGGAGACCATGAACCCTATTCTGAGAGCAGGGCATGCTTCCTCCTTCAGCCTTTCCAGATGACCAACTCCAGCCCACAGCCTCTTTCACCCAGTTGCAAGCCTTAAGCAAATTTTGGCCCTACACATTCCTCCTGCTTGTCGCTTATCTACATAAGATATGACAAGGGACAGCAAGAACATTTTCTTTGATGAATGTGAAATAAGAGCTGCACCTCTGCATGTCAAAAAAAAAAAAAAAAAATCTGAGCTGCAAAGTTTATATCCCAAACTATCTTTTGAGCCAGGACTTTTGAGTCAGGCCAATTTATACTCAAAACACAACATAACTTATTGCTGGGAAGGATAGTACGACCAAATAAAAACTCCACATGACAAACCCCCACAAAGCTGCTTCCCAGCCCTGCATGCTCTCATACTTACCAGTTAGCTTCCTGAGAAGGCAACAAGCCACAATGAGGTCAGGAAGGACCAAAAAAGTCAGGTTAGATGGTGAACAGTCAATTACTAACCAGTCACAAAGACAAAAAGAAGGTAAGTTTCTCAGACAATAAAAATGAAGACATCAGCCACACATACTTGAGAGACCAGGATGATACTCTGCACGCAAGCAGTACTGTGAAAGTACACCACTTATGGAAGCAAAGAGCAATTTGCTTTTCAACCATATAACCTCTTCATGTCCATTGTGACTCAGCTACAGCATGGAGAGGGCTTGTTACAAGGAAGTGGTCTGTAAACAACAATTAAAAAATAACCATGGGTTAGGAAAGCATTTGGCTTGAAAAGTGCCTGGCAAGCCCTCTCCAAAGAATCTCTGTCTGCTGGGAGTGGCAGACGTGCAGGCATTTTAGGGTCAGCCTTGAAGGTTTCAGCCTCATAGACCCATGCCCCTATGAGAAGTAGAGACTTTATTTAGCAGATTACCTGTGTTATTACTATTTGCTACTAACAAGTAGCTACTTACTACTAGCTACTTGCTACTAACAAGTAGCAAGAGGGTCTATATAAATACCTATATAAGTCTATATAAATACCTGACGAACAATCCCCAACAAAATCAAAGAGTATCTAACAGCCTTTATATGCAAGTTATCTAAGCCATAATCACAGTAAACCGTCTTATATTGTATTACAACAGGAAATCCAGTCACCCCTTTAGAAGCCCCTCTCTTCTGCTGATGACACTCTATGTTCTGCACAGCCCCATCAATAGCTTTCCAGGACAGATGGTGACACAGATCCCTTCTAGCTAAAGTAATAGCATTAAATTACTCATAACAGGGAACCCAGAGAAGCAGATGCACCATGATTAGCAAGAATGCCAGTTACTTAAAGGCTTCTATTAAAATAAATCTCTTGGCACAGCAGCATAGCATGGGACAAAGCACATGACCTCACCATAACAATCATAGATGAATAATTCCCATGAATGTCATCTAAACACTGGGCTAGCCTAACCCCATTTATCATCTGCCCTTCACAACAGGAGACAAATGGTAAACAAAGCCTTCCACTAGCAAAGACAAGTTGATCAGTTCTCAGATCTTCCATCCCCTTTCCCAGTCAGAAATGTGCCTCACTATCAGCTAACAACATGGAGCACATCTTGCAAAGACTTAGTCCAGCAAACTTGTCCTGGAACAGCTGAGTAGGACCAGGTGACTAAACACAACTCATGTTTTTCTAGTGGGGTACAGCTCAGTAAAGGAATGATAGCTGATGGCAACAGAAACCCCCACAACTTGAGGAGTCTCACTACAGCTGGAGAAACAGCTTTCACAGCACAAGAATGCATAATGCTGGATAAAACAGCTAAGATATGCCTTATTGTATGAGCTGGAGAAATACAGAAGGTCAGGCTGTGGAAATTAAACTTGCCTTGTAGTGTTTTGCTTTTGGTAAATTAAAAGAAAAACCAACCCCACCAACCAACGCAGTATTGCTCAGAAGAACACCGAGAAGAACATTACCCTAAACCAACAGAGTCCTTCTCCTTGTGTTTCAGCCCCGGAGTAAAGCACAGGCTGTGCACGGGCTCAGGTCCATACACAGAGAATCTCTGCAAAGCCTGCAGCACCACTGCAAATGGCTCAGTGGTTTAGTTTCTCCTAAAGTTTTTTTTTATTGTAACTTGCTACTTTCAGCACTGCAATGGTACTGCAGAGAACAGTAAAGACAGGGTAGGTTGCACGGTGATAATAGGCGATCCAGGCATTGTTCTAGCTTTTAAAAATAGATTATAGCTATAACTTACCTTGTTTACCACTGATTATTGTTTACAGTACAACCCCTCAATCTAAATAAGTTAGATAGTGATTACAAAAGGTTGACATGCTTTAGCTTCACGATGAAGTTTCTTGGTGCATTACAGCAATGTATTTACACAGTACCAGTAACCTACTTCAATGACCTGTGAGACTTTTGATTTGAGATTATTTGAATTACAAAGACTGACAGCACTATGCTTGGTAGACCTATTGTCCATTAATAATGAGACACAAATCATGGTCTGGAAACAATAACCAGAAGATTTTTTGTTTTGGGTTTTTTTGGGGTTGGTTCTTTTTTTTTTTTCCTTTTTTTTCTTTTCCCCCCTCCAGCTCCTATTTGGCAACAGGGTATTTTGATAGTCCAGACAAATTCTTCTGGGAGAATCTATTAAAATAACACTGAAGTCTTGGGATTTTTTTATCCCATTTAGACACAGATATGTATACAAGAAGTTTACAGCTGGTTGATGGTTTCAGTTAACAATGACAACAAACAAAAGCATCTATGTAACCACTGAACAAGAACATGACAGCAAATATCCCCCAGAGGTTCCTGCTAACATACTTGCTCATACTGTTGTGGTAAGGGAGGGCTGAGAACACATTCTCTATGGCCAACTACTATTTTTTTTATTGTTTTGTATGCTAAGGCTACCACAAATGCCAATTAAGTCCCCAGAAACAGACCTGTCCTTTGGGAACCAGAGAAAGCCTGAATTGCCTCACGCAATCCACCAGACAAAAAAATGCCTGAAGCTGCTTAGGATGGATGACTCCTGCCATCATTGGATAGCTTTTAAGACCTGGTTTCACTAATCAGACCTATTTTTAAATGCTTTTTCTGTTCAGTTTTAGAAAGGAAGTAAAAAGGTTCCTAAGACGTAAAGGGTTGAGTGACAAGATTTAGGCTGGGAGAGGAATAAACTACTTGTTTTCAATCTCTTCCATACCTTAAGGGAAAAATATTCCCAACTATGTCCAGTTGGACATTATTTAGGCTGATGGAGATTTCACTCTTCTAATTGATTTTTCCAAAGTGTAGCCTTCTTCCCATCACCATCTGCCTTCCTCCAGGCAGCTGCTCCAGGCAGCTGCCTACCAGCCATCATCATCTCCTACCCACAGGCACCTTGCAAGAGCAGAAGCTGCATCTACAAAGAAGGCACCAGTTAGACTACGACTGGTGTGTTGCACATGACAGCCTTTTACAGAAGTGTTGGGAGAGGTTGTAAGCAAAGCAGCCTGTTAGCCTCAGCCATGTATCTGGGCTTATTGTGGCGATACTTGCATTCAAACACCACAAATAAACCAGCATGACAACAGATGCCCAGTTTCAGCCATAGCTGCTGCAAGCCAGAATTAAACAGCACCTAAAACCAGAAAGCCAACGACAGAGATACTGGAAAATACCAAGAGGTCCTGAAACTAATGCATGGTTCATTCTTAACACATTTTCCCAGCACAGGATTTTTGTACATGGATAACATGTACAGTGACGATGTGCATGCACATGGGTGTATCCGTATCTTCAGCTGTCTCTTGCTGTGGTATGACTCAGCTCTGTGTTCTGTTAACCACTCCTTTCTGAGCATTTGAACTGACATCTAATTCATTATGAGCAATCTGCTTTCACCACCGACAACCTTCTGCCTGCTGATACAGATATCTGATAGACCAGGCACATTCACGGTCAGTATTTACTGCAGGTAATCAAAAATCAGGTCTTTGACTATGAAAACAAAATGTTGGTTTACCCTAAAAGTACAGTAGAGTCATACTTCCCAAGCTGTTCTTTGCTGTTTTTTTCTTTCCAAAATGTGCGTGTCAAAGACCTGAAACACTCAGTTAAAACGAGATCACCATAATCAGGGTGATACCTGAGCAAATAGCTTTTTTCAGTGTGAAAGAAGGGAGAAGAGGAGATGGTATTATTCCACTGTTACAGAAGCCAAGAAGGAGAACTTCTGATCAGATCAAAACCAACATAATTTTATCAGTGCATAACATGTTCTAAGAGCAAACAGGAAGTTACATGAATTAAATTAAAAATAAAAGTCACTCTTACTGTTATTAATGCAGTAGAGTGCTGAAGTAGAACAGCACACAACTTCTTGCTGTCAAAGGCTTTTGTGCCACAGCCAGAATAGCTGAGTCCTCTCACATTAAAGATGATGGAATCAACAAGAGAGAACCATTTTGAAGAGGGAGAAAGTAACCTGAAGACACAGAGCTGCTGGCAGGGCTACGTCTAGTACCCAGATCTTTCAAGCCCCATTTTGGCATCCTAACCTCGATGCGGCAGTCTTCTTCATTGGGCTTGAGTAGGTACCTTTACCAAAATACAGCAAAACAGTCCTCTAACAGGGAAGACAGGGAAGCTTCTCTACTCCTGTTTTGCAGGAGTTGAGTGTAGTCTTACTGGTTATATTGGAAAGACAATATTAAAGGTAGGCAGGAGCTAGGAGCCCCGTTACCCCAGGGATGGGTTTTAACAGCACTTTTGAGCCTGCACTTTGTAAGGTACAAATCAGAAACAATCCACGTCAAGTCGGACTGAGAGTCCTTCAACAACAAAATTGCTGAAGGACAGTAAGGGACTTGTGAGTTTTGTTATTGTCCAGTAACACTATTCATGCCCTTTCAGAAGTCGTGGACACCACAGGACCATGTTTTTGTTTACACCATGTGCATCACATTATGAATGCAGGCAACTTTAAGCTGCAACATCTGTTTCCATGGCAATGGGACTGCATCAGCAATCCACTGGGTTTAGTTTAGGCCACCTTCACTCAGGCTTCACTCAGCACTGCACACGAATCATTACTCTTAACAGCAAACCAAGTGATGTCACTAGTAACCATGGTGCCCACAGCTGAGGTTTCCGTGTGCCCTTTGCACTCTAACATGCATCCTTCACGCACAACAATTATTTTAATCCAATTAGTGCTGTTAAAAAAAAAATAATACATGAAGGGCCAGTGACAATACTTATTTAGCAAAGGAAGGTTATTTTGAGTCAACAAGATAATGATCAGAACATGAAGCTTTACAACAGCACTTTGACTCCGAGCCTCATTGCACTGTACACGTAGGAATGACCTGAAACCCTGGGGAGGGAGGAAAGAAATCTATTCCCTCCTTCCCTAATAAAGCCAATAAAATGGCTTTATTAATAAAGGCAAAAGAGCAGCTGTTTTAAACATCCTCCTTCTAGGTCTGATCAACGGCTGGGCAATGCGCAGTGCTTCGTTGCATCTAGGCAATACCCTTTCCCCCAAACACCGGTACTTCTCCAGCTCAACATAAAGCCTGGTCTTAAATGTTCCTACCATCCAGTCAAAAACAAGCAAAAGGAGTCTTCAAATGAGAGGGAGTGAGTTGTAAAGTGTGTGTGTGTAGGGAACTCAGAAGACCCCCCATCCTGGCAGAAACCTCGTCATAATGCCATGAAGAGACTGCCACTTTCTAGGCTGCTGTATCAGATGGCCAAAGAGGACAGCTCTATCAATATGGAGACCTTTCATAGAGACCAAAGACTTTGCTGACCCTGAGCACAGTCTCCTCCAGATCAATGAACCACCTTCACGTCCCTGCCCAACCCTGGGTTTGGAAGCGATGCATTCTCCTGGCAGATCAGAAATCCCAGCGACCCAGTCTCAGCAGGAGTGGGGCTGTCCTACCAGCTCTGCAGCTTGGGGGTTATGCTCTGAGCCATCAGGACAGCCAAGTACCTTTTGCCCTTCTCCCTCACAATAGTCTGGTTTCACTGAGGATATCCAACCACATTAGCTTATTAGGCAGAAGATTTTGATGGTAACCACAAAGTAGTTAGCATCTATCTTCCCAACCTAGCGCTGCATAGCTGCAATTTCCCAGAGGGTTCCCCTTTGGGTCCTTCCCAGCTCTGCAGGGAGCTGCAATCTGATCACCCCCCTGCCTGCAGCAGGGATATTATGGGACTCTTCCCTCAAGTTCACCAAGCAAGAATTGGGACTATCACACAGGAATTGCTGGCCTTTTGTCCAGTGCCTCAATCACTGTGTAATGCTGCCTCCAAGGAGATACTAAACGCACAAGAAGAAAGAAGAGGATGTCACCCATGAAGGGTCTTTCTGTCGGAGAGAAGCACATGTAGATCGCTTTCTGACGGGAGGAACATCTAGTGTCCAGGGGATCCTGGGTCTGTTCCTGCCACCCCTTCACTCTCCTGAGAGCTGTCTGAGGTGGGGGTCACAGCCCTTCGCATTGCATCCAGGCTGCAAGAACCTCCTCCTCCCTCTGGGTTTCCAGCCCCAAATCCTGCAAGGCTCCCAGCCAGCAGAAGCAGAGCAAAGCTGAGCATGCAGAAGGCCCTGAAGAAGGGACCATTCTCACCCAAGCAAGTGCAGGTTACCTGTGCTGCATCTGCAGCACCATCATTCTTGGCTGCTTTCCTTATAATGTAAAACACATTCCTAAAAAAAGCCCTAAAAGTTAAAGGCAGGACAGGTTGTCAGCAGCAGACGCTCGCAAGACAGAGCAGAAATAGGCGCAGCATCAATTTGTACAAATGTTGTACGCACTGCATTATTTAGAATCAGGTCTAGATATTAATGAAGCTGTTTGTACAAAACCAGGATATTTTGGGGACAATCAATTGTGCGGGACTATAAATAATTTACAGCATCAAGAGAACCGTTCTCATGGCCGCTCATTAATCACTCCGCCTTACAAAGACGCCCAGTCACACTCCTACGGAGCCAGGGCTGGATGTGCCAGAAACACATGAATTAGGAATCACTTTATTATGGAGATACCTCAAACTTGTTTACCCCACATGCTCCATCTTTCAAAATGTCTACTACACTTCCAGCTCAGTATTTCATCTTACCTTGAGTACTTCCTTCCCCGTCTTTAAGCAGATTTTTTACCGTATTAACTATACCACAGACACTGTGAGAATTACTGTCCCAAGTTTAAAGGGAGGTAAAGCACGTTGCTCATTATTATCTTGTGAATCAGAGACTAAATTTCAACTCAGGGTGTTTTGGATCAATTCTGATCCTCTGACTACATCCCTTAGATTTTAGGAACCCAATGCAACTATTCACTAACAATAGCCTGTATGCTAAAAATACTGGAGGACTGGCTTAAAGAAATCCCCACAGTTTTCCTAATACTTAATTCATTACTTGCCTTCAGGTATTTGAAAAAGTGAGAACCTAATCTGGAGTCAACAGTCAAGATTTTGTCCAGAGGTAGACAGTCAGAAATTTTCTTTCATAAGAGTAAAATAAAAAAGGAAAAAGGATTTCTGACAGCCACAAGCTCAGAAAGATTGTCAGTGCTGCATCTTGTATTAAAACCAGTACAAATCTGAAGTTTAAAATATTTTTTGTGTTATAACCTTCTCTCAGCTTCACTCAGTTTTGTTAGAGAGCATGTGAACTGTCAAGACAACATAGTTCACTACTCTAAAATCAATCTTCTTTTCACCAGGTATGGAATAACAGCCGATTTAAGAACTGTTCCAGGATAACGGCTACAAAACAAGAAAAAAAAAGTAAATGCAAAAAAGATGTTTGCTATTTCTCTATGTTTTCCCAAAATGCTAACCCGTATGGCTGTCGCTGTCACCTGTGCAAATTAGACCACAAGTCTGGTAGCACTGAACATAGCTGTACTGCCCGAGTTCTCAAAGCTAAGCAACTGCAAGTGTCTTACTCTCCTCTTTCAAAAGGGTGCAAGCCCTCATGATCACAAAGAAAAGGTTATGAAAACCAGAAGAAGAAGAGAAAACATAGAAGTCACACATTTTGAATGCTGCAGCATAGCAATTGGCGGAAAAGCTTCAAACCAGGCTTTTGCTTTTAGACTTGTGAACCTTCCAGGGTCTCTGGAGCTGTCAGCAGTGTCACCTGCTTTTAAAATCAAAACATATATGTCTATCTGTCCAGATGGCCAAGGAATCTGCAAACGAAACAAAAATAATCAGCCACCCTGTTCTTCAGTGTCCAGAGATGAAGGGTTAGTTTGTTTTCCCCCACTCAATCAATGTTTCACCATCTGCTGAGCCTGCTGGCAATTGCCAAGTGTAGCTAACAGTTTAAGGGACACGACTTTTGCACCCAAATATCAGGACATGGCCTCAAGAATTACCACCACCAAGCACGCTTTTTAAGTCTATTCTCAAAGGTGCTATCTGAGAGCTACACAAACAAAGGAGAAAACAGGACAGTGCAGGGGTCTGGAGACTGAGATGATGGACAAAACCATGATCCTTCAGAAAGGAGGGAAGCGACTCAGGGTACTCCATCAGCAGTCACGACAGGAGAGTACAGCATACTGCTTGGAAACATGTTCTGATTTTTCAGGGAAGGCAATAAATGCAAAACCCTGAGCTACTGCAGAAGAGAGGCTCGTGTTAAAAGATGAGAAGAGCCCTCGATTCCCAGGATGCTGCCCAAGGTCAGCAGACAGTGCTGAGCAGATGGGTTATCTTTAACAGATTGCCTCAAACAGGGGCCAGAGTCCTTCCCCAGTCGTGGACCCTGGAAGTGCTGAATGACGAAGTATTAACATTATTAGCTTATAAGGATGATGCAGCATCTTAAAATAAGTCTCATCCTCAAAAGGCAATCACTAGGTCCACAAGAATATTTTTGAAGTACACTATCTTTGGAGGAAGGTCACAAGTACTCAGAAAAAACTGCATGGAGAAAACAAGGACTGGAGTTATTTACAGCAGAGAAAGTAAGCTATGCACACCGATATAAAAATAAGATTTAAATAACAAGAGGAATTCTCTTGTCTTATGTAAGGGTCAGAAGGGCAACGGTCTCTCGGAATCTCATGGCATATGGAACCGCAGTAATGAACGGTATTAAAACGACAAATGGACTGACCTTTGGCTAATAACATACTGATCTTTCTGACAAACACATTCAGATCTTGGAATACAAGCTTTTATGAGATAGAGACTTAACATTAAAGCGTGCTTTGTTTCTGGGGTGAGGGGGAGACACAGAAAGGTAGGTTCCCTAAACACACAAGAAAAGGAAGCAAGTGTTACAGGAAAGGATAGCTGTTGAGACACAAATACGCAGGACACTTACAAGAGGAAGAATTAAGAGATCCTTTAATAAGGTCTATCTAATGTATAACACAGAATGGTCCTATCCTTTGTGCCCGACAGGCTTCAAACTCCTCACAGAGACAGAAATATTGCATGTGCCTTTGATGTGATGGTGCAGAGTCAGAGGAGACATCCAGGACAGAGTCCTCGGTTCAGCATTTCTGCAGGAAGGAAGAAATCCCTACAGATACTTACAACTGTCCCCTCCATAAACAGTTTGTGCTTCATGAAACTCATTTCAGCACTCATCTCTAGTTGCTTTCTGCTTACGTTAGGGTAAGAGCCTGCAGTTTCCCCAGATCAAACTGCAGCTCTCCTAGTCCTATGGGCAACTCTCAAGGGCAAGTTTATTTAGAGAGTTCTCACCCTTGGAAGCAGGACAGGCTTTTAAATGTGTGTAGGAAGCAGGACAGGCTTTTAAATGTGCGTACAGATTTTAGGAAAAAGTTACACTACAAAACTATTGTCTAGAAAAGAGGTACAAAGAATGATTTCACTGTTTTGAAATATTTCACCTGTTTTATGCACCAGAATAAAAACAGGTCACAGTAGGAAGGAAGATTGCTGGGTCCGAGCCCAGATATAAAAATTAGTATGTTTTAACTTGGATAGCAAAAGAGACAAAAACTCAGCAATGATGCAAAAACCCCCTTGTGCATATCGAAGAGCTGAGACCTAACTGCTCTCCAGCTAAGGCAGCAAGAGCTCCCAACCTGAACACGTTGACAACACTGCGTGAGGGGTTTCCCATGAAAACATGGATATTGACAGCCTAAAACTTAATAGAGAAAAACAATTCTGTTCAGATCTGCTAGGCTTCAAGCAAGTCAAGAGTACATTAAGCCATTCACTTCAGGGCTTCAACTAACTTATTTATGGAAGAATTTAAGCCCTACTTAAAGTACTGAAACCACTGTCTCTGTAGATAGTATTTCAGAAGCTAGCAGAAAGCAACACTTCAGAGACTTGTTGCTCCTCTCCCCCCACCCTCAAATTTAAAATAAATAAATAAATAAAAAGCAAAGCAGCAGGCCACTCACCTCAGTTTTCACAGCTTTATACATCAGCCTGGAGAACTTTAAGTATAAGAGGAATTATAGAGCGACATGGGCACGCACACAATGATTTATTTCATGTCTCGCCTGCCTAGTGGCGCAGAGAACCAACAGAGATGCTGGATTATATACTGCACAGTTTTAATTCTCCCATCCAGTAAACATAGTAAATATGACTACAGCCTGTTCCAGTCTAATGGAAGAATCCTTTGCTACTTGGGCATGACGCTGCTTACATCAAATCTGGTGGAAATTTTTGTTAAGACTTCTAAGAAGAAGGAGGGACTGTTCTCTCATGAAAGGAGACGAAAGGACCTTCCACTGCAAAGCAAAAACCTCCACAAAAACATCTTTGAGAAGTGACCGCAGTACTACAGCTTGAGTCTGAACATCCCTGCCCACATGGCTTTGAGGCAGTACTTCCACAGAAAGGGTTCCCAGAGCAACTGCATGAGCCAGTTGCTTCATCCCTCAGGTGAGAAGGTCCTTTTGGAAAACTCTCATTTGGAGGATACTGGAATCTAGGAAAATTATCTGATTGCTCTTAAAAGAGCAACTTTATACCAATTGGTTTGGAGTTTAATGGGGATCTTTACTCATGAGCTTGGAGTTATACGCATGATCAATGTCAAGTACATGCTAAAGGCTCTCTAAAACCCTTGAGGAATGATTGTGACATCTCCTTTTTACACTGTTGGAAAACTGCTTGTTAGGGGACCAGGCGGACTAGCGTCTCCAGCAATAATGACACCATACTGTACATAACAAATGTCTTAGAAACGAACCTTTTGCTTTTAAGAATCGCTCCTCTCCCCGGGAACGACTTTAAATCATTCTGTTCTACGTTTCAGGCAATGATTTCTAAGAAATGCCTCTACACCGCTGTTTTATACGATATCTCAGCTTGTTCCCCTAAGGGGGTTCAACATACAGAACTTGCTTCCCCTGTGGCCTCCTTACACGTTTCAGAGGAAAAATAAAAAGACAGACATGAAGCACACTCTCATTCTCTGAAAAGAGCAGAAGTCATGCTCCCCACTGCTCTCTCCCCAGTGCCTGTCTCAAAGACAAAACCTCCACTTTTAAATCAAACTGCAGAAAAAGGACATTTGACATCATGGTCTAGGAAAAGCTCCCATTGAAGTCAGCAGGAATCTCTCCACCAATTTTGGGAAGAGTTGAAGCAGATCACTACCAAACACGAAGAAACAGAATATAAACTCCACATTCTACCCTAAGTGGGTTTTCTGGTTTTGTTATTTCTTTTTTTCAAATTTGAGCCAAGACTAGTATTTTCAATAGAAAACACAGCTGATTTTTCCTCTTGTACTACTTGTACACATAATCCAGTAAAGCCACTTGCTTGTCATGCACTTCTCTAGCTCACCTGGATCTTGGGCTATTTATCAAACATATAAAATTATACATGTTCCTTTCCCGGGTTAAGTAAAAGTGGCCCATCCACCTAGATAAAGACCGGTAATTAACGTCTTTTGGCAGGATAGATGACACGTCATGATTCCGAGCCCATAATATCCCTATGTACTATCAATACCCTGACACAAGCTTTTGTCACTCTCGGCAGCTTTTATCGCCTTGGATCTTGGGCTACATTCAGTGTTTCCAACTTACTCCCCTGCTCCAGCTAAGTGGAGGGAGATCAGAGACATGACTTGACACCAGCTATTGCACCTGATCTAAGAGGAAACCTTTCTAGTGCATTGATATGCAGCAAAGTACGTTAGAGTAAGTCTGAAGAAGGGCCAGATGGCAACTCAGAGGTGTAGTTTCTCGAGTAGTTTCCTGGGCCAGTGAACTTCGCCTTGCATGAAACCCTAATGGCTTATCTAGTCCTTTGACATTAAGATACGGCCAAAATCACTGTCGAGTGAACAAAGTGGAATCCAGTATTCTGCATTAATGAAATAAAAATAAACATTTTAACTTCTGAAAGTGAACAGCAAATTTAGCTCCCTGACCAAGTCCTCCACATCTCAGAGGAGGTCCCCACAGACACTCCCCAGTTAACAATTCATCCTCCATTAAATCAGGTGGGCTCCTCCTTCTTAATCAGATCATTCTCCTATATGCTCTGCTGCTCACCGACAAGTTCTGCATAGCTAATACACTGCTTCCATCAACCAGCTCTTTATTCAAAACAGCTGAGCCAAATTTGGAAGAAAAAGTTGTAACAAAATAATTACAACAATATTCAAAGCAGCTACAGCATCAGGAAAAGATACACAAAAATGAAGCCACCTAAAAAATGTTTACTCATTTATGCTAACATTTATGTTAAACACACAAAGATGACACATGCTTTATATTTGTGTCAGAAAAAGGAATTTGACTGTTATTACTGGAAAACACACACCGTACACTGTTTTAACAGTCAAGTCCAATTGCATGAGTCCTTAAAGGAACACAGTTGGATGGTTGGGGGAGAAATGGGGGAGTTGTGTTTTTGCTTTGGTTTTTGTGGTTTGGGGGTGGGTGTCTTTTTTTTTTTTCCTTAATTCATTTTAGGTTTTAAGCCAAAGCAGATTTTTCTAGCATCGCTTCATGCTACCACAGAAAGCAGAGTTCTACTGCAAACTCAATATTAGATGTCTGTTTTGCTGGATGAGCAAAATTAAATTTTATTTAAAGTGTGGGACAATGAAATACACTTCAGATTCATTTCCTTTTAAAAATGCTCCTGGTTGGGTTTCAAACACTGGGAGAATATGGGCACAGAGGATTTGAGTTACAAAAACCCAACATTTTAATTAACTGCTTTATTGAAGACAGGGAATTCAACAAAAAGTCCCATCAGTATTCAGAAGCCTATTAAAAATAATCTAAGTTTTACGCCTAAACTGATTAGTATCTGTTTCATAGCGGTACATAAGCAAAGAAATATTACATCTAGTTTTTCCCTCCCCCCTAAACCCAAAGTTATGCCTTTGGTTTACCTTCTCAAATTTATACTAGACTGTTTCTTCCCCAAAACAGAGCACGAGCCTTTGGTTTGCAGCTGGAACTGGCATGACCCATAACCACAGCTTGACTGGGAAGCAGTGGCTGCTTAAGCCCTACAGCTCGATCACTTCCAGGTAGGTACCCACACACTTAGACTCAGTGCTTCTTTCCATAGGAATAGCCTATCCATGAGCTGTTGTTTCCCCACGCAGGTCAAACAGAGATTCTCTAATTTAAGGACAAGAGGAGGCAAGTCATAAACTGAAGTTTGTATTACTTTTCCCTCCTGCCCCTTTATAAGCACACAGCAAACCTCAAATTTAAAACACCTAATTCTGCAGCAATACTCCACTCTTTGACACGAAGCCCTGCACCCATCCACACAGGCTGAAACATTACTGACCTGTATCATGTACAGCTGTGCAATTCGATATTCTTCCACACTCATTGGAAGAGGAATACGATATTCCTTTATGAGCATTTTGAATACAAAAATCTTTTGTCCACTCAGAAACACAATCCAGAAGTTTTTAGTACAGGCTCCTTAAATAATGGCAAGGAAATGCATTGAGGATCCCTGAAAAAGAGTGAGAGAGAAAGAAAAAAAAAAAAAGAGCAGCGGTTATTTTCCATTCTTATTGGAGAACATTCTATTTAAAAAAAAACAAAACAAAACAAAAAACAAACAACATGCAAACATTAATTTTTGTAATAGCAATAAGCTTAACAGCAGAGAGAAGAATCCCTGGAGTGCTACCAGACCCTTGGTATCAACTTGAACAAAATCTTTTAGGAGAATTTTGATTTGCTTCAGGGGATACCATCAAAGCTATTACCCTCCTGACCTTTGCCACCGTATCAATCAGACTTTCATATGCAATAGCATCTCCATGGAAGAGATGTGACAAAAGCTCAGAACGAATAGGCAGACCTTCCGTTGCTAGACAATAAAGTATCTCTCCAATGTCAGCAACACACCAGAGATGCATCCACTCAAAGGTATCAGGTTTTATCCTCTCACATTCATTCAGCAACAAAAAAGGCAATAATTAGACTTCCTCAGCCCTCAGTAAAACCATGATGAAAAAAGTCATTTGGATTTTAACAATGAAGACAGCAGAAATGTACTTTTCTTCCCTGATTTATTCTGAATTACTGTCTTAGTAGGATTTCTTCTCTTTCACCTCCAAAGTAGTCTACAGGCAAAATTCTTCTGCCATTGATGTCGACACCAGACTAATTTTTTACACTCCCGCTGCATAAGAATACAGCCAAAGATCAAACTGAAACATAAAAAAATCCCGTCATACCCCAGTTTGAGGCAATTTAATAAAATTATTGCTTAAGAATACAGGGAATGCAGCATTTACTACACCAAGGGTTAAAGCAGTACTTTTCAAATATTCTTAAGACTCCCTATGGGCTGCAGATAAAAAGCAACAAAATCATGTAAGGAAGGGCGGGGGGGGGGGGGGGGGGGGGGATGCCTGGTGAGGAAGAGAGGACACAAGAAGTGAAGCTGTCTGCTATCAGGCCAAATCAGCCTCAGCAGGATCTGATGACTGCTCTCCCGGCATGCAAAGCCCTCACCTGGTTCCTTCTCATTACCAAAATCCACCTTTCTGCTGTGCCTGCTTATTGGAAGTTTTCAAGATGCAGCTGCTGGAGTGAAAACAGCCCCAAACCCTATGCCTGGGGAAAAAAAACCCAGAATAAAACCAACCAACTTACCTAGTTGATTAAACCATGGTCTGGGAACCAGGAAACCACACCACTATCAATAGGCCTCAGTGCTACTCAGTGTTTGCACAGCACTTCACCAACCTTTTATGAGGTTTAGAGAGGTTAAAACACATGCCCATGGTCACAGAGCAACCAGGGACAAAATCCAGTATTTATAACCCAGGTCTACTGAATTCTAATCTGCAGAGGACTCAAAGGGCACTGCAACATCTCCGTCTCACATCAGACCTGACCCACTGCTGAATTTATGCACGGCGCTGCTCACCGCATCCCAGCCGAAGGGTTTGCCCAACCCAGGCATGCAGCCCCCGCGCCGCCATGCTGTTAGCTTGCTTTCATTTGATTGCCACATTTCTAATTTGGCAGTACAGCCAATCCACCCTGGATCAACTCTTCTGGAATAGCTACCCGTCTGGTGCTGCATCATCTAAACTATTTTCAAATTCAATTCTGTTTCATTTTATTGCTGTAAGAGCAATCTGTGTGCATGGGGGGGGGGGGGGGGGGGGGGGGGTGTTTAAAAAAAAAAAAAAGAAGTAGAGAATAATTCTGGGAAGACTGAGCTTCCCTACACTGCTGTGCCTATGCACACAAGTGTGCACAACCATGTGCACATGCAAGATTTCCTCCATCAAACTAATCCTCCAGAACAGGTGGAGATAATCTCATTAGGTGGTTTTTAATTAGTGGCACAGCAAAGAACAACAATAACCACCAGAGGATGGATCTCAAGCACTGGCCCCAGATCTGCATTGGTACAATGCTAGGGTCCCAACTCCTAGAGCTAATGGCAGTGGGAGACTCAGCTACATGTCTTGAGCAGTTTGTTATGCTTTAAAGATCTTTGAAAATTAGATTTAAAAGCTTCCACCCCCCCATCATTCCCCAAATGCTCTGAAAGCGATTCTGCTCCCACCATAAGAACATCAGTCATGTCTGCCTTTGCTGCTTGCTAAAAACAGGATATTTCTATCGATTGGAAGAGATGAATAAAACAAAAAATAGAACCTTAAAAGCAATAAAATGGCAGGAAACCAGTACCAAGATGGAAAAAATGTGTTTATAATGAAGTGCCAGGCAGGTAATAATTCAGACGGCCAAGACACAAGAGGGCTTATTTTATTACAGACTAAAAACCCAACCATTTCAGCCCCAAGCAGGCACAGCAGCAACCACTAGCAGCAGCCTTGAAGCGCCCAGCATGTGGAGCGTGTCTGCCCACAGCAGTGGTTCCTGGTCCAGCTTCCCTCTTGGCTTTTACCAGAGCTGAGGTTTTGCTGTAAAGTTCCCCTTCAGGTTTCTACTTTCCTGTGGTTGATATTTAAAAGCAGTGTTTCAGCTCAGCCTGCAGGTCTCCAAGCAGCAGCAGGTCCTGATGATGTGCCCATTGGAAAGGCAACACTCCCCAAAACTCCTCCAGCAGCTGCCCACTACAGCTACTGCAACCAGTCCCCAAAAGCTGGATAGAAAACAACCCTGCAAACACGCTGGGCAATAGCAAAGAACCAAATTACAACCTCAAACCAAGGGGGCCAGCAGGAAAAGGCACCTATGATCAGCAGCCTCACCCTGAAGGAGGCACAAAGAGAGCAAACCTGTCTTTTTTTTTTTTTTTTTTTTTTTTTTAAGCTAGACTGGTTAAAAAAAAATTATCAAGGTAAGTTTGCAGCTTGGGCTGCCTTTGAGCTGAAAATAACCTGCCCTAACCCTTTTAAGAGCAGTGCAGCCCAGGTGGCAAACCATGAAAGATAAACATGGGCTTTCACCAAATTCAGATCTTGGGGAATACCATGCCAGGTGGGATAGAGGTGACAAAAATCGTGCTTTCAGACAACTCACCGAGGACAGCGGCCTCCTTCCAAAGCCTTGGGACTTCATAGAGAATCAAAGCTCACCAAGACCACTGACCATTGTCCAAACAAAACACAGAAGTTTGACTGCAGACATGATGGCTGCTACAGAGAGAAGAGAAAGCCCTTCTGGAAGCAAGGGAGCCATGACACGGCTTTGGAAAACGGGTGCCAAAACACCAGCTGTGTCCCTGGCACTTACCCGCATTTGGCCCATTGCTACAAACAGCCAGAGGTGTTTGAACGGAGATGCTCAATGTGCCGGGATTAGCAAGCAGCCAGCGTTTCAACGGCAGGCTGGATTTTGGCTGTCCGGCTACCAAGCACGAAGGTGGACTTTCTACAGGTTTGCCAAACCCCTGCGGCCGCACAACCAGGACTGGTGGCAACCCAAGGCGGTTTGCAAAACTCAGCTTGCAGCCAGCTTCTCTCAGCAAGAGGAAAACAATGGTGACGCAGGACATTTCCAGACTCACTGCTATTTCTGCTATAGCCAAGTGGCACATTTGTACAGGCCGTTATTCAATTTATACACAGAGCTGTAGTAACTGTGAAAGCCAGGCGCATAATTTTATACCCCAATTATTTTAAAATCAGGTTCTCAAAGCATCATAATTACGCTCCAGAGTCAATATCCTGCTGCGATGAGTCAGGTCCACCTCTGAGCTATTGCTTCGGGCTGTCTGAACGCACAGTGTGCTGCATTTACTTCTGATTTTAACGGTTTCCCTCGCAACAATAACAAACTTTTTAAGGAAGTGCCCTTTCTTTAAAGTGGGGGGAGCTATCAGGATCTGCAGAAGCTGAAGAGATCAAGAGACTCAGCAAAATCTGCCCATTTAGCCCATGAACTTGGTGTCTGGGGTTGTCACTTTGGGAGCATCAGGGCCAGCCTCCCTGTTACCAAACGAGGTAGCAGAGGACTGATGACAACTGACAGCTTGTAATTAAGGAATAAGAGTTAGTGCATGAAGGGTATTCAAACCATGCTACTGGAGTCCTGGAGGCCAAACCCTGGCCAGGCTTGACAGGCTGGCCCTGAAGGGTATGGCAACTGAGCATTACAGCAAAAATCCTGGCTCCTCGGCACGTCGGTTGGGTCCAGTGCAGGAGAACCACTCACGCCGGTGGGTTCAGGCTACAAAAGGGCTGTTACCACCCTGTTCCCAGCTGCGCTGTTACAGATCTCCTAGCTGTCACCTCAACAACTGATTTTTGACCAGCTCACATTTTTCACGTCCAGGCTGCTGAGCACAGGCTTCTTAGAGCTGGAACTCGCTACGCCACAGCAGCAACAACCTACCCCGTGCCACAGCTGCTATTTCCCATTTTCAACAGGGGAAAAGAAAGCCCTACATGCAGAGAACAACTATAATGAGCTTTTTCTAGCCTCACGCAGGAGGTTCATTTCACACTATTTTAAAGTTAAAAGGAAGGAAAAACCCAATACAGAGGGTCACACAGCAGCCAGTGGCAGAGGCAGGTACCAGCCCTGCAACTGCAGTCTCAAGTTCTTATCAACCATTGCCTGCTCAGGACTCTGCTGCCTTTTGAAGTTGAAAAAAATCCGAAAGATCGCACTCGTGACCTAAAGATCGATATCCTTGACTCAGCTATTGAACAATTTTCCTTGCAATATTTTCACATAACTGAGAAATGAAAGATAATCAACAGAAACAACTGTAAGAAAACCGAAGCCAAACATGTACCGTCAAAAGGACGAGCAAAGGCATTTTCTGGAAACCTCACCTACCTCCCTAAAGACTTTCTTTAGGTTCTCTACCTCTCCTTTATCCACTCAAACAGATGCCTCCTTGAAGAAAGCGATATCAAAGAGATGTTAGCTTTGGTCCCAAGTATATCAAACACTTGGACTTTGGGAAGCAACACCAGGCTTAGTAGCCCAGCCACTTCCCTCTCCTGCAGAGCTGCCTGAAGAATACAGTGCCCTCCCACAACTGGAAGCGCTGCATACATATTGCGCTTGGATTTATTTATGCCGTTAGAAGAAGCAGCATAAATGTGAAACAGATTCTTAGGACCTAAGTCAGCACTTTTTAAAGGCAGCCTTAACACTCACACCTTGATTAATGCGGCAGTCTCCTTCCTGGCCCAAAAGCAGTCTTGCTCAGCTCTATCTATCCAGAATATCACTGCTGCAAAGACCATTCCCTTCGTCTGTCACTCTGATCCCGTTTGTCCATGGTGTCCCTGCCTCTCAGGAGCAGCTTTCCATCAGCATCTGCAAAACATCATTGTCAAACCCTCCTCAGCCCTTGCTCGCCAGCCTTGCCTACCTGACCCTTGGCAAGGGCTGTAGCACACAGCCTGCGATCCATCTCACGGACCAGCATGGCCTCGTAATTGTCCTGCCCACATCCTGCTTCTGTCTCATTGGGAAGCACTGCAGGACAGAGAAGAACTTCTTGTTTTGTGAACGCATGACGCTTAGCACAGTATCGGCTGGAGCACTGTTCACATCAAACGGTTAAAAACCCCCAACATTGCTATTTAGTAACTTTGTGGCTATCACTATTTGCCTTAACACTCAACACTGCACTCCAAACTGTGTGTCTCACACACACACATGCGGTAAACTGAAGAGACAGAATGAGCTTTTTAAAATCAGCAGTTTTCAGTTTTCGTAGTGTGGGTTGTACCTGCTGACTGACAGCTAAGCAGATTTAAAAACTCATCAGGCCTTGGAGGGCGGGATCAAAAGTTAAAGCTCCTTAAAAGTGCACAGTTCACACACTCACCGCTTAAAGGCTACTGTGTCAGTAAGCAATGTTCTTTGTAATCATACATCTTAATCATATATCTAATGTCACATCTTTTTCAAATAGAAGTTTTTATGCAGATGCTTACACATCCAAGTTTCAGGACGGAGCTCACATCACATCTGACAGTGAATCAGCAGCCAATGAACATTTCCCCACATTGCAAAGCCGCAATACAGTCCTCCCAGCGCCGGAGTAGCTGCAGCGGATGGCCGAGGTTGGCAGCTGAGCTGGGGGAGCTCCCTGTGCCTGCCTGCACCGGGTCTGGCCAGAGCCTACAACACAGTCGGAGAAAAAGGAAAGGGGGGAAGAGGAAAATGCAAACATGCGTGGAAATCAATTTTCCTCAGGTGTAAACCTCAGGGCAAACTCAAAAGATCTCTCAAATGCAGATAGCACTGCAATGGGCTGGGGTTAAAACACTGCTTGAGAAGACAGACACAGCGAGTGAACAAGTCGCATTTACAGTACTTGATCTTTTTTCCATTATTAGATACAATTTGACGTCACTTATAGAATTTAAGAGCTCATTGTAAAGCAGACGTTTATTACAACAGAAGGATGGAATCGGTCCAAATGCAATATAGCTACACTGGAGCTATTAAATCTTGTTACAGTTCACTGGGCAGCCAAATACTAGCTTGAAGCAATGGGGGGGGGGGGGGGGGGGGAGTAACACCACACCAAAGCGTGCACACATACACCATCTTTTCTCCTTAAATATTCCAGGATATTGTACTGTTTCTTCGTACTTTCCATTCCTATTACTCCTTTAACATCTGGGGAGAGGAAAACTTCACTCCCTTCCTTCTGCTTTATAAGCGATGCTGCGGTGCAAAGCAAGCCAGCCCTCTCTATTCCCATGCTGACTTCAAGGGGACCAGGTGAAGTCCATCAGCCAAACTTTAGTTGGAGAATTAATGTTTCAAGTCCTGCCATGCCTGGAGGTTACACAATAATGAACTAATAAAGAAGCCATTAAAAGAACTAATATGCACACTGAAGTCACAGATGAGTTCAGAGGGAAAGACAAGCCAGCCTCTAATCCTTTTGCCGATGCTGGGAATAAAGCTGAATATTAAAAAGAACGCATCTGAAATTAAAGGTTAAAAGTTTCCAAGTAGCCTGCACAAACAGAGCAGCCACAAAACCCAGTGTCCTGTGGCCTCGCTGCAGAGCCAGACTCCTCTGTTCAGCTGAGCTAAAGGAACTGGGCAGACCCTGCTTTTAACAGGTTGCTCTTAGCCCAAGTCTCTCAGCATTACATGCTGAAAATAGGCAGACATTATACACATGCATATAAATACATATAGATGTGTAATATGTATTTTATATATAGACATATACATAGAGACACACATATATATACACACAGAGAAACAAAAATAAAAGCAGCATTGACAATGTGATAAGTGCAGCATGTTGGCTGAAAACAGACTGAAAATCGCTGGCGGCTGAGTAAACTACTGTAAAGAAAAATCTGTGCAATGCTACAGGCATACAGCAATGGACAGCATTTTCCTTTCATTTGTGGCACATCCATTAGCTGAAGGCCACTGCCACGCACAAGTCTGCGTGCTCTATGGGCAGCAGTGGCAGGGAGATGGGATGCTGGCCAAGTTAAAAAACCAAAACAAGTGTATCTAATTTCCAAGGTAGCCAAGGTCTCCCTGGGAGACTATTGCATTTACACTTCACATCTCTGGATGCTACAATCCCTCTTCCCGAGGAAATTCAGGAAGAGAGTGTGCTTGCTGCAGTTCCCACTGGTTGGTCAAGGCTTCAATTGGATTAAGAAATAAAATACCAACAATAAACCCAACCATGCTCTTAACGTCCTGCGGAACAATCCTTTTACCTAGCTCATAGCAAAAATGCTGGCAGCAGCGAGGCATAGGAATTTAAGGAGAAAGACCAAGAGTAAACCAGAGTCAAGGGATGACTTCACCTGTCTAACTCAAGACAGGATCCACACCACCCCTCTTCTCAATCTCTCCGTTAGTTGCTGCACTGGAAATTACATTAAAACTATCCAATACCTTCCATTTTTTCCTTTTTTATTACATCGACAAGAGCAGGAAGTCATGAGAGCTCCCACTCTTTAATCTTACCAGTCACTAAGCATGAAAATAAGAAATTGAGGGTAAGAAATGTCAAGAGCAGCAAGGCTGAGGTGCAAGAGCTCTGCAAACCACCGGTGACCAGCTCACCCAGAGGGTCCTCAGGCACCCAGCTGAGCACAAACCCAGCTCAGACCTACCATGCTCAGACTTGCTTTGAAGACAAATGGCCTTACGGCTAAAAGCTGCTCAGGAAACAGAACTATTTATCTTTTTTTTTTAAAGAAAAAATTAGGAATTAAGAAACCCACTTCAAGCTGCAGAAACAAGGAATCTCGGAGTCTCCAGACGTAAAAGGCTTTTGCTGAGTAATCTCCGTTATCCTCACTACCGTTCAAGCCCCTCTCTTCTTGTGCTAATCTCAGGAGAGGCAGCAAATGGTTCATTAACTATTTTCCTCCGCATCTTTCATGTTCAAAGATGCATGTGATGCCTCTCTCTCTTGCCTTTCTTCTTCACCCTTTCTTCTACCGATCCTCCCCTCTAAGACTGGTGTGAGCCACAGCAGTCCTGAAGAACGAGGATAATTTCATGTCTTTCCTATGTTGTTCCTATACCCCAGCACAATATTTGCCAACAGTGTAAGGTAGTTGATGGCCACTCAGTTCGAAACCCATTGCAGCCCTATCTCATCTCCCGCAAAATGGCAATCACACCAGTCATTCCCTATTTTACAGTTTATTCATGGGCCTTTGCACTCATCTTTTCCAAATTATAGCCCGTTTCAGACTAGTTCTCAAGGTTATTTTGAATTTTTATCTCCAAATACCTGCAGATCCACTAAACCTGTTTTTGAGGCACAAAAATGCTATTTTGGGATTCGAGTCAACACTGGACAGACTTTGGATTGCTTCCTCAGTAACTCTCTATCAAACTGAAAGGAGACATCAACAGCTACTCCACTTCTTCAGTAGTTACAGTCTAGATGGAAATAACATTTTATTACCTCACTTATGCAAATATTATGTGGAAAAGGGAATGAACATTCATAGCTGGTTTAAAAAGACTATTTCATGGAGGGAAACACTGATAGCAAAGTCAGTGTTACAGCACTGTAATACTTCACACTGATTTCTTTAGGCTGAGATTTGCCTTGCCTAAAGGCAAAACAGGGATAGAGAAAATAAGTTCTACTCCATCAGAAGAAACTTGTAATGACACCTAAAATTCTTGCATGGGAAGCAAGACAAACGCAGCAGCGAATGCTGATGAATAATGTTGCAGTTGAGATTGAAAGTAAGAGGCCATTTTGCACAAGAGCAGTAAATGTTTAATATCTCTGTTACTTCTTTCATCCATAACACCAACAGATTAACAAGGTTTCTGTGCCTGCGTAATTTCTTTGGAGTTTTGATCTTCTGGAAATAATTACACTAAATATTTCATAAGTGCTTTTGAAAGTGGTTTGGTATTTTTTTAATAAAGAAAAAAGAATTGCTAGCTGCTCTCAGATTGCAGCAGGATAATGAAGGTGCACGGATAATCAATTACCATTTTCAGTTCATTATTCAGCACATGTTGGGCTGGTGTTATGTCTTCCCCTCTACCATTCCACATCCCACATACAGAGTGATGTAGCATTTTTAAACCATCAGATCTTACTGCTTTTGCAAATCATCCTTAATGCTAACCACAACATAGAACCCCCAGCCTCTAATAGCTCCTACATAATTTATAGGTTTCCAGGGTGTTTTCAGCTAAGCAGATTGCAAGCTGAGGCAGAGGAGGCCAAATTGAACTACATGGCAGACTGGTGGAGTTTCTTCTTTGGCCTGGGTAACAAATCACTGGGTAATTTCTGTCGCTTATCCCTCAACTTTTTAAGAAGTCTAAAGAAGGGTAAAGTTTCTTTTTTAAGTCACTGCAACAGTCCCCAGCTCAAGGGCCATGGGACAGGAAACTCCAGGCTTCTCCATGGGGAGCTGCTGTGGGGCCGGCGCTGCTGATGGTGCCAGGTCCTTCGCTTTGCCCCAGATCCAGCTGCTGCACTGGGGTCACTGCTGCACCTCCATATAACTGGGGACTTTTGCAGGTTTTTCCAGGACCTGAGATAACATCTTCCAGAAAGAAGATACACCATTGCATTGCTAGTGGTAGGGACTGAACGGAGTCATGGTGGTTCTAACCCAGGAGAGAAACATTTTCACGTGCTGCTGGAAGAGGAGACAGTCATGCAAGGATTAAATCAGGAGCCTTCTGGAAGTAGGAGAAAGTCCTCTCCGAAGGAGGCTAACACCTGCCTCTGCCTTCCCACTGGAGAATACACATTTGCAAAACAACTGAGGCTGAAGTGGTTTTAAAGCTCTAAAAGAGGGCAGCTTTTCCTAAGAACTACACAATATTGGTTCATCTAACTATTAAGACCCAAGACTGGCCCAAGCAGCCTAGCTCCAGTCCTAGAAGAGTTATTTTTCCGTTATACATCCAAGAGGGATATACATCCCAGGACATTTCCTCCAGAGTTCGTATAATGACAAAGACAATTCCTGGTGCTAATTCTCCCTTTAACAGCTTGGTGACTCATTGCTGGAGTGCTGCTGGCTGCCAACATTTTCCTACGCTACTGCCCAGTCATCCCCAGGGGTGACAAGCCCAAGACCAGCAGCATCATCCTGGAAGCTGCTATGATGGCTGTGCTTGGTGAGATGAGAAGCCCTGAAGCAAGATGAAGGCCTGAAGCTCCATTTTTACTTCTCCGCACCGGGTTAAAGAGCCCCTTTGCAGCTGGGGGGTGTCTCACATGCTTCTTCCAAACCAGGATGCAATGGCCAGCTCAGGTAATGAGAGACCCCAGGGATACTGCCCAGTGTTAATCCACATCCCCACCTCCCCTGGGAAAACCCAACACCCTCCCACACCACCCCAAAAACAACCCCAAGGGACATACTATGATCACTTAAAATATAGCTGGAGCTGGAAACTGAATCCAGGACTCAGGAAGCAGAAAGGCACATGGATGAATCCATCAGACCACACTCACTTTCCAAGAGCATAAGCAGAGGAAAAGCAGCTACGATGCAGAGACAATTCCTCTAAGAAAATCAAAACCTTACGATTACAGAGTGAGGTCAAATTGGAATCTGCCTGAGACATCCCCACTGCAACCCCCAAACTCCCATAAGATCTTGATTTATTAGTTTAGCTAGAAACTTGGAAAAAATACACTATTTATTGGTGCCTTTTCTTTTGTAAATAACCAAGTTTTCATGGCAAAGAAATGGAAGCGGACAGTCTGTTATATAGACACAATACAGGAGGCAAATTGAACATGTATTTTGCAGTTAGATACAGGCTGGAGAGACAAAAGACAAAACGTAGGATGCCCTGCCATATGGTATTGGAAGGGAAAATAAAAGTCAATTATATCTATACCTTCAATACAAGCAAACCCTGGAAATTAAATTTAAAAAGCATCCACAACAGATACCTGCAAAGCATTTAAAGTGCTATTTAAAAAAAAACAAAACAACAAACAAAAAAACACACACACATTTGTTTTCACCTTCCTGCTATTTTTTTTTCTTTTTTTAATCACCTCTTCAATTCCTTCCCTGAATGTACCAACCACCTTCACAACAGCCTTGATACTTCTCTATCGCCACAGCCATCCGTCTTCAGATTTCCCACAACACAGAGAAAACTTTCACGAACCTCAAGGCAGAGGACACCTGCAGTAAAGTCAATCATAATAAAACACCCAGGTGCTGAGACAGAATAGAGGAGGCTGATTAAACTGCAGAGAGTGACATTGTCATTCCCAGGAGGGAAGCCAGCTGCACCTTTGTATATTTAACTTCTGTACAAGCTTTTCTGAAGACAAAGTATGGCACGTTTCTACATAATACTTATAAATCCTTCTCTAGATTAAACTCAGGGCCAGCTGTATAGTCTTGCATTTGTTTGGTTTCCTTGACATGCAATTCAATTACCACTTCCATCATTTTGCAGACTTCTTGTGAAACAAGATGTGATATAATAGGGAAAGAAAACGGCACTGTGAAAGGAACATGAGCACCTCCAGCCAGGCTGGACACCCTCAGACAGAAACCTGCAAGTCCCATCGGGGCAGGCTCTGAAAAAAATAGTAATAAATGATGAATTCGCCACAAGCCGAGGACAGTGGGCAGTGCCTAAGGAGACAAACACAGGTACTGGCAAGAAAAGAGGAAACAACACTATTTGACAGAGTCACCCAACCTGAGTAAGCACACACGGAGCAGAGTGGCTGCTCCAGTAGTGCCTGGCTGTTCTCCGTGCAGCCATCTCGCAGTGGTAGAGCGCAGCAGTTGATAGATGCATTAAAGCTCTGCCCTGGCCTCAGGAGCTAGGGCAACTATCATTATCCCTCATTTGCAGGGAAATTGAGATATAGAGAGAAAAGTGATCTGGTCCAACATCCAAGACAATTAGTGACAGAGCAGATTCAGGAGTTTCTGGGTCCAGCTTTTGCCACAAAATAATTTTTTTTTTTTTTTTTAATAGAGGAGGGAGTAGGGGAGCTCGAGTAAATTAAGTTTCCCTGATAACTAGCCCAATTCTGCAAGAATAAAATGCAAAAGAAATTTTTTTCTTCTTACCAACTGCCTTTGGAGCTATCAGTAATTTCTGCAGAAAATAAAATAATTCTTGGAAATTATCACAGTTAAATCTCTCCAAGAACCCAGAGGTTCTCTGCACCCATCCCACCACACCTCCCGTAGCACACAGACATGCCCTTTTCCTGCAGGAAAGCACCTGAAAGCTTCAAGAACTTTTCTGTTTTGTTTAAGTCTGGGTAGATCCAGATTTGCTTGATGCAGTAACTTGAATGAAGGCTAGCAGAGCCACCCAGGCAGCCTGCCACCATGCGTGGCTTCATGACACTCGGGATAAGCACAGCCACAACCAAATGCTCATCCCTCCCTCTTCTACAAGGGCTACCGATCTCCTGACTGTTTCTACAAATAACAAGGAAAGAAGCTAGTCAAGATTAAAAGATGCTCAAGCCCTCACTTAAAGCAGTATTCTCAAAACCCTGTGCAAACAATCCTTGCTGTGGATAACGTTATCAGATGTAATTAAGTTGTGCTCTGAACCCAATAGTGGCATTAATATCTTAGGAATCACAAAACAAACTAACTTTTCAGCTGTCAAATCTACAAGACAAAACTCTGAAGCAATTCCTTTGGCCTTTTATTATGACCTGTTTTGCTGCTGAACCGCTCCCATAGCCTCTCCCCACTGCCACCGGTTTCAAAAAGCCAAGATCTGCCTTCACTCAGACTCCTCTCCAGAAAACGATTCTCCTTCCTACAGAGAATTTCT
Organism: Mycteria americana; assembly: GCF_035582795.1. Taxonomy (NCBI): domain Eukaryota; kingdom Metazoa; phylum Chordata; class Aves; order Ciconiiformes; family Ciconiidae; genus Mycteria; species Mycteria americana. The sequence goes on from NC_134377.1 coordinate 11,677,755, forward strand.
GGATGTAACAAAGCATCCACCAGCCCTAGACCACATATTGTGGTTTCAGCCCAACAAGGCAAGCAGAGAGCTTTCCCAAGGGTGGATTTCTCATGTTCCTTGAGGACTGGTGTGGAATTCTGTGTGGTTTTATTCCTCAAAGTAAATTGGATTTCAACTGTCTTCTCCAACTAAAAATTAAACTTCACAAGTCAGGGTGTCCTACAATAAGGGGTCATTCTGTACACATGGGGCAAAGGAAAGCAATTTATAAGGATCAAAACAAAACGAACAAAATCTGTTTCCTGACTCCAAGGCCGGTTCAAATAAAATTTTCTCCTCTGTTCCCCATCAAATACCCAAAAAGGACACTCCAGATACAATTTGAAGTGTTCTTCGTAAGAAAGTGTTACACAAGCAAGTCCACAAAGGGTTATGGCACAAAATTTTCCTTTTCATTAGGTGCAGCATAGGATGGAAACCTTGTTCCAGCCTGACAACACCTGAGGAAGCAAAGCACAGAGCAGAAAGTGTCAAACCCTATCAGTTCAGATTTCAGGGTCAGCTCTGAAGGCCTTGATCAAATGGTGCAGTTTCCTGTCCTGGCTTTACAATTCTCACCACGGTCTGGCCAGTTGTTTCACACCTTGAGAATGTCTCCATCCTCGCTGTTGCAGCTTCATCTGTTAGCTATCAGACAGCAGGACTGCCACACAGCCTTTGCAAGAGCCACACATGCCCTTCATTAAAGAGCATTACAGCTGTATTTATATCTGACACAAATCTGCTGTCTAAACTGTGACCTGATTCAGGATCAGGACTTTCTTAGACACAACATCAAGCGCCCACGTGTATGCTGGCCCCTAACAGACAGCACCAGACCTGCGTGACCACGAGAGAAGTGAAAAATCACCAAAAGTTGGAGCTTTTGGCATATTCAGAAAGTGTAACAGTGCCTTGCAGGTAGGGGAGCCAGAGGGCTTGAACATTTCAACTTTGGTCACAGCATAGCATGAAGAAAAGGACAATTATTTGAGTGATAAAAGTTACTTGCATTTTACAGGTAATGCAAATGCCCGAGGACAGTTAAGTTTGGATGGTTTAGTCCAAAATTCACTGCAAATGCTGGCTCACAGTCAAACCAGAAATCAGCAGCTGAACTGAAAATAATATCCAAGTTCTCACTCCAGGCACCAAACCCTGTTTTCTCATCTCATTTCTATTTTTCTATTTGCTGCCAATTCAAAATGCTATGAAAAAGAAGTCATTAGACTTGTTCTTAGAAGTCTTAAGCTCTTATATATGAAGTTGGTATTATCAACAGAGCACATAAACTGCAGCTAAAGTACATAAAGGAAGCAGTCATGACATAGCCCCAATTTAATCTGTATCAGGTCGCTACAGTCAAAGAAGTGTTTTTCAAAATGTTAATTAATTTTTAAAATAATGGATTAAAGGGGGTTCTCAATTAATAGAATACTTTAAGGAGACAAGCTAGAGGATTGTCCATTTTATTAATATAGCAATTTAACAGCTATTCAACATCTAATAACTTCTCATTAAAAGTCAACCCTCCCCCTTTTCCAGCAGATTAGCTACCCATTTGTCAGAGACGATACAGCTTCATTAGCCTAAAAGTTCAATTTCTGCTTTTCCACACATTTGCTTTTATTTTGCTTATATCAGTAAGCTAAAACCCTTGAATGACAGCAAAGTCCAGAAATCAATAACACAAAGAGCACATTAGCCTTTCACAAGTTCTGGATGGTATTTTGATGTATTCCCAGCAACGTCAGCTGCTATAGCACATACAGTCAATCGCTGCAAGAACCAGGCAGGAAACCTTCAGGTCTACCTACACAACACTGCCCAAATGCACAAGGCTCGTTCATGAGCTGTACCTCGTCTGTAAGAGCACACAAATGATGCATTTTCCCAACACCTTTTCCACCCAAGTACTACCCAGTAGCATCTCATAGCCCGCCTGGAATTGAAGTGTGTTGTTGAAAAAGGGACATACAGCAATTTCCACTTTTACCAGTGGTTCAGTTCCTACTACAACCTTGAAATTTCAGATTAAGCATGGTCTTCACATATGTAACGTACAAGTAGACACGTTGTTCTGGGTGGTCGTTCGAAGCAGCAAGGATACTGTCAACCCATGCTGAGGGTTCACAGACCTTGGAGCGGGGCCAACTGGCCATGAGATAACTGCTGCAGGTTGGAGCTCAGGCAAGATAGCAGGGACAAGTAATGGGGTAGAGCACCAGCAACATGCAGTCCTCAATACCTCTAAAGAAACGTATACCTCGATGTCTTATGAACACAGGCAAGAAACACATTAGCAGAGGAAAGCTCCTGTCAGGGCAACCCTAACATAAGTAAATAAATAAAACCAGAAAAGCCCTGTGACTTCAGTGGGAAAGATTGAGCACTACCAAGCAGACAGGCAGGCACCACACGAGAGCAGTACAGCAGCAACCCCGTGCTTGGTGTCTGGCCTCGCTACTGCAACCTCAGCCCTCAGCCCAGAAGGACTCTATCTGCATGGATTTCACTGCAGGATCAGAGCTCTAGAAGTCCATATAAAAAGATAACAGAAACTGAAAGAGGTTACAACTAAGGCTAATACCACCCAAAAGCTAAAGCAAACAAAAACATTCCAGTCTATCAGCTTTATCTGCAAAGACTATTCAAGCTACTCTTAAGACTGCAACAGCCATATGCACAGGCCTCAATAAACAGGGACACATTTCCCCCAGCTCCTGCTGTTGCAATTTTAAGGAATGAATCCAGACATCAGCAGAAGGGGAAGTTTAGATATCTAAGGCATCGGTTTCCAAGAGAGTATTTATCATGGGTCATGGTTTAACCCCAGCCGGCAACTAAGCCCCACACAGCCGCTCGCTCATTCCCTCCCGGTGGAAAGGGGGAGAGAATTGGAAGGGTAAAAGTGAGAAAACTCATGGGTTGAGATAAAGACAGTTGAACAGGGAAAGCAAAAGCTGTGCACGCAAGCAAAGCAAAACAAGGAATTCATTCGCTGCTTCCCATGGGCAGGCAGGGGTTCAGCCATCTCCAGGAAAGCAGGGCTCCATCACGCGTAACGGTGACTTGGAAAGACAAACGCCATCACTCCAAATGTCCCCCCCCTCCTTCTTCTTCCCCCAGCTTTACATGCTGAGCATGAGGCCATATGGTTTGGGATATCCCCTTGGGCAGTTGGGGTCAGCTGTCCCAGCCATGTCCCCTCCCAACTCCTTGTGCACCCCCAGCCTCCTCACTGGTGGGGTAGGGTGAGAAAAGGCCTTGACTCTGTGTAAGCACTGCTCAGCAATAACTAAAACATCCCTGTGTTATCAACGCTGTTTCCAGCACAAATCCAAAACACAGCCTCATACTAGCTACTGTGAAGAAAATTAACTCTATCCCAGCCAAAACCAGCACATCATGTCACACGAGACCAACATTTTTAGCCAACTTGGCAGAAAACAGACAAGCTGCAAAGCTACCCTAAAAATACCAGTCATGATAATTACAAGAAAGAAAAGCAAAGCATAACCAATGGCAGCACTAACAATCCATACTTTTAGTGACAGCCTGCTAACAATTTTTTTTTTTTTTTAATTACACCACTTCTAAAAGATTGTCTCAGTTGCTCAGGTGCACAATTTATGTGTTATGTCACACAATTAAGATACAAGGCAAGCTCATTCCGGCCTGATGCCTTATGGCTTCATCTGTGTGATATACTAATATATTTATCCCTCTCCACCTCTCTTCAGCACAGTACTATGAAGTTTCCAAATTCTGGAAGTCAACTGCCTCCAACAGACACATTCATAACACTCCCAGCTGCAAGCACGGCACCAAGCTGTGATGGGATGAAGAAATCCTGGAGAGAGATTAGGAAAAAAAAGACAAATAGCCATTGAGCATCAGCTCCATGGTCCATCTCATCTTGTGTGGTGTCCGAGAGCTGTGCAACTGGTGCTTTAAAAGATGCCCATAACTCTCACAAGCCGTTAGTTATATTGCACCTGCCCATACAGGAAGCCTCTCCAAACCCCAGCCTGCTAGAGGCAGGATTATGTCTCAGCAGAACATGCGATATAAAGCTCTGTTTCCTACCATAAGTAGGAATGCTATCCAAGGAACAGCAAGGCAGCTAGAAGGAAAGTGAATCAGCGCATCATTATTTGGGAACGGAAGAACTTTGGACCTGAGGGCAGACCATTGGCTTGCCCAGACTGACAGCTCCACTGGGGTGGCAGCTCACATCAGAGAAGCTGGCCAATGTCTCTGACCTCTACTGAGGCAATTCCTTGCAAAAACAAAGCAAGGAGGAGCAGAAAAAGGTAATTTGAAATCGTGCTTCTTGTGTGAGGTTAACAAAGTAAGAGGTCCTTAATTACTCTCCTAGTTGCTTTTCCCCTGAAGAGGAGTGCTGCATACCATAGCCTGCCTGCCCTGCTGATGTCTTCCACTCATTCACCGTAACTTTTTAGTGCAGGCAGACAAAAGATCAGAGAAGAGAAACTGGGGGGTGGGGGGTGGCATCAGCAATTATGTAAATCCAGGACCTTATCCTCTCTGTTCTCCCACTAAAACACAAGCTTTTGCCAAGAACCAGCTACCCCTCCTTCCTCAGCACAGCACTATTCAGCTTCAACATTTTTAATAAAATTGATAAAGATCAAAAACATCCAAAGCTAGTAAAAAGCTTAACAACTTAGCCCTAGGCTAGAGGTGGAGAGGCGAGAAGCTGGCTGACCGGCGGACAGGAGCCACAGGCGGGTGAGATGCCTCTCTGGCCATGCACTGGTGGCAGTGGCTCTTCCCAAGGCGCGAGCCGGAACACAAACCGGCTCCTGCTCCCGCGATGAGTAACTGTGGGGCTTGCAGGAGTCAACAGTTGTAAAAGAAAATTTATTTTTGTCACTAAAATCAGCAAGGGTGACTCACAATAGGCTCTGGGAGCCTCGCTGATGAGTTTCATTGTTATGCAGTCACTTTTCACCCTTAATTTTCAAAAATACCCTGAGTGACAATAATGACAATAGAACATAATAGCCATAATTAGCTAATGGGAGAGAAAACTTCCAAGTTCCAAACTCAAGCAAATAATTGCCTTCTAAAGCACAGGTTAATGCATTTTTTTTTCCAGGGAAGCTAAAGAGGAAAAAAGGACAATGGCAAGCTTTGCAAATGACTTGCCAACTAACTGATGGCTCAATATATACATTTTGGAAAGTTTTCTATCTTACATTTTACACAAATGAAACCACTCTCTTAAAGCAATTGAAAGCACCAGCCACACTGAGAAGTCGATGTGAACCTTGGTCCGTTGACTTGGTCAATGCAAAGAGCAATGCAGAAAAGCAGACTTGTTAAGCTAGCGGTCAAATTTAGGACAACTACTACTGTTTCTTAAAGCACCAAAGTTGGCTGGAATCTTTATTTAGGACTAAAGTCCAGTAGCTTTCCTCTGAATAGGGGATAACATGGAAACTATTCTCCTTGTGGAGTTTATTTTGAGCTGAAAATATTTTCCAGTTTCATGCTGACAGACAGGATTGTAACTATATTGTGTTACAGAATAACCACCAAATTTTCAAAGCCTGTCACAGGGCAAAGTAGAGAAAGCTACATTTTCCTCTTTACAGTAGGAAATTTTTATTTGTTCCTGCAAAATTTTATTTGTTCCTGCAAAAGTTTCTACACTTTCAAAATAAGGTCATGTGCTCCTTTAGCACAAAAGAACCCAAATAAACAGACCACAGCTATCTATCGCATCTATCATCCCAGGGAAGATAAAATAATCAGATTAGCCAAACAGTTATAAATTGACCATATCTGAATGAGAAGGAAGTCATTTTCTCATATTCCTGTCCATGGCAATCACCTCCAAGATTTTCAAAAGAACAGTATCAACCTCCCAAACACTTCCCAGTCCTGAGCTCCTCTGGGATTTAGGGACAAACTCCTTCAGACAAACTCTCTGGAAGCCCCGGGTTAGCTTGTCACATTTATTGGAGAAAATGTTTTGCTGAGATGACATGGTAAAAGCATGCATTAATACCTCTAGTTTTATCCATGCCTCCGGTGATGTTCTCAAAGAGCTTTCTTGTGAATGGCTACAGAAACCCTCCTGGGAGAGGCTCTTCCACTGTCTTCACCCAAGCCAACCTGTGTTGGGTGCAGCACAAGGGGAGATTACAAGGACAAAGTTGATTATTTTCTGTGTTCCTCTAGCATCTTCCATCCCAAGCATCTCTTACTTCAGAAACGCTGCCAGGCCAAGGGCAATGGGAACATCCAGGAAGAAAGCTAATGAGCATGAGGAGGTCTTAAAAGTCCCACTCGAAAGAACAGAGTGAACTGCAAAGCGTGGTATTTGCAAAGGCAGCAGTCTCTGAAATCCCATCTTGGCCCCTTATTTATGGTTTGAGGTGCCCTAGGACCAATGTTTAAGTTATCACTTAAAGTCCTACTCAAAGTGGGATGAGATTAGTTAACTAAATGCATTTATACCTTCAGAGTTCAGTTCCTATACCCAAAGACACTTACAGTATCTGCCATCTGTACTAAACAGTTCTTTGGAAGAAGCTCCCTAAGCTGGTACGGCAGATGAGCACACACAAAGTTACGGTAACAGCAAGCACAGCCCACTTAAAGCTCTTCAGCTGTGAAGGTGATTGACAGTATTTGCAGATTAAAAGCCTTGTTCAACACAGAACCATCAGCTAGACAATACCACATGCTTTTTTGGTGAATGGAAAGTTGCTGGTTTGCTAGAACACAAGGTGCCTCATTTTTTCCCCATAAGACACCCCTAATCCTGTATGCAGAGCTAAAATATCTCTGCTGCCCAGCCTGGTGTCCTCAATGTTGAGAAATACTGGAAAAGAGAGTGCTTTGACTCAGAATAAGGAGAGTTGAAAGAAATGTCAGCAGTTTTTATTTAAAAATACATGTAGCTTTGTGCAGAGCTAGGAACACTCCCAGTTCCCTTAGATGTTTTAGCACATACCAATTCTTCTGAAAAAGGTGGTAGAGACAAACCTTTCACTTGATAGAAACGTCCTTCTCGGGGTCAGCCACAGAAGCCCCTCTCCTCCTCCACTCCCCAAACCAACAGTCCCATCCCTTGGACTGCTCCTAGTGTGCATCACACACCAGGGGACTGGTGACCATCAAGTCCATTCTCAAGCCCACCTGGCAACGTCGCCTTCTGATGCTTTTTGGCTTAATCTTCTCAACTCTAGGAGATGGAGAAGGCCTCTCTTTGCGATTGCCATTTCTGTAACTGGCATCCCTAGTTAATGTCAAACACCCTCTGCCCCCTTCCTGAAGCACGATTCAGGCACAAAATTAGCACAAGCTAAGCAATACAGAAAGTGACTGTGCTGCAGTCATGAGGGTTACTACACACCACCCAAACCCACGACATTTCCATAGAAACCACAGTGGGAAAGAGAAAAGCCTCAAAAGGCTGACAAGATAAAACACACATGGTAAAATAAGTAATACTGGTGGGAAAAATATACATGTGCAAGATCCTCCCCAGTTCTCCAGCAGCTTGGGCATTCAGAGGTAACACAGTTAACACCAAACTGATGCCAGTTTGAAAAAACTTTCTGAAAAACTGAAAAAACTTTCTTCAGTCTCTCAGGCTGCCTGATTGGAATAACCATGCTTTCCCCATAGGGATATTTCAGAGGACAAACTTGTTGGGCATTATAAGCAACTTTCTTCCCTGTTATTCAGGGATGTTCTTGTTAGTGTCACTAAACACAAAGGAACATTCTTAACTTTTTCTTAGACTGGGTAAAGCCTTCCAGAACATATGTTTTCCTCATTAGCAGGATCAATTAAGCAAATAAATACTGGAATGTGCAAGAGAAGCAATTGATTCTTTTGGTCAAACCTCCCTGCAGAGAAAAAACACCAACAAAAAACCCACATTACTACCAATGGCACAAAATTTCAGCTGTAAGATAATAAGCCACTCCCAGCAAAAAAAGAGCTTAAATATGTTCCATTGCACACTTGCCTATTGCAGAGAAGTGTTTTTGTGTGACAACAAAAAAGAAGGAGAAAAAGAAAAAAAAAAAACCCCAAACCAAACCAGTCAAGAACGCCAAGCGATGGCTTTCAAATAATTTGGGATGCTCTGCTCTTCTGGAAAACTAGTCATATTCCAGTGCTTGGCAGCAGCAAGCCAGCTCTACCAGGAGAGATGCAAACATGCACGGAAGGAGGTTGTTTGTTACAAACCGAATCATTCGGTGAAATGCCTGATGCATCTCCAAACCCTTCCCAGATAGAGCAATAACATCCACAGCTTGCCCGGTGCTAAGCTCAATTGACTACACACTGTAGTACCTTTCTACAAAAGCCAGAAATAAAAGCCAAGCCACATTCCAGGAGGTTTGGAAGCAAATCTGGACACGAATACTTTTCAAAAGGTCAGAGATGTTTGGTTCAGGCTCATTAGCTCAAAGAACAACAAATTTTAGTGTGACTGTCACGGGGACTGTACAGAAATTCCCACGACAAACACCATCTTCATGCAATAAAAAGCAAACTTGCTTACCGTGGCACAACACGAAGCTGCCTGCAGTACTTAAAGAGAAGCTGTTCTGCTCAAACAGCCCATCTCAAATTAACATCGCTTGCTCCAGGCACACACACACTCAAATCATGTGCAAGTTACACCGAGCAGCTCACGCCACTGAATCTTTGCTGTTCCCTCTGCTCAGCTTATACAAGAATACGAATCACGCCAGTCGTCAAATGGGGAGCTACATGAGCAAGAATGCAATGTGTGCATCTTGCTCTCCTATTATGGTTGTGATGTTATGAGCTGATTGCTCCTGTTTTCCTCTTTGGTAAGCCAAAGCTTTACCACTAGCATCTTTCATAGATAGCACATGACTTTTGTGCTTAGGAAAAATAACATGATTGCTTTTTGGGTCTTGAAAAATACTTTAGTCTGATGAATGTGTTTTTTCTGGAATTAGTTTCTAAATATATACTCTACCTACCACTTCATCAAAAGCAGAGCTAAAGACACTAACAAGTCAATACATTAAACGGTTTATCTTGTTAGAGGTTTTACAGATACTTAATAATGAGTTCTGGTAACTGCTGCCTGTATATGTTAATTATTTTAAAAGAGTCTTTAAAAAAAATAAAATCTGTGTAATAGCATAACCTTTCCTTTCAGCTGCATAAAAATGCCATGTTCCAATCAATATCATCATTAGCAAGAAACTAAAAAAAGATCAGCAGAAGCTATAAAATACAGTAAATTACATTCTGAGAACAGCTTTACTGCCACCATATTTTATAGAAATCCTATTTAAAACTCACACGTGGAAAAAAATTAGATATACACAAAAAAGCAAATCTGGACAGGAGATAGAGCAAATATGCTGCGTTCTCTGACAAGCGAGATGATAAAACCAGAATGGTAGACTAGAATCTGACCTTTAAGGGTCAGTCACATTTTCCATGTGCTGTTAAATCTCTCTTGCAAAAGCGGGGGGGGGGTGGAGGAGGGGGGGGTGGAGAATCAATTCATAAAAAAACCCGTCAGTATTTACATGAAGTAACCAGTGGGAAATCATTATTTTACAAATCAGAGCAAATCTCCCATTACTTATCTGGACAAGAAGAAGGTTTAGCGTCACTCTACTGATATTTTAGCATTTAAAGGTTTTACACATCTCACAGAGTTTGAGCCTCTGAAAACAGATAGGCACTTCCATCACACAAAATAACATGCATTCCTCCCTCTCTGAGTACAGAGGCACTGAAGGGCACAGCAGCTGAGTTCACAGAGCATGAGAAGAACGTAAGCATTTCTTTAGCCAATAAAAACAAAATTCAAAACAAAGCTACAAATATAAACTCAACCTGGACCGTGAGCCCACTGCTTAGCAAACAAGCTGTTTGCCCTTTAGCTTTACTTACCTTCCTGAACAAAAAGTCATTAAAAGATGCTGACACGTAGAATCAAAGTTGCTGCCACCTCATTACCTGGACTAAGGAGCCATAGGCTTATACCCCAGAGCCCCCACCCCTTTATCATTTCCAACCAGTAAGAAATCTGACATTTTTTAAGAATATCTGATCATTAGAATTCCACATTAAACAAAACCAAAGAGGCCAAAAATTTAGATAAACTTACTACATCTTAAAAAAAAAAAAAATTAAAAAAAAAAAAGGCGCAAGGCTTACTCCTTTTTTTGGTTGCTCATTTCACAAAAGCTTGGAACATCTGTAGGAACTGCCTCACCAATTATATCCCAGGGCATACTTACTATTTATTCTCAGGCAAATTTCACACTACCACCCTTTGCCAGAGCTGGCTGAAAACATGACCCTGCGGCCGCCCACCTCCAGGCTGCGTTCCCAAGCGGGGACGACACCGCGTGGGGCAGCAAGCGAACAAAGGCTGCGGGTCCTGTGCAAGGCACTGCCCACCGGCCATCCTCCTCTACAAATGCTGCTTATCTCACCTATGGCAAAGATTTCCTTCATTTGGCTTTTCTGGACTGAGGCTACTTTCAATCAGATTCGGGAAGATGAAGGGAAAGGAGAAACAGAGGCTCGATTAGAAGTAGAAGTAATTAGGATGCCAGAAACCAAATCAAAATGAAGATACAGGTTTTAAGGAGTCCACCTCTATTAATCTCAGTCTGAGGGGATAATAAAAATGTCTCTATTCTAATGATGATCTTTGATGAAAAAACTCAGTATTTGGTACAGGAAAAAAATTAACTGAACATTTCCTTAGCTATGCCAGGTAAGACTACCTCCACTGCATGTTTCCACGCACAGTTCAAAAAATCAGAAGTGTCCCTAATTTAAATCAAAAAGAGGGATTTGAGACACTGTAGCCAGGTGATGCTCCCCGAGCAGAGCAAATACAGCAATATTGTAGCTGTCTTTGAAAAGCTGGGGGTTTAGGGTTGTTTTTTCCAGGGATTTTTGTTAAATGGTATGCTTTTTTCTTTTTACCTTTCTGCCAGCTTCTCTAGAAGAAAACAAAACAAGCCTCTGTGACTAATCCTTAGCTTTGCCAGCTGACAAAAACCACTGCATTACCACAACATGTTTAAAATAAAAAGAAAATTACAATTTATCTTTGGGCAAGGGGAAAATGTGAAGCACACTGGTCCTCTGCCTTGCCCCCCCTTCCCCAAGGCATTGCCTTGCACCGACATCCTTAATGACCCAGGGCTGGCACTGCTCCCTTCGCTTCGGGGAAGCCTGTACAGTACGGTGATGCACATTGACCGGGCAAAAAAACCACACTGAGGCAGAATGAGAGAGAACTGCCTCTCTGCAATACAGGAACCACTGTGAGAAGTTGCCATGGAGAAAAGGGAACTGCTGAAGTGTCTTGAGGTACACGGTGCCGAGAGACATTACAGCAAAGCCAGAGGGAATAACGGAAGCCAATGGATTTAAGTGCTCCCACAAACCTGAAGCTTCCAGACAAGAAATTACCAGTAATTACTAATAATATAATTTTCATGCAGCACTCATCAGCATGAACCAGTTCTGTCCTCACAACAAAGAGGAACAACAAAAGCCACAAACAGTTACCAAATTAGCTTATTAAGATCTCTGGGATTTTTTTGAACCTTCATAACCATCAAAATTGGTCTGAATGCACAAACATGATTACAATAAAAAGGCCCAGATATCTTCTGGACACAGCAGCATCAGATACATTCATCATACTGCAGAAAGCACACACTGAGGAATTTCTCTTTCAAGGGAACGAGGGCTGCTCCCTTGGAGTCACTACCCGTCCTGCAACGCTGCTCCTTTGTGGGATGAACTGCTGTACGGGAGGCATTTAGGAAGCTGTTACTCCAGTTTCAAACGTGCTCCTATTTAAAAGAGCACACGCTTACAAATGGCAGAGGTAGCTAAGCAGACTGTCCAGACCACGGCTCATGCAAAAAACCCTCCAAAACACAAAAAAGCCCAATAGCACAGTTAAGAGGTGCTGAGAGCCCAAAGACTGCAGCTAGTTTTCCTCCTGTGTCTGTCCCTATTTCCCATCAAAGCACAGCCCCATAAGGCAGAAAGCCCAACCATGATCAGGTACTCTCTTCATTAAGATCCAGGCACAGGCAACACTGCCTACAGACCAAAGCAGCTTCGTCCGTCCAGCAGGACCCGCATCCATCAAAAATTTAACCTCTAGGATAAAAAGGTCACAAGGCCCCTACTGATGGCCCAGTGAAGAAGACGCAATCATTTCATCAGCAAGGTGAAGCAAGTCCTGAAGAGAAAAGAGAGGTGCAGCAGGACAGAGGAGGGCTTCATCCAGCTCTGCAGAGCCCTTTCCACTGCCTCTCGCCAGGAGCTGGGGCACCAGGAGGGGAGAGGAGCCGGTCGGCAGCCGCTGTCCCCAGCCGGCAGGAGCAGCAGCCAGACCAGGACACAGCTCATTCCAGAGACATTTTTAGCACAAAGAAGGAAAAAGAGCGCTAGCTATCCTGTATTACTGCATCCACTCAGTTTCCAGAATTTCAAACTCTATAATAATACGGTTGCTGGAAGAGCACTTCTAACCGAATTAGAGGACATCTTGTGAGCACGCCCTTGGCAGCAAGATGACCACGATGTGGAAAGACTCCTGACTGCATGATCCAGGCGCTCTGTAATTCAGTTAGATGCCCCTTTTAGCAGAGGTGAGAAGCAGGTATTTGAAAAGCAGCTTGCTCTCAAGTTTGTATTTTGTGTTTGGGGTTTTTTTTGTTTTGTTTGTGTTTTTTTTGCCCCCCCCCCCCCTTTAAGTAGTAAAATGAATTGTGGTTCTTTCTCCCTTACCAATATTGGTTGTGCTGCTGAGAAAGCCCTTGCACCAGAGCAATACTCAACTCAACGATGAAGCATGGGTTCAGTTTTCTTTTGAGAAGAGACCCTAAGAAGCTTCAGCCTACACTAACCAGGTTTGCCATTGCCCAGACACACTTGCTTAAGGAATTTTTATGCAGCGGAAGAAGATATCTTCCACAGCGACAAATACTTTATACAGTTGTCTAAACTAAAACACCCATTTGACTGTAGATTCAGCCCATCCTTGGATTCATTCATGCTCTGAAACATGCCCTTAAAAAGAGAGTTAGTTGTTCTTTTGCATTAAGCAAAGCTGTGTTAAAATGTTTGTTTCCGATGGAACAGGGAGACAGACATCGGGAGGAAGCAAGCTGTGTCTGAAGAGCAGAATTTCTGGCAGATGGGTCAAGAGCAGCAGCTGTGTTCACAGGAAACACATGCATCTTTACATACTTAGGGTTGCCATTTGGAAAACATCACAAGAGACAGTTTACGGCAAGGGGAAAAGGGACCGTTTTTGACAACAGGTGTCAGGATACTGTTCTCCTGAACCTTTCCAGTGGGTGCTGCAGATGGATGTCTCGTTGGGCAGGGAAAAGGTCAACATTAACAATGAAGCTGTACCAGTTCATAACAGTACCAGAAATACCACGTAGAAAATCGTATCTGTACTGCAGCGTGATCACCACACTCATAAGAACAGCCCTCACCTGCCCCAGTCCAAGTTGAGCCACTGCTGTTCCCAGTCAGGCTTGAATTTCCTTGGCAGCGCTGTGGCCCTGTGCTGTACTCCCTCTGCACATCAGGAGCACATTTCTCTTCTCCCAGGGAGAGGGCAGAATTTACCTATGCAATGAGCAAGGGATGTGAAAGGGGAGAACCAAACAAGTGATGTGTTTTGGCCTATGTCCTTGATGTGAAGCAGGTGTCTAGTGCAGGGATGACCAAGGAAGACTGAACCTGAGCAGCCAGAGCCCAACAAGACTGAAATGAAAGAGTTTGTGTTTAATATACAAATGACCAGGTTTTACAGTGCTCATTACACACCACTTTCTGCAGGAAAGTCAAAAAGCAGCTCTACAGATTCTCTGTGAGTTAGCCAGGCAAGCTCAGTAAAGGTAAAGGGCTGCTGCTGGATTTACTAAACCGTGTCACGGAAAGAGCTACAGATGCCTTATCATCACTGAAATGTTACAGAGATAACGTATGTGTGTTAGCTGCCTCCTGGAAACGCAGCTAAGGGCAATTTTATGCTTATTCTGCATTGAAACCAGTGTATCAAATCTTTTATGCTAACCGAAGTTCCAGACACCCAGCAGAAAATGAGAGCATCAACAATACCACCACATATTTTGAATTGCCCTGGCCTCAACAGGTTCTCTCTAGCCCTTCTTTCAAGATGTTATAAGTGGATTATTTTCCCCAGGTAGGGCCTGGGAGACCCTGGAATTGTTACAAGCAGAACCAAGTAACAAGTTTACCAAAGCCTTATGCCAGTTACACTTAAAATGCTGCCCTAAACACACTGCGTGGTAACAGTAATTAAATAAGCAACAACATTGTGCTCCCAGGATTTTTCCACTGAAGGAGTGGAAAGCACTTAAAGAAGCCTTTGTCGTGCTACCGTGTAGGTGCAGCTTTGCTCTTTCCTCCTGGTGAGGATGGGGAGGCAGCACTGTTTTCAGAGGAGCACTACATAGGCTAACAAGCACTCCCGCTTTCTCCCTTACAGCTCAGGGATAGAGAGGAACACGAAGTGTGATGTGAACATCTGGGTTAGCAAACACACACAGGAGGGCTGCAATAAGAGGAAGAAGAGCATTAGAGATAATCGTGTCAAAGATGGAGCCAGTCCTACGAGCCTTTTGCAAGTGAGTGAAGTAAGCACTACTCCTGAAAAATCATCTTGTTGTAAAGAAAGCAGGGCAGCAGAAGGATAACTCAGTCAGCAACACTGATTGTAAAGGAAAATAAATCATCATTTGTATTGTAGGTGCCCTCAGCATCATTTCAAAAGATTACCCTACTGAAAGCACCTCTTCAGCCTGGTAAGACCAGCGGGATTCAGAAAGAGGAGATCACCCCCGAGTGCCTAGCTGAACTTAATTCTGCGTGGCAAGCCCTGCAACAGAAATACACTCTTACTCTCACCCGGGCCAGCAACCAAAGAGCTGACAAGCAGGAAAGCCGTTTGCTTCATCACATATACAACAGGGTCATCTCTTCTCAATTGTTATTCCGAGAACTCGGCCCTTCAACTATTTGCTATTTATGCACATTGTTCATCTGAGCGCCCTCGTACTTGTAAGCATTCACAAGCCTTCAGATAAGACTTGCTCTATTCATAAATAGCGGAGCTCAAACAGTGAAAGATCCCAGCATTAGTCAGAGCTATTGAGAGAAGGGAAATTAGACAGCAAGTACAGAGAGAAAGCCTGAGCATGTGTGTTACATATTTAAATGACACCGACATTTCTTCAAAGCCTCATTGGGTTTTTTATGGTTTGGGGGGTTTCTCTGGGGGTTTTTTGGTTGATTGCAGGGGGTGGGGAGGAGGTTGCAGTTGCAAAGGTAAGATTCTTACCAAAAGTGATCAAGCAGCTGTTATTGTCACAGTGAGAGAGGAAGAGGGTAGGGAGAGGCTGAATACCATGTAATTAATATCCAAGCTTACTGTGGAACCATAAGAAAGTATGGTTAAAAGGAGCAGCCCAAAAGTCAAACTAGGAAAAAAAAACCCACATGACAAAACCCCACACACACACAATGCAGAGAGTTTAGATACTTAATGTGTTGTCACAAGAGACAGATTGCCCAGAACAAAGTACACACAGACGAGAAGGGACCTGTGCAGCGTGCAATGTGCTCACACCGAGGATCAATGCCCATTTCACTCTGTGCTGCTGTGTGCTCAAAGAGAAACGTGAAAGGGTTCACACTTCCTTAATACCTGGTCCTAGCTGAAGGCTGGAAAACACATGGCTTCTGCTAATAAATCCCTTAATTTATTAAGGGAACTTCTCATCATAGGGAAAAAAAAAAAGCTATACCCACTGGAAACCACACTTAGTGAACACAACAACTAATAAATACAAAGACAACTCAAGAAATTTATGTTGTTATATTAATTCATATATTATGTTATGTTAATTCCTTACCTCATTAGCTAAACTATAAACTAGCATTTTTTTCTTCTTCTAAGATGTTTTTTTCCCCCCTCCCCATAGCTGGCATATTGCATTATTGTTCGAGGATTCCCCCCCCCCTCGCAGTCCAAGAATTAACTTGCCACTTAAAGCCCCAAACTGTGAAAACACACGCAGACAGACAGCTTTCCTGAACCTAAGGCTACGAATGTAGGTAGGTAGCACAGTCCTGTTTTGTAATGCTTCAGGAGAAAAAAACAAGAGTAAAAACCAAGCACCAAACCGTTAGAGAAACCCTTTTTTGCTCCACCAACCACTTGGACCGAAACCAGCTTCTCACAACAAGGCTTTGGCAATCCCCCACTCCCTTCTTTTACACGAAGCAAACCGATCCACCTGCAGTGTTATACTGCACCGCAGATACTCTTCTTCCAAAAGCACCCACTCTCAATTTTCATCCTTTGCTGTACATGGACATGATAACCTCTCTTCAGGCTAAAAACCACATAAAATAGTTACAGGTTGAAGAACATGCAGGAACAGCAAAATAAAACTAGCATTTCTGACATTATTGTGCTGGTGAGTCATCAATTAATTCCTGTTTGTCAGCTCCTATAAAGGCCAAGATCTTCAAAGGCAGCTGGGGCCAACAGACCCTTGATGGAGACGGCAGCGTGGGCCCAGATGCCCAGAGCCAGAAATGCCTTTTCCCCCCCTTTAACTGTTAGCTGCCAACAAAAGCAGGAAGGGATCAGAGAGGAACCTCAAGTGACAACATCCTTCCCTCCAGCCTCTCTCCCAATCACGATCTCCACGATGAGACACTCGGTACACAAACCCCAGCAGTATTTAAGCCAAGCCCGACTCTGCCAGTCTGTTCCCTCCCTCCAGGGAAGCAGCTCTTCCATCACAAAAAACCAGGGTTTCATTTCTGTCCCTGGTGCAGTTGTACTCCAGATTCAGCAAACGACCTTTTGTTGCTCAGCCAGAAGCCCTTTGCCCCAGGTGGCAGGTCTAACAGATGCCCAGACCCCAAGTAACAACAGCAGCAGATCAAAAAGCACCATCGCACCAACACAGAGTGACAGAGGCAATACAAAACGCAGCTTGCTTCAAGCTGAGGCAGAAGTGGTTCAGGGGATTTGTTTGCATAGTTTGCCCTTCATTAAGATCCCGTTGGCTGGGATGCAGAGGGGAAAATCAGGGATGTATTTGTATTTAATGGCAGGGACCACATAATAATTTGCAGTCTCTATACCCAAGTGTCACACATATCACTTGTATTGAACACATGCTTTATTTCCTTTATTCTTACTTTCCAGTTTTTCTTGCCTATGGCGACCCACTGTGTCCTTCCTATACTTTTGCCTTCTCCCCTACCATGAGCTCTGTTTGAGCAAAGCTTTGCAGAACAGAAAAATCTGTCCCCTGCTGGAGCCAGCCAGATCAAACTCTTTTCTCTAAAGGAAACAGCATTTAAATATAATAGTAATCTTCCACAACTCAGAGCTAGGAAAGCTGGCGATCGACAACACTGAAAAACCCAAGTCAGCGGGGACCAAGAGTCAAGTTTCTTATCCCTAAAAACAGTTTCCACATATCCCCGTTGCCTTGCAAATTTAGATCAGCTAAAAAAGAACCACCACAAGGGGAATGGAGCTTGTTCGGTGGCCAACACAGCTTTCTCCAAGTGGGATCAGAGGTAAAGCATTCAAAAGTCCCATTAATAAAGTAGCAGCCTTTTGACATTTAAGTGGCCTAATGTTTTTGGAAAACAGGGCTTGAGTACGTTGGTGATCCAGTATGCTACTGGAAAACTGTGTTTCTGGTGCTTAAAAGCTTGTGGATCTAGGAAAATTCAAGTTTTGAGCAGGATAGGTTTTGAGCAATAAAACCTCACACTGAGCAGCCTGAGTTTTCCTTTGCTAATTATCAAAAGCCAATGTTGGCAAGGAATATTACATGCTTATCCAATGGATTCAATAAAAGATTGCTCATTTGTGCACATTCTGAAAGGGCAACCCCTTCTGCCTAGCCTTTCTTCCACTGTCATATTTAAATACATTAATATTTTAATCTTCTAAAAGCACAAGCAATTTATCTCTTCTTTAAAAATAAATAAGGTGGGGAATGTGCTCATTTTTAGAAAGCAGTATCTAGAGAAACATTTTAATGTAGATACAGACATGTTTCAATACCCCTAAAGCATATAGAAGGTCAATCCAAAGTCACAAGGGACTAGCAATTTTGGATGCCCAAACTGACACCGTCTTTTAAAAGGAACGCGGTTTTTAAGAGATAAACCTGCAACCACCTACTAATCTCCTGAAAAGACAGAGGACCAAACAGACTTCCATCACTTCAGAGAAATATTTCCTTCCATGTTCTACAATAAAAAGATTAATAATAATAATAATAATAATAATAATAAAAGAGACAGAAGGAGACAGACAGACATCTGGGTTATGTTCTAAATGTAATTAGAAGCCTGACAACAGGACAGAATAATGTCAAACAAATTACAAGCAATGTGTTTTCATTCACAGGGTGACAAGTCAACAGGCAGTCAGTTAATTTTAAGACTGATTATGTACCAACTCCTTAAATAAAATAAACACACTCACGTACACATAAAGCAACAGGGAGTTCAAACACACCATCGATCTCCCTTTGGGCAGGGCTGAACATCTCAGTTGTATCTGAGAAATAAGGAGCATTAGTATTTTAGGGGGGTTTGTTTGTTTGTTTTACATGCAGCTGCCACTCCTTTCTGGGTGCCCAAGCCAACATGCTTTGGACCCCAGACTTGGAGCTGCTGAGCATCTTTAATAGTCACTAAACGCTGACACAAGCATATATAAATGCATCTATAAAATGACTCTACAGAGCCCAACTCCCACTCACAGTCCTGCCTGAGGCCATAACCTTCAGGAGGAAAAGCCATAGGATCCTGAACAAAGGGCTTTGGAGACCAGCACCTTTATGCCGCATCAGATTACTCCTCTCCCAGGTTCTCCAGCACTCCCAGACACCGCAGTGTGCAGAAAGGGAAGGGCTTTGCTGTCTGAGCTCAGGTACACTTCCAGGGGCTGACTGGCACATCCCCTTCCCACTCAGGGGCTCTTAGGTATCTGGTTTTGGGGTTTGAGGGTTTTTTTTTGGTCAGGGTGGGGAGGCGCAACCCCACAAGCAGAGGGGAATCTGCTGGCTGAGAACTGCGCGCTCCTAATCAAAGTAACTGTCAAACTGGGCAGTGATGGTGGAAACAAGACTTCTCTCCCAAGTGAGATGGCTCTGCCAAAAAGCTTTTCAGAGTAGACCAAGCCTCAAAGACTTAAAGCATTGCCTGTAACAGACTACAGGCTGTGCAAGGACAAAAGCAGCTACAAAACACTCCACAATATTCCCCACCCTGAACTTTAAGGTCCCACTGGACGACAGTTCTGCTGCGTGTAAAAGGACCTAAAGATGACTGACAGCAATCCCTGGGCAAAATGGAGTGTGTTCTTACAGGAAAGCAGTGGCTCTCCTTCTCATGATGTCCAGGCAGCTCCTGCCTGACAGTGGGTTTCCCAGCACAGAGCTGCACCCCTGCTCCCCACATCAGCACTTGCAGGGACCAATTTACACAAAGTTGCAACTTTCCACTTCTGAGGCAATTTAAAAAAAAAAAAACAACCACCAAACAAAACAAAAAACCAAACCCCAAACAAAAAAAAAAACCAAGCCACAAAACAAAAATCTTAATCTACAGAGTAGTAGAGGGGGATGTGCAGCCTAGGGAGCTGGGGAGAGAGCAGTTGCAGAGGGCAGCTCTTCATTTCCTTGCAGCAATAAGAACTACCTATTTGTTTGAATGATGGGGGCTTCACGGGAACACCAGTGCAGAGCCAAAAGACGACAGCTATGATGTAAATAGAGGGGAAAAGCAAACAGACTCAGTGCAAAGCGTTAAGGCAGCAATGGGACATGATGGTGGAGACGCCAGGCTGTAAGGAGAAACAATGCAGCAAGACAGAATGACAGATGAAAAAAGAAAGGTTACAAAAGCAGAACAGACTAGAAAGGCACTTATAGGATAATAATCCTTGCCTGTGTTTCTAATTATATCTGTAATACTTAAAGCTGAAAGGATTTTAGAAGGCCAATTTACTTTTCGTCCTCTGTGCCATTTTCTGTTGGCGTTTGCCCCAAATGCCTGAAGACAAACGGTTGGATTCAGTATCTGCTAACGCGTGTGTGTAGCTGGGGTGAAACACTTCCCGGAAAACTCTGCAAGGGACAGAGCTCAATTGGCTAAAATCCCCGCGCTGGGGCAGGGACAAGCTGGGCAGTGCCCATCAGACATGCACCTGCCCTCAAACCTGCCAGTGGAAATGCAAATCCAGCAACACCACTGCAGTAACTCCAGGCTCCTTCTGGTGAAAATTTTAACTAACCAGAAAACTGTGGAACTGCAAGTTAGACACTAAGTCCAAATCCTTTGAATAAATAAATATACACGCAGTTTAGGATGCACTATGCTGAAGGCTGGTGAGACAGGCTGGAATGATGACAACCCAACAGAACGGTGCCTGGGCAGGAGCAGACATGGAAAGTGGGACAATCATCTTGTTAAATTTCTCTGGACTCTTCAAGCAGTTCTTTAGAGCTTCATGTTAACCGATTAATATATCTACAAGCTTATAGCTGTGAACAACTTCATTTAAATCAGATCTCTGAAGCATGAACCAGCCCAAATGACTCAAATTTGAAACAAAGAGGAAATAATAGGTATTAGATTAACCAAGTAAAGATATATCAATTTTAATTGTAGAGCTATTCAGAGTAGAGTACTCTGGAGAGGAAAAAATACTTAGCCTATCTCCTTGGGAGTAGTAGTGCTTAGGTTTAATCTGGAGTGTTGTCACTCTACAGAGACATAGTGCTCTGAGAATTTTAATGCCATATATCAGACTTCAAGAAGTCAACCCAAATTTCAGAACACCAAAGCCTGTAACAAACAGTCAATCAGGAAAAACATCATAACTGGAAGCATTTTAAGTTTGGAAGTAAACAAACATAATGAAAACTGCAGCAGCACTACCCGTGTACTCTGAGAATTAATGTTGCCGTCTGAAGGGAAGGGGAACATCTCGGCACTCCCTGTCTGCTGCATGATTCAAGAGCCTGGCACATTTGCTGACACCTGAATCTCCCTGCTAATTAGTGTCTTCTACCCAGAAATAGGGGGAAGGGAAAGACTTTTGGAAATGAAAAATTACACCAGAGATGTTGTTATAACAGTTCAGAATATTTCCAGTAATGCTTCAGATGCTGCAGTGAGAGATCTTACCCAACAGCTTTCAGAAACAAGGCGGTAATATTTATCATCATCACCTTCCCCAGCTCAGTATGCCGAAAGCACACAGAGAAAAAAACCCACACAGCCTTAGAATAGTTGGGGGAAGGGAGGGGGGACATTTGGGGGGGGGGGGGGGGTGCCTTTTTTTTTTTTTAATTACTGATAACTGAATCAAACCAGAAAAACAGCCTAAGAGCACAGCCTTCGTAAACCACACTAGACCTTGTCCCACAGCAAAGATAAACACACTTTTGCAAAAGGACAAAACTGCTTCAACATATTCAGCAGACATTCTTGAGATCTCTAAAATTATCTTTCTGAGTGTCGAATGAAGAGGCTGAATCCCAGACTCAGCATGAACAACATGGCCCGAGACTCAGACACTCCACAACACAAGACATGAAGGCCACCATCCTCCCAGCCTGACTGCACTGGGAGGTCTGGTACGCCAAGAATATGCCTGTTCTTGGGAAGGGCTCTTTCACTGGTGTTTTCTTAAACAAAAGTTTATGAGCAAAGGGCCTCGCTGCTCTCTAGAAGCAGCCAAAAGTCAGAGCCCAAACTGAGGACAAGTGAGAGCCAGCTTGAACCCCGTGTGAAAATGAAGTGGCCAGAGGCAGCTGGCAGCACTGCTGATGGGGCCCCAAACCAACCAGCTGCTTCCCACAGCTGCCCTAAAAAGCCTCAGTGCTACCATGTTGCACCTGCAATTATTTTAAGCAATTAGCTTTAGAAAAAACACTAAGAAGTAAGGTTCATTCCTCCTTTCTCACAACAGTACAACTTGTACTTAACCTTCCTGTCATGAAAGAAATATTCCATTTAAGAAAGCAGCACAGTATCAATTTAACAACCAAGCAAACAATACCTTCACATTGCTATGCCTGTTAACCTTTGATTTACAACTATGTTTTTGTCAGTTTTGTTTTTTAAATTAAGATGCTTATATCCTGAAGGGTAACAAAGTTCACTCTATTAAATTAACATCTGCTATAAATAATGCACTACCAGAGAGTCAAAGAACATCTACAAAGCACTAAAAACAGGTGACTGAGCATTAAACAGTCTTTCTCTGAATAACTTAAAAAAGATAAAAAGATAATAAACATCTGAAAACTAAACTCTTTCTTTGCACACATTTTTGGTACAAGCTCCAAATAATTTGCTTTGTGGTTGCTGTCAAGAGAGACCTGAGCAAGACAGCACAGGCTCTGCGCTGTGCTGCGGGGAACAGCTGACGTGAAAAGCAGAGGCTTCCAGGGACAGACAGTTTGTTGACCCCCTGTGTAGGTTCTAATACTGACTGATCTCCCAAAGCAATTTTCAGCAATAAAAAGTTTCCAAGACCAGCCTTTCTCCTTCTCTAGCCCCAGAGGACGCTTTACACCAGACTCCTGGAGACCAATCCTGCCCTCTCTCCCCCCACTCCCTTTTTTTTTTTCTTTTTAAGATGGGAGAATCAAGTTCAGCAATTTCTTATGCTATACGGGTATGGGTAACAGGAGAAAATAGTCAGCAGATCGTATGGCACTGGCTTCCCTGCCAATGGGAGCAGTACGTACTCGGTGTAAAGGTTGTATTTTCTTATTTACGTGAATCCATGGAGCTCACTGCTATCATATTCAAGCACTCGCTGTCACTTCTGCACCATTTTAAAAAGGCAAAGGAAATAAAAGGCAAAATTATCTTCTAAAACAAGCACTTTTTTTGTGCTGAAGTCTTTGGTGAAGAAATATAAAACACAATTGCAACAAGAGCTCAGATTGCTGCTTTAGACTCTAATGGCTTCAGAAGAGTAATTAAGGCTTCTTCCTGACTTCATAACTATGCCATAATGCATTTATCAAAAGCACATTACCACAATGGACGCATTCACTCTTTCTGTAATATTTCGACAGCTCCCTTTGGACACCATCAGTAAATAAAATCTTATGTGGTCCAATTAAAGAAAGCATAAATCCAAATCATTTTTCTGTGGCTATCTTGTCTTGAATGCACTGCTCTGTCAAATTTTTAAATGGACACAGTAAAAAACTTCCTCCCCAGAACAACTCTGGGATGCCGAGTCTTTCTTAAGAGCCACAGGAAGGAAGGAGAGGAGTGTTACTCGGGAGCTTTGTTTTTATCACAGGAGGAGGAGAGGTTTTGACAGCAGAGAGACTATTGTCGAGTACATTTGGACTCATGTCAAGTCTCTGCCTTGACAAATTGGACTGGGAGTCCTTTCACAGTGAAAGTGCACAAGAGAACGTAACATGCAATGCAGAGCCATTTCTCTACTTCAGTGAAAAGCAGAAGGGAATTACAGATCTCTCTTCCCCTTCCTCCCATCCAATTGCCTCCAACAGGCTGCAACAAGCACAGCACAGCATGGACACGTTCACAGATGTGAGCATCCTCCCACTAGTCCCTTACCCACACAAACCCCACTATTTTATTGTGGGGAATACGAATTGCTGCCGCCAGCTGAACTCCAGGGGGAGCAGCACATGTATGAAGCTCACACTGTGTAATGACTGCTACCAAAAGTGCAAATGCAAGTGGGTGAGTATTGGCATGAACCATGCAGAGTGTAGCTAAAATTAGGGCTAGCAATATGGAGAATCCATAATATCCTCTGCACCTGCACAGCTCAGTGCACTCTAGCCCAAACACGCTTTAACTGGAGGGAGCGTAAAAAGGGGGAAGATGCAAAATACACATGACCTTCCTCACCATTTTTTCCACCCAAAGAGGTTTTGCATTAGCCATCCTGCAGCAACAGTTCAAAGGACTGGGTGGAGTCCTTTGACTCCCACCCTTTTAGGGTGGAGATAACTGGGAACGTATTACCCTTTCTTTGAGCACATGAAAGATTATTTTAAACCAAACCGGTACTCTGTTCTAGCAACAATCCTCAATCTTTGCCATACTCTATTGCTGCCATACACTTCTCCCCCCATCTCTCAACTGCTACCCTGGGGAAAATTTGGCAGTATGTCTAAATATAGGATTATTAGTATTAGGTCAGCATTCAGGCCAGAAGTAACAAAACCCATTTCACATAAGGGATGCAGAGTGCTTAGCATCCCTTACCGTTTAATCTGTGGTGTTTACTCCCTTGGTGTGGAAGGCTTACACTGATAAGTTCTGACTGCTCCTTAGTACAGGGAGAGCTGAGGGCAGTAACCTGACGAGGAATCTTTACAGTGTAGTTATGCCCTCCTGATTTTAGTATCCTTTGCAAAAATCACAGAATTTCTTTAACAGTATCAGAGAGAGAGGCAAAGCAGAGACAAAGCCTCCATCCAGAAACAGACTAGCAAGCTTTCATTCAATAAGGTACTGCTACAACAAAATTACCTCCTGGGTGCTAATGGTCTCTTAGTTATAAACAACCTCTTTAAATAAGGAAAAAAAGTGCTTATCAAGGAATTCACCACACATTTCCTTCAATAAATCCTTCCTCCATTCAGTGCTTCCCAACAGGAGCTGGTCTACCAACTATCGTCACCAGTAATTCTCTCTCACCAGGGGGAAAGTAAAATAAAAAATTCAGACCATAAAAATATCTTTTATCATAGGAGAAAGTTATTATGAGCCTTCACGCTGCCTGGCTGATGTCTGTGCACACTGATGGTCCCCTCTTTCTCCATTAATTGCCTGCAGAGGGAGAAAGGAACAAATGCTGACCATGTAAGGTGCATCCAGAGATTCAAGGTAATCGTACTCATTTAGCTTTATTTATAGTAAGAAGTATTTTATTTATTTTATTTACACCAAGAAGAACAGGTCCAAAGGCTCCTGGCAAAAGCATCCCGCTAGGGCAGCTGGGTAAGTTGCCATCATGCTGTGTCAGGTATTCCCCTTCTGAACCACCTACTCCTGGCATATGCCAGTAAAAAAAAAAAAAAAAAAAAAAAAAAAAAAAAAGATTCCCCTCTAATTTCCCAGAGCTCCTGACAGTTCCTACCTGCTTGGTTTGCTCTCTGCCAGCTCCAGATTTCTTGGCCAGTGCCCTGCTCCGGAGAATGTCTCTCTCTGGGCAGCCAACTTGCTTTCTAGTTGAGTCAGAGCAGAGGAACTGCCTGCAGAAACCCAGGAACAGCTATCGGTGACACTGTGCAAGGACTACACCTAACAGGCTCCTACCCAGAGCTCAAAACTACTGGAAACACCCTTGATTTCCAGACTTTCCCAGCCCAGCACACATGCCAGAGGCAAGAGAGGACGTGCCAGCTCTCCCCAGGACTGGTCACGCGTTCCAAGTCCAGGTGGTGACAGAGTAGGACCGCACGTCACATACCTTGGCACTGCATTTGCAGCAGGACAGGCAAACACCAGCATGCAAAGCCTTCCAGCAATAAGACCCCACTGCCAGAAGAGCTCACCAGGCACGGTGAGGAGCCTGAGGGAACAAGCACTGCCCAACCCATGGTCCCTTTTGCAGGGCTCTTGTACCACACTCCTCAAGAGGGACTGCCAGGAGGTCAAACCGATCTGGAGAGAAGTGGCTTGGACTAAGCTGGACTGTCAAATCAACCTCCATGGGGAACAGGGCAGCAGCCCTGGGGCTGGGCAAAGAGCTGGTAAGGCAGGGAACAAGATACATATTCCTTAAGCAAAGCCCAGGCAGAGAGATGGGCAACTTTTGTCCTCCAAATGCATAAGCTTATTCCTCATAAAAAGTTTACATAGACTAAAGGAACTAACACTAATAAAATTTTATCATTCCCTACACCCAGTCCTCAAGGGAGTCCCAGCAAAGCTTTGTGGGCAGCCACAGCAAGAGCCGGGGATTGTGCTGCATCCCATTTGAAGGGGGGGGGGGGGGGGGGGGGGGGGAATTCCTGCTGGCAATCAAAAGCATCAAACAGATATTCAGGATATATTCAGACCCGAATCACAAAATTAAAAACAAACAAAAACAAAACAAAAAAAACCCCAACCAAACCCACAAAACAACTTCATCCATGCTTGTAAGCTGGTCACACCCTTAAGCTCTCCAGAGAAGTTTTACAGCTTGTAAAACCCTCATGATTCATTTGGAAAGAAACCACAGTCTGTGCTGCAGCCACAGAAGTGTAAGGTTTCACGGGGAGGAAGGGATGCCTTAATAAACTGGACGTCGAGGGGATACGTAAAGAGCACTAATACATTTCAGGGCCCAGCTACAAACACAAAAGAGGGGGAAATAAGGGGGTTTCTGCCCCATATCTACAAGACACTTTATGCAGGTAAAAGCACACCGCTTTATTTATACAGAAATTTTCTTTTCAGCGTGTACCACTTTGCTATCCATTATCAGCCCAAAAACAACGGGGCACAGGAGACTACTTTAATGAACAGCATAAGCAGGAAATACAAAGATGTGGAGCAAGATTTAAAGCACAAATGGTTCAGGCACTCTTGTATTTTACAGAAGGTCATTCACTGGGCCTTTATACTTCATTTATCAAATTATATCTGAATTGGTGCAGTCATCCTGATTCAAGAAACCATCACGCATCTTTTCCCTTCAAAAGGGGAAAGAAATACTTTATCTGTAAAGCATTTTGCATCAGAGGATCTCGGAGTCCTTCCCTGGCACTGACTCATAAAACCACACAGGCAGACAGCTGCTTACCCTACAGATGGCCTTCAGAGGTGCAAAGAAGTTAAGTGTTTTGCCCATAATGGCTCGGGCAGTCATCGCCAGATTTCAGATCTACACCTCCTCCCTCGAGATGCACCCAACTGAGCCAATTACACATGTTGCTACCCTTAACGAGTGGGATTTTATAGCCTCTATTTTTCTAGTGCTTTCCTTGTCATCATAAACATCCCAGTGTTTGCTCACAAGTTGTTCCATTAAAAACAAATATGCTGCCACTCCACGGCAGTGGAATTTCCTGCAGAAAATCATCAAGAGAACAGCACTGTCTTGCCAGCCACATGCACCACCTCCCCCTTTAACTCAAACCCAGAGGCATGTTACAATTACATTATTCCAAGTAAATAAAATTATTTTCCCCTGTTCCAAGACATAAAACAACCACATTATTATGGCCATAGCCACTGTGATTTAATAATTTAAACAAAAGACACACATAATGATAGGAACATAGTAAGTAGCACAGCACTTCATTACAGCTGGAACCAGTATTTATGATCCCTGAAACCAAAGATGGTCTTGAAAATTATATGCCCAAATGCGTCACTTCAAAATTACAACTTAATCATATAATGTTCAGCACAGAGCTTTAAAAAACACTGATCGTCTTTTGTTTTTTTCCAGGGTGAAGAAAAGCTCTGAGAGATAATAAATCATTTAATGCATCAGTGGAAGCAGCTTACTTACGAAACGGGATTTGCAATGCAAAAAGTGAATCATGAAGCATCACCTTCACACTTCACCCTTCCTCACGCATTGCTATTGAAGACTGTCTCTCCAGCTCGCCCACTGCCCCGTACAGCAGGTCAGTGACAGGGACACTTGCCCATTTCCCCATCATTCATCTGCAGGAGAGGGTTCATCATGCTCTCCGAGCTATGTGAGGAACAAACTGAAATGCAAGCCAGCCACCGAAGATCTGCAAGTGCTTTGAAAGCTCTAGACCATGCTGTACGATGAAGTTAATCTAGTAAAAATGCTTTGGACACATAGCCACAGCCCAAATACAGTTCTTCGCCAAGACTGAGGACAATATGTTATTAACTAAAGTTTAATTATATCCACAAACATACATTTCTAGCTGAGGCATACAACCATGTCTCTGTAGATTTGTTTGTTCTTCTAGCGGTCCCATTAAGAAATTAGTTTTGTGTTCACTTTCATAGCCCAGAACACACATTTATCTGGTATTAAATTTGCTCCTGTTTTGTTTCCATAGGAATTTTACTGGTTCCATATTAATTAAATTATGTCAGAAACAGACAACACTTCACAAAGGACCCTCTAATCAGTGGCTAATAGGGGCGGGCTGCAATACAGCATTTATGTAACACTGGTAAAATTATTTTCAAAAGACAAAGCACAGTTTCAAAGAACAAGCTATTGTCTCCCCACCAATCAAGTGTGGAAATTAAGTAGATCTTAATTATTACATTCGCAATGCTTTAGAGTAGGTGAGATCAATTTCCAACAAGTATCATTCCCTGTAGAAAGAAGAATCTGGCTACTTGTAACATACAGGCAATGCATTTTTCTTTTAAGAGAAGTTCTGCAGGAAGAATGAGTCAGCAGCAGACACCTAGCCAGGTCTCTACAGCCAACCAACAACCGCCACATGAGCTTCAGTGGGGAAACCTTCCCACCCTCAAAGACCCGAATATAAGACAGTCACATTGAAAGGCTGCCACTCTCCCCAAAACAACCCAGTAACCCGATTGCCACAGAAGCAATGCAAGTAGCTCCAAACGTTTTATCTCTTCCCACACTCTTTCAAGTGCATCAACCGTACGTGCCAATGAAGAGCGCACACACCATTCTAATGGAAGCGGCAGAATTCAATTAATGACACCAATCTTTAAAAGTCAGCAGAGACTGCAGAAATGGCTCATTCGGGAAATTTTTCTTTCTGAAAGCTTCGTGCACTATAATAAAGCAACTATTGCAAGCATTTATTTATTAATACAGAAAGATTTATTTATGAGAGATCTGCAATCAGCTTAACCTCTGAATGTGCAGCTTGACGTAGCTCAGCCCCTGGCCAGAGTTTCTTTTCTGTTTTATGTCAGGAAGCGGCGTTCATTAGCTCAGGGGTTAGTTAAGAATAACCCAGATGACACCTGGGCACTCACTCAGACTCAAGGCTGCCAAAACCAGCGGGCAGCCTGCAGTCACTTTTATGCCGGGCTTCGATATGGTAAAGGGAAAGAGGCAGACTCTGCAGGCAAGGAAAGCTGGTGGGTGGCACAGCCAGGGCGTGAATGATGGCATTCATGAAAAGAGCTACAGAATTGCTGCTTTCCCTTAAATTAGCATGGCAGGGAGAATTATGAAAGGCTGCTAGTGTGAGGTAAGTTACCCGAATCCTGCTTTTCTGTGAGAGGAAGACCAGTGTCAGATGGCTGCAGCACAGAAGATGCAACACCAACATGTCTCTGCTGGGCAGAATACCTCCCAGAGCTACCAGCAACAGGAGGTTTGGCAACAATAGAGCCACTTCATTTAAAGCAACTGTACTATTAAGTTAACATATTTATTCACAATACAGGCTAGCTTATATTTAAAAGAAAGGGAAAGGGAATGGCACAGGGAGCTATTTCAATTCATAAGAGGCAGCTATTAAGACAACAACTAAGAAGTGGGGAGGGGAAGTTTTCCCAATAGTTTTGCTACATTCTTCCATCATGATTTCACAAAGCCTGAGGAGTCAATAAAAGCATATTTTAGGTATTCAAGGAAGCAGATCCACATACTGCCTCGACTCTCTCTGTTACAAGAGACAAACCTAGATGAAAGTGTCACCCAGTTCCCAAGCATCAGGATCCTAGTCCTCTTCAGTTTGTCCTTTATCGCTAGTAAACAGCCATGGTGATAACAATAAGACTAAGTACAGCTGTCTAGAGAGACAGCAGGTACTGCACTGAACATACCATGAAATTAAACACAATCCTCGCCAACACAGAACAAGCGCAGATCTAAAAGCAAGGGCAGTTTTTCACCAGCAGTAGCCCGGGATCATGAAACTGCTTCCTGCTATTCCACCTCCTGAACCTCCTGCCATCCTGTCCCGGGAACACGCCTTTGTCCCTGACCACAACCTGCAGAAAACAGCCATCTGCCCAGATGTGAGCACTAAGAAGTCCCTCCAGCACAGTCAGAATGCTGGGACAGTCCCTTCCCTCCAGGTTATCGGAAGGTCAGCTCTGCAGAGCAGTAGTGCTCTACCCACCACGACCTTGTGAAGGGACACCCTCCGTGCCCTGCTGCTTCTGGCTCCTCACAATGAAATCACTGGTACCAGGCCAAAATTGAGTATCCGTGTCCTCAGAACACAGGGAGGGAGAGGACTGCTCATCACTGCCTCTGACACAAAACAGCAAAATCAATTACAACAGATGACGTTCTGCATATTAAGTATACACATTAAAAACTTCGATATGTTAACATTTGTCATTGCTGTACCTCCCTCAGATCATCTTCCCTGAACCCCAGGAAACACAGTAGGGTGCTCAAAGCAATGGAGAGCACAGATCAAAAGGCTGACTTGAAACAAGAGAGAAATGGCTTGAGAAGTTTGCTCCACCCACAGAGGAAATGACCAGAAGGGAGAGGAAGTAGTATTTTAGAAGTCCACCTGAAAGAATGGCATCAAACAACTGCCTAAGAGACCGTACAGTCAATAGTCAGCTGCCAACTGTTGATATCACAAGACTTGTAATATTTCTGCTAGGGCTCAGGTGCTGTACTTTCTTATCCAGGAGTCTCACGCACAGGCAGGCACGCTCTTGGGCACTCACTTCCACCGTCCATGCGACTGCCCCTCCACTGAACATCTCCTCAGCTCCACAAACCACAGGGACACCCTTGGCTGCTGCTGACATGGCCACAAAAGGGACAAGAGCACTCCTATAATCCTTGAGAAGCAAGTACCTGTGGGGCAGTTACCTCCCAGGGTGCTGGGGAGCCCCCAAGCCACTCAGACAGGAGCAGCATCTCTGCCCACATCCTCCGCTTCCATTTCACACGGTAGTTTCTCGCCAGCGCAGCTGCTGATTAAAGCTTGCACTTACATCTGAAGACTCAAAGGCAAATAAAAAAAGCCCTACACTTCTTAATCTGATTCATGCTTTTTTAATGATTGGAGTTAGTATCATGTGGAAAGCATCTTTTGCAGGAGACTGCTTTGACCACTGCTGTTCACAAATATAAAAAGACTTGCTAATGCTCTGCTAAACTTCTCACAGAAGTATTTATATCAGTACCTCTCTATTTTTTCCAACAATAATCTAATTCATGTGCCTCTTATCTTAGCTATGAAACAGCATGTTAAATCCAAGATCACAGCTCATTCAGATAAATGGAATTGGGCATATCCAGCAAGTCATTCCTGCTGTGACATTTCTACTATTGACAGTGTTATTTCCAGGCCCAGCGTGGGCAGGGAACTGTGAGGACTCGCACACTTCAGCACAGCCACTGCCCCTCACTGAGGATGCACAGAACAGCCAAATTTTCCAGAGGGATTCTACCTGGGTCTAGTCACATGTTAATAAGCATTCTGGCAGCATTTCCCAGAAATAACCTTCAACAGTTACCTAGAAACATAATCCATCAAAATAAACCTCAAAATAATAAAAAAGAAAAAAAAGAACTTTTACTGGCAGATTGTGTTCTAGCTATATACGGAAGAATTAGTAGACAAACAAGTCATTGATCAAGGGAATAGCTCAAATTAATTTCAAGGTTATTTTCTTAGACAGTTCTTTTATAAACACAAATAGTGCTGTCAGAAAGTTTCCCTTTCCTCATTCTTTGTTACTCTCCATGAGCTCTTAAGAATAAAGCTGAACCTTATGGGCCTCTATAGGACTTAAGAGCACGCAGTGGAACCTAAGCACTCAGTAGGTGATGAGCTGAAGTGAGTCTATTGCGCTAGAGCTTAACAGTTAAATCATCCAGAATAGATTAAAATTTCCAATCAAATAAACTGAAGGTTCTCCTTCAGCACTGAACAGTTTCCCTTTTCTTTAGGGCTCCACCCCCAAATTCCTTTCTAATCTGAACAAATATGGTAGTTGCATCCCCCTCTTTTTTTTTTTTTTTTTTTTTAACACACACAACTGCTGGGATGATGCAGATATAGCACAGTCAATGGATTTTCTTTAGATACTCAGAGCACTCCTTATCTGCATATTGATTTCAACTCATCATTCTTCAAAAACAAAATAGATACACGAGAGAGTCTGTCAATATATCTGCTGGTGCATCTTTCTCTCCGCTCATAGCCAGCAAGCCCGTGCACAGAGATTAATGCAAACTTGTACTGCAGAATGTACGGCTTCAGTGAGAATTGATAGTTTTTGGACAGTTTCCACTTGAAGCACTAAAGCTGAGATGCCATCAGAAGTGGTCACAACCATGCAGCCACACCCGTCAAAACACTTTTAGTGCTAAGGCTCAGCCGAGGTTATCTCACTGATAACCTACATACACCCTGGGGACACTTGTGCAATGTGGACATCCACGCACTGATGTTTCAAAGGACATAAAACAAAACTTGGCTGGAGCACATAATTTCCCAGCACTGCCTCAGAGTGCTGCGTGAGACATGCTCCGCTCAGCCTTCAGAAAGGAAGCTGGCCTTGATATAGAGGGATTACGTATGCACTTATACAAAGCACACACATAACGGCATGCTACTGCCCATTAACAGTTTTACACCTTCCTGAAAATAGTATTTTCAGCTAAAAGAAACACTTCTGATTATTAAGATAAGGATCTCTATACCATATACCCCAGAAATTAATCATTCCTGTACTCCACTAAGACCCATCAGAAGGTAGCCTGCTTCTGGAAAATTAACTGCTATGGGTCAGTCAAAAAGACATATAATTTAAGGATTTTCATACATTCTCTTACTCAGGCAGAATCCTCTCTTCAACCCTTCTCTGCAATAATCAAGTATTTATTGGAGCTGGCATAAATATTCAATCCATGCTGCTCATCAGTCTGGCTGGAGAGAGATAGTGGGGGTTCCACCTAAAGTCCTAGGGCAGGTTCTCTTCAAATCTATAAAGTTTTGCTTTTGGCCTCAGTGGAAGTAGGACTAGACCCTAAATAGGTCCACCCACAATGACATAGGGGAGCTTGAAATGGATGAAGGAAGACAATACATGGAAAGAGAATCTCAAAGCAGGATAGTTTCATCAGATAAGGGTGTATTCCATACAATAAAAAGAAGCTAACATCACCCTTATCTGCATTACATCAAATATCTTTTGCTTCCAAAAGCCCTTAAGGCTGCAGAGTTTTCAGTTACCTTTTCCCCCCTCTATTTCCGCTAGCGTTAACACTCTTCCTTAGAAGTCTGCTGCCAGCCACTGCATGGTCTCTCTGGATATCACGAATTAAATTCTCGTTTTTTCTGACTTTTTCCACAGTTAGAAGGACATTTATCAGGTTAAGCCCAGATTTCTTTCCCTGTCTTACCAGCAGAGTTTTGGATGACTAATCAAAAGACTGAATATATTTTAAAGATCTAATTCTCCCTTCACTATTTATACTAGTCAATGTCACTTTGACACTATTCTGGCTTTCGACTGCAAAAAACTTTCTGACTTAAATTCCCTTAAAATGAACATGCTCTCACAAGCAGACAAGAGTGCTATTCGCTCCATCAGCTATCAGCAAAAACACAGTAAGCATTTTCCTTCTTGAGAACTATGTGTTCGTGCAGTTATATTCAGTAGATCAGAAGAGTCTGGCATCGGAAGAACTATCTGATTTCTTAAACTCACTGCAAGAGAACCTGTCTTGGCCAGATACAGTTATTACTATCAAGAATCGAGAATTCAGTTAAATTAAAGATGCCCTAGGCAATGAATATTGGCTATACAAACAGTGATCAAACATTCACCCACTAGAGATATAGCTTTGGGGCTTTGACTGCTCTTTTAAAGGGTGTTTCTTCCTGCAGTTATAAATAACTGCGAGCAAAACACTCACTTTGTAAATTAGCATAAAGATTTTCAGAACTGCCATCCATGAATCGCTACCACTATTTTAGTAAACGGAAAGTAGTCAACAGCTCTTGAGAACCTTTCACATTTGTGTCTGTTTTCAGTTTGTTCAGATCTGAAAGTACATTTCAGCTTAATTCAGAATGAGCATTTAAGTCATGGTCAAATCTACTATTTTCGCCATGATTTGTATAGCCTTCTTTCACCTATATTCCCTGCAATTTCTATTTCTATGCCAAGTTATAAAGAGGGCAATAGGGCCTGCAAAAGCAGCTGCACCTTAGACCTACCTTGAGAAACTGAACTACTGACCTTTATGTCAGGGAAGAGAGCGCTGCCGTGTTCAGATGGCTAATCCTTGTGTGACAATAACTTCGACGTTGCAGAGAACACTACCCCTGGGCAGCAGTGAGGAAAAAAGTACAAAAAGACAAAACAGATACAAACCGTCTTCCTAAAATTCCGCTCAAGGCAAGAGTTTTCCACAGATCATTTCTACCATGGTTTCCACCTTTTGGCTCGCCACATGCAAGCCCAGTCCTCAGGCAGAGAAAACATCCCTGGCAACTTCCAACCAAGTCAGGTCTCCACCCAGATCTGCCTCTACTTCAAGTGGCCTTCTCTCACTTCATTAATTGCTCCTTTACATCGCACTATTAAGGTATGCTAAGAGCAGGTCTGCAAGCACATGCCTTGCTATCCCCCCTAGGAAGGGTCCTACCCCCATTTCACAGGAAGAGCACCAATGGGAATTTTATCGAATGTCACAGTGAATTGCATAGCATCTGCTCCATGCTACGCTCAGGACAACCTTCTCTATAGAGCTTTTCCACGAGGGGTTGTTCATCAGGTCTTATTTTTAAAGAATCTGGGCCAAGTCATCCCTGCTGTAGCTTTAATGACGTCAATGAGCTACAGCAGGGGTGAAATTGGGCCATTATTTTTTATGTCCATATGTCATGTGCCCATTAAAGAAAAAAAATGCAAAAGAAGATCAAGGAAGAAAAGAAAAGTTACTGAATCAAAAGACTATCCTGTGCAGAGATTAACTTCTACATGTGGAATGCTTCTCTTTTGTTCCTGCTGTACATTTATAAATATAACAGTTTATGGAAAAAGAAATACTTCTGTACTGTCAAGGTACAACGCAAGTTCTGTAGTGACAAATTATATTCACATTTTGTACCCTGTTTTGATAAAAACAACAACAAAAAAATCTTTACCAGGAAAAGGCCTCTTCAAAACTCAACAAAAGCAAGCAACACAGTTGCCAGTAACCGTTAATTTCTCCACTGTAAGCCAGTATTAATCATACTCTGCATATCACCACCCAGTAGCAAAGCCCAACAGACGTTGTTCTGTGCTCATTTCTTAGTAAATCCAAAACAGGATTATACAAATATCAAAAGCAAAAATATGAAATAGAAGTTTAAACCTAAGCAGTGTTTTCTGTGAATATTCAAAGCCTCAAACATCAGCGTGGAAAGGGACACAGCTGAGACCACCAAGCCTGCCAGATGTAGGACACCAGCCGTGAATAACAGCAGTGACCACCACTGCAACACATTGCAATTCTGTGCTCATTTTCAGAAGGCAGAACTGTATCATTTATCTCCAGTGAGTGTGCATACATGTTTTCTACCCATTGTGCCCCAGACCACCAGGTACTGCCCTGGGCTGTAAGCAGGGACTTGGGCTAGCCAAACCACAAGATGCATCACAGCCAGTGAGACCTACAACCAAAATTTCTCAACTCCATATTTAAAAGCCCACTTAACTGACATTTAAGCATATGAGTAACCATATTCATATGAACATTGGTCAAATTACTCACCAATATGCTTATAGAGTCACGCCAATATGCCTTTAAAGCGAGACAGCAAATTTTTCAGAACCGTCCAGGAACAGCACCAGATCACAGGAGCTTGGTGTTCATGCCCTCTACTTCATAGATCACTTATTTCAAAGCTTAAGACAAGATTCCTTTGAAATCTTTGACCCTAATTCTCTAGTCTCAGCTTTAGTCAAAGACTAAGACTTCTTTGTAAAGTCCTTCTTTCCAATTGTTTTCCCTTAGCATTAATGAGTTATTTTTCCCACAATAAGCCAGAACAGTTTGGGGGTTTGCCTTTTTTTTTTTTTTTTTTTTTTTAATTCTCTCCTCCCTCCCCCCCTCCATTCCAGCACTGGAATCAAAATAACTTGAGATGGAAAACGTGTGACCTCCCAAGCCTTTATTTACAGTATCACAAACCACAAGGGAAGGATCTGTCCAAGTTTTCCAGCTGGAATGGGAACAGCAGGGAAAAACGTGCTCTCATTTTTGCAGCCGTGATATTTAACACATCACAGGGGAGAGAAGGATGGGGAGGAGGCAGGAGAGTTAGCAGCAAGTAATGATGCCACGGAAATACCGGATGAAGAGGTCTCAGCCACACAGGTACGTTCACGTGATTACAGCCTGTCTCCCCAGAAATAAACAGAGCTTTGTACAGAGCTTTGTACATGCAAATGTAATTGCAAAACCAGTCTGACACATATTTAATGGGGTCGTTTTTTGACTTTTACATTATAAAAGACTGTAAAATACAGAAACCTTCTGGACTTCACCTGAATTTGTATTAGTGCTATAATGATCTCTCTTCATGCCACCATCCCCCAAATTACTACAACAAAGACTTTGTCAAAAACAAGAAGCCTAGAAGCAGTGGAATCTTCCTCAGATATTTAAACAGCACAGACAAACAAAAATGAACAAGGTTTACATCTATAGAAAGTTACTTGCAGCAGGAAACTGTCAGTTAGTTTGTGGTTACAACCACACCAGTGTCACAGCTCTTTCCTCCTAGTTAATTACTTATGTCCAAACAGTTCCTGGTGTCTAGTGTTTCTGTTGTAAAAGAAGGAAAACAATCGAAAGAAAAACTCGCCCATACTTCCACTAGAAATTTTATGGTGGAATTTCATGGAAATTTCTTATATAGAGACTATCTTTTTTGAAAAGAGATCTTTCTGTATCTTTCCAAATGTTTATGTCCTAGACTGTCAGGTCTAACTCAGTTTACCGGTAACTGTCTCCTATCCTTACAAGATCCCACTCCCCCTTATCTATTAGCAGCTCCCCCTTCTCCCTGTCTGGCACTGTAACAAGTGCCACACTAACCCACAACCTTTAGACACTGAGACAGGGGAATGCCACGATTGTACTGCTCCGTTATGCTGCCAAACAGGGTTCCTCTCCTTGCCAGTACAAAAGCAGCCATCACCCAGCCCTCTGAAGTGTTGTCGCCTTGATCTAACTCACTGTAAAGTGTTTTGCAGTATAGTCTACAAAGGACGCAACATGAGGATAGATTTCTCTGCATTCACTCTGTTTCCATAAACTCGCCCCTTACAAGGGGTAAAATTCTCATGTCACGGGTCACACAGTAAGTCCCCTGGGCACAGAAGGAGTAAGATTCAGCCCCAATTTGTGTCCATATAAAAGGGCACAGGGCTCTGGAAGGGGAAAAGCTTGTCACATTACACAGCTGGGGTGGAAACGTACCTAAAAATCACAGCACAGCATGGCACAGGCACAACAACAGGCGCTGCAGGTAAGGCAGGGAGTGCTAGAAGGGCATTAGAAGGAACCAGTTGCAAAGCAAACCTGTGCTTCCTTTTGACAGGACACCATACATTCCCTCAGTGACGAGCACAAATTGTTCAGAGGGGACACCACTTCCCCAGTGCACCAGACCTCTGTCCCCAGCCCGCCTCACATCTCAGGCTAAGGCACCCTGTAACTCCACCTGCTTTCGCCTCATCTACTTTCTCCTCTCCTATATATTAGCCTCCTGCCCAATGTCAGTCTCTGCCTCTTCTTACAGAGAGAAACACTCACTCCTCATCCCATCCAGGCTTCTGCAGTTGCAGGACCAGTGGAAACACAAAAAGGCAGCGCAGTGCCCCTGAGGATGCTGACAGACAGAGCAGCAGGTACATCCTCATTCTGCACCAGTATCCTCCATATCCCCCATCACACTGCTTCCCCCACTGGCTTCTTGCCAGGGTCCCACAGCCATGCTTCGAACATCACAGGCACTTATAGCTTGCATACGCACACATGCCCCTCAGATTCTGCTCTGCCTTTCTGCGTGCACCAGGGATTGAGGATGCTTTCCTAGATTTTGAAATAATTCTATGCAAAATACTCCCAGCTATGACTTGCAGAGGAACCTCCTCCCATCATTTTCACTCTGTCCAGCAGTTTGGATTCAAAGCCTCTAGGTTTGGAAAAACAAAGGGCTGCATGGGGATGCTGGCAGAACAGAGGGGAAAATTACTCGGTGCCTACAGCATTTTCCTGAAGACTGCTATTCAGCTTTTTGTTTTCATGAACACTGCATTCCCTGACAAGGTTTAAAACCCATTTTTCTCCCTACGTTCCTTACCTGCCAATCCACGGATGTTACTTGCTCTCTAGTGACGCAAGCCACACGGATTCATTTTGCTGTGAATACAATTCTGAAGGCAGTTTCCCCTCACCTGCCCAGGAAATTAATGATCACTTGGGTGCCTCTCTTACCAAGGATTGTCAGCCCTGTTAAGTCCTTCAGGCAAGTGAAAGAGTAGAGCCACAGCCTCAGGGCAAAGCAAACCCTAAACATTGCTAAGGATTGCATTTCTTCTTTGCTGTTACCACTAATTCAGAGAAACGCACTCTCCTCTACAACAGCCTACGGGGGTGCAAAGAGGGAGCACGTGATCTAAAGCAAGGGAGGCAAAGCTCTTGGGGCATAGATGTTCTCCCTCAGCACAGGAGCACAAATTCACATAGCAATTAATGCCTCTACGAGCATAAACTCCTCTGTTAAAGCTGCTGACAGCAGGTTTTGTTCCCAGAGAGACCTGTCCACAGCTCCTTCCGAGCACTGCTGTGGGCAGAAGAGAAGCTGCCAGGCTCTCTCCCGAGGAAATCAGGTATCCCACAGAGGGACAAGCCATAGCACTGGGAGCAGCCTACCTGGACCAGCCCTTGGCTCTGCTCATTCCTGAAGAGACAGGCTTCAGGATGGAAATCAATATGCGGAATGGTGACGAATTCATTGGGAGCCAATTTCCTGACAGGAGATAATTAAGGTATTCAAATCACCCTTAGTTTTCAAGGATTTCTGGTGAAGATATTGCATGTTAATACAGATCTGGTGTCACTGCGGTTTCAGTGTAACTGCTGCAACCCTGAAGTATAAATCCAGAGAAACTGAAAACACCTTCCAGTCTGATAAGTGAACAGTCTCAGATCCAAGCTCATTTATCCTTTCTCTGTTCTTCCCAGCAATTCGTTGCTCTTAAAGCAAAAACCAGCAATTTTTGAGTTTCAGCATCCAGCAGCAAAAATGCAAAGTTGCTATACCACAGTATCACCGCAAAGAGAAACATTTGGTGGAGTTAAGAGTTAAAAACACCCTTTCTGACAGAGGAGAAAAAAAATGAGCAGTGAGGCATGTACTGGAGGAAAATAAGATGCAAAACTACACAGTCAGTCTAAAGGCTGACACCCCATCTATTGAAAAACTCCTGTTCAGCCACCAATTTTGTAGGCAGATTTAACACTATGATATATATTTCTAGAACTCACACAAAAGAGGTTTGGTGAGAGCTGGACCATACAGACCATACACAGTGAACGCAGTAGCAACATTCCAAAGGTTGCAGCATAAGGGAGTAGCAGGTACACATATTCATAAAAAGCATAAAATCTTTTAAAATTTGTTAAAAAACACCACAGGGTGCTTGTTTCCCCATCTTTGAGGAAGACATGCAGAACTTCCCCAGTCTTTACTGGGAGTCAATCCTCTTGGCAACGTAAAGTGCATTAAAAGTTCAGAAGGCAAAAAAAGGTAGAAATTAACAATAATTTTATGGTAGTACCAGAGGCTGCACACTGTTTATTTCAACACAAATAAAATGCAACAAGGTTAAGATTTTTTTGGGAGGGAAGACCCACACAAGATTTAAATACACACAAAAAATTTATGTTAATTGCACATCTGGTGCAGCCATTCTCCCTTTCAATTTATTTATTTGAAAGATTTTAAATAAACAAGGATGCTGAATAAGCAGAAGACGACGGGGAGCATGAGTTTTCTTCAAAAAGAGGTTTATTACTAATACACATGTCTATGCCATTTAAGCCAACTATGTCCTGTGACTGCCAAGTCCTTCTCAAAGGCAACTCATACAGCCATTCTTTCAGACTCTATTTTATCGCATTTCCCCTAAGTATCTATTCAAGTGGAACCCAAGCTAAGGTTAATCCCCTCTCTCACCAGCAGCGAACTAGTATCCGTCAGACGCATTACCATTCTCCCTAGTACCATCTAAATGTTTTTTTTCTAATATTGAAGAAAAAGAACAGCCATCCAGCTGAAATGCCAGAACCTACCTTCTGCAAAAAATCTCTCTAGATGCTTCTGAATGCAGAAGGGAGTGAAGACAACATTGCTGAAAAAGGATGTCACTGTTGGTCCACATGTGTCAACATCCTAGAGAAAGATAAAACACAGTTGCTTAACTGCCATGCCCATGGGAAATCAACAGCAAGAATAAGGCTGCATTATTTTCACAGTTATACCATGCTAATGGCTCCTATGCAAACAACATAAAGCTACAACATTTTATAATTGCACATCAGAGTTTCTCTGCAGACATCCCTCCGGTATGTCAGAAATTCAATACGTGATAGTAGGCGGCAATGAGCACCTTAGGGATTTAAAGTGCGTTCCAAGCCATGAGTCATCGTCATCTCTAACTCATGGAAATTTAAAAAAAAAAAAAAAAGAAAAAGAAAAGAAAAAACACACAAACGCACATTGCACTGACCACTCTCATGTGCTCTCTCTGTACAATACCATGACTTCCCCCTAAAGCATTTCCCTTTTAAATAGGGTGTTGAACGATTTCCACAAAGGGGACATCATCACAGACAAAAAACATCACATCACAGCGTTCTTCCAGATAGCTCCCCGCAGACCGGGTACGATCCCACATTCAAGGGTGGAAACAGAGCTGGAGCTGCCTTTATAAACCCCCCCACGTCCTTCCACACCTGGAGGAGGAGTGAGGAGAAGGCACATCCCATGGCTGCCGCAGAGGGTGGTGCAGCCAGGCCCAGAGGATGGCAAAGACTAGGTGGTGAACCGGCAGTGCCCAGGATGGATCCAGCTCCCTTCCTACACAGCTCAGGAAACGTCAACCCCAGGCAGCCCATTTACACCTCATTTTCCAGCCATCAGCTACCTGCTTTCCCCCAAGGCTGATTTTTGTCAGGAGAACTGAGGGCCAGAAGGAACTTGTAACGGTTACCTGCCAAGCAGCTTATGTGGTTTCCTTCAGGCAGAGTCTCATCATTACCTCCAACCACTGGAAACTGATTTTAATGCTGCTTTTAAAGCATCTGGCTAGCACTTTAGGGCACACACACGTGCTCCCCCCTCCCAGCCATCACTCCCCTCTCTTCTTCAATCTCCCCATGTACATTCAAGTTCCTTTAGGTCTTTAATTTCTTGGCTTATCCTTGGTTTGTCTGCCCCCGCTGTCCTCCAAGCAACAGCCAGAAAAGAGCAAGGCCGCGTGAGGTCTAACAAGGCGGACGGAGAAGGGAAGGCTGCAGTATTTGCAGCCGTTTCTGTGACAAGTGACCCACGGGCAGCCAGCATAGCTTCAGGAAGTCGACAGAGATCAGAAGATAGCTTGGCTACGCGTGCGGGGAGGACGGGGCCTCAGCAGCTCCCACACACTCCTGAAAACCACCCACTCAGATTAAAGCTGCCCTTAACTCGCTGAACTCCCCGGCAGCAGAAATATTCCTTTCCCCTTTGGGTCAGCAAGGGCACAGTTGTACTTCCGTGCAGCAGGAGCTGCGTTTTGCACCAGAACATGCAAATCTGGATCCACATCCACACAAAAAAGGCATCTCCTCGATTGGGACCTGGATCCAAGCCTTAAGACCAGCACCCACAACCAAAGACTTACAAAAAAAAAAAAAAACAAAAAAAACCAAACACCAATATACTCTGCTCCCTGCACCAAAGAACCTGAAATGCTTGGAAAAACCATTGATACCTTTAGCTGCGATACCCTGCTTCAGTTAACAGACAGATTTCTGTGTTACCAACAATTAAGAAAAAAGTAACCGCTCTTTACTCTTGTACCTTCTTGCACAGCAATTTAAAAAAAATAATAGTGCTTGCACAGGTCAGATTCATCCCAGAGAAAGAGCAAACGTGAGTAACATTTCAGGACCATTAATCTCAGAGATCTCGCCAAGAGCAAGCAGCCTAGACAGCTTAAAAATATATTTAGTCCACAAATGCTTATTAACGTCATTTGCTGATTCACAGCTGAGCCAGTTGCATGGAGCCCAAATGCCACTTCTGCTTTCCCGGGCTGGCTTAAAAAAAAAAAAAAAAAAAAAAAAAAAGTTGAGAGTTGGGCATCAAGATGTTTAACCCATCTCAAAACCTTCTGCAATGCAACTATTAGATGGGGATCTGTCTGGGCTGGAAACTACAGGTCTAGTCTGTAGACCCGAGGTTGAGGATTCTGATCTGAGTTTTAAAGACAAGGGATTCCCATGTGCTAGGTCTGGCTCACGTACAGCTTTCCACTGTGGTCTCAAAGCAGCCACCACGCACCTGCGTCCTCATGTGCGCAGCACAGAGGAAACGCTCCTGCCACACAGGGGTATTTCAGCATTCGCTTAGCTTTGCCAGGCACTTTGAGAGTTGAAAGCACCAAGTATGAACAGCCAACCCGATCCAACTATCCAGGGTGAGCTACAATTCAGTGTTTGTAACACATGTACATAGACGCAGTTGTCTTACGTACTCACTAGAAGCCATTCCTTGGTGTCACCCAAATGTGATTGCAATGTACTACAAAGCTGAATCTTAGTTTTCTTTTATTGACTATCACCCTTGGTCCCAATAATAACACAGTCAAGACCAGATCATAAATAAAATGGACTCTGCAGGCTTACAACAAAATTAACAGTGACAATCATTACTACTTTTAAAATTACACCTTGAAATCAACTGAAGAAAAATATCTGATGATTTGATAGATATAAACCTGTGTCAAGAATTGTGTGTGCGCTTTGGGGCAGAATTAACCCACTAAATACTTAAGGAATCCTTTAAGTAAAAATTTTTTTCATAAAGGGAAATTTAAAGTGTTTCTTCCCCTACTGTTAAACACAATGCAATGATTTAAAGCCCAAAGGATTTTCTCTTTAAATCACCTATTCAAATCTGTGTGATGGAAATATATTTAAATGTAACATTTTAATCTTGCTTTGCATTTGAACTTCTACACGCTTTTCCAAGAAAACAAGGGTCTCATTAGTCCTTTTACCCATTGTACCACACTGATCTGCAAGTAAACAAGAATCCTCACATTACCTTTCTTTTTAAAAAGGATTAATTTTATCTACATAGTTTTTTTAACCCAATATATATCTAGTCTGATGGAGTCTTATCACTTTCTAAATGTTATACAATAACTCACTTCTCATCAAGCACATTGGGATTTGTCAATTCTACATTTGTTTTCACAAGCTAGACAAGTTTCTATAGATGCTGGATATGCTAGATAACATCCTCCCAAAAGGAGTATCCACCATAACCTCCACTTAAGTAAATAAATTTTTTAAAGTGGAGTTGGCCCAGAGCCCTGCTCCGTTTCACTTGTTTTGCAGAGCAGAGCACCGTTCTCAGAATTAGCAGGGGCCTGGACCCACAGTTTCAGCGTTTCAGTGTTCAGTTGACCCACTGTGAGGGCAATCTTGAAAGCCTCACTGGGTAGCTATGCGAACCTGGAAGAGCAGACACAAAACCTCCTCAATTTAAGAAAATCAATCTTCCTACCTGCTTTATTCTTTTTTGTTTTGGGTTTTTTTTTTTCCTTTTTTGTAGATTGGGGAAGGATGACAAAATTTCTTATTTTCAGCAACAGCAAGTCTGAAACAATCATTCCAAACAGAAAGACAGAGTTCTCTACACACTTGCTAATGGTACTGAAATCAAAAGTGATTAAAAGCAAAAACATTTCTGAACAACAGAAACTGAAAGTATGGCCTTTGGGAAAATGCAAACACCAGCATTTTCTCCACAGTAAACACTGAAAGTAACAGATAATTAATGTTGTCTAGGACATTATGACATATTTATAAAACTTGTTTTCTGGAATAATCATACACAATTCACCTTGACTGTATCCCTAAGTCACCACTTTTTAAAGTCACTGCAGTTTGCAGAGGCCCCACTGATGCTATTCTTAATTTACTTATTTTTAGGTGCGAGAACAGATTACCAATGCAAAATTTAAACTTAAAAATTGTCAGTTTTAAGCCTCTTTTAGATTGATAATAA
The DNA here is from genome assembly GCF_035582795.1 of Mycteria americana. Taxonomy (NCBI): domain Eukaryota; kingdom Metazoa; phylum Chordata; class Aves; order Ciconiiformes; family Ciconiidae; genus Mycteria; species Mycteria americana. Next base: position 11,722,154 of record NC_134377.1, read on the forward strand.
GTAACCCTGTCTGCATTTCAGAAACATTTTGTCATAAGTGGTAATCAAACACACAGTTAAAACTGCTTCTGTTTTAAAATTATACTAGTAAAGTGTGGAAGACTTCAGCATTATTAAACAAGGGACGTATTTGTCCAAAGCAAACCACCAGGAAAAAGTAACCCAATAAAAACATTGAGTTAATGCTAGAGTTCCCAAAAGGCTAGCAGAACATTTTTATTATGGGTGATTTGCAATGATGAACGTTACAAACTTCCTCCCTTCCTTGAAAGGCTTTCAGGGAAGCATCTCTCCAAGCCTCTGGGCATCGGAGCGGCTCAGAACCGAACCCGTGCAGCAAGGACCACATTTGGCTTTGGAGCAGCAAGCCAGTTCATCACACAAGGCACACGAAAGCAGACCACAGGTATTAGTAGACAGATTCACATGCAAATACATTTTGCAAGGAGGATGAGGTGCCACCCAGCAGGTGGCAAGCGGCTCATTTCTAGCACAGATGTTGAAACACTACATTACACTAACAGAACTGGCATTTACCTTTCCATGGAGGGCGATTAATTATAAGATGCTTTCTACCGGCTTCTGAAGGCTTCTCTGCTTAATTGATGTGTTGTGCTCCGCTTTTCAGTCCTTCCTCCTAAGAGGTAACATCACTGCCACCACTAAAACACTTTATATTGGTGGGACGGGCAGAGTTCCCACTTTGCCGTTACCTGAACAAACACACTTGGTGACTACCACAGACCAGAACTCACTAGCCTCACACCCAAGATCAGAGTCCTGTCGAGCAAGGGCAAAGGCGATAAAAAGCAAGATTCTCATGCTGTTTCTGCAAAGTCAGAGACACTGACAGCACTATCGTGCAGGGATAAATGAACTAGCAAAATTGTTCCTAGCGAACACCACAGCTGTTTTAGCTCAGCCTGCTGCTTTTGCACAATCTCCATTAATAAATACTAAGCCCTAACAAGTGTCAGCTGTGGTCAAATGCTGCATGCCGTGGTTTGGAAGCATCAGTTTCAGACCATGGATAGTCACAAGAGTCCTTTATCCCCTGAGAAGGTGTTTTCTGTTCTTGTATCAGTTAGTAACCTTAAAACAATAAGGGGATATAAGTGAGCAACTAAAAAGCAACAAACCAGAGAGGAATAAATGCAAAATCCTGAAGAACTCTGTAATCAGAGGAATAGGCTCAAAGATGTGCCAGGAAATTAATCAACAAGCAAGATAAATGCAGCAGTTAACTAGAAAATACAAGCAGCTCAGAAAAGCACCTAGACCATTTTCCCCTGTCTGATGCTTGTAGCGTCTGGACCCTCCAAAGTGCCTCTGGGGTTACATTCCCTAAGGAGCACAGGGTCCTGGCCTCACTCTAAGTAGCCAGACCCAAGGGGAAGGGAGAGAAAGAAAACAGCAAAATGTTTCCAGAAAGCTGGCTGGGCTCTGGACCTTGCTGTAGCTATAACGAGCTTTTCATTTGCAAAGCCCTCTCCCTCCTCTCTTAAAAGTCATTATTCCCTTATATGAAATGGGAGACTGGGGTGTGAAGTGTTACAACCCATTGCTCTGATTAGGCTGCAAGAAAAACACATGAAAAAAAACCCAACCAAACCCTACACTCTATATGCACCCTTACAAGATTTTTATGAACCTCACATCAGTCTACGTAAAGTGGGAAGAGTTCACATTTAACATCACACATGGACAGAGGCAACCTGTTCCCCATGTCCTCCAGGACACCTCACCTTCCCAGACAGAGGACGACCTCCTGCCTCCGTGGTGGGATCCCAGGAACCGCAAACAGCAGCAGATGCTCCACGCTGGCGCGGTATTGTTTTGAGGTAGGCAGTTTCGGATTCATATCTTAAAAAGCAGCTCTTGTACGCATCTATTTAGAGTCAAGTTTCAAACTCCCCTCTGAGAGAAGTAAAACCTACAAGATTTTTCTCCTAGGAGCACAAAAGTGGAGGGGGGAGGAAGCCTCTTGCTGGGTTCAGCACCTGTGTATGCTAAAGGCACTTCATGTTTTATGCATGAGAATGCTATCACCCCTGTGAAGATTTCTAAGTGAATCAGCCAGACAGGGTCTCTACAGCCTGCTTTCAGGAGGACCTTTTTTTCCCAAAAATTTATTTTAATTCAACCATTTGATTTATATTACTTTCCAGTCATTTCTAGCTAGGTATATTTCAAGCAGAGAACTCTACATCAGCTTCCACCTTGCCCCTTCCCATAGACATGTGGCAATTAGCATAGAAAAATTAGTCAGCTATGCAGTATTTCACCTTAAATAAAGCAGCTGAAGAAATAATACACCATTTAATCGGTACTTGACAGCCACGGAAGAAACAGTGTCTCAGTAACATGCTTAAAGAGGGTTTGAAATCCATTCGTAGACCGTGATGGAAGCCTGTCCTTGTCAAGGAAACCCACAATCCATAATAATGCTCAGTATTGTGCCTTTATCCTCCGTTTTATCAGAGCTCATCTGCTGATCAATGAGGAGTCCCATGGAATAGCACTTTGAATTTCAATGTCAACACAGCAGGACTGCGGTAATGATCGAAAATATTTACATATTGCCTCATTGATCGTGGGGTGTTCTTTTCCAACCATCTGGCTACTGGGCACCATTTTTTTTATTTTATTTTATTTTTAGGGCTTTATATAGTTGTAAAGCAGGTTATTTGAACACCTTTACAGCTAACATCCAGCATTCCACCTGAATTAGGTTCTCCTGTTATTTTTAACCCAGAACATCAGCAATAGCATTAATCAATTTCATCCCATCTCAGGGAGGGGAAAAAATAATTTTCTTAATGAGGACGAAACACAAAAAAACGACAAACACCTGCTCCATGCTTACCAGAATGATGTGCCAATTGCAATGTAGCCAAAATGAACTACAAGGTCTCATTTTTAATGTGACTCAAGGGTGTCACCATTTTGACAACAGATGAGTCAAATGGAAATATGTCACTCACTCTGCACTCGTTGCCAGCCTCAAGATAGAGAAACCCTGTAAGGGCTGTTTTTTCCACCTCCAGATGGAATACCTTATGATAACTGCAATGCTAAGCCCCTGGGCTCTATAGTGTGTGCCTCTGTTTATACTGCCTTTAGTAACTGCTCAAGTTATCCAAGCCAGGCGGTTCAGGCCAGCTGCTGCCATACAGACTGCAAGGATAAGGCTTAAACAAGCACCAGTTAGTCTCCTTTGCCTTCCCCTGGCTGAGCCTGTGCAGGCAGAGACTCACCCAGCTCACCCCGGCTGCCACCTGCAGAGCTTCGCACCTGCGGCAGGCTGGGTATGCCTCACCTGGCTGCAACCTCTGACGCTCAACAGGTCCAGAGGTACCCACCCGGGCTACATAAAGCAAGAAACTGTGGTGAGAAACAGGGATTTAACCTCAAGAAAACCCAAACAAAAGCAAAAAGCACCTCTCTGCAAGGTGCTCTAAGCACCAACATGTTGCACTCCCCCAGCACAGCACAAGCAGTTTTTGTTAACTCTTGCCTAGCTGATCCCAGGTTTCCACATAAAAATAATTTTTTACAAAGTTTTGAAAAGCTTATCTGCATATATTCTTCTAGAAAGTTGAACATCAAGATAAATAAAATATGCAGGAAAGACTGACATCTACAAGATCTACAAGTTTGCTGCAAGAGACCTCTGCAGAATACTTGATAGGAATATTAAAAAGGTGGTTCTCAAACACTTGTTAAACTGGGGTTTGTTTGGTGGCTCCAAACCTGTTTATAATCAGAAGCTGACTCTCCTAACTACTGGTGCCATGAATTTGATTTATAAAGAATGGGAGGTCTAAAAGTCAAATTATACTCTGCCTTTAAGCCAGGAATAAAAATAGTCTCTCAACACAGTTTAGCTGAGGATTTTTGGTAATGATGCTGAAGATAAAAACATTCTTGCCTCTTTTTTCAGTTCTACTTTGATAACAAGGAATAAAACACAAGTTCTGTCAGCAAAATGACACACAGACAATGTACAAGAGAGCGGGAGGAGGGGGGGGAAGACAGTGCACTAACATATCTACCTTTGATAATACAGATACTCCATTAGACAATTAGATCTCCCCTCTGTATCAAGCTCCCTTTTCTGCTGGGAATTGTGTGGAGAAGGACAGGAGGACAGAAGGCGGCTCCTTCCCCTACATTCTCTCCACCTAGACAGCCCAGATGTTTTTGCAAACATGATGCAGCAGATCTGGCTCTTGACCTAATGGGTCCACTGAAGGCCAGGCACAGAAGGAAAAGCACGTATTAAATGTAGAGAGCAGTTTTCCTTACAGCCTCGCATAAATAATTATTGCTGTTAGAAATCAGTTTATAAGACTGTATAACTCTCAAAAGTTTTACTATCCCAAGTCTTTCCCTCCCACACCCTGACACAGTGATGCTGCATTTCCAATTCAACTATTTCTCTGAGCAGAGCATCAAGCAGAGCTATCGAAGTGCCCACCCTCAGCAAGGCAAAGTCAAACCATCTCCCGCTCTTCTAAACAAAATAATAGATTAAAACTGGGAAGCCAGAGCAATATACAGAAGCTGTACTAAAAAGGTTAATCCTTCAGGTAGGCTTGCCCAAATATGCTCTTCCCTCTCACAGAGGTAGTGTGTCAGATAAACATGCCTTTTTGAAAAGCTTATTTATAGGCATTAAATGTAAGCAAAAGACAACATTAAAAATTATTCCATAGTCCCAAAACAGACAAAAGACACATGGTGTCCATGCTAAACACATTTTTTAGGATATTAGCTGGAAGACTTTTATCATCTGTTGAAGTTAAAACTTGGAACAATATCTTATAATCCAGATACAGGTTAGACAAATAATGGGTCCCAAGAGTCTGGATAAACAATGCTTAAAAACAAGGGAGAGAGGGAAAACAAAACAAGCTACCTGCTTTTCTCCTTCTCCATCAGTTTGCTTTGGTGGATCAGAAGCCTAAAAGCAGCGTGCTAGCCCTGCCCAAAAAATAACAGCCCACCTGGAAACAAGGTCCTTTACAAGATGAGCCACCTCACTAGCACAGCCCAGGAAGATTGAGTGTTGGACTGGAAAACAGAGCAAAACCAGAGGCAGGAAGCACTGGGATTTTTACTGTCTCTTCTACTGAGTTGTGACCTGCAACATTTCAGACATCTGCTATGGATTTAGCCTTGTTTAAAACAGAAGCGATCCTCCACCTTTGCTTGTAAAGAGCACTGAAAGTCAGCCACGGAGAGCGCTACCGGGTAGATGAGGATGGCAGAGAAAAAGCAAGCGAGAGGCCTTCCTCCCCCTTCTGTTCTTTGTCACAAAATATCTCTGAGTTATTTACATACTCGTATCCTGAACTCCCCCTCCGGTTTCACAGTTTGCAGTTAACTCTGCATTCTGCTGGAGAGAACACATGTTTAGCTTTCAGCATGTTTAGGCTAGAACACCCTCTGAACGTAACGCCAGGTCACCAAGCCCACAGAGGGAAGTATTTCCAGCTGCACAGGCTGGCTAGAAGATAACAGACAGAAATATAAGGCTCCATCTCTCCACCACCCTGAAGAAATCAACCTACTCAGTGAAGGAGACAACTAAACAGCTTGGCAACGCCTACAACTAGTGCTCAACCTCAGATCCAGCAAAAAGATGTAAATATTTAGATCTCAATTTCATCTGATATGATAAATATAAAATGTCTATTTCCTTCTTTTAAAAAAAAAAAAAGTAGCATTAAAATAGGTAAGCCACCCACATAGAGAAAATGATTCTGCAGTGTTTCCACCTTTAGGAGGAGGTTATTAAGTTATGGTATTGATCTTGAAACAAATTACAATCACAAGTGAAGTTATGCCTATTGTCTCCTGATGTATATAAAACATAATTACAAATGTATATATTTATTATGTATAAATACATACATAAAACTGTTTTGCTGTTCATTCCAAACATCTAGTGGCTGATGGCAGCACATTATTTTTTTACTTCTTAAGAAATGCCCACGGCCCTTCAGGGCTCCCTATGGAGTGATAATTCTGACTCCAACCCAAATCATCTGGAAAAGGCCCCAGAGCGATCCACTAAGTCCCAAACCAGACTCCTTACAAGTAATCCATACAAGACACAGCAGAAGCTGAACTGCAGTTTACCATGGGTGTACTATAAAAACCTGAAATCCTTCCATAACCTTTTAAAGCACATAATGGAATTAAGGCCCCACTACACATCCAGAGTTAAGAGTCATGCAAATATCAAACTTCTTTGGCGCTGGAGATAACGCGGCCTCGCCCCTAAAGCGCCAAGATATGCCGAAGCGCTCAACGTGCTGATATGATTACACACTCCCACTCTCCCAATTAGTTATTGTGCCGTTAAAGAGAAACGCCTTCTCAGGTCATTGCCCTGTGGGTTAAGTCAGCTAATATGCTTGAATTAGTGTCCCGAAGCTGAGCAACCGTTATGTAAGTGCCAGCAATCCAAACAAATCAGAATTAACTTCCTCGTCCATTACAAGAATTGCTGCTGCAATGACGAATTATGAAACTTTCAGCTGTTCATTCACTATTATCTTTCCCAAGTCCTCCTAGTTACACTGCAATGATCAGATGTGCCTTTCCAGCTAGGTGCAAACTACCTCTTGTTTCATTACTGGATCGTCTGGACCTCTGCTCCCCCAACCAGACTATAAGAATTGTTGGGGGGGAAAAAAAAAAACCAAGCCAAACCCCCCAACTTAAACAAAACCAAGTAGAAATCCCTGTATCTGGTCTCTGACAGGAGACTAAGCTGTTTAAAGGAACAGAAAGGATGAACGGTAAATCATTCTCCCCCATCATGGCAAGGGAGTCTCTCCAACTTACCTAAGCTCAACTGCTTTCCTGCAGAGGAGACTTTTAAGGTTCCTGCTTACAATGTCACAGCACTCACCAACCTCAGCTGTCCAAACACAACCCAGTCGAGACTGTAAAAGCTGTGCGCAGCCCTCACTAGCCAAGATACTCGGCACTCAGGGTGGGCTTTTTTGTGGAAAAAACCTTGAGGTCCACAAGGACGCAGATTTTGGGATGTTGTACCTCTTCAAATCTGTCTGAGCAAGATTTTTCAGGACGCTGTTTAAAAGCCAGAAGAAAATTCTGATTTGGAGTCCTTAAGCACTAGCTTGGTAAGGAGAAGCCAAAGATCAGCCTTTGCTGTGAAGGGTTGTTGGAAGACCCAGCCGCTGCTCAGGGTGCCCACGCTCCTACCCAGCCAGCCGCATTCTGCCCAGCACACTTCTTAATCAGCTGAGGCGTCTGCTTTCCGTTCCTGCCCTCCGTGGCACTGCGGCTGCAGAGTCAGAGCACCGGTATGTGCCCTCCCGCCAGGCAGCGGCCAGGAGGACGCAGGAGCAACGACCCCTGACACCTTCACTCCTGAACTCGAGAGCACCCTGCCAGGGCTTCTCTGCAGCTTTCCATACCATTCATGGACCCGGGCTGCGTTAACCACCAAACCCAAGATAGCTGTATCCTTGTTACCATCCCTTGCATAGGGAAGCCCACACGCAGGAGACGCTGTTTTCCCTCTCAGTAAGAGGCACTAAATTTCTCCTCCTGGGTGGTCTTTCATTGCAAAGCCAGCACCTCCTTGCTGGGATCTCCTCAGATGTGCCCAAGCTCTCCAGGGCAGGTTTTAGCCCTATGCTTATTAGATTTCTTCCTGCTCTTTCATGGCAAATCATGCAGCTCCCTGTACCACATATGCTCAGTAACTATTTATCTCCACTTGCCTAAGCACCTTCTTATTTCTTCTCCCCTCTGAAGCTTGACCCTGTGTCAAGCACACTCAGGAAGGGTTGCAGGAGTGGGAAGCAGCTCTGTCTCCAGATACTGCCATATCTCAGGAGGTCCCCTGGATCCCACAGCTACCCTTCAAAAAGAAAGAAACCCCAGCAGGGAAAAAGGTATCTAAGTTCCCCAGTGGGATTTACTGAAGCATTTTGCTGTGAACTTCTAGGGATTTTTTTTTTTTTTTTAATTAAAAAAATACCATTGAAACAGTCACACCTGCAAAACCCCTTGCCTATGGGAAATGCATAAATATGACTTCAGGCGCTCTCCGTATTGATTTAGCATCGTGCTGATTAAAACACCCTGAAGTGATAGGATCGGAGTTAGCCCCATGCTAAATTGTTTTGTTCTTCTTACATTAAGAACATTTAAACATCATTCATTACTTTGTTCACTTAAAATTACTCTTGGCATGGACGTTACGATTAGAGAAGCCACGTTCCCTTTCAGTTCGTGGGTGAGTTCACACTCTGACTCCTCTGCCCCAGTACAATGTTGTGGCATTTGGATTTCCTCCAACACCCAGGAAACAAAGTTAAAAATAAAGCATTTTATTTATTCCCTCCCCCCACATTAATTACTCCATTTCCATTCACACTGGATACTACAGAACATTTTTGTTTATAAGATGCTTTCAGGCTCAAAATTAAATTTAGACATATCTTACTAATTTGGGGAGATAAACAGAAATATTAATTGCATTACACCCTGTGTCAGCCAGCTTTAAAATTAAATTAGAAGGCATCTTCACCATTTAGAGAAATTGGCTATTAAGAAAACCATGGTTTTTAGGTGTTGCTTTTTCCTTCTAAGAAAATAAAAATAAAGAGAAGAAAGACATTGATGTCTGTTCCTCCTCTCTCCTCGAAATGAGGCATGTCTTTCGAATAAGAGGAAGCCTAAAAGAAAAACATCATGTGAAAAAAATGTTTCTCAATGGATCGTGCTGGTCCTAGAACAGGACATTACTGTGAATATGCATGAATGGCATGAGTCAAACTACACTCAGGAATAAGCATCAGCTTTCACTTGCTATTTTCTGAAGCCTTCCAGTCAGGCTGCCAAGACAGCAATTGAATGACAAGATTTTTATTCCAATGCAGGGGGAGATTAATGCTGTTCTGGACTAATTGGAGGAACCTTCTTTAAATTAGCTTGCTTGAAGGATGTGCTGCTTCTCTATTTGGCCAACTTGCAGAAGCAGTAACAAATTGTGACTAAAAAGAGATTATTTATTTAAATTCAAAACTCCTTAGCACCACTGTCAGTTGCAAGTTTTGAGAACTTCTATTTAAAAAAAAAAAAATCAGGACAAGGTCTTTCCAAACTGGTTGCTGTCAACTAAAATGAGAAGTTAGATAAAACTCCCACATGCCAGATGGTAAATCACAATAAATGCTTGGGCTGTTAGATGCACAACAAGCGACAAACGCATTGAAATACACCATCAGAAGCAAACCAAAATAGAAAGGATATTTTAATAAAAAGTTATCATTTTAAGGAAGGATCCTTGTTAAGCTCATCAGAATCAAAGTCATACATTGAGGGCTTCTTACTTTCCTCACCACCTCAGGTAAGCATGAGGAACAATGAACAATTTTAACAGAGTTGCATTAGGTTAAAGGCTACTGTCAGCAAGAGCCTTGAAATTCACTATTTAGACATCACTTATGACCCTTTCTGCCAAGTTACTAAAAAAAATATTGTTAAAGGATACCAGGGAATTGTTTACTCAAACCATTACTGTTTCCTGAACACAGATGCAAGAAAAAGTTATATTAAGAAGATAAACAGCTGCTACTGTATGCTGTTTAAATGGTAACAAAAGCATCTAAGGGCCATAAAGGGAATAGTAAGGGAATTAAAAAGCATTTTTATGCATGAAGATGGCTAACATCCGTACATTCATTAAAGTGGTATCAACCATGCTTTTAATTAAAAGTTAGTGAGAGAAACGTAAATATGATTAATGAAACCTAGCAGCCTACCAGAAGTCTGCTCTATCAAAACCAAGAAGCACAACAAGCTGCATTTCCAGCCCTCGCTTCCTCGTTTCTCTTTCCCTCTCAGAGATGCTGCCACAATCCAAATATACATTGCAAGGACCATGAAGCAGCATTCCTGTGAAAAACAGCAAGCCACTACAAGTCTGCAACTGTGCTTTCATGCTTGGCCATTCTTTATTTTGTATATCCCGAAGAGGCATTTCAATTACCAAGTAGCCCGGGGCCAAGGCAACGAGCTGGTTACCTGTCAGAATAACCAGCTATACAGCGATCTATTGACCATTGCAGGCATGAGGTCTGCCAAAGGCTGGGAAAAAGGCTGCCCTACAAACAGCAGTCTCCTATTCAACAGTGGAAAAAATCACTCAGAAGCCAGCGCTGAACTCTGTAACGCAGTCAGTCTTCTTGTGTTACTCGGGAGCACAACACAGTCATGACAAAAATAAACTACACGATAAAAATACAGCGCAAGCAAAATGATGTGGGCACAGAGAGAGAATTAGTATGCAATAGGATGATAAGGAGTCCTACAGGCCATAGATATTTCAACACGCAATCAAACCACCTCCTATTTAAGTCCTGATGTCCGTAAAGAGTAATCTATTACCACTGCCCTGTTGAACTGCTGTCATGTACAGAGCTGAGCACATGCAGATTATGTCTTCAAAGACTGAAGACATTTTTTGGCATCGTATCACCCACTTAGCTGCTTCCACACACACAGAGCACATAGAAGATGGAAGCTCTCACTTTAGAGCAGGTACTAACACAGGAAGAAACTTTTTTTTTTGCTTAAGTAAGTGATTTAAATAAGCTTTGCCTCAGTCATGGCATTTTAACATAAGATGTGACAGGATTTAATTGTGTGTCTGACTGAACAGGGCATTACTCAGGGGTTCCCCATTCCTGACTCTAAAGATGCTCCAGCCCCAGGCTGAGCACCTCAGTGCACTCCTCTGCGCTTCTACTCCTTCAGTGGAGGGGCTGGGGAGGAGGTGAAGGGAGTGACTTAACCCTCCCGCAGCTGGACAAAAAGCTGAAGTTGCTCATGCTGTAGCCTGCTGCCGTGGGGCAGCAGCATACTCCCGGATGGAGCCCAGGGTTGTTTGGGAGCACCAGGCAGGGCCCCTTCCGTCAGGGGATGGGGAGGCCAGGAGAAGGGACCGCCAGGCCCAGCAGAGAGGATCCCCTCTTGCAGCCCATCATCCAGCTAAGGAATGGGCGTTCTGCTCTTTCTAAAGGGAAAATCTCTTCCTCCTGCCCTCCCGAGGGGAGGCATCGCCTCAGGAGCCTGGCCGATCTCCAGTCGGCTACCCAGCAGTTCACTGACCACAGCGGGGGTCTCGAGCCTTGGAAGCCCACGAGGTTCTTCCTCAGCTGTAATTAGTCAAAGGCATTTCTGTGAGGCCGCTGCAGGTCTCACCCCTCTTCTACCACAGGCGGGAAGGCCGTCCCCAGGCAGCGCCTTCACCCCCTCCTCACAGCCAGGCCTCGTCCAAGGGGCTCGCGGGCCACCGCCTTCCCCACCACACGACAAGCCTCCACCCGGTGCCTCTGCTAAAGCCGAATTCGTTGAAATTCAAGCCCGAGAGATGCAGTAACCGAGGAAGGAGGACAAGGAGGGCTGCGGCCAGGACGAGGGCTCTCCCGCGGGCAGGGTCCGCTCTGGCCTCACACGTATGGCGCTTGAAAGGTTGCCGGCGCGGTTCCCCGACATCCAGCACAGCTTCCTGCGCGTCCAGCCACGACCTACCGAAAACGCTCCCCCTGCCATTATGAAACGCCCGGTGCGGAGGGTGCCCGTGCCCGTCCCCGGCTGTCAAACGCCGACACTCAGACCACGACTGAGGGCAGAGCAGAAAGGCGTTCGCTGCCTGCAACCCGCCAGCGCAGAGAGAAAGGAATAACGGGGGGTGGAGGGGTGTACCACAACCCAGCCTCGCTAGTACACCAGCGGGGTACGTTAGAGCAAGGCTATGAATCCTTCGTTATTTTGTGTGCAATAACGAGGCGCCGAGGCAGCGTGCTGCTATGGCTGCAGCGCCCGGAGACCCCGCGGCGCAGCAGACCTGTCCCTCCCTGTCATTTACTCCTCTATTCGGGAAACTTTTGACCGCCGACGCATCCCGCCGGCCGCGGGCGGGGACGAGACAGCCCGACCCCGCTCAGGCCGCGGGAGCGCCCGGAGGTACCGGCCGGGCACCCGCCGGCGCCGCGGCCCGCAGGGGCCATTCCTCCTCCGCCGCCCGCCGAGGCCCCGGGCAGGGGCCCACCGAGTCGCCCCGGCCCCTCAGGAGAGGCTGGAGCCGCCCCGCGGGCCCGGCCTTCCCCCCTCGCCCTCCCCTCGGGCCCGCGGCGGTTCCCGCCCCCGCTGAGGCACGGCCGGGCCGGCCCGGGGGGCCGCCAGGTGCAGGGGCCCGCCCCGCCGCCCCCCGCCCGGCGAGGCTCCCTCACCGCCCCCCGCGCGTCCCCCCACCACGCACCGGCTGCTCCCGGCGCAGCGGCCGCGGCTCCCGCTGCTGCTGATGCCGCCGCGGCTCGGCGGCTGCCGTTGCCTACGAGTCGCTGCCTGCCGACATGCCCGCGCTCCGCTGGCATAATCCCCGGCGAGGGTGGGCCGGGCGCAGGCAGCTCCTCGCCCGCCGGCTCTGCCGCGGCGCGGGGACGGCGGAGGCGGGGGGAAGCGAGGCGGGCGGGCCGCCGCAGCTCCGCGCTGCGGGGGGGGTGGGGGAGCGGGGAAGGCGAAGAAGCCCCGGCGCCGGCACTGCCCCTGCCCTGCCGCGGCAGCCGCCGGCCGGACAGCTTTATTCCCCCGACCGAGCCGTGCCCACCGCCGCGGGGAGCCGCCACTTCCTTCCCCGCGCCCGGCCGGCGCTCCCGTACGGCGGGCGGGCGGGAGGGGGGCGCCGCCTGCCGGCCGCGGCGGGGAGCGCCGCCGGGGCCCGTGACCGCCGCCCGCGGGGCGCCCCGCTCTGCCGGGCCGCGGGCGAAGCCGCGGGGCCCCCGGGCGCGTTCAGCAGCGGTCTGGGTGCCTCTCCCCGGCCGGCACCCGCGCGGGCGCTCCGGCTCGCCGCGGGCGCTCTTGCCGCCTTCCTCCACACGCCGCCCTGCGCTGGGTTCCTGCTCCTGCTTGGTCCCTTTAGCGGGTGCCGGCAGGAAGGATAAGTAACGGTTACGGAGCCAGGCTTCCACGGTGAGGGGTGAAGCCCCAGCCCCGTCTCTGCTCTAACCCTGCCCCTGGCACCAGACTTTTTGCAGACTGGAGCAGTGCTGGTTACTCCTATAACTTCACTCTCTGCAAAGACTGGGAAAAAAAATCACTAAAGGTTTAGCAACCATTTATTCAGAAACCTCAGGAAAAAAAAGCAACAAAACTTGCTGTACCGTTTTAAACAGTCGTCAATTTGCTGCATGTTTTTTTTTTAAGGGTGCATCACCTCACCGCTTCTGTTCCACTCTGCAAATGCAAAATACTACCAGCAACCAGCCCCTTGTTAAGTCCTGGACAATTCCAAATGCACCAGCTTCAAGAGAGCTGCACAGCCGATGCCAGCTTGAAGCTCTTTGTCCTCATCAAGGACTCCCTGGCACCTCACCAAGACCTGCTCCTATTTCTGCTCTCAGTGGGAGGGTACCCGTGCTCCTGTGTGCTACTCCCACAAAGCCAGGGCCATCCTGCCTCCCGAACAAGTTTGTTTTGTAAATGCTACCTGCATTGCCACAGCAAGTTCTAGTCTGCATTACAGCTCCTTTTAGAGACAACGCTCCCAGTGTAAGGCAGGTTATACCTAAAGCTATCAATGGTACAGAGATACTTTTTTTTAATTTGCTTTTTAGAGATGTGGACAAATAGAAATTTTATTTTCCAAAGGTTAAATCTCAGAGTTGAAGGAGTCATAATGTTTATTATCATAGAGAAAACTATGCATGGGAGTGTCTTGCAAGAGCAGTTTTAACAGAACAAAGCCTGGGGCTCCTAGCAAAACCTAGTAGATCTGGAAAGGCAATAAATGCCTACGTAGCTGAGAGGTGTCAGCTGGAAGAACACAAGAGGAAGATGATTAAAGTCCTCCTCAGAGGAAGCATAAGCTTCTGCTCTTCTAGAAGTCCTCATCTGTCCCCAAATATGGAACAAAGCAATTTGCTCATGTTAAGGGGAAGAATTTTAAATGGGATTTAAAAAAAAAAAAACCACCAAAAAACAGCGTCCAGCAATGTGCACAGCAAGTGCCATCACATTTTCCACAGTAAACACGCACTTCGTGTGCCCCACTTTTGGATGCTTCGGGTCTGATTTTCAGAAGCACTGAGCATTCAGGCCTCCCACTGATCTAATCTGGAACTGCAGATTCTCAGCCCCTCTGAAGAATCAGGCCGAAGGCACCATACTGAACAGGTCACCTGAAGCCAGACAGTTATTTGAAAAGGTTGTCCTAGAAGTTTACTAAAGGCAACACTTACTTCCCCCCCCCCCCCCTTCAGTGTTATAATAGAACAGAAATAGCCTAAAGAGCTCCAACGGATGGAGGAGGACTTTTGATTAAAAAATAAATTCTGCCTCACAATTCAGTTTTCTGGATGTAATAAAAAAAAAAAAAAAAGAGTACATGAATATGAATAGCCCTGGAAAGAATGTAGTGGAGATAAAGGGAACTTATAAGGAAAGGCAGTGAAATAGCTGAACTGATTTACCTACTTGTTTCTAATGTCTGTCAGGAAAATTCTGTTTGTTTTTGCTGTAGTGCTGATGAAAGAAAACAAGACCATTAGTGGACTCATGAAATTTTCCTGTGATGGATTCCTTGGAAAAATCCTGCTGGCTGAACGTTACTTTTGAAAGACACTTTTAAATCATACCTGTTAATAACTTAAAATGGTGGGAAAAATTATTCAGCTAAATAGTAGAGCTGCACAAGGAAGTCAAGATTCTTTTTTCCTCCCTCAACCCCTTCTGAGTAAAAATTACAAGTAAGAATATGGAATACCATCAAAATTCTACATACTTCCAGGAACATGAATAGATATTCGAGCAAGTTATCTCCAAGCATTCAAGCCGAAATTTCTACATTTTAGAGTAAAGGGGAAAATGAGTAACTAATACCCTTGACTTCTCCCCAACTCTGATCTTGTATTAAAAGAAGCCGCAGGGCAGAAGTGGCTGCATAAATACAATTTTTCAAGAAGACTGTGCATGGGTAGAACAGTTCTTCATCAAATATCTTAAAACACAGCACTCTAATTTTAGAATCAGACCTTCACAAG
Organism: Mycteria americana; assembly: GCF_035582795.1. Taxonomy (NCBI): domain Eukaryota; kingdom Metazoa; phylum Chordata; class Aves; order Ciconiiformes; family Ciconiidae; genus Mycteria; species Mycteria americana. The sequence continues at coordinate 11,737,249 of NC_134377.1, forward strand.
CTTCCTTTATGACAGCTATTCTGGCCTTATAATCACATCATTGGTGGCTAAACATCTTGAACAAGGACAGAATTTGAAACACACAATATGATTAAAACCTACATTATCGCTGATGTAATATCCCAGAACCTATTATTGTTCTTGGGCAGGAGGAAAGAATCTAATTAAACATTTATTTAATATTAAAATACAAACTAAGATATCAATGTTGGACAGTAATTCAGCAATATGCCAACTAGCAAATACATATTTTTCACCAAGAAAAATGCATGTATGTTTACAAATACAGCTTGGATTTGATTTGGAAATGTACGTGATCAGAACACTGGCATGGCACAAAACCCAGTCTGGCATATTAAAACAGTAACTTTGGTTAAGTAGTTACAGTCCTGGAGCATCAGGTGGAGTTGAGCTGCTCCCTGGGACACAGCATGGCTGCTGTCAGTCTCTTGATGCCGCAAGTACCAGGATTCACAACACTACTCACTGCGACTGTTGGGAGACACATGGAATAATTTGGAGCAATATTTTCTTAACACAGCCAGCGGCAACCAAACTAGCAAAACACATACCAATTTGCAGCCAGCCAGCCATAGTGAAAGTATTGCTCACAGTTCTGTCACAATGAAAAAATATCCATGTTATAAGGTCTAAATTAAAAGGATTTACCATATAACAGTAGTTATCTTTAACACAGGTAATCCATGTTGCTTTTTTGTATTAAAGTTCAAAATCTCCTCTTGGCTAATATTTACATCATACCATAAATATTTATAAAATGGTGAGGAAAACGAAGTGCAAAATGATAACACTATCATTTTCTGAAAACAAGCTGCCTTTTAGTTTCTTATTCTTATTATAAATTGAATATCACTATTTAAAAATAATTAATATTTCTAAAAATATTACAATACAGGATAAACATTGCTTTCTCAAGTGTAACAAAAATATGTTTAAAATATAGGTGGCTGTTTGAAGTACAAAATATTGCTGTTTGTAAAGGGTAACATGGTTGTAAAACTACTATTGTGGGCTTATAAAAATACAAAACAATTTGCATTTACTGGGTGCATAATTACATATTAGTGCAAAAGAAAAAAACCAAACATATTTGCATTCAAGAGAGAATTGTCAAAGATTTGCAGAGGTACGTAAAACATGAAATCTTTTCAGAGTCATGCGTATGGACCCCAAATCTCTATTAATCCTTTCCAAGCGATCTTCTAGGGCTTCCTAAAAGAAACAGTTAAAGAAAAGAAAGAAAGAAAGAAAGAAAGAAAGAAAGAGATTTAATAACATACCACAAAATGATCCTTCTAAAATGAAGAAGCTATTATTATTCCTATATTCAACTGGTATCCTTTTTGACACATTACTAGCATTCTGTTAGCACCCAAAAACTAGAGCCAGACCTACAAACTTTTCCTATTATTTTTATGTATGTGTGTGTGTTTGTGGGTTGTTGGCTTTACTTTAAAACTGTTTCAGATATTTTGGGTTTTTTTCCCCACATGACTTAGAAACTCCATGAGATAAACTTGACAAGAATCAGGACAGGCTGATAATTACGGAGACACATTTAAGAAACAGCTGACCACTATAGTGAGCAGCAGTACTGATCTACTGGAATGCACTTTTACTTTCAAATTGATAACAAGCCCTGGGACTACAATTTAGGAAATGCTGAAGTTGTAGGCTTTGCAGAGACCTATAAAACACAACTTTGAGACACTTGTTTTTATTAAAAGAGTCTGCAGACCTTTCCAAAGAAGGCACTCCCCTGTATTCCACCTACACTACTTATTTTTGCCTTCTTATTTTCTTCTTTATACTTTCAAGTAGACAAAAAACAACCAAACAAACAAAAACCTAAACTCTGCACTTTCCTCTACAGCGCAACGTCCTCTCTACAGCTTCAGGGATCTATTTCATAGTCACTGCATTTGCTCAATGTATCGCCTTTATCTACCTCTCAGTGTTATTGCAAGAACAGACTATTCTTGCAGTAATTAAAAGAAAACGCATCCCATGTACAAAAAGTAGAAGATATAAACAGTCTTATGTAGAATATACACTATGTAGTATGTATATATATGTATACACACACATACTTTTTCTTTATATGCATATATATACACACACACACTCACACAAAAGAAAAGTTGTCAGTTTGTGGCAGAAGGGGTGGAAATCAAATGTTTGCAGGGCTAATTATTATTTTCTGAATCATTTGCATACAAAATATCCAGACTTGCACCTTTTACATAGAAAGGCAGAGTGTGTTTATAATTAACTTGCAGTAATTTCCCAATTATCTTCTAATGCAGTAAAGTCTACAGAATAGAGAACATCTTTCACACAGATTCAAAATTCAGCCATATTCAGGAACAACTCTCAGTGGCATAGAAAAATTCCCATAGTAATCACACTTACTATATAGCGGAACTTTTATCTATGCTATATAGTCTCAAATTGTGGAACAGCAACTTAAGAGAACAGTCATATATAGAAGCTTTTTCACCTGATTTAATCTTGCTTGCAACGTCATTCTTCCACCAGAACAAGGCATTCGACTCAATGCAGCCTCAATCTAGTAACAGAAAATACTTCAGCTGTAAATTATAGTTTCCAGAGCCAATATAAGCCTTCCTAACTCATCTTACAAAAAGAGAGGTGAGGTATATAGATTACAGATACACATCCAGTCTTGTTCTTAAACACTAACTGATGTTACCGTAATACTGTATCATACAAAACTGATACAAAAGGTAACATTCATAAGCAGACCCTCTCAAGGACCACTTTGAATAGAGCACTCTTGCTTGCCAGAATAACCTTCCTTGTTTGAAAGGCTGATTTAAAGCATTGTCCATTAAGGCAGGAAGTAAATTCACTCCAACCCTTCCATCCACACTGTGTTTATGTTAAAGTGACTCTAATGAAGAAAAGGACTGGAGTATGGGAAGCAGAGCAGGGAATGATAATGGCACATTCCTAGGGTAACACTAGAAATTGTGCGTGAATTTCAGCTGTGGCTTGCATAGCTAATATGGCTACATCCCTCACCTCTCATACAACAATTATGTTTCGTCACAACTTTAAAGTAAAAATAATCTTTGCCTGTTGCTTTTCTTGAGTCAGCTCATCAAAAAGCCTCTCTGTTTCAGCCAGAGTCTTAATCCTTGCTGCGTACTTGAAGTCTCCCTCACAAGGCGATAGCACTGGCTCATATTTTTGTGCTACGTTCCTCTCGTCCCAAGCTGTCGCTTTCTTCATTCCAGTATTGACGGATTCAGCACAAGAACTGTGTCCGACACCTGCATGTTGCCTTCCTATCAACAAAATAGGAGTCTTATTTGTTTTGTAATTGTCTGTGAAATTATTACATAGGACAAAAAAAGAAACTAATAACAAGAAAAGCAGTGTGATCTTGGAGGTATATAAACTGAGGATAGTGATTAGCAAAGCCTTGTTAGCTTGCCTTAAGCAAACTTCCCAGAAGAACGCAAAACACTTGTATGGGTCATCTTTCAAGTGATCTTCATACCACAGCATATTTTTTGGTTAACAGACAGATTACTGTACTGTGTTAATTAGGAATTACTTTTACTGGTACAACATTTCTAAATATCACCAAGTAGACTAGTAGTCATGAAAACACTAGTCTAAATAAATACATTAATAAAACCAAAAGCAGAACACTGTGACAAGAATTAGAAAAGTGAGAAAAGATTTGGTTCAATCAATCATTTAAAAAAAATCTGAAAACAACTGGCTTCATTATAGTTACCCTTTGCTATCTGTAATGCAACGTTTAGCAATAGAATTTTATTAGTATAACTGCGTTATGTACATCTTAATATAGACCCTACTAAGATATGCATTGTGTAACTGAGTTAAGCATAGGAAAACATACTGCCCTTCTTTCTCAATTTAATTATTTTTGTTCTTCCATTGTGTTTGTGCACACACACATACACATAAAAATAAAATACTGTATGAATGGTATTTCTATGTCTACAGGAATAAGGCAAGATTTAGAAGTTTTTTAAAAGGTGGACTTCATAGAGTAAAGCGTCAGCTTTCTATTTAAGCAGTTGTTACCAATGTGGAAGAAATTATGGTAAAAAAATAAAGAACAGTTTTCCCCCACTTTGACAGGTTACCTTCTACATCATCTAGTGAGAGAAACTGGAGCCTTTTTCTTGGGTTATTGTGCTGTAAAGTAGATGTAGGACCAGTTTCCAGGTCATCTAGAAGTATATCAAATCTACAGAGCAGGAAGCACACAACAATTACTTGCTAGAAATCATCTACCAAGCAATACAGTATTTTCTACTTTTTCACCTTTTGGCTAGGCTAAACAAACAACTTTGTTTTATAAAACAGTTTCTATCCCACAGGCATTGCAAGTCTTCTGATTACTGCTCAGAGTACCATACCCCAATATACTCTTATTTGCACACACCAAAATACCTCATTCACGTGACTTTCTTTCAGAAGCAGGCCAAGCTGTCACTCCCGGACACACTGAGCTCCCATGTTGTCATCCTCAAGAACCATCAAAGTGGTGCTAGACACTTCTTCCTCACACACATGTCCTACACTTTAATCTCACAGCTAAGTATGTTCTCAAACTCCACAAGCCTTCCCAAGCAAAGATGTCTATAGGAACCATAGTATCCAATACAGTTAGCAGAAAGTTAAGTTTATGTGGTTTTTAACATGCTTGTAGGTGCCATGACAGGTAGGTAGATACAACTTTCAAGTTTTATTTACATCTCCTGATAAGCAGCATGTAGATCTGGACTTACTCCACAGAACAATTCTTTTATAACAACTTTGTCATCGATCAATGTTGCGTCAACAGTAAACCAAACATCTCATCTTGGTGAATGCTAAAGACGGGAAATCATTCTAGATTTTTCTTGCCAGATTTTAAAAAGTAAAACTTAGCTTTATATTCAGAAATCTTCACATGACTCATTTTCTAGGACTTTTAATGAACAAGAAACAGCAGCATTAAGCCTGCATAAACATACTGCTGCTATAATAGCGATCAGAACACAATTGTATTCACAATACTCATACCTTGTCACTGTGTTTTCATTTTTGCTAAGCAAATGGCTAAATCCAGGAGAGAGGTTTTCTTTTGGAGATCGTTTTGGGCTGTATGTCACAGACACTGGTGCCAACATTATCTCTCTCCTTGCTGCAAAAGACAAAGTTATGTCTAACTACCTAAAACTTCTCCCAATGCAGCATCTCCACTCATGTGACCAGATGCTTATATCTTAAAAGAATGCTTTTCAAAGCTGTCTACATGTTTAATTAAATTAGATGAAAAGTGCATCACAACACAGAAAAATGAAAATAAAACTCAGAACTCTCATGTTTTCTGTGATTATAGACAAGGGTTTTTTCAGACTGTGAGAATAATGCAAAAATCCTATCTTTATTTTTCTTTCTTCTAGAGCAGGCTTTCATTATTTGCTTCTACTTTTTGAGTAACACAAATCAAACTTCAGAAAAGCACTTACTTGGAGTATTTGATTTCCTGTTCGAAGGAGGAAGGGATGATGACCTCTGGCCAGAAGGGGAGCTGTACCGTTTCGGTCTGTGTTGGTCTTTACCTTTCTCTGGCGATCGGTTAGCAACTAAAGAAGTTTCAACAAACCCAACAGTTTGACGTCGATTTGATGTTTCTAATTAAAAGGAAAAAGTTATTATATTAATCAATCTTTTTCAATACAAGAACTCACAAATATTCCCTTGTATTCAGCTTCTACTGTACAAAGACTGCACTTAGTCTGCCTCACATCAACATATTTGTGCCGTTTTGCTCAAGTCTCACTTCCCGCTCATCATATTCATGAAACAGGTAGTTTAACTCATGAAAAAGGATCCTTTGCAGCGCGCGTGGGAGAAATGATGCTAAATAACGCTGATTTAATAAAGAGACAGTGGAAAGCAGGGCAAAAACATCTTTTGGGAATGAGGGCTGGAGTACCTGCCTGAACTAAGAATACAAACATTTAAGAAAGACTCAATGCTTTCTAATTACAAGGCTTTCTAAATCAATGTTGTTAGAACAGCTCAGCACAGTCCTACAGTACACATGCCAGCTTTCTTAATAACATTCTGATACAACACCATGAGAACAAAACTAAAATGGATGTACAGCCAGCCAGAGCTTTGTTAGGACTCCATTAACTGTTTATAAATACTGAGATATTCTTAGAAAAAGGACATAACTACTCCCTAGCTTGAGACCTAACAGCAACCTTTGCATTCCCTCTATTTTAAACAAGTCACTGAGCTATATATGATTTTGAATTTTCTTAGGAAAACTCCAGAAGTTCACATGCTAAAACTGTTTTTATCCCATCACTCAAGCCTGATGGACTTTAATGCTGAGAATAACAAAACCAGAAGACATGCAAACAAAGAAAAGCCAGTAAAGACAAGTTCAGGAATATAAAAATAAACATTACTAGCTGATGCGTCTTCTTTTTCTGTCTGTGTACCCCAATCTTTAAATGCTTTTCCTTCAAGTTCTTTAAAGGCTTTTATAACTGGTGCTTCTGACATCCCATTTTCTTTCTTTTCTATTGTGTTTGTTGAAGAGTCTTCTTGTGAGGAGTCTTTTTCAGGAGGAGAATGGTGCCTTAAAGAATGTGGGGCAGTGGGGGGAGGGAAAAGAGGATCAAGTTGTTTTTTGGTGGTTTTTTTGTTTTTTGTTTTTTTTTTTTTTTACTTTATTTCATACATCCAAACACTAGCTGAATAAACAAAAACCTGGAGAAATTTAGTTTGAGATTTACAGTCATCAAAACAAAAATTTTAAGGGTGCTTTTTAATTTCAGCCAAGAACCTCAGAGGATTATGTTATAGCCAATTCAAGAATCTGAAGTTGAACGGTACAAGTTAAGTTTGGCGACTCAACATTTTCTTAGAACAAAACACATCCTGACAGAGGCTTTAGAAACTTCTGAGGAAGAAGGCAAACTACTGAGAAATTACACCCTAAATTACACCTGAAGCTTCACACTGGAGGAAAGCTGCAGCCAACTACTACAGCTCACATCCAATATAACAGAGCACACAGTGTCCAAACTCAGAGTAGAACTGGACACAAACACAGAGAGCATAAAGGCAGTGGCACAAGATGCAGTTGAAGCTTTCTGATATTTCAAGGAAGGTACTGAAGGCTGCTGCTGCTTGCTTCATACCAGGTTAGTGAAGGACGAAGGTTGTTTTGTTTTTAAGGAATTGTATAGCATCTACAACATTTATCAATGTCTTTTAGAACTCTATTTAACAAGTACAAAATGTAGAAATATGAATCTAGTCAATTCTGGATAAAACTATTTTTAGAAGTGTTCAACTTTACATCATAGTGGAGACTGAAGGAAAGCAACTCACCTAGAAGGAATATAGGTTTCTTCTAATCTGTTATCTCTTGGGCTTTCCTGGATATCCAAAGGCTGGCCAGTGAAGATTGAATACTCTGCTCCTGGTATCAACCACTTTCGCCTGCTGACATCAGGAGTTGCCAACTTGCTGGGGGAACAAAAAACCTTCAAAATTATGAAAAGCTTTGAATTTTTCTTTTTTTTCTTTTAATTTAAGAAAAAAAGATTAAGAAAATCCAGTTATTTATTCTAGCTAAACAGAAACAATAACAAATATACAATAAACCTGTAAATACCGTGGAAAAATAACTGCTTTTTAAAATTTTTGTAAAGTAAAAGTAAATTAAAAAAAAATCATATGTTGAGGTTTCAGTCTAAATTATACAATATGCTCAGAATGCAGAACTCCACGAAAATCTTCTTGTAATTTATTGCTGCTTACTCAGACTGAGGTTTGGGTAACATGTAGTTTTCAACTAATTAAACAAAAGCATTTTGGTGTAGTTTACTCCAATAGTTCAGAGCATCTGACCCCAGCTTTCTTTTGACACCATTTATTAGTCACTGAGAAACATAAAAAATAAAAAACCCAAACAAGAAAAAGTTGCTGTTAATGACCTGAGAGTGATAAATATTAACTAATAAGCATCAATGAGTGTATTATTATTGTGAAATATCAAAAGAAAAATGTGATTTTTATACACAGGAAAGAAGATGATAATTATGAAAAAAAAAGGTTCTTGTTTACTCAAGCTATTAACCATAACTACTACTCTGTAAATCTATCCTGCTGTGCATTCAATTGGAATGAGACTTTCTCTAAGCCTTTGAGATCAGCTAGGGACAGATTCACTTCCAAATCCATATCGGCTCTTACATCCTCCTCCCTGATGAACATGGTCTGCCATGTTCAGGTCTTCTTTTTTTCCATTCATTGTTGAGGGATCTTGTTCATAAATATTAAAATAGCTCTAAACAGAAATCTGTCCCTGTAATATATTAAAATATAAATTACTTGCATCTTCATAATCATCAAAAATCAGATCCCCCAGAATACTACTGTTCAATATACACAAATGGACACCCACAAAACATGTTACATTATCATTTTGTGCTTCACAACATCAGTGCTGAACTCAGAGACACACCCAAGAAGCCACAACTAAAATAAAAAAAAGGGGGGGGGGGGAACACAAAGCTTTTCAGGTCTTTAAAACATAGAAGGGGCAAAAGAGAACACAGGCCAACTTTAATTTCCTTAACATAAATTCACAATTCAAACTAGAGTATGCATTCTAATTGAATTTCCACTCTACTCTCAAGATACCTGTACAAACTATATTTAGAAACATAAAATGTAGTAATCAGCCTTTCAAATCAATGACACAAAGACACAAAGAAAACCTTTAATGTCTAATTGGACTATTAGATTTTATTCTCAAAATCTTTGTTGAGTATGAGAATCCCTATTCAGCTGAACAACTGAGACCTTGTCCTCACATTGTTGGAATATTCACTTACTTGGCACAAGAGGTTCTCAAACGACTTTCAGTAATATGGCGAAGTTTCAACATATTTTCATGTTCTACCTGCTTGAGCTGAGCTTCAAGTTTTGAAATTGTCCTAACGTGGATGTAGCAAAGATGCATTATAAGATTATTTAAAAGACATAAAAGAGATATCATGTTTAAGAGTTTACTCATTTTTATTCAGATATCCTGGGTGAAGCAAAAGAACAAGAGCAACTACTACATTTTTATCTATCTATCTAATTACATATATAAATATGCATTTGAATTCTAAGTTAAATAAGTTAGATAACCTAGCTAGAAAGACAGGACCAGGAGATATTGCTGTGGATAAAAGCACACAACTCAGAGGGGTTGGGGAAAACAAAACAATAACATTTTTCCTCCTTGAAATGATGTATTTATACAAAGGCCTCCCTGACTCTGGTTTTATGAGTGGCTCTTTCTCCTGTGTGTTACTCAGGTAACTCTACCAATCTGCTGCTCAGGCTCTTCACATGACTTTCCTTGCCCCCACACACTGCAGTCCACATCTTCAGTGAACCAGCCCTTGGCAATGTAACACAATCGTAGGCATTCCCCACTTGGAGGATAGAAATACAGGGGTTTGGAGCAGGATATAAAAATCTCCTTTTTACAGTACAATTTCCACTGTCTGGAATGGTCCCTAGCATCAGGAATCAGGCAGGAAAAATAGAAGCACCAATACTTGGCTGAACTATCCTTTACACTATCTTCATTTCCTCAACAGTCCCAATAAGAATTGAAGGCAGAGTGGTTTTGGCTTCCTTCTATTCCTTTAAGTTCTTCCTATTCATTCTTTCTATTCTTCTTGAAAAATTAGGTGACCTGAGCAGCAAAGAAAAGGACTGTGACATCTCCGAGGTATCACATTTGCTATTTTTCTGGGTTTGGCTGAAGACTATACACTGAAGACTATGCCAAATTCCCTCCCTTTCCCTTTCCTGGGCTCTGAAGAAGCTATTAGTTAAAATAAATATGGATCTTTCCGTTTGATCTTTTTCAAAATACCTAAGTTAACTCAGTTAATTCTATGGCACATTATCACATATTTTGCATGTTTGGTTTTTTTAATTAACTAATTAATGCTTGGTGGCAATGACATTTGGAATGAATTTTGAGGTGGAACTTGTAGCCACATTTCTAGAAGAATCATCAAAAACCACACATAAAAAAAGAGATCTTCCTAACACTCTGGGTTCCAGCTGCTCATATAAAAACACAAAAGGAAATTATGACAGCACATACCCACAAAAAATCCTCAAAGTGAGATGAATGATGTGAAACATCACCTCATTACAGTTCTACAATGCCTGCCCTAGAGCCCTCTCAGATGTCCCCTCATCCCACCTCTCTAGACTCTCCTGAGCTAGCATTCCTGTTTAACACCCTTGACAAGGAGTGGCTGAGAAATCCCAAACTAGAGGATATGTTTATAACTGTAAACCCCCTGATAGTCACATAAGTCTTGCCTAGGGCCTACCCAGAAAGTATAAAGCTCAATGGATTTCTGTTCTCCCAACCAAAAAATAGATCCACGTAGCATGAGGAACATCCACAGGAGATATTATTCCTGCTCTATACATGGAACACCTTTCTGTCCTTTATTCATGCCTAGGAGCCATAATCTTGAACAGCAAACTCCTGTCAGCATCCTCGCTCCTGAAAACCAGAACAGAGACTGGTTAGCTGAAGATGGGGGTTCCCAAGGAGACAACTGTAGCCGTAAAAGCTTGAGCAGTGGACTGGCTGAGCTAGCTGAGTGACAACTGTCAGAAAGGAAACAATTAATTACATCGCACTGGAAGATGTAGTGATCGAGGAAGTAGAAAAAACACATACCCTAAAATAACAAGATTTTTTACAATGTGTATGAAGTAACAATGCAACATGAAATGCTTCATAAGATGTAGTTAAAATTGCAAGATCTACAGTCTCCATAACCTAGGAGTAAATGTTTAGGCCATAGCCTATATTTCATATTGTTAAAATAGTAGTAAGACAGTTTTGCATTTACCTTTTCAGATCAGAAATCTGCGTGTTTGCATCAAGCAATTTGTTTTCAGTTGCATTTAATGTATCCTACAAGCACACAAGGAAAAAAGTAAAAAGTCTAGAAACTACAGAAGCATATTAAAAGAAAATTGAGTAACTGTACATCAGTCTTGAAAACAATGCGTTAAATATGCTTTCCTATTTGAAAGGGAGGTCCATTAAATTTCTTTGGCTGATTTTGCAGTATTTTTGCTGTCTATGACTAGAAAACGATACATTCCAAACTCCCTCCTTTTCCCTTTCCCGGGATCTGAAGATGTAGTAAGAAGCTATCAGTTAAAATAAATATGGATCTTTCCGTTTGATCTTTTTCAAAATACCCAAGTTAACTTAGTTAATTCTATGGCACATTATCACATATTTTGCACGTTTGGTTTTTTAAATTAACTAGCATGTACTTACCTTTACTCTTTCATGTTCTTTTCCAAGGGACTCATATTCTCCTAAAAGCTAAAACAAAACAAAAAAAGAACACACAAACCCACACTGAGACTATATAAAATTAACAGTTTTGATGACTGCTGTAAAATCATCTAAATTGCTTGTCTAATGTGCAGAAACACTATAGGGGATAGAGAATGTACTTAAATAGTATTGGTTAAGTTCTAGCATCTTCTAATTGGAACGAAAAGTTAGACAGGACAAGAGGAGACAGAGATACTTACACAACATATTTCTATTTTCAAATGATTTATCTCTGAAGAAACTGAAAGAGCTGAATGAACCAATAAAATTCCTCACTGACTTTAAAGCTTTGTATTTTGAAATTTTAATTGTAAAAAAGGAGTTAAAGCATGAAGTAGCTTTTCCACCTAATACCTGTTTTGCCAATCCATTTAAACATTCCATAAAGCTATTACTGAAGAATCAAAGGAATAATGCTTTTGATGCTGTCTAAAATCATACACAAAATTAACAGTTTTAGCAAGTTGTGATGACTTATGAAAGAAATTCAGTCCATTCCCACTAAGCTTAAGAAAGGAAAAAATAACTTGTTCCAAAATAATTTCCTGCAATACCTCTAAAAATAAAATAAACTAATAGCACATAGAGTAATAAAATACCTGAGATAGACTATGACAAGTGTTATCACATCAAGTGCACACTTGCTGCCTTCAATAATTGTTTTTAAATATCTGCTAGGTCCGTAGTATCACTTAACACCTAGCCTACTAAGTAGTCAGCTGAATAATTTTTGTTCTCTTGGATGTGCATTAAGACTTTACGGTGGTAAACTTTGAGTGGTTTTCCAAAACACTCAGGACTTTCTGTGTTCGTAACATGCTGTGCAACTGTAAACACCATTGCCCATTTTCTTACTTACATTTTGAAACATTTTATTTTCTTCCTTTAGCCTTGTATTTTTATTATCAGATAACTTGTAAGCCTTTTCAAGCGCTTCCTCTAGATCTTTAAGCCTTGATTTTAGTCGACTGATAGTGTTATCCTTCTCTTTATTATTTGTGCGCATTTCTTCAATACGTTCTTGCAAAACTTTGGAAGTATTACTGACTGCATAAAAGCGTTCTCTCCAATCTGTCTGTAAGAGAAAAAACATTCACTATAATGCTTACCGATCAGATTTTTATTTCGGTACAAAGCATAACCTAAAATCATCTAAACAGAAAACAAGGGTACATCTGTACATTAATTAAACAAGATTTTTGCCCATTTCTGTGATGTAGAAAGAATGAAGACTAAAACCCCAAGAGATGTATTTATTTTATAGACTTAAAATATCTAGAGGTTGGACCTCTAATCCCAGCTGAATGTCTTGCTTCCCAGCATAGAAAAACATCTAAAGAAGGTGGAATTAATTAGTCTCTCCAGGTGTCTAACCCTCATGACAAAGTGTCCTGTTCTTTGACCAATAAATACAGCTGTGCAGTCTAAGCTAACTGGTCTGACCTAGCCAGAAAGACTGTATAAATATACTTAGAAAGGTAATATTTTTGCCACAGTGCAGATGAAATTTGCTTTTACCACAGCTCTAATAAGTCAAAAGAGAAAGTAATTAAATTAATTTAAAAAAAATCTGAAGAGAGATATCATAAACACAGCACAATATTTCACTCAAACTTTGCTTGATCCCTGATAACTTGGAAAGGTTGTTCATAAGCAAAAGGGACGATGACCCAAGTAGGGAGTCTTAAGAAACTCAGCCTGAAAAGTCACCAGTAACATATTGCCTGATGTCATATATTGAGAAAGGTTGAAAATAGAGAAAGACGTGGAAACACAGATCATCTTAATAATGAACATGTGCATTCTCTTACCCTTTTAGTTAAAAAGCCACTTGAATTAAGAACATGGACTTACCACTTGCTTTTCTAGCATATTATTCTTATTTTCAAGGGCTTTTATGCGAGCACTTGCTTCATTCAAAGCTGCATCTAATTGGTCACACCTATTCAGAAGATACAGATTACAAAAATCTCGTGAAATTTTAAAATAACAAGTCTACATTTTATAGCCTTATTTCCTTCCTCAAGCATGCCCATGAACTTTGGTGCCCAGCCTGTGACCTCCTCCCATAGTCTTTGGCCATTGCAGCAAACACCCAGTGTCTCTGCTCGGAAGGGCTGTGTTGCTCATGGAAGGCAAGCAGCAAACTGGGAACGTGTGCAGAGACTCCAGATGGCTCAGAGCATAAGAGCTGCAGAACCAAAAGCAGCTGAGATGCACCAGAGCAGAGTTCCACTTCAGCTAATTGATGATGCTGTGTGATAATTAATGACTGAAATCATATCGCAAGCTACTTTAACTCAATAACTGACTGCTCAGGAGTCACTTTTAATAGTTAGAACACACTAGTGCTGGAAGACAAGTACAGAAGAGTCCCAGCTACCCAGACTCTTTTTCAATTATTCTGAAGGGCATAAATTTTGTAAAGTATTTTAGCTGTCTCAATTTGCAATATGTATTTTGACTGGCAATAATTATATAAAAAAATAAAATCACATTGAACTTCTATATATAGCTGTGCTGGTTTTGGCTGGGATAGAGTTAATTTTCTTCACAGTAGCAGTATGGGGCTGTGTTCTGGATTTGTGCTGGAAACAGTGTTGATAACACAGGGATGTTTTAGTTACTGCTGAGCAGTGCTTATACAGAGTCAAGGCCTTTTCTGCTTCTCACCCCACCCCAACAGCAAGTAGGCGGGGGGGAGGCACAAGGAGTTGGGAGAGGGAACACAGCCAGGACAGCTGATGCCAGCTGACCAAAGGGATGTTCCATGCTATATGCCGTCATGCTCAGCATATAAAGCTGGGGGAAGAACGAAGGGGGGGGACGTTCGGAGTGATGGCATTTGTCTTTCCAAGTCACTGTCACGTGTGATGGAGCCCTGCTTTCCTGGAGATGGCTGAACACCTGCCTGCTGAGGGGAAGGAGTGAAGGAATGCCTTGTTTTGCTTTGCTTGCGTGCACAGCTTTTGCTTCCCCTGTTCAACTGTCTTTATCTCAACCCATGAGTTTTCTCACTTTTACCCCTCCGATTCTCTCCCCCATTCCACCGGGATGGAGTGAGCGAGCGGCTGTGTGGGGCTTAGTCGCCAGCTGGGGTTAAACCATGACAATAGTGAACATTCCAGCTATACCTAATGGAATATGTAAGTGAGGCACACAGACTCCAGTAGTAATATCTGGTCAGAGAGCATTGACTGGCAAATTGGCTTTATAAAACTACCAATGAATTCAAGACTGGTCCTATATCATCTGTAGTTTTGACATGAAAGGTAAAGAAAGATGATGTTCACCAGCATGACAGGTGAACACTATCTTACAACATAGATAGTTCCATTACAAATTGCCTAGGACTACCTCTGCCTGCCAGCCTTTCTTGAGCAAAACTTATACTGGCTTCAGCAAAAATCAGATCAAACAAGACCTCTGGTCCAAACATCACACTTGCTGCTTAACAGTAATTTTAAACTAATCTTAAACAGCTGCGTTAAATTTTGCATTATTTATATTTAATAGGAGAATATTAGCATCATAGATGCATGAAATCTTCAGAATTGAAGAGTGACATAAACTTTTCAAGATATTCTAAACAAGCATACTCAGTTTTTAAAGTGGAAAGAATACCATGTAACAGAGGAAGAGGACAAGGACAGACAAACAGTACCTGTCAGCAAGATTTTGATTGATTTTCTTCAAGTCTTCAGATGAAGCAGTTTTATGGCTCGCCTCTAGCTGCTGTTTTAAGCTATGTATCTCGGAGTCATAGTAAGCTCGTAGATCAGCTACGTGTCGAGCATGTTTTTCCCTCAAGTTCTGCCTAATCCTATTTTGAAAATTAAGAACAAAAAAATTGCCAGCTATCCACGTGACCATGCGCTGCTGTATTCATTCACACATAATGAACTCAGCATATATATCTCTTACAGAACTTGGCTGCATTCCAATTAAAGCAAAGAAAGCTTTGTCATCTAAGGCGGTGGCATCAGACACCTAAGGCTTGCGTAGAAGTCTTCATATTAATACAAATAATCATAATAATAACTATATATACAAATCCAATACAACGCTTTATGCTCTCTTCTCTCCTTTGCTATGCACTGGAAACTGTGCATGTAAAATTAAAATAGGAAAACCCAAACACTGAACTATCTTGAAACCATGACCCCTACATAAGCCCTCACACATGGAATATATGCCATGTCTGCTTGTCCATGTGCAAATCATGAGACGTTCAATAGCGAATGGGGATATTTATTTTTTCCTAAGTACAGTAATTCTGTGCTTCTCCCACCATTTGACTCCAAATAGGAAAACATAACCCCCACAGAACTTTGAAAGTCTCTGCCTAAATTAACTCCCTCATACAGCCTATGAAGGAAGTATGTCTTTTTATTTTAACGTATAAAAAGAAGTAAACCAAAGCATTAAAACATAGAAAATTGTTTTGCCTTCCTGTTAAGGCTTTGACATCCAAGGAAGACAGAGCACAAATATTGTGCCTTAGATTAAACAGTATGGTCTAAAGAAGATTAAATAGTACGGTCTAAAGAAAGACAATTGTAAGAAGTGGAAAATGACTGTTCTATTTATACGCCATCTGTACTTCAGGGGACAAAAAAAAAAAGCAGCATGTCCAGCTGTGTTCTAAGTAACATGAGTAAAACTCACATATTTTGTTCGTTTTACTAGTATTGTTAAGTTTCACTTCTTTCATGAAAGTACCAACTCTATGACTTTTAAAAAAGAAAAAAAATACTTACTTTGACATTATCACAGGATCTTCAACAGATGTCACTGAAAGACTACATTCTGGCAAACTGGTGTCAGCACACTGAGTAATAGAAGATGGAGTTAGAGTCAGTGTTTCTTCCTCCTCAGTGTTGAATAAGTAATCATTGTTAGCGTCCGTATATGCCATTGGAAAGGGAGAGCTGGTCTTGTTTTCATTTTCGAACAGGTGATTTTTCCAGAGGTCCAAATGCACAGCTCTCCCACTGGCAGGATATTTTGGAGAATCATCTATCTGAGATGAATTACTTGTCTGTGAAAAAGAGTCTGTGTCACAATGACTTGAAAATCCAGGCTCCGCCATAGAGTCTGGAGAAAAAGGAGTAGTCTCTTCAGGAATATTGAAAAAACAGCATCCTGGGTTCTGCTGACCTGGTTTCATATGCAGGGTTGGGTCCAACGTCAAGATCTAGGAAATAAGTTATAATGCTAAAAAAATTGTGATTTAACTTTTGTTCTTGTAAATGGAGTTTATCTGAAGACATTAGTAATCCATATAATATATTGCAGAAGTTATATTGAATATTACTACAATCAATTTGGTAGTGACAAGCAAGATGAAGGGACCCGTAACAGCTTAGATGATGATACATATTCCCAACATTTGCAACTTGATTTTCTGAGTTTCCATTAAGAATAAAAGACATATCTAACATCTGTAGCTGTCTAGAAAACCTTTGAAATTTCAGTTATGTAAATAGAAGGACTATGATGTCTGCTTGTAGGTTGAAACAATAACTTTGTACAGTTACGAAAATCACTTCATGGATTATATGAACAAGATGTCACATAGTAGCCATCATCACTGGCTTTTGTACAAGACCGAAAGCTGTATAGAGAAACAGGTATCATAGAGAATATTTCCACAACCTGTGCCTCTTCTGTTTCACAGGTGGAATGAACTTGTCTTGTGGGAAGTAGCAAGAAAACCCTGCTTCTGTGACTGCAGTTCCACATACATTTCACTAGCTGCAGCCTCAGTGTAAGCAGATTCATCCTTGCGCCATCCTCAAGGTTGTGCGGCAAAGGTGCTTGTTTACTCAGGGTATTCTTAGAGGTTCTTTTCAGCTGGATCCCTTCCCAATCTGGTTCACCACATGGCTGCACAAACTGCTGTTCTAGCGTACCACTGGAGGTGGCAGCAGGGGCCAATTAATATAAAACCAGCCTGTAACGAATCATACCTTCAAACTGAGACATGAAGTAAAGAAATTGTTACCTCTGGTGGGTGACTTGGCTGGGAAGAAGGCATAAAATCCTGGTCTGGCAGCTGCTTATTTTCCCTTTGTCTTTTATGATAAATATCCTTCAATGATGACAACTTCGTTTCATCAGCAGAAGTCAACTTCAAGAGGCAAAATTGCTACATTACTTTTTCTGAACACAATGCTCCATCCCCAATATAGATAAGCAAGTTCTGGGGTGGGTTTAGCTAATAAAGCAGTTCAGAACAGAAGGCTTTATTCAATGCACGGAGTTTAAAAAAGGGTCTTTAATGAGGCACATACACCTTTAATATACTAGTTAGTCCCTTTTCATCTCCTATACACACCAATTCTTTTAAATGACAAGAGGTCAATAAATTCCAAGTGACATTAGCGGGGGAAAATGAATAAGGAAGGAACAGAATATGAGGGACTGAGCTAACAAAAGAGTTCTCGGAAAAGTTAGCTTTTGGAGGGCTGATTCTTTCCATTGTAGAAAAAAGCAAAGACGACAAGCAACTATAAGACAACTTTTAAAACACGTGCAAAGTTTACCTGATCTGGTGATACTTTTGTGGAGAAAATATCAGCAAACTCACTTCTGAAATTCTCTGGTAGAGAGTGATACATCTCCTTTTCATCTAATTTCCAGTACGAAAGTCCTGATGAGATGAAACAATGAAAGAAAAAAAAAATTACAAATTTCAAGCTCACGGCTATAGAACAGGAATCCAAAAATCCATTAGTAAGATGTTACTTTGTCAGCTAACAAGAATGCTGGATTAATTGTTTGCATCTGTTGCTTAAGGTTCTCACTAAAGCATTTGTTACCAGAAGTTACAAAAATCTCAATGCAAAGCACAAGCAACATAATCAGTATTACATCACACAGCATCAGTAACAAAAGCTATAAATCAGTGAAAACATATAGATTTACTCTTTGGTGTTCAAGGAACAAATCCTCATTTACCACAAACTTTTATATTTCTACTGATTCCAGTATAGCACTTAAAACTTATATTACCCAAGGAATAATCCTAGACAGCCACTGGATACCACAAACTCTTTGGTTTGGTACTCAACAGCTCTCTATAGCATGCAAAAAGACAGACTACCAGGACTAAGAGGGATGGCACAAGAGGAATAGATACAGTCTCAATCCCACTTCAATTTCTTATATGTGTCCCTCTCTCAATGGGCTGTGAAGAAACAATAAATATATACAGTTTTCTGAGCTGCATCTCTGTGCCCCTGTTTGTTACTGAAATGAATCCACCCTGTCTTGATCAAAATATGTGAATTAGTCGTTTGGCTTTCACAAAAAAAGTAAGTTTTTTTGCTTTTTTAGCAAAAAAGCAAAAAAACACCCACCACCACACACCAAAACCACAAAAAAACGCCACCAACCACCCCTCGTACACACATTCCAAAACAATAAAAGCAAAACCATACCAAAACACAAGAGAGCACCCCCACCCCCCCAAAATTAAAGAATCACCACATTACACACTGCATTATTTTCTTCTTGTCTATTCATGCAATTATTGAATCACGCCTTTGGCTTACAGGAATTTGGCTCTATTACCATGCAACTCCTGTGATTACTAGACCAATGATGCTAACATTTGAAAGATCATTTGATACCCTACAATAATTTTAATAGTAATTACATTATGAAACAGTTTTAAACATAAAGCTCAGCTTTGAAATGTTGAGAAATTTGAAGAAAAAAAATTGCTGCACGTCCTACATCTGCCAGCAGTGATACACAGGAGGTACCATCAGTTTGAATGCAAGAGCAAGAAAAGCAGAATTATGCTATACCGAAGTTGAATAGCTTGTTGGTGCTCAAACCCTCCTCACCTCCCCAAAGTTACTGGACATGCATTCTAGTAAGAGTTTTATAAAACAAGAATTCAAAATAAAAGCAAATTTAAATACAAGAAATTACTATACCTGAAGCTTCAGACACTAAGGAATTTGGACTTTCATTTGGTTGATTGAGGTAAAAAGTGTAAGGTGGCAAAGCAGCATCAGTAAGGTTTGTCTAAAATTACAGAGGAAAAACAAATCTAAGGAAAATCACAAGGCAAGGGGAAAAAAAAAAGTCAAGGGTATAATTTTAAAAAATTGCATGTAAATGTAACTAGTCTTTTTAAGCAAAGAGATAAAATTTAATTATACAGCATGATCCAAACCTATAAAATTTATATTCAGGACAATCACAGTCAAAGTGGGAACTAAGCTAAGCCACATAATTAAAAGATACTGATATTTTTTAAGTCATGTGCCTGTCTACTTGTGGAGCATTTTTCAGATTAACTGTTACAAAAATACACATTTTGGACAGTCATCAAAACTTTCTTGCTCCTTAAGAGGTACAAGTATATAGAGGGATGACTTACCAATAAAGTGTCACTCTTTCCTCATCCTAAGATTGGAATTTCTTATATTCAGCTGTTATGACTCCACCTACCACAAAGCTGGAGGTAAACACTGTCTATCATCTCAGACAGACAAGATACTACATACCCTTCTTCTCATCACTCCAGACTTTCTAAGCAACCTACCCAGGTAATTATAGAAACAACTTTGAAAAGGGTGGGACCAACACATGGGGGGGGAAATCACATAATTTAAGATTTGCTACAACCCTCCTCTTCCTTAATCAAAGGAAGAAGTGTCATTGATACAACACAGCAATACAAGAGCAACTGAGTAAGGGCAGCTAGGTTTAAAACAGTCATCTCACGTTGCTCTTTTCTACTGTACTTAGGACTTTTTGTTCCATTACAACAGCTTAACACTCATGCTACTTGGCAAATTTATACAGCTCATACAACTGAGGACTAAAACAGGATAGTAACCATTGAGTTTACAAAAGTCAGAAAGAAAAAAAATAAAGTTTTAGAACTAAAGCTTTTCAAGTTTTTGCATGAAGTACCATCTCACCTCAAGGCTATTTTGTCCCTCTTAATGTTTTTATTTAGGTATTCTCCTTTGCCTAAGGAGGAAGAAAGGAAAATGAAGGAGTATGAACTGAATTCTTACAAAGGAACAGAAAGATAAAGATATTTTCAAAAACTGAGTTTCTGGCACCAATTTCCTTAGGCACCCTCCTGTAGCAAAGAGAGAAAAGAAACAATCCACAGCAGAGAAATTTGACTCCTGGTTTGAAATATCACCTTAGAAGAACATCTTGTTTCCACTGACAATAGAAGCTGCCTAACGAGAGGGCAAGCCCAAACAGCTACTCGTACCCTTTCTGGATCATCCTCAAAGTGACCACAGGAAAGAAAACAGACCCTGCTTGAATCAAGTGATTCATATTTGCTAGTTCTCCTATTCTCTTGTAGGTAGAGCCATTCACAGAGTGTCAGGAATTCTTTCCTTACAAATAGCATAAGGAGAGAGGTTTGTGACAATTAATATACTGAAAGTAATGCTAAAACTTCATAGTTACATGTATGATGATTACTCATACAATCATGTTGCATAACGTCCTTTTGGATCAGAAATATTATATGTGATTAAACTTCCCTCCCCAAAATAATCAGATTTGTGGGCAGACAATTAACTAAAGAATATGGAGGGAACAAACCAAATTCTTCTCAAAAGAAATATTTTGAGCCGATTCAGCAGTCACAGCAGTAGGCATTACTACAAATGGTTCTAAAGAGCCAACTAGATTTTCTAAATGTCTCCTGGGGGGTTGGTTACTTTTAATAACCAGTGCTGTAATTGTGCTTGGAGTAGTTCAATTTAGCCAAATCATAGTCATACACAGGCATAAAAGAATGTATTACTCTTACATAAACAATATAAAAAAGAAAGAGAAAACACGCTCATGTTTGGATTTTAGCATGAGACTGCTAAGAACACTCAGAAAGCCCAAACCAAACTAAACCAAAAAATCCCAACTTGGATCCCAACTGGATCCAACTTAAAATCCCAATCTGGATGAATACTATCTGTCCCGAACAAAGTGGCTAATGCCTCCAGACACAAAGAGTTCTGTGTACTAAAAGAGACGTTACCAGCTGAAATCAAAGATTCTTCCAAAATTTGTTATGGAAATTACACATGCCAGACATCATAACAAGGTTCAACTTCAGGTTTACTTCTAGAAATTATAGAGCACAATAAATTACCATGACATGAAGCTTCAATTGAGAATGTGACTATTATGTCTATAAGGAAAGAACATGTACCACTTAGGTAAATTAAGACAAAAATTAGGCAAGGAATAAAATAAGCCAACATAGCTATGTGAGTAAGTATAGAATGATCCAAGAAGTAAACTCTGCCCACATGAACTTTAAACATATAAATGGGAACACCACTACTCAAATGCTTAAAACTAAGTATGAAAGCACATGCTGAATCAGAACATACTATAACACTGAAAAAATACCAGTGATGTGAATAAAATTAGAAAAACATCATAAAATAGAGAGAGACTTACATTCTCAAGTGGTAATTTCTTTGCTTGCTCATTTTCTTGCATAGAGTTCACACATACTTCTTCAGCATTTATTCTTTTTGGTTGGTTTTGTTTCAACTTTTGTGCCCATGATGTTAAAGATTTACTAAATGGTAAGAAACACACAAGTGTACTGTAAGTATGTATGCCCTTTTCAGTGGAGACATGCAATCAATTTCTTCATCAAGGTGAAACATAGGCACAGAACTCCACTGCCTTTGTGCATTTTTGAGAAACTGTATGAAGTAACGAATGCTGAAATGTTTTAGGGCTCTTTTTTAAAAAGTAAAACAAAAAAACCCACAAACAAACAAATTACTGAAAGGAAAGGTGCTAATCAACTGCACCCATAATCAAAATGGCTTTTCTACTACCAAAAAAAATGGTAACAAAGAGCTCCATATTTTTAGCCAGGCAACTATTTTTTGGTCCATTCAAGTGGATACCAATTAAAACCACAAAATTAAGCTGGAATGTAAATGCAGTGTTTTTTCTTATTGTGTTATCAGTCTGGTTGTAAAGATGATGTCAGCGAAGACACACTAAGGATGCCTTCCAACTCAAGACAATCTTCAAGGATAAGAAAGATTGAAACAAGATATAGAAGGAAACAGGAAAAAAAAAGGCAGAACAGAAACAAATAGAGACATCCTGAAATTCTTCTTAGAGGTAGATGTGGAACAATTTTCCCATTTTGTTAAAAAGCAACACTTTGAAAAACTACATATTGTCCCAGTATGGGACATACAGTGGAAAGAATGAAAAAAGGTTACAATTAAAAATTAACAACAAACAACACAGTTTGGGTTAACTGAACTATTCTACTTTGGTTTGAACCCTTTCTTCCTTCAAACGGAGTTCATAATACAAAATGGAAAGCAATTTCAAAGAAAAAAAACTTGTATTTTTTAAATAAAAAAGACAAAAAAATAATACATGAATGATTTAAAAAGTTGTCTTAGAAAGGTTTTTCAAACTGAAAAACACTTTTGAATTGAGTGTCTCCAGCTCTAAGTTTCCCTGGCAGTCCATGAATTGCAGCTACTCCCCTCATGGAACTGTGCAACATGAATCAAATACTGGAAGAAATCCCAGCAGAAGGGAGGAAGAGAACATACATATCAATGGGGTTACAATCTACCCTATTTGCTGAGATAACACATTTCCAAACCAAATCCTCTAAAGAAAGCTGGTTCTGTGTTTTACTACATACCAGCAAAATGCAAGCTCATTTCCAACAGAAAGTTTTTATCTCTGAAAACTACTATCAGGGACTCACAGGCAACACACTGCCCACAAGACCTCTGATACTGCTCATGACCACGTGAAGCCACCACTGCCATTACAGCCTAGTCTGACAGAGTAAAGTACATTGTTAAATTCTGTGGAACTAGAGCAGTCCTTGGTCAGTATTACTGCCAAATTAGCTACCCAATCTTTCAAAAAAATCTTGGTAAAGCCACCCACCTATTGAATAGAGCAAAACAAAGATCAATGAAGAAAACCAACAGAAAAACCCAAACATGCTTGGCTGATACAGTTTATTACTGTACTGCATGCACATAGGCTAGCAAAAAAGACTGGTTGAGCACAATAGCAAAATATCACTCATAAAATTGGTAATCAGCACCTAAAATTCTGGTGCGCAGATAAACACTATATGCAAACTGTATCTTGGCTCATATTTGCAGAAGAAAGTAGATTTTCATATTTTTCTCCCAATGTATCTACAACAGAAAAACACTGCAGATTCAAATATACATCACGCAGAAACATTAGGCTAAACAAATAACTTTATCTACCAACCAGCATAGTATTTTTTACAATCAAGAGGTTCCATTCAATTCTTACATGTTTCCAGTTACCAACAGTTGTTTACTGAATGGGGACTCTCTACAATAAACTAACATATTTTGAAAGTTTATCACTTACCTGGGCTTTTTTCCACATTGAGCTTCATCAGCTTTATGTTCAAATTCAGCAGGAAAAACTAAAATATCATTCCTTCCTGATGAAAAATGTTCCTCTACTTTTTTGGGGAAAAGTTCACTTCCATTTTGAACACTGGCTCCAACTGCGTCACTCAGCAATACTGCTGCATCACCGTGTCCTTGTGAAGTTTTGTCCATGTAGCCTGTGCACTTGTTAACGTCATTAGATTTGCTAGGGCTCAGTTCGGAGGCAGAAAGTGTACCGTACCCGCTATTCATTGAAGCATCATTTGCAAAACATTCCTGATGCAGATCAGATGCATTTGGCTGACTTTCTGCTTCATTAGATCTAAGTTGATTGACAATGCACTCATTTTCTTCAAAGATTTCAGAACGCATCCCCATTTGACTTTCTGGTGATGAAAAAGTGTCTGTAAGCTTGACAGGCAAACTTCTGCTCTTGCCGGCACCCCAATTGCTGGTCTGCAATTTCACTAACTGCCTTATCTCATCCTGAATCAGCTATGGGAAAACAAAAGGCAAAATTCCTATGAGATCGTGCCACAAATCACATTTATATTTTGATGCATTGTCAATTCATGTTATTAGTGAGAGAATTAGAGTACTTATTTGAAATAACTCAAATTTTTCAATGTGTAGACATCTCATGCATAAACTAGATAGATGCATACTGTGCACGAAAGTAAAATGTCCATGGTAACAATCCTTAATTCCATGCAGTGAATTACAGGTCACAGTAGTCATTTATTAGTGTAAAAAAAACATGCATGCATGTATTCACTACATGCCTTCAGAACTACACTTACCTACCAGCCAGCTAAAGAAATACAAACTATCTAGGTACATCATTAGAAGTGGACAAAAGTATTTTGCTAAATTTAGGTCTAAAAGAATTTATAACTTGGATATACATTTTTAAAGATTGCAAGGATGCTTTAATGGAAGTATAAACCATTATTCTATTACGCTAATAGGAATAATGTACCTCTGTAAGATTATTGCATAAAACTTGACTTTAAAATATCTGATTTAGATACTATGTTATTAGGCAGTTCATATAATACAAAGATCTACATTTTTATTGTTTTGGTATCTGATGGAGTGGAGCAAACCTATAACTAGATCACTAGATTTAACAGGTTACTTAATGCTTCGCAGACATTGAGACATTGTAGACTAAAGAGTATTTCAGTATATTAGATAAGTAATATTGTTTTTAAAGTTTTACAGTTGTGCACTGATATGCTGAAACAGCTCCGAGAAACAACAAATGCTTTTGCCAAGGGCTATGAAAAGACTTCATGCTAGTGCCCATGGTGTGTCCTCGGCCAGCAATCAGCACTTCTGCAGTTATACTAAGATTACTGAACTCTACAGAGTTATACTGAGATTTCTGAACTCCGCATGAGCACACAACTCTTATTACACATTACAAGACCAGAGTATATAGTTGTTTTCAAGAACACATTTCAAACTAATTCCCTCAGGAAAAAAAAAAAAAGAACTTGCAATAATTTTAAGAACATGTAACTCCATTAATGTTTTTTTCACAGAACTACAGTACATTACTCACATATGAATAGCAAGTGGAAAGCACAAACTGAACAAAAATCATTTGTTCTCTGAAAGTAAAAATAAAAAATAAGACTTAATTTCAGAGGAACCTACATGTACCACTAGTCAGAACCAAGCCTCATATGTGTTATTAACTTGCAATAGAATTAACAATTGAATTTCAGCTCAGTCTTTCTATGAAAGAAAAAAAGAAAGAAAAAAACCCCAGACAAGCAAAACAACAATAACAACAACAAAAAAACCCCAAACCACAACCTGGGATGAAGTTTTCTGCCATAACAAAGTTTTTTGTTGTGCTAATCATGTTAATCATGACTGCAGCAATCATTTGCATTTTAATTCTGTGATTCAGCTCTGTCAAGGAAAGTAGGGAAGGGAGAACAAAAGGGAAGAAACAGAATTGTGGAGAGAAAAAAACCCAAACTGGTCGTATTCTCTGCTGACATTTAATCTTTGTCATTAATACCTTGTGCAGGAAAAGTGAAAGGCTACTATTCCAATTAAATAGCATTTTTATTTCCCTTTGTACAGTCACAAATAATTCCAAGAGAAGAAACAACCTGGGAAAAATAAGATGACATTTCTATAGTTTTGGGATTGTAAATAACCTTTTTCTTTAAATCCTCTTCAAGAAAGTCTAATCTTAGGATGATCCACAGGTGGTGATAGTTTGTCATTAGCACACTTGTCTTCTAGTGTATAAATCACATAAGTCAAGGACTGACCCCACTGATTCCAAAATGATCTCAAGGTCTTTTGATCCATGTTTTCATATGGATGAAAGTGTATTTTTATAAGCATAGTTGGTCTTGAAATACAGCATAGAGCAAGTCTTATCTCAGAGTCATGTCAATGCTAATGCAGCATCTTGCTTTTCTACCCCAAATAGTAGATTATTATTTTTGTCTTTTTATTATTCTTATTAGAATGTGTTGAGTTGCCTATAGTTCAGTATTTTCACTAGGTCACTGGCAGACCAGTTTAAGTTTGGAATTGCTCCATCTGTTTTATCTAATGCACTCATACAACTGGAAGTAAGTTATAGCTGTTGATTTTATATTTAGTGTGGCAATTCATGTAGTTATTAAGTCCCTGCTGATACCACAAACTCAACTCTTCCAGAGGTAGCCTTTCCTATTAAGAAAGACAAAAACTGGCAAAGCCAACACAATGGATTAGTCAAGACTACGATTAGCAACCAGTGAATCAAACCACTACAGTAAGAGGAAGGAAATACAAGGGTAAGGAAACACTTGTGGGACAAAAATAACGAGATGGGAGGGGAGAAACAGGAGATAGGATAAAAGGACAGTACCTCTTGTTAATTCAGTTCAGGAACTGTTGATTACTACTAGCGTAGAGGGCATCAGGAAAGGGAAGGGAAAAACAGCAACCAAAACGATGAAGATATTAAGCGTTATATATTCATAGAATTACTGTCTCTTATACATACATACACATTTCTTCTGTTTTAATGGATAAATATGGTTCAGCAAAAATGTGAATCTTCACATGGGTCATTTTTCTTTCTTAGAAAGGAGACTGTTCAACTGAAGGGTGAAGTAACTGTTCAGCTATTACAGTGAATGTTTTCCTATGCTATATACTGTCTAGATGAGGGAATGGCGAGTTGCATAACATTTTCTAATGAAGACAAAACTACAATGTCCCAAAATTAGAAATGATACAGTCTAACAGTTAATAAAAAACAGCTTGTACCTACAAAATCCAATTATCCTGTGGGCATTCTGAACAAAAAGTTTGTGAAAACAGAACAATTGAAAACAAATAATCCAAGAATCTTTACTTCTGAAATGGTTCCTACCGGTTACTTTGTTAATTAGCCAAGGCTATCTCAAATACACATCCTGGAAATCGGCATTCCAGTCACCCACTTCCATTAACTGCCTGTCTGAATATATTTACAGAAAAACACAGGAGTGCCAGAGACCATACTGCATTGTTTTGGAGGTGGAGTGGGGGTGGTAGATTAAAGAAACATTCAGCCTAACCTACCTACATGAACAAATCATTACTTACTTGGATTTGATGGTGGAACTGCTCTTGCTGGGCAACTATTTGCTCCTGACATTGTTTTTCTACCAGTCTCAATAACTGTAGCCACCTTGTCTATTAAATCACAAAGTAAAATAATTAAAGCACAGTCATATTGCACCTCTTACCTTTTACTCTAGCTACACAACGGTTTTGTAGTCCTATACTTGGTGTGGACATAATATAAAGTTTAATAAACAGCACCATGGTTGTCAACCCCACAATACATGCAGCTCCCTATCGTGTCAGTCAATGGAAACAATTCACTATGGACACATTCACTTAAAAAAAAAAAAAAAAAGAGACAGCAAGATAACACATCTCTACAATTTAAGTTTGGTTTAAAAAAGCAAACAAACAAATGAACAAGGGAAGAGAGTTCTTCTATTTAAAAAAAAATTACTTAGAAGTAGAAACAGCTGGCAGGAAAGTACAGTCAAATTTTGGAAAGGTTGATTCCAGTTCAATAAATTATAGGCAATTTTTAAACTGTTAAACAAACATCCCTATGTCCAGTGAACCATTCACTTCAGTAAGAAACTCTTCCCTTCAACAGTCCAGCTAAAGGCCACAATGCATAACTATTTAGTGAAAACAAAAATATAATTAAAAAAAAAATCAAATATATGGGGTTCCTAAAATGCGGAAAAATCTGAATTTTAAAAACTGATTTATGCTAATGTTTATGGAGCTTGATACTTGAAGCATAGGACATGGGACACAGAACGCATGTGTCTAGACACAGACATCTATATTCTTTTCTTGGAGCTGTTAAAGAGCACCAAATTAAGCATCTGTCAAGACAGTTTGATGGACCACAGCCAGAAAGCTCAACAATTCTGCAGGAACAAGCCCATGGTGTGGAAACCTGATGTTCCTTATGGAGACTAAACATAATTATAAAATTTAAAATAAAAAAAAGGACAAAAACAACATTAAAAAAAGGGTTTGAGAGAGTTAGCTCATTGAACCTACATTATGATTTTTGTGTTGGTTTAAATCTGGAAACAAACTTATCTATACATCTTTACAAATGGAATAAATAAATAATTCAACTAAAACAGAGCCATTTTTAGAAAGAAAACTTCTAATTTCTAGGATCACTTCAGACCAGTCTGAAGTGCTACAATTTTAAAGGTTTAAATTTTTCAGTTCAAAAACTTGTAATCTTTAAGTACTGTAACTTTGAAAAAAATATATTCACATCTGTATGGTAAAACACTAAGATAAAAAGATATTGTAAAAAGCTAAGATAAAATTGCAGTAAAATCCATCCACATAATTAGTTCATACATTGTAAAAGGATTTGTCCCATCATGAAGAATAAACACATACATATATAGATCTTACTGCTAAACTGTGTCATCATTAGATCTGTTTTCCAAAATGCAAAGCCAATACATTAATATAATTTTTTTTTTTTAAATAAACCTTAACATTAAATACCTCACAGTTCTTCACAATCTCTGAGTCAGCATTTCCAATGTTCTGGGTATTTTGCGTAAAGGAGGCAAGCAGCTCAACGGAATCAGGCATTAATGAGAACCTGGTATTCCCTGAGTAACCAGAAACTCCATTGGGATCGGATGAGGGACTTCTAGTGAAACATGAGGAAAAACATTTCAATTATTTATTGTGCCAGTTGCCCAACATAGTCGCCAAAATAATATACTACATATGCTAGGCAGCCATAAAAGAATTATACACTTAATTTACATTGTGACCCTCATCATGCTGGAAAAAAACCCCTCACACCTTCATAAGAATGAGGATGTTTTTCAAGAAAACGTCAAAGAATCCACAGCACGCTTCATTCTTATCCTACATACTATTAAAATGCAGTAGCTTTCCAAGAAGAGAGACAGGATAATCAGCACAGACACTACTGCTCACTAGTACAAATGTCAACAAATACAGCTTTTCATCAAACCTATCTGCTTCTTCATAGATTCTGAGGTCAGAAGCTTACAGATATAAGCTTCTGCGTAACAATGATTTATGAATTCCAAGACTACTGCCTCCTCTTGAGAAGTCACACATGCAGTAAGCGACTTGTAATTCTCATCTTAAGAGGTCAGTAAGAAGAACCTCTGTCACTTAGGCCATTAGTCTGTATTTGCCCTTCTTATTCACTGGGAATACCCTGGGCATTGAACAGAAAAACAATTCAGTTTTTCTAAGCTGCTGTTCTCTACAAATGACTTCGCATAATGCATGATCTTTCCAAAGAGTGATCTCTCACAATTTGTCCACGACAGGTTTTTCCGTCCCCATTCTAAGAGACACAAGGCAATGGAAGTTACTAAGTTTTTAAGGAAGACTCAACAGTTCTTTCAGTAAGGCTTTCCTCATTAAGGATTATACCTGTAAATGTAAAAAGAACCCTAAAATATATTGCAGAGTATTACATATTATTTCACCTTAGTAACAATGTTAGTGTAAAAGCATACTAACTAAGCAAAACAAAAATAATAAAATATTTGTTAGGAATTCCTTCAGCACATTACCTGTTACAATTCAAGTTACAGACAGAGCTGTGGGTATTTCTGACATCAGAGTCTGCAGAAGATGAAGGGATTTCTTGTACAGTATTCACCACGTCACAGTTTTCCATATCTTAGGCTCCAGTATGACATTACCCTGAAAATATAAAGTAGTAAGCATCACCTTCATATTTTAAAAAGCCATTTGACTTTGCTGTTTGAAGAAACAGAATCTGATTAAACAGACAGTTGTTTCAGCCAAACCACCCCAGAAAGTGCTAGCACTCCACAAACAGCCTCTCTTCCTTGTCCTGTGCTATGCTTGCAACAGGTGCTATTTATTCAGCCTTGTACTTGCTGGGACTCCTACAAATCAAAGAGATTCCTAGCTGTGCATCACACATCTAGACTGGGCTGTAAAGGGTGTCTGAATCCAAAACATTCCAGGTAGAACAGTGTTATTGGAGTTTGGTTGGTTGGTTTTTTAAATCTCCACAGACCGTTTTTGAGACTTCTGTGAAAGGGCCTACTATCAATGTATTTAAATCTGCTGAATGGGGTCTGCGCCTTCACTGGAAGAAACACACTCACCAAAAAAGAAAATCGAGACCCACTGAGTTAGACTGCAGTTGACCAATTCTGCCGTTTGTGCGTGAAATATTTGGCTTACTTTCTTCAGAGAATGCTTGATTTATTATTACTATATAACATTAATTCAAAAAGCTTTGGAACTGTTTTGAGCTACATTTCTTACCAATTAACAAAAAAAAAAAAAAAAAGTAGTCAAACAGGAATCCCACAGCAGCTAAAAACAGCAGCTGGTTAACTGAAAGCACCATAAATAAATAAACACAAAATACTTGTGCGATGGTCTTACAGCACTCAAAGCAGCAGTTTACAAGAATGGCTGTAGGGAGACTAAAATATTCTTCCAGTTTCCATACTTTCACTAAGAAAACATTTCAAATACATTGATTAATCAGTTCTTCTATAGTGCGTATTTCAGCATGTTCTACACCCTGGTGAATTCATCCTATGTTCTAACACTGAAGAAAAACCTTACGATCATTTCACAGATGGAGAACAAAAAGAGACATTAAGAAATATCATCCTAGTAGTCTGTGATAATACTAAGAATAAATCCCTGCTGCCTTAAAGAAGCACAACATCTTCAAAGCACAACCATTCTTCTTTACAGGGCTTACAAGGACATGCTACTGGCTTTTACAGATTTTCATTATTTGTAAGTACACAGAGATATATCTCTAACAGATAGTTTCAGAAGTATAAAAAATTATTTCCACCAGAACGAAACTGATGGACAACTCTCCAATTTTTCCCTGTATTTACTGGAGCCTGTTTGGCTTTAGCAGAAATGTTTTCCAGGTACTCACTCAAGCTATCTCCTTTGGGTAGGGCTGAAAATGCAAGAATTGGAAGGAAGTTATCACAGCTACAACATATCCCTTTGGCAGAGCTTCTTGGGATAAATGAAAGAAGAAAAAAAAAAGCCCTTCTTCTTTATCTAATGGTCAGAAGTCTGGAAAACTTGAAGGTTATCAGGCACCTAACCTAATAGATAAAGCAGAAACTGCAAGTGTCTCTGGAGCAGCTGGATGGGAACGGTAGGGGCTACATCAGTCACCCCTATCTCCCCAGGATGAAATCATGGGTGGCCTATCTCAGCAGCACAGCAGATGGGTGGGACTTAGCTGTGACACAGGCTCGTTTCATAACCTCATTAGAAGTCTGCTAGCAATAAAAAAAAAAATATTAAGTGAGCTATAACTGCGCTGAGGAACAGCTAAGCTGTCATCTATTGTTTCCATAGCACAGAACAGTCCTTATACAGCCAAGTCCCTACATAAAGGAGTAGGAATAAAAAAAACAAGCTGCAAGGTATTTAGACTCGTAAGTATCAGTGCTGATTTAGACACGAACACCTGGGCCAGCACAGACCCGGAGACCACGGTTCTGCATCTCTTCCTGAGCGAGATCCGACTGCTGCTGTTCCTCACAGATGGCCAAGGGGCGCCTCGGTCCCCGCTTCCCTTCCCGCCGCCAGGCCCCCATCTCCCCGGCTTCCCAAGGACTTCCTGAGGGACCCCGAGAAGGGACAACGAGCCTCTAGGCTTTAAAGCCCCGGTCCCCTCAGGGAACGCCCTCGCCCCAAAAGCTAAGCCCCCTTCAGGGACCCCCTCCCGCCACGTCTGCCCCCTCAGGGTCGCCTCCCCTCAATTTAGCAACCTCCTCCCCAACTCTGTGTCGTCGTCCCCCGGCTCCCCTCCTCTCACAAGTGACCCCTCCCTCCAACGCTGCCCCTTAGCCTCCCCTCCCTTCATAAGTCACCCCTTACCCTCAGCTCTGCCCCCCTCAGGGTCCCCTCCCTTCACAAGTGACCCCCTCCCCCAGTCAGGGACTCCGCCCCCACCGCCTCCCTCAGGTCAAGCTCCGCCCCCACGCTCCCATTGGGCAGTTAGCCCTCGCGCTCCGGGATGTTGACAGCGCCACCGCCTCGGATTGGCTAGCGGGCCCGCCACTCGTCAGGGAAAGGGGCGGTGCGGTGGAGGCGGCCTCGCGCCGCTGGGACGCGGCCAAGTGCCGCGGCGCTGCCGGCTCCGGCCCCGCCAGCTGCTCTCGGGGCTCGCCCGGTCCCTACCCGCATTTCTGGAAGCCCACGAGGAGGCGTCTGCAGCGGCCCGAGAGCTGCCCTCTCCAGCGATCGTTAGGCGATAAACAGGCGCGGCGCGGCCCGCCGCCTCCTTCCCGGCGATTGGCGGCCGAGTTTCGAACGTGGTGGGGTAGAGGGCACTCAAGACAGACCCCAGCTCGATGATTGGCCGTCTTGACCGCGCGCCAGGCCGCGCCTTCCACTCTGATTCGCTACGTGGAAAAGGACGCACGCCGCCGCGAGGGGATTGGTTAGTGCGGCTACGCGCCGCACGGTTTTCCAGAACCTGATTGGTAGTGGATGGAAGGAGTGCGTAAGCCCGCCGCTTGCGCAGCGATTGGCTTCCCGAGTGCCAATTAGCCTAGCGGTAACGCCCTCCTCCGTGAGCTGCGCATGCGCAGAGGCGGCCGTCGGGGAGCCAAGCTGTGCAAGACTGCATAGGGTGGCGTATGCGTGCGCGGCCGAGCGCGCTTGCGCAGTGCGGGCCCAGGAGGGGGCGGTGGCGCTCGCATCGAGTCCCCTGAGGTAAGCGATGGCGGCGGGGCTGGGGGGCGGCGCGGGGAGCGGCCCTCGGCTCCTCCCGAGCCGCTCCGGCCGGGACTCGGGCTGCGGCGAGGTCCGGTTCGTGACTTCAGCCCGGCGGGAAGGCGGCAGGCCTGGGAGGGCTGGGGTCGTGGCGCAGTGACCGCGACGCCGCAGGTCTCGGGCGGCCGCTGCCCTGACCTCGTTACCGGCGTGTGGCAGCGTGCCCCTTCGGGCGCTCGGCGGCTGTCAAGCTGTGCTGGGGTCTCTACTGAAATCTTGCTACTCGCTTTGTTTCCTGGACGCATGGGACAACAAATGAGGTTGTTTGTGGAAGTTTTTCAGCAAAACAGTTGCTTTAAAACACAGTTTAATCAACTATTTGGAGTGCTACACCGTCATCGCCGATGTGTCCGACTGCCCTGTGTCCTTTCCGCTGAAGCTGAGAATGGCTGGTCACTTCTGTAACTGTGAAAAATGGGAGATTAGTGTTCTTATTGACACAGCTCTTCTCTAGTCTATGCTTAAAAATCTCATAAGCAAAGCTTTTTTTTTTTTTTTTAGAATTAAAGCATTATTTTCTTAAGATCTTTTTTGCATTGTAGGGCATTTTGCATTGTAGTTTTTTGGAGACTTCCTGGGCTAAGTGAAGTCTCGAGAAAAGTCTTTAGTATCTTCTAGGTTTAGTCTTGTTTTATAGCTGTAGTGTCAAGTAGTAGAAATAGGCTTACAGTGAACCTGAGTTTTTACCTTGACTTAAATCTATTAAGATCACGCAGCTCGGAGAGTTGTCAGTCTTGGTCTCAAAACTGGCTATTTTAAATAGGTAGCGCCCATATTAAACCTGCTGTTGAGTCAAGGCTCGCTTCAGAACTAGGTAGTAGTTCTACAGATTTTTTCTGCATGTTTTTGGCAGCAAAAAAACCCTTTACTACCTTCTAGTGCCACCAAGCGGACATCTTTACTTGTCAATAAAGCTTTCTTAAAAATTCTTTTTTTTCAACAGTTATGTTCAACTTTTATGGATGTTTATTGCGAAGTGCCACTACTTCACATGCTTAAGGATTTTCTTCTGAATCAAAATATTTCAAGCATAACAGCATGTGTTGTTTTAATTGTTTACCTAATGCCTTGTTGAAGAGCACCATTTGACAGCAGTAGAACCTGACATTCCTCATTCTCCATGAGGATAACAGGTACTTCCATGTGTACTTTTCTGCCTTTGTTAGTAACGGAAAATCAGCATGTGAAGTAGTAGTTGAAAACCTGGTGGTCTGCTTACCCCTCCATTCTTTTTCCTCCATCAAAGCCGTATGATGGACTATATAGAAAGTTATGAGAGTAGAGCAGGATGGGCAAGCTTGTTAACAGGATCAACATAGAATAATACTTCTGATTTGAAATGTAGTTTTCCACGTTTGCTGTATTAGACCACTCGCCAAATCCTATGCGCACTACAGCCTGACCTCAAAATTTGGAAACCACTGTAATGTAGCAAGGTCAAAAGACAAGTCTAGATCATGTAATCTGTTTAGGTAAGGATTGCTCTGTTTCCTGTACTAACCTAGCATTAAAAAGGAATCTCAGAGCTCAAAATCATAAATCACTCTGTAACTGTAAGTATACATACCAGAGTTCTGCTGCATACCGTTAGTCGGCTGTTTTGACTGAGCAGTCATGCATCATTCTTGCAGGTAAAAATCCCTCTTTGCATTTTGACTTGTTAAAACTATTCGAGCCCTGTTCTGCCAGATTGGACTTCTGATAGCCATGTCCTTGGGACAGAAATGTTCTATATACAGTCTTGTTCTTTTTTTTGATTGTTTTGTTTTTCCTCCACCTCTTCTTTGCAGTCTTCCATGACTGTAAGCCAGTGAACGTGGGAAGCCAAGACATCATTAGGCCAGTTACATTATGTAAATTTGCTGCTTCTTCCAGCAGGTTTCTTTCAGTAGTTTAGAGCACTGTTTAGGGCAGCCTCAGAGGAGGATTCCTGCACCCTCACCTGTCCTCCCTTCATGTAGTTCAAGCACGTGTCGACATGTGAATTGCAGGTACTGTTGCCAGTAAGACGCAACCTGGGCATGAGTGGAGTGTCTGCAAAGGCTTTCCAGTCAGACAGTACAGGTCAGGCTGCAAGACAGAAACATCCTCTCTCCTCTCTCTTTTTTTTTAAGATATCTTTAGTATTTTCCAAGTGTTGGTAGGAGTACTGATTTATTTACTGTTTTCCAGACGGCTTTCAACAATAAAATAGTAATCTTGACTATTTTAAGAAACCTAATTGCAGTAAGAACTGAAATTCCATTTGGAATGGTAAATATTTCAAGGCAAATGCCTATGAAACCAGTTCAAATATCCTTGAAAATAAATCTGAATATCAAAATATCGCTCAAGACGTGCAGCTAAACTAGATCATCTTAAAACAAGGATTCTCACGGCAAACTCCATTCCCCACCTGTGTTTCAGGTTTCATTCCAGAGAAACTGTGTCCTCGTTTCTGTATGAATGTTCCAAGTTTATTTCATTTCACATTCTTACTGAGAGAAGTACGAACACCATCATGGAGACTATGGATTTTGAGGAAGCAGCAATTTTCTCTGCCCAGAGTGCCCTTACTTCAGGCAGCAGGAAAGAAGAGCTCTTTCAATCTCCTTGGACTAACTGAGGGAGAATTAGAAGAACAGTTTGTAAGAGGTGATGGCCCAGGAGGTCAAGCCACAAATAAGACAAACAACTGTGTTGTCTTGAAGCATGTTCCATCTGGGATTGTAGTAAAGGTAATTATATTTTATTTCATTAAGTCACAAATTGCATCATGTTTTCCAAGTCTCCTTTCATAGTAAAGCATCATCACAGTGCAAATGTCACGGAGGAAAAGTTTATATGTATTGTAAAGAATCTCAGCAAGAAGCAGTTTTGGCTATCAGTAGATAAATAAACTTGGGGTCACAGCTGATCTTCCTGGCTTTGACATGCAGTACTATTTTATAGTTTTCAGTAAAATGTATCTTCATTGTAGCTGCCTTTCAGTGGCAGCTGTCACATTCCTATCCCTCTTGTTAAGGAAGCCATTCTAATTAACTCACAAGTTGATCATCTGCTTTGCATTCTTTTTAAGCATTACGCTTACCTACTTCTTGTGGGTTAATACTTTGAAATTAATCTTTGCTTCCTTATCACAAGGGGAAGACACAGTTAAGCTAAACTCAGAAGAAGCTTTCCAAGGTAATATGGAAGCAATCTTGTTCACTGACAGAATTAAAGATCAATGCAAAAGCCAGTCTGACAAGTTACAGTAGCAGAAAATTATTAGGCAGCTTCTCCAAAATGTATCACCTGGATACAAAAGTTCCAGCTGTTCTTGGTAGGAGGATGCTCTTGGCTTGGGGGAGAGGGGAGTTTCTTCACTGTAATGGCAGGAAGATGTAGACTGAAAGGGAAAGCAGAAAAATAAACAGCTTAAAGTTCCAGTAAAAATGTCCTATTGTATTTCTTCAGTGTCATCAAACAAGATCAGTGGAGCAGAACCGAAAGATAGCCAGAGAAATCCTGCAGGAAAAAGTTGACCTTTTCTACAAAGGTGAAGATAGTGATGTTTTTAAAGAGAAGAAAGCATCAGAGAAGAAGAAGCAAGAGAAAAAAAGAAGAGCAAAGGAAAACCTAGAGAGGAAAAAGCATTTTAAGGAGATGCAACAATTGGATAAGAAATAAATGTGAAATACTGACTTGCCCTAGTAGGGTAAGGGAAACATTTGTCATTATACCTAAACAGAGTTTTCAAAGTAACAGATGATGTAGGGCTTCATAAGCACAACTGAAATATTGAGTAGTGACCTGCTATTACTGTAAAACGAAGTGATAAAAGCAGTCGTGTATTCCTACTTCTGTCTGGCATCATCTCATTAATCACATTTAGCAATCAGTTTTTCTGCCAAGTTCAGAAGATGATAAACCAATCCTTGTTAAAAAGGAACTATAAACTTTCCACCACTGTTAAGAGAGACAAAAAAAATTCAATAGATCTCCTTCTCCCCGGATGATACCTTATGATGCTTCGCAAGAGTTCTAGTGCATATGGAGAACAGCCCTAAAAGTTTATAACTTTCCATCCTTACTAAGGCAGTGCCTCTACTGACATAAATCCTTTATAAACAGTGACCAGGTTTAGATACTGGTTCTGATGGGGTAAACCAGACACGCTGATAGAAGAGACGCCAGTCGCTGGCTGCCTCCTTCAGCTCTGTTAGCTGAACAAATGCTCTGTCCTACTCAATTCTGAAAGCTTCTGAATTAAACAGAAGCTTTACAAATCTTACCTGGAGTGGTGATGAGCACTGGGGGGGAAGGCACTCCTGCAAGTGAGGGTTGGTCAGTCATGTTCTTCCAGTTCAAAAGTAAAATTGGGTCATTACAGATAAAGAACAATGTGTGTTGGCAGCTGCCTTCCAAGGCAACAGAATCCAGTTCATCCAAGCTGTGAAGTAGTTACCTTCACCTCTTAATACTGTATTTTATTCAAGTATCCATAGCTCCATATGTTTTAGATATCCCAGATATCCCCTCTTCCTTAGGATTTAGATTGGATTGTACAATAGTGAATTACAGTCATTTATTATGTTTATGCTGTGCTGCAGTTGAGCTTGGGCACTTCACTCATTTTGACAGCTTCCCATTTTATGCAAATACATGCTTTTCCTTTGTTACTTTGGAGCCACTAGTGAAGTATACTTTCCTACTTTGATCCTGTTAAGAACTCTTAATTGCTTAACCAGAACTTCTCTTTAATTTTTGGACAGCACCCTCACTGGCTGCCACCAAGTTCTGGCCTTCAAGAGTGAAGGGAGAGTGCTTCAAGAACCGAAGCCATAGTATGTATTTTGAAAGCAATGGAGACTCCTAGCAACTGCACCGCCTTCTTACAGAGATCGACTGCATCCGGACTGTACCATGGATGGAAACTCTCCAGCAATCTGCAGGCCCGTTCCCTTGTCTGTTCCTGAACTTGAGCCTCCTGCATGAAGGTTAAATCTTTAACTGTTGAGAGTTCTTGTTCATGGAGTATGAATCTGATTAAAGTGACTGTACATAGTTTTAATACAAACTGTTAATGAAAATAAGCTTTATTACGTCAAGTAATAAATACATACAAAGATGCAAATAACAGTTTTAGTAATTTATCCAGAATTTTCTTTTTTTGGCAAACTTTAAACTGAAATCTCCAGCCTTAATGTAGAAATTAGCTTTCCAGGACCTTGTTATTATTTAATAGGTTTCCCTATTTTCCATATAACTCATGCACTTTAAATGGACTTCAAAGCACTAACAGTCATGCAAATGTTTATGCAAAATGAACAAAAAAGGAAAAATAAGAGAAGGGGGAAGGTTATTTCTAAGCAGGGTCTATGCTGTATGACAAATTGTGACTTAGCAGACTACAAGGTACAGCATGCTATTCTGCATTTATTAAAAAAAATCCTTAGAGCTTATGTCAAACTTTGAAAGATTGACAGTTTGGGGTTAAGTGAATATAGTCAAAGGAAAAAAAAAAACAGAATGAGACTGTGGCTGGATAAGAAGAGAACTGAAATATAGCCTGGGAGAGAAAGAGCATTCCTCTGCATGCAGTTCAGTTTTCATGTTTTAGAAACATTTTAGGGAGTTTTAACGTCTTTACAAAATGCAAACCCTCAGTAAGTTGAAAAATCCTTGTTTTCTCCTTCTTAACTATACATTTTTGTAAGGGCAAAACAAGAAAGGTAAAACATTCAAAATAAAGGAATTTGTCTGAATGTTTCAAGAGTCAACAGGAGTAAGTGTTACTTTTTCTTCATTAAGAGATGGAAAATCTTGCAACTGAATTAGTGGGCTAGGATCTTGCATTTCGTTCCGTCTCAGCCAAGCATTCCCGAACTAATCCTCTAGCATGAATAATGCCTGCAAAAGAATTGGACATATTTTAAATCATCTCATTCAGGTCACACTTGCAATGACAGTCCAGAGAAAGGTTTACGTATTTCTGTCCCAAGTTGCCAAGGCTACCACAGCATGCCTCAGAAAAGGGAGAGATCCCTCGCTTCCCAAACATCAGCTGCTGCTAAACAAGTTTGCTTTCCCAAACTGGCATTATAAATTGAAAAGGGACTAAACCAGGAATCAGAGCATGATAAGATTTGTAGGTCTGCAGTGACAGGTGTATCTTAATGTGCAATGCAGGCCTATTTAAAATCAGAGACTTAACAGAAAGAAAAAAAAAATCATCTTACCTACCTGTGAGTTATTTTGCTACAGTGGAGTGAAAAAAAAATACAAAGTTATTGGGGAGTCATTTTAGCAAAGCTCTAAAAGTCTTAATACCTTGGGATAGTTCTCCTCTGAGAGGATGCATCAAAATCCAAGCCTTCATAATACTGCTTAAACACAAGTTGTGTCTCTTGTAAGAATAAGAAATTTTTTTCATGTGTGCAGAAAGTTACCTCCTAACACTGGCTCAGCTCCCAGTGCAAATCATCACCACTTTACATGCTGCTATATCTACTCTCATCTGATAGACATGATGTGGAATTTTCCACTACAAGTCCTGTTGCCTCGAGTTCCAGCAATCTGGACCTTGATTCTTAATCCTGGAACTAAATCTAGATTCATGTTCACAGAGCTACTGAAAGAACAGAGCTTGAGATAGATTTTAAAATGAGACGGACAGATTTTTCTACAACAAACGAGGTTATATTTTACTGACAGGACAAGATAGAAGATGATTTCTCTGCTCAGTCATGCTCCTTAACAAGGTGGAGAAAGGACAATAAGGCAATAGATAAGGTTTAATCTCTATTTAGAGAGAATGGATTCTGTTTCTAGAAAGCTGCCAGCCCAGATTACAGCAACAGCCTTTACATCCAAGGAGTACTGCCTTGGGACTTGATGGGTGCAAGGCTTTGCAGAGGGTTAAATTGACACAGACAAGTAAAGCTGCATCCCACAGCTGCGGGGTGCATAAACACGTACTCAAAGCAATGCATTAGACCTGGATCTGGTGGCAGGACGCCCAGTTTATGCAGCAGAACTACCCTGAATTATGTAGAACACTGGGAATTTGGCCAGTTTTAGAGGTCAGTAGCCTCTGTGCTTAGGAGCAGGTAGAGCTGGGGACAGGGACTTTATTCAGGAATAACCTCCACATGGTCATGGAGGCTGCAGTCACGTGCCTACCCTCAATCACTTTTGCTCTCACACTTGCACATGCTCCTTCAGCCATTAGGCTCCCAAAATGGAAAGAGAGGTATGTTTGTGACCAAAAGATGGCAGCAAAAAGTATTTATTTGGGATTCTTTGCAACACTGGCAAGTCACAGTGGCAGCACCGAATCTTAAACCTACGTTAGCCAACAAACTAAATACTCACTGGAAGAAGCAGCAAAACAACTTCCTCACCGAACTGAACCATTCAGTTCAGAGAGTGTATGCATCTCTCCCAGTCTCTCTCAAGCTGTCCCCATTAGCCTATTGCCATTCATGATCTATTAATACTGACTCAGGCAATGCAATAAAGAGAGACTCCAGCAACATTGATTTTCGCTGGGCCAGATTCCACTTACCATCAGCAGGCTTTATTGCATCCTTTCCCAGAACAGCTACTAGTCATTTTATTGCATGTCATGGCAGATATATTACTCTCCCATAATGGTTGAGCCTTAAATAAAGCTTTGTAGTCTTGGGTAAATGTAAAGGGGATTTGCAAGGTGGTGAAGTTAGTCTGTTACAATAACATTCCCATTCAGTGTTGAATGCATGAGCCAAACTCGGCACAAGGACCAGGGAAAGGGAGGAAAAGGTAACTACATTATACCGGCAAAGGACAGAACTGCCAGCACAACTGCTGTCGATGGCCTTTCAGGGTCATTTCAGGCGCTGGAGCAGTGGAATGTCCCACTGCTCCTTCAGAAATATCCCGCGCACGTCCCCTGCAGAGGACAATGTCAAGCTGACGTCAGCAGTGGGGCATGCGGGGGTTTCTTTTACACGGCAAGGAAAGGGCATTTATTACCCCTTTTAGCTGAGAAAGCAAAGCTAAGGA
Organism: Mycteria americana; assembly: GCF_035582795.1. NCBI lineage: Eukaryota > Metazoa > Chordata > Aves > Ciconiiformes > Ciconiidae > Mycteria > Mycteria americana. Next base: position 11,778,541 of record NC_134377.1, read on the forward strand.
GACCTCATCAGCCAGGCCTAAAAGCTTCTATGTCCCTTCCTAGTGGACTCTTAATGACATCCACTTGACAACAGGTAATGGAACCTAAGCAGCCCAACACATGAATGTTTGACATCTCAGTCTGAACAGCCTTCACTGACAACCTTTCTTTTTTTTTGCAGCTCTTCTCTCCACCAGCCTCCATGTGAATTACCACACTGTAGTATTTCTTTAGGCAAAATGCACTTTAGTAAAGACTCTTGGGTCAAGTAGATGGGTGATGTATATGAGAAAAAGTAAACAATGCTTGGTCATATATTTTGGGGCCTGGGGAGAAAATGGAATTGAAGGGGCAAGTAAGTCACCAGGAACCTAGAAGCACATATCCATTAGACACCTTAAGGGTTCTAAAATAAGGTTTGAATTATTAACTGAAACTCCCCTTGTGCACATGAAACACATTTGGTGACTGGCTTATCTATCAAATACAGCATGAATAGAGTATCCCAAGGTTTCAGGTGCTTGTTAATACACCTAGTTTAATGATGAGCTCAAGGCAGCTGTCTCCTTTCAAAGGAAACAGTTGTCATGAAGCTGTATACAAGCAGTCAGTGCACAAAGTGTATGTATGTGACACAATTTTTTTTTTTAATAAATTTAAACATTACCTCTTTTTAGCCTCTCCATCGCACTTTTACTCCCAGCGTATGTGGGTCTAATCTCTTTTCCTAATTCTTCTATGATAGCTAGAAGTTCTGCATATTTGCTTTGTGGTACTTGACTGCTGCTGGTACCCTGTAGTTGAAAGTAGATTAGTCTCAATTAAATACTGCTAAAAACAAAACAATTACAACAAACAGCAACTGGAAATCCATGGAGGACCAGAAATAGCCCTGGAAGCCACTTTTTAAAAAAATAAAATTTCAGGTTTATTACATAAACATGATTTTCTTTTTGCAGTTGCTGCTACTGTTGGACACAATGCTACGTGCCCTTCAAAAATCGGGATCAACTGGGAGGATACAGCTGCAAGACTGGGACCTTAGGTGAGACAGAAGCTAAAACAGTCCTGCAAGAACAGCAAACTGAGAACTGCTTATTTAACTCTCTTTCTGCTTTTTCAATGTTTACGAGTATATTTTGTGGAGAAGTTAGCTAGGCAGGGAGAGTGAGAAGCAGATATAAACAAAGCTGCCCATATGATAAGGGAAATCCTATGAAGTCAAATACATTTCACAGAGAGTTTACCGCCGGATTCCTGAAGCAGCCCATAGGACTGTCTGTGACACACACTTCATGAGACTAAATTTTAAAGTATAAATTTGCCAAAGGAAAACAGTATACAAATATTCACTTTTTAACAATTTAAAAATGTTAGAGCCCTTACTATCAGAACATAACTCAAGACATGTTTCACTGTGACTCAGAAGGGATGGGACTAACAGTTAATTACTAACCAGTCTCACTCAGCACTCTGCTTAGTCTAATTTGATCCCAAGACATGTGTGATGAATCAGTCTGCCATTTGGGTTTGATTTCAAATCTTGGTGGGAGGGAGGAACACCTCAGATTACAGGCCACAATCCATGCTACTATGCAAATGTAGAGCCAGTGATCTGATTAAAGAAAAACAACAAGCAGAGCTGTACCTGCATCCCTTGTGTATAGCCTAGAGATGGGGGTCCGTAGTCATTTATAAGCTGTCTGTATTGCGCAGATGTTGCCATACTTGTGGAGGGAGAGTGAACGCTCCCAGCTGTAAGAGAAAAGAAAAAAAAAATCTGTTATTATCTAAAGATTAATTAGTGCCTTACACTGGGACACATTTTAGATCACTTTTTTCTAAAGCTGTCACCTCTCCCCTTTGTCTAAGCCCACTACTGCCATTTCAGAGTCACGCTATTTGCTAGGAAGACAATAGTTAAATTAATGCTTCTCTAACATTTGCTGTACATTTGAAAATAGCAGGGCCTGCAACATTATCAGTGCAAATTGTTTGCCTAAAAGTGAAACAGAGTGTAGCATGACAGGTTGTTCTGCCTAGACAAACTGTAAATATTAAGGAGCCCTATTTTTGCATATATACATTCCACGTAGATGAGTCTAATGTACTGTGCTATTTTTACTTTTTCAGTGCAAGTTATCTGAAAGTAATTTTGCAACTCAAAGTGTCATCACATGGTCAATGCGAGTTACCCTCAGTACTATTTTCAGCCAGTGCCAAAACTATTCACAGGGAACAGTCAGTTGAGGTACATCAGATCTGCTGCTCATTGTACGACATCGGAGGTGAAGAGTGCTGCCATTATTCCTCTTTGTGTGATATCAAACGTTTTTAGCCAGTCATATTGTGCTATATAAGTAAACCAAAGGAAAAATAACATCACTTTGAGTTATGGTTACTTTTTCTACACCTATAAAAGCTTATATTCAGATCTACAGGGGTTTGAGTCAGCTAAGAGTTATAGAAACAGACTCTAATGTGATCATTGCCAAGCTGCTCCAGAAATAAACAATCAAAACACTTCTTCCCCCTTGCCCCCCAATGGTAAGAATTTGGGTTTGAGAAACAACTTTTAGATTTTCCTTAGGGGGCTTAATTATGCTGCCCATTTCACAACAGTGTTGGAGGACCTGCTGGTTATGGACTGTACACTCAAGAGTAAGGGAGCATTACACCATTCCACTTGTTCACTCTTGCAGCTGAAGTGCCCCTGCGTCCACTGATGCTGCTGTCTTTGCCTGTAGGCACAGACACAGCCTGCCTGCTGTCTGAAAGTATCTTCCCCCTTAACAAACTCCTTTGGTGAAAATTCCCAACTGTCTTTCATATGAGGAACAGATCTCATTTACCAGCCTTCATTTAAATCTAAATTAAACTGATGCTAGGAGTCACTGGGGCTCAGAACTACGTAGATCTCTAGGCTTTGTTTTAAAGTTGCAAGTGATTTCATTCACATTTTCCCCTCACTACAAAAAGAAAGAGCCAGTAGTTACACTGTAAAAAGCACTGCTGAACAGAGTGGAACAGACTCTTGTCCTCAGTTGGGAAGTCTCTTTCCACTTCAGAATTAATCACAGGATATCATTGTGGTGTTGTCTTCATTACAAGAAGAGAGTGTGTTCTTAATTTTAACTAGTTAACCTAATTTTAACTAGAAATCCTAAAAAAGGCAAATTGGGCTGGTCACTAGGTCACCTTAAAAAAAAAAACAAGGTTTCTCTTTAACTAAGCTGCTAAATTTCATGGTATTACAATCTGCATTTCCATTGCTGCAGTTTCACATGGAGCTAATTGTCACATTTTGCTAAAGCATAGTAAAAACCAAAAAAACCTAAACAACACATCCATAGAGTACAACACTGTGAAGGAACACCAGCTTTCAGCTATTCTCTCAATTAGTTCTTCACATTATCAGCTCAAAATACATGCACAATTGTAACATCTCTGTATGTACAACTCAGTATTTCAAGTCCAGATGACTGAATTTCAACAGTTATCAAACATGACACAACAGCAAACCGCATCTTTCCTCCAAGGATTTCAAAATGCTTCAAAAACATTAATGAGCCCCTTGTGCTGCAAGGTAAAAAGGTTTAATTACCTCAATTAAGCAGAGAAAGACTTCAGCTATTTTTCCTCATGTACAATAAAACAAAAGACCCATCCTGCCAAGACTTGTTCCTGAACCGTTATTGCAAGCAGTCACATACAAGACCTGGGAGCTACAAACTGGTTCAGAATTAAGGCGAGGACTCCGATGATCAGGCTCAGGAATCCTGCTCTACCCCCTGAACAAACCTTAGCTGCAGCCCATGCAAACAAAAAACAATTTATTGCCACCATATTGGTTAATGATAATATAGTACAGATAATTTAGTGATTGTTTCAGATTATGTTGATTTAAGCAATGACACGTGCTTGGTCTGTATGAAATAACACAGCAGGGTACATCTAGATAAGAAAGAAAACCCTACTAAAAACGTGATGTGCCAAGACAAAGCAGTGAATCTAGGGGCTGACCAAGAAAGTTTCACAGATGTGAAATCCAGCAACATACGGCGTTGCAGCGGACAGTAGCTGGTCTCAGCATGGGAGCTTGAATCCAGCAGTGACTCGGTCAACACTGAATGACAAAAACAAACAAGAACTTTCAGTAGGCAACTCTGAGTAAGAACCTGCTGCCGGAGTTGGAGCATCACTCCTGATTTGAATCAGCAGTCAGATCAGCAGAGTTGCGTCGCTTCAGCAGCCAGGGGTGCTGTATTGTCTACTGTACCCACAACATATGCAGAGCTGTGCTGCAGACACTAGAGGCCATTGCTGAGTACGGCATGCCCTGCCAAATGACAGATCGTGGTAACCATGGTGAGTTTACCCGTTTCTTTGCAGTCTGCATCAAAAATGTAATAAGACATAATGCCATGCGCCGACCACTTTATCAGCAGCAGCAGGCCCAGAGAACAAAGAAAAAGATTTGACTTGGCCATGGTACCAGCCTCCATACACCCATGTCAGAAGTTGTGCCAGTCAAACTCAGCTGGAGGGGAAAAAAAAAAAGAAAAATCCTTGATTTCACCTCAATTTAAGATGATGCAATCATGAAAATTAAATTAATTGGGGGGGTATTAGTATCTCACAGGGTAACAGACCTTGAGCTTTTTGACCTATCACTTTGTATGTTAATCTCAAGGAGAAGCCCTGGGTCTTGGATGACTATTACTCAATTAACCCAAAATACATCTGCATGTCTGAACATCCTGTATATCTCAGATTAAAAAAAAAAAAAAAACATCACCAGCTATTGCTATTATAGCTAGCAAGAAAAATTAGGCCAGGAAGTCTCACAGTCAATACCCAGTCAAAAATCAGTGTGATGATTAGGTATTCACTAGAGAGGAAAAAAGGAGGGGGGATCTAAATTGAGGCTTGCTCTCTCACGTTAAAATGACAATGGAGACAAGACAGTTAAGAATTGACAGAATCGAAAAGGGAGTGTGCTTGGTACTGAATTTAAGTGACACCCTGTACCACATCCCAAATTGTCTTACTGCTTGGTGCTGTTTAAAACCTAAATTAATATACACGCTTTCCTCCCTTCACTTTCCTAATTAAATGTACACAAAACCTTTTATATACCCATTTATTCTTGTGCCAACAATGTATTTTATTTCTGTATTCAGACAGAAGACTGCCAGAAGCATTTTTCCCTACAAAAATATAGTGATTTTCTTGTTAATCAATATTAATCTTTATTAATTGGGGGGCAGGGGAATGTCTAACAATACAGCAAACAGAAATGAGATTTTTGTGTCAAAATCTCTTCCTTCCAGCAGTCTCTCTGAGCCCAAATTAACACCCTGGGAGACAAAGGATCTAGATCAATCTTTGTTTGCCTAAACTCCCACTGACCAGGAATCTTCCCATTAATTTCTGATAAATTTATAGGGATCCCTTCAGCTCCTTTGCTACTGTCTCCAAGCCTGAGCAATGATACCAATTTGCTGATCTAAGTTTTAATTCTTAATCCTATTGCTGCTGCTTGCTGGAAAAATAACTGGGAAGGCAGCTTGCTATGCACCCTGCAAGGAAGCAATGGGAGCAGGAACGCTGGGGTACACTCACCTGATCCACTCCCAGCAGATGCCGTGGCATCTACACAGCTCAACTGCCACCCTGTTTTACTCTCACGAACAGCAAAGTAAAATCAGGAATAGTTACTCAACTCACCAAGTTACTCATGTAGAACTGACTTAGACAAGCAAAAAGCCAACCCCAATGGGTATGTGTTTCCCTACTACCCTGTACTTTGTAAGGTTCTGTAGAACTGCATAGGTAAACTCCTGCCATTTTACAGACTCTTTCTACACATGAACGTGACAGCATATGAGAAGAGATACCTGTAGCCTGGAGTTTATCCAAGGTACATGGTATAGTGTGTGGAATCTCACTGCTTCTACCTCTATTTCACAGTCTCTTCAAGCTGAGGTTACTTGCAACATAAAGGCTGTTGCCATTTAGATGGCTAGCGGTCATCACCTCTTTATATAGAGCCCGGTGCTGGAGGTTAGTGCCTCTGCCACACAACTGGAGGACATTCCTCATCTGCTTCAGATGATGGCAGTTTGATTCCTGACGGTATGCAGTACGAAACAACCAGACTGAAATATTTTAACTGAGAGGATATAAAATTCTGTCCTAAACCAGACAACTTTGCAAGAAAACACACAAGAAATGTTCATGTAAGCTGCTCTGCCAACGTACATTGCGGGGCATCTTCAAGCACAAGGGGAGAGGCAACATCTTCAACCAGCACAGCCATTTCTGCAACGAGTATCTGAACACAGCCTGAATCACAGTTGTAGTGTTTTGGCTGACTACAAGAATATTTGATTCCTTAGCTCTCTACGCACTTTGGTTTAAGTTCAACAAGAACTCCTTGCCATCCTTGGGATACCACATGCCTGTCTGCACAAGTAGATCTACTGCATAGCCAAGCCACACACTGAATTCTACAGGAGTTGCCAACCCAGAGCGAAAACAGACAGCCCCCATTTCCCCCAACTTTCCAATAAATTTTTTAATTTAAAATAATGGACCCCATTCTCATTTGCACAAAACGTTCCTTATAGCACTGGCTGTGAAAGTTGTATTTTCACCCACTATTTCCCCCTTAAACAGCCCCTGTGGTAGAAACAGACCTTTCTTTGAATAAAACTATCTCCTTTTAAAAAAATCCAGTGTGCACACACATAAATATGTTCTCAAGAACTAGGACATTCTTTATCGTAAGAGCCAGAGGCCTTGCTCTTTTGATCTGCCTGGGCCTTTCCTCTAGTACTCTCGTTCTATTTAATCTTTCCATGTGGATAACGGTCATGTTTTATGTCTCCTCTTCCTACCCCCCTGCCTTTTTTTTTTTTTTAATCAGAAAAACCAAAGACAGTCACTTGGACTCCCCACCATTCTTCTTTTCTAGCTTAAGACACAGGATATTTCTACACTAGCACGTTATTTGGCACAACAGGAAAGGATCAAAAGATGAAAGCATTTGGTACATGTACACCACATGTAGTTGGGGTGAGCGGGTACAACTTAAGACTAGATTTTAGTCTGGTCCCCTGGACTAAGTGTCTGTATCGTGGGTATAGTTCAAAGCTGTCCAATCTTTGGTTTGGGCCCTTGTGTTCCCATTAAGGGATGGAGCATCAGTGTTGCACAACTGGCGCAGAGCTTCTGGTTTCCTTTTATCCAAAAGGAATCAAGTTAGCACGAACCAAAACCACTCTGAAAGTCAACCAACATGTGATGGGTGGGGACAATGAAGAGATTTGCTGACTGTGAAAAACATACCATTGCTCTGAAGCTAAACACTCAGGTAGACAAAGCCAAAAATGCCAGTTTTCTAAATGTCCAAACAAGTCCACTCGAAAATTGCTAATTCTGAGACGTTTAGTGTGCTTCTTTTCAGATCATTTTTAACTTCACATGCACTTCAAGAGAACAGGGAAACAGCAAATTTCAGTTTGAATGGGGGGGGGTATATTTCCAAAAAATTATCCCCCTCTGCTAAAGCACGAACACTTTGCTCTCTGCTCTGCCTACAAACAGTATTCTTCCCAGTACTCCCACTCCAAAACCAACCTCTCAATATGGACAACAGTATCAAACATAAGCTGTCTCTGTAAAGGGCAACATGCAAGCCATTTGTTCATGGAAGTCTGCACTGCAGTCTTAATAATATAAGGAATGGCCTAGTGCGCTTCGTATAATTTCTCAGGACTGAATGAAATCAGTCTCTCCAGTTGCAAGCTACAGCCCCAGTTAGGGAAATTATTTTCATTTCACCTCTCAGTGAGAATTTGCACTTTTCACCAAGAAACTTCTGGTCGCTGTGAGGTGCGGCAGGTGCACTGACAGCCCTGCTGGTCCTCAGCTACAGCAGTACCTGTTGTACAGGTCACCACTTGTTCATGTGGAGCCAAGACACAGCTCCTTCCCTTGTCACAGTCTGCTGGAATTTGTTTTTCCAGATCCTACATACAACAGTTTTTAAGCTTTATTACAGGAACAGACTTTTGTCTCGAAACCTGACATTTCTGCAAGAATTAGAATAAAACCAAAGGAAAATGCCAAGCTGTTTCTGCTGGCTTCTGTACCTTAAAACTACTTTTCTTTGACCTGTGCATACTCTGAACAAAATAGGAATGCTGCTCAATATCCACAGAGCCAGAAAACACTTGGAAACAAGGGGAAAGACAAACTACAGGCCAGTTCACAGCTGGTGTAAATCTCTCTGGTTCCACTGAAGTCAATGGAGATGCTCTACTTCACCTCAGCTCAGCAGCTGGCCCTCTTACAGAGAAATAGAGTTAAACAATATGAAACACAAGACAGATGAGGAGGAAACTACTTCACAGGATCCAGTATGATAAGCAAGAGAATAAAAACAAATCAAAACGTGGCTGTTAGAAAGGCTAACAGAGGTTCCCCTGGGACACTGCAGGGTCAGGTGAGGCTGGGAAGGTAGAGCCACAGCACCGCAGGTCCCTAACAGAGTGCCTTTTTACCGCCCAGGCAGAGAAGGTGCTTGTGCAGGAGATTAAACAGGGCTCCCCAAGCACAATTTGGAACTGACAGCCTGGGGTGCTACACACAGGGGCCCAATTCCCAGAGCACAGGCCCTCCAGGAAGGTGACTGATAATTCGGACAAAACACTGCAAGCCTGGTTGCAGACACCCTGGGCCAAGTGTCACCACTGACCTGGGCAATGGGGAAGAGGAATAGGCACCGAATTCTGCTGTAACAACACATTCTCCTTCCCTCAGCCTGGTGTAAGGCAGAGGAGTCAGCACCCGGATGCTTCCAGCATCCTGAGTCACTTGCGGAGCAGCTACGTTTTCCTCACCCTCAGTCATCCCCAGATCTGCCAACAACCCACGGAGGCTTCCTCCCCATATTTCCTCCCCCCCCAAACAGCTCCTCTCCCTCAGGACTTCAGTCCAGGTTTCTGAGTCCCCAACATGCTCCCCTGCAAGAACAGAGCACAGTCACCCACCAACCACAACTGCTTCATCTCACTGATCCACTTACTGAGCGCAGTTTAAACATGATTTTGCAGAGTGGCCACTCTCAGCCTAAACTTGAAAGGAGTTAGCTCTGCAGCAAGGACGCAGCTCCAGGAGCTGAGTCGACACTGCCTTTCCAAATACTCCTGCACCAGAAGCCCTGCACTGCAGGGAAGCAGCGTTACCTCCCAGAGGAAAATCCCTGTGAGATCCACAGCTGGCCAGAGCCCTCGGTCGGCCGAGACCAAAATATTCAGCATTCATACAGAGAGGCTTCTGCAGGGCTGATTTCAGGCCAAAAGGGACAGATTTCCTGTTTTCCTCTCCTCTGCAGGATGGGGCGGGGGGGGGTCCTTCACCCCAGGTTTGGAAGCAAACCTAGGATTTCTACTCCTGGCTGAGGGGCATTTAATTTAAGCACAATAGAGAAGCAATCTCCTTCAACTCAGAATTAAGCTCCAGAAAGGAGGGGGCCATTTGCAGTCATATCACTCTGAATGCGATATGTGCAACTGCAAGGACTGCTTTGTCTAACTCCCTTGGCCTTAGGCCACGGTGCTGGCAATACCACTAGCTAGAGGAAGAGCTGGTGCGTGAGGATAATGGCAGAAGACAGGGAGGGAAGAGAGAGCCCATTTTGGATTCAGAGGAGGACGTTCTTTCATTAAAAGATTCTGGGGGTGTTGAGGATGATCCGAACTCGGAAGAGAGGACAACTTAGACAGGAATAGTTCCAGCATGACAGCAAACTGCTGCTAACTTGCCATTACGAGGAAAAAAGGAGCGGGGAGGGGAGAAGGGGAAGATAAAACTGCATGAAAGAATCTAAAACCCTGATCGCAGCCGGAGCGTTAGAAAGCACACAGACACGGCAGCAAGGGGACTAGAGACAGAAACTTCACCACTCGGCTCGCATTGTGAGCGGCATGTCTGACCCGGGATTTTGCAGTCCTCGCTCGCAGAGCAGCCAGACTCGGATCCCCCCCCATAGCATGACCTAATCCCCACCCCTCACCCACCATCGCAAAATACCACCTTTGTTTTCCCTGCAATTTTACGGCTGTTCCGGAGAGCAAGGCACAGGTTCTCGTGGGAGCCGACAGGAGAACGGTTTCCCTTGCTGGGCTTTGTTTTGTTTCTTTTTTCCTCCGGTGACACTTCTGCTTTTTGTCAAAAAATCCTTAGCACATCCCCTGCTTCCTGACCCCTTTGCAGAGCAGCGCTCGGGCCCACGGTGCTCCCCACGCAACCCAGGCACACGGAGCCTTTACATGCTCGCAGCCCCACCGAGGATCAAAGTGTCTGAGGCACAGGGACCTCGGTTCATCCACCAGCTGGTGACGATTCCTTGCAGTAAAATAAGATTGCCGCTCTCCTGGTAGCTAGAATAGAGATGCATCTTGTTGATCCCTTTCGTTCATCAATCTCCCAGGATCACAACCACAAACGGCGCTGTAAAAATCACCGAGGCAGATTTCCCTCCCTCCGAAACCCAACTGCAAAACTTTCCCTTCTCAGAAAAAAAAAAAGAAAAAAAAAAGCCAACCCAGCTTGATTTCTGGCTGCGGATGGTCTGATGCCAGCCCTGCAGGCTGAGGCTGCGGGGAAGGGAGACGGGAATATTATTTTTTTAAGTCAGAACCAACTTCTCCATTTTGGTTCTGTTTAATACTAGCCGACGCGCACAGATTAGCGAGATCCCCTCCAAATATCCCACAGCGAAGCAATTGCTGCTGCGGCTTTGTTCAGACTGCACCGATTTACACACGCTCCCCACAACGGAGACCCACTTTTACAGCAAACACCTCAGCACAAGAAAAAACACTGGCCTGCTGTTACCTTCGGAAATTAGGGAGGGAAAAAAAAGGGGGGGGGGGGGGGAGGCTGTAGTAAAGAAAAAAAGTTAACGCCATCAAGGAAACTTTTTTAGAGACGAAAGTTGGAAAGATTCCTGTACAGATCCGGGGAAGAGGAATAATTTTTAAAAAGGGCTTTTGTAAGAAATAAAGAGCAACTGCTGCCCCCCCTTCCAAAAAATCTCCAGCGAGCAGAGAGGGCTCGTCCGCCCGGGCTGCTCCGCGGAGCCGGGAGACTCTGAGGGGGGAGCGCGGACCGAGGCCGCCCTGAAGCGCTGGCGGCCCCCCCCGGCGGCGGCGGGTGCGGGGCCGGGGTCCCGGGCGGCCCCTCCGCCTGAGGAGAGCGGCTCGGCGGCCGCGCGCGTGAGGCGAGGCGCGGCGCGAGCGGCACTTGCGGCGTCCCGCCAGCAGCGGTCCTCGCTGAGGCGCCGGCGGAATATTCCTGATCCAGATCAATCAGCCGCCCCGGGGAGCCGAGCATGGAGGAAACCCGGCGGCCGGAGCCCCGGAGCGGCGGCGGCGGCGCGGGGCCGGCCCGGCGGGCGCGGCGCCTCCGCGGAGAGGGGCGGCGCGGTGCGGGCTAACGGCGCCGGCCGGCGGGCGGGCGCTGGTAATGGCGGCGCGGAGCCGGCGCGGAGCCGCTGCCCCGCCATACCGGACTGGGCAAAAACTCGAGTCCGGGGCTTCCCCCCAGGTGCCGGTGCGGCACCGCGGCGGCCCGCCGCACGCCTCCCAAACTTGCCACCCAGTTGCCGCCGCGGACTTACCCGGGTTGAGGGGAGTCCCGGGGATGTGGGCATTCAAGTTGGGCTTGTAAGACATTCCCAGAGACATGGCCAGCGGGAGGAGGAGAAGCGTCCTGAAATTCAGTGAAGCGTCTCCGTGTCTCCCAGACACTTTGGGTTGTTTACAGCAGTAGCAGCACCGGCAAATATGGCCGTCAGTTATATTGACACCCACAATGCAATATATCATCCATACATCATGAGGAGACGCGGATCCAAAAACTTTGGGGGAGAGGAGGCAGCCACCCGCCGCGGCGGCCCGGCGCCCCGCGCACCTCGGCGCGGAGGGGGCGCGGAGGGGGCGCGGCGGCGGGGGGTGCCGCGGCCATCCCCTCACAGACAATGGAGCTCCCCTCAGGGACGCCGCCGTGAGAGAAGCCGGGCGGGGAGGGGAGGGCGGGCAGGCGGGCGGGCGGCGGGGAGCCCGGCGACGGCGGGGCGGGGGGGGTGTTTTAATTAACTTCGGAAAGTTTTGGCACAACTTCTCATTTAAATCGGCTCTGCCTGCGCCGAGCGGCGGGGGGGCCGCGGCCAGCAGCCCCTGTCAGAGGAGAAAGGCTGACGCGTCCTTCAGGGTGGCCCAAGTGTCGCTGCCTTCCCGCCTCCCCCCTCACCTCAAATCAGGCATTCACCTCTGATTTATTCCCTGTCTCCCCCCGCTAATTCCTATGGAAAATACCTGTTGATAATTTTAGAATAAAATTTTTTTTTTCCCCAGATGCCGCCAAGGAAAAATCTGCCTTTCCTTTTTTTTTTTTTTCCCTTCTCTTTCAAACCACTATTTCTCTCCACTTGAAGGTTGAAGGTTAATGTAGATAGCAGCTTCTGAGAGATTAAAAAATAAATACGAATCTTGTTGATAATTGACTCATTTTCTGCTTGCAAGCAGCAGTAAAACTTTCCCACAAAAAAAAAAAAATCTAAATTTGTGGGTTAAATTATGAAGCTTTCCAGCCTGCATCTGCCACTTCAGAACTCATCCTTTTCACTGCAAGATACTCAGGTTTGCTCTGTCAATTAGTCTCAAACACACCTCTATAATCATTAAATTACTCCAGATTTATACCAATATAACTGCTTGGGACCTGGACAACCTCTCCTTCAGCACACAGCTCAGTCTGAGACCCACAGGACCCACACGCATATCTTACCAGAAGCCACTCTGTGATCGGTGAGGTAGTTGGTAGTTTTATTGCACATGCTAATTAATGTCTATCCAAGGCAATATACTGCTCTTAACGCTGGCGACAGCAAACACAGAGAGCCTGATCCTGCTCCTTGGAAGTCAGGGGCAAGTTCCTTTTAAGTGATGCTGATTTAGACCCCTGGTATTGCTCGCTGTAGACTGCTCTGCAGAGGGAGGCAGGTAGCATCTCCATTGCAGAGACATGGAAATAGTCACGGAGCAATTAGATTATTTCCTCAGCGTAAAGGAGAATGGAGGCAGAGGGGGAAAAGCGAGCCAGCCTTTGAACCCCCCTGGCTCATGCCCTAGTGACTGCATACTGCATGAAAGAAACCTCTAAAAATTATGACTGGTACCAGGTGAAATACATGATCTTGTTACGGTTTTGTATTTTATCTCCAGTCCAAGTGCATGACTCCAGCTGTCGTGGGGAAGCTCAGAGTGGCACAGACTATCCTTACAACAACTGATCCACACTCCGGTCTGTTAGAGAGGGGACCTGAGAGCCCCAGGCATAGAATTACACGCTCAGTGACAATATTTTCACACTGGTGCTTGAGTCTTTAACTGTGTAATTCTTATTAGAGCCCTGAAAGACTGCACTGGTAAAACCTCACATCCAGCACTGTGTGAGTGAGAGCTTTGCATCCCTAAAGCTTCACTTCCAGATTTGTAAATAACTGCCTTTCTGTTGATTCCTGGAAGGCCAGTGAAGTCCTGCAGGCGAGGGGCATGCCGCTCTGGGATTTTCCATTGCTGTGCGGTTGTTTACAGTCACACCAAGTGAGTGCGAAATGGGAGTGTTCCGAGCTTGCCGTGTTTTTCACGGCTTTACACCAACTCTACAAAACTGCACTCAGAGCAACACTGTGAAGAACAAGATCCCCTGTGTTTTGCTTGGGTTTTATAATGACAGCTTCAAAATAGACAATATTCGGGGGGGGGGGGGGGGTAAGGAAACGATCCTGTAAAGATTATCCTTTCTTCAGCACAAGACACTGCTAGCTTTGGAGCAAACTGTGAGGGTCAGTCTTGGTGAGATGGTCAAGCTTGTAGGGCCAGATTATTTGTCCTGTAAGCGGGAACCCAGCAGTACCACATCTCAGTATTTTACATCTGCTCTGCAGTTCTCTGGGCACAGGTAGCAGTGGTGGCACAAACACAAGACCCTGGTAAATGACAGCCTTACTGCTTGGCCTCAGATGCCATGTAAGCTTCAACTGACTTTACTAGCTGCCTCTTGTTTTTTTGCAGACACCGCTGAAGTTGGCTTGCGTAGGAAGTACCTGCAAGTTCTTCCTATCCGCCATGTGCTCTGTGGAGTCACTTCAGTTGTTTTGAACCAGGTGTGGCCACAAGAATAAAACCACCATCGTGCTTGGGCCCTGGGCCGACTGCTTCGCAGGGTGACCACAGATTCAAGCTCCCTCGGAGGGACTGCCAGCAGTTTAAACTTGTTTTACGTCACGAGCATGGCTTGCACCACTGAGAGTTGTGTTCTGCACATGCAAACCCTGCATCGAGTGTAACAACTGCAGTTCCAGCAGCGTACACGCTCCAGGCTGTTTGCAGCAAGCCGCAGGTCCCTGCTCTGCAGACTGATGGCACAGTCTTGTTTACTGACAGCAAAAGCAGCTCTTAATCACCAAGTGGCCAAGTCATAGAGCAGGAAATACAGCAGAGCCATTTTATCACATGTGACATTTTCAAGCCTTCTCCACACTAAAAGGTAACTTGAAAATAAATGTGTCTGCTTATGTTTTTCAGCAAGGGAGGATGGACAGTAAGAGGCGCCTGTCTCTTCAGTCATCTGCAAATGCAGATGATGTATTTTCCAGGTATGGCTGCCTCTTCTCAGTTGTGTGAGATCTGCAACATTCACCCTGTCCCCCTCCTCTTGTTCTTTTCTTTGTATTTTCTCTGTTCGCCCTCCTGGTTTGACTTTCTCACCTCTGCTCCTCCCAAACCACTGGGAATACTCAGCAGCCAGTGTTTCCACACAGTAAGCCTTCCAGCCCCTGCTTAGCCAAGCTCTGACTGATCTCAAGGAGGTTTTCCCTTCCCAAAGCTCTGCGAGGTTGGATGCTGTACCCCTCTGGCGAGAGTGTAAGGAGTACGCATGCAAACTGTGATGTTGGAAGGTGCTGGCAGGTGGTTGTCAGGACGGCTCTCCGTGGTAGAGCTAGGGGCCCTGGGCCATGCTTTAAGACAAACTTGCTTGTCCCCTTGTATCTGGAAATAAAGCTAAATAGCCATCAGGGTCTGCAGAGCTATGCGTAACACTCTTGGAGACCTGCAAACAGAGAGCGCAAACTAGACATTGTTTCTTATCATCTTGGATTAAATCAACAATGAGAAGAATTAACGATGACACGGCAAGACCCTGTTTTTTCCTGGCATGTCTTTGACGTGTAAAACATTACATTTGTGCATTAATTTCAATGTAATTAATTGTTGTCAGGCTTAATGAATTGAGTGACTTGGGGATGTTCTAACTGTCCTTTACCCACCACAGAGACCCGTGTAGCAGCAAGGGGAAAGAGATGGGAAATTTGTGCCTTTTTCTGGAGGGAGTTTATATTTAAATACTTATCCCCACATTTCTAGGGATCCGGCATCACACATAAATTAATCATAGAGGCACCTACAAGTTTCTGAGCACTAATTTAATCTGCAAGTCTCCAAACTGCTCTCTTGTGCTAAAACTAAGATGATCATCCAAAATGAAGTGAAAAGTCTCTGATAGGCCTAGGCTGAAAATTAAGCTTTTAGAGTCTTGAGTGAAGGCAGGCTTAACCTCTCTGAAGAGCACAAGCAGTAGAGGCAAGTGAGTCTCAGCTTTAACAAATAGCATTTTAAAATATACTTTACAGAGCTGAGTACCTTTCTTACTGGGATCATAATGAGCCAACACCTCCTGGTGCAGAACATCTTCTTCCCCAGGCCCTGCTCCAGGCACACCTCGCATGCTCCTGGGGCTCTCTGGGACACTGGCACAGAGGGAAAGTTATGCATTTTATCCTTTTTGGCACCATTGCTGCCCCCTTATCGCCTTGCTACAGCCCCTTACATTCCTGTCTCTGTTCCCTACAACTGCTTCCTGCTGATGGTACAAGATTTCCCTCCTGCTCTTTTTGTTCCCAAGAGAAAGCCGGCAGCCCTTGGTGTCCCTCCACTGCAGTCTGCTTTTTGGCATATGTTTGCTGCTTACTGCCCCATCCTCACCAAAATGCACGAGAAACACCCAATCCTGAATAGTAATACAGATTCCCCAGCTCTACCCTGTTGCCTTTTCTTCTCACACCTCAAAATACCCCTGGAAGGTCTGGATTGTGTTGTCCCCCCGCCCATGGGAAACAGCCCTCTGAGACCCTCTGCAAGGAGGGCTGCGGTACAGAGTGCAGAAGCCAAAAGTGCCGCGGCAGCAGCCGTGAGCCAGGCCCCAGGATATCCTCTCGCAGCGCCTGGCCCACGTCAGCAGACAGGCTTGCAGCAATTTCGGACCAAAGTTTGGATGCCTATTCCGGACAGGCTCTTCCCTTAAATTCTTCCAGAGAAACTTTTTCCCAGCCTAGCCCTGCTCCCCACTTTCAGATGGTTCCTCCCAGGCCAGATGCCGTGTTATCTGGAGCGACTTTCCCTCCCAGCCTTGTTTTCCTCCTACTCCTGAGTCCTTTGTCTGGCTGCCAAGTGGAACAGCCCTGCCAGGCAGACAGCTGCTCAGCATCGCCGCGCGGGTGCTGCCCTATGGGCTGAGGAGCCGATTCCAGGCTCATTCCATCTTTGAGGGGGACGTTCTGCCTTAGAGATGGCGTGTACCAGAAGGAGAAAAAGCAAATAGCACCTGTAAAGCTGGCGGAAGAGAGTGGAAATGTTTAAGATAAAGAGGCCTTAATGCTACTCTCGGTTTACCTTCGAGATAGCGTAAGTAGCAAGCCTGCTCTCTCCTGCTCTGGCTGGAGGTCTCCCTGGAGGACCACAGAGCACGAATGAGAAGTTTCCAAGCCCTCAGCCACAAAAGCACAGGCCTGGAATCTCTCTAATGAGACTTTTCCTCTTTGCAGTTTGCCAGGCAAACAAGCACCAGGCACCAATATCAAAACCAGCCCAGATTCCAATGAAAACCAGCAAAGAAAATAAGAGCAGAAAGGAAACCGCTTCGTTTTGCTTGTTAAGAACAAGGCAAATAAAGCTACTGAGCCCCCCTCAGCCAGCAGGAGAGCTGTCCCTGCCCTGCCGAGCATGGGGTGAAGCCAGGCGAGCTGCCCAGCTGGGGGCTCGGGCCAAGGGGCTCCTCCTTCCTTGCTGTTGCTTGCAGGGACGCATTATCACGTTATCCCCACGTTACAGGGCTTCCCTGCATCGTCTTTCCAGACAAACGAGCGCTCCACCCTGCCGGATTCCTTCAGTTTGCCTGGAAGGACTCTCCCTTCTTGCCCTGCGGGCTGGACTCTCGTTACCCTCCCACTCCTGAGCCCTTGAAGGCTGTGCCAAGGAGGGCGGCACGGCCCAGAGCGCAGTGAGCTGGCACTGCTGGGCTGCGGCACGGCACGGCCTCTGCCTCCCGCCCTGTGCGGCTGTGGGCCCCGGGGCAGGCAATACCCCACCCTTTGGCTGGGGCAGAGGAGTCTCGGAGACTTGCTTTCATCCCAGCCCTGTCTGGGAAAGCTCCTGAACCTGCTCTGCGTCCAGGAGCTGAGGAATCCACAGCAAAGCTGAGTGCTGGCTCGCCTGAAGTGCTTCCCGTACGCAGGCTGGTGTCAAACACCCAAATGCCCTAATCGAATTGTACTTGTGTGAAATAAGCATCCACGCGACACCTGCGATGACTGCAGAATCTAATTACCTTTTGGAGGGACACACTGGGGTTAAGCCTCACAGAAAACCTTCCAAGTGCAAACCAAGTGTCACCAGACCAGCGACATATTCCTGAAACAAATAATCAAGAGGCACAAAACACCTCTGTTCCTCATAGCCTCATTGCAGCACCAGCTGTAAAGCCTGATGGGAGCATCCCTGTTTGTTTTGTTACTGGTCAGTTGAGCAAAGGAAGTGGAGGAGAGAGTGGAAGCAAAGCCCAGGGCTGGAAAATGGAAATGACTGTGAGGAAAGGAACGTGGAGCTTCGTAACAACTGGGGGGAGAAGAGCACAGAGCAGAGAGAAGGGGGAAGGAGGAAAGCCAGGGGGTAAATTGCAGTGACACAACAGCACAGTCTCGCAGAGTGCAGTGCATGGCACGGGCAGCTCCGCGGTGGTCTCCGGTCGGGTGCCGTATGGCCCCCGGCTGACAGTGCTGGGCATGGCGCTTCCTTCCCTCGCCCAGGCCAGAGCCTCAGCCACAGCTTTTGCCAGGATGAGTCTAACACATCTGCTGAGTTCCTGCCCCAGGACACCCCTTGATGCCGAAGTGAGAGTCCTGAAGACGTCTCTTGCTAAGCTGGTGTCTGCGTATGAGGATCGCTGGTGTAAAAGCCTCTGTGCCCAGCTCAGTGGGTGCGTGGGTGTGGAGTCTTGCAGTGCCGATTGCTGGATTTCACTCGCCCAGCAGAGACAGTGGGACGGGGTGACGCCTGCAGCGTTAGGGCTTGGAAATGCTCATTATTTTCAGGCAGCCAAATAAGCTCTGCCTGAACGTCTACCTGAAGAGTGAGAGCAGCTGCCTACTGCCCTGTAATACCACCTGATACTGCCTATGAGCCCCTTCTTCTCCCCCTACAAAAGCAAAGAGAGGAGGCTGCGGAGTCCCCCCAGGTCTCTCTGGAGCAGACACGCTGTGGGCCTTCCCTGCGGAGCCGCTGGCCAGCCAGCCGCCCCCGTGGACTCTGCAGCCTGGCAGCCGCCGTGCCGACCCCGTCCGGGGGCTCTACGTGTGCGCACAGAAAGGGAAGGACAATCCCGGATGTGAAGGATTTACAGCCCTGGCAGACGCTTGTCACAGGAGATAGCGTCGTCTGTAATTTAAATAGTGCAGTCTGAGGCTGAGGCTCGCCAGCGATCGAATGCGGCGCAGCTGAGGCACAAGCCGAAGGCAGAGCCCCCAAGGCTCTGAAGTGTGGTCCACCTGCCCAAAAGGGCTTGGGCTTTCAGGAGGGCAGGCCGGGCCGTGGCATCCTCCCCTCCCCAGGAGCACACAGGCAGGCCTGGGACATGCTTTTCTCTTGCCAGGGAAGGGAGAAAACACCAGTGTTTTGCTCGAGTCCACCCTGGAAAGCAGCAAAGGGCCAGTGGGACGCACATGGCTCAGCAGCCACCTTGCAGCCCCGAAGCCCAAGCTGGGGATGGGAAAACTGGGGGGCCCCTCACAAAAGCAGGCGGGAGCTGCTGCCAGGAGCGTCCCGATCCCGAGCGCTGCCTGTGCAAAGCAGCAGTGCCTGCTCCCAAAGCCCAGTTCTCCTGCACGGAGAGGGTAACGCTGGGGATGGTTTGCAGAGACCAGCTGCAGGCTCAGATCTTCACTGTTTCATTGTTCACATCTACGTTTTTATTCACTCCAAGTAACTTCAGGGGAGATCTTACCCAGGAGTAATTAAATCACTTGCACCCTGGTTTATGATTTAACTTAAGTCACTCTGGCTAAGCTGATACAGATCTCTGTTTCATGCCCTGCAATTCATTGTATATTTAGCAGGCACAGTCAGTTCTTCCAGCTTATAAACGTGGAAGGAAGGAACGTATAAACCAGACCTGGACTTCCAAAGGTAGAAGTTGTCAGGTCACGAGCTGACTCCCTGGCATTTTTAAGGTGTATTATTTACATATTGGAAAAAAGCCAACCAAAACCTCACTTAAGACATTTCTCCCTTACTTACAGAACAAAGTCTACTGCTTTATGAAAATGGTAACTAAATTCTGAGGTTTGGGCATCTTAATTTATTACTGAGAACTTGGCATGATCACCTTTCCAGATTTGGGGAAAATGAGACTAAAAGTCAACATAAAATGATTCACAAAAATAAGATTACATTAGCCTGTTTATCCCAAACTAGCTCTTGGGACAAAGGAAAGATACTTGCATGCTATGCGTAGAATATGAAGAAGGGGATGCTTTCCAATCTCAACACAGTTTTTATAAACTCTCCTCCCTTTTTTAAGATCATTACAATTAGCATTCAAAGAATGGGATGAATCTGCTCTTAACTACCAATAAAGCCAGTTTAATTAACCAGTGAAAGTAACCAGGTTAAGTGCCAGGTATTTAAATGGATTGAAAGAAAAGATGTTTGGATTATTACAACATGCCTTCTACTACTCTGAAGGATCCTAAAATGGAGCGACAACGAATATGTTTAATGTATGCAGAAGTATTGCTGAAAGGCGTTCCAGTATAAACAACCTATGTGGGTAAGTTCCACAATAGAAAATTAAAAGGGAAAAAACCCCCAAAGTAGTAGTCGGTTTAATTTATTTAACATTTTTTTACCAAAAAAACCCAGAACTCAATACAGAATTCATCATGTTCCACAGTTCGTCATTTTTGTGAGTATAAATCTTTCTAAACATTGCTGTAATGTTTTATTGCCGGGCACTCGGAGTTCTGCCACTTTGTACGAGGACAGTTGGCATGCACAGGTATTGCCTGCTCACATGGAGAACGCAGGGACACGCAGCGCAACACTGCGCTGGAGGATGAAGTCTTTGAGGTTGGCAAAGGTTTCCAATTAGGGCAGGCAATACAAGGAACACGTACGATTCATCTTAAATGTTATGCATCTTTGGAATTCTGACACATTGGACCGATAAAGGTGTAGACTGAAGAAGTACTAATAGCAAAGTCCTACTTTAAAAAAACAGCGTATTCTTTGCGCAGAGGTAGTCTCGCAGCAAAAGTTATTGCAGGGGTGCGGCACAGCCCCTCCACAGGATTGCTGGAAGATGCTGAGGCAGTGAACACCCACCTCAAATAAAATTCAGTAGGCCGTGGGACTTTATGTCAACGACTGAAAAATAAATGACTTGGCAAATAAAAATGCCATTATGCACCTGCAATGAATCTGGCATTTTACTGGTCATCCTCTCCAAATCAGAAAGTAGATACATAAATATGTATGTAATGAGAAATGTCAGTAGAAATGTCTCTTTATCCTTCCCAGTGCAAATCAAGTATAGGGAAACTACTCTTCTGCAGGTGACGTGTCTCACTAAAGTTATGCCCTAAGCGCAACTAAGTTCAGCAACACTAACCAACTTAACTTAGTTCTTACAAAATAAAACTTAACACACGTTGATTCAGGTATTTAGGCACTGCTGGACTTTTACAAACAAAACACATTGCTTAAATCCGAATGTATTTCTATATCGTTTAAGCTGCCTGCTTAAGTGCACCAGATCCATTACTTTCAGTCTGTCCTCTCAGCACAGACGTCTTTCTGCTGGCAAGAGCTGTCAGCATCCCTTGCACGTGCGGCGTGCAGTTCTGCAAAACCTGCAGTACCACTTCACGACTCAGCAGGTGAAAAATTCCTTACATGAGTTTTGGCTTCAGCTTAAACCTGTCCAGTTCCTATTCTTGAATCTTATTTCCGCCTCAAACTTTGTCCACTCAGAAATTATTTTGGACCAATTAAGAAACAGTGAAGCACATAAAAATCAAGTAAGTTCTTGCTAGGTTTTTACTTATCACTCTTTAGCATAAGCTTTTAGAAGCAATCTGTCCTCAGCTGTTGTAATTGTGGCTGAGAAACACTGGTATTTCCAGTCTCTTCTTTCCTCCTTCATGTTTTTCTCCTTAAAAAGAGAGTTGTTGCTTTTCAGACTCAATATACAACCTAAGCAGCAAACGAGGCCAACGCTGCTCGCAGCTGAAGCGTCAGCCCTCGAGGTTTCCCATGTCATTCTGCACTCAGGCATGTTTGCGGTTGCGTTACTTTATTACTTCTGCCAACTTTGTCAGTCTTTACCATGAGAGTCTGACACACAGAACCATACACTGCAGCTGCCAGCACATGACAAAACCGCCTCCGTTATTTCTCCACATTCATTGTTAAAGCTTGTATTGACCACAGAAACTACCAGAAGTGTTTTGTCGCTATTTGCAGCTGGACGCTTCTTGCAATGACTCTCCAGTCAACGGACTTTGCAAACCACTTAATTCAGGAAACAACTGTACGGACACAGTCCTTCCCAGCAAGAGGAGAAGGGCAAAACCTGTGAGAGAACTGCTGGAAGCTTAAGGGCTAAATAAGAGACAGACAATTCAGGGGATTTCTCATTAATCTCTAACTTTGATATAAATATAGGTATTGTTATCTGACAATTAAAAATATGCACCATTTTTTCAAAGGTAAGAAAGTTCCATTACCTCTGTTTTGCATTTAGACATTACATGAAGCTCAAAACTTTCCCAGGAAATACTCTACAACAGATGCATCTTTTCTACTCTCAAGTTACCCACCTTTCTAGAGTGCTTTTAAGACAGTTACCATTAAATATAAATGTAGTAATCATACTTCTACATGTTAGGACAGTGGGCAGGTCCTATTGCTGATGCATGTAATTCTAGAACTTGTATTGTAGGAGCTCACTGAATGCACAACTGGAGATACCAGTAAGTGGAAGAAAATGGAAATGTATCAGATTAAAGCTGGAGATCTGAAACACACTGAAAAGACTAAAGAAAACAAATTACATGAAAAGTTTAAATATTTGTTTCTCTCTGATCCAGGCACTAAGAAGTGAATAGTACCAGTGACTGAAAGACATCAGGAATCGATTTCTCTCAAGAAAATGCATTATACACTAAAAATACAGAATAAACCCACATAGCATCAAAGGGATCATGGAAGACAGACAGTTGATAGTTTTGAAAAAAATGATGACAACATATAACATCTACAATGTATGCAGACATCCCTTGGAAGTTTTATATATGCTATATATATTTCAAAGTACACACAAACTGCCTGTTTGGCAGGTTGAGAAAATAGGAATACATCTTGGGAAGGTCATGAAGAAAAAAAAAAACACAAAGAAAAACAAGAGTTATTTACATTCAGTAATTCAGTAGCCTTTAACATCTCTATATACATACATACTCTTTCTATATATGTACAGACTGCAATGGGATCCAAATGAAGCTTATTCCAAATGCAAAAGAAAAATACAAAAACCCCTTGATAATTCACTTGACAAATGTTTACAGGTTGCAGAGCTTTCTTCATTTACAAAGAAAATACTACACACTGACTAGACAACTAGCATCTTTAGGAAACTTTAAGTCCTTACAAGAGGCGCATGTTCCCAACGGACCATACAGCGATTAGAAAAAAATTGAAAACTTGCTGTGAGAGGGAGTTTTTAGTGGGTTATAATTGCATTTACTGTGTCAGACATATCTTAAGTATGAAACTAGTTAACAAGTCAAAATTTAGTCACTGTCAAGGGACAGTTTAAATAAGAAAACGCAAAATTTTATCCCTTCAATTCCCAAGTCAACTTAAACATGTATCTTCCCCTTCTACAGCATGCTTCCAAAACTCACGCGGTACAGAAATTACTACTGTTTTACATTTAGCTTCGCCCCTGGTATCAGAGACATCTGTCCTTTATGAATTCTATATCCATTTCAGACAGTGATTTGTACGAAGCAGATCAATGCCCCCACAAGTAGGAAAAATACAGAGACCATTCTTGCCTAGCCTGGTAATTTATATGACACGACAATTGGTCTCTCCTTTTTCCTCCCCGTGAGGATGTTTGTCTTGTGGGCACAGTGCTGCAAGAGGATACCACATAGCTGTTCCTTATCCCATCCACTATGCTATTTATATTCCTTTTCTCCCCCAAGCTTTATCAGCAGCTCACGCAAGGAACAAACTACTACCAAAAAAACACACCCAAACCACCAAGCACGAATTTGCAAGAGAGAAAATGTTTCTGTAGCTTGAAGGCTATTTTTTTTTTTTTAATGTTAACCTTTAAGATGTTATAACACTCCAGAGCTGTGGCTGCAGATGCGTTAGTAACCGAATGACAAAGCCAAGGCATTGATGGTGGCAAGTAGCAGAGAGCAGGCAAAGGAGAGCAAGTGGGGGAACGGATTTCTGGAATGGGAACAGTTCTTATGGATCTCCTAAATACTATCAGTTTTTTTCCCCTCCAGGGGACACAAGTCCATGGGAAGTTTAAGAGGGTGTGCATGAATGGCATACGCTATGGACTCCCAAAATAGTGTGGTTTGGTTATCGATACAGAGAATATCCAATTCAGTATTTGCTCATCCCAACAACCACAGTTAGCACAACAGGCTGAGAAGAGCACTTAGGAACTGAAGTGTATTTAAATAATGACTTGTTTAAAAAAAAAAAAAAAAAAGGCAAAACAAACACTATTTGTGAACCTACCACTTCTAGAACCATCTTACTGAAGATTAACATCTAAAGTATTACGTTACCATCTCAGATGGTAGAAGTTTCTATATCAACTAATAATAATTAAAAAAAAAAAGACAGCAAAGTCCACACGCAGCTTGCTGTTACTAGCAATTTGGTTCACTATCTGCTGCAATAGTAATCTGTCAACATACTTCTCAAATTCCCATTACTTTTCCTGGAATGGATGCCAAATACATCCAATGGTGGGTATGAAACACACGAACACCCTCCCCCACACCCTGGCTGCGGTCTACAGTTTTCCAGGGTGTAATCAGCTCCTACTGGTATTACAGCACTCAGGCAAGCTTCCCGTTACTACCAGAGGATTAAAAAGCTCCCAACACACCTACCACCTGCATGACAAGTACTTTACGGAGATGTAGCAGGCGCTAAGGCAACAGGGAGCATGCCCATTTATTCTAGATCTGTATTTCCAGGTAGTCACAAGCATGTGCAGGGGATTCATCCCTTGACCATTTCAGACTGAGCTGAGGACAGCAGGCAGACTTCCTTCCCCAACAAGCACGTGCTCTGCTACCACACTGGGGTGCCAGGGCAGGCAGCGTTAACAGAACCTCAAGCAAAGTAATTCATATAAGGGAGCTCGCTTCAGCCTGAAGTCGTGGAACTTCTGGCCCTGTTACTTATGGAAAAACTCTTTATGACACTTGAATCTGGCTCACTGAGTGTTTGCAGAAGTGACATAGCTACAGTGGACTGCTGCTCCAAGTCTGTCAGGTGAACCTTACATAAAATACGCATCAAGGTTTAAATGCAGTTTACTTCTTGCCTCATTAATGAGTCCAACTGAAATAGTTGGACTGCAAGACAGAAGCCTGGTTAAAGCAGACTGGAACATGCCAACTCCTGTCGAATTCCAATTGTACAGACTTGTTAGTTTTTTTTGGAATACAGTGATTGCCTAAACAAGACTCCACTTCTTGTTAGTACAATAACTTTTATTTGACATCTACAAGATCATTATCTTGTAGTTTTTTTGGACAGGTTTATACAATCTCAAATTTTCAATAGTGCAACCTGTGCAAGCAAGAAATGACAAACATTGTCCTTCACTTTCTTATAAACATCTACTATTATAGGCAAAACAAAACTTACCCATATTATAGATAAGTGACTATTCACATTTGTACATTACAATTTCTTTTAAACAGCTCCAGATAAACTCTACAATGTCTTACAACATATTAAACAGTATTCAAGTTACTGGGTAACAGAAACAGCACATACAGCGGAACCCTCAAGTGTTTCCCATTCTCTAATTTACAGCTCAAGTAAGGTTTCATCTTACAAGTGACAAATTAAATTACA
Organism: Mycteria americana; assembly: GCF_035582795.1. NCBI lineage: Eukaryota > Metazoa > Chordata > Aves > Ciconiiformes > Ciconiidae > Mycteria > Mycteria americana. Next base: position 11,804,116 of record NC_134377.1, read on the forward strand.
TTAATGAAGTAAAAAATATAAGATTGTATGCGAGATGGAAGTGAATTTGCACTTAAGTTTCCATAACCACCTCGGATTAAGGAAATGCTTCAATTTAAGGAAAATAGGCATCCAGCCATCTTTGCAGTACACATTAGGAATACCATTAATACATTAAAAATGAACTAATTTTAATTTAAGATGTTTATCACAAAAAGAACATGTTGTAGACTCAAATATATAACCCCCAGGAGAGAACCAGAAAAAAATGCAACACCTGGGTATAAACACTATAAAAATGCAATAACCAATGCTGTACAACTAAGATTGTGTTTCTCTCTGAATTCCTGTCTTGTGTGTTTATCCTGTCCATGCCCGTTTCCAAAGACATGCACTGTCAAACAGAAACTGGGAAGGAACCTGAATGCATGATGTGCAACCTCTAGGTTTCATGCTTTTATAAACTCATAAATTGAAGAGAAAAACCCAATATATATTTTCTATATATATACTCAATACATGCATTCAAGGATATCTCCCACAGCAATGGCATTGATGCACTGCATTAAACCCTGAGCACTGTATGACAAGTTAAAAATAAAGCCTGCTTGGGGATTTTCAAGCATTTTCAAACAAATTGTGGTTTGTAGCTTAAAAGGCCAAAAGTAAAAGCAAACAGGAAGCACTACAGAGAGCATAAGGAAAGACAGATGCACCACCATAAACAACTGCTGGCTTTCAGTTCTACCAACCTTTTTAGATCTCTTTATTCCCAAAGTATTTGAGAGCACACAACCGAACTGAAAAAGTTATATTTCTTTGGAATCTGTCCCTGATTTTTATGCAAGTGATATGCTTTTACAGCCTTTTCCTCAAACACCAAAGTCAACACCTGTAGTTTATCCTCTTATGCGTTGTTGAAATTGGTGATGCTTTGCGGGTGATGCTGCTGCCATATCTGCTGCTGTTGTACTGCAAGCTGTTGAGACTGGTCTGATGTTGACAGGAGGTTTACAAGGGGCGATACACAATTTGCAGGAATGATCAAACCTGAAAACAGCAACAGATCAATTGTTTCATAAGCATGCAAGCAATTTGTTCATTAAAACCTCAGGCTGGTGGTTCCACCATTTAATTTATGCAACAGTCAACAGTGACCGTTTCCAGTGTCAAGTCTAATCAAGCATAGCTACAAGTTCTGCTTCTCAATAAAAGGTTTATCTTCAGAAGTCACTGATCCTTTAGGTCATGAAGCAGTAGAAAGAAGTTGCCATTTTGCCCCGAAGACAAATTTTATTCCTATGTTACCTGCTGCCACGTCAAACAAGTCAGCTACTTTTGCTTTTCTAGTCTCACAGAAGTTACACCACCATGAAAGTTTAAACATGAAAAACCTAGTTTCCATGTCTTAGAAAACTGTTACTGGAGTAGGAGCTGCCATGATATCGTGCATCCACAGAAGTCCACATTAAAAAAAAATATGGAGATTTCAGCCTCTGGGGTACCTGCTATGAGGGCTTCACTAACAGGGTTAGCAACAAGAAGTGACATAATCATCTTGAAGTCATTCTAAACTATTGATTACACATGACTTTCAGTAGCTCAAAACCCATGAAAACAAGCATTTCAAGGGCTTACTATTCCTTGCCAGAAGTGGGAAAAAAGTGGAGCCCTCATGGTTTCAAAGGTAGGTTGGCTAGAACAGGCCGAATATGACTGTTTTGTTCCTAGTAAATCAAAAGAACCAAAAGAGTAAGTGTTCCAAAGCCTGGCTGAAAAAAAATTTCTTCCTTCTTTAACCTGACTCAAAACAGTGTTTGTACTACAAATATGAATTTCAACAGTTGTACTTCTGCCCCTCCCCAACATACACACTGACGAGCCTTTTCTCTTGTAAATATCTTTATAAAGTCTCCTACGTGACTCTCAGCACAGAGTGACTTGTAAGTTAAAACTTCCTTCTACTCCAAAATGGAAATAAAGGAGCAAGACAAGCCACTTACCTACGATCCTCTGCCCGTCTTCTGTTCTTAGACGAACTATTTGCATTTTCACATTTGTACCACTCACAGAGGCTAGAACGCCTTCTACTTTTGTCCAGACGCTCAATACTGAACCACACAAGACATAGTAAGTCCGACAACGGAGTCCCACTTCACAAACTAATCCCAAGCCTGCCTTCTTACAATTGCCTCTCCTGCAGCAGGGAGAAAAAAAACCTTTCAAAAGAATTCTGCAAACAAAAAGTATCGAACTAAATTAAAAATGAGACTTGAAGTTACTTAACATGAATTCAGAGTTGAGCAAGGGCTGCAAATACACAGGAAGGAGAGGATATTTTATCCACAGCATTCCTCTAATAGCAAAGCTTTGAGAAGCGTTGGCCTACTTAGGACCAGATCTTCAAAATGTACACACAGAGCTTTAAGCCAAAGACACCACTCATTTAGATCACCCAAGAACCTGAATCTGTTACATATGAAACTGGTATCTGATCAGTATATTTCAGAAGCTCCAATATTAATCTGAAACTTCTTCCAGTTATGCTGTTCCTCAGGAATTAAGACATCAGCTGCTGAGTTCAGACACACTGTTAGAAGAGGTAGCACAAGAACAGCTGTTTCTGACATCTCTCTCATCTCTACGTGAAGTATAAATATTTTTCCCCCAAAATAACATTTGAACTATCCTCCTACAATAATAGATCAGATCAAGACACTTAAAGCACAAGCTACTCCTGGGTCATTATACTTCTCCTGGAGTGCAATTTATACATTAGCATTCATCTAATATATTAGGACTTTAAAGGGCAAGTGCAAAGCCTCATGTTTCCACTCAAAGGTTGGGTCATTTGACTGGTCATGGGACAATTTTTCTTAAGCAAGAAGCACAAGATTTCACATGAGGAACAGAATAGTGATAAACCACTTTAGGTAAACAGTTTAAGTTAAAGCATCTACGTGCATACAAATACTGACCAATAAGCATGGGTGCAGGTATCCGCAGAAGAATTGTACTGCTCTAACCAGTGTGGCAGAGCATCTTCAGAAGGTACCTGGAAAAGTCATTCAATGTGGGAATAATAGTAAAACACATTAAGACTTGCATAGAACAAAAGCAATTTGGTCATTACTATGAAAAAAGAGGGAGCACCAACATTCTGATGGTGAAGAGAGGTACATTATCCTATAATTTCAGGCTATTCAATGGAAATGCCATCTCAAAGGATGAGCAACATGCTTGAACACAGCAGAATCTCAGTAACGAGAACGGCAGAATCTCAGAGCTTTTCCAATAATCAACCTGATTCTCAGAGTTCCCTCAAATTTTTACAAATTCAACACTATAAAATTGTTTAAGTGTTAGATATCTTACCAACCTCTAAACAAAATAATCAATTACAGTATTTAAAATGTCATCAGCAAACAGCTGAAGCTTCAGAATAATTGGTTAGAATACACTGTACACAGCTGCTTATTTAAGAGCATGTTTGTACACCTTACACAGAAGCAAGACTCTTCCTTGCTAGACCCTAAAGCCCCCTCATTTTATATTACCACACCACAGATTATTTATATTCAGAAAGCTTTAGATATAGGAATGCAGAAACCATGTAGACCCACTTAAAAAGACCCAAATACAAGCTCTGCTCTGGAAAAATAAGCCTAATTTTTTTACTTGCCAGAATTATACACAAATACAAGAACTTTATTTTTCTGGTATTTCTTTTAATTTTTTTTTTTTAAGTTTAAAACTAGCATAATTTTAATGGTTACCTTCTTATATTTCTTTTTCAGGTCTGCACATGTTTCTAGTTTGAGTTGTTTCCCAGTATTTGGTCTGTATACTAAAAAAAGCTTCTTTTTAGGATTCACTTCTTTTACTAGAATAGCAGTTTTCTTGTTATTTCTTATCTGGAAAAGAAAGACAAACCAAAAACTTCGTAAGTTTAAACATGCTGACAGTATCTACCTTAAGTGATTCCATATTGTGTTCTTTACAGAGTAATAGTGCGCGTGTGCAGTAAGACAACCAGTAATAATGACTGACACCTTTAGAAGACAGTACCACTAGTCTACATTAACTTCACAACTTTTCCTTACAGTGAAAGCACCTGGTTTCTTGATGCATGTTTAAATAAGAGCTATTAATTTGGGCTCACATTCCTATCAGCAAATATCCTGAGCAGCTAAAAAGGAGTGCTTCATACTTGGCATCAGAAGCAAACTTAACATGAATTTTATTTTAAGGTTAAAAGCATTTTGCAAAACTGAACAGTAATTAGTTTGAACAGTAAATTTTTCAGAGGAGACAGCATATTTGGTTAGCCCCTCCCCAATTCTCTGAACATAATCCAAGAGACAAAAGAATCTTACCTGTAATGATAAATAAAATCCATCATCTGGACCTGTCTGTTCTGCCCAGATCTTAGTTGCTTCGTCCCAAGACATTCCTCTCTCTACACTGATCTAGAAGACAGCCATGAAGGGGTATTTGAGCACAGGCTTTAGAGCAGTTACACACATAGGAACTAAAGAACCATAGAACCAAATATTGCCCAGTGAAAGGCCTGGAACCTCCCCTCACTCAGCACATGCTTAGCCGATTGCCACATTTGAAAAACTTATTGGCAAGCAAGTTTTATTAGTTCATACTAAGAAGATACAGAATTAACTTACTGTGTATAGTTCTACATGTCCAGAGGTAGAATATCCGGGAGTTAAAAACTTCTTAACATCTGCCTTTCTTACTTTCTCATCTCCAGAGCCCAAATCTTAAAAGGAAAGGATAGAGTGATTCTGTTTCTCTTTTCTTACTTGAGTACAAAGAGTACTGAGAAATGTATGTACTCACCTAAGATGCCCATATCGTATCTTCCATTCTTTTTAGCATTTTGAATAACTGCATTTAACGTGTCAGAAAAGTACTGGAATAAAGCATTCTGCTGATGTACTTCCATACCAAGAATTCTATTCAGAAATTTCCCTATATTGTTATAATCTTAAAAAAGAATAAGAAATACACATATCAGGTCAACAAAGATTAAGTTTGATGACAAGAAGCTCTCAATCAGTATTCAAAGTGTCTCAAAAAGACTACTTTAAATCCATTCTTTCAGAAATGAGGAAAACATTCTGAAGTTCTCCAAAAAAGTCACTTTTTAGATAGTTACAACTTCAGTTCTGTTGCTAGGAATCCACTATCATGATATACAATATTCCTAGCGACATTCTAAAGATACACTAAACACACAAATACCTTTATCAAGCGTTAGTATTCCAGATCTGTCTTCTACATTTATCAAGCCTACACCAATCAATCCCTGACGAACATCTAGGAAACAGAAATAAGTTAAATCATAGCTGCTTTGCCATCTAAAAACAAACCAACGAATAACAGCTTGTTTAGCACTCTTGTTTCAGGAGCCGATTCTAAAGCTTCTGACACCCCTCAAATACATTACTTGCAATTTCTACCTAATACATCAGTAAGCAAGACAGAACTTTGCCTTCTGTCCTTCCAGAAAGCACAGGCAGGGAAAACTACTAATAGCACTATACATGAGCCCACAGGAGAATAAGATATTGCAACAGATAACGGGAAAATGAAGTTAAAGAACTGTATGTAACACTCTGGCCAAACAGATATAGAACATGCCTCATATTGAGAGAGTTCACGTATCTTATTTCATATGTGAACTTCAACATGCAAACAATGTGCATAGGAGTAGCATCCAGTGAGAGCCTATCTGGGCCAGCTGATTGGCTTAAATAGTAACAATGTTTTCTAGGTCTAAAATTATTTGCATTTTCTGCATACTGGAGAATGATCAAAAAGTAGCTATTACATCCAGTGAATTATACTTACCTTTGAAGAAGTCTCCAGGAAAATCAGGAGGAGGTGAGACCATTGGGGAGTCTAAGTTCACAATGGATTTCATAACAATCTCTAAAGCATTTCTCCCATACTGCGTAAGAAAGAGAAAGCTGCTCTAACAATGTGATTCAGCATTTGTGCCTCAGCCCCAAGCACACATCGTTTAACAAGCATTTGTAATTCACAATAAAACATTTTTCTCTACAATAGTAAAGGGAACCAGTTATTAGCTTTTCAATTAGAAACTACACTATATGAACAGCCCAGTCTTAATTTCTAATTAGAATTGCCAAATTAATCTTTCAGTTGTGACTGAAAGGACATGTACCATTTACTTAAGTCTCAGATTGTTAGCAAATGTAGAAAAGTAATTTACACACATATTTATGTTCCATGTGGCTTTGCAAACAGCATTAAGAATGTTTTCTGACTATCTCAGAAAGAGGCCTCCCATCAGAAAGTAAAACACTTCACAGGAGATGGAAGAAATCCTTCCTCAACAGGTGATTTGTGGAATAAGCACCACAGCATGAGCTTTCAAACAGAAACAGAACAGTCACCTTGTTGTCAAAATTGAATCTGCTGAGGTCTCGGGTTTCCGTAGCCCGTCTGTCACCATGGGTGAGGGCTCCCTGTTAAGACACACCTTTGTAATTACATCAAATTTTAAGAAAAAGAAATCCAAGTTGTATTTTCTCAAATGAGGGATCCGACTTCTTGAAAGAATCTTACCAAGCTCTCCAGTCTTTTTGCAACTATAGATGCAAATCTTTGCTCTCCTGCCAATTCAGAAATTAGGAACACATACTCTGGAGCAGTCACTTGGTTGGATCTATGAGTTCTTCCTGGATAATTAAGTAGAATCACATATGTTAAATAAATTCCACTTCATTGAACATTTCTAATAAACTATGAATTGTGAAGAGTAAAGAAAAAAGCTAGAACTTAATCCTGCTGAAAATTAGTTTCTGTTGCAGTACAGCCAATAGAAGGTAGTACAAAAACACTCTAGAGTTGTGGCAACTTTCGTAAAAACACTTGATACATGAAAAAAAGCCCCTAAGCTGCAGTGTAAGTTTGCTAGGTTTCTTTTAAAACTTTCAAGACTATTAGCTATGACTATAGATAAAGCTGATTCTGTTCACAGGTAAAGGAGATTAGAAGGGTCCTTTGGAGGTTGCTTAGTCAATCTTATTTCCCATGATTTCACAGTAAATTCAGTTAGTATTAATGAGTATGCTAGGGGAAGGATACAAAGAACTTATTTACCAAACTGCTGTATTGCTCTATCCGCGCTCCACGGCAACTCGAGAGTCATGTGAACTCTCCGTCTCTGATTCTTAGCTCTACGGTCTGCTTGCAATGATATACCAGAGCTGGCAGCCTCCGAGATTATGGCAATGTTCTTTTAATAAGAAAGGAGTTGTTAGTTAGCAATAAATCCAAGATCAATCTTCAGTTTTCAGTTTCTAAAAAAATTTAATTTTACAATTATGATTAACACAGGTCTGGAATGGTTTCACTGTTATTTGGTCTTTGTATCGCGGGAGGGGTTGGGGGGGATAAAAAGTATAGTTCTCTTTGTCAGAGTTAGAAATGCTAACGAGTTTTTTTTTTTTTTTTCCAGTGAAAGGAGTAGTTTTTGCTTTACTTCTCAGTAACACCTTTCTGTACAAATGAAGAAAGGCAGTATATGTTGCAGTCTTGCCATTCAAAAGGGCAGGTTTCTCTGATGTTGGCCTGCACTTTAGAAAGAAAAATGGAGGGACACAGGGAGACTTGCTCTGATAGCAAGCAACACAGAGGAGACAAAGTTGCTGCTAATACTGTATAAGGAAGAGAATATGGCCATTCTAGTACCTGAATGCATTTGCCTTGAAAGAATGTAAATGTTTTGACTGTGGACAAGTCACTTACAGGAACATGAGTATTTACCCTCAAGTATAACAACGGATCATAGAAGTTCCACACAACAGCTACATTTGATTTGCCCTCTTGTGGTAGCATGTCCCAAATGAATCACAGGAAAGTTTGGTTGTTTTTTTTTCTTTTTTTTTTTTTTTCCTTCTTCTATCAGCTCCAATTCTACCAATATTCCAGTGTTTTCTTTCAGAGTGCAATGTAAAGGACAAAACTATCACTCTTCCCAGCATTACTGCTTAACACTTGTTAAGGTAAACAAACAACCTCCACCTTTTCCCTTTGGCCCCTCACTGAAAATTTCTTCTCCCTCTCATACCAAGTCAGTCAGTGTTTTTCCCCATTTCTCAACTTCATTATTTCCTCTTGGAAGCAGAGGTAATAATCCAGATAAACCCTCTGCATCTTTGTAATTCCTTTATCTGCCTTTTAAACATATGCTGTTTTACAAAACCAGCTTAAAGGTGCTAGCTTTCAGTTTGCCACGCATGTACACACCTCTTAAGCACAGGCCTCTGTGGCCAACAAGGCCTCTGACCTTCAAAGCATGCTGCAGTCATGTATTAGACAAGACTACTGAACATACTGGTTTGAAAAACAAAACACACAGCAGTGAATAGAAAACACACAGCAGTGAATAGAAAATGCTTTCTAACTAGTACTTACAGTACCTAAAAAGTCACTGTGGAATAATGGCAGAGCTACAACTTGAATAACTTAATCAGCCAATGTTACTATGGCATCTGGCAAGTTTTTCTAAATTGTCTCTCTTTAAGGACTACCTTATCTCCATCCATGAACCTCTGCTTTTCCGTGATGTTGAGAATTTCAACGGGCACATCGAGTTCAGATCTTGACTCATAAGATATGCTGCCATCATCATTGCTTACAACTCTCCCTTTGCGGCCTGTCATCTTTAAAAATAAAAGGGAATACAAGCTCATTCTGGCAATACAAAATTATTACATGACCAAAAACTTCAAGCAGTGATGCTATTTATTCATATACCAACCTTAAAATAGATTCAGTAATTTACTCCAAGGGCAAAACTACATTAGGGAACCTGGATTATTTTTTGGTTGATGCCATTACCTGTTACGTGGAACACTTATTTAGGGGTAACTCAGGGAACCAAAAGCATAACAAAGCATTATCTATGTAGAAATGACATAGTATTATACTGCTGGCCATAAGGGATTTACCAAGAGTACTAAAGAAAACAAACTAAAATGACAGCTGAGATTGTTGCTGATTTTAACAGGGTCTTTTAAATCACAGTGTTTCTACTTGGTAGAGACAGGTAGCTTACTAAACACATGTTTCTAAAGTTATTGAGAAAAACAGGTAATTCATCAGGCTTTTCACTAACAGTTTTACTATACAGGTTCTTAATCTTCATTGCCTAGGAAGATGAACTAAAGCTGCTTTCTGTTTTATATACACCAGCTTCAAACTGACTACAGCTAGTTAGAGAAATATACCGCTATAAAGGAAAGGAGAAACTAGTATGGTTCACCCAACAAGAAACTATCAGTCTCAGAAATAACCTATTTACCCTTTCAGAGCTCTTCTCTGTATTCTAATACAATCTTCAAGTTTCTCTTTAATTCAGAGACATTCGGCAAGAGTAACCTATACACTTACCCCTGTGAGATTACTGTCTAAAACTGATAAACAAGTTCCCTTTAATAGATACTTAGGTCACATGCAACCTTGAAGAATGACAACACTGATTTACTGCAGCCAGACAGATGACGTATAGCTGCAGTAGAGAAAAACATCAATTTTTTCTAAATGTGAACATCAGCCTACCTCTGCAACATTTTCAGGACCACCCAGTTCATCTATAAGCTCATCCAGTGTATTAGGTGGAAGATCTTCAGCCAGCTTTTCCAGTTTATCGAGCAGTTCTTTTTTCATTTGTTGGGCCCTTTCAACAGCATCCTGACTTGTTACAAAGCTGCTGTTTGTGTTACTGTTTGCTGAAATTTAAGAGAGACTCTAAGATTTAGAATTTTACTACCTAATTGCTAACAAAGTGAACAGATGCCAAAGAAACTTATTCTTACCTGACGTGTTAGTACTAGAAGTGGTGGTACCAACAGTGGAAGTAAAACAGCTAGGTCGTTTTGATCCGAGACCAGAAGCTAGTAAGGCACTTTGAATAGAATCTGGGTCTATACTTTTCTTCTTTTTCTTGTCTTTATTTTTTTTATGCTCTTTTCTAATTAACCAGGGATCTAAAGTTAAATAAAATATTTTCAAAAAGTTTCAAGCATTTAGTAAAAAGCCATCCTTTCCTTTGAAAAAAACTACATTCTCATTACATAAGGTGACTTACAAAAGTCTGAACTCCAGTGTGTAAAATCTACTTAAAGAAGATGCAAATCAACATTCTAGTACTAATTCCAGTCTCATTAGAATTAAACTACATGCTTACCACACTCTTATTTTTGTCTCATTGAAATGGTTAGGAAAGGCTTTATGCTTACTATCTGCAAGTACAGTTACTTGCTTGATGAAACACTTAAACTGTCTTACCATCTTCATCATCTTCACTGGATTCATCTCTGAATGGGTTGAAGTCATCATCATCTCCAGAACTCAAAAACCGGGAGCTCTCATTGTCACTTTCTTCATTGTCTGAAGCATCAGACTCACTTTCACTCTCATCAGAGCTGCTACCTGCAAGGCCACCTGTTTTGCGAGCTTTTTTGGCTTCTCTGCTTATTTCTTCACCTAATTCCATCACCACCATCACCCCAGAAAAAAAAAGTTAGTTTAGACCTTGTAGTCTACTTTTGAAGTTTGTTTTACCACCACTGCATACAAACTAGAAAAATATTCAGCTTCTAAAAATAGAACCGTTTAAAAGAATCTGATCTAAGTTTTCAGTAAGACCCCCCCCTCAACATTTTTATGATCACCTACTTTTCAGTAAGAATATAATCAGTTTGGGAAGGGGAGTGGTATGAGGCTCTTTACTGAGCCTCAAGAAAAAGAAAGTGATTATTTGCTTGACTGCATCAGGAAGTGGTCTGACACATGCAAGGCATTTTGGGATACACTCCCACATGAGATCAACCCATTTTGAGCAAAGAAGCAACCAGAATTTACAGGTTATATTGTTTCAGCAGCAGTTTTAAAATCTGTTAATGGAAATTTCTAACAAAAGTCTTAGACTCACAATATATGCTCTTTCATGAATGATTGTACTGATATTTACATTCCCGTATTTTTTCCAGAGTTTACTCTTAAGCAGCTCTAGAATTGCCATTTTCACTATGGCATTAGTGTAAGAACTTAAGCATTACCTTTCCGTTTCTTTATTTTGTTCTCCTTGCAAGGGCTGTCTCTGGGTGAATTGTTATTACTTTGAGCAGTCAAGTCAATTCCCAACAAGCTAAACAGCTTCTTCCTGTCAGGAGCTGGAAAGTGCTTTTCAATAAGAGACTGGAATACTCCTCTGTTTAAGAAAAAAGGGTTCTTCAGTGGAATTTGCATTTATTTAAAGTAGAAACCTGTAACATTTTAACAGCTTGACTTCTCTGAAGAATTATTCCTTGTGAATGCTATTACACAAGCACCCTGTGTAATTATCACCCTTATTACTCTATTTGTCACCTTCTTAAAAGTAGGAGACATTTACTTTACAGCACTGTTACTTTTAACTTGTTAAATTTAGTTTTGGTATCAAGTGCTATTGCTACTGCCATTTTCTTATTACTCAAAGTTTAAATGACAGATTAATTTATTAAGATCTTCAGCAAGGTAGTCTCACGATTGGATCTGGCTCATCTGATAAGAGGGAAGTCATGATTGTAACTTGTTTTGGTATAAATGCAGTGTACACTTGACCAGTCTTCCCCTCCTCCCAGTTTGAGTAGAACAGTACCAGCTGTTTGCATCTGAAAACATCATTTCAGAGTGCCAGCAGAACTAGGAACTAACCAATGGATCACTTTAGCAATACTGTCAGATGTTATGTACAGGCAGCTTAAGTAGAGAATATCGGTACTAAAGGACACCCAACTGTCTGTGCACTGATGCATGTTTTACATATGAAAGAACAAATTACTACATACACTAAGTTGGATTAAGATTAGTTTTGTAAAGGACTGTTCTAACAAACTTCAGTCTTACTTTGCTGTAGAAACAAAGTCATTCAGTTCACCACCACCTTCCTCCAAAGCTTCTAATGTCCTTGCTTCTCCTGTTGACTGCAGGCCAATAACAACACACTAAAGGACAAGTGAATACAAGGCATTGTCACTAAGACTGACTTGTGAGTTTATTTTTGCCTGAATTTCTGCTCATTAAATAGCTTCAATACCATAAAGTACAAAAGCATGCTACTGCTATGTCTGAAAATACTTGTGTTATAAACAAAAAAAATTAATAGCTTTACATTTAACAAAGATTTAAAAATAGGTCTTAACCAACTTACTTTCCCATTCTTGATTTCTTCCCGGGCTAGCTGCACCACTCTCTTCACTTTCGATGCTATGCACAGGTACTTGAAAAACCTCTGATGAGCTGACCAAAACTGACCCCACATAGACTTTTTCATTCGTTGTTCTGCATCGATAAGATCAGCTGCTTGTTGAAACCTCTCTCTAGCACTGACCCACTGAAGAAGAAAATGTTAATTGCTTTACATGTCACATTTCAAGGCTACACAGGTACATTGTTCAATATCCACATAAAGACAGAAGAGAAGTGTAAAGTTACAGTACTATGGGACTGCAAGTCAAGGAAATTCATCATACATCAAACAAAGCTCACAAAAAAGAAAATAGCAAAGGCTTAGTAAATTCAGAAGATAATTACCCTCATAATGAAAAGCAGATACATTTACATTACTACCAATACAAACATACACAGTATGTTCCAATTATCTAGTTTCTCCATTAATACAGTCAGGTTAAGAAAGCTAAGAGCACTGCCCATAATCAAGTATAAAGCAAGATCCCAAGAAGAGAAAAACACCACTGCCTTTGTTTCTACAACATTTTGTTACACCAATTGTTTCCAGATTACATGAACTAAGCTTTAGACACAAGTTTAGTGATTCTTTTAAACAACATTCATAAAATAAAGTGCTGTTTTAAAGTTAAGATGTTATACACCTGTCAAAGAAAATTTAATTATTGTAGCTATACAACATGAATACCAAAGTCACGGTTAAGCACCTCTTAAGCAGGTAAAGACCCTGCTCATTTTAATCTATGTCCAAGGAGTACTTACTTTTACCTGATACAGCAGGGGTAATATACAAGCAGAATGCGCACTGAGGAAAGACACTCAGCTTAGCATATGGACAAAACAATTCAGAACAACATGAAAAAGATAACCAGCAGGTGAATAAAGGAAAACATTAAAGGGAACCACAGCTTCAATGCTTTGGATTTGATCTGCCACATGAGTAAAACTATCACCCTGCACTGTTTTAACTACAAGCACCACTCCACTGTACCGCTTCAATGAAGTATGTGCAACCTGTCTAATGTTTTACAGCTTGTTCTCAGCTCAGTTGCCTAAAGAGGGAGGACTGGAGCACAAAAACATGACCAACAGGTGAACAGCTTTATCTTAGGCAACAATGACCAAGGTCTCTGAAGTACCCCTAGAAGGCAGTGGATGTGGCAGATACTGCAAGATGCAGCCAAAACTGCAGCTTTTATGACTCAGAAGAAGAATCAACAGCTTTCGCCAAGCCTTAAATGGAGAAGTCTTTACACTGAGACAAGAAGATGCCCTTCCTGTCTCTCAATAGGCAACAGTACTACATGCAATTTCAGGAGCATTCAAGTTTAAACTGAGTAACTGCAACCTCTCAGAACTCAACACAGAAAGCAAATTAAAAAAGGCGTTCTTACCAGTTTCACAGATTTATTGTACATTTTAACATATTCCTGTGAAAGCAGAACTTCATCAATTTTGAAAGTTACACCTGAAAAACTCAACTGTCTTGCTATGTACATTCCTCTCAGCTTCATATCCATAGCAACTATTTCCATGGCACCAACACCTCTAAAATAAAGGAACAAATTAAGTCAATATTAGAATTTTCAAGAGCAAGGATTTGTTAAAAAAACCCTCAAGTGCTTTAGAAGAAAATAGCATGCTTACAAATGTGAAGAAATATGTTTTCAAAACCATTAGTACTGTTTGGTTAAACACATCCCATCAGGGGGTCTTGAAATTTAGCCTTCACATAGAACTATATCCCCACCTTGTGAGTATTAAGTGTATCCCAAGAGGTATAAACACTCAAATAGTTACTTTTTCCCAAATGACCTAGCATGCATTAGGAGACAGTACCTTACAAACAGTAACTGGATAATGAAGTTGGTCCAAATATATAACAAAATCTTGCATTGCAATTTTATAAACTCCACTGAAGATTTAAAATAATGAATACAAACTGTACTAAGCTATTCAGATTTACGCTGACATGAAAATAATTAAACTAGTAAGTAACTTAAGTTCTTTTCAACAGCAGCACACCTTTAGCAATACCTTGAGAGCACAGAAGTCAACTGCAAAGCTAACCTCCTCACAAGCTTGGGCCTGTAATTTCATTATTGCTCATCTGATACGTACTCAGTAATGAAGTGGAGACTACACTTGCACAGTCTAGAAAAATCATGCATCATGTAGATGGTATGCAAGAAGATGCATACTAAGCCCTACTGTACATTCTGAAGGGTTCAAAATCCTTTTTAAGTAGGCAAAACATAATATATTAAGATGCTCACCTACCAAAAAATGTAGCAGTTGCATTTTCTACTGACCTCTTACATTTATTTTTTTTAAATAAGTTCTGAAATACGAAGTACCTTGCAGCAGCATACATAATTTTTCTGAACTGGGTTCTTATGCCAGAAAGCATAAGAACAAGACTTCTTCCTGTTAAACTACTTAAGCTGAATGCATAAACATTAGAGGGCTTCTGCATATAGCGAGACATCAACTATACTGAGCATACTCAGTACATATAGTGTGTTTTCATGATGAGCAAAGTATTTTCATTTCATAACACCCACATTTTAAGAGGGATACTTTGCCAGCAAGCTTCTAAAGCTCTCAAAATTTTCTGTGGGGGAAACGTCCCATTTTTTACCACGTAAGATAGATTACATTTCTGCTAGATTTAGAAGCTAGAGTTAGGAAGTTCTTAGTGTGACAGGACAAGTTTGTAGAGGACTATGAGTGAGTGAAGACAAAGGAACTAGAAAGCACAGTCAACCACAACCATATGCATTCTTGCTATAGCTCTTCAAAATATTACCTTCTTTCAACAGCCTGAATAAAATCACTGAATTCTCTAAATGGAGTTCCTTCACCCCATATTCCAAGACGGTTCATATATGCCATATTTCTTGGCTCAGATGCACCTAGGAGAAGAACACACTCTGTAGCAGTGCCGGTAAAGACAGAGACACATTTAATGCAAACCCAGTAGTACATACCTGTGGCACTAGCATAAACAACCCTGGCTTTTGGAAGTTTATTTTGAAGTTCCAATACAGCCAGACCTGTTTTTGTTGGTTTTGATGAACCAACAGGACACAGATTCTTAGCTTTATGACACTCATCAAATACAATCTGAACCGTAATTAAGGAAAAAACTTTGTCCCACTTATTTTTAGAATTGGGAGGTAAAACAGAAGACAAAAATCTGCTAATTACAATAGGTGGAAGCAGTAAATTATAAACTCAAAAAGACACTAGTTGTATTTTTCACTAAAAACTTCAGGAAAATATTTAGCTAGTAACTATGCAAGAGCACAACTACCAACACTAGAGTTCTTTAAAATGCTGTTGATACTCAAAAAAATTTTTTAAGCATTCACTGGAGAAAATTTCAGTGTAAACTTAAGGTTCTTAAACATCATATTTTAATTTTACACGTGTTTGTTATACAAAAAGCAGAAGCTTCAGTCTTGTACCAGAGTTGTGTGGCAACAATATTATGGTAATAGATTTGGCATGAAGTTTGTAAAACTTCCAAGTCTAATGTCAGAGCATGCACACAATTGATTACTGTCATGAATAAAGAACAATACCTAAAAATACCATCAAATAAAAATACAAGATTGTCTTTAAAGATGTAAGCTTAAATAGCAATTTGGTTACAATCAACTGAACTCCAGATAAAGGATACAACTCCATCAAAGTCTTCACCACACCAGTGAAGAAGCTGCTTTAATCTGGTTTTGTATTTACCACCAGACTGACTTTCACCAATAAGAGAAGAATAGGTAGCAAAGATGACACCTTTCTTCACACTTCCATTATGTTTGGAAGAAATTTTCCCATACTTGAACTGCAATAAAGAGATAAAAATTACAGAAATTATTCAAAAGAGATCCCTCCTCAAACCCACCTACCATATGATTAAGGCATGCTGGTGGTCTTAACCTTAAGGTGTGTACACTTTGAACCACCTGTATCCCCACATCATCATTAGGGCATAGCTGGCATATGGTAATGTGGTTAAGGGGTTATACAGGGCCTTACTTAAATATATACTTAAGGAAGACTAGATCTAAGGCCTCAAAAGATTAGCAGCCACGTTCTTTGACTACATGGTTTCCTTGAATACAATTAACATTTTCATTTCAATGCATCCCTTTGAGCTAATATGTCAAGTGTATTTACAGATGCTACCATAAATGACAATTTCTAAAGTTTTGCTGTATTTTAGAAATTAAGACTTCATAAAGCAAAAATACTAACTCAAAACAAACTTTAAGTTCAGTGAATTCAACCAGTAATCACACTTCACAATTTATACAAGTGGCTAATTCTGAGCAGAGGCACCGTCTCCAAAAATAACTGCATACGCTACTGCTGCTTTAATAAATTACTGAAGAAGTCTATTATTCAAGTATTAGATACAAAAGTGTATTACATATAAAAAGTGCACTGGGAGATAGAAAGGAAAAATTCAAATGCTACAAAGTCTAAAAGATTTAAAGAATATTTCAACTTCTGGAAAATACTCTACTACTAGTGTCAGTAGTGGCCTGAAGAGTAATGCTTTTAAAATAGCACATGCTAAGACTTAATCCTACAAGGCACCTATTTACATGATTAACTTAAAGCACTGTGTGGTTCTTCATAAGATTAAGGCCTGTCAAACAAGACCTAGACAGCAAATTTATTGAAATTAGTACATTCTTACTCTTAAAACAGTCAACATGCACAACTTGTCACACAAGCGTACCTAAAGTTTTGCCTCAACTGTACATAGTAAAAAGTTTCCACACCTTGTTTAATGAATGAACCAATATGTTTTTTGCTCCAATATCTCTCAAATCTCTTTCAGCATCGTATTTCAGATCATTTGACACGCTAAACCTGAAGATATAAAACAAAGCACATATTCTGTAAGTTACAGCAGAAGTTCAAAAAGCAGTTGGAAGAACATTTGTTGGAAGACAGATTACACTGAATTTAAGTACTATAGTCACTACAGTGTCTGCTCTTAACAAATCCTGCCACACTTACCAGACTGCTCTTTTTCTGCCTAACAAGTAATTTTCATAGATTATTCCAGCTATGGTCCTTCCTTTTCCTACACCAGCACCATCACCTATCAAGAATCCAGCTCTGTCTCCATTGGGCAGGAATGTTTCATGTTGCTGTAGGAAAAAGAACAAAAAACTTGTACCCATTCTCCAGAACACATCACTGTGGATTGTCAGAAACGAGCAAACCTAAGAAACACCCTATTGGATGAGACCAGTGGCCCACCCAGCCAAGCAGCCTCCTGACAAAAGGAAGAGGGGATTTTATTTAGGGAGAGCATATGAACCTAAATGCTTTATGTGCTCCATTCTCCCCCTTCTTCCCTCAGCACCTAGAATTGCTGTATATATCTAATTCTTTTAGTGCCTACTACCAGACTGGCTGCTTTTTTTAACCCACTGATATGCACCTCCACAGCCTTTTGCAGCAGCAAGACCCAGACATCCACTGCCTGTGTAAAGAAGTATTCTTCTATCCATTTTAAACCAATCTCCTATCAGTTTCACCAAGTTCTGCTTTGTTCTTGTTTTGTGGAATTCCACTGCCGCCTTGATCACATAAACCCCGATTTCATTCCCCTTCATTTTTCTCCTCTCCAGCCCAAGGCATCCCAGCCTTGTTAGTCTCTTTTCATGAGGTAACTTCTTCCCTCCTGTGATCATTTGAGTTGTCCTCTAACTTCACTACCTTCCTCCCTGACATGCGGAGAGCTGCACGCACATCTGATGTGGGCCCACTGAAGTTTAATATAACAGCAAAGTAACACCCAGTCTCGTTCTCTATACCTTTCCTAATGATGCCAAACAGTGTTGGCTTTCTTAGTCTGCTGCTACTGCAGCCATTAAGTTATTTCAGAGAAATAAAAATAATGACTAAGAGGTCCTTCCTAAGTTTTAAGACAGTTCGAGATCAGCATCATGGAAGTGGTTTAGACAAAGCTTTCCTAGGTGTTTTACCTCACATTTATCTGAACTGAAGCTCACCTGCCACCTTCTAATGCAACTCAAACCTTTAAGCTCTTATTATTTTATCTCCTTGTAAAACTGACATAGCTGCACTTGTCAGATAGTAGTTTTTCTTCTTAAATTCTATGTTAGCTTTTAAGCTGTACTAATGTCTAGCATACCTGGGCTGCGTAAGTGATTGCTTCAAGTTGCAAAGCTGACAACCAGCCACTATCAATTGTTTCTTCTGATATTGATGTCTGGTACCACACATCAGGAGGAGTTACGCTGGATAATGAGCTGGTTTCCACTACTGGGTCAGGATGACGTAGACCAATTTTTACTGGTTGCAAAGGGAGGGGGAGGAAGGGAGAAGGTGAAAATAAAATACAGAGTTCTGTTGCTGCAGCAGCACAGGTTATTGTATTTACCAGAACAAATTACAATTGTCCATTGCAAAGGCTGAACTCAAGAACAACTATGTTTCATTGCAACAGTACTTCAAGTGTTAAGCAAACTGCATCGCATACAAAGGAATACATTAACCTGAATTTATATAACTGCAATCTTAACTTTGTTTCCCTTCTTACCACCTTCCCCCAGTTTTATTAAATTAGATAAAATTCAGTTCACAGAAGATTAAAATATTTGTGTACTTGACATGTTTGAGAAAAACTGGTCTGAACTTTGCCTTACCAAAAGGCCAGAGGCAGTCTCAAGATGCCAGAATCACAAAAGCAACATTCTTCTCACTATTTATATAGTGCAGTTTTTAAGCAGTATGAGAGGAGAAAAGATTTAGAACAGACATGGTTTAATTGCTGACAGATCTCATCAGTAACAATAAAATTAACTATTTAGCTACAAACTCCATGCAAAATTTTTTGCTTTGCTTTTACAGCAGGTCAGCAATGTACCTAGGAAACAAGGTAACAGCTTTTTGTCACCGATTACAATAAAGAAGAGAAAGGAGAAAAAAAAAAAAGACAGGAGATGGCAATTAACAGCAGTAAAAGATTCACACTTTTTTTTTTTTAAAACAGCTCTAAGAAGTCAGTCAGGAACAATGCAGGAAGAATGTGCTTAGGGTAATTTCACACCAAAAGACTCAAACTAGATTCTCTAGTGAAGCAGTGACCATTTAATCCCTTCACAAAATTTCCTCTGCTGAGGCACAAAGCATCTTAACACAGGTAAAAAAAGCCTGATCTTGGTTCAATCAGTTATATTTCCAAAACAAGCACTGCTCAGAGATACACTAAAGAATTCCTTTGCTATTAAAAAAATATGCATACCTTCCCAAATTAAGCACTATAGAAGAAAAAAATTTCCTAGGAAAACCCACCATAAATTCAGGTCCTTTTTACCTGATTCAGATAGTAACCTATCTGTTTTTTGGTGTTAGTAACGACAGAAGAGTAAATAAATTAGCTCTCAAAACATTTCAGCCTTTTGACATAACAAAACTTTAGGTCGTACATTTTATTGGCATATACTCAGCGTAAGTTTCTGCATGGCCCATTTCTTCTTCATCTTCTTCCTCGGGTTCCTCCTCTTCTTTTACTGCTGGCGCTTTCTAGAATAGAGAAATACCTGCACTAGTCAAACAGCACATTGTTAATACTCTAGGTCCTGGAAATTAACATGAGAAATTAAATGAGCACAAACTTGCACTTGAATGTTTTAACACATGTACTAGACCAACTAGTGAGCAGCTGGGAAAACTACAGATGGAAATGTAGATTTCTTACACTCTGAACAACCCTTCAAAGACAAAGTCAGGGAACTTTCTCTCCTTTGTACTCCAAACTCACATGAGCAGAATTAAAAAAGAAACACTTCTTACAGCATTTTAAATCCAAACTATGACTTAAAGAAACTGCCTCGAAAACACAACAGCTAGTTAACAGCCAAAACCTAACTTTCAAGTACTCCCATGGAGTCTCCTGCAGTTTCACATTCATTATGTAATTTCACAACTTCGGGGAATAGTTGTAATAGTCACAGTTCTACCCACTATTCTCTGAAACCTGACAGTTAGCCATTTTTTACTGTGGTCTTGATCAATGTAAATACATGAATATTTTTTCAAGTACTTGGTAGGTGACAAACCAAAAATCTTCCAATTACCAATTCAATGTTTAATATAAAAAAAGTAATCTGAAAATCCTTCTGTATGCCAGTCACTAAGGAGCACTGTTCATCACAAACTTCAGCCTGATTCTAGCTATCAGTGAAGATGCTGAAACTCAAGTGTTTACAGCATCAGAATGTATTTTTATTACACTTAGAAAACTGAATGATACTCAATTTACATCTTAAGTCAAACCACCCAGAAGGTCAGCCATACTAGAGAAAGTCTTCTAGTTTTCCTATTGCTAGTTATACAAATAGGGATATTTTAAAAGAAAATGTCTTAAAAACAGAGCAAGTGATATCCTCATCAGCTTTAATTGGAGCACACCTTTCTTTGTCCACACAACAAGGTTCTGTTAAGGACAGTAATTTCTTTAAATTGTCATTTGCTATATAGGTAGTCTGCTCTACACAGCTGTTAGTTTTAGTCATCTAACCACGTATTCATCTAGTGGAGAAACTAACCTTTTGAACAAACAGATGCACTCGATAATTCTACCACAAAAAAGGCATATATGAGTAACTACTGAAACTAGTCACAGGTGGTTGTGGCCAATAAAATATACATTCATTCGGCAAATTAACTACTTGTACTACTTACCATAGTAGGTGAAAAACTTCTCATTTTAATATCATTTATCCATATTCTTGCTACCTCTTTTGTGGAAGCCTCCTTCTTCACTGCACCATTGCTTAGATCAGCTACAAAAGAAAACCTGCGTTTTACAGGAATACCTTCCAAACATCCACTCAAATTAACATCCTTCTCTATTAATGAGCTGGAAAAGAAGTTTAAGATGTCCAGTAGCACACTGATGCTTCAAGAACACAGTACTTTTGTCCAAATTAAGAAGCCTCTGAGCAAAGAGTTAAATCCTGTTACTTCTTTGACTGAAAAAGACTTCCCATGCAATACCACTGCATCTGACACAGCTGTGTATTAGTTTCAGTATTTAAAAAAAATAAAAATATTTTGGACCATCACCAAATCTATACATCATATTTAGAAATGCTCCATCTTGTGAGCCTATGAAGTTTAACAACAAACCAGAAAGCCCAGTGTTTCAACAGAAATTAACTTACCTGGTCCGGTGGCATTTACCACCTTAGGAGAAACTACAATTATTTCTGTAAAACAAAAAGTCAACACTTTGGACTCAATTGTTTCAAGTTTGTAACAGGATCCTTCAAGAGTACGATTTATTAACTTTCCTGTCCTCAGCCACATTTGGAAGCAACTGGCAATAGGGCTCAGTACAGAACTAAAAAACTTTACAAGGATAGATGTAAAACACTGAAAGCAGCTGTCAAGCTTCCATCACATTGACGGTCAATGCATGTAATAAATTTAGCATAACTGCCCCTAAAAAACAATTAAGACAATTGCACAAAGTTTTCCTCAAAGAGGTTGCATAATTTAACTTAATATTTTCCCATCTAGAACTCCTGCTGCCTGAATTATAAGAAAAGACCATGCTTCCTTCCAAGAGCTTCTCTGCCCTTGAATCTTCTACAAGCATTTGTCAATTTTTTAAGCACGAAGAAGGATCCAGAAACACAAGCACACAAATAAGATTAGAAATGCAGTTCTAGAAGTTGCATGTCTCCTTTTCACTTAATACAGAAGCTACAGATTCAACTATTTTCTGCAGCTATGCCACTACAACAGCTATTGTGTATTGATGTTACCTATTACTATGTGCTTCTGTGAGTTTTCATTTAGCACAAAGGGGATAAGTTAGTCCTATAAAACCTTCTCCCCCTGCTCTTCCTCATTCCTTTACCCCCATCCCAACTTCAGTTGGTGTCTCAACTTGACTTTGTCAACCACTCCATAACAGAAAGCAATGAAACAAGGAAGCACATTCTTCTTTTTGTTTCAGTCCTGAAAGCTTCATTTATTGCGCACTCTATACGCATATGAAAAAATAGGTTACTTCCAACCCCACCTATAAACAATCAGTAAATCTTATTTCAGAGACAATGAAAATACAGTAATCCAGAAAAAGCCTGCATACCTTTCAGAAAAAGCAGCAATAGGTATTTTCAAACTCACCTAGTCTGATCTTAACCTCATGCTAAAACCACAACAACTTGAAAGAATCAAATCAAAAAACACACACGCATGCAGCTTTTCCCTTATATTGAGCTGACCATATAAGGTGTCCACATATCAGAAATAACATACAAAAGAAGATTATGAAAGGAATCACAAAATGAAGATTTGGAGCATGGTTACAAAATACTTGTAGCATTTAAGTTAACACCACATTTAAGAAGTAACATGGAAACAACCAGCAAGTTTTTAGGACTTGGAAGTTTTTAAACACAATAAATTTGATGCCTCCCATGAAACACAGAGGGACAGAGATGTTCTCTCCCAGGAGATGCTTTACAGAAACACCCTATCATAGGAGTACTAGCATGTACTACAAATCTAGTTTGGAAGATGTCAAAAAAAAAAAAGTACTAATTTGTCATAGTTCCACAGCAAGTATACAGTAGAACAGAAACTGATGTAGACTCAAGTAAGATAACTAAATTAACTTCAGTAATGTTCATGAATTCATTTTACCAATTTGCCAGCTGCACTCTAAAATGTCATTTTCCTCATTCCTTGCAGTAAATCAAAAGCTTAAATTTTTTTAAAAGCCTGTTGTTTTGTATTACTTCACTCTGAATTCTAACACTATTGAAGTTAGAATAGAATTTATCAGGTTTTCTGGACCATTTCATTTCACTGTGATATTCTACTAATCAATGAAAGTACAAGATGTGCAAAGATTTTCACATTATATTATTTCACTATTTGCCTAAAATACTGTAATTATGAAGAAAGAAGAAAACTCACTTGCTGCTGTTGCTACTGGTTGGGCAATATTAGGAGGTGGCTTCAATTTCATGAGTTCATTAAGACTATTATTCTTTAGCAGATCTTTCAGCTGAATCTGGTCCTTCGAAGGTGTAGTGGTCAAGGCATTCCGTACTGCTGGTGCTGCAACCGAGGGTCGAGTGGTTGTGCTGGTCTGAATGATTTTTGCTACAGTGATAGTCTGCCTTGTAGTTGTAACAGGTGTTGTTTTTGTCATCACTATTGTAGTCCCCAAAGTTGGAAGCTGATTTATTTGATTCAGCACAAAGGTTGTGGTGGATGGTGGTTGCTAGCAACAAAGAACCAGGGGAATTTTCAGAAGACAGTGAAAAAAAGCAGACTTTTAGCCTTTCATCTAGAGCACAGGGGTCACCAGTTTCTAAAAGACTTGTAATAAGAAATGTCTTCACATAACATGCTGAAGATGCTAGAGTAATTATCTTGCAGTGCAACAGTCTGAGCAAGAAGTGTCTATTCATCAATATATTGCCATACGTATTTTTGAATGGTATTTTTAAGTTTTATTTTAAGGTAAGGGAAATGAAATTAAAAAATAGGATGAAGGATTCATCACCTAGGCACAAAACATGACTACTACAGGAACAGGTACAGGAACCCTGAGCTGAAAAGCATTTCCAATATATAAACTAGTTGCACAATTACAAAAGTAAATAGCTTGGATTACTTAAAAGTATATGTGCAGCCTTTTTCAGACACACTGCACTACATCCACTTTCCTGCAGATCTGCTTTTTATATTGTCATTTCAGGTGCAACCACCAAACTACGGTGCTCAGAATTATCTGCGGCTAGAAAAGGTGGTACATAGTTCGGATATAGGAGACAAGTTTACACAACCTCCCTATCCCCAGAATTTGCATGCAGAGGAAGTAAAAGGCACACGGGACACCTCAAAATGTTTTTCTGCATACTGCTTTGTCCTCCTTTGTGTTCCTCGTCATAGAAATCATATCAACCCACAGTACGCTAAGCTTTCACGGTCTCAGTACAAGTAGAACTGAGACGATGGCCAACTGGCATTTTACAGTCCCACCTCTTTTGTTACATTTTACCAATATACTGTACTGGGTTTACGTGGCAAGGTTTTGGTAGCGGGGGGGCTACGGGGGTGGCTTCTGTGAGGAGGTGCCAGAAGCTTCCCCCACATCCGATACAGCCAGTTCCACCCAGCTACAAGAAGGACCTGCTGCTGGCCAAAGCTGAGCCAATCAGCAATGCTGGTAGCACCTCTGTGATAACATATTTAAGGGGGAAAAACTGCTGCACAATCAGCAACTGGGAGAGAGGAGTGAGAATATGCGAAACAACTCTGCAAACACCAAGGTCAGTGAAGAAGGAGGGGGAGGAGGTGCTCCAGGCACCAGAGCAAAGAATCCTCTGCAGCCTGTGGTAAAAGAAGGTTGTCCCCCTGCAGCCCATGGAGGTCCAAGGGGAACAGATATCCACCTGCAGCCTGTGGAGGACCCCACACCACAGCAGGTGGATGTGCCCGAAAAATGCTGTGGCCCTGTAGAGAGAAGCCCATAGAACCCTGGAACAGGTTTTCTGGCAGGACCTGTGGCCATGCAGGGGACCCATGCTGGAGCAGCCTGTTCCTGAAGGACTGCGCCCCGTAGAAAGGGCCCACGCTGGAGCAGTTCATGAAGAACTGTAGCCCTGGGAAGGACCCAGGTTGGAAAAGTTTGTGAAGGAGCTGCTGGAGCAGGGGAAGAGCACGAGGAGGAAGGAGCAGGAGAGACAACGTGTGATGATGCCGGGAGTGAAGTTGAGCCCAGGAAGAAGGGAGGGGTGGGGGAAGGTGTTTTTAGATTTGTTCTTATTTCTCATTATCCTACTCCATTGTTAACTGGCAATAAATTAAATGAATTTCCCCAAGTTGAGTCTGTTTTGCCCATGACAATAGTTGCTGATCTCCCTGTCCTTATCTTGACCCATGACTCTTTTGTCCTTTTTTTTTCTCCCCCATCCAGTTGAGGAGGGGGAGCAATAGAGCAGCTTAGTGGGCACCTGTTGTCCAGCCAGGATTAACCCACCACATATACACATACAAAATCCTGAAGTACCAGTTCTTACCCGAACATTTAATAAGGCTGGAGTTGATACAGTCTCTGGTTCTTGTTTCACAGCAGCTGTGGCCTCAGTCTCCAAGCCTAGTTCTAACGCACTAAGCGGCACTGACTGCAGAGGAAAGAAAGGAAACACATTAGCAGGGGAAAAAAACCTTAAGACCAAATATCCACCCACAAAGTGGAAGTTAATGGGGGAAGTCCTTAACTATGCTCATTAACAAAGGTTTCACTGAAAATAAAGATCATCAAGTGGTTGATTTCACATTCAAAGAAGTTAAACATACAACACCTTGTTAGTTAACTGTGGTGAAAATGTAATTAGTTTTGTGATGTCACTGTTCAACATACTACTGTTCCCAGTTTACGTCTGAAATGGTTATGTTCTTGCAGATTGAATGCTGTCATGGAGCTTAAACACCATATTGTATTACACTTTTTGCACATTTTATAGGAGAGCAGCTAGACTCCAGTGATATTGAGTTCTCCATGGATACATGACAGCATGCACCCATTTAACATCCAGAAGGTAAGTATATTTATGTTTATACTGACCTCAATAGTGTTTTTTAGATGGCTTTTTTTGTATAAAAGTTTAAAATTAATTAGCAAGTAATTTTCTAATCTCAGTACTATGAAGCAAGAAATTTATGAAAACTCTACATTCTTTAACCATTTGCTATGGACACCACGCCCCCCTCCACAACACATCAAGTACAAGCTCTTATGTCTTCTAGCAAATGACTATGTTCTTGTTTTAACCTGCTGAACAGCTGGAGTTGGTGCTGGATTTGCAAGAACCACGTCCGGCGAGTCAATATCAAATAGATCATTTGGACTGATTCCACTCTCACTCAAAGCAGCAAGCAACAGATCTTGTCCTGGCTCCACCATCTCTAAAAAATTAGAACCATAAATACAAGTTACATTTAATTTTTATTTATTTTGTGCACACATACACACTCACATTTAAAGTTCCCTTTCCTGGATTTAAGGGCATACACGATGCGGTCTCTTGTATACACAGAGTTTCACTTTCTAGTTTGCTCTAGCTCTTTTGTTCATTTGTAGATTTTTTCCTCTATTTTGTTTTTTAAAATCTTTTCAAGCTACCCACCACATTTAGAAGCAGGAAGAATGAAATAGTTTACTACACAAAATGCTATCATACCCATAAACTTAAAAAGAAAAAAAAATGCCTTTTCTAGCCTTCATCACACTACATTTTTAAGCATTACAAGAAATACCAGAAATGATCAGACTGTATTATGCTAATGATCCGTCTTTGTCAGTGAAGCACACTGCACGAGGGAAGCACAATTAAAACTCATTTAGTTTATCTTGTAACAACAAGTTAGTGATAAAAAGCTTATAAGAAAAGCTTTTCTTTCTTGCTTGCCATTACATTAGGTAGTAATTAATTCACTGGAGAAATTTTGTTTTGCATAGTGGAAAGAACAAATGTTCCACTATTATAGTATGTTAACTACATATTAAATAGGACACCAACATCAGGTCACAGACTCCTTTATGTGTAGGACAAGCAAAATTAATTTCAAAAAGCTACTCTAGACAGTTTAAAGAGTTATCCGAAAAGACAAATACTCTGTTTTAAGACGAAGACGGAAGATAATGTGTTTTGCTTCCTTAAGAAGGAAGCCCATCTGCCCTAGTACTAAGACAAAAATTAAATGAGTCCACATAACTTGAGCTGTTGCTTACACATTCTAAGATACACCCCAAGTAGAAATTAATTTCACTTATTCTCCACACTCCACCCTGTAACACCCACTGGTAACAAGCATCAAAAACTAACAAAGCTGAACGCCTATTCTAAAGCAGAAAAGAGGAGAAAAATATTTGTTCGCATTTTAGATACACTCATTCACTGACTCCGAAACAGCATTCACTTGCTTATCCTCCTCTACATGTGCAGCGAAGCCACATCCACCTGGTTGGTCACGCACATTTGGCAGAACAGGTAATTCTTGTAATAAAGCAAGCCTCGGGCACTTAATTCTTATTCTTCTTAGTTTTCGTCTGTCCAATAGTAGGGAGAGACCTTATTTTAATAGACTAACACTTGACATGGTGGCACAACTGAAGTAGTGGATGTAAGGTACTGGGACAAGGCAAAGATACACTTTTAAGCATCAAAGACTGTACTATCCAAAAGAACACCAAAGCAACCACCAACGATTGGTGGGACTACTACTGACCACACACAATCCCATTAAACACCACTTGCTGTGTCAGAACTAGTCTGCCTTTTTTTTAAAAGCATTTGAGGTGACCAGATAAATCAACAGAATGGCCTGGTTTGTAGTTATCAGGTACAGAAGATACCAAGAAATATTAAGACATCTAGCAGATTCAATTAACATGGCAGCTCCTTCAAAGGATCCTAGAACCCTGAACGGGTCAAGAAAAATGAGTAACAACAGACTGTTAACTTTACCTTTCAGAAGGATTAAGCCTCTCGTCTCAAAAAAGGGGACGACACATATACATTAATTGGGTAGGATAAATCCTTAATTTTTAGACTAAAATACCAACAGTGATCATCATATCCAAGTTTAGATGCTTACAGCATTGTTTACTAATTAGAAACAGGTGAGAAGAAAGATTAAGTCTGCAGACGAAGTTTTAGCTTATCAGTATTTTTGGTGTTAGGAACTTCAGAGCAGCCATTGAAGGCAAACTTCTCCACAGAAGGGGAATTAACACAGGTTACCCCATCAAACCAGCAGCTCCAAAACACTCTACAATCATAACTTTACAGTATCAATTTGGGAAAGAGGCATGAGCACTCTTCCACATAGTGCAACACCTTTGCTCAACATGATCAAATAAACAAAAATGTCTGCATGTACAAGGGAAAAAATGTCAGTTATGTCATTATTTAGTTTGCATGTAGTTTTGATCACGCCATATCTAAAAGAAGGTATGACTAAAACTTGGTTGAGAGATAAGTGGCTATATTGAATAGAGGCACGGGAAGTCAGAAGCTTGGGGCTATTTACTTAAGAGAACTAGGACAAAAAAAATACTCAAGATAACTTCTAGCCTACTCTTGCAATGTATGAAGGAAAGGTCTTTCTATGAAGTTGAGACTCAAAGCAAAACGAAAGCTAGAAAAAAACCATGCGAACACCACACAAAAAAACACATCTTCCCCAACCATCCTAAAATGCTGCCACAACTTATCAAGTCTGTTTCAAGTCAAGTTTAACATATCCACAATGACACTGAACTCTACATTTTTAACCTTTAAAAACATGATGGCTTGGGTATCTTAAGACAGTCTCATCGAGTTCAGAAAAAACATTTCTAGCAGTAATACTTTAATTGCTTAATTCAAAGTTCTCACTAGGTGACTAGTGACAGAAACTAGTATAGCAATTCCTACAATTCCAGAATAATTATCTTCAGTTTAGAAGCACCACGTTCTTAGGAGGGCTGTTTTCACATAAGAAATCCCCCAGCTGCATTTCTCTCATGCTAACCCCAATTTTAACAGTCTTAAAAATTAGCAGTTGCTAACAATCCAGCAAAGCGCTAAGTAAAACAACAGCAATTGTTTATTTGTCTGTCAGACAGTTTGGACAATGAAAGTTTGACTAGTTTCACTTATTTTGTTTCTGTACACCAGGAACAAAGCTGCATTGTTTGAAACTGGAACAAAAGGAATTCTGAACTTCTAGAATTTTTACATTAAAAATCACTGAATACTTAGCACCAATTTTAGGCCTTGTAAAACGTCCAAGCACCACTGCTGCCCCCCTCCCACTCTCTAATTTCTCCTTCCCCTCCATATAGTTTTAATTTAGCAAGGAAGTTAAATGAGGAGGAAAAAAAAAAAAAAAAAAAAAAAAGGAGAAGCTGCATCGTGATAGCTTAGTTTATTTTTTGTGACATACGCTAGTCAAGCCTAAAATGTTATCAGGCTGAAACAGCTCCATAATCTTACAAGGAGGAGGCTCCTTAGTTAACATAAGTGAAAGCGACTTTATCAAGCTCTGCAGCTCAGCTTTGGCAATACTATATAAGGACCTGTTTGCCACATCTTAAAAATCTCCAAAAGAAAATACTTATAAAAAAGTTGTGAATATTACAAGCTGTTCCCTGAGCATTTCACCAGTTGAAGAACTGTTCTAAGCATGCAGAATCTTGCAGATAAGGTTGTCTATGTTTAGTCAGGCTGTCCAATGTCACTGAGCAAGAATCAACCTGTTAGATAAAACTAAAATAATATATTTATAAAATTTCAACAGTATTATCTCAATGATTTTCTTCGTATTAAGAAAAAATATAAACTGCTGCCATTTCAAGAAGGGCTATCAAAACACACCAAGCATTTTTTTAAGGTGCTCTTCCGCTGAAGAACATAGGCTAAAACTTTGATAAAAAGACAGTTTTGCTACCACTGCACATTATGTAAATAATTTCCAATTTAAAGATACAAAACCAGAATGCCGTGTTTAATATTATGTCATGTATCCATGCCAACCTGGCTCTCTCCCTCCCTCCATTTTAGCTTTGGTACAAAGAAGCAAAACAAAAAAAAATTCTAAAACACATGTCGAGCAACCTGCTCTCCATTTCCCCTACAAAAAATAATGGTAGAATCCTAAACAATGAAAAGGCTTTCGATTTTTAGGTCTGTGAGTTACATGTGGTAACACTGTACACCTAAGAACTTATTTAAAAATCATAATGAGCTATAGTATCACAACTTAGCCCAAATCAAACAGCACACTCAACTAGGCACAGCTATTTCCAACCCCTTCAGATGTCTGGCCTCTGTGGTGTACCCAACCTGCAAACTTAGGTTTTAGTGCTTGGCCTGGGACATTAATGTAGTTAAGCAACTCTCATTCTACTTCTATTGGAAGGGTTTTCCCCACTGGCTTTCTGAGGAATACATGCCATTTGAACTATACTGGAAGCCATTTAAAATATCACACAAATATCACACAAGTTGTAGAGAAAAGACAGATATGTCCCTCAAATTCTCTGGCTGTCTAAACTGTGAGCTATTATCAACCTAAAAATTTCACATCTCCATTTGCAGCCTCTCACAACAGAGGCGTAAGGGCTGCTAACCCCCAATCCCACACAACAGGATTCTCTGGATACCCAGATGGGTTCTGCTCATCTTGCAGCTTTTGGCTCCAGAAGGCAACATGGGTAACAACAAAAAAACCCAACCAACCCAATCCCTTCTGGTCCTTTCCAAGTCAACATCCAATCAGAGAGTAAAACGCTAATTACTGAACTCACCCATCCTTACATGCTTTAACCTCAAGACTAGTAGTTAACATTGCATTTAAATGTCCAAAGTTAACTTTTAATTTTTGTGAAAACAATTCCAACCCTGTAAAAAACATACCAGTTTTTCCAAACGCTGGTTACCTCTCTAAAGTCAAAGCTTGTAAGGACACAAGGTACAGTTCACAATACTGTGGGATTCAACCCTGCCTCAAAGCTCTCTTATGACTGTTTTATGAAATTCACAGTAGTCAGGATACACAGTCTCAAAATGTGAAATTCAGAAGTTTTTAAAATGTTAAGAGACTAAACAATGCAATGCTTTGGCATGCAATCAGCTTTCAGACTAAATGGTTGGAGGTAGTGGAATTTAGCCAGCAGTGAAAGTGTTTAAGAAGTAAAAACCCAGAAGAGGTGAGAACAGCATCTGAGCACTAGAACTCTTCCTTAGTTTTGGCCTGGGAGTCAGTTCTAGGTGTAGCTCAAGGCACAAGAAATGCATTAACCATATCTGCTATCTACTTCAATAGCTTTCGGCGTAGCTATCAGCCAGTTTTGACACCAAAGGACTTGTCTGGACAAGATGACAAACTGCCCACATTTTATTTTTAAAGATTGCATTCAAATATAACATATCATGCCGGTAAGGAAGATATAGAAAAACAATCAAAATGTCATGCTGTTACAACTTCTGCCATAGTAAATTCTTTGCTTTACATGATCAACTATAGATTTTCTATCCATAGGGGGAAAAAAAGCTTGCAAAACATTCATGTATGTATTTAAATAATTTTAATCCAGACACAACCTGTGTACTCTAAAGCCAAACAGTCTATCACTGAGTTAATTCTTAGCTCTAGAGCAAGTTAAAAAAAAAGAAATTATTAGCGTGAACAAACGACACAATCTAAGTTATCTAATACATCAATTCAACTTTTTTTTTAAGTGTTTAAACGACTGGCCTCATCTTTAACAGGTATCAAACAACTAAAGCCAGCCTACAAGTACCTCGAAAAAAGTACAAGAGTTTTAATTTATAACCTCAAACACAGGGTGGAACCTGGTCAGCTAAAAATAATAATGAAACAACCGAAAAAATATAAAAAAAACCCGCAAGACCTCTTCCCCTTCAGACTGTAGGGGCATTTTTATGTTAAACAATTACTCACCCTAGCAGCCTCTGTTTGAGGTGCGCTCGTTAAGCGTCACTGGACTTTGAGGCCGGGTCTGTCGCTGCGGCGTTCAGCCCCACCGCTCGCTCCCCGGGAGCTGCGGGGCCCCCAGAGGGCTCGGCCGGGCGGGCCAGCCCCGCGGGAAGCGGCGGGAGGGTCCCCGGCTCCCAGCCTCGCCACCTTCCCCACCAACACGTGTTCCCGACATAAACTTCCGGGTTGGGCTAGAATTGGCTGCGTAATTGTGTCCCATGCACGACTTTTTGTTTTCAGACCTTCATCTCTTTAAAGATCCCTTTAACAGCATCAGGATCCCAGAGAAGGGCGAAAGGTTGCGTCTCACGGCAGCCTTTAGAGCCACTCAAGCACCATAAATCAACCCCCCCCGCCCCCCCCCCCGCCTCGTTTCACCAGAGCGGCTCCATTTCAAACCTTAACAATTAACCCAGCCGCGGAAAGAGCGCACAAAGGCGAGCGGCGCGGACCCGGCTGGGAGACGCCGCCGTCCCGATGCCATTTTGCCCGAGCGGGGCGGAGGGGGGTGGGAGGGAGGGAGGCCAGCCCCACCACCGCCCCCCACCCCCGCGCCACCAGCTCCGCCAACCGCTACCAAAACGCTTCGCCGGAGCCAGAGGGCTTCGCCGCCCGCCCAGGCGGCCCCTCCGCCCCCGCACGCCCTCCGGCACAAAGTTTGCCCGACTCCCGGGGAAGCGGCGGCTCCGCCGAGACAGCGGCGCCTTCCCCCGCACGCCGCGCCGCCCCTGGCCCGCCGGGGACCCCCAGCGGGGACGGCCGCGCCACCCGCCGCAGGCTGAGGGGCCAAGGAAAACGCGGAGCTCGCTGCCGGCACGGCGGCCTCCCTCCTGGACAACCCCCCCGCCGCCGCGGCGGGCCCGGTGCGCGGCGGCGGGGGACTGAGGGGAGGGGACCCCCGGGGGCGCCACGGCGGCCCCGCCGCGCAGGGAAGCGCCCTGAGGCGACCGAGCAGGCCCACCGCCAGGCGAAAGGGCGGAGCGGGACTCACTCTCTCTCGCTCTCGGTCCTCCCGCGGCCGGTCCTGGAAGTCTCCGCCGCTGGCCCCGCCGCCCGCCGCTTTCTAACTCACCGCCGCCATCTTTGCCCTCCCTCCCCTCTCACAGGGGAGGGGGAGGGGAGGGGGGCTGGGGCCGCCCGCCGCGCCGCACCACGTGACCGCCGCCGCGCCTCCCCCCGCCCGACGCGGCGCACCCTCCCCACGTGACACCAGCCACCGCCCGCCGCTGGCGCGCGCTCCGCGCCACGTGACCCAGCCCCCTCCACCCCGGCCTCCAGTCACGTGGCCGGCTGCCGCCGCCGCTGTCTCGCGCCCATCCCCCCCCCCCCCGCCGCCGCCGCCGCGCCGGGCTTTGGCGCGCGCTCCCCGCGCTCCCCCGTCACGTGACATAGCGCTCCTCGTTTCTCCCTGCCCCAGCAACAGGCGAGGGCAGCAAGCTCCCCAAAAAAACCCGGCGTCTCCAGCGTCCTCGAAAAGCGACGTCCCCGCGGGCGGGCCCAGCCCTAGGGCGGCGGCCGGCGTCGAGAGTGGCGATCTGGGCCCGGTTCCCGGTGGGTGGGGGAGGGGAAGGCGGAGGCGAACGGCTGCAAGCGGTCACGTGATCCCGGCTCCTCCAAGATGGCGGCTGCCGCGAGGACGCGATAGGCAGCGCTCTCGCGAGATCTGGCTCTTCTCGAGGCATCATGGGAAAAAAGAGGGGGCCTGAGGCGGGGACGCCGCGGCGATGACGCGAGGCGCGGGCAGTGCGCAGGCGCGTCTTGTGTCCGCGCGGAGGAGGCCGTGCTTGCGCGCATGCGCGCTGCGCACCCGTCTGGGGCGGTGCGCGGCGTTGGCGGCAGTTGGGAGCTGAGCGGGCGGCCTCGGGCGCGGCTGAGGCGGGTTGGGCGCGGTGCTCGCCCTCCTGGGGCCGCCAGCCTGAGGAGAAATTATGTTGTTTCCGCCTTCCCCCGCCCGTGCTGCCGCTGGTGAACGCGTCTCCCTTCAGGCGGACGCTCGGTTCCATCCCGCCGTGGTTGGCACTGGTGTTCCTGTGGAGCCGGGCCTGGGCGCCTCCCTGTGAAAGCATGCTGAGGTGGCTTTGTAGGTCTCTTGAGTACTCTGGCGCGGTCCGTGCCACCTAGTCCTGGGGATATGTACAGCCCCCCCACCCCCGCCCCCCGTGCCCTCATAGTCCCACGAGTCTGGTGTTTCTCTCACAGGAGCTTCCTGGACTCCCCTAGGAGAATGAGATGCTGTGCAGAGGGCCATTCCTGCTGACCAGCTTGGGAAGGCCACACCTGTGAGCATGTGCTGGCACATGAGTTTTCCCGTGCAAATAACCTACAACCTGCTAATGTGAAATTTTCTGCTGCAAAGAGCTAACTATGCTTGAAAACCTGATGACTAATGCTAGTTTTACATTTGGAGAGATCTTTTTAGCACTTAAGGCCCTCAGAATGACAGATTTTTGCAAAAAGAGACAGTCTTACACTGGGACATTTTCCCAGTTGTGTAAGGATAGGGCCATTTTTAAGAACTTTAACATAAAATTGAAGCAGACTAAAATAGAGTGTGGGCAGTCTATTTTACCTTAAAACAGTTTCGTATTGCTCATTCAATTTTATACAAGTTTACTTATTTTATCGTTAGACAAACTTAACAAGGATTAAAATAACCAATAAAGGATTAGACAGATTTAGGCTAAGCTATTTAAAGACAAAGCAGTGTTAATTAAACTGACTTAAATAATTCGGATTAATCAGTGATGCTTCAGACACTAAATGGAGAAAAAGATGACCGAAGTCTGGCCAGAGATGAGAAGAACAATTTAAACAGCAGCTAATATCTTGATTACTGCCCTCTACACACTTCAAATAAAGGCACAATACAGTACAGTTCACATGCAGTGCATCTAACGTTAAATACATCTAAGCAGCTCCCTACCATCATGACAAGAAAGTGACGTTTTTGATGTCTTGAGTTGAAAATATAGTTATCCGTCAGGCCCGCGAGCAGAATTTATGATCATCCTCGACTGGGAGAGGTGAGTGATCCCACTGATGGCCGATGATGCTTCCTACCAGCCTGAAATTGGCACACACAGAATTATCTGCGGGATGCTGTTTCCCTAGGATTTTGCCTGTAACTTAAGGATCTCACTGAATGTACTTTTTTGTCAGAGATCCTCTTTTTTATCATTGGTAGATACTATTCTGAATGTAATTAGATTTTATAATCTATGAAATGTAGTTAGCACCTACTGGCATTTTACTATATGATTTTATATATAGTCAAATATAGTATGTATTTTTATATATAAAATAACGTTGCTTAATGTAACACTCAACAGATACCCTTAGGGCATCGTTTTTACTTGCTTTCTATTGGAGAGGTACAGTGCCTGAAACACAAATTGTCAGGAATTTCATCTTGTGAATAAGAAATTTGTGTAAATGTTGTGATATTTATTTAATTGCAAATATGCCAAGTGCTGTGTGAGAACTACAGCAAGAACTTGCTCCCAGGTGGAAATATTTAACAAGCATGTATTGTTGCTATATTTGAAAGAAATTGAACTTTGGAATTCAAAGGTAACCAGTCCTAAAAAACAAGATTTTTTTTTTTTAACTGGGTGAAGTGGTAATTTAGACTGAAGGTATTTACTCTGAAGATTTTCTTTCCTTTCTGAGCAAATCTAACACCTTGCTCATTAATTTTTCTTCCCTTCCCCCACAAAACAATTTCCATGTCCGCATTAAAGCGCAGCGCTCTCAGGAGCTGCCCGTACAGTACCGCGGGAGATAATATTTAGGTCACTGGGTTTTAAAGCTGGTGCTAGCGGGAGTCGGCCAGCACTTTCCCATCCGCTGGGTATCCTGAGTCACGGTGACGGGCGGTTGCAGACAGACGCGCCCTCTTTTGGGATGTAGCCTTACGTGTGATAGCATCTTCACTCCCCCTCGGTACTGGCTTTTTGGCCATAACTCCCTGAGGAAAGCCGAGGGGGCAAGCCAGCGTGTTTTGTTAATTCCTAGCGTGATCCCACCGTGCTGGTAGCAGGGGCCAGTTAGAGATGACGTTGTTTTCTTTGTTGCTCCAGGGAAGAGAATTCCTTAGCTTGCTTTGCCCTCTAGTGGCGGCCCCCACAGCTTCAATGCAAACTCGGTTGCTTTGTTTAATACACATATGTAAAATTAATATTAAAAATATCCAACCCCCAAAAGCTGAGCAAAACCACAGTGAAGGTGTTTCCAGAGCCTTCCCAAGACATTAGGAACAGTGTTCCTCAATTACTGCAAGAAGAAAATAATCATTAGGAATTTATGAAGATTTTTTTTCCAGTCACGTCCTAGCTATGTGAAAAGAACAGGGTGAATGGGGGTGGAAAAATCAGACCGGTGTCTGCCAAGGGCTCCGGTGGTCATCTGGAGAGCTTGGGGCACCTGCCTTGGTAGAGGAGTTCATCGACACAATGCCCAGCTGATGTCAGCTGGCTGCAGCCTTGTGTCTGCTGGAGTTTACTGGAAAACACCTAGTGCGTTTTGGTTGCCTGTCTGTGAAATGCATATGTATGCCTCGTTAGTGAAGACACAGTCACAAGAAATTATGGTGATGATGCAGAGCTGGGTTTCTTTTGCCTCTTCTCAAAGCGCTTGTTGGTGCAGAGAGCTATCTCAAAACGAGGAGAGGGTAGACTGAGACACCATGCTGCCTTCTGGTATCTCCTCTGTAGTCACGCCGCATTCCTGTCTGGTCCGCTCCCCTGCTGCCGAAGGAGAATGAGGCCGTCCCTTCTGGGCGTTTCTTGCTGAAGTTGACAGTGGGTTTTTTTCTGTTGTTCTTCTTAAGGAAAGGGATAGTTTTCAGTTGTATCGTCATCCTGAACTGGCTGCTTATGTCGCTGTAGGAATGCCTGAGAGACAAGCAGTGGCCTGTGGCTGCAGATAAGCCTTCGGTGGGCAGCCATCCCCTGTGGCGACAGCACTTGGGGTCAGCTCACGTACTGCAGGCTCATATCCTGAGCACACACACGGGTAGCTGCTGTTCGATAGGTCTTAAAAGGGCTAACACTGATAAGGAGAAAGACTAGTTGTACGTTGTTGCTCAATATAATTGTTCTACTCAACGTGGAGCACCAAAGAGGTCCTGTGTGGTAATTTCCTAATTTCCACGATGATGTGCGCTGACAAAGAAGAAACTTTCAGCCCCCTGTGTCTGCCTGCCCGCTTGCCTCATTGCTGCTTCGCTCTTTGCAGTCGTACTTTCCTGATGTTGAAGTACGTGTAGTAGGCCTGTTGTGAGCTCCTGAGCAGGGCATCGCTGCTGAAGGCTGTTCAGGCTTTTCTGGTGATGGCTCTGTGGTTTCACCATGTTTTAGCTGCCCTCGTTCCGGGAGAGGGGATTACACAAGGATTTTGATGCTCAATGCAACACTTGAGTGTTACCTCTTCTCCAGGCAAGCTTTGAGAAGGGCATCAATAGACTTGAATTTCAGCCAGGGAGATTTCAGCTAGACGTTGCATAAAGCAGTCTAATAGCTTGGCAGAGCAGAGCTTTACAAGCCCGCTAGCATGAGGGGTCCCCCGGGTCCCCGCTGTGAGGTGGTGGGGGCTGTGCGCGCCTATGGCGGGGGAGGCAGGAGCAGAGATCCACGTGCTGCGCGAAGAGGTGCAGGAGGGAGGAGGTATTGACGGGACCGCACCGGGCGATGCCGATGCACCGCCAGCCCGGACGGGACGGGGGTACGGGCGCCCGCCCCGCTGGGGTCGGCAGGGGCCCGCTTCAGCCGGGCGTCCTACCCACGTGGCGGGGCCCTGCCGCGGAAGGGCGTTCCTTCCCGAGCCGCCAATCAGAGCGCCGGTTGCCCTTCGCACGGGCCAATCAGCGCCCAGGGAACTAACATTTAAACCCTGTTCCCGGGAACTGCGACCACCTCCGTGTGACAGGGAAGAGGGCGGGG
This sequence comes from Mycteria americana, assembly GCF_035582795.1. Classification (NCBI taxonomy): domain Eukaryota; kingdom Metazoa; phylum Chordata; class Aves; order Ciconiiformes; family Ciconiidae; genus Mycteria; species Mycteria americana. Next base: position 11,841,885 of record NC_134377.1, read on the forward strand.
TGCGACTCTATGCGCCACTCCGGGGCGCGGAAGCGGTTATCGACAGGCGGTTAAACCAATGGGGTTGCGGAGGGGAGCGCGGCGTCTCCCTGCGGAGCGGTTGCCTTCGGCGGGGGAGCGCCTCGGGGACTGTCGGGGCAGCCCGGCCGCGGGGGGCTCCTGGGCGCCGGGTCGCGCCGCCGCGGTCATGGCGAAAGGTGCGCGGGCGCGGCGGCGGGGGGGGAGCGGAGCCGGGGCGCGGCGGGGCGGGCTGTCGCGCGGGGCGGGGGCCGGGCGGCGCGGGGCATCTCCGCGGCGCGGAGGCTCCTCCCGGGAGGCGCGGGGTGCCGGGGCCGGCGGGACTCCTCCCCCGCGCGGTGTGCGCAGCTCGCCGGGAAGGGGCTGGGCCGCCGCGGCTCGCCTCTGCCGCATCCAGCCCTTTAAACATGGCGCAGGCCGCGGCGGCCGGGCGATGACCGCGGGCGGCCGCGCCGGACATGGCTCGGGCGCCGATCTTCCCCCCTTGCTCCTAGGGAAGAACATGCTCAAGGCCAGGGCGGGCGGCGCGGAGGAGGCCAGCCCCGAGAGCGCCGAGAGGAAGGCACCCGGCCGCCCCCGGGCCGGCGGGGTAAGCACTGCCCGGGCCTGGACGAGCGGAGCGGGGCGGGCGGCTCCCGGGGTCTGCTGCGCCCTCCGCTTCTCCCCGCGGTGCGAGCGAGCCGGCGTGCGGGCTGCTCCCGGGAGCGGCGTGGCCCCGGGCGCCTGGCTTCTGGGGCTCCTCGGCTCATTCCTAAATGGGTTAACTTTAAGCGGAATCGGACTCTGCCCGTGTTTCCCCGTGCCCTGCCGCACAGCTGCCCTGCAAGCGCGGGGCGCTGCCGGGGCTGTCAGAGAGAAGCCAGGCCCCAGGCTCGGCGATCCCTCCGTGCCATCTTCCCCGTCCTATAGTTCTGTCACAGGCAGCTGGCCGGAGGTGGATGGGCACTTTGCCTTTAACCCCCTGTGGAAATAATTGTGGCTATTGCATCGAATCCCAGAGCTCCTCAGCAGCCCTTCGTGTGCTCTGCTGCGCTGAGAAAATCCCTGCTCTCTCGAGGGTCTCAAGCCTGGCACAGACAAAAGACGTGGCAGCCGCGTCTCGGTAGCGCCAAGGCAGGGAGCTGGGAATGAGGGGAGGAAGCTACGCTGGCAAAATAGTCATTAGTTTCCTGTTAATGGTGCATTGAAAGCCAGAAGGCTCCGCTGGCAGGTGGACTGCTGCAGTTCACTGCCTCTGGCTTTCTCCGGAAATGCCCATGTTTAAACTCTTCACTGAATCTTGAGAACTTTGCAGCACAGGGTTCGCTGCTTGCAATGGCTAAAATGGAGTGTTTTCATAGTATTTCATCCTTAAAAGCCCCAGTTTTTTAAATAAACAAGTCTTGTCTTTGATAGGCTTTTCAGAAATATTGGGGGTCAGGGGGTGTCTAACTGACTTGCTTTTTCTCAGGCTGTTCTACTGTAATCATAATCTTAGTAAAGTTTATTTGTGGACTGAGATTTGAGCCTTTAACTGGTCTTATTTTGTGTGTGAATTATGTACGCGTGAAGTTTGTTACTCATGATTATGATAATTATTAAAATTATCCTATGTATTCTATTGTGTGCTTTTGTTTACTTTTTTTTGTATGACTGCATATACTGGAATATTTGTTTAGTCAGCTATAGTCGAGCTATTTTTTTTAACTAATGGGAGGCTTTGTGTGCTTTTCTAAGAAAATGGATGCATGTTTTTGTTGTTTTAACTGGCTTGCAATGTCTGAAAATTGTTTTTAGTTGAGTAAAAATATAGCCAAGACAAACTCATTCTGGCCAAGTTGCATCTGCTTGTCCAGACACTGAGTTTTCACAGTTGAAATCTGTGTCCCCTATGTACACTGCATAGTCAAACTTGGTGAGGTGGCAGGAGATGGTAAAAGCAGAGGTGGCACGACTCCACTAAACTTTGCTAAATTTGATACTGCTCACTGTTGATGTTCTTTGAGCACAAGCCAGCGTACAAGCCCCGGTCTCTGTGGTGTTTGACCATGCCGGAGGGTTTTACCACTTTCCTGGCTGGGCATAAATGCTTTTTGTAGACTCTTTAATGTTTCTTTTGCCATGAACAACTTTTACACTTTATTTTGTGAAATATAATGGATAAAAAGATGGCATTGTTTATCTCCCAGACTTCACTGAGAGGTGTCACTCAAGGTAGACTGTGCAAAACTGATTCCTGTCTTCTGTGTTGCTCAGTACAGCATATAATTAACTGCAGTAACATTTGACACCTCATGAGAGTGTTTGGGTAAGCTCATACCTCTCTGGCTATGAGAGGTATGTTCTAGGCTTGGGCAATTTTTGCTGTGTTATTAGTATTTTTTTTTGGCTTGCGCTCTTTGTGGCCGCCTTCCTCCTGAGGAGCTCAGGGTTGTGGTTTTTTTAGCACCGGAGTTCATACTGTGAAGCACAGGGTGGAAGCTGGAGTTAGTTATGACTACTCCATCCTGCCACTTTTCATACGAAAGTCCTCTTGGACTGAGAGTTTGCATTAGTAAAGTTCTCTGAGTGCTTACCACCGTGATGTTTTTACTTGGTAGAAATAGCAACAGTGGCAAGGATGATGCATTAAAGCAGTGTAATTTGCATTAACACAGTCAGCTGTCAGCCCTGGTCTTTGTAGTGTGTTGTGGATACCAACTTGACGTACCTGGCATCTGTGATGTACTGACTTTTGTGTGGGTCTGTTTTAGGAGAATGTGTTTATTGGTCAATCCAAAATCTACAGCTACCTGAATCCTAACAAAACTCCTGGTGCTCGCCCCCCGCTTCAAGAAGAAAACTCTGTCATGTATCACGAGGTGAAATGTCAGGGCAAAACACTAAAGGAAACCTACAGGAAAGGAGATGGTAAGACTGATCTTTGGGTTGCTTGCCTCATTAAATGTGCTCCTCTCACTCCCAATTTGAAAACTAATACACAGTCAAGAAGGGCAGGCAGCTCCCCTGGCCCAGTTGCTTTCCCAGTCCTACAACTTGATCGGCAAACTGCGAGTCTACAAAGACGAGGGTGTCCTTATCCTTTTCAAAACTTAGGTCACAGGTTTACCAGGCAATTCTTCCTCTGTTTTTTTGTCTGGCTATGTTTGTATTGTCTCTCTGGATATAAAAAGCTGATGTTTGCATTGTCAATATGCCCTAATCTCCCTGACATTCTGTTACTACTCTGATTCTTCAGGTCAGTGTTTGACAGTTCATCTAATTTTTTTTGTCTGTTTTATTACCTAAAACTGGTTTATTCTATAATTTGGCTACTTTATACTAACTTATATAAAGGCAATTCAAAGTCAAATCAGGTATGAGGTAGAGGTACTGGTAGAAGAAGAAACAATTCTTAAATTTTCAGAATGAAATAAAGGCAGTGAGAAGGAGGAGCGCAGATTGCAGTTGCTGAGTGCCAGGCTTCATAGGTGCTTCATTGCAGTGAATAGAAATGGGAAAGTTCCATAAGTTTATGGAGGGGGAAAAAAAAAAGCTGGCTTGTGTGTAAAGGTGCATTTAATAACCTTGGTAATTTGTCAAAATGTTTTGATGCAAGCACTTTTAGGAAGCAGGCATTTTAAGTCCCACTCAACACAGGGAGCATCAGGTTTTCTGGGAACCTGGGGCCTTTAGCTCCTAATTTAGCTCCCCAGTTTTGACAAGAAAGTGAAGATGGCTTTAGCTTGTCCCACTGCTGTGGCCTTGCAGCTGTGCTTCATTTCTCTAGTGAGACTGAAGCATCTGTCTCAGCAGATGGGACTGTTAAACCTGGTGATTTGCTTTAAATAAAAACTTTATTCAGCTTTAAGCTGTGCTCACCTACCCCTAAATCAGTTGGCTGAGAAGGAGGATGTGGTCATATGCATGCAACCAAGAAAGTGTTGGTTGTGTGTGGGGTAGACTTCTTGTAAGTCCCAGCCCTTCAGCTCCTGTGGATCTCTTACCCAGTGGCCAATGCCACTCAGACCAGTGTCTGCAGCTACTGATCACAGCAGTGCAGGATCCAGAGAGGCTTCCTATCTCTCTTCAGTGCAGGATATTGATTAGCTTATGGCAACTTGATAATTTAGTATGCCAGATGCAAACTATGCAGTTGTTTCAAACACTGCACTGAAGGTGTTGTATGTTCAGGTTTGGAAAACTTGTGAGTCGCAAACCTAACATGACAAAGTACTTGGGCTCTGTTTTACCCTTTCCCTTTCTCTGCTCACCCTTCCCTCTGTACTATGTGTACTGTAGCAATGACTAGTCAAAAGTTGAGTAACAGCCTGTCTGGGTTCTAGCAGAAAGAAATTGTATCATTCCCTTCCTCTTTCTCCTGTTTGACAGAACTAGAAACTTGGACTAGAAACCATTGGAGTTCATTTAAAGCACTCTGGTATAGATGATCCTAAGTTCAGAGCCTTACTTTATTTTCCTGTCACCAGAAAAAAAGAATGGTGGCAATATAATTGAAGGTGCTATGAAACCAGAAGACCAGAAAGATAAAGAAAGTGGGTGCAATACTTCAGCACCCTCCTCTGATCAAAACCAAGAAACTGTAGAAACTCAAAAGACTCCCCTGCCTTCAGACTGTGCTGATGAGGCCAATGCAAAGCCAGCTCAGAAGAAGATGGTTAAAGCAAAACGTGGACCAAGGAGAAAGTAAGTGACTCCTGGAATTGTAAAAGCTTTTATTCTGTGTGTCCTTTAGCACCAGGAGGCTTTGAGCTGCATTTTTCCTTCAGGAACTACAGTCAGAGCTGTAATGTTACTGTTATTCTGTTGCCTTTTTTTAAGCAACTGGTTATGTTTGTTTTCTCAAGAATAATATGTTTGAAAATACAAAATAGCACCCGAAGTATTTATCTACCTTGCAGAGGACTTTTGTTTTTCTTGAAAGCAAGGCTAGTGTATTTTATCTCAAGGGAAATACTTGCTGATCACCTACAGAAAAAATAAATTAATGAGCCATTAAGACCTACTTTCCTGTGGACAAATGAGAATGTATCTTGTCAAAAACAGAATATTAGATTAATTACAGTTGGAGGCTTCCTGGCTGAGCTGATACTCTTTCTCATGATATCAGAGTAATGTGACCTAACATTAATGAATTCCTCGCCAAGCAGTTTTCATGATCTAAATTTTAGAATGCCTTCTGGCAAGGCATACAGGGGCTTCAGACTTGTAATGTGACCTTCAGTTGGTTTCCAATGGCATCTCATTCTTATTGTTAAATAATTAGTACTAGCATAATGGAAATAGTGTGGGGAAGAAAAGGGGGTGTAGCTCTTGGCTTGAAGTGAAGAGCACTGATAAACACTGATTCATATTGATCACCTTTCAACATACCAGACTGAAGATAAATTTCTTACATATACCTCTGTCGTAGAGGTGTAACTTCACAAATAGTCTGAAATATGTATGTTCTCTATTTTTCTTATACCTTAGAACGCAAGGAAGAACACCGAATCGAAAAGTGACAGATTATTACCCAGTTAGAAGAAGTTCCAGGAAGAGCAAATCTGAACTGGAGGTAGTGCTTCTTGTTAAAGTAACATTACTTATAACGTTGCCAGTTAATCGAACATTTGAGGAAGTCTGTAACTATCTGTAAGTGGTTTCCATTGGCCAAATACAAATAGCATTTTGTAGTGGAAGTGTTGTTAAGAACATTCTTAAGAACTGGATCAGCATTTCCAAATTTTCTAGGACAGAATCTAGCTGATTATATATTGGGGCGGGGGGGGGCAGAAATCTGTCTCTTTACCATTCAGTTTTGCTAGAAAAATGAGTGTCACTAGCTAATAATTTCCTTTTAGCTATAGAATAAGCTACAAAAACTATCAACAATAGTGTGGTTTTGTTTGTTCTTGTTTATTCTGCAGACTGAGGAGAGGAGGAAAATAGATGAGCTAATTACAAGTGGGAAAGAAGAAGGAATGAAGGTAACTGCAATGCCAACCTGAGTAGCCATGTACTGTTTATACGGTATCTTGCTGTTAATCTGTTTAAGCAGAAAGTAGCAGAGCTCAGTCTCAGAACTGCTGCAGTTCCTCAATAGTAAGATGAAAGTGCAGCAAAACTAGAGCACACGGTCTTTCCTTTCGGATGGGCAATATCTGGCTCTGAAGAATATGTATGTGCAGCCTCAGTCATGAATATTGAGGGGGCGTTATAGTCTTTACTGAAAATGCACTTGCTCCTTTTAGTATCTCATTTCTTGGGTTAGCTTCCAGAAATGGGGTTAGATATAGCATCTTAATTGTCATATGTTTTAAAGGTAACACCCATACATACTCTCTGTATGGTAACAAATTCTCTTAGCCTGTTTACAGCCAGTCGCTGTGGGTCTTCATTCTGGCACTTGGGATAACGGGTTGTACTGGTTTTCCTCCCACTGCTAGCAAATACTAGTTATTGGGACCAGGTGCTTACCATTTGGGTTACTCTGATCACCCTTTTTTAGAATTTAAAGCAGAAATGGTTCCTGGAAGTGCAGAAGAGCTGTGGTTCTTGGAAAGCAGCAGCCTGCAGTTAACACTGTCACATCTATGACAGTGATAGGAGAACTTTCTTGGAGTTGCCCAATTTACAGGGGGAGGCAGGAATAATAAAGTATACTGGTGGGTCATAAATGTAATTTCTGTCATTGATCTTTCTGTTCCTCTGACTTTTTAACCTGTGCATGCTAATGGTGATGGTGCACCTGAAATGGAAAAGCTTACTGCCTCAGCTAATAGATTGTTTAAAAGAAAAAATAGATAACTCTTCTCTGTGTATGGCTTATTTAAAGTAATTCTTAGTTCTTTGATTAGAAGACTTTTTATCAAAATACCTGGTAGCTCATAGGGTGTGTCCCAAACTCACAGTATATTTCTTCCACAATGTTGTGCATTGTGCTTCTACAGCTTTGTCTGCAATACACACAAGTACCCTGCTGCAGCATTTTTAATGACAAATCCTTTTCTAGTAAACAGCATATTTGCAATAATGTAAATACTTTTTAATTTCCCAGCTGAGTTTCTTTTCAACTCAACAGATTGATTACATCGATGGCAAAGGGAGAGGAGTAATTGCTACTAAACATTTTAATCGAGGAGAATTTGTAGTTGAATATCATGGGGATCTCATAGAGATCACTGACGCTAAAAAGCGAGAAGCTGTCTATGCTCAAGATCCATCCACAGGCTGCTATATGTACTATTTTCAGTACCTCAGCAAAACGTACTGGTAAGCTTCTCTTCCCGTAAGTGTGGTAGTTGAGTGATAGAAGCTTTGAATGCTGCTAAGTCTGTTCTTGGTTTTATGTAATTTTTTTTTAATGGGAACTGTGAATTAGGAAATCTTTTTGGAGCACTGTTTCATGGTCCAAGAGCCTCCTGTACCTCTGGGCTAAAAGGAATGGTAGGTGACTCGAAGCCTGATTCTCTGAAGTACAGCACAAGCTATATGGAGAGTTGTATCTGCTTGGATGAGACTTCTAGCTCTGCCATGGCGTTCTGCCTAAATTTATTCTCTTGTAAAATTAACTACTTTTCCTGAGTTGCAAGGATTTTGTTTGAAAAGCAGTATGGACAAACTCTCTAGAACAGAAACATTGCCTTCAGCTGTCTTTGACTGGGTCTTTTTCTCTAGTACCTGACACCCACCCTGTGTGCATGCTTTATTCCTCTATTTGCTGTGTCATTTGCCCCAAACTCCAGTTGTCCCAAAGCAACTACTCAGACTATGTTCCTTCCTCCTTGGCTGATGTTGCTGGATACTGGAGCGTGGGTCGTGTAATCCATATGTTAATTACCCTGAAGCGCCCTATATTCTAAGTGTCTGACTTGCAGTCTAGATGCCATAATGTCAGCTGCCATAACAATTCTTTGTTCAATGAGGGGCACTAGAGCTTTAGTGTCCACGTCTCTGGAAGTTGGACCTGTAGTATTAAGGCATTCTCAGCCTTCCGTGTGAGTAGGGACTCTTGCTGGCTTACTCGGAGGATACTGCTTAGCTTGGACACAGCTTTCTTGAGGGGAGGGTATTTAAGGTAACAAGCCTTTCTGGTGGTGTTCTATGCCTGGATTCTGCTATTCCTCATGAACAGTTGAGAGCTGCTTGGAAACAGGCAGCTCAAAAACATAGTCCAAAAGTTTCCATTTTCTGGGTTTTGTGCTAGCTTAATCTCCCAGAATTGCTTTTAGTTTACCTACATTGCCGTATTATGTTCTGTCTGTTTAATCATATGAATATTTTGTAATGTTCTGTTTTTCTTTCATTTTTCAAGCCTTGTGTGGATTCCTCATTCTTTATCCGATTTGCACTTTGGTTTTTGTTCACAAACGTGACTGTGTGATATGCAGCAACCTTGCATTCTGTTCTTGTTCTTTCAGTGTTGATGCTACAAAAGAAACTAATCGTCTGGGAAGACTGATTAATCACAGCAAATGTGGCAATTGTCAAACAAAGCTTCATGACATTGATGGTGTGCCTCATCTCATACTGATAGCTTCCAGAGACATTAAAGCAGGTGAAGAACTGTTGTATGACTATGGAGACAGAAGCAAAGCTTCCATTGAAGCTCATCCATGGCTGAAACACTAATTCATCTTCTTTGTTTGGGTTTGGTGGGTTTTCTTTTTTTTTTTTTTGGACTGAGTGCTCTACAAGGAGTCAGTGGATTTTTTTTTTTCCTGCCCTCACTTCCCTCAGCTTTCTTAGTGGACTGCTTATGGTGTTCTGAGCTCCTTAAAAACTACCTTGTTGCTTTGCAGTATTTAAATACCTATTACAGATTTCCAGGCAAGCTTGAATAATTGATCTTAGATTGCCAAAACTTTTATATCATAAAAGGAAACCCTTCCTAAAATTTGAATACTTCTACATAGTGACCAGTGCTACTTGAGCATGCAGTCAAAGACTTGCACAGAAACTTAATCACTTGGGTTGTGCTTCCTCTTTTGCAGCGAAATCTTGTGCTCCACTTTGTGGGGTGATGAACTTGGCATTAGCTTTATGACAGCAGATGTACTTCTGTACTCTGACTCGCATCCAATGGCTTGACTGCTTGTCAGACTGCTTTTTACAACCCAGTGCTGACAGGCTTCTCTGAGATGGATGCTACTATCGTTCTCAAACAATTTGTGGTAGGGATCCAGTTTTTCCAGTGTCGTATCTCACGTTGGCAATGAACTTTAAATGCATTGGTGCTGAGGGAAATGGATGGTCAAATTGGCTGCTTTCTTCAGAGAAATGACTCCAAGCCAAATGAGGATGGATTTTGATCAGCTGGGTTAATACTGATTAGAAATGTGAAGACAGAACTTCACAGTGAGAATCAATGTTTGACATTACTTATTTTCTAAAATTTAAGATGGTACCTTTTTATAGTTGATGGCTGACTCTTGAAGGTGTCTCCCAGAGGATTTTAAAGAAGTAGAAGAAAAAGCTCTCAAAAAATTTTTTTTATTACCTTCCTATGCTAATTAGCCACATTGGAAGCTATTTATTTACTGTGAATGCTTGAAGTAGAGCATAGCGGTTCCAAAAATAGGAGTCATCTTCATACGCAGCTTCAAACTGTAACGATGGAGTTCATGCAATGAAGAAAGTGGATTCCTTATTGCCTGGTCCTGTAGGTCTGTCCAGCATGGTCTGGTCCCACTGTCTTAAATGGGAGTCGAGCGCTTAGCATCTTGCGGATGTTGGTAATGTTACTGTTGGAGAACCAAACCTGTGATATAGGCGGGCAATACAATGCAGGTCCTTTATGTTAAAGATGAATTCTTACCAGTTGGAATTTTTGCCAAGGCAGGCTTGGCATGTGTGTAGATGAAAATGGCTGTGAGCCATCAGCCACGCTTGCTGCTGGAAGATGTCAGCAAGGGATCTGTGGCTCTGTTAATGTCTTCTGTTCCTCATGTCTTGAAGGCTGCTGCTGTTCCAGCTAGTGCCCTCTAGGACAATCTTATATGCTTGCCTATGTGATAGGTCAAATAGCAACAACATCCTGGTTGTATGCTCCAGCAGCAAGAGAGGTGGCTTAGTGATGTATTTTTTAAATTAAAAACTTGAAGACAATGTCTCTGTAAAATAAAGAATATATTTATTATTGATGAAGTGGCTGCTATAGTACCTGTCTCCATTGCAGATCATTAGCATTTTGAAAGAAAGCTGTGAAAATCATTAGCTATCAAATGCTTTATATTTACCACTTAACACAAGGCAAGCTCATCAGAGGCAGCCTGTGTACTTTCACCATTTCTGAAGAATTAACTGGAGACCTGTTACCTTACATGTACTGAGTTACAGGTAAGCTTCATTGGCTGACTTATTTGAGTTGGCACTCATTTTTCTCTGGTCTCAGTAACAGAGGCTACAGCAGTGTGTACAGTATCCTGTTTTACTAGAGCACTTCCCTTAAGTCAAAATTGGAATAAAATGCTTTTTTAAATTTATTTAAACATTTGCTTGTTCTCCGTCAGGTCAGATAGCTTAAAACCTGTTTTTCAGCATCACTTTTGTAAACAAGAAAGGGGGAAGATCTCCCCCTATTTTCCATAAAAAGAAAATTGTCTTCTCTGAAATGCTTAACTGGTAATCAAGTAGCACTGCATCGGAAGATGGTAATAAAGCTGATGTTGCACTGCGTATGTATCCTTTACTTTTCTAGGAACCGATATATGTATTTCTCAAAATACTTTTCACAGAAACATGCCATTTGGATTTTTATCTCAGTGCCTTATAGGATGGTTTCATCTTCTAACAAGGTGTAAAGCACTTAGCAGGGAAAGATGCCCTTGGGTTGGGAGCTCAACGGCTTTTGCCTGGCTCGTGTGGCTTTGCCAGAGGCAGGGGGGTAGCTCTAACAGGACTGTAGCCTCTTCTGGTGTAGCCATAGCCAAGGAGTTTGCTCCCCGTTTGAGAGAGAAGCTGTGCAGCTCACTTGGCACCAGAGTGGATGCAACTGTGATGGTCCAAGAAAAAGGCTAGCCCAAAAAGGATGAGGTGCTCTCCTGTCTACTGTTAACTGGTGAACTCCCACCTGTTCTTTTTTTTTTTACTAGAGAACATCTTAAATGGTAAACTGAAAAGAATAATTGCAGCTTTCATTACTGTCTCCTTCAACTAACAGCAAAGAGTGGCCTAAGGCTATGTTAGGCTTCTGTGCCTCCATGGCAGGTTGTTACTTTGCACAGCTCTCTTTAATCTGTGCAGTTTATTACCTGAAGTTGTTTCATTAAGACTTAGTAGAGTGATTAGTGTGTTTGGGGGCATAATTCCCCCTCCCCCACACTTTTAAAGGAGATTGGAAAATATATCCCTGGATAACTCGCAGAGGAGGATGGAGTTCAGCGCACATGTAAAGATCTCTTTTCAGCTCTGAGGTGTATCCTGGCTGTTGCTGATGTGTGGTTGTTTCTTTTTTTCTTTTTCTTTTTTCTTTTTCCTCTAAACACAAAGGCTCTGCTAAGGAAATGCAGTAACTTCCTTCCCTGCTACCATGCTCTAGAAAATAGGTCACAGGAACATGGCCAAGGCTTGTTAATATTTTGAAGATGGCAAAATGGCTTTAGCAGTTCTGTGCCCTGGCTAAACCAACTTGCTTAGGTCAGACATCTTTGATGTTGCCTTGCTGATGTACAGTTGCTAACAAATTCTCTCTGAAACGAGACTGCAGTTCTGCCTTCTGCTAAGCCACGTTCCCATTGTGCATCTGAGCAGATGTGTGAAGTGTCCTATATCTTTCATGCCGCTAGTGTATGAGAGGGAATCAAAAGGTTTCAGAGCCTGCTTTCACTTCTGAAGAGAGTAAGATCATAGTTTGATACCTGTGACTGCTCCTTTTATGTCTGTTCAGACTTTTCTGCTCTTGAAATTCTCCTTTTCTAAATGTGGAACCTAATTGGTATATTTCAAGCTTCTTTTCTATTCCTCCGTTTGCCCTATATGCTTCCACTAGTAATAAATCTCATTACTTGGGCTAATACACAGCTTGTGACAGCTAAGTGAAAGAACAGAGCTAATGAAAAATACAACTGTCTACTACAGAAGACCTTTAGCTGTCAGAAATGAAGTGTTTGGTGCATCTGTTCCAGTGTGAGCATGTCTGCACCTCTGAAAAGATATCAGTCCTTCATGTGAGCAGAGCACGATGCAGCAGCTTTTCTTCCCTTGCTGTGCTCTTCTCCACCATCTTTCCTCTCGACCCCAAATGGCTGCTCCTGTGTGTGCAGAGGTTCTGTTGTCACAGCCCAACTGCATCTTCCTTTGGTGTGGCGGGGCGTGACAGGCTTCTGCCTGCTGCTGCCTGTGTATTGCCCATCTAATGCAAGGAAAGACAAGACAAAAAGGAGTGCTGGGGTTTTCTTCAAGCAGCTCTGTGTTGGTGTAAGATAATTACTTTCTGTATAAGTGCAGTGGGGCCTGCAGTCTGAATGGGTTCTTCCTTCCCAGTGCTTCTCTATGAACACACTTGTGAATGGGATGTATCTCTTAAAAATATCTTCATCTTGCAAAATCATTTAGGCTGAGCATTTTGATAGGTGGACAGGATAAATAAGTGGTAGTACAGATCAACACAGGCTCTTCTAATAAGAATAAAAATCACCTTTGTATAAACATTTATTGTCTACATGTGGGTAACATCTGGCCGGAATCTAAGAAATACAAAAAGTGTGTGTCTTAAACAGTTTCTAAAACAGCAAAGTATTACAAAATATTCTGAAAGAATATTATACAACACAACTTTTGAGGCTGCTTATTCTCTACAGTAGGAGTGATGCTTTTCTTCCAATCATTGACTCCCCTAACGCCTTAGAGGCTCTTATCAGTGCCATTTCTGAACAGAAGTGGTTAAGTTCTCGAGGATGCTCATTTTCCATGTTTAAAAGAGAACCTAAAAAAAAAAAAGACAAGAAAAAATGTACAACTGGAAAAGAAGGAACATGCAGTCAAGACAGCCGTCTTGGGCCCGTCTTGCTGTTTGGGGAACTTCAGGGATGCAGCCTGAGCTTGTGGGTACTGTGTACAGCTGCTTCATACAATGTAAACCTCCAGGGGCAGCTGGCATGTTCCCACAGCAGGGTCTTAACGTGCTAGCGGGGGCGGGGGGGGGGGGGCAAGTATTGTATAGTTTTACTCTGAAATGCTTATTTTTCCTAGAAAAAAAAGTGATACCCTGCTTGCCTGGGTGGAGGTTTTCTTCCTGTGGAGTGCTTTTTCCACAGGAAAGGATTTCTCTGTTGTGTTTTAATTTTACAGGGAGAGGATGAGAAAACAATATCCAGCCAACTAGGCTGAAGTTCAGAATTCATCCCTGGACTCACTAAGTATGAGGCGTGCCGTATTCTCCCATATTCTGCCAAAAAAGATGCAGACAAACTTACAGCCGTCTGATTATTGTCTTCTCTTCACTGTCCTTGCTGGTGCCAGGGCTGCTGCCACTGGCTTCTTTTTCCAGTTCTTCAGTTTGGTCCCTTCTCTGTGAGATAATCCCACTGGGAAAAGAAGAGGGTTTGTTTATTTTTTGTGGTTTTGTGCATAGTGTGGTATTCCTGTCTACGTTAAACCCTTCACTGTGCAGCCTAGGACATGGGTGAATGGATGTTCACAGGACAGGGATGGCAGCCTGGCCTATTTCTTGTAATGAGTTGCTCTTATTTTCCTTAAATACCACAATGTAATTTTTCTTAGGCTATGCTTTAATGAGAACACTAAAAAAGTAATGAGCTGACTTCTCCACAGAGGAAGAATGACAAATCATAACAGGAGAGAAAGGGAAGTGTAATTACACGTTGGATTTGTACAAGAGTCTGAAGATAACAGCAGGGTGCCGACACAAATGGTGAATTTCTGCATGGGTGGATCCGTGGTACCTTCAGCACAGCCACGAAGGCTCACACCATGCAGCTGGGAACAGAGGGGAGATTCCCAGCTTCCCTGCAAGGCAGGTGGCTGTTCCTCTTTCCATCCTATAGAGGAGAAAAGAAAGGCTTTGCCTCAGCTGTAGATTTTGTCGTGCTACTTTGGTGCTGCCACACGCTACAAGGTTGTAACTGCCTACTTCAGGCAAAAGCTTCAGTTTTACCAAAGGATGTTTCCGCTGCTTGGAATCGGGTTAGATTTTACCAGCTTGCATACTATGCTGTGTTGTCACAGCATGCCAATTTACTGTCCTGAGCTGACCTCATTTATCTTGAGAACCGAGTGGATCAAAGCTTGTGACTGCTGAAGGCTGAAAGTAGCTAAGCATCACTCGTCTGGACCTTGGAAATAAAAATGGAGAGTATCTAGAAACTGGTGTGACATCAGGCGTGGGATAATTCTGAGGCAGATTCTCCTCTTAGAGAAATGGGACTATGAGCTGTTTGGTGATGCTGCAGATCTCTAATATCTGCACGATGACTCAGAAATCATGATTAAAAATGCAATCCCCAAACATCATCAGTCATTTTAAGCCGTTCTCTGTGAGGATGTCAGTGACCTCGTGCTATATAGAGCTTATTTCCAATACACACAAGACATTTTAGAACATACCCTCATGTTTACCCTCTTCCCCTGCACAACTATTCTTTATGGCCGTACAATTATAATTAAGATTTTATGTGAATGTTTAAAGGGAAGATGGGTTTTGGCTTAAGCTGTAACACTGTACGAGGACATAACCACATAGAATTACTTGAACTGAAAAGCGGCCTTGACACACTCTCTAGGTGCACAGCACTGTGACTTAAATCATTGAAAAACTGAAAATGTTCACACTGTTAATTTTTAACTTGGCCTGTAATCTGTGTAACACAGCTGGGAAATCAGAGCAAGAAGCTGTTCCAATGGCTGCACAGCAAAGGCAGGCAGCTGAGCTGGGGAAGCGGCGCCTCGCTGTGCTGTGAGAAGTGCTGTCGAGCAGTTTGTAAACTGACTTCTTGGATTTAACTTGTTGGCTTAACCTGCCTGTTACAGACAAGGCAAAGGGCGGGCTTACTGTATCTAAGGGGTTGTTGCCAAGATATCTCAACTGAAATCTAATGTGCTCAGGCATCTTGTGTCTAGATTAAGAAGTAGTTTCTTGCCCCAAGGAGTTTATAATACAACCTGATGATGACGGAGGGGCAGAGGTTGGGGGAGAACTGCCTTGGAGGTGAAGGAATTTGTAGCACCAAGAGCAAGGCCCTTCCTGCATCCCACCCTCTGGCTCACACTGATTATCCCAGGCTGGTCCCTTCTAGAAAGACCAAAATCCTTCTCTGAAAGCACTTGTTTTGCACAGTTCAGGTGCCTTACACAACCCTCTGTTGGCAGTATTAAAAAACCCCCCACGAGCTTATCTTGAATGATGATGAAAGGGCTTAATACTCTGCTTTCTAGATCAATGCCGTACCCACTGTGGGAGCAAAGGAACAGTAGATAAGCTAGCGTCCCCAACAGCAAGCTGGAGGAGGAAGGAAATTTTGACTAAAGCTGAGATGGAAACCCCCGTGCTCTTTGGTATGTAGTGTGGCTTTAGACAGGAACAGCATGCAACTGCTGAGACTGCACAGATGAATTCACGTGCATGAGAACCCAGCTTGTATGTGGAGTGGGAGTAACCATACGCAGGCTTACAGCAGTACAATTAGGGGAACAGGCTGCGAACTGCACAGAATAAGGAGGCGTTTCGTTTTTAAATTACGTTGCATAGAGACTTCATCATCCCCCCATTTTTCTTTGCTCATTTGTAGGCTCTTGGGAGCACAGATGTCTCTCAGATGTCTGGAGTGCCTAGCCCAATCTAGGTGCTCAAACCTGCGATACTCTGATCTGATAAGCTCCCCAGACAAGAAGTAATTGTTATTAGTTCTTTGCTGACTTAACGATATACCTCTTATAGCACTGTAGCTCCTCTTGCACGACAAGAAGCTGAGCTTTCAGCTGGTTACGCTCTTGCAATACATCTCGCAGCTCCTGTAATGTGAACCGGGGGCGATTTGGATCTGTGAGGTCTATTACCATTTTATCTGGTCCAAGGCTGGGCTGTAAAATAAAGTGTGGTGGTCATGATCTTGTAACCTGTCAAAAACAGGGCACTCATGGAATAAAAACTATGAATTTTATAAATATGTAGTAATTCTTAGAACTAGTATGAGTTCATCACAATCCTGATTTTTTTCCAAGCAGTTAATTACAGTTTTTCATATTGTTTTTGTATTGCCTTGGTGTCTGCGTTTCCCATCCAAGTAGGGATATGGGGCCCAAGTGTGAGACGCTCTGACCACAGCTAAAAGCAAAGTGTCCCAAAGAGTATGCAATCTAGTTTGCCAAGAAGCTGTTTTTATCTGCTTTTCTGATGATGAGAGAGGCTAAGCAATCTGTCTAATGTCACACCAAAACTCTGTGGCAGAGGCAGGCGAGAGCCGAATTCTCCTTTCCTAAATTAAGACCTTTGTGGTAATGGCTTTTTTGGTCACAGACATGAGCGTCCCTTCCACAGAGTAACAAAGCTTTAGTGTTTGCAGAAATGGCAAATTGTCTTTGTGGGGACGGTGCTGTGTAAGAGCTGTACAACGGTGGATTTGTGCTCGGAAAATCTGCCCGTGTGTGTCTGAACTCCCCTGTTAGCACTGCACGTTGCTGAGCTAGCAGTGCGGTTAGTCACTACAACGAAACAGGAGCGAGGGATCTGCAGCACTGCGACTTGTAACAACCCTGAAGATCTCTGCTCTGGAAATGGCTTCAAGGCCTTCTACAAAGATGAGAAGCAAACTTTCTGAGACTCGTTCTGCTGTGATAGAAGAGACTGGCCATTGCGGCAGAAGTATCCTCCGCCCCATATGGTGTTAGGGTGGGTTTCACCACCCGCACGTGGCCAAGCGGACAGGCCACGACCAATGTTGGGGAAGGGGCATCTGGCGCATTGTGCCACCTCGCAGCTGCCGACCCCACGGCCGAGCCGCCCCGGCCACGCTGTGCTGCACGGCGGGCGCCCACCGCGGCCCTGGCACCCACCGCGGCCCTGGCACCCACCTGCTGGGCGCTCCCTCGGGACCCCGCTCCCCGCAGCGCCTCCACCTCCCGCCGCAGGCTGTCCCGCTCCATCCGCAGCTGCTCCTCGGCGAGGCTGCTCTCGCTCACCAGCGCTTCCAGCATCTCCAGCACCCTCACGATCCTGAACTGCAGCCGGGCCAGGGCGGCGGGCACCTGTGGCCCGACGCTGAGCTGCTGCAGGTCCCGGCCCACCACGGAGGAGATGTCATAGACATCCCCGGCCGTCAGCTGGAAAGGGCTCTTCTCCAGAGCCCTCTCCGGGCCGCCATCTGCCTCCTCCTCCTCCTCCTCCAGCTCCTCCTCCTCCCGGCCCTGCTGCATGCCCGGCGCGGCCCGCCGCTAACTTCCTTCCCCGGGGAAGGCCGGGCCGGGCGGTGCTGCCGGCGGGGCCCGCGGGCGGAGCGACCCCTCCCGCCCCCGGCGGTTTCCATGGTGGAGGCCGCGGGCCGGCGGCGCTTCCCGCCCTGCCCCTTCCCCTGAGGAGACACCCCTCAGCCCCCGCCGCCGGTAAGGGACCGCGGGTGCACGGCGGGAAGGGCCGGGGGTGGCTCCCGGCGCCGCGAGCCGAGCCCTCACTCTGCCCCGGGCTGGGCACCAGCACCGAACCGGGCCGGGCCGGGCCGGGCCGGGCCGGGCCGGGCGGGGGCGGAGGTAAACGCATCGGCTGTTCCTCAACGCCACATTCGCCAGGCGTCGTGGCGAAGGGCCTCGGGCGGCTGCTGGAGCGGGGCGGCGGGGGCTGGTGGCGCCTCCACCTGACGGGGCGGGGGGAAAACGGTTACAATAAACGCCGGCGGGAGCCGGCTCCTCCGGCCCGCCGGGGCCTGGCGAATCGGCCTGTGCCGACGGGAAGAGCCGCCTCCCCTTCCCTCCTCGTCCCTCCTCTTCCCTTCCCGCCGCGCCGGGCGAGGTGAGCTGAGCTGAGCTGCGCGGCGGGCGGCCGTGTCCGTCAGGCGCGGGGTGGTGGCGGGGGAGCCGGCGGCCGCGGAGGGCGGGGGCGAGGCCTCGGGGCCGCCTCAGGCGGAGGGGAGCGGGGCAGGGCCGCGGGGGAAGGACGGGGCCGCGGGGCCTGCTCAGGCGGGGCAGAGCGAAGGAGCTGCCGGGCTCCTCTCAGCCGGCGGCGGATCCAGGCACCCCGACATGGCCTTGCGGGGGGGGGGGTGAACTCAAACAACGGCGATATTGCCGGTTTATTTAAGTTTGTCAAACTTTTTGCGATTTTTTGATGAAAAATACTGTACAGCAGTGCTGAAAGTGCTTCTTGCACTACCTGCCCTTCTTCCTAAAATACCTGTGTGTTTGTGTGATACATGTTTTCTTCCTGCTAGACAATGAATGACTGGGCCCCCATAGCAAAGGAGTATGACCCCCTCAAAGCCGGGAGCATTGATGGCACAGACGAAGAGCCCCACGACCGTGCCATATGGAGGGCTATGTTGGCACGCTACGTACCCAACAAGGGAGTTACAGGAGATCCTCACCTCACCCTCTTCGTAGCAAGGCTCAATCTTCAGACAACAGAAGAGAAGTTAAAGGAGGTCTTTTCCCGGTATGGAGACATCAGAAAGATCCGTCTGGTTCGAGACCTGGTCACGGGATTTTCCAAGGGTTATGCATTTATTGAGTACAAAGAGGAGCGTGCTCTCTTGAAGGCCCACAGAGATGCCAACAGGCTGGTTATTGATCAACATGAGATTTTTGTAGACTTTGAACTGGAAAGAACTCTGAAAGGATGGATTCCTCGGAGGCTTGGAGGTGGTTTTGGAGGCAAAAAAGAATCCGGGCAGCTGCGGTTTGGAGGACGGGACAGACCTTTCCGAAAGCCCATCAATTTGCCAAACATGAAAAATGATTTCTATGGAGAAGGATCAGCAGAGAAAAGAAACTGGTCTCGTGAAGGAACAAGGGACTGGAGAACGAGGGACCGAGACCATGAAAGGAGCAGAGACAAGCGATGGCCAGAAAGGGAGCGGTCGTGGGGTGAAAGCGAGAGAGAGAGGGACTCCAAAGAGGAGAGGAGCAGAGGGAGGGAGAGGAAGGACAGAGACAGGAAGGACAGGGATAGAGACCGGAGCAGGGAAAGAGATACCAAGAAACAAAGAGACGATGATAAGCATCGATAGGTGACAGTGCCTTGTCATTGGGGTGTGGGGTCTACTCTACATCCACGTTTCAGTTGCAGGTGTTGCCTTCAGCTTGGGGCTGTGAGCAGCGTTCCCAGAACGAGGAGCTGTGCTGTTACTGTCTTCTGCCTGTGACTCTGGCCTGCTAGAAGCTCTCTGTAGTTCGGTTGCTAATGCAGTTAAGATACGTGTTGAATTGTTCTTCAGAGAAAATAAACTTTTGTATTAATGTTTTTGAATTGGTGAACGCTGTAAGAAATGCACCACATGTATGGGCATCCCCCTGGAACTGAGTACACACCTCGTTTGATGCCCATCTAGCTGCCTGGATTAGGGTTCATGAGAGAGCTCCGTATTTAATTATTTACGTGCCAGATGTCCGCACTCATTTAGTGAGACAGATGCCCTTTATGAAATAGTCACTTCTTGAAGAAATAGTAATGAAGTAGCAACAAACTAAGCTTCTGAAAAATGTGGCCCAAACTGGAAGCCGATGGGAAGTGACTTTATTTTCTTGAAGACACTGGGCCAGGCAAGATCTTCAGTAATACTATGTCCTTAACTCGTTCTGTGAGGTGGGAAAGAAGCATGTAATAAATCTTTTTTTTTTTTACATCATGGGAGGATGTCATTCCCTTTTATGGAAGAATGTGCACTACAGAGCAGTGAGCAGGTCAGAAAACATTTGATGTTCTGGTCCTGATCCATCCAGGAACAGTCACTGGAGGACAGTGTCATGGTTAAATGTGGTTGCGGCTGCACGCACTCTGTCCTCTCCTCCTCTCTGCAAGTGAAGTCCTGCCTGCACAGGGCTTAAATCTTGTTCTGGGAACTGGGCTTGCTGCTGGTTGTAGCTGAACTGGGGAAAATAGAGGGCAAATCATCTCCTTTTTCAGAGCCAGGATGTGCATACAGACACACGTCTTCCATTCTAGAAAAGGCTCCGTCATTTTCTTTGTCATCATGAGCAATTCCTAAATATTTGCTAATGTATTTTAAACTGTATTTTTTTATCAGCCTTTGAATGGCCCTATCCTAAACCTTGTCCCAGTTTGAGGCTTTATTTCCATGAAGAGTTGTATGAGCCTTTTTCAGGGGAAAGAAGACAGACTTGTATGCTGCATCCCCAAGAAGAGGTGGTATTAACTTTCCACAAAAAAAAGCACACAAATCCTGCAGAAATACTTGTTTTTCAGAAATATTTATTAAACTGTTAAAATGATTTACTGCCCAACCAAAAAAAAACCCCACAAAACCAACCCAAAAAAAACTTCAGTGACCCTGTACTTCGCAGACAGGATTGTTATGCCCCTTACCTGACAACATCCTGGCCCCTTTTCTAAAAGCAGATTTTACTTGAATATTGAGAAACAATACATGACAGATCTTCAAATCTTTACATACTCTTCCCTACACGCCATCCTTTCCGATGGCCCTTGGAGTTTATGAACTCAGCGTTTCTAGCATGAGAATGAGCAAAGTGGTTAATGCTAGCAGGTCAGGAGTAACTAATTAGATTTCTGAGGTAATGGGCTGCAGAGATGAGTGGGGGAAGGTGGTACTACTTAGTGCCATTGTTTGAAATGGGCTGTAGATCTGACCTGACAGTAGTGCACTGGCGTACGGGATGAGCTTTAGTGTGCTAGGCCAGGAGATGTCCTTTGTAATACACCAGCTCCGGTGCTGGGGAAAAAACAGTTCAGTCTGTATTTCTGTTATCCCAGTTCATTGCTCTCAGCTGATTTTGAAAGTGATGTGCTTATTCAGGCCTTGCATCTGCTGCATTCTTGCATTGTTTCTGATCACTGCCTCTTCTAAATGTGCCGAACGACTGTAAACTATGCTAGGGGGAGACTCGATGGGCATCATTCACAAGTTACTTTTAACTGCTTGATACAACTGTAGTGTACTTTTTTCTAACATGGAAGTGAAATTGAGATCTTAGCAACTTAAGTATCATTAAATTAAGATACTTCCCCCCATTTAAGAATTGCTTTTCACACAAGAGGGGGAAGTGCTGCTGTTTTTTGGATACAGCTTTCTGTAAGCATAAAATTAAGATGTGTTACCAAAATGTAACCAGGCAAAAGCATATCTGCCTAATACTAGCATCAGGCGCTACCGTTGCTATTTCAAATGCAGATGTCTTTCATATAAGGCCAGTGATGAACTGCAGTGATGTCAGGGAGGCACAGTAAACACTTTCTCTACCTAGAACACGTGGAAGGTCCGTGTTCAAAATGAAGCAGTTAGTCAGGAGCTGAGCAGCATTCAGCCCACCATTGCAAAGAATAGCTTCCTGGCACAGTTTCACTACAGATGGGCTAAGAACCATTTGCTGCTTGTACACATTAAAGAATCCAGAGTCTTAGATCACCCTGTATTAAAAACAACTGGCCTGCACTAAACCCTCTGGCTCACTCTCATCTAGGAGTCCTTTGAGACTTCCTCCTATGTTCAGTACCTGGAGTAGTTGGAGCTTTACTCCAGCCTGAGCATTGTTTCCTGTTCCTAGTGCCACTCCTGAGAAGAGGCTCTTTACAGAGCAGATGTAGTTGCTGGGGGTAAGGCGCCAACAGCAGCTCACAGCCCCTGCACCAAGGTACACATGCAGAAGTTGCCTACAGCCTTGGGGTAACTAGATACTCTGCACCAGCAGCGCTACGCTCCAGCGTGGACTCTCCCAGCACACAGCCAAGTTCACAGAAAGACCTCAGCACCTCCCTCGCAAGGAGCCGCTGATGCACTCGCTCTCTCCCACCTGGTCAGGTGCCTTTGTGGAGCGTGTGGTACAGAGGCAGGGTGTGCACTGACACAGGATTGTACGCAACAGTTACGCTGCATGGGACTTTAGTGTCATGGGTTTTGTAAGTACAACTGAGGGTTTTGTAAGCTCAACTGCAAAGCAGATCTAAATCCCACCTCCTGGCAGTTCAGCTGTGCTGGGCTTTTGCTGGTGAGTTAAGCCCCTGTAACTGCAGGCTACCCAAACATCAGCCAACACCAGTGGAGCAGCCTGCACATAGAGAATTCATCCACTCCGCCCAAGTAGTGTTCAGACTAGTCAGAGAAAACATTTTGAGTTGGGGTCATCTCTAAGTCAGTTAAAATAGTTTATGTCAGCTAGTTGAGGATGTCTTTCACTCTGAAGTTAGGCAGTCTTATCTAGACAGAAAAATGGAGTGTGTCTTAGTTAAAAACCTGTCTGTAGGAAAAAGCCACCTAATTCTTCACAGCAGCTGTCTGCTACTCTAGGGGGAAGTCCCTAGTAAGAAGGAAAAAAATTCAAGTGTTAGAATTCCTCCTTGTAAGCAATTTTTTTTCCATTAATACTGCAGAACTCATGGCAAAATGCAAGGCACGCTCACCTCATACATCGGTTTCTTCATGCTTTAGGCACTATAAGCAGCAAGGGAAATGCACACTCACTATCCCTCTCAAAGCTACTCCAGTTTTTCAGTTTGTATCAGGTGGATTTCCAAGTGGTTACTCTGCAAAATGCAGACGCCAGCTGAACTTGACAGGACACAGCCGTGCTAAGACCTGCCATGGAGAGTGGCCAGCTGTCGTATCCCTCTTGAAAAAATTCTTACAGAAATAAAAAGCAAACAACCGACAGTGTTAACAAACAGGGTAAAAGAGTCTTTGCCACTAGATACTGTACACTGCAAACAAACTTCTAATAATGGCACAGGTCCTTTTTTGGTTTAAAGAAGCTTGTGTTACTGTAGTTAATGCATGAACAAGACCATAGACTTGTTATTCAGCACAAAACAAGTCATCTAGAAGCTTCGATGTCCCAGGGTATCAGCGACTGTTACTACAAAGCTTGGATTCTGTTTTCAGCAAACAGTCACCAAATAAACAGTGAGGGATCCCTTTTGAAGAGTACATCTGAAACACAGCCACTGAGGTGTGCAAGGCAAATAAAAGTGATGAGCTGCCAGATTTGTTTACAGAAGCTTCTTGTTACTAGACTGTCGCGATCTACTGCAGTAAACCGAACACCTCAAGGTTTTAGTCACAGGTGCTGCAGGGCTTCTTGTCCTTGTTCAGTGTAGGAGTCATCTTTATTTGAATTTGACCATTCTCCAAAAGTATCCTGGAAGTGGACATTTTTCTGTGACGCCTGCATACGTTTCTTATCACGAGAGAAGAAACTAAACCTTCCGGGAAGAGAGGAGTAAGGGAGGGAAAAGAAAGAAGACTGTTTACCATCTTGAAAACACTTCAAACACCCGTCACGATACACTGCACAACAAAACACAGAGCAAAAAAATCTGTTTGCATCTGCAAAAATCAAGGCAGTGAAGCCTGATGGGAGTGCATGTCAAAATGTTATTAGAGATGAAGTCATTGCAATCTCAAGCAGTTTGGCTATGGAAGCTTCAAATAAGCTCTAAAATGCTGTTGACTTGACAAGGTGCAGGTATCATTTTAGATGTATATTCCCCCTTCCCCAGCCCTGAGATAAAGAAGCAACACAATACAGGTTAGTTTTTTTGGCATAAGTAAAGTGGTATCTTTGGCATTAAGTCTCTATAATTTACCATAAAGCAGAAATAGATAATGTTTTTAAGGGTGTCAGCAGGGAAATTGGTAAGATAAGAAAATAAGCCTCCACATTTTTTCCAAGTGTACAGACTTTGATACGTAGACTTGATTCCTGCAAAAATAAATGAATAAATGCACGTATGTGCACAGGAGTTTGCAGGATGAAGGCTCTAAACAAATGCACACAAGTGTGCACGTCATTTCCTGTCACACAGCTCGGGTGCTCTAAGATAATGACGTACATGAACCAACAGCCATTTAATACAACAACAAATTGCCAGCTGACAACAGAGCTAAAAAAATACCATTGGAAAAATCCTTAGTATAATTTTATTTGTATAGGATGAAGTTACTTGATTAGGCAAATTCAGTGTTCATCATGAGTTCAGTACAAGAAGTGTTAGTGCAGTGTTTATGTCTGCTGAGAAATGCAAAAGTTGCGGTTCCAGCTACCAAAGGTTTGAATTGGCTGCATACCCTTTGGGTTTTAATGGTGCACTTTTGGAGGTAAATATTGTTTTGCTTGCACAGTACCAAGCATAATGCAGTTCTGATCCAGGACGGGAATTGCTGAATGCTGCTACAGTAAGACACTATGCAAATATAAACTCAATTTCAACAGGTGACGGAATGTTTGTCAGGACATAAACCTGACCCTATGTCCACGCCCCACCATCCTCAGCATTCTTCCTCCACCCACGCTCCCTTAAGGCTCCCCTCAGTACCATGATCCCAACTGTCCAAGCCGCCTTGTGCAGACCAGGGAGTTCTGCCTTCGATGTCTCTAGTCACATAGGAGGCTGTATTTGACTGTCAGATGAGGTTTAGAGCAGCTTTCCTGAAAAAATATCCTATCATACGCGCCGGTAAGCATGGTGATAATTATTAAGAGTATCAAGAATATTAAAAATAATTATTTCTTGACTAGAAAGCGATATAAAAAGCTGCACAAGTGCAATGCCAGATAACTAACGTTGCTAGCAGAACCTGAACTTTTGCATTTCCTGGCTTCCAATGTGCAGCCTTAATAGTGAAATAAGTCTTTTGCGCCTAATTAGCCTCATACTTTTCTACCACCTTCATCACAGGAGCTCATAAATTCACACACATATGCTATGTCTTTTCAGGGCCAGATCCAATTTCAGCTGATAAAAGAATTGTCTAGTCACTGAGGCTTTCTGCTGAGCATGTTTGTTCCTGCACTGTCAGGCTTAGTATCTTGAAGTCCACACAAAGGACTGCTGTATTTATGCAGCAAGTTTCAAATGTCAAAGTTCAGTAATTTTTCACTTTATCATGAAATTAAGTAAGAGAAAAATATGTTCGTAAAATCTCTATTAGGCAGCAGAAGGGTTAGGCTTTTTTAATTCCTTCTGAAACGATGAAAATTGTTATTACGCCTAGAAAACTCTCATGGAGGATGTTTGGAAAAAGCATGTCTGTATGGAGAGGAAGGGAATTTAAATACTGTGTTGCTGCTGTAAATATAAAGATCACTAAAGCAGCAGTTCTAATGCAAAGAGAGTTTGCATTAACAATTATCAGTACATCTTCCAGGGACAGCCAAGAATAGGATGACAGAATTGATTACTGAGAGCGTATACTCTGTTCCAAAATACATAATTAGAGACAAAATATACAGTGCATAGACAGAAAGACATGGAAGCAACAGCCTATAATTAACACTGGAAATTAATGTAGATATCAGCCATTACATTCTGTAAATCTAACTAACTGATTTGTAACCAGTCATTAGAATAACATGGGTTTCTTAAAAAGCATTGGTGTGAATTGTGAATAGGCGCGCTTAGTAAGCAAAATTAACGGATGCTGGTTAAAATTGCATATTGCAACAATTGTCTAAGGAATAATGAGTGGTTTAGCATGGTAACTTTAAGGCAAAAGGTGATAAAATGTCAATACTTAAGGATGAGCATGGAGGACTATGTTGAGTTGTGTACTGACTGGTCATTCTGATTGGCACTTTGTTCTTCTGTGATCCCACAGGCAGCCGATGAGAATGCAACCAGCAGTGCATGTTAACACAGGGTCATGCAAAAGGAAACCACGGTACCAAACATTTAAAAAAAAAATTCCTACAAGGGACACAAGTCTTCTTATTGGCTGCAATGTGGGATCGTCTGGAATCAATCCAGCTGCTACCATGGGCATTATGGCTGTAAAGATCCTGGTCAGGAAAGTACAGACACAGAAGAGATAAGACTGGAGCAAGGGAAAGAAAAAGCATTCCATTAAAAAGAAAAGAGGCAAACATGATACACAGGGTTACTCTGAATTACCACACAGGACATGTTACAGGGAGAGGTGGATCTGCATCACCCAAGACAGCTCTCTTCAGCGAAAAACTCTTATTTAGAAAAAGTAGTCATTGAAAACAGTTTAAATTGCTTTTGAATTTCTAAAAGATACCACTTTTCTGTTGTGAAGCAGCCTGCAATCTGGGTTGGATTTCATCAGGGTATTACCACCTCTAGCAATGCAGAGCAGAGTGCACATTTTTCTTCCCAAGAAACAAACAGGCACATACATAATGAAATGAGGGATGAAGGTGTATGTTAAGAAATACAAAACAGGACTTTGCTGTGACTACCAGATATTTGCACAGAAAACAGGGTTAGACAGGACCAGCATTACAGTTAAAGATTTTACAAATGTTACAGTTGATAGTTTCAGGTTAAAAACCAGTATCACAGGTGAAATCTTGAAATAACCTCCTATGCAAGCTACTTGGTTAAAGGGCCTGTGTATCTATTCCAAAAGAACCTGCATTGCTTCACATGCAGAAAGATGCCAACTGCAGGCAGCTAAATACTTATTTGAAACCTTGCAACTACTCTAGCAGAAACACTTTCTAGCTGGCTAGCAGCAAGACTGTTTCCTTGTAAGGGTTCAGCACTTTCACTACGCGTTATACAATTCATGCAACTTAGAGGTTGAGAGAGCACACTAGGTGCTCTATGCCCAGCCAGCCCCACACAAACCTGCCAACACACCTTCATCCATACCTGGAACACCCTCTGTTTTTCTAAGGATTCTCCTCAGAGGTTCTCCCTTGTGCCAAATATTTTTTTGAACTGTGGACTAATGTCAATTAAAGATTAAGTTGAAATCACGAGAGACATTTCACTTGTGACCAAATGCAGCTCTCACCAACACAGTCACTCTAACTGCTATTCTTAGATTAAAAATGAAAACAAACAAGCAAACATTGTTGTAACATTAGCAGTAGCTAGGACTTCTATTTTTACGCATTGTGGCACGGTCTGTGAGCTGCAGAAATCAGACAGACACATCAGCTTTTGTAGACTGCAAGAATAGGAAGAAAACTTATGACTGTTTCAGGCATTACATCAGTGACAAACAAGCATGTATCCTTAAAGAGAAAACAAAAGGGCGTTTTCTGCTCAAAACAGAGGGAGCATTTTTTAATCCTTGTACGTTTCCTCCTCATTAAAGCCTCCTGGTTACATTATTTCATCAAAACTCTGACATGTGATGTGGTAGAGACAAATGCAGAAATCAGTCTGAGATCAGAACTCAGAGTTTGCCCCAAATGTGCAAACCCTGGGAGTGAAAAAATGTTGATTTCCATAACTTCTGTTTTCCTTTCTTTATGGGGATGCAGCACAGAATCACCTGAGCACATCTTAGATGGCACAGGCTACATATACATGTGTCTCATTCCCTGGGATACTGCATGGTCAAGGAAAAAAGGGTACATTACACAGGCAAGCATAAAACTTCTCTTGAGAGGACAGCAACAGCATCTCCTATTTTTGTACTTCAGCTTTTTGTTTAATCAGGAGGAAAAGTCCAAAATGGAGGGAAAAGCAACCCTACTTTCATTTGTAAAGGCACTCTGCACGCAGATATCAGCATTACAAGTTTTCATCACATCATTAGGTATGGAGAGTTTATGTGCCAGTGTGTTACCCAGGCAGTCATATAGTGAGGTGCTGGCAGCATCCTGCCTGGGAGAGGGAGAAGGGAGCTCTGGAGACAGCTCGCCACAGGCAGGGACCGCAGGTGGGGCAGGAGGGGTGTTGTAACAGGACAGAACAGATGCTACACTTGGGTTCTTTGTTTTTCCCAGCAGTGAAATTTCGTGTGTTTTTAAAGCCCATCTACAAGTACACTGTTGACAACACACAGAGAGGAGGTGGGAAAGAAAAATAAACCCACACTAGACAAATCCTATCCAGACAGGCTGCAAGAATAAGACAAACCTGAAAACTATTACTGTCCTTCAGGTTTCTTAAGTAGACGGTTTTATCTTCCCTTATTTAATGTGATGGCTAAATGAAGAGAGAGCAGAAAGAAACCTGGGGACAGAGCATGACAGCTAAAGAAAGTAATTTCATCTTAACAGCAGGTTCAATACGTGCTTCCACTGTCTGGCAGAAGAGGACTCCTGCCTTTTCTGAAAGGGGCCAAAACAACATGATTTTATGTTTTATTGTGTGCAGTTTTAGTTATATGAATTTAACAGAGTCTGAGAAACAGAAAGATTAGACAGGTGTCTGAAAATGTGCATTGATTGAATGGTCTGATGCTCAACAGGTTTTCACTAATAAATTGAGAGGAAGAAAGCACTGAGATAACTGGTTGAAAACACTTAAGTGCTTCCTGCCATGGCTGCCCGCGTTGCTTACGCATGTATGCAGAAGGCAGAGTCACAGCTAATACCTCATCAGCGTGTGCTCTGTCTTATATGTCATCTATTTACATTTTTATGCTGCCTTTGCTTCATAAGTCAAGCATGGAAACTGCAATCAACACAAACTGAGGAAGCTGAAACCAGCCATCCCCCACAACAGGATAAGCTTTAAGAAGTACTAAAATACATTTAAAAGAAAAGAGAAGCTTTGCAGTGGAGATCTTGTCAGACAAAGTATTATTATTATCATCACAGTTGCAGAATGAAAACTTAAGTCCAAACTCAAAGTGTATTTTCTAGTCATGTGAGAGGAAGGGTTCTCTCAGCAAACAAAGCAGCACAGACAGAAGCTGGAGTCTACTGAAAATAATCAAAAGTGCCCTCCTGACTTTATGGTGTTTTGGATCAGTCCAGATCTTCCCATGGAACTTACTCTCATGGGGCTGCTGCTGTTATTAAACAAGGACTGAAGGTTATGGACATGGGGACAGGATGGAAGAGCTTTTTATGTGGAAACAAATGACTGTTCCAAAATCATTTATGCAGTTAAAAAAGTTAAGCTTCCGGTATCACAAAAATCCAAAGACGTCGTATAAGGTTACAAGACTTAATTTGGAATAAGTAAATGTACAAGGAGGGAGTTTCAACAGACAAATGGATTGGCTAACACTGTGATTTTATAATTAAGTGACATACTAGTAAATGCACACCTCTGACAGTAAGCTTAGGTTCCGGACAGCAACATTAAACACTTCACCAGAAGAACGTGGGGTTCTTTATAGCCAAGAAAGCTGGCATCCTCTCCAGCAGTGAATTTGTTCAGCAAACAAAAGATTTTTGTGCTGTACACATAGCGCAAGTCGGGGTCTAAAGCCTTAGGTCAACAGGGAAACGGGCACAGCGAGGTCATGGGGAAACCTTGCTCTCCACGCCCAACTGCTACCAGTCCGCAGCTGGTTTTACTTGTGAATACACACTTTACCTGTCTTCCAAGCATGACCTGGGGGCCAGTGGTTTCTGACACTCCACCACCTTAGGGTCTGTGTGTTAAGGAACTGGGATTGCACTTGAACAGGAGCATTGTTCCTACAATCCTTGCACAATGAGATCTGGCACTGACTTCAGTTTTGGGCGCACAGGACAGGCTGGGCAGTGCTCTGGATAAGACCACAATTAGTAGCACCTCCCTTTGGAGCATGACCACGTGGCCCAGACAAGAAAATTCTCTAGGAAGATCAGGTGTCTGTGTTTCAGAGCTCATCAGCTCATCCCGGCTATAATAAAACATTGCAACACATGATCTTTTGGTTAGCCTGAATAGTGTACTTAAGAAGGAAACATTAGAACTGGAGTGGGCTTCTTGGGCACACCAGTCTGGCCCATAAACACAAGCACACGGAGTACTGTTGGACTCCCTACTGCTGTCTGCACGTAGGGAGCAAAAGGTACCACAGGAAATAATCCGAGATGGAAAGTTGTCCCAGATCTAGACAAAAGTTTTGGCCAAAGCCAAAGCTGTTTCATACCTGTCAAGTGCTCCTTCAATGTCTCTCCCATATACATTAGGGATGTGGTTATCTTAAAATTATTTAAAATTGTCCCACCCGTAAGAAACATTTCGTATTTGCAGACTATATCCAGTATCCTTAGAAAATATGCTACTTACAGTCGTTTGATTCCAGATTCAGGCTGAGTTGAGGGTTTTGACTGAATTATGGGTGTAGGTTGAGGGGATCTAGTTTCTTCTTCTATTTCCTCACTTGAAAGAAAGAAAAGATAATTTATGTTCTCCTCCCAAGCCATGGAAGCACTTTAAGTTCTAAAATTCAATCTGAGGTAGTACTGTTGATGAAGAAATGCAAAAAGATCTGTTCAAAGCTCACTGAAATCAATGGGAGATTTTTCTCTCAACCAAGGAACAGCACCTACAACTGGGTCTCCTTTCAATATTTTCCTCCCGTTGTGACAAGGAGAGGGAGAAGAGGAATGAATTGAATAAAAGTTCTAGAATTTTCATTTTAGACCCACTCTCATCCTCATTTTTGAAGCTCAGAAGTATTAAATGTTTGTAATCTTTCTAAAATTCAGAGGGAACCTGGGAGTTAGGGAAGGACATAGTTTTTCCCAATTTTGAGGAACCAGATTCAAACTAAAGCCATATGCTTGCAATCTCTACTTTAAGCCTTTGCCGAAATATAAGCTTGTTGGACACTATTCAAGAGCACATTTACTGTATCTAGACCTGCCCTATGGCTCCTCTGTGTATAGCATGCAACAGGAGAGGAGATCTAACCTACCTTTTGTAATATAAAAGCTCCTCTTGAAGTAAAAACACTTTAGATTTCAATTCATTCCTCTCATGAAGGACATCCCGGAGCTCCTGCAAGGTGAATCTTGGACGATTCGGATCTTTTAAGTCCATTGCCATCTTTTCTGACTCTGAGAGGCAGTCATCATTGTTTGGTTCTGCCTAGGAAGTGGAACACAGGCTTTAAATTCACCATGCGAGTGCATGTCTGAGGAGTTTGAAGTATTTATCAGTCTAGTTCCCAACCTCTTCCTTTCAGCACTATTAAATCCTCTTTTAAGAGAAACGCAGCAATTTTAAGAGGAAAAAATGTAGAAGGAATTTGTTTTTCATGTTAAAGACTGTCAGCAAGAACAGCTCAGTGATCTGATCACTTTGTTCTTTTCTGTGCACAGGTTGACCAATGATACACACAGGACTGGTGAAACTGTGGCAAGCCTTTGAAAGATGATCTGAGCTCTATTTTACCTCTCTTCACCTGGTGTTCGGGGGAAGCTTGCAAACGAGGAAGACCTAAGTCTTGTGACCTACAATCAAAGCCCTGTGCTCACAGGAATCTTTCACAGTCACATGTTTGGGAAAGCAAACAAACACCAATTCTAGCAGGCCTGAACACAGGGTCCAACCCGAGCCACCTTACGGGTGATAAGTTTTCTTGTGGAGAAGTTCCTGTGGAATCCAGACTGCCAGAAAGTCCGCTGAAAATGTATAGTCCAATTTTTGATAAACAAGTCAGTTAAAGGAATTAATACTTTTAACAAATGGGGTAAATCAAACATCAGCCTTTTAACATAAACACTGAAAAAACTGCATAGCGAAGATCATGACAGTTTCTTCCAGCTCATCCCACAAAGAGAAAGCTCCTTTAGATGTAAACATATTAAGTGGAGATTTAAGTTTATATCCCCTTAATGCCTTTATTAAAAAAGAAGGATTGGTGTTAGCACCAGATCTAGCTACAAAGTGGAAGAACATTGCAGATGAATGCTAGATGAGGCATTTATACACGTGTACCCTTGCTCTTCTTTTCCTCTGAGAAGAGTTCACTGGAAGCTTAGAGGAATTTTATCTCCCACCCCCAGTGTCTGTGGCTCCCAAGCCAGCGCTTGCACTCTAGGCACATGGTTGGATTCCCAGGCCTGTGGGGCTGCTTCCTGTCACCCAGGTAGATGCTAGCACTTGCACAGAACTATTTGGCCCCAACTGCTTGTGAAAATGTGGTCTGTATAAACACAGCACACAGAAGACCATCGTTCAGGTCCTCTACTGTTGTTCCACTGAGTGGCTGCACAGAGTTGAGGCCCAGTTAATAAGAAATCACAAGCTTCTGGGAAGGGTACCCAGAATCAAGATGCTGAAAAGCAGCTACAAGCCTTTAGAGGTCTGCATGATTTCTAACAATACAAATAAATGTAGGGCACTCTGTTCCAGCAAAGTACATTTGAAATGTAGCAAAGTACATTAGAAATGTGATGCTTTTTGCAAGGACTGTCTAGAAGCCAGCACATGAAATCGGAGATGCCAGCAGCCAGGTCAGCCACCTGTCCTCCTATTAGGATGCAGAGATCAGAGTCTCAGAGCTCCTGTGTTGCAGTGACACCTTGCAGGGATACAAGCTGGAAATTTGAGGAGCTAAGTACCAAAATTATTAAACAGAGTCCATTTTTTGTAAGCCTGATCCTATCCTCTTTTGAGCTCATGTGTTTGTGAAACAGTTTTGCTATCTCTTGATATACGATTTCACTTAAATTTGGCTGGGCTAAGGTTGGTGCAATATCAATTTCTGCAGCAGGGATTGCAGTCCTTGTCCTGCAAAGATGAAGCAGCAGAGCAATGCTCGCTTGTCCATCTGTTTGATTCACCCCATTCATCCAAATGCATTTCTTTACACAGACTACAATAAATAAAGATTGATGCAACCTAACAAGAGGTTCAAAGGAAATTACCCAAACACTTTTCCTCTTCTCCACCCCTCTAGATTAGGGTCTGAGCTGATGACTCTTCTTTTGGTTGTGTATTTGCCCCACACCTTTGCCCAAATAAGCTATTTTTGCTAGATTTTGCTCAAATCAGCAAAGACTGAGCAGCCTGTAGCCAATGCAAATGTAGTTGACTGAAGCCAACAAGCAATGTCCGTTCCAGAGCATGCAGCTATTCTAGCTTTCTGCTTGCCACTGCAATTCCTGTCTAACCATCATCCTGGCAAAAAGAGCGGGGAACGGGTCTAATTAGAAGAGGCGCCATTGCCATGGAACTGATGAGTTAGAGCGAGGTAAAGAATGCATCCTTTCTCTCCAGAGACTGAAGACACTTTCACTCCTGCTGGCTCCAGGCCTAGGCTCCACAGCCCCGTTTACAAAGCTGGGTGTCCTGGCTGAGTTAACAGCAATGAAATCATCCTTTTCATTATTAATACAGTGCTTGCCCAATTCAGCAGTGATATGTTAACACAACACTGGCTGTCACATTCCAGGGGGGACCAGGGTACCCCAATCAGCCTCTGCCTCTGCTTCTTGATGTATATTCCTGCCTACTACAAGTGAACTGGATGTTTCACTCTCTGCTGCAGTCTATCAGGCATTTACAATGCCACTTGGTACTGGAGCTCCTACCAATACATCCAGCCAAACAGATCTATATGATAGTGCTCCTTTTAGAGTTCTTTCATATCATAATACCCCTTACTCTATTTTGTACTCTTCTAAGAGCAGCGTTAGGAGAGGGAAGTACAGCACATTTGCTTTAGTAAGACAGAAGTAGTGTCATATGCACAAAGAAAAAGAATAGGAACCATAAAGAGGACTAAGGGATGCAACAGATCAGAGATGCATCTTTTTTCTCAGGAAGCTCCCCTCAAGTTTGCATTCCTACTGCTCTGATCTCAGCACCAACTCAATTTGTAGATTGTCACTTTGCCTGTTCCTGCAAGTACTTGAGTATACAAGCAGTAACATTTGCTTTTCATGAACATTTGTGCTAGTAACACTTCACAGTGAAAGCAGAAATAGGACCAAAGCTGGTTCCTCTAAAAAGCGCCTTCAAACACCCGTACGTTGATTTGGTAGCAATAGACCAGCTTAGTCCTGACAGATCAAAAGTGCCATAAGCACTGCGAGGACCAAGTGTGACGAGTTCTGCATTGCCTCTGGGACCCCTTCTGACACAATTTCTTTTCTGCTATGGCTCACATGTCACCACCATCATAGTGCATTGCACCTTTGGGAACCATTAGGGCATGTGTATTTGCATACTGGGCAAGGCTTAAGCTACTTGTCAGCTGTTTCTCTTTTGGAAAACCCAGACTGTTAAGGGATCATTTTGTTTTCCTTTGGGGGAAGGGGTTGATGTGTACAAACAAAATGAACCCAAACATACTAATACAGCACTACATGCACTACTACAGCATTACAGCACTACTATGTGCCTCCTATACAAACTAACAGCTGATACTCCAGAGGATTGCCTTGCGATGTTTTTAATAGAACACTCTCTTTTGAAGCAATGATTTGTTCTGGTATCTGGGGAATTCTGCAGCCTAGTGCATGACCCAAAGGTTACACTTCCTAGGATGTACGATGGGTAGCCAAGTCTAAGGGGAAAGCTGTTCTCTAATGCAGACATCCCACTACTAACCTGTGCTGCCACTCTGCCTTTTGTGAGACCGGTTCCCTCCTTTAGGAAGGAGGGGTCTGTTCCACCGGGTCATCATCTATCCTAACAGGGCCTTTCCTGTCACAGTGCAATGAGTGACATCGCTCTCTGTATGTCACACCTGAACACAAGATGCTGTCCTCGAGTCCTACCCTTGCCTCTGATGTGTATCAATCACATTTATCCAAAGAAGATGTACTTGGTATGAAGACCAAAGCTTTTTAAAAGGCTGTTAAAAAGCGATTTCAAGTGCCTCTTACCTTTACTTCCTCCCCATTTTGGCTGTCCTCCCCCTGCAGTTTTTCTCTCAGTTTCCCCAGCTCTGCTCGCAGGTTGCCCATCTCCTGCTCCTTGGTTTGCAGATATGCTTCTAACTCCACCTTCTGCTCAATCAGCGCCTTCCCCTGAGCCTCAACAACGGTGATCCGGTGCCGCAGGTCATGGTTAATTTTCATTAACCTGTTCTGTTGCTGCTGAAGCTGCAAAACATTGATGCAATAGGTCAGCATCCATTCAGCCATCAGCCATGATAGCCAAGTCCCAAACACCATGTTAAAGAAAAAGTAGTGGGTTCCTGTTGAACTTAATCTGGAAAATTCTCTCCCCTCCTCACCCCACAATTAGGTTTTTTAGTATCTAATTATCTCCTACAGTTGCAGTTACCAAAATTTAATTGGTTTCTAGAGTAAAGAAGCATTTTTCCCTAGCAAGGGAATTCTCCAGCTAGAAGCAAATCCATCCCTTCTGATATTATGTTTCAAAAACGCAAAGTTCAAGGATAGGGTGGCTTATGGGATTCTGAATAAAATCTTAACCCAGAGTAGAAGAGAGAAAGACAAGACAGAGGAATCCTTCGTATTCAATTTATAAGTACTTTGCTTTGAGCTCTTAGGCTCTCTCATAAGGCAGGATGGGACCTGCTGGGCGTTGTGTGGACAGTACCAATTTGAAAGGCCACAGCACCTGCCAGAGGCACTTGGGTAGAGCAGAGATCATCTAGGTCTGGCTCCCACTAGCACCAGAAAAGTCCCATGGCCTAAGGAGATGAGGCAGTGTGAGGATAGGAAGCAAAATATGGGTAAGGAGGTCATTCCTCCTGACACAGAAAGAACCAAGACATCATGGGATTCCCAAAGTCACAGTGCAGTCTGTGATTCATCCAAGACTAAACCCGGATCTCTTGTGCTGTGGTCTCCAGGGCCACCCATCCTGTCAGTGACCTTCTGTTCACTGCTGGCAAAAGTAAGTGACCTGGGCTGGGCTCAGACCCCTTCCTCCTACCCCCTTCCTGTGCAAAGAGGTAATCCACATTGCATCCCTGGTGTGGCAGTGCATGTGTGGAGTCCCTGCTGCCAAACTCTGCAGAGAGTATATGTACAATATACAGTAGCCCGCTCACCCACAGCAGGGACCTCTGGGTGGGGTGAGGCATGGGGGTACTGAGGAAGTTTGCATTGGCAAGGCAGAGAAGAGATTCAAGAAGCCAGAGAAAGTTACCTGTCCTGTTCCTCTGAAAGGGGAAAGGTATCAGGTCTTTAAGGAAACAAACAAAACAACCTGTCCTTCCCCCATCTGCCTCTCTTGTTACACTGGTTTCCAGTCACGTTCCAAGTGTGCCTGGTCCTTCTGAATGCAGCAGAGGGTGTGTGTCTGCACTGAAGACTGCCTAATCATTTTGGACACTTCACAATTATGCCGGACACTTAAGTTACTGGACTAATAATCTGGCATTGCTTACAAATTCTACATTAACTTAAAACTTGAAACCAGGCTATGGAAGTATGGGTGAGAAAGAAGAGAAGAGAAATAGGAAGACTAAGAGCCACTTACAGCCTCTACATCCTCATTTTTAAGTCCGAGTTCCCGGTCCTTTGCTCTGATTTCGTCCCTCTGTTTATCTACCACTTCCTTCAGCTTCTTCATGACTTGCCGCTCTCTCTCTGACATTCCTGGTTAAAAAAAGAACACAGAAAACAAACTAAGGACAATCAGGAGCTGCTGAGACTGAGAACAATAACAGTGAGAAATATTTAGGTAAAGACTCTGGAAGTTGCCTGCTGGTAGAATTACAGAGAAGCTGTTGGAAGATGCTTTAAAGGTTACTTCAAGGGTAACAGGGGACATAGATGACACAATCCACTCCATAAAGCCACTGCACAAAAACTCCTTAAAGGAACTGACAGTCCTCAGAAACATTTATAACAGTGGAGTAACACTGCTACATCTTGCTGCCTCAGTAGTTTTACATCAGTGTTTGCACTATGCCCCACGGAGCTTGCTTATCTGTGTGATAATCTGTAGAATCAGCTGGTCAAGACCCTGTGAAAATTGTAAAAAAGATGGTCTGGATCCTCAGCAAGATCTAAGCAACATGTCACTATTGTGGATTGCATCTAGATCCAAACCAGCTGAGGTGCACTGGACTAGAATAACTTTATGATGAAACCCAGTTTTGTGTTAGGTGAAAGGGAGATGAAGCAGGACCTTCAGAGGGTACCCCAACCCTGAATCTAGAACAGAAATTTAGCCTGAATTATGGTCACATATTTTCTCCTCATGTTTTACAACCCCTTCCCCATCCTATTGTGTGATAATTCATATTTAGAATAACTGTACTTCAGAGAAAAATACTACATGGCATTTCACTTGTGAAAGATGTTTGGAACATTGCCAAGAATCCAACATTGATCCTGTTTCAAAATAAATAAAGGATTAGATTAACCTGAAATCTGACCAACGAATCATTCATTAGGAAATGTCATAAATCACAAAAAAGGAAGCATTCTTCCATTATTTGCCATTACAGAGATAATTCGGAACTGGCACTACAATGATGGGCTCTTCAGAGCAAACACAGACCAGGTGATTTAACCCAGTGAGATGATAAATCTACTACTACACTAACTTCTCCTGATAACTCCACAGAGACATGCAGCTTGATGGTCCTAAACTATCACATAAAATCACATTGCACAACATCCCATAGGATGACTTGAAGATGAAAGCCTGTGTCCAGGGCAGTGCGTGGCTGCTCTGGCCAATGTCCAGTCCAAGCAGGAGCTCAAATCCAGGGTCTACTGCTGTCTTGTTCTATTACCTTTGGCAAAGTACATAGTTACGTGGGCCCTCAGCTTCCTCCATTTACGAACTGCGAGTGGTGATAATTCACTCACTCCTCTGGGGCGGCTGGAAAGCCACTTCCTTTTTAATATATTAAAGCAGTTCCCACATCAGAAATATACTGCATACACATCAAATGTATCCAGCCAGTCAAGCCTCTACTTTCTAACATCAGCTCAGACTTTCTGGTTATGTTCTTCCCTCATCAGAGAAATCCAAAGTTTCTCCCATAAGAGAATGTAGGCTGCATGCCTTTAGGAACTCCAGCTTACAGATCATCTACAGTTTGAACTGATGGATAATAGAGTAGAGCAAGACAACCCTGAGAGAAAGAGAGAGAGAAAGGGAGTAACTCTTTGGTGGATGTGCACTCCTGCAGCAGCTGTGAGTTCCCATGCAGGCATAAAAAGCGTAGTACTGCAAACGGGGAACAGCAGCTTCAATCCCTCATTGCTAAAGGACCAGAGCTATGGTACAGCAGAGAACAGGTAACCCCTCTGCTGGGAAAAGGACTGGTGATCATGGCTGGCCGGGAATTTGGTTCAGAGGATGTGTTCCTGTCAAACCCCAGAAAAGAGCTGACATGGTGTTCACATTCTAGTATTACATTCTCATCTTTTTTAATTCTGTGGTAAGTTTGCCTGCTCCATTTCTGGACCCTGGTCCTTATCACCTCTATGCTCTAGGTTCTAATTCTTTGCAGGATAATTTTAATTCTTCACTGTGATAACAGCTCATACCCACCAGGGAGGACAAGTAGACACCGACACATACTGCTACTTAACTCTTCTAAAAGATCCACACTCTTCTATCACAACACAGGTCCGATACACCACTGTATCCACAAATCTCACTACAGGTTCCTGGACCCACCCTCTGCAGCCAGTCTCAGGGCTGGGGCCTAAAACATCGGCTGTGTTTAAAAACAAAAAAATGCAAAACTTTGCCTTGAAGTACAGAGGGACCGCAGTGAAACTTTAGACTGGTGATTTCACCCCAGTAGGAGCTAGGAATAGTGAGTGCAGCTATATTCATTAGTACTTGTGAGATGCTTTGAGATCTCTAGATAGCAGGTGCTATTTAAAGAATAAAGTACTGTTTCAGTGCTGACTGCTTTTCCTCCCACTGTGTTCATTTAACATTTGGTGAACCTAAAAGACTTCAATTGTGTGCACAGATCACTACATTATCATTTTTATTTCAAGAGGAGGGGAAAGGAAAGGTGGGAAGTGTTTGTGAAACAGTCATATCTTCTTCCATTTCCTCAGGCACTGGAGAAGAGGAGAGGGAAATCACTAAGTGTCCTAAATGTAAAGTAATTATCTCTAAATGATTCAAACTCTAATATCTGCAAGATCTTAAATGGCACACCCAGCTGGCTTCCCTAGGCACATCCTATGAGCAGCTTCCTGTGAACTGCTGTGATCATAGCATTGTTAGAGCAAGAGAAAGGCAAGCAGCTGGAAAAAAGGGGAAAAAAAATGAAACAGAAAAAAAAAAAGACCATCCTTTATATTTATGTTTAGGGACCTGTTTACTGTTGTGTTTATACAACATCTATCACAACAGGCCAAAGTGCCAGTCAGGGCCTGTGGCACTATACCACTACCTAAATACTCAGAATAGAAGTTTGCCTCCACTTTTGAAAGGGAATTGTAGGTTCCTCAACAGCTAGCACAAGAGGTTCACACAACTGTTGATATCCTGCTGCTTGTCTGTATTACCACAGCCAGCCTGAGACAGCGGCTCCCCTCGCTGCACTGAAACAGCAGCCTGCTTGTCCTGTTTGACACACGTTGGGTCAAGTTTGCTTGTGGCATTTTACTAGGATATTCCAATCAGTCAGCACCATCAAGTAGTGCTCAGTTTGAGCTTGGGAGGAGTAGCATTAATGGATGTTGCAGACTCATCTTTGACGCCTCCTGTGTTATTTTGTATTCTGCCACACATCGTTTCACATGAACCCTGGTCTGCTCAGACTCTCAGCAAATGCCCTCTGTGCAGAACACTCCTGTTTAGATGGGATTGCATCTGCCTCTCCTTAAACACCTTCATTAAGCTAAAGTGAGGCCCTGTGAACTCTGATGTGACTATTAATTGGCAAGGATTGAATCTCAAAGTCCTGCACACCCAAATCACTGGCCTCTGTTGCCTGCGCTAAAAATAACTCCTTTAACTGTCTGGTGAGTAAGCAGCAAGCTGTTAATCCCAGGGGCTAGCCGCTAAGGGGAGACATGATCATAATGCTAAGTCGTGCTGAGATATGAAGACTGGAGTCTGGTCAAAGTTAGTCCAGCTAACAGAGTATTTAGCTTGAAAACCTGCCTCTGTAGACTCTACATGTATCCAATCAAATGATGGAGACTGGAAAAAAAAGCAGCATGACTGCTTTTTGACACTACCCAAACAAGTCAGTTGAGACAAATCTATCCCCATTCATTAATGACAAAATTTCTTAAAAGGAAAAGAGTTGGATTTGATGTAATATGTCCCAATAATAAGGTGGGGTTGCTATAAACTAATGTGATTTGACTTAAGCTGATGATTTTGGACAAAGAATTCCAGTGATCCCAGAATCTGGTCTCTGGAATGGGTTTATGGGTTTTGTTTGTGTTATTATACTTGCGTAGACACAGTAAAAATAACATGAAAAGCATGCCTGGCATTTGCTTGGCTAGCTGAATGTGAAGAGTATGGCTATATTTAAATAGCACATGAGCTGCAGTGAGCTAGATACCCACTGGAAGAAGGGAATCAAAAAAAAAAAAAAAAAAGGAAAACAAAGGGGAAGTTGGTTCTTTATGACAAGATGTCATAGTCTTCACGGTCCATGACTCATCACTGCCATTCTGAAGTTTTGCATAGAGTTTGTAAGGCTGATGTCGAGCTACTTCTTTGCCATTAACTGACTCCTAAATTGAAAGCATTGCATTTGTTTTTAAAAAGTGGTGATCTTGAGAGGTTTAACAATTATTACTTTTTGAAGATTTCATTATACTCCTCCCCAGGGCAAGTGAGCAGTACTCGGCCTCTGGGAGGAAGCAAGTGCAACTTCTGCAGCGTTGGACAGTTTCATCCACCTACAGCAAGCCTCCATTTAATCCCAATCTCCAGTATCTCCAGTGTCTGGACAAGAATATCCCTTTGTTCCTAATGCTTTATTGGAGAGCTGCAGTGGCTCAGCTGTGTGGTCTGGTTTTCAGATTGGCCAGTGACTTTGCATGCTACACGCAGGATGCTAGCCTTTTGAGGGAGCCATGACTTTACTGATTATCAGAACCTACTGTGAAAGCAGAGCTGTTGCTTGAAGCAGTGGACCAGAGTCCTGTCCGTGTACAAATAGTTCAGAAAGCCACCCACTTCCAGACTGACTCACCATCACAGGCACATTTTGCTGCTGGAGTGATGCTGTTACCATTCTCAGCTGTCCACCCCATCTCGCGGCTCAAGGCTGCCTCACCCCCAAAGCTGCACAGTCATTTGTTTCAACTCCTCAGCTTAAACCCCAGCAAAGTATCATGAAATGGACTCGGTAGCCAGCAGCCTCAAATGATGTGCTATGAACTGTGGAGCAAATAGACATCTGTTTATCTGCCCCTGCTCTTGATAAAGAGCTATTTGCTGAGCTGTGGGTGAGAGCTGAGGATGGCAATTGTTTCAGTTGCTGCAGTGAAATCTATCTGTACTTGCAAGTCAGAATCTTATGCCTTGAACTTCATTCTGCCTCAAGAAAGAAATTGTCCCCAAACTGGTTGTTTCAACTCTTTAGGATTCACCCACTCCCTGGATTATAAATCTCTTCACTTATTCTAAATTGGCTATAAGTCCCAAACAAGTGAGGGAACCCTAAAGGTGGGTAAACCAAGTAAAATCAGTCTCTCCTATGCTAGGAGAGTATCACAATATTCTCCTAGAATATCTCCATATGGTGGACTGATATAATTCAGACAAAGAAATCTTGATTTGCTGCTTTACAAACAGTTATCCTGAATAGAGCAACAGTTGCACTTATTTTTGTGCATAATGGTGTGAAATAAACATTGCTGAATGGATTAGTCTGTTTGTATTAGAAAACATAAGGAGGGCTTAAGAATGTTTTTTGCAAGATATGAACTAAAAAGAAAAAAAAAGTGATAGACCAAAAAATGAAGCTAGACTTTACTTTCAGAGATGCTTCTCAGCCAAACAAAAAGTTGTTCAGGCTTTTCTTTCCCTCCTACCCCCACCTCTTATCATGTCTTCAGTGTCATCATGAATTCAGATATTTTCTAATCAGGTAAAACAAAACAAAACCAAACCACCCCCCCCAACCCCTAAAACCCAGACCTGCATTAATCTACAGGAAAAAAGCCAGAATATCCAGTCAAAATATTTTGATAAAGTATTGCTTTTTATAACAAAAGCAAGTACTGAATTTGAAGTATCAAACTTGCCTTCATGCTTCTGAAATTCCTCTTCTGTGAAATTAATGTCTTTGTGAGACAAGTTTGTCATCAGTTGTTTATTCTCCTCCTGCAGTTGTGCAATTTGGGTAAGAAGGTCCTGTGCTTCCCCTCTCCAGACATCCTCCACCAGTTCTAATTCCTAAAGGGTAGACCGGGACAACACATTTATATTTTTAAACATGTTAAGAGTCTTTGACTGGACTATTTACAGATCATGATTCTTATAGAAAACAATTAAATGAGACTACTTTGAATTTCTTAGAAAACATCTACTTTTCTAATGCCAGCATCAAGAAACCAACTATCAAAGTCTCCTTTTGCTATACGCTGAATGTAAATATATGAGGAGACAATTCTTGATGCAAACATTTTTGATGTGCAAGTTACACAAAGGATGGTTCCTTATGCCCCATTTTGCTGTGAGGACCAGATTAAGGGGACTGCTGTGTTAGACAAGATAACCAACCATGAGCAACAATTACCTCCTGCATCCCAGGAAGAAGCTGCAAAGGCTGTTATAAATGCCCCAGAAACATCACACTGCGTGGGCCAGGGGAATCGGTGTTAGGCATGCTCATTTTGAAAGAGTAGCATCTCTAGTCTAAACTTCTGTTACGAAACACAAGTGTAAAATAATGATCGTGTGATACAATGCAGAAAACCCAGAGCTCCTAGTCCTAGTAAACACAAGACAAAACTGTGCTTCTTCGTATGTAAATTGTTCTATATGGAATGTCTTGAGTGGCATCTACCTTAGCAGCAGTGAGACCAGTCAAAACAACAAATCCCATTTGTCAGGATACTATGTGTCAAGAGCAGCTGTCACCAATCCCTGTAAAGGTCAAATTAGGACAAAAAGTATAAAGTCCTCAAGGAAAACCAGTTGTATTTAGAGCTTTACTTGTTCCAAAAGCCTTTGCCATAAATCATACTTCTGTAGTGGGGGGCATTCTCTGCTCCATTTTCATGTATGTGCTTCAAAAAAAAAAAGCTGCATGCAAATCACTGGAGCCAGGCTGAGTCACTTGCTGACTTTTACATTCATCCAGCATGCCCCTTTCCTACCTAACAACAAAACACATTCAGACAACAACCCCGCCAAGCACAGCTCTAGGCTAAAATAAGCTCTGCTGAGAGATTAAAGGATAGCTTTCTGCTTTGAATATATGCTCTGATAATGGGAAATCATGTTCCTATTGACTTTCAGGTCCAAATGCCATTTTATTCCAGCATTTATTACTGCACTGCTGTCGTTTTATAATGCTTGCTAAAAGTTTTGTGGAAAACACTATATGACAAATAGATGATAAGTAACATACAGGTGTTGTAAGCTATGCAGACTTAATTATTAAGAAGTAAAGAAAATTTAATCAATCACCTATATTTTACTTGAAATTCTTTATCTTGAGAGAAAAGCAAATCTGGAATGCAACTTCATATTGCCAAATACCTAGACTATTTACAGTGATGCTGCATATTACAACTCTGCAGCTAAAATAACGTGCTGACCTAGTTCAGATAATAAAAAAGCACATTCATCAGTTATAAGCATACTGATAAAACCAAAATAGAACACACAGAAAAACCCAAACTATCTAAACTTATATCATTTACGCGTGGCCACACTGTAAACACAAAACTCTATTAAGGTCTGCCTAGGCAAACTTTCTTATTTATTGCTACTGAAGAGCCCAATGAATTGGAGCAGAAATTAACTTCTGAACCCTCATTAGTAGAAGTATCAGAGAACGCAGATCTATGGGCCAGTAGGTGCCAGCCAGCTCAGGAAACTCCAGGTGGTGCTAAGCCAGGTTTATAGGCAAAACAGATTCATATCTAAAGATTTTAAGTGCTAAAATCTCATAAACTGATGCTTGCAAGGACCACTAAAAGCTTGTCTGGATTGTTTTCTGGAGGCTTTTGGGTCACAACTATTTCTCACAGTCTCTGGCTTTTTCTGCTTACCAGTACCTGTCCTGTGAAAGAGTTAGTCTTCAAACCCTCACACTGGAACACAGATGGATGTGACACTACTGTTCTACAGGGACTCGGTGCACTGGCAATCAACTTGATTAAAAAAAAAAATGTATGTATCATGTATTTTATTTTCCCTGTTAAAATATATTTCCACCAAAGTTTTGTCTGGATTGTCTGAACACTCCGTGAGCCATTTCGTGACTATTAGAGAAGCTGGCAGAGTAGAGATGGTTAACTGGTAGGGGATCAGTTGGCATCTGGCAAGTACTGTGTTATGCAGCTGACATGTTTAGGAAACTTTTTAACACATATGAACTTCAGAAGCATCTACACAGAACATCAACCTGTACAATGATACTGGGTGTTGCTACTGCACCCCATTCAGTATCCACTTCACCACACAGCATTTTGTAAAGATCTGAAATAAAGCATTACTGTTGACTGGCAATATGGTGGTCTCTGTTCAGTCAGTGGGGAGATGTGACTTATGGCAGTTCTTCCCAGAGGTGACATGTCCTCAAAAAGCCTGGCAGCTAGGGCTCAGAGAGAGCTAACTGGGACCAGCATGACAGACCACCTACTTGCC
Organism: Mycteria americana; assembly: GCF_035582795.1. Lineage (NCBI taxonomy): Eukaryota > Metazoa > Chordata > Aves > Ciconiiformes > Ciconiidae > Mycteria > Mycteria americana. Next base: position 11,886,355 of record NC_134377.1, read on the forward strand.
TCCAAGTTAGATCTGTTAGAAGGGCAAAGGCACAGGTTTGGTACACGTACTTATATCTATTCTCTAGACCTTCTTACTTCATACTCTGGAGACTTATTAGGGCTTTATACATTAAAGATCATCTACCATCCTTTTCAGAGACACTGCCCTGAGACTTCTGTGAAATGTTGCAGGAATTAGCCTGAATTTTTCATATGCTAAGTGAAAGTCCCCTAGCTGACTCTTTTTAAAACATAAAATTTGAATTTGTTTAAATTAAAGCCAACTCTTGAAGTTTGAGGTCTCTCTTCCTGAAATTCCCTGTCTCCTCATTATTCTGAATCTGTGTGTGCAAGCAGGAATGGCATGAGGCAGCAGTGATGATTTAGTACAGTCAGTTACTAGAAGAACCATTTATTTAAATCAGTTTTCTGGATAGTTTAAAGATTAGATCTGCCACATCCACTGCAGTAAGCAGAGCAGCTCATGCTGTCCTGCCACATGAGGGTAACAGGATATGGGAAACGATCTCTACTTTGGGCTTTCATGGGAGTGGGATCAGGGAACACTATGACTACCCCAGATCAAGCCAAGGGACAACATCTTACCATCAGAGGATGGAGCAGGAATCTGGGAGAGTGCTCTCCCCTACTCTTCAGCTCTAACACTGCCCTGAAATCACCTGGTCCTCCATCTCTCTCCTGTGACTTGCCTACCCAATGAGTGTGCCAGGAAGACTAGACTGCTAAACCATTCAGAGCTCTGGAGAGAAAAAGTGTATTATTGTCAGTGACCTTTCCTGGCCTAGCAGGAAGCAGCACTATCCTCTCGTCAGGAGAGGGGATGGAGCAGGAGTCCTAATCGGGGAGACACAAGGGGAAGGAAATGCAGTGACTGGGGAAGGGGTGGAGAAAGGGAAGGAGGAAGGAAACTTCCAGGAGGGAAGGAAAAAAAACAACAACACACCCAAACCCTCAGCGACGCTAAGGCAGCATCCACGCAGAGCCCGTGAGCCTGCCCCGGCCGTACCCACACGCGTGCCCCGCCCGCTCCCCACCGGCTCCGCGGCATCCCGGCCCGCACCCCTGCCTCCCTCTTTGTTTTCCCCAGCGGCTGCGGGAGGGGGGGGGCGGCGGCGGAGGGGCCGGGGCCCGACTCTCCCCCCGGCCGGCTGCGGCAGGCGGGGGCAGCCCTGCCCCACCGCGTCCCCCCGGTCCCCACCCGCACCTTCTGGTGCTTCCGCTCCTTCTCGATGCGGTCCATCCTCTCCAGGCGCAGGCGGTCGAGCTCCAGGCGCAGCTCCTCCATCTCGGGGTTGATGTGGTTGCGGCTCACCAGCACCTCCAGGATCTCCAGCACCCGCACCACCTTGGGCATGAGGCGGGCGATGGCCTCGCAGCCGTGCTGATCGATCACCCGCTCAAACTCCTGCCCCACGGCCGAGGCGATATCGTAGACATCCATGACCGTCAGCTCCGCCGCGTTCTTCTCCAGGGCGGGCGGCGCCCCGCCGCCGCCGCCGTCCATGGCTCGCCCGGCCCCGCGGCGCCCTCATAGACGGCGGCGGGGCGCTCTCCTGGCGGGGCGCCCCCCCGGCAGCCGCCCCCTCCTCACCCGGCTCCCCCTCACACGGGCCGCGGCCCCGCGCAACTCCCGCCAACTCCGGCTGGCTCGGCGCGGGGGGGTGTTTAAACTTGGCCGGGCGGCGTGAGGGGAGCGGCGGCGTAAGGGCGGGAGCGGCCTCCCCGCCACCACCCCCCGCCTTCGCCCCGCCGCTCGGGGCCAATGGCAGGCGCCGGGCGGGCCGGGGGAGGCCCCGCGCATGCCCGCGGCCGCCGCGCCTCGCCGGGCTGCGGGCGGTGCGGCCCCGGCCCCGCCGGCTCCCGGGGCGATGCCCGCCGGGAGGAGTCGGGGTGGCGGTCGGTGCTCTGCGGGGCTTTCCGTGTGCTTTCCCTGCGCTTTCCCTGCGCAGGGGGAGAGGAGCCTCGCCAGCCGCGGGCGCTCGTCGCTTGCGCCGAGTTGCTTCAGCAGCGGGATTACTCGTGGTATCGGCCTCTTCTGCCCCAGGCTTCGTCGTCCGGGGATGATAGCCACATGTTTGAGGGTCAGAAGTCACACCCACGCGTGTTGAGGATTCGGGATCCCACGTGGATGGAACCCAGCACCGAAGCGGGTGCGCAGCAGTGGCAGGGCCGCACCGGTGTGTCCGTGGCAGCACGGTGCCCAAGAGCGAGCGCAGCGCCCGGTGTTCAAGGCCGACTTGTACGATGCCAGGACAGAAGAGGGACAGATGATCCCCTGCTCCAAAAGAGGACGAAGGCTAACGGATGGCTGCAAGCAAATGTAATGGGGGGAACAAGTCATTCTGCAGGACGGCAAGGGCCTCCCACGCAGCGGCTCGCACGTTGTTAGGGTTTTTAGGCCCTCGGTCTGCAAGAGCAAAGTGGGCCTTTATGCCTGTGCACGTGTTCAGTGTCAGTGGAGATTTTATACGTACAAGTAATTTGCTGACACAGATCCACTTACAGAGGAATTTAAACCAAAATGTATTTTTCTGGTTAAGTTTTTAAGTATTTTTGCCTTCAGGTGTGACTGTGCACTTTTAGATGTTCTTATCCTCACGGTGTTTAGTAAGGGGTGCTCCAGTTGAGTCTTTAGAGATAAATTAAATGTGCCCTGAAATAATTTTAGGTCCCAATCCTGCCACTTGCTGTATGCAGTGTAGGAATAACGCATTATATTTTGGACAAGATACTACGAATAACGTCAAACACTGGAACTAGTCAGGAGAAATAAAACTGGAGTTGCAAAAGCCAAGCTTGGAATGACTGATACATGCTGCGTGTTGTGAATACAGCGTTAATTCTCTGGGTCTGGCAGATGCAAAATGCCAGTGCAAGTGAACAGGAGGTATGAGTGACATGAAATGCAACGCTGTGACACTCAGACAAACATTTTCATGCAATACTGTCAATATCTTACTCTGTCACAAGTTTTTGATCACAAAATTTTGATCCTCTTCATGCGCTGCCAGCAGGCACTTGTCTTCATTGAGCTGGGCGGCCAGGAAGGTAACAAAACAGTCTCCAAACAATTGCCTAACTTATAATAATAATCAATGATATCCTGTGAAAACACATCTACATATTGTTCATGAAATTTATTGCTAAAATTGATACTGCACAAAGTTCCAGAGGGAGCATGAGGATGAATAATGGTGTAGTCATCCTTTCCTGGCAAAGACGGCTTACGAAAGCACGAGAAGGGGTAGCTGTATCAGCAGAACATTTGGAGAACACTCTGGAGTACCTCAGGGGAACAGATATGCTGTGAAATCATAATTTTGTCCGAGTTAGAGATGAGAAAAGAGTTCATGCCGCCAGGATTCAGTATTAAATGAGTTCCCACTGTTGTGGTCAAATGCACGTAGAGGAAAAAAGTAATAATTTAGAGAACGTGCTAGTGGCAAGAGTAAAACTACTTTGAGATAGATGAAAAACCAGCATAGCAGTTTACGCTATGGAAAGCAGTAGACTCAAGGTTGACTTGATCAAAATGCATTGAAAACAATGGAAGTTTTCAGTGACTCGGCAGGAGAGGTCTCTTATCCAGTCACATATGTGACCTGCAACTCCTCAAGGTCATGCTTCTCTTGCTGAAAGCTTTCCCCTCCACACGTCCACACCCAGAGCCTGCACCAACGCAGCCAGCCCTGGTAGCTCAAAACCGGCAGCTTGAGTGAGATGCGCAGAATTTACTTACGTAAATCAAGTATTTGGATTACATTTGTCATACAACTGAAGATAAACGCAACCTCTGAGTATTACCAGGAGTACCATAACTGGCGCTTACTTGGCAAATCAAAACGCATAAATATTTCACTAGAAAGCCAGACCGTGCTTTAGTCTTTAAATCTTCTGCAGGTAATTAAAACAGCTAGTCATGAAAACAGGCTTCCTTAAGCTCACGCATGACCTTTTCTGACTGGAAGTTTTAATTTTATTTCTGACTGGAAGTTTTAATTGAAAATTAGCATTTAGGCATGGCCATGCAAGCAATGGCTTTTTCTGTACAGTTATTCTTGGGTGACACAGAAGCCTGCCGTGTATCTTGACTGTGTTTTCTTGTGCGCAATGAATAGACCACAAGCTGGTCTTCCCCGTTACTTTCTTGATCGTTAGCTGCTCCCCAAATCTCTACCTTGCTGTAGCAAGTTTGGGTTTCCCGGGCTTCAGCAGCAGCGGCGGTGGCGGCGGCTTCGGCCACGCAGGACCGCGGTGACAGCCGCCCTCTCTCCCGCCCTTTCCCCTCAGGCGCCGCCAGCCAGCCTCCCGCGCTCCCGCCGTCGCTCCCCCCGTTGCCGGGCAACGCCTCAGCCGCTCACCCAATGCCGTTCCGCGCGCCGCTCCTTCTGACAGGACAGCTCTCTCCGCCTCGTTCTGATTGGCTTCTCGCCGTCGCGGCTCTGCCCCTGCTCCGTTCTCATTGGTTTCTCCTGAGTACGGGCCCCGCCTCCTGCGCCGCGCCGTCCCTGCCTCAGGGTTCGGGCGGTCCCTTTCCGAATGGTCCCTTAGTGGCCACCGTAGCGCAGGCCGTACGTGGCAGTGGGGCTGTGTCGGCCTATGAGCGGCGGCCCCGTGCCCCGGAAGGGGCGTGGCGCGAGCAGGAAGTCCCCCCTCCCCTTTTCCTGCTGGCCCGCCGCTCGGTGCCCCCTCCCGCTGGGCTCCGCCATGTCGCCGGTGCGGGCGGTGCTGGCGCTGCTGGCCGCGCTGGCGGCCCCGGCTGCCGCCTACTTCGTCAGTATCGACGCGCACGCTGAGGAGTGCTTCCTGGAGCGGGTGCCGTCCGGCACGAAGATGGGGCTCATCTTCGAGGTGGCGGAGGGGGGCTTCCTGGACATTGACGTGGAGGTGAGGCGGGACGGCGCCGCGGCGGGCTGACCTTGGGCCGCGGGTGCCGTGCTGAGCGGAGCGCTGCCGGGCCCTGTCCCGCCGCCGCGGGACTGCCCCGGGGCCGGGCCCTGCGCGCTCGTCCCCCGCTGCGCAGGGGCATGGGGAGGCCGTGGCGGCTCGGGGCAGCGCCCGGGAGGGCCGGGGTGGCGGCCCCCTGCGCGGGCGGACACCGCCTTGAGGGTGGCTTGAACACTCCGTGAAGTTTGGGACGCTTCCGGCTCGTTGCGAGGGCTCCGTGCGGCGGGCTCGCCATCGGCCTGCGGGCACAAGGGCTCTCTGCCCGGCTGGGTCGGGCCTCGCGTGGGGGCGTGGGCGGTCTCGGAGAGGACGAGGTGCCTCTGCTGGGGGTTGCGTTTCCTAAGGCTGCTCGTCGTTTCTGCTGTTGCTGCAGAAGGCAATCTGCCTGTTTTCAGAGCTGTTCTCTTGAGATTTTCCTCGTTGTTCTGCTCGGTATGGTCTTGTCATAATAAACAGTTTGGCGGGAAGAACGAACACGATTACTCTTTACAAAAACGTGTTGCTTATTCTGGGAGCAGTGTGTCTCCTCTTGAATCAAAAGGTGGTGGCTTTAATCAGGGTGATTGCCATCTTGAAAGTTGTAGGTAAGTCCTTTTCTTCAATGAGACATCAAATCAGTAGGAGAACAATAAATAAGAATTCCTTTCATCTTGGTGAAGAGCAGATAGTTGTTCGTTTGGGATAACTTAAACATGAGAGAGTCGTTGCTGAGGGTGAATATAATTGTTTGAAATTACGCACTGCTCTAATATAGGGCAGAGTCAGGAAGCTATGAAATCTCATTCAGATGTCACTAACGGAAGCTCAGCAGCAGTGGTGGCCTGGTGGGATGGAAGCCTTAAGATCTCACTGACCCTGAGTGCTCAGTACTCAGGCCCTTAGTCCATTTGAAATGGTAACTGCAACAATGCACAGCTGTATGTCTAAAGTAGTACTGACGTATGGGAGAATGTCTTTTTTTGTTTTGTTTTCCTTCAAACATTAGAGGTAAAGTTTCCCTTGTAGTTGTTAATTTGGCTAATAGCCAGGGCTGTAGATAGCTTATGGTTTTCTTGTTCTTAAATGGTTCTTATCTTGACTACCGAAGGCCTGTAATCTTGGCCAGTAAGAGAGGCTTTTGTATGACTTTATTTACCAAGAAGTTTTTTCCTTTTTTTTTTTTTAAAGATTTCTGTGCAGAAAAATGCATTAGTGCTTTTGAGTTGTGGGAAGGAAAGTATGAAGCATGCCAAAGCAGTCAGATCATGGATGGTATTGGTAGTTCTGACTGGATAACTTCAGAATATGCATGCAATGCTGTAATGGTGTGTTTAAAACCACTGCGTTTTAAACAAAATGCATGATACTTTGTTTTCCCCATCCAGATTACAGGGCCTGATAATAAAGGAATTTATAAAGGCGATCGAGAGTCCAGTGGAAAATACACATTTGCCGCCCACATGGATGGAACTTACAAGTTTTGCTTTAGCAACAGAATGTCCACCATGACTCCCAAGATAGTGATGTTCACTATTGATATCGGGGAAGCTCCAAAGGGGCAAGACATGGAGACAGAAGGTGAGGAAGACTCCTGGAAAGAAATTAGCTCTGGCTTGGGAGCTTTTCCCTACATGCATGACTTCTGAACTTGACTAGGATTCTCAGAATTCCTGTTTCTTCAGGCTGTCTAGTTAGCTGTTCTCTTGCACAGCTAAAATGGATATGGATGTTTTTAGACCTCACTACACGATTTAAGGCAAAATCGCCAGAGAATCACTTGGCCACCTGCAGAAACTAATGCTTTCATCCTTTAGTCTTTTCGTCGGTTCCATTCTCTGATTTCTAGTTTGCTCAGCAGTATGTAGGCTACTACATGCATTAGTTGAGCTCTTTGATAAATGTGCTAATATAAAAATTTTCTCTTAGCCATGTAAATTACTGTTTTATCTGCAGCCTTTTGTCCTGTACTTGTGTTCATCTCTTACACTTTTCTCTAGGTGGTGGAGATACCTGGGATGGTATGTGTACTGCTTTTTGAAAGCTCATTAGCATCTTGTCTTTTGCATATGTTTATTCACTAACAGCTAACGTTTGCTTTTTCTCTGTAACATTTGTTTGTAGCATGAGAATGTCTTTTTAATAAACTACATAAAAGGTCTGATTCTGAGCAACGCTGAGCACCTGCAAGCTTTCATCGAGAGGTTTTATATACTTAGCAGCTCTTGGGATCAGGTCCTTGAACTGTCCATGACAGTTTGTCTTCAGGTGGTTATTTATGGCTAACAGAAGGCTTAATCAGGAGTTTTAGGTGAAATTAAACTAAAACACTGAACATCCAAGAACTTTGGATATTTTAGGTGGTGTTTGCTTTTTGTTGCTAAAGTGGGTGTTGAATAATCAAGGGCTTTTGGAAGCAATAAGCTTCTTCTAGGCTATTAATTCTCAGTAATGTTACAAGGGGAAAAACTTCAAACTTTTCATTTGCTGTAAAAGAAATAAATGAATGTATTGGGTAACAAGTTATAAAGTTTTATTTCGAAATCACTAACTGTAGCTAGAAAGGCAATAAATTCTTGTTTTCTATTTTAGCAAGTAAATAACTGTGTGCATTGAGTGCTTGATATCACTTGAAAAGTAACAACTTCCTAACTTTCGATTTTTTTTTTTTTTTTTAAAGACTCAGTTAAATCTTTTATTGAGTCTGACTATATCTGTTGTAAGGAATATTAGCGCAGCTTTAAATTTTTAAGGCAAACACTTTCTTGAGTGTATTTTTTTGGAGTGGGTGTAAACAATTTCTTCTCTTACTAATAAACTGCACTTACTGCAATGATCAGTTGGCCATGAAAATAAAGGATCTACGATATTAGCAAAGTGAGTGTGGTTTACACAACTATTTAAGATTTTAATTGTAACTTGTATGAGTGTTACTCTCTGGTCCTCTTTTTGACTGTTCCCCATAACATGTGTATTTTGAATAGCTTTATTTTCAGATTGTGATCTGAAACACTTAATTTATAAATAAAAACATAATAAGGTAGCTTTAAAGTCAAATATGTCCCCTCAGTGGAAAATGTGTTGGGTTTCGTGACTCTTTTTTAAGAGAGCTGATTGCCCAGGGCGTGTCTGTGGAATGATATCTTGAACTTCTCTTGGTACTAGAAAACTTTGAAAATTACTTGGATAACTTATAAATTTGTAAGTGGACAGTTCTTTGAGCATGAATGTATTTAAAAGATCCTGTGATTGACCGTCAAATCACTAAATCTTGGATCTCTGATCCTTCCATTTGCTGAACTATCTCAAACTAGTTTTCTGTTATCATTGGTTTGGTATTTTCCTCCTCTTCTGCTTTCACGACATACCAGAACCTGAAGCCAGTTCCTGCCCTCTGCCAGGCCCTTTTGGCATTGTTTCTGCTGAATGCTGTGCTTCAGCTAAACCAGAAGATCGCAAGATGTGATATGTTGCTTCAGAAAGTGATCTCGTTTTGCCAGCATCATGATCTTAAGCTAAATTCTCAGTTGTTCTATTTTTGCAAGCTTAACAACTAGGAAAAGCTGTAATGTTAAGATTATTTGCTTGGAATATATTGGACGATATTGGCAAAATAGATAGCGTGTGGTTCTCATGTGTTCTTACATTCTATTTTTCTGGAAAAGTATGCCTGTATTGGAAATAAGTGGTCTGTACTGACTCTAAATTGTGTGTCTTCTGCCTTCTAATTGGATGTGGAGAAAGATGTTTTCCACTTATTTAATAGCATAGAGATGTGTTAGGAAAAGTGGCACTATGAAAACTAAACTTTACTTTGCTGTAAGGATAGAAATTTTCAGCTGTACAGACTGCATTTTTCAGAACTTCTTCTGCAACAGGAAATTAAGTATAACTGTTCATAAATTTTAACAAATTGTTTTTTGAGTCAGTAACAGACTTTCTGATGCTTCTGAAATTATTCTGCAGCTCATCAGAACAAGCTAGAAGAGATGATTAATGAATTAGCAGTGGCCATGACAGCTGTAAAACATGAACAGGAGTACATGGAAGTTCGTGAAAGAATACATAGAGCAAGTATGTGTCTTTGACTTAAATGCCTTCTCCCCTCTCAAATTAACTTACAAAATGTGATTTAAAATGCAAGTCCATGAAAGCTATTCCAAGTTAATGAAAAAAACCCCCAAACTTAGGACAAGTTCTGAAGGACCTGCCCATACAATGAAGAATGTAGTTGATGCTTGCAATCTTCTTTAAATTGGATCACCTCTCATGTAATGAAGATTGTGACGCAAAATAATCTTTGCTTAATTGGTGTTAATTCTATAGTTCTTTGAATGGCATATTCATGAATATATCCGTAATGATGTGGTTGCCAGGGGTAGACTTCGGTTGAACTATTACTTCATCCTTGAAGTGGGTGTGGCTTAATAATTGAGCCAAAGTCTTTTCTAAATATTTCATTGAAATAGAGCAGAACTACTGTTATTTCCAAATAGAGAATACGGTTAACTCTCCTTTCACAACCCTCACTTTCTGAAATACAGCTTTAAAATGACTGAGAGTGCTAAGTGGTGCATTAGGGGAAACCCAGTGAGAATAAAGGGTAAATATTTTTAATGTGAAAATACAACATTATGTTAAAGCACTGGCCCCTTAACTTTTTGGACCTATGAATATCTCCAGTTTTATGACTTTTGTTACTAATGGTCTGATTTAAGAAAATGCTGAATTTTTAGAACCAAAGAACCTTTAGAGATTAGAAATTCCCCACTAGACTCTGAGACTGTAATATGCAACTGTTACTTGGAAAAAGCAAGTGGCTTCTCTGGGACAGTTACAAGCTTCTGTCTGGCCTCTTTGAAGGTGGGCAGAATAGAGAAAGATGCTGTGGCGTATGCCCAAAGTTGAAGTTAAAACACCTGCTTGCATGGCATGGTTCAAGCTGTTCAGAAAAATACCCCCCCTCAGCTCTGATCGCATCTCTAAGACTGCAGAGTCCTTCTGGGACACTTGTAATGACATGATACAAATATCGGTGGTTTACATGCAGTACTTCAGTTCCAATGACAAAGTGTGTTTTAAGTTTGTTTTAAATGCTTTGTTACTTACTTCTCTTTTTTTTTTTCTTTTTTCCTAACAGTTAATGACAACACAAACAGCAGAGTGGTTCTTTGGTCATTCTTTGAAGCCCTTGTATTAGTTGCCATGACACTGGGACAAATCTACTATCTGAAGAGGTTTTTTGAAGTCCGAAGGGTTGTTTAAGAGTACTTTTCTGGTCCCGGATTTCAGTTCACTGTCTACCAAACATCCTGGTCACAAAAAAGTCATTTAGTTTCTGAACCCTCTTTACTGAACTGTAAAACTTATTGCTTATGTTCCTTCCTAGTTAAAAATGAATTGTTTTTATATATCTTCTGTAGCAAAAGCTGTGCTGAAATCTTTGTCACTTAATTGGCATAATTTTTTTCACTTAAATCTGCCTAGTCTGTATGCTAAGCGAGGTCCAAGCAAGCTGCAAATGCTGTAATTCAACTGTAGTAACAAGCAATGTTGATGTCTTTTCTAACTTTTTTTCCCTGTTTTCGTACATGCAGTTCTATCTAGGGAAACGGTACAAGGCCCTAACATGACTGTTTGCATTTTTCACATCTTTAACCCTGCAGTAGGTGTTACAAGATCAAAATAATTCCTTCTTCACTTACCTAAACTGCCAAGGAGAAGTGATTGGAACTTTATTCTGATAATGAATAGAAGACAGCTGACAACTTCCAATCTAGTATTCATACCTAGTTGCTATTTAAAAGAAAGTCTTCAGTAACTATCCTGATTACATCAACTTATTCCCAAAGTTTTTAAATTAAATAGGCGATACGAAAATACATTTTCTCCTCTCATTACCGAATGTTCATCATATGGTTTTTAGTCTTTCACAGGTTTTATATCGAAGCCAATTGTGTGCAGTGTCTTGGCAAACAATAGTTAATTAACCCTTTGGGTTTTGCAGGTCCAAAGCTTAGACTGTTGGCGCTACTGCAGAATGCATTAGTGTTCATGAAATCTGGACTCCTGATGCCAAAGGGTTAATGATTCTGGGGGTTTATTGTGATGCTATGCAGCCCTTGTATTTAAGTTAAGTGGCAGTCTCTGCCATTATCTGATCATAATTAGCATAATGCTAAATACTGGTGTGTTTTCTTTTTCAGGCACATGTAGATTTGTTTTTGTATAAAGTTACTTTCCTTAGTATCTGATGATTGGTTTAAAAATTAAAGAAGCGTCTGATGTGGGTGCTGAGCCAGGATTATGTTGTGACTGATGTATATTAGTTGTAATCATTTTTGGGGGTGGGGTGGGGTCTTTTCCAGGGGGGAGCCTCTACAAGTAACACACAACAGTTTTGTACAATTAATTTAAAATTTGTTACAGGTTTTCATGTTCCAGGTAAAGTTTTTTCAACCTTGGGCAAACACTTGCAGCAGTTCTTCAGAAAGGTGGCTGTTACACCTTATTGCAACTGTTGTGTGCCAATATTTTTGTGTAAAACACTTAAAATTGAATTCTAAGATGTACATTTAAAAATTGCTTGTGAATCTAAATATGACCCAGGTTCGATAAATAAACAAATTCTTTAAAAAAAAAAAAACCAAAACCAAAACCAACTTTGTGTTGTTTTTTTTTTCTTTGATGCTTTAAGGAAGTACAGTTTCACACTCAAAGCTTTTTCATAAAGTGTCTCTTAGGATATCAGGAATTCATCCAAAGGCCATCCCACTGCGTGGGCAGGTAGAAACAATGGCAGGTAATTCTAAACCTACAGCTTTGCTACTCAACTCTAGGCAGCTGGGCCTCGCCGTGCTTCTCTATGACCCGCAGAAGTACTTACTATGATAGGCCGCTTGCCATAAAAATAAGTTTTTTTGCTATATCCAAAGGGTGATACTTCCTACCGCCTTTTCTCATAGAGGAGGCAAAAACTCGCAGGGTCTGGCCGGAGGAGGCGGGTGGCAGCGGCCGGCGGTGCCTGGGGCGGAACCAAGGTGCTGTAGTGCCTGTTTCCGCGCGGCCCTGCCGCGACGGACCGCGGGGGGGCGGGGGGGGCGAGCCGGGGCGGACACGGCCGGGGCGCCCGTCAAAGATGGAGGCGGTGACTGAGGGGAGCTGGGAGTCGCTGCCCGTGGCGCTGAGTCCGGGTGTGCTGCAGGCCCTGCGGGAGCTCGGCTTCGTCCGCATGACCCCGGTGCAGGTGAGGGGGCGCTCCCCGCCGGCCCCAGGCCCGCGGCTGTCCCTGGGAAGGGGGAGCCGGGCAGCGGCGGGGAGGCAGGGCCTGAGGAAGGAGGGTGCGGGGGTGCGGGTGGTGTCAGCAGCGCCTGGGCCAGCCCGTGCTGGTCAGAGGACGAGCTGTGCAGTCGGTGTTAGTGGGCTCGGTCACAGCTCCGAGGCCGCAGGTCAGAGCAGTCACTGGATTCTGTAGCAGCGAGGGAAGTCGCTGTCCTTGGCTTTCGCGTCACTGGCTCTGCTTAGGTAATGTTTACAGAGATTTTGGATGTCTCTTGTGGGGATTTAGTCTCTGCGAGATTTACTTCCACCGTAGCCAATTCATGTTCATGTGATGTTTCTCTTCTTTTTCAGTCTGCAACCATCCCACTGTTCATGAATAACAAAGATGTTGCTGCAGAAGCGGTGAGTGCTTTTTCTTGGTCGAGTTCATTGTTTTTCTTTGTCTCTGGAGCTGAGGGAGGGCTGACTCTGTTTCCCTTCTCACAGGTAACAGGCAGTGGCAAAACCTTAGCATTTGTAATTCCCATACTGGAAATTCTTCTCAGACGGGAAGAAAAATTAAAGAAAATGCAGGTAAAATTAAGTTATTCAGTTCTGAGTGTGTTTTTATGATGTGCAAATAAGATTTGAGGACTTCAGGAAAAGTATCAATAAGGAAAATTGCATACACATAAAGTGACTGCGTGCTCAGCTCTTTGGTATAACAGTAACAATAAACTGTTTAAAACTTGAAAATAAATATTGGAGTGCTTTCTTTGCACTTACATACAGCTTCTTATTTGACATGATCGAAACAGTTTTCTGAGCTGTTAGAAAAATGTCTTAAAATATCAAATACAATGACATACTGCAAGCGAGTCTTTGAATGCTTTTTAGCATCCATTGACTTTGAATACATTTTAATGTACAGAGAACTTGCACTGTTATTTGCTATTAAATATCATTATTAGATACCGCTCTTGAAGCAAAGGTATTTTGCACATTGGTATAATACCTCTTTCATAGCTATTTTCTGTTATTTTGTATACTTTATTGTATTTCTATGGAAATGTTTTGTCTAAAACTAGGATCATAAACATGGCTCATATTTGCTTAGCTTGTAAGGGAGAATTTTTCCCAAATCTTTCTAGTCTGTTATTTTCCATAAATTCCTTTTGGTTTTCATGTGCAGGTTGGAGCTATAATTATCACACCAACGAGAGAATTAGCTATTCAAATTGATGAGGTGCTATCACATTTCACAAAACACTTCCCCAGGTTTAGGTGAGTGAACTTCAGGCTTGTCATGACCATAGCTCCTTTTTCTTTGGAATTGTGTCATTTGTAAACTAGCAAAACTTAAAGATGACCTAAATATTTCTGTTTTATTGTTTTAGTCAGATTCTTTTAATTGGTGGTAGGAATCCCATGGAAGATGTTGAAAAGTTTAAAGAACATGGGTGAGTCGATTGTCAATAATTTTTATCAATGCCTCGCAGCTGTGCTTTTCTCCTTGTCCTTAGGGTTTTCACATTAGGGCTTTGGTCCTGCTGGTGCTAAAATTTGATGGTACTGCATGAGTGTGTTAGGGTGTACGCTGAGGAAATGGTGGATTCTTTTCCTTGAGTGAGATACACCGTAATAAGATAATAGGAAAGGATCATATGTGAAATCAGTACCACTTAAATGCTGTTTGGTGAAGAACAGTGTGCAGCATGCTGAGCTGAAAACTGTCTTCACTGAATATTTCAGTTCCTTCTTTCATGTAAATGTTGTACCAGCAGTAGGTTCTAGTGAGATTGAGACCGTACTGATGAATAATTTTCTGAAACTGTTTGGTGCTGATACTGACAATGAAGTTTTGAAGCAATCGTATTTGCCGCTGGCTTTTGCACAGAGGTACCAAATATTTCTTCTAGCTGATAGTTGCTTTATATGGTTGCTGATTATATTCTGAACTTTTATTTCCACAAATGGCATGCTTTCACCTGAGCATTTTTTCTCCCATCAACATAGTGTCTGAAAGGCACTGAAATATGAATACAGTTAGAAGTGACAAAATGAAATTGTTTTATTGAAGAATGCAGTCAACTTGAGTGCAGGTTTGTGCTGTACTAATTATGGTAGCAGCTCTCCCAAAGTTCTTGCCTTGCACAGTTAAAAAATTGCTGTGTGTCTTGTTCACAAACAGTGGGAACATCATTGTAGCTACACCAGGCCGCTTGGAGGATCTATTCAGAAGAAAAGCAGATGGGCTGGATCTGGCAAGTTGTGTGAAGTCTCTTGATGTGTTGGTATTAGATGAAGCAGACAGACTTCTAGATATGGGCTTTGAAGCAAGGTATTTAAGTAATAAATTCTAGTAATAATTGTGAAGTTTTAAATGAGTTCATTTAACGATTGATATGAATGAGCGTGACCTACAATGACCTCTAAAGTTAGATTTGTTCTGTTTTGTTCTTTTACTTCTCTTTGCTCTGTAGACTATATAAAGCAATTGCTAAGAGGGGAAGAGAATCAGGAAAAGTGGATCCTTGATGAATACAGAGTTTACAATTTCTTTTTTTTTAATGTATATTAGCACGTGCTGTATTAGTGCTTGATTAAATATCATTTATGCACTGGAATGGCTTAAAACACTGTGACAAATAGGGTTTGATGTCCCTTTTCTCTTGAAGTTAAGATAATTAGCTCAACAGAAGATGCTATATACTTGGTACTCTGTAATAAAAGCTACGTTGTTTATAAACTCTTACTTCCAATGATTAAACTTCTTTCTGAGGGAACTCTTGTGTCAGTTATGTTTTACATGTGCTTACTTGCAGTTTAAATGCCATTCTGGACTTTTTGCCCAAGCAGAGACGGACAGGTCTGTTCTCAGCAACTCAAACTCAAGAGGTGGAGAATCTGGTGAGAGCAGGTCTCCGGAATCCTGTCCGCATCTCGGTGAAAGAGAAGGGAGTGGCAGCAAGCAACACACAGAAAACTCCAACGCGCCTGGAGAACTATTATATGGTGCGAACCTCTGTGCTTCGCGATAGTTTCTTGTTCCCTCTCCTTTTTCCCTGGTTCCATCAAGAAGTTTTTAAATCTTGGCCAGTTAGGAGCTCATAACCAGAAGTCTCAAAGACATAAAGCTCTTGCAGGTTCTCCAAAGATCAGTAACCAAGCTGAGAAGAAAGATCTAAATTAGCAACCCTGTTGTTTCCTGCTCTGTGAGTTTTGTTTGCCTGGCCAGGAGTTGTTGTAATCCCAAACTAGCTGCAGTGCTGTGCCTCCTTGACCTGCTTATAGTCGATGGGTATGGGAGGAGACTTCGGCAATTTCAGAGAAGTAGCTGAGGGATACTTGAGATACTACTTCAGGAGAGATATTGTGGCTGGAGATGGGAAGACTGGAAGCTTAAGTATTTGTTTTTACTTAAAACAAGATACCTAAAAGAGTAATATTCCACATGATGAACTGTGGTACAAATGATCAGTATTAAGAAATTATGCCCGTAGGCATTTATCAGTGCACAGTGAATGGAGGAAACTAGCAGATCACTTTGTATCAAGTGAATTTCCTTACTGTTTTTTTTTTATTTTGCATTTTATAGATCTGCAAAGCAGATGAAAAATTTAATCAGTTGGTGCATTTTCTTCGACAGCACAAACAGGAAAAACATCTAGTCTTTTTCAGGTAATTCTATTTGTGTTTCATTGTGAAAACAGTATGGTGTTATTAAATTCTGAAACTGTCCCCTGTGTTGATAAGGACACAACTATTTTAAAAGCGATTCATTTTAATAGATGTCTTGCAGAATATGGTGCCTGAAAAGAGATTGATCATTGCTTCATGTCAGGATTGTGTTGAACTTTATTAAGCAAAACATGAATTTTATCTGCATTTTTAAAGTAAGGCATTATAGGTGTTTATATGTTAATTGTAAAAATGATGTACATATTTTAAATAGGTGATAGTGTATATTTTTGAAAGGTCTCAGACCACTCTAGCTTGACTGTCTAAACCAGATTAAAAATGCACCATAAGCTTTTGCTTTTATGTCTGTCTTTATCACAACAGCACGTGTGCCTGTGTGGAATACTATGGGAAGGCTTTGGAATCCTTAATTAAACAAGTGAAAATAATGAGCATTCATGGGAAAATGAAACACAAGCGTAACAAGATTTTTACTGAGTTTCGGAAGCTCCCAGGGTAAGCACATATGAATAGGCTAAGCCACCCAAAAGTAAAAATAGTAAGGGATATGTAGTTTTGTCTGACAATATTGTTCTGCTGCTTAAGTGCAGAAGAGTGGCATTGCGCTGAGGAGAAGGATGCTACTAGCTGCTTCTGAGTGTATTTATAATAACACAAACTATGCTTAGGTACTCAAAGTATGATCACAAACAAAGTGAAAATGTGACCGGAGCGTGTCCAGCCTAATTTAGATAATCCATGTGGCAGCATGGAAGGTGCAGGGACATGGATTTAGGATATCCTGCAGCCCGGGACCCTCTAAAGTTTGTGGTGCTTGCTGGCCAAACATATGCACTATGAAGCCCATCGTTATTGCTGCTAATCTGTGCTACTATTTTAACTGGACACACCGTACTGTCACATGCTACAACCACACATTAGCCTTGCTGTATAAACATACTATCAGTAGGGAACTGGTAGTGAAAATAACCTTTTCCTGATAGGTAATGAGAGTGGAAACCCAGGATACTATTTTATTAGTATATGAACAAGAATATGGCAACACAATGCTGTAATTTACCTGCAGAAAAGTATTCTTTGTCAGCTTTGCGGGATGTTGTTAAAAGACTCTTGCCTCATTAGCTGTCATTTTTTATTGCATGGGATCTGAGTTTCAGCACTTTATATTACAAGAAAAATAATCACCAGCAGACTGGAAAAACAACTGTTTAAAATAGCATGCTAAAATGTCAGTCTCTTAAGTCTTTTATTAAAATGTTTATAGTATTACATTCAGCTGTGGCAGATGCAATGGTGATTTAAAAATAGAACTTGTAATAGGGAATTGATTTTTTTCTTAGTGATATGTTGGCTGTAATATCACATTCCTTTTCTTAATGTTATGTAGAATTTTAGTTGGTGAAAGCTGCAACTACCTTAAAATATTTGGTCTCTTTTCAAAAAACAAGTGTTCTGAAACATTTTGTTCCTTGTTCTCCAATGTAGATGCAGAATACACAGCTGGGGGGAGACTGGCTCTTCTCAAACGACAGTTTAATGAAAATACACTTTTTCTTCTTCCTAGTGGCATTTTAGTGTGCACTGATGTGATGGCTCGTGGCATAGACATTCCAGAAGTACACTGGGTTTTACAGTATGACCCACCTAGCAGTGCAAGGTACAACTTCAGATCTTAGAACCTTTACTCTACTTGTGGTCATGTTACTGTACTGTTCAGATATAAATTGGGAACACACAGCTGCAGAAAACACATTTAATCGCTGCCTGGAGGTTAGTCTGAGTGAACACACAAAATAATGCATGAACCAGGGAGGTTGAAACACTGCAATTTTTGTTGTAACTGCTGTGAATTGAAATGACTTTGTGTTGTATGTGCATAAGTCAAATGGGTGGTCGCCACTTATATTTGTGTGAAGAGGCACTCTGGTGTAAGGCTTAGTATGAGAATATCAAAGAAATAACGAGAGGTGAGATGCTAGGGTGAATGAGAACAGAGATGAGAGCAGGGACAGAGCTCTTCAAGGAACGGTACATTGAAAGCTCACATGAAAGGCACTTTTGCATGTATTTTAACTTCCATTGTCATACTTCTCCCTACAACTTGCTTAAACTCCACCCCCAAAACAGATACCCCTTGCTTTAGCGTATAATCCTAACAATTGAGTGGGACTGCTACATGTCTCTTGTATTGCATTTTACTAATTCCTGTTGGTTTAGTTCAAAAGTATATAGCACTCTTATTTTCCATTCCACCAGATTTGCCCTTTTGCTGTCTAATACTTTAAAATCAGACTGAGCATCTCCTGTTGAGTTAGTGCTGTGTTGTGTTGTTTCAGCGCCTTTGTGCATCGGTGTGGTCGAACAGCACGGATCGGCAATGTAGGCAGTGCACTTGTATTTTTGCTTCCTATGGAAGAATCTTACATTAACTTTCTCTCAATCAACCAAAAGGTTAGTAGACTTTTACTCTACCCCAAAGCAGGAAAGAGCAAGGGGACAGGCTTACTGATAGGAGTTTTGAAATCAGAATTTGTAGAACTTAAGGTCATATGCGTAGGTAATGGTTTAGCAGAGGTGCACAAAAAAAGACAAGGGCTGCTTATTAATCACCAAATGCAACTATGTTAGAACATGATTGCTCCCACTGTTATCTACTGAGTTTGTAATAGGAATATGTGATGCATTGAGCAAGAAAAGGCTTTTCATTTCTAAGGGTGTGTAGATTGAGCATTTCCACAAGGGCAGTGCTGGCTTATACTCCTACCCCCAACCCTGCCACCACCAGTTTATACACTGCACCCTCTGTGCTGTTTATTTTTAACTCTGATAATTTCCCATGCCTGGTCCTGCATTTGTGGGATTGTGTAAATTCTCTAAATTCTCTAGAGGCCTGCTAATGAGAACGTAGCTTGATAAGGCATGAAATGAAGACGTTGCCTCTCTCGAGCTGCAGTGTGCGAACTCTTCTGCTGGGCCAGGACAACTGTGTGTGTGGCTGAATGGTGAACCGGAGTGTTGAAATGACCAAGTAGAAGGCAGAAAGGGGCTCAAAGCTGACTGAAGATTAACTGGGGAAGAACTGTGTGTTTGAAGTTTCACAGTGCGTTCCAAATCATTTGGCTGAACTTTTCCTTTAGTTTTGTATTTCTTTTCTGGTTTTTAGTGTCCCATGCAGGAAATGAAACCGCAGACAAACGTGTTGGATCTTCTTCCAAAACTGAAGTCTATGGCCCTAGCTGACAGGGCAGTGTTTGAGAAAGGGATGAAAGCATTTGTGTCTTACGTCCAGGCTTATGCCAAACATGAATGTAATCTGATCTTCCGAATAAAAGGTAATTCCCAGCAGGGGCGGGTATCTTTTACTGTTCCTTTCAGAAGACAGTATTTGGTTTGGCAAAAAATGTAGTGTTATTGTCCACAAGCTTCAACTACTGATTCCTGTTCTCAAAGTTACTTTCTGCTGCATCAGATTCTGACAAAACTCCTGTTTTTTCAAGCAACTTGTTTCTCATTGTTTTCAGGAAGAAACATTTCATTAGTAAGTTTGACCAAAACTGACATAAGCATAAATAAAAATGACTTAGTATTGTTATTAGTATTAAGTATAGAATGAAAGCAATACAGTAAGATAATGTTCTTTTCTGTGACTTGCTAAGTTAAATTAACTTTTTTCCAGCAGGAAACTGACTTTATAATCTTTATTTTAACAGATCTGGATTTTGCTAGCCTTGCCAAAGGTTTTGCATTGTTAAAAATGCCAAAGATGCCTGAACTAAGAGGAAAATGTTTTCCAGACTTTACTCCAGTCACTGTTAATACAGACTCCATTTCATTTAAGGATAAAAACAGAGAAAAACAGAGACAAAAGCAATTAGAACAGCAAAGAAAAGAAAGAGAGGAAAACGGAGGGAAAAAGAAATTCATAAAGAACAAAGCCTGGTCAAAACAGAAAGCCAAGAGAGAGAAGAAAAAGAAAATAACAGCTAAAAGGAAGCGTGAAGAGGTAAACTGTGCCTGTTCTATTAAACTGCATGTGATTACTGTAGCATAGGTACATATTTTCACAGGGCAGAGAGCCATGGGATTTTAGTTCGATGGAACTGATGACTGTAAATTAACTTTTTAGGACCTTGACAGGCAAAGCTTAAAAAAATTACAGAGAAGCTTTTCAAAGTCAAACACTAAAACAACTTCTCAGCCCTCTGGTGCTAGTCAATAATGCTGCCAGCCTAAGTAGCATAGATTTTTATTTCTCAGAGGTGCCACAGTATGGCATGATGGTCGACAGTACTTGATTTTTTTTTTCCTTCTTCGCTTTTTTCAATTCTCAACAAGTGTAACTGAGAGTTAGATAGTTTCCTAGGTAGAAATTGAGTATTCTTTCCTGCTTGGAAACTCCTGGCAAAATCAGAGTTGTAAACTTCCCTTGTGTTTGGCTGTATAGAATGAAAGCCTTTTGGTGTTGTGTTTAATTTGTTATTTTTCAACTGTCAACAGGGCTCTGATATTGAAGATGAGGATATGGAAGAGTTGCTGAATGACACAAGACTCTTGAAGAGATTAAAAAAAGGAAAAATTAGTGAAGAAGAGTTTGAGAAGAGACTAACAGGCAGCCAGAGTAGACTCAAAGCAGAAACTGTTGCTGACTTAGAGTCTGAAGGTTGACGGTTACTCTAACCACACTTTTACATTAAAATACTGCCTATTTCAATAAAACTGTATTTTTATAACAAAATAATGATGCAGAGAACAGACTTGATCTAATTTCTTCATAAAGACACGTGGCGTCCATAAAGACATACAAACAAGCCAGCAGTTAAGAACAAAGCTAAAACCACCGCTCTTGTATGGTGTAGCAGGAGCTGCAGATTTCTATTAGCAGCCTTGGGCATTTTTTCATTTTGGTTTTTTTTTTCAGATACATACCACAGATCAGTAAGTAACAGCATACCTCGGAATGAGACTGAATACACTGTAAGGTATTTCATTTTACAATATCAAAATACTCCACCCATCTTTAAAATAATTTATTTTAGGTCTTTAGAAGCTGTAGTAACTTTTGGATTTTTTTTTTTAACAGTGGTCCATCCACATATAATGTTTTGCTTTAAACACTCAAGAAGGCTGATAATTACATTAATCCTTATAATGTCATCTCCTTACCATGTCCATATAACTTGTATCATCTTCCAAGTTCTTACAACTGTGATAGTCACTGAAGATGATACATCCTGTACACCGAGTCCTCTGTTACAGATAGAGTTTAATAAGTTCATCACTGACAGCTGATGGAGTTAACACACCGAGGTCTGTAAACAGTAACGTAATTAGCGATGGTGATGTGTAGTCAATCCAGGGATGCTCCTGTGTTAGATTCTGACTTGTTTTCAGAGTGTCTGCTTTGTACTAGAAGGAAACGGAGACCATTAGTTATTACACAACTGCAAGTTAAAACCTCTTTTGGGTCTCAAGCAGATGTTTGTGGTAAAACTGAAGGAAGTCAGTTGCTTTAAAATGAGGCATAGGCTGGTGCCACCTTGGATGCAGCTCTTTTATCTTCTTTATAAAGTACAATTTGTACAATGTGTATTGATTTAACTGTTTCTTGCCCTCAGCTGCTCCTGTGCCCCAAAGGAACTGCTTTAGGAACTACATGTTAGTACTATGAAAAGTTACGGCTGTTTGACGTGACTGTAATGTGGAGCAACTCCATATTATGTAAAGTAAGCTAAAGTGGAGAGATCCAGATAAATGAAGACATGCTTAGATGAAAGTTTTTGATAGACACATAAGTGTGCATCTTAGCTGGCTAAGAAGTAATTTGAATTTCTCTTACCTTAAACTTATCTGGGACGTCCTGCTGATTTAGAGGAAAAAGTCTTACAAACTTGAAACTTTCTGCTACCACATAAAATGGCTTATTCTGAGCTTTGGCACACACAGCAATTTGATTAGTGCCAATCTGTGGAGACAGATGGAAAACAACATGCAGACTCAATGCTAGCGTGACATAATATTGCCTGGTTTCCAACAATAAATAGATGTTTACTGGATAATATCCAAATAGAAAAGATTTTTCAGAAAGCCTTAAATTCTTTAAAGAAACCAAACTTTAAAAGTCTAGAGTTTACAGAATGATGTAATAAACTCACTACCTATTACCTTGTTAATAATGCCTCCGCTTTCAACTACACCTTCAGCACCAACTAACACCAGGTCCACTTTCTCCATAATGTAGCTGTTCAAAGGGGGAAAAAAATCCAAGTCTTACTGGGCAATATGACAAATAACTTGCTGAACAGAACAGAAATCAGTAATTCAGACAGTCTTTCACTTTTCTGAACTAGTTTCATCTACCTATGTAAGCCCATGTGCGGTTACACATCCTTGGAGTGAGCTTTCATCTCCTTCCCTGGCAGGAACATTAAGTAACTGTATTTTTTCCAGCCACAGCTGACCTTGGCAATTGTGTAAATGCTGGAAGAAGTTGAAATCTGACTAGGAATGATACTCAGTTACAGGAACATGGGTGTCTATGGTAAGATACTCCCTACACAGTGAAGTGTAACTGCACTGTGATAACCTTGGCCAAATACATAGGATGCTCCTCATCTAATCCCCCTTTCTTGACATCCCTCCAATGTGTTTTGTTAATTGAAAATACAGATCTAAAAAGAAAACCATCAACTAAGTGATCTGAATAGATTTAAGGTGTTAAACAGAACTTGCGGACTTGTCCACTCAAGCCGCTATCTTCCCTAAATCAGAGGTGCCTTGGTAAACAGACTGGTATGTATGCTCTTAGAGGCAGTCTTTCAGGCATTTTGCAGTTAGCAAGAACTGAGGTTCAGATTTATTATAGTTCTTTCTTTTCTCATGCTTTGGACTTATACTAAGCAGTGGTAATTTAGCAAATAGCTTAAGAAACCCCCAAATGATAACATGTATGCAAATTAGGGGGAAAAAAGTAGGTTTTTTGCGTAGCACTTCAGTTTTCTGGGGTTTTTTTGCAGATATCCCCAAGTTCTACACTTAGGTCTGACTCCATTTTTCATTCTAACATGTAAACATCAAATACTTGTTTTGTAGCAGGCGTATTCTCCTAATTGTGCACCTAAAGGTGTAACTTGTTTAGCTTGTTTGACGACTATGACAAACTAAGCAACAACCTCTGTAGTTTGAGCAAGCTTCTAGGAAACTTACATATAACACTATCAGCATAAAATTGTGATGAATAATATTAAGATTTAATGATCAGGCTTACCCAACGGCAGCATCCAGAATCACAGTCACAGGAATGTTCAGCTTCCTCAAGGCTTTTGCCATTTTTTGCCTATTAAAAAAATGCGTTTGAGGCTTAGAAGTCTTTTCTTTAAAGACAATGCTAGAAAAACATTGTCTGAAAGACTGAAACCCATGACTGCCCATGTTCCCTTGCCTGTAGTTTTGGTTTATGATGTACCCTCTAATAGAAAAGAAGTTCTTCTCTAGAAATGGAAACAAACAGATTACAATAAAACCAACAAAAGTAAAGTCAGTTTGTTTTAGCCGTCAGGAATTACAGCTACAGAAAGATGAGTTGGTGAACTATTATTAAGATGAGAGATTACTTAAACTGTCTCAGCTTTTCCATCAACAGGGTGTAAGAAACAAGAAATAAAGGATTGGGTGCATTGCTAGAAGTTATTTCAGTGAAGCTGGAAAATTGTATGTACTTTACTTAACATCCTTGATTCTAGTGAAAGACTGGTTAGCAACATGTATTATCCAGTATGTAGGATTTATTACTTATACAACAGTGTATGCTCTGAAGAGGGAAAGCTTGCACTCTTGCTATCAGCAAGACACTTTATTTGGCATCTTCAAACAACGTTGTTAGCTAAATGTTTTACTTTGCTACGCTTAATAGAATACTGATTATTTTAGCCTACTTTTGAAACAGACAACTAGAAATCAGTTGTCTCCCATTTCCCCAGGAAAATATAGGTTGCCTGGCACTGACTGAAAGTTTGTAAACCTTTGAGGAAAACCTAGGTAACGCTGCTATTAGAATATTTAGTATTGCAAATTACTTGCTAATATTGGGTTCTTTTTTACTTGTCCAGAATAGTGTGATATTATTAGTGACAGTTATAATTTAAAATGCTGCAAACAAGCCTACCAGCTTTTCTTAAGGTATGACAGATTTGATGCTAGCTGTAACTTACCCTGTTAACCAAGATAAAACACAAATTAATGAGTACTTGCCCTGCTTGATCTGGCTGTGATTCAGTGACGTAAACACTGAATCGCTTCTTTGACTCAACAGCTGCTTCCAACACTCTGAGGACCACTCTTGAGTAGGCGTGTGTCAATATTCGCTGTCAAAAAAAAAAATAATCAGACATTACTTTTTGCTGAGCTTTGGGAACCTTTACTTTTGTTAAAGGTGTCACGGCTTTTACTTCACACAACTGTCCATCGACGTTAAGTAATAATATATGTCACTTGTATCCTACAAATCATAGGATAGCTGAACTTTATGTGGCCTGCCATGATGCGGCCACGGGGTGATGATCTAGTACTTTAAATGGAAACTTGAAGTTGTGACTCCTCGGCACCTCTTAGAAGTAGACCACAAGTTAAAGTTGGATTGCATGGAAACTGAGGTAGGGCAGAAGACGAGTCATAATAAAATAAAGCGATGGGTGATGTTACGCCTATGTACTTGCAGAAGCCACCATCAGACAATGCTGTTGTGAATGTTAATAAACTTTGCTGCCCTCCCCTTCTGTTTTTCCATTACTGCAAGCAGCAGAGCACCAGAACAAGAGTGACCCTGCCTTGGCCTACTTACGGCACCATCTCTGATGAACGGATGACACAGCTTGGCGATTTTGTTCCTCGAGAGAGAGACCTTCCTGAGGAAGATCTCCCCGCGCTCGATCATGATTTCCTTGCACTTGGAGTAGTCCTGGAAAGCACAGCGATGCCTGCTGTGAGGCTGGAGGGTCCCCCAGCAGGCACCAGGCCGAGCAGGGGGCAGCCACCCTTACCGAGTACTCCAGGGAGGTGAGGCTGATGAAGCGCAGGAAGAGCTCCCCGCCGGAGGAGACGGCCACCGAGGAGTCCACCCGTGACAGGGTGTTGATGGCGGCCAGCAGGCTGCTCCTCAGGCCCTGGATAGTCTCCCCTGCGGGGAGGCAGAGGTGCGCGGTCAGGGCAGGGCTGGGCCTCACCGACACGGGCCTCGCCGTGAGGAGACCCGGGGCAGAGGGGGGACCCGGGCTCACCTCGGTCCTGCTTGAGGAAGCCCAGCAGCGCGCGGATGGCGGCCACGGCCGAGGCGACGTCGGGGTCGTCCCTCAGCTGCGCCTTGAACGTCTCGATCAAGTCTGCAGGACAGCGGGCGCGTCAGTCTCGGCCCGGCGCTGCCCCGCGCCGCCCGCCCCCCGCTCCCCTTACCGTCCGTGCTCATGGCCGCGGCCGCTCCGCTCCCCGGCCCGCCCGGCCGCCACCGCCGCCACACCGCCCGCCTCGCCTGGGCGTGGCGCCGTTCGCGTGACGAGACCCGCTTGGATGACGTATGCCGTACCTTGACGTCATCTCCGGGCGCCGGGAGCAGCTGGTACCTTTGGCTGGCGCTATGAGCGCGGGTGAGGCGGCGGGGTCTCGGGGAGCGCTGCGGCGCGGGGTGGGAGCAGCCGGCGGGGCCGGGCCCCAGCGTGCCTTAGCCCTCGGGCAGGCCGGGCTGCGGCTGCTCCGGCGTCCGGGTTCCTTCGGGAGAAGGCGGAGCGGAGGCCGAGAGCGGGGCTCTGGGGCACGGCTTTATCGCACCTGTGTCTCCTCAGTGAAGCTCTGCCAGGCCCGTGGGGCAGCCCGTGCCGCTCCGTGGCGCCCGGCCGGCAGGTTCCCCGCGTTAGCGCCGCGGGCTTGGCCCGGCGCCGGCTCCTCTGAGCTCCCAGCGGTACCGGGCGAGCCCCTCTGCTCGGGGGCCTTCAGTCGCTGCTGTTCGGCGTTTGCACGGAGCTTGGAGTGACGCTGCTGTGTTGTCACTTTTTCAGATGATGAGCTGAGCCTGCTGGTCATCGTCATTGACACCAACCCTATCTGGTGGGGAAAGAAGGCGCTAGGAGAAGCTGAGGTACGTCTTCTGGGTGTTGGTACTACTGATGGTGATTTCTGAGGGAAATAATTTTTTTTTATGTTAGTAAGTAGCCAACAAATGGGATTAGTCTTTGATTTCTGAACTATGCTAACATTGTCTGCTAAAACAGATATAATGGATGTTAGAGTACTCTTAAAAATAGCTACCCGGTGTTGTGTATTTGTCAAAGCCTTTTTCTAAATGCTTCCTATTAAGAAAGGAAGCTCTTTCTGTGTCTTCAAATTCAAGTTCTTTTAACTGCAGTTATTTGAGAGATTTCTTCTAAATTACCTAACTGTAAATGTTATCGTGCTATATTTACTTTCTTCTTTTTTTCAGCAGTTCACCCTATCAAAATGCATTGATGCAGTGATGGTACTGGGAAATTCGCACTTATTTATGAATCGCACCAACAGACTTGCTGTAATAGCAAGTCACACGCAAGAAAGGTATAGTTGCTTCTTAACAGCATAAAGGTTTAAAGTGTACTTTCCTCTGTCTGTCTCCTGATTTTCTTGTTGCATTGGAGTATATAATTGAAACCAGGTTTAAAATGCATAATGAATCATTGTCTTAAAACCAGAAATTAACTAAAACTGTGTAGGAAAGAAATAATCTTGGTGCCTTACACAAAGCAACAAAAAGGCTTACAAGACAGAAGGGAGGTTTAAACAGAATTTTACTTAAAAATATATGGAGAGAGAGGATGGTAAGGATGTGGTGAGCAGGATAGTGTAAGTGGCAGAAGTTTCCTGTTTAATGGGTATTTTTCCCCAGATAGTTGTGAGTCTCAGGATCTACCCCTAAGTGCAGTTACGGTATCTATTTGCCAATTCTCTTAAGGGGTGTCTTGAGAGGGGGGAGGTGAATGTGAGTTTTACTCCATTTTGGGTTTGAAGATTGCCTGCTTTATGCAGTCGCTTTAATGTCAAAGCATTAAAATTAATTGAAATTCTACTTCAGAGTATTGCTGACTACAGCTGATTAGTTTATGGCATTTTTTTCTTACAAGGTTAAAGACAAAACATGAATACTTTGGTTTTTCTCTGTTTCAGCCGTTTCTTGTACCCTGGGAAGCATTGGGCTTTTGCAGATCTCTTTGGAGATGGTGGTAGTTCCATGGAATCAAATTGCTCTGGCAGCAAGGATGGAAAATATGAATTGTTAACAGCAATAAATGATGCAATTGCAGAAGAGATTAAAGACCTCATGACAAAAAGTAAGGAAAACAAAATTCTAGGCTTAACATGCAGAATTGCAAAACACTTGGAATCTCAAGGAGTTGTAGGAATTTCCTTTATTTTGATCATGGGACTTTTAATACGTTTAAAGTAGATGAGTTTATTATGCTTGACACTTCAGGCCTCTGCATTAATACTATTTGCCAAAGATAAAACTTGTGGTATTTGGTATGGTCAGGTTCAGCAACTGTTTTTATATATAAAAGTAACTTTTGCAACTTTTCTTGTATTGCAGCTGACATGAGGGGCCAGCAAACAGAAACTCTGTTAGCAGGATCACTTGCTAAAGCACTTTGTTGTATCCTTTTGATAACAGAATCTTCAAAGCCTTTATGTATTTTTAAGACTGTTTCTTATAATATTAATTAAGTTTTACTATTCCTGTTCTGTAATAATACTCAAAACTGAAACCTTTGCCTAATAACTGTGCATCATGCTTGTTAAAATTTGTGTTGACTAAGGTGTGGTGAATATGTGGTATGGATACTGGAGTTATTTCCAAGAATAGAATGTAGATTCCTTAATGTCAGCTAATGTAGATATCAATAAGATGAGCAAAGAGGTAAAAGGTAATGCCTTTGCTCCTGTTTTGAGTACTTGCATAAATATTTGCATCAGAATAACAGACATAAATGCGTATGTACATACAAACAAAAATGCATGTGTTTTAACACACCTCCATTTCCAAAACTGGCAATAATAGGTACAGGTTTATCCTGATCATTTGAAGTTGCCCAGCTTAAACTAGGTCTGGGTGACGATTAGAAGAAAGGACTTGGATCATTAGTCCACATTCTTATTCTGATTTTCTGTGGCATGCAAGTAAAATGAGTAAAACTGTACCTGGAATCTCTTTAGAACAACTGGAGGTTGAGAGGAACTTTCTGAAAGTCACATGATGCACAGATCCTCTTCCAAAGGGACCACCTGCAGAGCTGTGATGATAGTTAAATTTCTTACTCGGTTTTGGTCATCGTCTTGTGACTTCTGTAATCAGGAAAAGTGCTATTTGTGCAAATAGTTTTGCAAGGAGCATATTGGACTAGAATCAGCTATACATTTCAGATTACTTTAATCCGTGAGAAATACCATATAACGTGTTTCAGCCAGTGAGTTGGTAATAAGCAGCTTTGAACATTTCTTTCCTGATCAACACCTAGCTGCTTTTGGACAGTAAATGAAATGTGTCTGCTTTCATAACAAGCCTGAATTAGTCCACAGATGCTTGTCACTGGGGCTGTAAAACATTTTCATATACGTACTTTAACTGAGATGTTAGATCTAACATCTTGGATGTTAGGTATCTAACTGAGATGTTAGATGCTACAGAATTAAAAGGGCAAACTACAGGCGATAGAAACACCGTGCTCATGCATTTCTTTTTCTTTTTAATACTTAGCCAATCAAGAAATGAAATCAAGGATTTTGGTAAGAACTTCTGCTGTCAGTTTTCTTTTAGTCTTGAAATCCAGTGATATTTTGTAGGCTAACAAGCTTGAATTGTTTTATTTAGGTCATAAAAGCAGCAGAAGACAGTGCATTGCAATATATGAATTTCATGAATGTGATCTTTGCAGCACAGAAACAGGTGAAGCTGGCATTTTTTCATATATATTATCTTTTATTAATGCGCAAAGTTAACAAAATTGTTCGTTTCTCTTATGATTATGTTCTGATCAAGTGAAAGAGCTTCCCTATGGCTGTGGTGGTCCTGCAGCTGTAAAAGCATGTGCATTTATATGTGGAGTGCATTTAGAGTGGAAACAGGTCATGACAGTAACACTGATGAGGCTACATTGGTCCTAGCTGAATTTGTTTTTCATGCATTTAACCTCTTTTCTTGCAGAGTATTTTGATTGATGCTTGTGTCTTGGACTCTGATTCAGGTCTTCTACAACAGGTACAGACTTCCTATTCTTACTTGCTGTTTTTGTTTATTCATAGATAGTTGATGCTAGATAGTTTGACATATCCTAAAGGTCTCTTCTTTCCTTTGTTTCAAGAGTGGGTGTGGAAATATATATGTTCAGTGGATCTGGCAGTTCCAACATGCACGTCTTGTGCAGTATGTGGATATTTTAAAAATCCTGCTAATCTCATAAAACATAACAATCTGATCATGCTTTCTGCTTTCCAGGCTTGTGACATTACAGGTGGCATATATTTGAAAGTGCCCCACATGCCATCCCTTCTGCAGTATTTGTTGGTAAGTCATTTAAAAAAAACGTCAGTGTTTCTCCTGTGTTAGATGTGAAATCTTACTGACTTCGTTGACAAGATAATACAGCAGTACCATTCCAATTTGCAAAATATTTTTTTCTCTATTCATGCAGTGGGTATTTCTGCCTGACCAAGAGCAAAGATCACAGCTTGTCCTTCCACCTCCTATTCATGTTGACTACAGAGCTGCATGCTTCTGTCATCGAAATCTTATTGAAATTGGTTACGTGTGCTCTGTGTGCTTGTCAAGTAAGTTTATAAATATTTAAGAGTCTGATGTCTTACATTCAAATGAACTGTGTTAGTGAAAGCCAATTCCTTTATTTTCCAGTATTCTGCAACTTCAGTCCTATTTGTAGTACATGCGAGTAAGTATTTCTTCTTGTTTCAGGGGTGGGTGTGGAAATATGTTAAGTGTATCTGACAGTTCCTTTTTTATGTTGTTTCAGGACTGCTTTCAAAATATCATTGCCACCTGTCATGAAAGCTAAGAAGAAGAAATTAAAGTTAGCTGTGTAACAACATCATGTAAATACATCATGACCTCCTCCAGTAATTCCATGAAATGGAATACACGTGAGAAATTGATGGCACTTTCTATTGGATATGAAAGAGAACTGTATGCAGTGTTACTACTTGTTTCTTAAGGGATAAATATTTAAATAGTATGTTTTCTACGCAGCCCTTTAAGTAACAAATCACTGTATTACCATGTAACCTGTGCTGTTTTAAATACTAATTCTTAATTCCAGAAGTTACAGCCTGTTAAGAGACAGACCTTGTGAAATAGAAGGTATTCTGGCCACTGCAAAGTTTCACACCTCCAAGTTATTTCAAAGACAAGAAAGCCCTAATTCTTTTTGTGTGTTGGTGTAAAGGTAAGAATGACCATTTCTGGTGTGTAGGATCAGAACCTTAGCACTACGTTATTCAGGGACTTTAACTTCTTGCTAGCTTTTGCTAGCAATTTTTGGACTGAAACAGCATCAGTTTCAAAATAAATGAGCCAATATTTTCAACGTGGCTTAGAACCCACCTTTTTTTTTTTTTTCTTATAAGGATGCTAATTCCCCTGCATATGCGCTTACATGTATTCATATTCCTTTGACTGTACTGTCTTTGTGGTATTTCTTTTTCAATTGGATATATCTTCATTTACCAATAAAAAGGCCCCCCTTTGTTTAAAGTAACTTCAATAAATGCAAACTAGCTGGTTAGTCTTTAAGGTTGTATTTTGAAACTGGAAAACAAAAAATGTAATTCTATGTAATATGACAGCAGGCACACTTTTTTTTAGTATGTGGTTTTATGGCTGGCATTTGACAAGTAAGAAGAAAGACTTTTGGTGTCTTTTATGTCAGAACATGAGGGTATGCTGCGTACTTCTGAACATGGCTTTGGTTTAAACAAACAAACAAAAAATCTCCCACTTTTAAAAGGTAACTGTATAATTTGGTGGTTTTACTGTTGCTAGTAACTGATGTTCTCCTGAAAGGAATGCGGAAGAGTAATTGTTTCCTACATAGAAAAAGACAAATTTCTTTTTCCAAGGTGCGTACAGGAATTTATGTCGTGTTTTGATAATCACATCAGGTTTTTTGTCAGTGTAACAGTTGTAGGAAGTGCCCCATCTTTTACGGGCTTGTTTGATTGCCAAAATCCATTTTTTTGAAGGCTGTATTTATAATTTACTTTGTATAAAACGTTTGTAATAAAACCTTTTTCAAATGTGGTTAGATATTGCTATAATAACAGATATTTTTAAGGGTGAGCTACACGGCCTTCTTGCAATTCTATTGTGTAAAAGTGTAACAGTATGATCCACGAAGTGCCGGAGGGAGGATGCGGTCTGTGTGGAGTTAGGTGAGAAGATGAGGGGCAGACGTGTCTGGGCGGTCTTGGTTGATCCCGCTTTCGGCTGTGCGATCGCTGCCGTGAGAAGGGGGACGTGGGGCAGCCCAGCCGGGGTGTGTGACCGGCCGCAGGCTCCCGGTGGCCCCCGCAGGCTCCCTGCGCTCCCCGCTCGCTTTCCCCGAGAGGCAGCCGCGCCGCCGGCAGCGCTTCCCGCCCCTTCCCGTTGCCATGGCGCCGCGCTGTCGCCGCAAGATGGCGGTCGGGCGGCAGCCGGCTCCGCGGCTCGGCCCTCCGTAGACGCCATGGCGGCTGCTTTCTTCGGGGCGCTGCTGCTGCTGGCGGCACCTTGCCCCGGGCAGCGGGCTTGGGACGCCGGTGGGTGGAGGGTTTCAGGTGCCGCGATGAAAGGCGGCTTCCGGGGGGCGAGGGAAAGGCGGCTGCTGAGGGAAGGGGGCCAAAAGGGCGGCCGGGGGTGAGGGGGTCGGTTTGCGGCGGGACCTTCCCTGACTGGCTAACGGTGGGGCCTGCCCGGGCGGGCATGAGGGCAGGCCACGGAGGCCCCGAGGGATGACGGGGGGGGGGTGCGGTGTGGGGTGGTGTGTGTGTGTGTGTCCCCAGGGACTAGGAGGTCGTGGGCCTTTGGTGCCCCAACCCGAAGGTGCTGGCCCTGGAGGGTCCTGCTACTGCTTAGCACTAGTGGAGGTTTTGGGGGGGAAACGTGGAGCTGCTTCTGTTGGACTTTTCAATGTTGGTAAAGTCTGTAAAGGAAATTCTAGTGAAACTCCCAACTTGGAGCCCTAAACTTGAAACTACATCTACATGCTGAGGGCAGTAGTCCGCAATTACTGGATCACAGGTGGTGGTACACCCCTGATGCCCTTCATGGTTGCAATAAATTAAAAAGTGTAAACTGAAGTCAGCAAGAGATGCTAAATATGTTGCCTGACCTGTGTAGTATCTGCATGGGCCAGTAAGTGCTGCAGTCTCCTGCCATTATGTTATTCTACTGCGTGTTTACTGAGCATCTTGGAAAATGTAAACTTGCAGTATAGAAAGCTATGGTGAACCCACTGCTCTAGCACTTTGCAAGAATGTAAATACAATCCTGTACTAGGCATCACAAGATATTTTTATTCTATTTGTGACAATTTAAAGTATAGGAAAATAAGAATCTAGCCTAAGTGTAAGACCTAAATATGTCTTACAGATGTTACCTTTTTCAGTTAGTGTGTGTTAAGACTTTTTTCTTTCTCTCTTTTTTTTTTTTAGTCTTTCAGCCTTCGTTTATCCATATGTCAGGGACCAGAGTAAATTCATTTTTTCTTGGAAATTCTTCAGGAGTTAATTTTTCTATAATTTTAAGTCCTATAGATGAAGAGACAGGTAAGAACATTTCACTTCCCCCCCCTTCACCCCTGTAAATAAATGTTTGAATTATTAATATTTTTTTGACACTAAATTTACCGGAGAAACAGCAATGCGCTTCATTTAGTGCTTTAATAGTTACTGAAATAGGAACTTCAAAGGAGTTCTGCTGATTAAGCCCTTAGTCCTCTGTTGACTCCTTGTCAGCTGGGCCTGAGGGTATGCCTACTTGAAGGCACAAGAGGCATTTAAATGTACTTCTTATTTTCCAGTCTTTTCTAAATGACAGTGGAATACTTTTAAAATTTTTATTTTGATATAGGAAAATTGCAACTTGCAAATTGCAGTGGAAGTAAAAGAGCTGGTGATTGGAATTTGAATGTAACACCTGGTATGGTATGTAAAATACTGATTCTTCCCTAAAATGGGAAGGATTGAACTGTCATATATTAAGGGCTATTGAAATATTAGCAAAATGTTAATGTAGTAACAATGTAGTTTGAATGTCTTGCCCTTGCCTTTTTTTCCTTGACATATCCCTTTGTGTGGATGCCCTTGCTGGAGTTTGCTGAGGTGCAGCTTTGACACTGGTTCCTTGTTGTCGTCCTCCTCTCCAGAATTGCCTGTACTTCCTGCCTGGCTGTAGCGTTTGAGACTGTTTCAGCTCTGCTGGAAGGAGCTAATAGAAATAAACAAGTAATGGTTTTGTACAGCATGAGCTCTGGAACATCTATATTTATTGGACTTGCCTTCAGTGTTATGTTATACATAATTCCTTAGGGGTTTTACAGACTCTGCAGTCATTCCAGTTTTCAGCTGAAGGGAGCTGTAAAAACTGAAATTCACTTTTTGATATTTGTTCTTTTCTTTAGAATTGTGCATGTGATTTCTGAAGTAACTTAATCTGTGTGCATGCCTTAAAGAGTTCTGTGTACAGTTCATATCCTCACTGTATGCGCATATCTCAGTAGCAGACCCTTTGTCATTCCGCTCAACAGAAGTCCGATTTTATATAGGAATAATATCATTGCATTGTAGTGCTGACAAAACACAGCGGTACTGAAACTTCTCTTTCAGAAGCTGATGAGCGGTATAAATAAGAGTAATTTAATACAAGCTGCCAAACTTTCTTTTGCATTTTTTCAGAACACTTCCAAAGTGACTATAAGCTTGACTAGAAATCTGCAGTTGTGTTTGCCCAATGCCACTGACTGCTGCACAACACCTCTCTGCGTGGTTGAAACACTTCAGGTTTTAGCTTGCCATGATTCAGTGGTGTTGGCGCACCTCCTGATTCAAGCTGAAATATATGCCAACTCTTCCTTTACAGGAAATGTGTCAGGTAAGTGTTTAGATATGCTAAAGAAGAAATGGCATTTTTGCTGCTCTTTCCCTCTACATATGAAAAAAAATTGGGATTTGGGTAGCAGTAAGAGATACTGAATAATCATTAGTGGAATTTAACAAAAGGTGTGTATACAGTCAGAATAAACTGCAATGTGCATGGTCTATTTAGTTCGATTCCAGTCCATTTAATCTGATTTCCTCTTCTTTTTTTTTTTTTTTAATTATTTTACAGAAAATGCAACTCTCATCCCAAACCAGGTGTTTCAGCCACTGGGCTCTTGTCCCTGTGATTTGACAGCTGGAGCTTGTGATGTTCGTTGTTGCTGTGATCCGGTACTTATTTCATATTAAACTTTCGTTAAGTGTTTCAAAATTTCTAGGCTCTTTCTGTTGACTGGGGAGAGAGATACTGAATGCTTCAGCCTAGATGGGGCTAGAGGACTTGTCTGGATTTTCCAGTATTTCTAGTAGTAAATATGACTTCTCTCTCTACAAAATCGGTTTGATTTACCCGTAAGTATAGAATCATAGAATAGTTTGGGTTGGAAGGGACCTTTAAAGGTCATCAATCCAACCTGCCCTGCAATGAGCAGGGACATCTTCGACTAGATCAGGTTGCTCACTATGGCTATAGTGCCTATGGTAATGCAATTACTGTGCTAAAAAGTGACTATTTTTTTCCCTTTCAGGAATGTACACCAGACTTGAAGCAGTTATTCAATGAATCATGTTTCACTGGAGTGTTTGGTGGGGATGTAAACCCACCTTTTGATCAGCTGTGCTCTTCTCAGTCAATGGAATATACCCCTGATTGGTTTCCCTTCCTTTGTGTACAGTCTTCTCTTAACAATACACCATTTCTTGGCTACTTTTATCATGGCTCTATGTAAGTCTTAAGAAAATTTATTTTCTCAACACAAGCATTAGGCATGCTACCAAAAAATATAACCTGTTTTTATAATGAAAATTATTTTGAAATTGGAATTTTAGGGTGTGAACTTTAAGTGCAAACGGAGAAATGTCATTGCTACTATATGAGAACATGGGACATGAAAGCAGATGTATAATTATTTGTATGAGGTAGAAAGCAAAGCATTGTTTAATTTTTAAACTTATTTGCAGTTCTACACCCAGAGTTCCTCCGTTTAAGATCCCTTTACAAACTTCTCCTGGGAAACTTTTCACTGGTTACAGACAAGGAGATCCAATTATGACAGAAGAAAATGAGTATTTTACCATTCCCCAGGTAATTGCTTCATGGTTAGGAGCTTTTGGTTCCTCTTGGTTTGTTTGATATTCTCCATATATCCCACTCCTTATGGCTTTGTAACCAGATTCTGCAACTTGCTGTTGTGAAGTGGTGGAATGTATTTTTCACACACACAAAAAAAAACCGAGCACAAAATCATTATTAAAAGTAAACATTATCCATCCTGATACCCCTGCCCATCCCCCCAAGTGGTAAAGTTTTAATTATTTCAAGAGGTAAAAGCAAGCTTGGCATCCCAATTAATAGTTTATGGCTTATCATATTTCTGTATTGTTTGGTTTGCCTGCTGCATTACTGAGCACTATAGTTTGTTTTTCCTTTGAATCTTAGTCACGTGGCTGTACTTTTTTTGAATTCCTTTTGCATTTTAGAGAGACTCGTTGGTTATAATTATTTTGACAAATTAGGATGAAGCCATACTGTACATTGAAACCATTTTGAAAGCCGTACTTTTTAAATTTCAACCTCTCTCTCGCTACAGATTGAGGTATTTTGATAACATCAGATTACTTGTTTGCCAAAGTGTCATAGGGCTGTAGTACATACTTGGAGCATTTCACTAACAAATAGTCTTAAAATGAAAAGCAAAGGGCTAGAAAAGGGTCCAACATACTTATTTCTGTTGAACTACCTGCAGCAATCCATGGCTGGACAGTGTGTTGGAAATGCCCCCATAGCATATCTCCAGAACTTTGATGTCAAATGCCTTACCAATCTAGCGTCTTACAAGGAAGGACTGCCCCATGACGTGAGGATAAACAGTGGTACTGGAGGTATGCTGCATAAACCCTAACAGAAATGTGTTTTATGTTTCTTGGAGCTGCTAGAACAGAACAAACCCAAGGGCTGTTAACATGGTAGCTACATCTAATATCTTTGTTATCGGTGGCTGTAGTTCAGCATTTGGGGATGTTCTATTCTTGTTTCTGATGACCTGCCAGCAAATGTCCCGCTATCTCCCAAGATTTGGGATATAAGAAATAGTGGGATTGGCCTTTGTTTCCCATTTATCTGTTTCCGGTGACTTGTACTGGTTATGGCTCCATATGACAGAACAGAGCATCTCTCCCACTTTCTATTTTCAGACAGTTGCAGAGCCCTTTTTCTGTCAAGAGGGTGCAGTATCATCATTTTAGAATCAGTGAGATTGGTTCCTTTCTGCATTACAAAACCATATACTTATGAAGTGTCCTTCTGGAGTTGGAGATAATATGATTACCAGCATGAACAGAATTTATTTTATGCTACGTAATTGTCTAATTTTGTTGATCTGTATTACCTTTGTAAGACCCAGAGATAACTAGCTATGCTCTCAAAATACATAAACTATTTGGTCCTTTACCAAAATTAAGTTTCTAAATAATTTTCTGCTCCATTTTCATAACAACAAGGATTGCACCTTGGATGTCAAAACAGTACATCTGTCTCTCTTCTTAGTCAGGATTACTGCAGTGTTTGTTTTTTATTCTCAGACTTCATCCAACAAAACGTCATCTATGGGACCATCACCGACATGGGCAAATTCATCACTGAAAGTGGTATGTCTCTTTCATTTAATAAATATGTTTCTTACCTAACCTGGACTATATAAGAAATAGATTATTTTGATGCCTAAAATGTTTACCTGCTGCAATTCTTAGGAGGGATCTTGCATGTTACTTAATGCTCAAAAAGTAAACTGTTTGGCTTCCTGCAAGGCAGAAAGTATTTAATTTACCCCAAGTTCATTTAAAGTTGGTCAAGAAATCGGGTCCCTTAGCTTACATTAAAAGTATTTTTTGAGAAAAACAAAACAAAGCAAAACAAAGATATAAAGAATGCTTCAAAAAAATCTCCAGGATGAACGTGTAAGTGGGATGGGCAGCTGTAAGCAGATGTATGTGTGTCTGTTTTGTAAGCTCTTGTGCCTTTTTAAGGGCTTTTTTCAGCTAGTGAAGCAGTTATTTGATGTAGAACAGCGGTTCCCAGTCAGTGGGAGGGTAATGCAGCACAAATAAACTAATAGAATCCAAGCTAATGTGTTTTTCTGGGCAGTGATGGCTCCCTTGGAGGGATGAGATGAAAGCAGGGGGAGTCCTGAGTCCAGAGAAGTGCATCAGCTGGTGACGTAAAGTCCAGTGCTGGGTTCTTCAGGAGAGGTTTAGCTACAAAAGGACCCAGAACTGTTGAGGTCAAAATATTGATAAGGTAGGGGATTGTACTGTCGCGCTGTCCTAATAAGATGGGAGTGAAACAGTAAAATAAATTCTCAAAAAGATGAATGTTATAATTTCCAGAATTTTGCTAGAGTTTTTAAATGTGTTCTTTTTCAGCTACAGTAACATAGCTTTCTAATTAGCAGTGCTTTTCATTATGGGCTTTTTTTTCTTCTGCCAGAAAGCCTTCATACTGCTGAGGTTCTGTGTCAAAATGTAACTTTTGCAGAGCATTATATGTTCATTTGGAAAGACAAGAACATAGAGCGAATAAATGTCACGGTCTTCCAAGGAAGTTTATGTGATGGAGGTATCACGAAATTTCTTTTACAATTTTTGATATTTTTTTTTTTCTTCAGCATGGAAATTCTGTGATAGAATCTCTTATTAAATAATACTTCTTAAAAAGAATTTCCCCTGGACTCTGGAAAGAAAATTTATGGGGCTGATTTCCATTAATTTATATTAATTTGAATCTTCTGTTACTAATGAAGCATGGAAGATTGTATCCTACATAGAGCATACTTTTTGCTAATTTACAGCATACTTCTTGCTAATTTACTTATTTAAAGGTAAAGTCATATTTTTTTCTTTTACCAGAAATACTGACACAGAGATTCACAGTCAAATTTCTGAGCTTGAATAGTACTAATGCAGCAGAACTGTTTGGGAATCCAGGTATTAATACTTTATTTTGCCTCTTAAAAGTGAAAAGAAAAAAATTTTGTACTGTACAGAGTATTATCAGTGACTATGTTTTATATCTCTTTCATAGTTCTTTATGTTGCTTCCTGTCTTAATGCACTGCCAATTGTAATAGCGGTGATTGGTGCTTAGGCTTTTGTTGTATAGATATTGATTACTTAAAGGGAGTGTATTCCTACTGTAACGGAATACACTTAAGTGTCTGTTCGTTTACTTCAAGATTGGTGACATTTATTATTAAAACAATGCTAATGCTTAAAGACTTTTATGCAATGTTCACAATTTACCCTTCTATGTTTAGGTTATCAAGTTGGAAAACCAGTGAAAGCTGCAAATATGAATGCTTCTGATACTTTAGGAAGCCTAAACATTTGGCAGCCAGGTACTGGCTTGTGAGGTTGCAACTTCAACTGTAGTTAATGCTAAAATGCTTTTCTTTTTTTTTTTTTTTTTTTTTTTTTTTTTTTTACAAATGTATTTTAGTTAAGAATCTCTTCCAAATTTTGCTTTTCTAAACTGTTCCTTAGCCTTTATTCAAACTTCAGTGAGTAAGCCTCTAATGCTTTCTTGGAAAACTTAAGTTGAATGGACTTGTATCTATATTTAAACTATACCACTTGGTGTTTTGCATTCTAATGTTTGATATTTTTGCACAAAATTGAAAGCTGGAGATCAAAAGGTTGATATAAGAAAGCTCAAGTAAGATGTTTTCATTTCATAGCTGGCAGAGGTTTATGTACGTTGGCAACTTATACACCAGTTTTATTCGGAATAGATTCACTCTCTGGGTGCATTCTAGAAGTTGGTATTAATGAAGATTGCAGCCTTTTAAGGTGAGCTACGTAGGTTGAATTGTTTTTCCCTGCATCCCTCTTGTTGCTTATTGCATGATTCTCTACAAGTGCCTACTATCAGCACTGTTACATCCTTTTTAAATGTTCATGTATGCATTTGAGCTTTCTGTGGCTGGTAGTCTCACTTTTTTTTTTGAGGGAAATTATAATAATGGTTTCACTCGGATCTCCCTGTATTCAGATGAGGATTACGTTAGGGTGGAATGCTTTGCCATTTCTTCCCTGCAACAGATAGTTCAAGAGTTCAGTTCAAGTTTGGTTTTGTTGAGTAATAATATCTTTCAGAGGAAACTGACCTTATGATACAATTATATTACAACCCAGAGTGTAGATAGTACAGATTTACTTTTTGTGCAATCTTACATTCTTATTTTGCAGAGGAAATGTAACTGAGAAATTGAATTCATTAATACAAGCTACTCACATTGGAAAGAGGGACAATTCAAGTTACAGTGATCTAAATGACTGGGTGGAAATTATACGTAAGTGAGGTTTGTGTTGTTGTTTATAGTCTAAATATGCCCATACAATGAATAGAGCCTCTTAAAATAAAACCAAAAGGTAATTTCAAATGCCTAAAGATACTGATCTGTGTGTCTGGATCCATCCATCCATATAGGTGTACACATGCGCATATAACTCAGTATGTATACAGATACTGCACTAACATGTATTTTCCTGTCAGCCTGTACACATATGACTTGGTGTTTTAGTCCTCTGTTGATGAAGTACTCTTTTTCTTTTTGTGTATTTTATATAGAGAAAAAATGTTTTTCTGTGTTCCTGTGTGATAGTTACCGGTATTTCACTGGACGGGGCTCTGAGCAACCTGATCTAGTTGAAGATGTCTCTGTTCATTGCAGGGGGGGGGCGACTAGACGATCTTTGGAGGTCCCTTCCAACCCAAACTATTGTATGATTCTATGATTCTACAATGTAAATAACTATTCTCATCCATAGGTCTTGATCCATTTAATTTTGATACCAATGTGAGCAGTGGACACTTAAAAGGCATTTGTCCAGATATTCCTGCAAACCTGAATATTCGCATAATCTTTGCTGATGTGGGTGCAGTACAAGGGATTCCCCGGCAAGAGATACTTGCTGTGCAGATCAGGTAGAGAGTTTTGCGCCTCTGGCTATCTGACAAATGTATGTTTCATTTTGAGACTTGCTTGTCTAACATATGCAGATTAAATTTTACAAACAAAAATGTTATTTTGTTACTTCTAATTTTTTACATGCCTTTTATTTGTATTTGCAGCCCAAATTCCGTTGATCACAACCAGGTTTGCCTTTCTCCCTCTGTAATGAATATAATAATAATAATAATAATAATAATAATAATAATAATATGTTTAACAGTATATAATCTTTCTACTTCACTGAAATATTAAATAAAATCTATGATGCTGCCAGTAGTAGGCATATGCAGGGCATCCCATTAGAAGAACATTTAATTTCTTGTCATGTGGTGGAAGTGACCACATTGTCCTGTGTTCTGGCTTACCCCAATGTAGAGCTCTTCTTGAGAGCTGTGGTAAATGCTTTATTCTTTCCTGAAACAGGGAATTTTCACTTTGCAAACACTCTTTTTTTCCAGGTCAATCCCAATCAAATAAATGGAATTCTGTTCCTCTTTACCTCATTTCCAGACTTTGCAAGTTCTCTCTCTGCATGGTGTTGAAAATCCAGAGATCATCAACCGCCTCCTAAATACTGTGTATTTTGTCCTTTCATGGTTATGTTTAGGCTCTAAATTTCCATTTACAGCCCTCAAGTAATAGTTATGTATATTCTTACAGTTACTCAACAGTCATATGGCAATTCCAGTGCGGGCTTATCTGTGAAAACAGCATCAGCTTTCTTCCTATCACTGCTTCTGTTCAGTTTATTAAAGTGCCGGCTCAGCCACCCATTCCAATGACAAGGTAATTTTTGTAAAAACTTCGATACTTCACATTATGTTAAGCAGATGTAATGTGAATAGTGTTGATCAAAAGGTTACTTTGGTTTGGTGGACTAGAGAGTAATAAGGCCTGGTTCAAAGATTTGTTGAGTAACAATTCTGTTAGTGACGATCTTCCCCTGGAGCATGAAGAACATGAAGGGCTGTGAATTACCCTGCAAAGTTGTAACTTGGTTTTAGTAGAAAAGCTTCTGTGTTGTTTACTTGAGTGGATAAGGGGTGCTGTGTGAGGCTCCCAAACTATCCATTGTCTGAAAATGTTCATCACAAAAAGAAACATCTGATTAAAAATGACAGAAATGGAGTAGAGGGGAGGCTCCTGTTTCCATTAGAGAAAAAAGTCATAGAGGATAATGAGAAGCTTGTGGTTTAGTTTTGTTTTTTCCTGTATGCCTTTTCACTCCGTTTTTTCCACTTGTGCTGGTGTTCTGGTACTGTAGTTAATAAACCCATTTTTTTTTTCTTCAGATTTCAGATTAATTATACAGAATTTGACTGCAATCGAAATGATGTGTGCTGGCCACAACTTTTTTATCCATTGACACGGTTTTACACAGGTAAAAATAATAAGCAGTGTGGAATGCCATGAACTGGCCACATTTCTTTGAAACATAATTAGGTGTGTGGAGTTTAGTCTGAAAGAATGCTTTGTAGTAGGGAATTAAAATTTCTCTTTTAGAAAGCATGGTCCAAAAAGTCTGTTTAATTTTTTCCTTGATAATGCATTAATTTTTTAGTTAGTCTAGTGGAAAAATAATTACTAGGAGTACTTTGTGGATAAGATTGAAATTTTGTGACTATCTGTTTGGCAGAGAGAGATTCTTTCTCACTCCCCTGTAGAGTTTGGAGGGAGGAGAATATGTCACTTTATGATACCGTTCTGTTTCCATTTCCTGTTGTAATTGTAGCATTGTCAGCGTGTGTCGTTGCCCTTGAAGGGTGGAGGGAGACACTGTTTCTCACTTTGCCAGTATGTGTTTTTCAGTCAGCCCACGAGTTCCAGTAAAAATTTGCCATATTGGTACAGTTACTTTTTAGATTACTTCTGTGTACAATTGTGGTGGATTATGTTTCATGGGAGACTCTGTAGATTAAATGTCTGGCATTTCAAAGGGCATCAAGGCACTTGGACTCTGTTCTGAGAGCTGCATGGACAGAGGCAACTGCCTGTGTTTATTATCTGCACAACCTCAGGGACCGAAGTTATACAAAGTATGAAGTTTTATAAGTACGAAGCATCTTAATTCCTTGCGTTGTGCTCCATTATTTTATTCAGGCTATGCATATACTTTAATCTGTATCTTTTGGGTTGTTGTCTGAACTAAAATTTAGCTCTCATGCTTACACTTTTTTTTTCTCTTTGTTTGTTTGTTTGTTTGGTTTTTTTGCAGGAGAACCATACTCCCAGTGTCTTGCTAAAGGCCTGTCATTGGCATTTCTTGTTTTACTTGCAGCAATTATGAGTAACCCTTGGTTTTCTAAATTATGGAATAGTTCCTTGGTTTAAAAATGTTGATGTAAAGAGAACCACTTTTGTTAATATTTGAAGTACTTTTAGGTAAAACTTATGGATAAATATTTCTGGATTTTTTAGACATTTTATATAAACATTTAAAGATACATAAAACAAATACTCTTACGATACACAGAAAATGGTTGTGTTGTTTAAAAAAAAAAAAGTAATGGAATTATTTTTAAGCGCTGTGTTTGGAGCAGCAAGAGCACAGAGCTGACTTGAACAGGTGAGCCCTGCGTGACCGCTGCACAAGGGTGAGTCCAGCCCA
The DNA here is from genome assembly GCF_035582795.1 of Mycteria americana. NCBI lineage: Eukaryota > Metazoa > Chordata > Aves > Ciconiiformes > Ciconiidae > Mycteria > Mycteria americana. The sequence continues at coordinate 11,929,172 of NC_134377.1, forward strand.
GAGGCGACCGAGGGGTGGGGGTCCTCCTCACAGATGGACCTTTGTCCTGTCCAGCTGCTACTCCTCTCCTGGTGTAGTGGGGCGAGGCGGCAGTTCCTTTCCATAGCAAACCCGTCGTGCCTACCTGTTTTTGGAGCAGTGGACAGATTATTCACTCTTCTGAAAAGTAATAATGCTTCAGATATTTTCATGTCTTGATCGGTAGTTCTCTTTCCCAGTTAATGCTTTGCATTGGCAACCTGTACCTGATCCGGGCTACACAGGGTGCAGCAAGCATCTGCTACTGCTTTTCTTCACATGATCAGCTGTGATGTTCAGTTTGGGATTTTCCTGTGGGTCGGCTCTTACAGTTATCTTAGTAATGTATTTTCTCCTTGACATCCTTTGACACGGAAGGAAGCCTTTCACGTGGTGGATCCCCGACTGCCAGCGCGCTGGCTTCCATCCCATTTTTCGGGGTTCGCTGTCAGTGGGAGGGTGCTCCCCTGAAGGAGCTGCCGAGAAGCAGCTCCCCGGGGCTCCAGGCAGGGGCTGCCAGCCTAACCGGCCTCCTTAGCACCGCTGCCGTCAGCCGCGCCCCGCTCCGGCCGCGGTACCCGCGCCGAGGGCAGCGGAGCTCGGCCCGCGCCGCCGCCGCACTCCGCGTTCGCCGCCGGTTGGCCGCCGCCACGGCCCCGCCCCCCGGAAGCAGCTGGCCGCGCTGCCGGCGGCGGGCTGGGGCGCTCCGCCATGGCCGCTGAGCCGCGGGCTCCCGTCGGACGTGTCGCCGCGCCGCCTCGGCGCCCGCCTCGCTGAGCCCCTCCGCTCCCCTCCGCCCCGCGGCCCGCCATGGGCTCGCTGTTCCGCAGCGAGCCGATGTGCCTGGCGCAGCTCTTCCTTCAGAGCGGCTCGGCCTACGAGTGCCTCAGCGAGGTGGGCGAGCGTGGCCTGGCCGAGTTCCGAGACGTGAGTAGCGGCGTCGGGGCCCGGGCGCCCGGCGGGGCTTTCTGGGAGAATGGGGGAGGTAAAAGGACCCTGGGGGCCCGGCGGGTGGGCGACGCGGGGAAAGCCGAGCCGGGCAGAGTAGTTGCCGTCGGGAAGGTGTGGGTTTCATTCCGATGGTGCCATGTAAAAGACTCCAAGACCGCTTCTCTTCCGTCTTTCCCCGACTCTGACTTGCAGATGTGTGGCTGATAGCTATATCGTATTTGCCTGAAAGGGAGATTGGGTGATGGAATGTCAGTGTGGAGCCTCATCCTCCCCGAGAGTCTGGGGGCGTGTTTTGGGATGACTATCCTACTTCTCACACAGAAGTAGTTTAAACTTGGGAATTTTTTGCAGTAGGATCCCGTGGGAGAGCCTGTTACCCACCTGAAGCCACACTGACTTTAGTCTGAGTGTATGTGCGCAGCTAATAGATATGTTCACCCCGTTGACAGATCGATAGAAACATCCTAGCTGTTCTGTAGGCATATTTCTTCAACATCACAGACTGCTGGTTTGTGAAACATGTCTGTTCCTGGAGGAGCAATTCACCTTGGAGGAAGCTACATGTCTGACTAACATAAAATTGGGTTGAGTAATAATTAACCTTGTTTCTGCATTGTCTCATCGTAATTATATGATCTTTGCTTGCTGACTGAGACTTTGGAATTTCTTCCAAGTATTCTTTAGAAATGTAGGTTGCAAAGTCTTTGCAAGGAAAGCTGCGAGAACTTAAATTAACAGCTGGTTAGTAAATACAGCAGGTAGGAGGAGACAAATCTGTAAGAATTATTATATGGGTGCGATGTTTAACATGTTGATGCCATTTCGGGTATCTGACACACCATTTATTCCAGAAATAATGGATTAGTGGGCCTGATTTAAAAGCTGAATAAGTAGTCAGAGATATTGCACACTCATAATATGGGGATGTATGTAAAAAGATTATTTCGAAACTTAACATTTCAAATAGATTCTGTGGAAATCCATCACAAAAATTTGCTTGTAGAAAGGTTTGTTAATTTGAAGTCATTAAGCAGTATTTTAAAACTCTAGAAACCAAGTTAGGAATGTTTTTTTCCAGTAGATCTGGTCATTTTGTTATTTGAGTAAAACTAGCAACAGGCATTGATAATTGTGCTTTAATGAAACCTTGCTATTTGAAGACTTTCTAATCCTTTTAGGTTTTTATATCTTCTTAGCTGAAAAGGACTTTGTAGAAAGAGAGCATGTAGAATACGTGCAAAATTGTGTCCGTGAAGTCACAGAAATAGCTGTGGTTTTTTGGGGGTGGTTGCTGTTTTAAATACCTAATAAGCATTTTGTTCTTCTCCTTCAGCTTAACCCAAATGTAAGTGTATTTCAGAGAAAATTTGTGAATGAGGTAAAGAAGTGTGAAGAAATGGAAAGAATACTTGGTGAGCTTTACTTTCATGTCTGCCCTTTCTCATCTGTGGTGTTATTAAAGTTTACATTGCTAGAGTGGAAGTACAGCGGAGGTTTCAGCTACAGGTTTTTTTTAAATCTTCCCCATCTTGTATGATCTGAATGCTGTAGAATCTTATAAAATATTCATATGTATGAAAAAATCCACGTACATACACTCATATGTGGAGTCTTTATGTAGATTTTTGGAGCCAGAGATGACTTGACTGTAGCACTGAATTGGGTCAGAACATACAAATATATCCCTTAATTTGTGTTGATATGCTGCAGCAGTTCTGAGTGTATCACAGAGTAGTTTAGGTTGGAAGGGACCTCTTGAGATTACCTAGTCAATCTGCAGCTCAAGCAGGGGCAGCTAGAGCAGGTTGTCCAGGACTGTGTCCAGTGGGATTTTGAATATGGAGACTCCACAACCTCTCTGGGCAACCTGTTCCAGTGTTTTACCACTGACCACGGTTTCTCGGTTTTGTGAGTTGTAAAATTTGCTTACACTACGACATGTATGTGCTAAATACAGATTGGGGTGTTTTTAAGCTCAGCGGTGAAGAAGAGTTGCTAATGTGTTGCTGATAAATAGTTGAGACAATTTCAGTATTGACTGCTTAAAACTCTGCTCAGAAAATGGAAGCTTTACTCTGGATATTTCCTTGACTATAAGATAAACTCTGTTTTTCGTGTTACGTAACTCAATACTGTTGAACTTCCAAGCATCCTCAAAAATACCTCAAGTTATTAATAATTGTATTCACATGGTAGTTAATGAATAGAGAAGAGTATGTAGAGCATTACAACCAAGATGCAGATTTCCTCAGTGTATCCTGAGGAAAAGTTACCAATGAAGGATTCTTTTTATTGGAATCTCTCATCAGAGGCATGTGCTGGTCATGCCAAACCATCCCAGTAGCTATTTTGGCCATCTCTGTGCCCAGCATGAGTTGCATTTGTTGTCAAGGTTGCTTTGTTTGCCTTGTTTGAACACTTTTTATTCCAAACATGGGTCAATGAGCAGAATGTCAATTTTTGGCAGATGGCATGATTAGCAGAAAGTGATATCTGGCAGCAACAAAGAGATTACTATGAGATGTTAAAAGCTTCTTAAAAAGCATTTGTGGCTGGAAAATTTCAGTCAGAGGACTCTGAAGATAGCTTACTTCTGCAAACTTCCGAGACAGAGATGTTCTGTGTATTTTATTCCTAGCACTCTATAATCCCCTCTTTTTTTTTCCTCCCTTTTTTTCCACCCTTTCCTTGCATTCTTTTTGAAGACTCTAGTGTGTGTGTGTTGTTGCTAAAATAAATGAATAAAATAGCTAGGGCCTGATGCAGCAGTGTGATCAGCACCATCAATAACAGCTGGAGGTCAACTGTGCAGCATTCTAGGAAGCATAAGGCAATACTGTTTCCTTTCTGATTGTGTTTTTCTTTTCACTCCAGGGTATTTAGTACAAGAAATTAAAAAAGCGGATATTCCACTTCCTGAAGGAGATGTTGCTCCTCCTGCCCCCTTGCTGAAACACATTTTAGAAATCCAGGTAACTTTTCCACACTACAGATGCCAAAGGTGTAGCTCTGGATCTTGGAACTTTATTTAAAACTTAATTAATTGCTATCTTATTACTTATGACTTAAGTTATAGGGGCGTGGCAGGGGGAGCAGAAGCCTTTGCTTTTGTTTTTGTCAAATTTTCTTTTCTTTCTGCCAGTGTTACTTCAAAGACTGCCGATGAGGATTTGATAATAACACAAAATTCCTGTGAAAGGGTCAAAGCTAACTTAAGGGGTTTGCAGTCACCTGTTTTATTTTGATGGATTGGCATATTACACTGTTTCAGGCAAATTGTTGTCTATTGATGTAGTTCTTCAGCCTCATTTACTGCTTTGGGACTTAGCTAAGGCTCACTTTGTGCATCCAAAATTTCCAGGGTGTGTGGGAGTTTTATATGCCCAAGGCTCTGCAGGTTCCAGTGCTGGTTGCATAGCAAAACATGGTGCTCTTTTCTCTGAATGCTTTTTCTGGTATTATGTTAGAAGTAGAAGCCTGTAAAATGCAGATATAATTTTGAATGATATTCTGTTTTGCTGTAATTCTCTTAATAGAACAGATAAGTGTCTTGTACCTTGTACTATCTGAAGTTCTAATTCCAAGTCTGCATTACTTAGCTCAGACACAAATTAGGGTCAGAACAGCAGATTTAACAGATGCCAGTGGAGGATCAAGTGTACTCAGTACAAAGCAATCTTCGGCAGACTGAGGAATAAAACCTATGGAGCTTAAGTTAATTAAGAAATTGGGAATCTCCCATCATTGCAGCAAATTGACACGTGCTTAAAATTCATCCTCCCCTGATTTCCAAAACAGTATAACTGATGCTATGTCATTTTCTTTTCTCCATGTCTTAGGAACAGTTGCAGAAGCTGGAGACAGAATTGAGGGAAGTAACTAAAAACAAAGAAAAGTTGAGGAAAAACCTGCTTGAACTGACAGAATACACATGCATGTTAGAGGTCACACAAAGATTTGTCAGGAGAACAGCTGAGGTACTGCTTATGTTGTTTGGCAAGGATTGTGTGTCATGTGGCATTTTTGCATACTGTTAGTAGTTCTAGTTAAGTGCGTGACTTGGTGTTGGGCTTTACAGCACTGTACGTTGTTAGTTCTTATTTGTGCGTTGTTATTGTACCTAGAGAACCTGGCTGGCAACCTCTTGTGCTAGGCTGTGCAGCCCTGAACTTAGAGGAGCTTTGTGATTTCTCTGTTGAATTGTTTGAATGTTGCTGCTGATGCCAACTGAAAGTGAAGGCGTATTTGTGTTATTTTGATGCATAGATTGTGCTAAGAAGTGCTAAGAAATTTACCAAATTTACCTTTGCAACACTGACTATAATTGCTAAGAGCAATGCACTTGAAATCCCAAGATCTTTCTGTTGTCTGAATTGAACACAGGAAAGGGTTTTATATTTTTATTGAAATAATGTACTTAATTAGCTTTTCTTCTTTATAATAATAAATGAATGAAGATGATTTTTTTTTCCTGAAAGCTATGAATGATCTTTCTTCTATTTGCTAGTATGAATCCCATTTACATGCCAATTATGAAGAATTTCCATCTGTGGAAAATGAGCCATTAGTGGATTACAACTGTATGCACAGACTGGGTGCCAAGCTGGGGTAGGTATGGTTCAGTCCCCGTATGGCAGGTTGTCAGTGTGTGCTGTTTCAACACTGCTTGATGAGCTGCTGTAAATAAGGGGCCGTCTTCTTAAAACATGGGATATAGTGTGACTCTAGTGATTTAAGATGAGCCAAAGAGTTTTAGATGGGGTTGGAGTCTGGCCCAAATGTACCTTTGTAACAAAATTGGATTATTTGAAGAGATAAGTAGGACAGCACCAAAAAAACTGTCACAAAACTGCTGTTAAACCAAGTATGTGTGTTAAGGAAAATCTCTAAATGCTCGAAATCAGTACTTCTACTCTGTTTTTCTAGGATAAACACACAGTGTTTTAATTGCTTGGCAGTGTCAGTTGTAAATGTAACGTTATTAATGGTATTGCCTACTTGCCTTTAAAATGATATATGGATACTGCTCTCTACAACACCATTATGAGAGGGTATCTTACCAAGAAAAAATTAAGAACCTTACTATCACAGAAAGAAATGACATCAAATATAATTCTAGTTGTGTGCTCAGGCCTACAGTCTGTTTGTTTTCCAAATAGAAATTGAGTCTATTTTATATACCAGTTACTTCCTGTTCAGAGTGACGCTTCCTTCGCTAGAGATGGTGGATGTCAAATTATTGTGACTATGTGATCCTGACTGATGACGTACTCCGAGTTTTTAATTTTTCTTGTGGATTTTAGCTTATTTTTCAAACTCTTCTTTTTCCATAGATTCATATCTGGGTTAGTTCACATAGCAAAAGTTGAAGCATTTGAAAAAATGCTGTGGAGAGTCTGTAAAGGATATACTATTCTTACCTATGCAGAGCTGGATGAATGTCTGGAAGATCCAGATACAGTGAGTAAACATTGTAACTATCAGTTTATTTTGTTTCTACTTTTCATAAGACTTGGAAGAATTGCTGCTCAGGTCTGCCTGCAATGAATGAATTACTTCCCAGTGCCCTTGAAGGGAAAACTGTTTTAAAGCATTAGAACTTGTAAGTCTTTAAAATTAGAGGTCTTGATGCCACCGTAACTATAGGAGTGGCAATTAGTTTATCATGGTTCAGCATGATGAGTGCAGAACTTTTATTGTGGAATAGTAGTGACTTTATGATTGGCTACCTTGACCAAAATACGTGGCATAAATGGCTGCTTGGATATTTATTAACTAGGTCTGTACAGTGCACTACCTTTTTAATAATAATTTTTTTGTTCATTCAGTAGTTAAGGAAAAGAAGTCTGGAGTACAGTTGGTCTTCTATGAAGTTTTTTCTCTGAACTTATAAAATTCACTTTTGTAAATCAGCAATTATGGCTGCCTAATCTGTCACTTTTAAATTTTGCTTCGATTCTAATTTGTAACATTTTAAATTTTTAAGACTTTTTTGTTACTAATAATTCTGAGATGGTAAAATATAATATCTCTTTGATTTTTCCTGAAGAGTTTTTCTGTTTTTCTCTAATATACGAGAAAAAAAAAGAGAGATATTGGCACACTTGAATTTTTTTTTTTTTTTAATCTTCACTAAAATGGTGGAAGGTTAATGCTACTAACACAGCTTTTTCTAATCATTCAGATTTGTTAGTTTGCTCTGTAATTATATCACAGTGGAATTGTTGGTTAAAAACAAACTTCATCAACTGAACTTTTTTGGTTTTTTTTAGGGTGAAAGCACAAAATGGTTTGTTTTTTTAGTGTCCTATTGGGGTGAACAAATTGGCCAGAAAGTTAAGAAGATTTGTGATTGGTAAGAAGTAAAACTAATATATATAATTTCTTTATACCTGGATTATTTTCTTGTAAGTTTTCCCCTTGCTCCCCTTCCTTGTAAGTGTTGATTTTTAGGCAAGGTTTTTGAAGTTAAATTTGTTCCTCTCCCCCCTTGCATCTAGCTTTATAATTATGCAGTATACAAATAAACGTATGAGTCATTTTATCTGCAGTCCTTATTAAGTACAGGCAAAATACTGACTCTCTCGGTTGAATCTGTTCCGTGGTTATTAAATGGTGTGTTGCAGATTTGACTAGGGCATGGGGTTGGGTTATTTGTTTTGTTTTAGTTTGGTTATTTAACACAAACTTCTGTCTTTCTGTAGCTATCACTGTCATGTGTATCCCTATCCAAATACCATGGAGGAGCGCAAGGCAGTTGTTGAAGGACTAAATGTTCGTATTCAGGATCTTCATACTGTGAGTAAATAACGGTATTCCCTTTGCTGTAGCTATTACACAATAGGAAATAATTTGACAAATCGCAGTATTAAATACATGAATATGTTTCTAAAATACCTACAGCTTTGGATCCGAACATGACTGTATGTCATGTCCCTGGTCTCGTGTTGCCTGTATCTATTAAACTCCAAGGCACTTGGCTTTGATTTTTGTTTTAAGCAACGGTTAGTGTGGCCTCCTACAAATGTGATCCAGCATTGGCCAAATACTAGGTGCTCTTACTGTGGTTAACATAACCACTGTTACATTTTCAATGAAATCTTTTTGTTTTTTCTTGGACAAAGGTGCTGCATAAAACTGAGGATTACTTACGCCAAGTCTTGTGTAAAGCATCTGAATCCATCTATACATGGGTTATCCAAGTGAAGAAGATGAAAGCCATTTATCATGTACTCAACCTGTGCAGTTTTGATGTCACAAATAAATGTTTAATTGCTGAGGTTTGGTGTCCGGTGGCTGATCTGCAGAATTTGCGCCATGCGTTGGAGGAAGGTTCAGTAAGTCAGCTGAATGCTCACTGATGTTAAAACTTTTGTCTTGAACTAACTATATGGATAAGGAAAGAAAATAATTATTTAAAATAGGCTAAAAGTAGGCACAGGCAGGTCTGGGTCTCTATGAACTCATATAAAACTATTTCTTTATTAGCAGAGCCTTTATTTAGTGTTGTGTTGGTTTGGGTTTTTTTGTGGTTTGTTTTTTTGGGTGGTTTTTTTTGGTTGTTTTTTGTTGTTTTTTGTTTTTTGAGTAAGAACTTGTGTTGGACCCAAGTCTGACTGGGCTCACAATGCTATTTGCAGTCAAGTAGAGGGTGCTAATTCCCTTGTATGAGTTGAGTTGAGTGCAGCTCCATGTTTTACATGAGGGAATTTTTAGGAACAATTCTTTGTTTTATGATATTGAATGATGATTCTCGTTTTGGTATTTCATATAAAGTAAGGCTTAGAACACTGTACATAACTAGTGTTTTTAGAGGAACAGATTAATGTAATTTATTTTTTTTTAGAAAGCACAAAGGGATAAATGTTAAACTTGGGGCTTAATTTAGGGATGTTTCAGGATCAGTGAAACTGCTGATCGAGGAAATTTTTTCACTTTGGTTAGGTTAAGTATCAGCTGAGTTTTATATAAATGTATCTTCTTTCTGACTGCAATTAGAGGAAGAGTGGAGCTACAATTTCTTCATTCATGAATACCATCCCAACAACACAACCTCCTCCAACTTTGATACGTACCAATAAATTCACCTCAGGATTCCAAAACATTGTTGATGCTTATGGAGTTGGAAACTATGGAGAAGTTAATCCAGGTTGGTCCTTCTGAAATCTGAACTGTGAGCTGTGCTGTCATTACTGCTTGCCTTGTTGCGTGTTTAAATACCTTGCTGAACTGGACACTAGTAAAGGCAAAATGGTGACAACCATACTGCTGATTAGTAGCCATTTTAAAATTTCAGTAGCTCATCAAAAGTACAAATGGTGCTCCAAGCAGTAAGATGGGATTTGCTTTTGATGAGTTGTTTTAGCATTAAAGATACTGATAATAGCTGTATAATGTTTCTTCATATGCTTTATCTTGGGTAAGATATTTAAGGGAAAAAAGAAAGCTTTGGTAATGGCTATTGATCTTACTGAAGCGTGGAGCTCATCACTTGAAAAAATCCAGCTTGTTGTATAGCCCAGTTAATTGAATGTCCTTATGTATTTTTGAAGCTATGTTGACTATGTCATGCTGTACAGGAGAATGTACATTATAGTACAGAGCCAAAATAGCCATGGAGGAAGAACTGTTTGTTTGGTTTTTATTTCTTGGGCTCATATTGTTATCCTCAGAATTGTCAGCTAATGCTCAACTGCAGAGCTGTCATTATGAAGGGATATACATAAGCAAGCTTTAAACTGAGTTAGATTTATAGTGTGAGGGAAAGGTCTATTAGCAAGGGGGGAAATGTCTTTCAAACTTAAAGCTGAAAACTGTTTGAAAGGTTTAAGTAGTTGAATTGCTTAGGCATAATTCAGATCGCAACATCATCTGTTGTGCTTTGTGCCTGAAATCTGTTATGTTGTCATTTCAGCTCTCTATACCATCATCACTTTTCCTTTCTTGTTTGCGGTTATGTTTGGAGACTTTGGGCATGGTCTACTAATGTTCATATTTGCACTCCTGACAATACTGTATGAAAACCACCCTAGATTACAAAGATCACAAGATGAGGTAAAAGGAATTACAAATAACTTACTCCCCATCCAGTAAGATAACTTCAATTGGATAGTTACTGTGTTTCTGAAAAGTACTATTTATTGCACATGTATTAGACTGGGGTTTTTTTCCTTTGTTTCGGGATTTTCTGTGTTTAATCTTGAGAAATATGGCAACGTTAATGTGATATCTTAACAAACTATTCACTTACTTTTGAGAGGGCAGAAATAATCAAGTTGGAATGAAAGACTGACAAAAATTAGTTGATACTGTTGGGCTTGTCTTTCCTTCTGCTAGGGCTACTTAGTGATGCGTGTGTCTTACAGAATGTGTTTACAGTGACTAACATGAGAAGAAAATGATTTTTCAAATTCCGTCGTCTTATTGTTTCTGAAAAGGAGTTGTAGTTTGAAATTTATTAAACTTAATTTTAACTAATTTTTTAATGATGTGGGGTTGGAATGCAGGAACACGTGCATATCTTATTAGAATTATGTTTAATTAAGAATGGCTGCAAATGACTAACTTCTTGAAAACCAGTCCTGGGAAGGAAACGTGGTTTGAAAAGACTATTCGTTAGTGTAACAATGCCAATGAGAAAAGTCTCAGTTTGTATCATGGGAGCTTGTGTGGGGACTTCAAATCTCTGCATTCAATTTAAACCACAGTTGTCTTTCAGAATATACTTCTTGCTGCTAGCTCTATTTCCTAATGCATATAAACCTTTGCATATAAATCACTTGATGTAAAGCTCTGAATGTGGGGAGATGAACTGCACCCATTTGGTGACTGCCATTTCTAAATTGCATATTCACATGCTTAAAGCAAAATTCTCTGTGTTACATCTTGGTTGGACATAGGTTTCTTCATATTTCTTAATGACTATTCACAAGAATTTTTATTTTTTAGAAGTCTTGGTATGGCCAAAAATGTGTTTGTCTTAGGAATGTGTAGATAACAATTGTTCACATAGCAGATGATGTTCTCTATTTTTTCTTTTTTCCAATACTTGCAGATAATGAAAATGTTATTTGAAGGCCGATACGTTATTTTATTAATGGGTCTGTTTTCTGTGTACACTGGATTGATCTATAATGACTGCTTTTCAAAGTCATTAAATATATTTGGTTCTGGATGGAATGTTTCAGCAATGTTTGAACAGAAGGTTTGGCGGTGAGTAGCATGCCTCTGTTTGCTATACCATTAAAACAAAAATGTACTTCCTGCAACAGTTTAGCCCTTTTGCTCACCCATTTTAACCATGCTTTAGTGAGAGTAGTAAGTAAATATAGTGATATCTAACAAAATCTAGTTGTTAAGGTGGTAAGCGCTAGTCCGCTAAGGGCTAAGTGATACATCTACACTTAAAATAAAAAAGGCAGTAATAGCTATTTAAAAACAAAAAATTTGAATTGCTTATTATCTTAAACTGGAAAATCCACAGAGAACATGATGTCTTGCAAAACCACTATCAGAATTTGATTATATTTAATTCAGTCAATCTATCAGGTTAATCTCGTATTTATCAGTGCTGCTTTACTGGATTTTACATGTCCTCACTCGCCTGGAATGTTTTCTAGAATATTATCATTTGGTATAGGTGACAGTCAGTCTTCTCCTGGAACAAATTCTGTTGCAATACCCTGATGCTATATGCTAGCTAATAATTTTTAGTCATTAAAAACTGCAGCTGGTATAGTATCTCTTTATTGGTAGTAAGAAATGGGACCTAATTTTATGAGGTGATATTTCTAGGGTTTATTCAGTCTCTAAACCTTCTTAGGTGTGTTTTGCATCTTTTTTTGTGGTCTCACAACCGTGTTCTTATGAATGGCTGGAGGCTTCAGTAGTACTGTAAAACCCTAACAGAAGGCACTAGGACTTTTGTCTTGTTGTGTATTCTTTTTATTCATAAAAAGCACACTGCCTCCTGTGTTACGGTTTTTCTTTATGCTAATGGTTTTAATTTATCTCCAATTACTATATTTTCCAGGAGAGGTTTCTGAATATATATATCGGATTTTGAGAGGAAGAGAAAACACAGGGCTAGTTTTGGACAAATTTGTCCTAGGTCGTGCTTCTGGAATGAATAGCCAAGCAGCATTAGCATCTACTGTGAAGAAATTAACAATTAATGAAATAAATTAATTACTTAGCAATCATTAGTCTTTGCACAGCTTTTCTTGGTAGTAAAAAAAAAAGAAAAAAGTAGGCTATGTGAATTATCAAACCCACTTTTTCGCAAAGTGGGATAACTTCATTGTTATGAGGTGTCACGGCCCTTTAGTATTTAAACGTTCACAGCTTGCATTTCATTTTGCCTCAAAAACAGGAAGTGGCTTAAAATAGTAGAGTCAAAACCACCGACTAGTTAAAATGTGAACAGGTTGTTGAGTGCTGCTGTGTTAATTAAACACGATATGAAGCTAGAGTGGAAACTCATACAAATGCAAAAGGGAAAAAAGACATCAGTTATTCTTTGGGTGTTTGTTAGTGAATTTTATATAAAAGCAAATAGCGTTTTAAATGAAACTTTCCATTCAAGGGGAATGAGGAATAAAATCCAGAATCTTTTCTTTCAGAGACAGTTAGTGAGAGTTAAGCCCAGATTGTAAGTTTCTATAAATTATTTATTTATTTATTTTGGTATTGTTTTTATTAGCCAGGCCTTTTGTGCTTAGAAATCCTTTTATTCTTTGAAAGACTGACAGTAGGTGAGCTAGTCGTATAAAGGAAAGCAGGAGTAGTGTCCTGCAGAGCTGAAAGTATATGTTGTCACTGTGTTTAAACACGTCAGATCTGATTGTGTTTTTCTTTCTCTGCAGTCTTGAGGATCTGAAGTCCAACCAGTTTTTAACACTGGATCCAAATGTTACTGGTGTATACAATGGAGCTTATCCCTTTGGAATTGATCCGGTTAGTTTTATGCTTTTAAATTATCCATTTGTGATGATCAATCAATTAGATTTTGTTATGTGTATTAGGAAGATAAACATACTATGGAAGAAATACATTTCTGCTTGCATTCTCCATTCAAAAAGAGCTTCTCCCTTAATGAGTCAAAAATCTAACTATTTTCATGAAACTCAAATTTCAGTTATGATCCCCATTTGAGGTAGAATTCTGGTCTCCAATAGGGAAAGGATACTGTTTTATTTCTTCTATTACACTGTTCTTTAATGCTGATTTTTGTCTTCTCTTCTTCAGATCTGGAATTTGGCAAGCAACCGTCTCAGTTTTTTAAATTCTTTCAAAATGAAAATGTCTGTGATTTTTGGAGTAACTCACATGACGTTTGGAGTTGTATTGGGGGTATTTAACCACTTGTAAGTACAAGAAGTTAAGATAATATTAACCTTATAGTTTTGTCAAGTCTTGAATTTTAACAGTTCATCTGGTAAGGGAAACTGGAACAATTTTTTTAAAACAGAATAATGGTAATTGTGAAAACTGTTCTTAAAAAAGACAGTAACAGAGAGATCTTCTGTCACATACGTAAGATGGTGGATCATTATTATGCCAAAAAATCTGAAGACATTTATTAATACAAGATTTTATTTCACTTGTTGCTAAATAGAAATATATGCCTCTTCTGGTCTTGATTTCCACTGAAATACCTGATTAAAATTTCACTGAATATGAAGAAATCGGCTCTGGATTCTAATTTCGGTCTTGCTCTTTAAAAGTACTGGGTACTGCTCTGTTTTATTGAAAACATGTTTGGGCTACGTATTTATCCTGATCTTTCTTTGTAAAACTTATTTTTCATTTTTTTCCCATTTTTATCTTTTAGGCATTTCAAGAAGAAGTATAATATTTATTTGGTTTTTCTTCCTGAACTTTTATTCATGATGTGCATCTTTGGCTACCTTGTGTTTATGATCTTCTTTAAATGGTTAGTGTACTCTGCAGAGGACTCTACATCTGCTCCTAGTATTCTGATTCAATTTATTAACATGTTCCTGTTTCCTGGTGGTGAAACAGAGGTCTTCTACACCGGACAGGTTAGTAGTGTCCTTACAAACTTCTGAAGATCCTGCTGTTCCCTATGCAGATAACACTTTACCAGTCATGAAAGGCTGATGGCTGAGTGTTCCCCTAGGAAGGGAATGTATCAGACTAAGGGGAAATTGAACAAACTTTATGATTAAATAACATATTTACTCTTTAATTGGTTGTAAGATTTTACGTAGTGACTTGTGAAAATACCTGTTTCTTGAACAAAATCTCCCAGGTTAAAATTAAGGCTAGAGAACAGAGTCTCATGCTTGTAATGTTGATGCTTTTCTGTGTGCTGTAAATAAGGCATTACTGATACTCAGTTAAGTAAGATTAATCTAGAACCCAGTCCTGAAGATGCTGGATGTCTGTAACCCAATTTAAGGACCTGACTAAGTAAAATACTTAATATGTGTGTGTTCAATTTGGAGTACATGCCCACTGAAATCAGTAGTACTTTTCTTACTCTTAAACAGGCCTTTAAAGGAAAATGGGAAGGCTTTTCCTACTTTTGATTTTGTGATCTAATCTCATTTTTTCTTCCCCCCTCCAAACAGGTTGCTCTACAGAGGTTTTTACTTAGCATTGCTTTTCTTTCTGTTCCTGTAATGCTTTTTGGTAAACCACTCTATTTATATTGGTTGCACAGTGGAGGCCGAGGCATTAGAATGTACAGGGTAAGTATTGAGAGACACACATTTCTTCAGTATAGAAGAATTCAGCTGGTGTTGTATCGCATATAGAGTAATGTCCTCACTAGGTATTTCTACTCAACTTGGAAAGTTTTTGACTGCAACACATAATAGTGCTTTGTTCCTCTAGCTCTTTTTGCCTTTGCCTGCAACTACTTTAAATAAATTTTCAAAATTACACTGGCAGTCCGTTTAAAGACACAATATGTTTCCATTTTGCAGAGTGGCTACAAGCTAATTCGAAAAGAAAGTGAAGAAGAACTTTCTCTGCTGAGATGTCATGATGTAGAAGAAGGAAGCAGTCATTCAGACAGTGGGCACAGAGAGGGGGATGGAGAGGAGGTAATGTTTTTACTTAATCTCTAGTTTGTATATCCTTAAAAGCACATTAGAAGTGGAAGATCAAGAAGATAACCTGTACACTGAGTCCCTGGAAGTTTTCAAGAAAATCAGCTGAACCTTTACAAAGACCTTGATGCCTGAATGCAATTTACTTATTTTTATTTGTTGCTATTTTATAATTATTTATTGGTATTTTCAGATTGCTACAGTAAACCACAATCTATCTGTAGTGGAGAGCAGGAAGAGTGCTTTAATTGCATCTATAGACTTTACATCTAAGACTATAGTTTTTCTTAAATTGAAGAGTGGGATAAAAATCCTGGGGTTTGTATGGTTTTATGCATTCTTAATTTTAAGGCAAGAGGATGACTGTGCAGCTCCCTGTTAATTAATCTTAGCTTTTCATCCAGCCAAAAGTCTTTTTATGTCTGCAAATCACATCTTGTGATGAGGATTATTGTTAATGAGAGTTGGGAGACATGAGCTACATTCCTAATCCCCAGCTATTGCTGCTGTTTAGTTTGGCCAAATCTTTAGAGGTCTTGACTGATTCCACTGATTTCATGTGAATTGAAAGACAAAAAAGTGCTCCAGTTTCCTGGTGTGCACACTATGTATAGTACTTGCTTCACTGGGGTAGTAGACTCATACTTCTTATGTATAGAAAATACAAGATTTGTTTGCTTAAATAAAATGTGTCATGGTTCTGTGCAAAGTAAGTGTTAGTCTTGGAACTCTTTGTTAGCAACAAGTACGTATATTTAGAGTTTACAGTATTAACATAGTTATTTTTCTATCACTAGCATTACTAGTAACTAATCCTGGTTTTAAAGATGCAAAAATTGACATTTTAAATTTACAACATCAATAGAATGGGAATTAGAACCATGACTGGTTTTACTACTTAGAGTTTTCAAGTATTAGATCATATTCCTTGTGGAAAACATAAATTGCATTCATTTTTATCTATCAACAAAGTAATTGGGGAAATTAACTGGAAAACTATGGCATCTGATTCTTTTTTTAATGTTGTCTCTGTAATAAGGATCTTAAACATTAGCGGATCTTTTTTTACTCGATATGAAATCAATGTATTACCCTTTAATGGAATTTTTCTTTCATGTATATTAAGCTTTGCAGATGAATGTTTTTGTTCTGTCATACTGTACTATGTTGTTTGAATGGATACAAAAGTATTTTTATATTTTAGCTTAATTTTGCAGATATTTTTATGAATCAAGCAATTCATACCATTGAATACTGTCTAGGATGTATTTCTAATACAGCCTCGTATCTGAGACTCTGGGCATTAAGTCTTGCTCATGCACGTAAGTGAGGGGTTTTTTTGGTTAGTTGGTTTTTTTCATCTGTCTCGAATTTTTTTAATGCTGGTTAGAGGGGAGCTGGCCTGTTGACTTGATAATACTATGAAATTATCTTTTCTTAATTAAAACAATTCCTTGTTTAAACTAATAATGATCTATGGAAAGTCCCCAAACTAAAATTGTGACTTACTGTTTGGAATCTAGTAATTTTCTTCATTGATTGCTCTGTGTTGTAAAGGGGCTGATTATCTGAGCACAGTTGTTACTGCACATAATAGCGTATCTGTAGTCACAGTACTATTTCCTGTTTTCCATTGACTGACCAGTTTGGAAGATATTTAGGCACTTGCTAAAGTCTTAGTGTCATGGTGTAAAATGTTGACATCAGTAGATCTCATTTTGAAACTGAGATGTACCTTTGAGTATTTTGGGGGAGGAAGAGGGGGGCAACTAACTGGGGGTGGGGGGGTTGCTTATAGTTCCCATGCTCAGCAGATCCTGTAATACTGTTTGAAGTAGAATACAGGTCAGTTAAAGTAGCTCACTGGGTGAATGTGTGCAGTATCAACACTAATTATGAAAACTTTTTTTAATAGAGTTATCAGAAGTTCTATGGCAAATGGTGATGAGAGTGGGTCTTCGTGTGGATACAACGTATGGTGTCTTACTGCTAGTCCCTGTTCTAGCCTTTTTTGCTGTGCTAACAGTTCTTATTCTTTTGGTCATGGAGGGGCTTTCTGCTTTTCTCCATGCTATACGACTTCACTGGTAAGTTTTAACTCTTCATTTTTTCTTTATACCACTTCAGCATATACTGGCTTGTTTAAGAGGAATTTTTGTGTCAAAATATTAGGTGCCTTATTAAAAAGTACAAAATTCAACAGCCTAATGCTACTGTAATAGACTTATCTAATCACATTAAATAAATGGCTTGTTAGTTGAATGTGATTGTTCCTCTGGAATATTTTCAGTAAATTCAAATATTATATTGGCTTATGATGCATATTAACCTCTACCACATTCAGAGTTGACAAACTATGAGTACATTTGATTTATAGTATTGCAGCTTTTCATACTGTAGAATATTAGTAATGTGGATAAGTATTTTTAATTTCAGTCTGGTTATATCACTGAATGGCTTCAGTCTATTTTATTTATTTGGTTCAACAGAACATTTATATTAGTGAGCAAAACTTTTGCTGAAGTGGGGCTGCCAACCCTGAAGTATTTTAATCCTTTCTTAGTCTTAATATCATGAGCTCTGCACATTTGAGTGGATTCAGAGAATATTTAGTTTGAAACCTGATTAAATTTACAGTATAAGAAAAGGCAGACATATAGTATATAAACATATGAGGCAGGGCTGTATGCATTACAGAGTATAGTCCTCATGCTATTGTATATTTGCAAAACAATTAACTGCAACTAACTCGAAAACAATTAGTAAGACAGAAGTGAGAAATGAGCCATTGCAGCACAATGTCAGTGTGTTTGGGTCTCTTGAGAAACATGAAATTTGCCTGGGACTGTGATAGGAAGGTTAAATAGCTGCACGGAAAGCGTAAGTGACAGGGGTAGGATTGGTTTTGTTCAGCCTCTTGTGTTGCACAGTTCTGTCCCTTGACAACCAGTCATTTTGGATTAATATACAGATTCTGTTTTTTTTTTTGTCTTGTTTCAGGGTGGAATTTCAGAACAAATTCTACTCTGGTGGAGGATACAAGTTTACGCCTTTCTCTTTTAAGCACATTTCTTTACATTTTAATAAAGATGATATGGCATAGTTTGGTTGCTGTCAGCAGAAATATTTGGAATTGTCTGCAAATAATCATGTGATTGGATCTCACCCATGAATGGTTTCCTGTAGGACAAAGTATTTTTCACTGATTGCCTTATAATGCAGCCAAATAATTCTGTAATATATACCTCCCACAGAAATACATAGCAGATCTGGAGCATCTTGTAAAGTATATAGGTATAAAATGTACATTTTTCTTGATAAACTAATGTTGTAAATTAATTTTATTCTTTAAAAAAAGAAAAGTTGTTACTGCTTGTCCTAAAACCAGTGTAGGCATTTTTTTTTGTTGAGGCTGTTTATTTTCTTGAATGGTTACTTTTAACTTATCTAAAAGACTTTTTATCATATTAAACATTCATTACTAATCACATACTTAAGCAAGCTACCCTCTCATGCACTTTGGGAACAATTCAGCAATGGAACAGAAGCAATGTATGTGTTCAATAGCTATTCCAGAAGGATTATGAAATTTATACGTAGCAATGCAACATGCTCTTTTTTGGCCATATTTAAAATTGCAACGAAAATATTAACTGTTTATTCTGAGTTCTGCCCAGAGTTACTACTTCAATCTTTCAGAAGCCACAATGATATTTAATGTTATGGAAGAAGGTAGGATTAGAAGTGGAGACTGGAAGTATTAGCCCTCTTATTTCCCTGTAGTGAGGAGCTTTTTGCTACGTGCAGTTCTGCAAAGCCAGATGGGTACAGCCCATCGCTTACGGTGACCTCCATGGGTAAATGCCTCCGAAAATGGGTAAATGTCTGGATGAGGACTCAAATAAAAGAATCAAACTGTCTACAATGAGTTTTTATCCTGCGTTCTATTTTTACAGTGTGATCCCATGCAGCATTTCTACTCCTAGGAATAACTTTAGCATGGGGAATGAAGAATGGGCCTCTATCTGTGTTTATGTTTGGCTGTAAGGACATACATACTGTGTTACTTACCTGATGTTGAACCAAAGTTTATACTGAGTAGGTGGAAAGGGGTCGTTTTGTATTTTTTTTTTTTTTTGTATCAGTGTGAAAATGGGGATATTATCGTAATGTTTTAACATCTGTGCCATAAGAACAGCCTGAGTTAAATTTTGCATTTGTTTCATACTAATTCCGAATAAAACCTCGTTTGCGCTGTTCAGAGCGGGCCCTGATGTTTGTACGTAGCCCTTTCCCTGCACCTGCCAACGCCGGAGGGGGACGGCATTGGCCTGCGGCCCGCTCCCCTCCGCGGCACCCTCCAGGCGGGAAGCCCTTCCTCGTCCCCCGTGTCCCCTCTGGCTAAGGAGCTCCCTTGTTTCCCGCGGGGTGCCCGGGGCTGAGGTAAAAGAGCGCCCGAGAGGGGCAGCGGGAACGTCGCCTCGCGAGGCGGGCGTTGGGCGGGCGGCGGCCTCCTGAGGCGGGTGTCGGGCGGGCCGCGGCCGTCGCTCCTCCCTGACCCGTTGCCGTGACCACCGGGAGGCGTCGGGCGGGCCCCGGGGGTTGCCGCCATGAGCCTGGACGATGTGCGGCTGCAGTGGCTGCGGGACCGAGTGCTCGCCGTTCTGGGGCTGACCGATCCGGCGCCTTTCGAGGAGCTGCTGAACCGCGGTGACGGCGAGGAGGCACGGACTGTGCTGCTCTTTTTCGACCGTAGCACCGATGACGGGGACAATGAGAGTGAGGCAGGCACGGCGCTGCTGCTGCTGCGGGCCGAGCGGTGCAGCAAGGACGGCGAGGAGGCAGCAGGTGAGGTCCCCCGCTGCCCTGGCCTGCTGAGCCCTGGGCACTGCCTGACCCCGAGCCCCTTCACTCTGTCCTTCTGCCCCAACTCCCTGTTTCCCCCTCCCTCGGGGCTCTATTTGTCCCATCTGCTGAGTCCTAGCCCCATTACCCCTGTCCTTACCCCTTTCCCTGCCTCTCCATCTCTTGGGCTGTGTCCAGTCCTCCTGAACCCCTTTTATCCCACCTGTTTCCAGACCTTTCTCTTCTCTGGTTGTGCCATCCCCACTACGGAGTGGTTCTATGATGCTTTCCTCCCATTTTGTGTGTGTGCAGACACAGGTGACACAGATGAGTTTGCAGATAAGCAGCAGGAGGAAGGCCCAGATAATCTATTTCCTGAGCAGTTGACTGAAACACCCTCCTCTGTGGCATTGGAAGGAAGTAGGTGGTTTGAGCAGCCGAAGTGTAGTCATTGCAGGCCATACTGCCATGGGAGCTAAATGTGACTAGATAATGTGGCTCTCTTAAGCAGATGTAGCGGTATCTGTAACATCGACAGCTTTTCCCAGGAAAGCAGATCTGATTTTGTGGATGGTATCCTGGGCAGCGTGGCTAATTAATGTTTTCTCAAGAGCTTCTGCCTCAGGATGCTCCTTTGAAAGAAACCTATCCTAGTTTGGTTCTTCTGTCTTTTCCAAACAGATGGAAAGGAAGAGACTGACTGGGATGAACAAAATCAACACACAAACACAGATCTTCCATCCAGTCTTTGCCTGTGACATCTTTTACTGGCTTTGTAATTTCAGATTTTTAGGGGTTAATTTTATTAAAATAAATAGAATGAATATGTTCCCTTTAGTAGGAATGAATTAATTCCCCTGGTTTTAAGAGTTACAAGCTCTTCACTTTATTCTGAGGTAGTTTATTGAGGATAAAAGTGGTGGTCCTGTACATTAACCACAGTATTGCAGAGAAGCCTTTCACAAAAAATTGGAAAAAAATAAAGGAAAAGTGATAGAAAGGGCATCAGAAGAGAGCGATGATTTTCCATGGCTCAGTGATTCACTTCTCTTCTGTGCTGTCAGTATCTGTGTAATCCCACAAGCTTCTGAAACAGTTACTTGCAGAAGTAAAGGGTCATGGCCTGGTATTTTATAGCCATAAAAGAATTTTGTTCATATTGTGCAAAAAAGATAGGACCATGAAAGTTAAGTGCTGAAGCCTGGTGTGGGTGTAAGTAGACTAAAGGAATGATAAAATTCAACTTCCCACTCCGCACCTCTGAATGGAGGCAGCTGCAATACTGCAGGTTAATGCTCAAAAGCAGTAAGACAGGGATAATTATTATTGCTTGATAATAATATCAGCACACAAAAAGGGGCATGACCTTTCCAGCTGGGGATGCAGCTATGCCTTTTCCACTTCTTTTAAGTGTCCAGAAGCCTGTGCTGAAAGGGGAAGAAGACACGGTGCACCTTCTGAAAGACAGTATAAAATAAAGTTTGAAATTCTTGACTGGCCCTGGAATGCATGCAGTTGTTCCTGTGTTACAGTGTCTTCACCGTCACTTCTTGGGCATGATGTAGCTAATAACATTTTCCGCATCACAGATCTGGCATGACAAAACCCTTAATTGTTTGCATTTCCTTTTACAAAGTAGCTTCATCTTGAAATGTGTTAATCTACTTATTTTGTTATAAAAGACCAATTGCGTTGGAAAATGCTGGTAAGGATATTCTAAACAAAGCCCAGTTACCTGGGGAATGCAGTGTAGTCACTTGCATATTTGGATTCAGTACTTCAGCAATAGTGCTGTCCTATGGGAAAATGTACGATTGACACCAAGTTTTGATGGCTAGTTGTTGAAAGGTGATGGAAGATGGAAGAAAATGCTCCATCATTTAGTTTGAGAAGAAAATTGGAAGGATCCATCTTATATGCATGGAATACCTGTTCTTTAATTGAGTTCTCTTGTGTTATTCTTTCTTAGGGATGACTCAGAAAAGCAAGACTCTGCAATCTACAGACAATGAAAGTGTGTCAGGTCACGTATCAACTCTCTCTAGTGGGTCTGAATTGAGTAAACTGGAGCAAAGATTTACAACTGACAGTATGGAACACACACTGCAGGTAAGTCTGTTGTATTTCACTCTGTTCTTTTGTGGGTATGAAGATGCTGGCTTTCTGATGCAAATGTTTCGGTAAACTGGTAGGCAAATTAAGGAAGTACAGTGCAGAGCAAGTACTCAGAGCAGAACAGAACATTTTACAAGGACAGGAATTTCCATTCAAAACCAATGGCCTGTGGTGTCTGCCACAGCCTCTGACATTGACTGACAAGACATTGCAAAGGTAATTTATTTGGCAAAACACTACAATTTTTGGTGAGGAAATGCAGCAGTGAGTTACTTGGGTACCACATTAGCTATTCCCACAGTTGCTTGTAAAAGAAAAGTTGCAGTTAGAATAATTGCTAGATAAAGACACCATGGGAGGACCACGTAAGGAATCGTGAACAAAGGCTTTTGTACCTCAAGTCTTTTACCTAATTAGATGGTCAGGATGGAGTCTGGAGTTTCTAACTAAACCTGGTTTATGACTGAGATGCAGGTGGAAGGGGAGTGGGTGCTTGCACGTTCTCAGAACGGCATGGGGGGGTGGGCATTTAAGTGCTTTCTGGTTTCTTATGTTTCAAGCACTAATGCTTTTAGTCCTGTTGGTCTGGAAATCAATATTGTTTCCAAAGCTGATGATTTTTACTGTTAGCTGGGTGATTTGTTAACGTTTCATTTATGTTAGTAATTTACTTGGACAGCAATGTGAAGATAATGGAGTTAAACTAATGATTCTGTCCTATTGCTCACAGCAGGAAAACATTTTCTTGCTGTTAAGAAACATGGCAGCAAACAGTAATAGTCATACTTCCTTTCTATTTCCCCTTTCAGCTACAAGAACAGAAAGTTGACAAAGTGCGCTTCTGCGTGGCTCTTGATGAAATTCCTGAAGAATTTGTGTCAGATCTTACTGTTTATTTTCTGAGAGACACCAAAGGTATGTGCCCTGAATAACTGCAGGCTCAGTGTTTTCAGTCTTTACATTAAACAGTACTTCACACTGAGAAAAGGTAATAGTGACTGGGATTCAGGATAGTGCATATCCAGCTTAATTAACTCGGTACGAATACTCTCAGAGTACAACCAGGAATCAGGAATGCTTTTCGTATGAAATTTACGGAAAGTTACACGTCTTCCGCATTTTACCAGTAAGGATGAAGCTTTCATGCTGCACTCAGAGGAACTAAGAAGATTTAGTTACTACAACTGCTAGAACTGTGTGAAGTGTTTTGAAGATGAGGAGCTGTATGGGAAAGTTAGACCGTAAGGTGGTGATAAGCACAACTGGGGTATCAGACTTCCTGACCTGACTCAAATTCTGATACACAACAGCAGCACGTTTCATTCTGATAGTTCATACTTTTATCCTAAAACCAACGACAACAGTTATTCCAGCATCTGGAGTAGCTCTGGTTCTGGTCACAATCAGACCTCAGTATCTAGCTCTAGCCCCATAGGAAACAGCTTCTACACTAAAGCAAACAGGTATTTCCACACTTATATGCAGGAACTATCAACAGTATGTTAATTCTAATTTAGTGCCAGAGACTGGCCCCAGCATAAGCATTTATGTGGGCTCACCGAGCAGTAACATGCATGATTTGAAGCTACAAAATATTTTGTATGTGCCTGTTAGTTTCAGTTTTTCTAGAAACAGGACATTTGAGAAAAAAAGAAAATTATGGTAATGTATTTGGTCATTTTATGGCAGTTCTGTGCAAGATTTTCCTGGTCTGCCTGTAGAATAGGAGTTCAAACCAAGGCCACTGTTTTGTTTGAACAGAAAACCATTTTGGAACTATAAGGGTGGATTGTAAAGACTTAGAGTCAGGTGATGACACTTAAGTATTTTTCTGCCCTTTCTGAAAAGGCACCTGCACTATTAGAACCAGCACTAGTTTTGGAAGTGACTTGCATCAAACGTAGTTTATTACGAACGCAGTTTGTTTTATTGGAGTTTTAACTTATTATGGAAAGGACTTTATGTTTTCTGTATCAAATAATTAGATTTATGCTAATTGTTTGTATCCTGTTTAGAAAGAGTTACTGAACCTAATGACCTGCCTGAAGCTAATGAGGTTCTTCCTAAAGTGATAAAGTTTGGTGTACTGACTGATGATACTCTTTTGATGCTAAAGAATGCCATCTCACAGGTAAATGTGTTACAGCTTTTATATATGGAGTCTTGAGTGTTTCTAGGAGTGATTTGCCTATTTCGTATTCTGCTGACCTTATGGACTATGCATAAGAAATAGTAATATTTAAGGAGTGACGTTCATATGCCAAAACGAAGTTTTTGTTAATCCTTATTTGATATTTTGATTCCCAAATTTTTGTGAAGATATGGAGACGGGCATTATTTCATTGCCTGGCCCTATATGAGAAACATTTAAGAGTGTGACACCAGATACCTTTATTTTTGTGCTGATAGACTTTTGTAAAAGCATGCTGGAGCTATTCCCCTGCAGAACTTGTGGTAGAGAGAATGATGCTAAAGAGGTGAAATGGAAGGAGATGCTCTTTAGTTTAAGAAATTAAATTTTAGAACAACATATCCAATGCTTAAGTGAATTGCTAGTAAGCTGACTTATTGTTTTCTTTTTTAATATGAACTACCTAATCTGTTTGAATTATAGGTGTTTTCACCAGCCCTTTCCTATAGTCAGCAGCAGACTGAGGAAACTTCCTTTCATCCAGATAGTGAAAACACAGATTCTGAAAAAAGGAATTTACTTGAGACTGAGCTTGCAGAAAAGAAAGAACAACCTGTGGAATACTGTAATATTCAGAGGAGGAATGAGATTCAAATGAACAGGCAAAAATTCTTAAGTGTTACTCAGCAGGCTATACAACAAACTGTAGGTGAGTGTTCTCCCTATGCCAGCACTGTGGTGTTTAGAGTACATGACAGTAGGAAGAGGTTCACCTAGGAATGGCTTTATGTAGAATAACAAATACATACAGTTTCTGGGGAAGCTCCAGACCTGATTAAAGTTTCTCTTTGCTGATAACAGTAGTATTTTTACTGCCCTGAAGCATAGCAGGCAGTATGGAGAAATGCATGAAATCAGTGATAGTCTTTCAAACAGTCTGGGCTAAGCATAGGAGAGAGGGTAAACACGTCTCATTGCTTACCAGTGTTCAGGGGACTCAGGGCCATAGCAGGGTGTAGAAAGTGGTAGACTGAATGAGACTTTCACATGTTGTTTAACATCCCTTCTCTGACAGGGGCTACTGCCATGCCATTAAGGAGAGCGTGGTGGCCTACAGTAGGCAGAGTGATAATCTTCTTCAGCAAAGCCCTAATCCTAATTCTTAATAGTTAGAGATTGGGTTAAGGCTTGAAAGCTGAGAGCTTTTAGTTTATTTATATGACTATGTCTTTGCACTGCGTTAACTGTCAAGCAACTGAATGTATTTTGCCATATTCTCAAATAGGCAGAGCAGGTGGTATGTTACCTATCCTCAAGTAGTGAACAAGATGGAAGGCATAAGTCATTTCAGTGACGTTACTTTACCAATGCTGATGGAAGAAGACAGTTAATTCTATGTGCCTTTTCTTCCAATAGGAGATACTAAACTTGAGATGCCAGCAATAAATCTAGATGGAGAAGTGACTGTTCTTGCCACAGTTCCAGAAGTGGTTGAAGCTCTGGAAAGTTGTGCAATGACGTGGCAGAAATTAATATCCGCAGCTCTAGAGGAACAACTGAAAAAGGTTCCACAGGTAATGTTGCCTATAACACCAAGCTTCTTTCATTCCTGGAGACATTGCTTCCTTTCCTCACAAGAATCTCTTTGAATGGTTTGTGCTCATTTTCAATCCATCTTCATGTTTGATTGTTGGAAAGCCATTTACTAATTGATGTAAAGTAGAACAAAAGTAGTGAGGAACTGTGTGACTCTGGGAAATAGAATATAAAGTAACTCACTGCAGATCCTACCCACACAAGATAACTGTGGAAAACTAAGGCAATTCTGTTATCTGCACTTCATTTTTGGCATATGAAGGTCACTCATTAAATATTACTATTTCTTATGCATAATCCATAAGGTCAGCAGAATACTAAACAGGCAAATCACTCCTAGAAACACTAAAGAGCCATGAAATATTAAAAGCTGCAGTGATTTTTTTTTTTAAATAGACGACTATATTTTTGCTTGAAAAAAGTAATCTCTCTCAAACAAAAAAAATTCCAATTGTAAGGTTCTGATTCTGCAAACACTTACACATATGACTAATACCATTAAACATACTGAGGGATTTAATGTCTATAAAGTTACTTGTGCATAAGCTTTTGCAAGCATGGACTCTCCAGCTCCAACTCAGGGATATACTCCCCACAACCAGTTCCCTTCAGCGTGCGTAAAACTCTCTTGATTTGAAGGATCTTCTTCTGTCTGGGTTTTTTGCATGGTTGAATCATACCAAGTTTTTCTCAGCATACAGCATATTGAAAAGAAGGAACAAATATAGTCCTGGTTATAGGTTTTCACTCTTGCATAACGGTAATTTAGAATTTTTATTTTATTCTACATTACTTGTAGGGTAATGGTCCACTTGCAGAAGTTGACCTCTGGCGTGAAAGAAATGATATTTTAAGTGCTCTTACTGAACAGACAAAGCTTCCAGATGTGCAAAAAGTCTTGGAAATACTACAGGAAGCTGAATCTGAGCATATTGGAGATTTACAGATAGTCTTAAGTGACCTCAGGAAACATCATGTGGAAGCTCTAGATAATGCTAAGTTTCTTTCAACTCTCGAACGCCATTTGAAGGTATGTATCCTTAAGAAAACTTTGTAAAGTTTTAACTGTGGTTACCTGAATTTGGTTTCTTTGTTGATGTAATCACCTCTTGTTTATTTTTTACTTTTTATCAGCAATAAAGATACACTCTAGCTTTTTTATACTTAATAAAAAAAAGTCTTGCTTATTTTGTTTGAGTTACAGTTGTTCTAATATTTGAAAGCAGAAGCCCAGAGCTGTGAACAGCTTGGTTTGTAAATCACAGCCTTGGGAGAATTTGATAACATAGCTGAATAGGGGAGAAGAAAGATTTCTCTACTCCATTTTTGAGGTAACTTCTATCACTGATTACAGCTGATGTCTCAATTTTTAAGTTTTATTGAAGATCATGCAAATAGAATTGAGCCAAAACCAGTCTTGGGACATCTTTTACAGAGAAGAGAATATTAATGAGGCAGGACCTAAAAAGCATTTGGAGCAATAGATGCAGATTTGCACATCCTTAACCATGTGTGTTACTTAGGCACCAGGGTGTTTCCTTGACTGGGTTATTTATTTAATAATGTCACAGACTTTCTTAACTTCGGGTATCTATAGAGTACATATTGGTTTATTGAATATGTATCTGTATATTTTCATGACATCTTATTCACAATATTTATAATGCATTTAATAGAATTTAACATATGGCACCGGGTTTAATGTTGTCTTGGATACAATTCCTTCACTGATGAATGCCCTGAGAATGGTATGGGTTATCTCACGGCATTACAACAAGGATGAACGGATGGTACCCCTCATGGAACGAATTGCATGGGAAATTTCAACAAGAGTGTACAAAGTTGTGGATTTACACACACTGTTTAAGTAAGTACCGGATTCCTGTTTAGACTATTTATTAAAAGCTTTGCTTGTTTTACATGAAGTGCTGTAGATAACACTTTCATCAAATAGGTTTCAGCCTTTTTCACTATCTGAAGTTGTATTAGAAGGTCAATTAAAAGTAAATTTATTTTGTAATTTTCATAAATTACTGGATCAGCCCTGAAGAAATAGGTGCTTGTCCTCTTTTGTCTCGAAAGGACATAAATCAATAAAACCAATAGAATTATAGTGGTAAAAAAGTGGCATAAATTTCATCAAAATTAGTCCTGAAATAGTATCTCCTTTCAAAATCAGTCACATTGAAAATTAAGACCTCACAGTTCTAAGTTTTGACTAGATCTTGTATAATTAGAAGCTGCTAAACCAGGGTTTATTAATCTAGTTGAGATATAATTTTCTATCTGTAGTCTTTCTATCTATAGTATCTTAACTGTTTTGATTTGATTAACAGAGAAGATAGAGCTGCTGCAAAAAAGAAAATAGCAGAAGCCAAAAGCACTCTTGAACAATGGAAGAAATGTTATTTTGCTGTTTGTGCCCAAATTGAAGCATCAGGAAGAGAGCAACACTGGGAATTTGACCGAAAACGTTTATTTGAAAAAACAGATTATATGACTTCAATCTGTCAAGATCTGTATGATATTTTGCAGGTAGTAATATAGACAATAAAGAAAGGGATTGTGTGATCAGTGTCTTATTCTGTAGAGGAGATTATTTTGTATTGTAGTTGTTGAAATGTTAACAGCCTTTAGTTTTGTGAGTGGTTTTGTGTTTAAGACCTGAGCAGTGCCTTTGATTCCAGCAAAGCTGCACTTAACACTTGAGACGAAATAACTCTTCTCAAGGTACTGGCTCAGGAAAGATATTACTGTGTACATTGCTGTTGTCAACATACAGACTTGTAACAACTCTTTCACAGATTCGCAGTTTTCATGGGTTGCTAGCTTAATGGTATAGTTTTAGGTAAAATAACCATTTAAGTATACTATAATATAAAATTTGACCATATAAGAATCAGTATATCAATTGCAGGATAACATATGAATGGAGAGATGCTATGTTTAGGCTAATTTAAGTCAGAATAACTAGCATTATTAATAGTCCATGAATGGTCAGATGCTATAGACTGTCTGTGTAAAAACTGTGTATGTGAAAACTGGAATAAAAAGGAGCAATAACTGAGTATTACCTGTTTTAACAACTGAAGTGTTGGGCCTGTAGAGTGGTTTTTTCCATAAAGCTAGTTAGTGTCTTGTGTAGAAATATATGAAATGTAAATCACAGTATGAATTGATCATTCTCTGAGCTGTTTTTATTTTTTAAAGGAAATAATATCAGAAAGATGTATTAAATGGCAGAAAAAAACCATTAAAAATAAAGCATTCTGGTATGTTCTTCTGAATTAACAGATCATTGAAGAGTTTTACAATATATTTGGTCCTGAACTGAAAGCTGTCACAGGGGATCCAAAGCGTGTTGATGATCTACTGGGAGGAGTAAATGGACTAACTAGTCCTATGGAAGAACTGACTTTTGACCCTTTTAGCATCAAAAGCGCACATGACTGGAAATTAATTATGGAAGAATTTAAAGAAAAAGTTTCAGTAAGTGCCACATACTGTGATCCCCCCACCATTACTTCATATATACAGATTCCTTCTTGAATATCAACATTTTAATTTAAAGAAAATGTAAGTTTGCAAAAGAAAAGAATATATGAATAAATATGTAAATGAAAATGTGAGGAATTTGACCAATTTTTTAAGTCAATATTCTGTTGCCAAGTTGTTTTTGTTGATAGTTTCACTTCATCTTGAAAACGGTGAAGAACACTTTTTGTTTATTGGCAGAATCGCTACAGCATGAACAGAGGCTACATATGACCTCCCCGTACTCATGTGCTGACATGTCTCAATCATGTCCTACAAAGAAGTAAAAGTTCCTTTTCTGGATTCATTCAGTCCTTCACCCCTCAGCTGGAGAATACCCACAAAATACAAATTGTTACAATGTTTTTTGTGATTTATATACCTGCCCAGCAGACACATTAATTAACATTAATTTCCTGCAGCATACTGGAAAGCCATCAGTCTGTTAGTAATTTATAAGACAAAGAATAGTAAAAATATACTTGACTGCTATTATAAAAAAGTATTTTAATTTTGCCTTCCTTTCTTGGTTTTGCAAGGTGAATCTCTAAGTGGTAGGATTTCTTGGCCTCCTTCCTTTGTTTAGGTTATTGAAGAAGAGACCAAAAACTTTATTGATGAATCTTTTAAGACCCTTCGATCAGCAGAAGCTGCGTTTGACATGCTGTTAAACTTCAAACACATCCGCTCTCGTGAAACCGTTAATAAGCAGATGATGATGAAGTTCAGTGACGTTTTGGACCAATACTGTAAAGAGGTATTTAATTTAAAGATTTCTTATGTAGTACATGAAGCTCTTTACCTAGTGAAAATCATCAATCTGTGTATATGTCTAAATACCTGTATAGTGTCATTTACTATCTGAAAGACTGGCAGGTTTTACAAGATAAACATAGTAATTGCTCTTACTTTTTTGGAGCCTATTGGAGAAATAGTATGGTTAATTTGCTGAAATGGATGTGCATATCTGTATATGTGTGGCACTGTGTGGAAACCGAAAGATGTTTGCATGGACTCTGAATGCAATGTGGCTATTGTGGCTATTCCTTTACCTGGCGAACAGCAGTTCAACAGTAGTCCTTCCTGAGAAAATACATCTTTCATACCCTACAGCTTTCTTGTGATGGACAACAAGTTCATGGTATGACCAAGAGGTGTCAGAGATCAACTGTGAAGACAGAAATAATTTCTGACATGTTGAAGCCTGTATGTCGGAAACCTTTTCATGTCATAGCATTTTTCTTGATATTTCAAAGAACATTGAGTTTAATGATAAAATGTGATCTTGCAGAAAACACTGCCGCAATAGCAGTTCCCCAGGTTATAGAAAGGAAGGCATTCTCTGTAATGCAATTAATACAAAAAAGGGATGTATGAAAAAAAAAGAATTGTTTTTATCCTGCTGCTGGAATTAGCTTCAGAGCTTGTGCTGTGTACCAGGTTGGATACTGACCGTGGACAAGCAAGTGGAGAAATGATTCTTTGCAATATTTTATTCTCTTCTAGGTTGAAAACGTTAAGCAAATCTTTGTTCAGAACCTCAAGGATCCACCTTTGTACAAGAATCAACCTCCAGTGGCTGGAGCAATATACTGGTCCCGATCCCTTTTCTATCGGATCAAACACACTATTATTCGATTTCAAGAAGTAGAGGAGTTGCTTGCTAGTGAACGTGGAAAGGAAGTATGTTAGTTCTTTTGATATTTAATGAAGGAAGAAATACTTTCTTCATACCCTTCTTCTGAAGATGTGAAAGTGCTCTTATGTGAGGTGAAGTTCCAAGAATGTCTTTGCGCACAGCAAGCCATGTTAGATGTGAAAAGCTGATTGGCACCTTCCCACTGTTTCCCAGAGAGACAGTGACAGAATCAATGACAGAATCCAAGAGCCTGAATTCTCCATTGCCTGCATTACTTACAAGGCATTACTTGCCCTCTCATCTAATAAAAATTAGAAAACATATTAAGACAGGTTAGTTGAACATTTCTCATGGTCTTTAAAATGAGTTATACAGAATTTTCCTTTCTAGGTAAAACAAATATATCTCCAAGTGGCTAAGAGGATGAAAGAGTATGAAGATCAAAAATACAATCAGTGGAGAGATGGGACAGAACAGATACTCCCACTGTTATTGAAAAATACTCTGCTGACTGTCATCACTGGTGGGGCTGCAACCCATGTTAATCCAGAGAGTTCTGAGCAGGTGAGATATAGGAAGATAGTATACCAGACTTCTCTATGGGGAAGAACTGAAAGCTATCTAATGATCAGTGAGATTTTTCTAAGAATAATATTTTAAACACAGTTTTTGAAAGGAAAATTTCAAAAGTTCTGAGCTCAGAATTGTTTGTGGTCCTTTATAAGACATAGTTGCTGAATGACCTGGCAAATGGATGAATGTTGTTTCTCTATGTGTTCTTCTGTGCTGTAATTCCTGTTAATTTTTGGGTTTTGGTGCAACTTCTTTGGGATGTTACAACAAAACTTGGGACTGAAGTTAGGTAGAGGTACGTTCCCAGCAGAGATCATGCAGAATCCTATTCTAACTAAACTTTTGTCTGACTATGAAGTTCCACTGGGATTTCTGTTTTAACTGGTTGCAGCAGTATGTAAACAGAGGTGATTTGGTTTGTTTCTTGTAATCAGCTTTCACTGAAGAAGTAGTTGTGTATAATTTCCAAAACTAGAATGCTGAGGTTGCTCTTGAATTTTAAAGGCATTTCCACAAGCTCTGAATGTCAGCCATTCTGACTTTTACCTACTGCCTTATCAAATGTCTGCAAGAGCTAACCTTTTCCTTGCATTGTAACAGTTTGGTGTTCCTCTCCTTTCTGCTGTTCTTTCTTGTGTTGTAGAGCTCTGTAACAGAGGAGCCTGTCACCACAAAGAAAAGTGTCCACTTTGTAGTGAATTTTTCTCCCATACTGCAAGAGATTATCATTGAAACAAAGTACATGGAACAACTAGGGTTTCCAGTCCCAGAAATAGCAAGATATGTGGCATTACAGGAAGACAAATATCTTAGGTAAGGCTGTAACAGAATATCTGCTCACATCTGGAGTTACGGCAGTGTTTCAAGTGATTTCACTCCAAACCAGAATGGGCCCTGAGTCATCAAATTTTGGAAATAAGAGAGCTCTTAGTGACTTTTTTTTTTAAGGGTAAAATTACTAATGGCCATGTTGCACTAATAAGCTTTTCTGAGGCACTGTTTGCATCCTTCACCCTGTAGGACTATGTCATACAAATTAACATCTTGTCAAATCTGAGAAAAAACAAGGACAGTAATTTGTTTTGCAATGCTGTTAGTGCCGTTTAGATTTCAGCTCACATGTAAACTCACTGCTGCTTTCTTCTCGTGCAGCTTTGGATAAGTCACTTTTGCTCAAATTATCACAGGCATTTAGCACGCAGGTATGCCGATAAAAGCCCTAACTGGGTTTTAAAGTTGGCCTGTTGAGTTCATGTACGTGCTTCAAACTGAGGCTGTCTTAAAAATGTTTTCTGAGTTGGGGTAGGAGAGGTTGGTCTAGCTACTATTGGAGCTATATGAAATTTTTCTTTTGTTTTCAATAGGAAATGAATTGCATTTATGATCAATACATATTCAGTGGTTATTTCTGCAAATTTTGCTTTATATGGAAGTCTGAACAGAATGGTGGAAGTGATCTGCTCTTTGATCTGAGTTCAGAGCTGTATTTCCAGAAAATCCTGATTTTTATGTTTTGTTGTTGTTGTGTTTCTTACACTCGTTAGGTATACAAATGGATTGAAAAACATGCTGGATCGCTATCACAAATTAATGGGAACACTGAATGAAGCAGAAACCAAACTTCTTGATGACCATATTCAAGAACTCTGGAAAGTATTCAAACCAGGGCACAGAAGACTCACTTGGAACTCCTTAGGTAATGGAGATACTATTTTAACATGGCCTTAGGTACTGATTTTCAGCTAAAAAATCTCTTCAATTCTGCACTCTATTTTTTCTGTCGTATGACAGCAATGTATCCCTAAATGGGACATCCTATTGCCACAATCAGAGTCAGAATAGTAGGTTAGACAGACTCTGATCCAGGAGGGTGTTTCTTACATTTTTATTATATTTAAAACACTGAGTGGAAATGGATAGAGACCCTTAGATAATAGCTGTAAGGGAGCTAGATGAAGGATTGAGTGAGAAATTATCTAATCTGTCTTTCTGCAGAGCATCAGTTCATTCTCAGATATAAAACACATCTGGTTGTGGCAATTTTGCTGCATTGGTGAAATATTTATTAAAAGAAAAAAACCCAAATGGTTGTGATTTATTTCAAGGTATTGGTGACTTTATTGTCCGATGTACACAAGCCATCAGGAAGTTTGAATCACTTGTCCATCAGATTCATAATAATTCTGAAGACATAAACAACAAACTTCTGTTCATAGAATCAACAAATCTCTTTAAGTTTCCGCTTTCAAAAAATGGTGATGAACTTCCTAGTAAGTCTTTATATTTTCATTTCCAAGCTCTGTAATGTTTTATTTTGCTCTGTCTGCTACTTTGCATTTTTAGTTGCTAAGATCAACCCTTTTAATTGCTACCAGAACTAGTTACAGTAGTATTTCATGGTAACAGAGGAGGCACAAGCAGAGCTTCAGTACCCTAAAGCTGATGGGGTCAATGAGAGAAACATAAAGATGAGTACACAAGTAGATCATTTGACTTGTGTCTACCTTGCTTTTGATCGCTTTCCCGCTAGCTTTCCTTTGATTTCCTGATCCTTCTTGTATGCAGTAGTGTAGTCTTAGAGCTGCAATCTGCTGTCTTCTGGGCTGTCTGAACTGAGCTGGTTTCCTCAGATGAAAATTGCAGTGAGGTGATTGTCTCCCAGGTCTCCCTGTCACTTGAGTGAGTGGGTGATGGATCAAATTTCTTTCAACACTTTGTAAATCTCAAAAAGGTTACTTTCACATCTAATGGTTGCTATTAAATAATTGAATCCATATAAAATCAGAGGGCTGAAATATTAATAAATTAAGCATTAATAAGTTAAGATATTTTTTATCAGTATACAAGATCAATTTCATATTCACAGTTAAAGCCCAGCTAATTATTCCAGTATGCAAGTCTGTTAGGTCTTTTGCAGTTAATAATGCTATTTTTTGTATCTTTTGCAGATGCAAAAGAATTTTTTGAGTATGTTAAGTGTGAAAGAGCAAAAGATGTGGCACACATGGTTCGAAAGTATACTGCCATTCCACAATTGCTAATAAAAGTGGAAGGACGAGTTGTCAATACGAACAGTGGCAAATCTCCAAAATTAACTTCCTATTATGCGTACTGGGAAAATAGGATTTATCAGGTGTTGACACAGTTAATTGTGAAGTAAGTCAATTGTTTGCTTTAATGGATTTTCAGCCTTCCATTTTCAGGTTTTTCTGGATCTGGTGATCAATATGTATACCGACATACTGTTTGAACACCTCAGTGATTTGCAGTTTGAGACAGGTTTGTATTTGTACTGTTTTTTTTCCTGCAAAGAATGGAGAACTGATAACAAGGTACAGGAGAACCCCAAATTTGGAGAAAATGGATATTGGCATGTTGTTAGCAGAAGAGAGAAATAACATACGTTTTCTGCAGTGTGTGTAGTTGCATATCCCTGGTTTATTTTTAAAATCAAGTTTTTGTTTTACTAAAGAATACCATTTTGAGAACTTGATGTCTGGGTGCCAGATGCATCCCTGTAATGCAGGGACACCAGTACAAGAGCAAAGGTTTGTTGGATTTTACTTTACCTGTTCTGCAGCAGTTAGGGCCAAGGAGGTTCCTGTAGCAAGATATTATAAAGGCTTATATTATAAGCAAGATATTATTACAATAGAGCATTGCAGGGTTATAAAAGCTTCCCAGCCATCTCTTCTTCTCATGATCCATGTCTTTGTAATCTGGTCCATGCTCAGCTGCCTTCATTGTGCTTTCTTGGCTGGACTCTTGCAATGGAGTCGACCATAGTCTCAGGGTCCTTTTGCACCAGGGTATCCCCATTCATTCCTTCCAATAGCTTCTTTTAGCTAGTCAAGCTTTTGCATTAAATCAACATTAGTGGGACAATTTTGCTCCGATACACATCAGTGTTTCCAGATGAAATTGGTGGTAACTGACTTCAGACAGATCTGCTTACATATCTAAGCACTTACCTGATAATTGCGGTCTCTGGTGGGCATTTCCCTGGGGGGCAGCAGCTGATTATTACGATCTTTGACATGATTTTTTTCCTTTCCCAGGAATTTGCAGGCTTTTAATGCAGCTGTTCTTGCAAATGTCCCACTGTTCCATACAGAAGCTATTTTATCTGTTCCCGAGATAATCTTGCAACCTAATGCCGGTGAGATTGACAAAATGACTGCACAATGCATCCGAGACTGTGTTGAAGTCACTAAGGTGATTTTTGATAAAGATTTACTTGTGGTCAGAGTTTGCTTGTGATTATAATGAATTAATATTGCTTTATGTTTGGGCAAGCATAAATGTCAAAAGGAAGATTCATATTGCTTTATCTTGAAATCAAAATATCCAGTACATTGTTCTAATTTTACAGACTGTCATAATTTTACAAACTGATGACAAAGGAAAAAAATTGCCATAAAGCTTCATGCAATTATTACTCAGACAAAATTATTTGTTACTTTTCAGCAGTTTTGCCAGTGTAAGGACATGATTTGGTTCTGTAAATCAGCATACATCAGAAGGAAATACTTTTCAGATTGCACTGCAGATGTTGCTTTCTGATAGATGAAATATCTAGCTCGCTGGCAAAGGTGTAGCAATATTTCCCTGCATAAGTATGTTCACATTGGACTGCTTTCCAGAAAAGAAGCCAAATACTGTGGCAGTGTTCCTGCCCTGTGCTGATGGAGAAATGATTCAAGATGTCACCTGAAATGAATAAATTTAGATTTATTAGAATAAGTGTGCTTCCTATGCTCAGATTTGCTCTTCTGCTCCACTGCTGCCTCCAGCGTGTTTGATCTAATACCTATTTCTCTGTGTCATGCTATACTGTTGCTCAGTGTAGATTTTAAAAGCAGACTGAGTAATGCATGGAAAGGTTTTGTTAGCATGAAATTAACTCTTCCCTCAAGTTTATGGGAAAATGTAAGCTCTTTTCTTGCTGTCAGAAAAACAATTGATTTGAGAAATCATTCACATCACCTCCTAAATAGTCTCCTAAATAGTGATGAATGATTTGACTACAATGACTCTCTACAAAGTAACTGTTTTTCAACCCTGTCTTGAAAACTCTAGCATTTTGTACGATGGATGCATGGCACATGTATTGAATGCCCTCCTCAGCATGTCGAGGAAGATGAAGTTATCACTTTCAGCTTTTACAGTGATGTCTCCCAGAACCCTCTGGTAATTGAACAGGCTGTTCTCATCACTCAGAATGTCCACAAACTCTTGGCTTCTCTCAGCAAGTATTTGAACCAATGGAAGAGGTACCACCTGCTGTGGAAATTAGACAAAGGCATAGTCATGGAGAGGTTAGCTGCAGAAAAGCCTGCTTGTATCACCTTTGATGAAGAGTTGCAGTTCTATATGAAGATAGCTCAAGAAGTGACTCAACAGCCCTTGATTAAAGATGAGCAATTTATCAGGCTTCAGCTGGCTGCTTTAGCCTACACAGTGCAGGAGAATGCTAGAGGCTGGGTGATTTCACTTGGGAAGTTGCTTAATGAGTCTGCAAGAGAGGAACTCTTCAGTCTTCAGGAAGAAATTCAGGTAGGTGTTTCCAGTTCCTGTTGTCTGATGGAGCTAGCACTGACTAGTAGGTGACGATCTGAACCATGCTCCAAATTGGTTGAAATATCTGGTGTATTCTGGTATGTCATATGTAAAGAGGTGAGCTGTTCCTCTCTGTAGCTGGGAAACAGGAGAGAGTAGTAACATGAAAACCCAGGACTTTCTCACTCCTGTACTGGTGAAAGGTTCATACTGGTAATTCTAAGTTCCCTTTAAACTGCTGCTTACAACTTCCATTTTGTTGTAGCAAAAACATCCCTTCTGTACTGGGGTTTACTTTTTGTTGATTTTTTTCTTTTTTTGTGTTATCTTTATCACATAGATTAAAAATGAAAATGAATCTGCATGTCATTTACTTGTGTTTTGTGTTTGAATAATAACTATAATTCTGCCTAATTGCTCTGTCAGTGTTGCTTCTGGAAATTATTTTTACTTTTTACAGAGCTTATCACAGAGTCTTAAGAGACCTCCAGATTCCCTGGAAGATCTCAAAATTGTCCTTGGCACAATTGCAGAGATCAAAGGCATGTCCTTCAAGGTGGAACTGAAGTATTTGGACATCTGGGAGAGATACCGAACTCTTGCAATGTACAATATTCCAGTAAGTGCATGTTATGTCTTGCCTCATAAAACATTTCAGATTTGAGCTAGGGGCACAAATGCCTCACATGTGAATGAATAAATATTTTCCTTTGAAGACATTTTACAGAATCACAGTATTGTTGAGGTTAGAAGGGATGTCTGGAGATTGTCTAGTCCAAACCCCCTTCTCAAAACAGTATCTCCACTTTAAAATTGACATATTACATGTGTTTAAATCTGATTCAGATCACTTCAATGCTGGTTTTGTGTTTTGCAAATTTATAATGTGAGCACATATTCCTCACTTTCTTGTGACTAATTATTTCTTGTGAGAGATGTTACTTGTTTTGTTTTAGGTAGCTAAAGAGGAGCAAGAGATGGCCGACAAGATTAAGGAAAAGTGGGAGACTCTCTTCTTTGAAGCATCAGAAGTTGATCACAACCTTGGAGGCATAAAAAGAACATTCACAAAGGTAATATTTGTAATTAATATCGAAAAATATTAGAAATGGAAAGGAAAACAATTTAAACACTGTTCTCTTTAGATTACACAGCAACAAGTTGAGGACTACAGCAAAGATATAGAAGATTTCTTCCATAAATTCATGACCGAGGGGCCTGGTGCTGTTGGGGATAATCTTGATAAAGGTAAATGGATTAATGTGTGTTAAGTGATGCCTTAAAAATATTAGTCTTCGGACAATTCTTCAAATTTTATGTAAAACAAGAAAATTATGCTTTCCTTATTAACATACAAACTGATCAACCAGGAATGTGACATTTTTAGTACTATAACTTCTACAGACTATAGCAAATGCTGTCTTATTTATTCACCATGATCCCTGGGATTGTTTATCTAGAAAAAAATCCTCTCCTTTCCCAGGATTGGAACTCATGGCCATTTTTGAAAAAGAAGTGGAAAAACTGGAAAAAATTAATCAGGAACTGGGCAGTGTTGAGAAACTTTTTGACTTGCCAGTTACAGTGTACCCTGACTTAATGAAAGCACAGAATGATATGAAAGGTCTAAAGCAGATCTATGAAATTTATGAATTACAAAGAGTAAGTATTGCACTGTGTATACACAAACACACATGTATTCATGCACATACATACAGAAAAGGTGGGGGAGAGAAGAAGAGGCTGCATTGTCCTCTAGTTACTGTCAACTCTGTTCTAAGCCTTTGCATGAAATAAGCTGTGACCTGTAACTATCACCACGAAATGATTTTAATGATATTAGTACAGGATGAACAATGCCTCCATACTGGACCAAACACATACTCTTGTCAGATAGGAGCAGACCTTTCTCCCCCCTAATAATTATTGGGTGGCATTTTACTGAACAAGTCTCCTGATCATTTCAGTGGAACTACTTTTGGATATAGTATGTGTACAGGTGACAATGGGTATCTTAGGCTTTAAGTGATCTTAACTATTTTTTAAGTTTTATTTTTCCAAAATTCAAATGCCCTGTAAAGTATGCTCTTAAGGATGCTTTCCCTGTTCTCCATATTTCCTTTTGATTATTTCTTATACAATTGATTGTGTTTGGCTATGAATCTGTCTTGGACATGGACCTGTCTCTTCCTCTGTTTGTAAAATGTTAATACAATTACATCTGTATCCTGACTGTGGTCTCTAGATCCTACTGTCGTGGAAAGATTTTTTTTTGGGGGGGGGGGGTCAGAACTAAAAGGAAATATGATTTTTTTTCCTCCTGATGACCTCGTTCCCAGGCAGCTAAAAAGGAGTGGTCTCAGACACTCTGGATGAACCTCAATGTCCAGTTTCTTCAGGAAGGAATTGAAGGATTTCTTAAAGCCTTTCGAAAGCTGCCCAAACAAGTACGCAGTATGCCAGTAGCCTTTCACTTGGAAACAAAAATGAAGGCATTTCGAGACTCCATTCCTTTGTTGCTTGATTTGAAAAATGAAGCTTTAAGAGAAAGGTTTGCTTTGATTTATTTAAATCCATTTTCCATACATAGGAAGATTTTGTTTGTTTTGCTAGAACTTTTAATTTCAGTTTCTGGGGTCATGCTATGTCCTGCAGCTTGAAACTTCACTTTCTGCTTAATGAACTTGTGTAGTAGCATGCAAGGAGACTACAATGACTAGGATACTTTATGTATTCAAAATACTAGTTCATGTTTAAACAGTAGAGTGCTAAACATGGTTTTATTATTATATATTAAATTACAGTTGTTTTCATTTTTACTGTATCGTGGTAGTTGGTACAATTGTTAAATGTGTCAATTTAAAACAGGCATTGGCAAGACCTTATGGAGAGAACAGGAACAAGTTTTGAAATGACAACAGAAACATTCACTTTGGAGAATATGTTTGCTATGGAACTTCACAGACACTCAGATGTTATCAGTGAAATAGTCAGAACTGCTGTTAAGGAACTTAGCATTGAGAAGGTAATGTAAAAAATCATAATAAAACTGAAAAGACATAGATGACAACAGTCTGTGTTTTATTGGAGATAGTTATATTGGCATGATAGCAAGTTCAGCCATCTTCAGGGAGCTGCCATGATGTAACTGATGGCAACTAAGATCAATAGCTCTGTTAATAAGCTACCTCATGGCACAGACCTAGCTATCTTGGCTTTGGCAGCAGTATATTGGATTTCTGTTATTAAAATAAGCAAGTTTGGCCTATGAAAAAAGATCTGAAGAAGCATCCATTCTGTTTCCATCATGATATTTTGAAATAGACCCTTCTTTATAAACCAGAGTTAGAAAATCTGTGCAAAAATTTTGCTGAAGTAATCGATATAATTTTTATGCTAAAATTATAATTTTCTAGTTTTTGAAGACTGAAACATGCATCTTCTTCTGCTCACGTGCAGGGTGTGAAGGAAATAGCAGAAATATGGGAACACCTGAAATTCACTGTACAAATGTACTTCAAAGGCACTGAGAAGCGAGGCTTTATTCTGGGATCTGTAGATGACATTTTAGAGATTCTTGATGACAACAATGTCAATCTTCAGAGTGTTTTGGGCAGTCGATTTGTGGGTCCTTTCCTTTCAACTGTTCACCACTGGGAAAAAACTCTGTCATTGATTGGTGAAGTAATTGAGGTAGGGAGGAAACTGCTGGACTAAATAATTAATGTTTCTTATTTATAATCAGGGTTTTCTATTGTATTTTTTTTCTTTGATGGTAACATTTGATTCTTAGATCTGGATGGTGGTTCAGAAAAAATGGATGTACCTGGAGAGCATCTTTATTGGTGGAGATATCAGATCACAGCTTCCAGAGGAAGCCAAAATATTTGACAGCGTAGACAGGATGTTTAAAAAGGCAAGTAACTGACTTGACTTGTGATCAGCACAATTGTTTAGTGCATTTTGCTTCCAGTTCCATAGTTAGCTGTAGTCTTCTGTGTCATTTGTAACACTGAGAAGGGTATGTTATAATGGATTGAATATGAGATTGGGGAACCCAGGAACTTGTGTTTTACTTCACATCAGTCATAAACAGAAGACTTCTGATTTAGCTAAGCTGGGCAGAGGTGTGATCCTTGGCTGGCAGTACGGAGCAGGCAGAATCCCCTTTTCCTTTCATTGGATACATCTTTTTACCTTTACCATGATAGTAAGAAGCTTAGATCTGTTTCTATAGATTGAGGACCTACATACATGCTAACAAGGCTTTCCTGGTATAATGCCACTGTTCCCATACTGAACATATACTCCCAGTATGAATATGGCTTACTTTTCTTTTTCTCATCTGCAAAATTGAGATAGTACTGTGATTCTGAAATGCTATGTTTGTCCTTCACTTGAAGTACCACTGTATACAGGAGCAAAGTCAGGTATATGCTTATACTTGCATGACTTGGGATACAGGCTTGTCTTGCTTACACTTGCTTTTACAGTAGTATTTCCATTCTCTCAGCTTTGAAAGCATACTATCTCCATGTTTTCATACTGCAGCACTGCAGCAATAGGAAACCATATTAAAACTCTGTCTAATTCACTTCTGTAAGAACCTATACTGCTTGTGCTGCTTATGTGCTTTGTCACCAGTTAAATGTAATTTAGTATAATCCATTGCTGTTCAGTATTTTCTAAACTTTCTTTTCTCCCTATGTAGATAATGGATGAAACTGTAAAAGAACCAACAATAAAAAAATCCTGCGAAGCCCCAAATCGTCTATCAGACCTCCATCATATAAATGATGTACTGGAGAAATGTCAGAAAAGCTTGAATGATTATTTGGATTCCAAGCGAAATGCTTTCCCAAGATTTTTCTTTATATCTGATGAGGAGTTGCTTAGTATCCTTGGGAGCAGTACCCCACTTTGTGTCCAGGAACACATGATAAAGGTACAATGTCTGGCTTTCCACAGTGCCTTGTGCTTTTAGATGCTTTAAAAAGTTTAACAGACTATGCTGTACATGCTGTTAAGGGTGTGCTAATATTTATTGCATACAAAGAGCATCCTGGCAGCATCTTGAAGAAGCTTCTGAATAACCAAATCAAATCTGATCGATAGTCTCTCCTGGCTCTTAACTGGCCAGTAGCAGTTACAGTAGAGGAATGTTGGTAGAGGAACGTTAAAGGTGCACCAGAATGATCAATCATTAAAGAACCTTCCTGTAGCTCCTGATAGATCTTTATTTTCTAGGAAAAAAAATCAATGTCATTTGGGCCAGATCTTCTGCACATTTACTCTGCAGTTGGGCCACTGAGCTATATATATCATCATTTGTATTTGATTACTTCCAAGTCAGATCCATTTCTCTTTAGAGTCCATGGAAATTTTCTTTCAAGATTAGATGGGGCTAGGTACACACACATATCTTTGAAGCTTTGTTTCTAAAATGCCAGTGAATTTCTTTGTTGGTGTGTTTCAGATGTATGATAACATAGCCTCCCTGAGGTTTCAGGATGGTGATAGTGATGAGAAAATTGCAACAGCCATGATTTCAGCTGAGGGTGAGGTGATGGAGTTCCGGCAGGCTGTAGCTGCAGAAGGCAGAGTGGAGAAATGGATGACAGCAGTGCTAGCAGAAATGAGACGAACGAACAGACTCCTTACTAAGGAAGCTATTTTTCGATACTGTGAAGACAGAAGCAGGTGAAACAATTAGTGTCAAGAATAACACAAATACCTTATATGTTATTAGAGCCTGTAGCGATATAGAAAAATACAGACTTAATTTTTTAATTTTTACACAATTTAGCCTGTATTTTTGTATGTGGAGGGATATGAATACATGCATATGCAGTATTTTAACTGACCAGAAAAAATTGTGTTATTT
Organism: Mycteria americana; assembly: GCF_035582795.1. Taxonomy (NCBI): domain Eukaryota; kingdom Metazoa; phylum Chordata; class Aves; order Ciconiiformes; family Ciconiidae; genus Mycteria; species Mycteria americana. Next base: position 11,972,095 of record NC_134377.1, read on the forward strand.
ATCGTATCTAATTTCCTAAGTCTTGAGTTTTTCTTTTTACTGTTGTGTGCACAGTATGTTTTTCTCACTATGAATGCCACTTGGCAATCTTTACACATGGAATGGGCAGCTTTTCTATCAGAGTATTTCCTAGGCTTTTGAAATACTACAGCACACCTTGATAGAATTCTGTACATCTCTGTAAAGTTTGGCTCGTGTTGGAGTTGTTGCAGAAATAGGAGGAACTTCTTTTTTTTTTTCTTTTTTTTTTCCCCATGTCCTGATCAGTTGCTTAGAATAACAGTAATTCAGACTCCCTCCCTATATGTGTTTCCCATAGAGTTGATTGGATGTTACTCTACCAAGGCATGATGGTGCTGGCTGCTAATCAGGTGTGGTGGACTTGGGAGGTAGAGGATGTCTTTCGGAAAGTGAAGAAGGGAGAAAAACAGGCAATGAAACTTTATGCTAAAAAAATGCATAAGCAAATTGATGACCTGGTTACCCGCATTACAATGCCTTTGAGCAAAAATGACAGGAAAAAATACAACACTGTTCTCATTATTGATGTTCATGCCAGAGACATTGTTGATACGTTCGTAAGAGACAGGTAAACACCGCCCCCCAACCTACTGAGAAAATACCAAATGCATAAGTTGTATTTCCATCCTTTTACCTCATGTGAGCAAGTCTCTCTTGTGTAGCATTCTGCAGGCTCAGGAGTTTGAATGGGAAAGCCAGCTGCGTTTTTACTGGGACCGAGAGCCAGATGAACTGAATGTGCGGCAGTGCACAGGCACATTTTCATATGGTTATGAGTATATGGGTTTGAATGGACGTCTTGTGATCACCCCGCTTACAGATCGTATTTATCTTACGCTCACACAGGTATATGTTCAAGGACATTTTTACTAGCAAGCCCTTTTAAAATACACTTCTAGGCAATCACATAATTGTTTTATTGCTACTTCCTGTTATCTCCTAGATGCCAATGTGAACCCTAATATGTTTGAAATCAGTTGTGGTATCCTTCTAACCTGATTGCCTCAAAGATAATGTAGAATGCATTCACAGATAAAATTTAAGGCTTTTTGTACCCAAGGGTTCATTTGTGATTTTGCTGCCAACCTAATATAAATGTAATCCAAGCTTTGCTTTGCTTTTTGGTCTGTCTCCAAAGGCTTTATCAATGTTTTTGGGAGGAGCACCAGCAGGGCCAGCAGGTACAGGGAAAACAGAAACAACCAAGGATCTGGCCAAAGCACTGGGCTTGCTGTGTGTAGTGACAAACTGTGGAGAAGGCATGGATTTCAAAGTAAGAGTTAAAGATCTGTGTTCTCTGATACAGTGCCAGTTACTGCTCTTTTTCAGTGCCCAGGATAAGGACATATTCTGAACTTCTGAATACGTACTTCCCTTAGAGATACCATGCTGATGGATAATGAAATATAGTAAAAAATGTCGATTTTGAATAAATTCCTGAAGGAATTTCAGGTGCTTTCAAGCAGGGGAGCAATGACTAGATGATATGTGTTTCAGCTCATCATAGGTAATCTGCACTTGGCAAGTAATTATTGCAAGACCTTATGACGGATTGCTAGCTCCTGCGTATATAAACATCCAGAAGTTTTACTCAGTCATTAAGAGTTTTAGCATACTTCAAAATTTGCTGATGCTGAATGTTTTATATATTCATTGCTGAGATGTTTTTCTTCTTGTTCTTGTTAGGCAGTTGGTAAAATTTTCTCTGGTCTCGCCCAGTGTGGAGCATGGGGATGCTTTGATGAATTCAATCGTATTGATGCTTCCGTGCTTTCAGTCATTTCTTCTCAGATTCAGACTATTCGAAATGCTTTAATGAATCAGTTGAAAACATTTCAGGTAAACATTAAAAAAGAAGAGTAACTGTGAAGGCTGATCTTGTTTTTGAGGCCAAGATTCAGGGTTAGACCCCATCATTAAATCAAAGCTGCCTTCTGTAATTCATTTGTGCTGAACATTTCAAACTCCAGAGTATGTACTCTCAGTTTCAGAGATGTTAAATCCTTGCTGATGTCCTAATCCTTTGCTAGGTTCTTCCTTTGTGAAGTGGGATAAAAGTAAGCTGAATAGGATAATAGTAAGTAAATGGGATAATAGTAGAATAGTAATTAGAGAGAGGAGTAACTTAACTTGATGTGGATTGTGAGGCTTTATTTACTGATGTTTATTGGAATTCAAAGCCCTCAGGCAGAAAATTTGATTGAGAATTGTGAAATGTCTTGATGTTGATATCCAAGATACATTCATCCCACTGTTTGTAGGGACTGTCATCCAAGATAGTCATCCTACTGGATGACTATCTAAAGCTAAATATTTTAATGTGTTGTCCTAAGTGGGTGCCCCAGTATTGCTGGTTTTCTCTTTGAGCACATAGTACTATTTATTTCAATTCCAAATACACATTGTTCTAACGTTTTCTTATGCCTTTAGTTTGAAGGACAGGAAATTACCCTTAATAGCTGTATGGGCATTTTTATTACGATGAATCCTGGTTATGCTGGCCGGACTGAGCTCCCTGAGTCTGTAAAAGCTTTGTTCAGGCCTGTGGTTGTTATTGTACCAGATCTTCAGCAAATCTGTGAAATCATGCTCTTTTCCGAAGGGTTCCTTATGGCAAAGGTAAGAAAATGTTATTGCTACCCGTACCCATGTACACACCTGTGTATGCATGGCTAGTGTTTGGTTGTGACTTACACATTTGTGATTCTCTAACTTAAATCTTAAACAGATCCTTGCCAGAAAGATGACAGTGCTATACAAGCTGGCAAAGGAACAACTTTCTAAACAGCATCATTATGATTTTGGACTGCGGGCCCTTAAGTCAGTTTTGGTGATGGCAGGAGAACTGAAAAGAGGATCAGCAGACCTCAGTGAGGTAGATTTGCTACTTAGTTACCCTAGGCAGATCATCTTTTTCATTAGGAAGAGGATGTGTTTACACATCTGCTGTAGTTTGTCTGCCTTGGAAATAGGAGCACTGGTGTTATTTGTCTTACTATTTCACTTTGTACTGAGTTTCATCATGCCCTCTGCCAGCAAGTTACCATCAGAACTCAAGTCAAAGTAGGGAAATCTATAGAAAATGAGGTATTTTACTTCTTGTTAAGTCCAGGATGCAAATAGCCAGATGAATGTCTCTGGATGAATAGCGAAAGCTGGTTTTTGAACAGTGAGTGCTCCAGTCATGCAGTTGTTAATTATGTAGCTCAAGTAGTACAGTACACTTTTAAATGAAAGGTTTTTCAATACTGCATTGCTTTTTATGGCTTTCTTTTACACCCATTTTTTATTTCTATATGTACGGCTGTGATACCCAGTTGCCTAGGGAAATTCTTACTCAAATTTCGTCTTAAAAACTTGGAGACAGCTGAAGGAAACTCTCCTATAAAGTTATGTACAGATGCACATTGCAGGTTGGCAGGAAGCTGGGGTCTAAATGATGCTCTCAAGGGGACTACAGAACTTGGGTATGTTCATAAAACAGTTGGTTATTTTAACATCAAATCAGGGAAGCTGTGGTATGGGCCACTCCAGGCATTTGGCATTTGGTTAATATGGTAGAAAAAGGCAGTGTATTATTCTTAGCTATTGGTATGCTTAAACCTTATAAAATAACCTTTGTTTCCACTAGTAAACTAGAAAACATTCTCAACGCTGTACTAAAGTAATCAGGCAATAGTTTTTAGCGATGTTTGAAGTTACTACATATTAGGTAATTGCTTAGCTATTTGGTAAAGACTGATTCTGCTATGTTTTGTCTAGGAAGTTGTACTGATGAGAGCTCTACGAGATATGAATCTTCCTAAATTTGTGTTTGAAGATGTACCTCTCTTCCTTGGCCTAATCTCTGACCTGTTTCCTGGCCTGGATTGTCCTCGAGTCCGCTATCCTAACTTTAATGATGCTGTAGAACAAGTGCTGGAAGAAGGGGGTTATGTTGTTTTACCAGTCCAGGTATAAAAAAATGTTAATTGCTTGAGTTTTTGTTGTAAACGTTAGGCTGGATATGTATCGCTGCATTCTGGAGCAGCTCCAGGAAAGCTTAGCTGGTATAGACCAGCTGCTGGTCTTTTCCACAGAAGAATTATGGACAGCAGTCTATTGAATCAATATTTATTTTTCAGGTGGATAAAGTAGTTCAGATGTATGAGACAATGTTAACTCGACACACTACAATGGTAGTTGGACCTACTGGAGGTGGCAAGTCAGTTGTCATTAATGCTTTGTGCCAGGCCCAAAACAAGTGAGTATAGAATTTGATACATGGAAATCTGGTTGTAAAATGGCATTGACTGCATTATTCAGCCCTGTGTAGTCATGACAAAATCAATAGCTGACCATAATATTTGCTTGGGTTAACATGAGATGGTATTGTGTCATTTTAATGTTGCTTTTCTTGCTGTATCTCTAGGCTGGGATTATTGACAAAGCTCTACACACTGAACCCTAAAGCTATGAGTGTGATTGAGCTGTATGGGATCCTTGACCCTACCACACGAGACTGGACAGATGGAGTCCTGTCAAACATTTTTCGGGATATCAACAGGCCTACTGACAAGAAAGAGCGAAGGTAGACAGCTAGAAATCATTGTGATGGTTTTTAGATACTGATTTTTACATCAATATTTTATTTTATTTTATTTTATTTTATTTTATTTTATTTTATTTTATTTTATTTTATTTTATTTTAAATATTTGGTACTGAACTATTAAAAAAAAGCTAAATAAATAGAAAGTGTCTAAGGGTTTTTTTGTCTTCTGTGAGTTTCCAGCCTCAGCGAGATGGATGGAAACTATGCAATTATCAAAAATGAATGGGAGGCTTCAAAACACCTGGACTGACACCATTGATGGCACATCTGAATTCTGAAATATGTTAGTGAAATAAGAGATTCATCAATGCCCCTTGGCTCCTGTATCCACAGGTACATTCTGTTTGATGGAGATGTGGATGCTCTCTGGGTTGAGAACATGAATTCTGTCATGGATGACAACAAGTTATTGACCCTGGCAAATGGGGAGCGGATTAGACTTCAGTCTCACTGTGCTTTGTTGTTTGAGGTAAGTAATGACTGTACCGTTTAATACATGGGAAGGGTTAAATACAGATGGGTCTACAAAGCCTGAAAAGCAGTTACTGTGGCTGTTCTTTCTTTAAGTGTAGGATTATCTTATATGATTATTTTACAGGTTGGTGACTTACAATATGCATCTCCTGCTACAGTATCCCGCTGTGGAATGGTCTTTGTAGATCCTAAAAATCTGAAATACAAGCCCTACTGGCAGAGGTGGATCCAAGAAAGAGGAAATGAGGTGGGAATTTCTGCACTTGTTCAGAGAGTATCTGTATTAAATACTGAACTGTAGACAGCTGTAAAAAAAAAAACAACTTTGTAAAGGCAGTCTGATTTTCTGACAACAAATCTCATCACTAGGCCTGCAGCAGAGGGCTAAAGAGAGTTTCTAGCTTTTCTAACTTCCGGTTGTTTCTGACAAGTGAAGAACCAAGAAATCAGTTTACCTGATCTCCAAAGAGTTAACAGTGAGATTGCTTAGGTCCTTGTTTCTTACATTTAGATTAAAAATTCAAGTCCACAGGGAGTTGAAGTAAGACAACTTAGTTGCTAGCACCTGATGGATGCAGATCCTCGCCTGCTGAAAACCCAGTCCATACAACAGTGTCCCATTTCTTCATGTGGGTATACCCTGTCTTTGGTAGAATTGATTCCTGCAAGAACAATTGTACGTGGTCAGCCAGGTATTGATGGGAAATTCTGCTGTCAAAAATCGGCTTTCCAGGTTTCTGTGTGCTGAATTATTGTCCTTTTTGTTCCTCAGCAAGAGAGAATAGAATTGAATCGTCTCTTTCAAAAATATGTGCCCTACCTTATTGATATGATTATAGAGGGAATTGTAGACGGCAGACATGGAGAAAGGCTGAAGACCATTGTTCCTCAAACAGATTTAAATATGGTAAGGAATAGAGTATAAAGGTTGAAAAAGTTTATCTAAAAAGAGGAATGGAATGATGGAGAGAGTAAAAACCTCCCAAAGAAAGCACAGGAGTAAGAGTCCATGCTGAAATGTCAGTTTGCCAGTGATGAGCACCAAGGGATAAAAGAAACAGTCAGTTCCTAACAATGCTTTTCTACTGTCATTAATACTTATATCAGTAGATACACCTGTAAGGACAAAAGATCAGCAAACACTCAAACGGCTGAAAACATGTTAAGAGTTTTCATACATTCAAATGGCAATTCTGTTTACAGTTTTGTCTTGTTTTACAACAGGTGGTGCAGCTGACTGTGATGCTGGAAGCTCTAGTTGTGGTACAGCCTGATGATCCTGATGTTTTGGAGTGTTTTTTCTTGGAAGCTTTGTATTCCTCCTTAGGTGCTGCTCTTCTTGATGCTGGGAGAATTAAATTTGATGAAAATGTTAAACGTATTTCCTGCATGTCTACTGTTCATGATGACAACATCCTGGCTAAGCCAGGGGAGCTGCCAGGTAGGATCTTGTCATAATGTAGTCTGAATCCCATTGATGATATTAGAAAAGTGTTAGTTTCCATGAAGGCAGAACACTGTTCTTCCTTCCAGCTAGCTATCCTGGCTGCAAAATATGCTCTCTGAAGGACTATCACTGAAAACCATGTAGAGATACTGATGCTAGATGGCTCTCAGCTACTGGTCTGTCCTCACAGAACAGTACTTTTCTATGCCAAACAGAAGAGATAAACAGTGAAAGGAAAAATAAAACGTGAAAGGAAAGCCAGTGGAAGCTGCTTAAAAAGCAATAGTATGATTCAATTGCTGGACTAGGAGAATTTTGGTTGATGTCTTACCGGGTTAGATGACAAGTAAACAGAACACAGTGTTGCCCAACTTGGTCCAGAATATTACCCTTCACTTTCATCTCGATCAGATTATTTTCTTATGAAATATTTCAGTGTCCTAGAAAACCTCCAGTTGCTTAATGGTTTGCAGGTCAACTGCCAACTTTGTATGACTTTCATTTTGATGGATTTCAAAAAAAGTGGGTACCTTGGATGAAACTTGTTCCTGAATATATTCATAAGCCTCAAGTGAAATTTCTTGACATTCTAGGTGAGTGTAAGATAAAATATAGTGATGATATGCCTTTAATTTATAATGTGCCACCACTAAGTGCATGGCACTTAACATGAGACATGCTCTTTCTGTACTGAAGGTCATCTACTCAGGTTCAGTTTCTTGCGATGGCACGAATCAATTTCTTTAATGTTCTTGTCATAGTAGTCTAGCAGGAATAGAGTTGATATTTAGCAGGAATAGAGTTGATATTTACAGCACTGTGTAATAAAGAAATGAGGAAAGGATGAAAAGCTTGTTTCAGTTAATAAGGCTTATTAGGAGCTAACAATGCCTTTTACAAGCGAGAATAGCAGAAGATTCACAGTCTATTCTACCAGAAACTCTAGAAAAAATGTCAGCTCTGTGGTTCAAGTACTTGGTAGATAAAAATTACATTCTTAAGGCCGTTACTGGTTGTAGCTTCAATCACTCTATAATGGTGACAAGTGCTTCTCATAGTTAAGGACAAATTAATGCAGGTTACTTTATAGTAATACTTCAGCAAGCACAGGTTAACTTCACTGACACAGGAGATAATTATATGATCTCTGAAGTCGCTCCTAATGGCAAGCTATTCACATAGAACAAACTTAATCTCTGTAGAGTTCTGGGAAAATGCTTATGATCCAAATAAATCCTGATTATATCCTTGAAATAGGGATTAAATGGAGCTTAACCAGTCCATGACCCTCCTATATGGAACATAATTTCTTTTAAAATATATCTATAGGAGAAAAGATCCCAATGATAAAAGCTGAAAAGACATGGCTGAGCAATTAAAATTTTCTTTCAACATTGTTAGTGAGTTGATATTTCAGATTATGTCTTTGTGCAACTGCATGTTAATACCTTGGGAGTCTGATCCAGCACTATTCTATAAATATAAATCCCCAGCTGTACTGCATTTTAATTTAACCTCCTATCATATTCATGATCTTTTTCAGTGCCCACAGTGGATACAACACGCACTACTTGGTTACTAGAACAGATGGTAAAAATAAAACGCCCAGTTGTTCTTGTAGGTGAATCGGGTACATCTAAAACAGCAACTACACAAAACTTCCTAAACAATCTGAACAAAGACCTCAATGTATGTATGAGGCATTTTGCCTTGTTTGTAAAGATGCATTTTCGTTCTTTGTCCTTGTGTTAAATTTGCATTGTGAAGCCTGAGTCTGTGGGTAGCAACGCTGACTTTGGTAACATGACTGCAAGCTCAGACCCAAAGTGTGTGAACAATTTGAGAATCTTTCAGGATCAAAGGTGTTTTGTTCTGTTCTACCATGTACAGATTCAATTTTATAAAGTGAATATATATTATCGAAGTGCTAAGAATGGCATTTACTTTTGTCATTTGTAATTCAATGAATAAATGGACCAGAGAAGTGTTTCCCATATGTCTGACAGTCTAGTATAAAGAATATTTTTGAATGCTCTAGTTAAAAAAAAGAACAGGTAAAAATCCGTTCTTATCCATTTCCTCCCCTTTGCAGCTGCTGCTAGTAATTAACTTCTCTTCTCGTACAACATCAATGGACATTCAGAGAAACCTAGAAACAAATGTAGAGAAACGAACTAAAGACACTTATGGCCCTCCTATGGGAAAACGTCTCATTGTTTTCATGGATGATATGAATATGCCAAGGGTAAGCTGCCAATAGTTTGCAAGGTAGTATAGAAACATTTGGGGTGGCACTGACATGGTCCCTTCATACACAGATCCAATGAATCACAAGTCAAGGAGATTCATGGTAAGTACATAACTGGATTTCAGCTTAGGATCTTCAGAAGAGTTGGATTTGTGTGCAGTAGGGGGTGTTTCTGTCTGTTACAATATTTGTCCTATATGTAAGAGAGATCCCATTGGATCATTTCTTTATGCCATTAAAATCATGTCTCTGTGGCCTGATATTGGCTGCAGGTTGTGTATTGTAGAAACCATCCCTTTCTCCTTACAAATGGGGCAAAAGAATATGTGTGCATTTAGTCTACCTCGGAGAAGGGGCACTTTTCCCATAGGAGACATTGGAATGAATGTTCACTATCAGTGCTAGAGCTTTACAAAGTGTCACTTAGTCCTTGTAATGTTCTCCTGAGTATGGAGCACAATATTTCCACATTTATAGCAGTAATTGGCATGCTGATGTACTGTGCTCTAAATATCTTGACTCTTTTGTATTACAAAGGTTGATGAGTATGGCACACAGCAACCCATTGCCCTGTTGAAGCTGCTGCTAGAAAAAGGTTTCTTGTACGATCGTGGTAAGGAGATGAATTGTAAACTTCTTCGAGACCTGGGTTTTATTGCTGCCATGGGGAAAGCTGGAGGAGGTCGGAATGAAGTTGACCCTCGATTCATCTCACTCTTCAGTGTTTTTAACATACCTTTTCCTTCTGAGCAATCACTGAATTTGATCTATGCCTCCATCCTGAAAGGCCACACTGCGGTAATTTCACTGTTTTTAAAAGATTGCTCAACAGGTTTATTATTTTTAAGTAGACATTTATTTCTGTGTTATCACAAGACCTGAAATCTTCTGTTATCAGGCTTTCTTATATTTAGGACCTCATGCAAACCTTTCCTTTCCTCTTCTCTTTCTCAATGGGTTTACACTGTTTTGATAAATTCTTGAGTATTTTGTAAACATTCAAGTCAGCAGATAATTTATAAACCTGGTGCTTTTCATAGGTTGAAACCTGTGAATGATTTGGTTATGGTTCCTGTAACCAAATACACAAAGGTCAGCAAACTCTTTCCTGAATGACAATGAAAAATTTAATATAATACAGTAGACTGCATTACTAGCAAGTAACCAGCAACATTATATAAGAAAAGAGCAGTTTATTTTTTCTGCTATAGAAGTGCTGTGGAAATTCCAGTCATGGAGTTTGATGTTATCTTCAGCACTGTGCAAGCTCAGGAGTGAAGATGGGGCTTGCCCAAAACATTTAACTGCAGAATGTTCATACTACAGAGGAATATGAATTTCTGAAAATGTTTGCCCTCAGTTATTTGAAATATACCAAGCAGGTTTAAAAGCTGGAAAGCAGAATATGTTTAATAGCATTGAGTTCTCTCTGGGCAGTCTCATGAAAACGCCTCTTCTTTCTCATGTTTGCAGATGTTTAATGAGTCTATATCAACCATCTCTGACAAGATTACTGTGTGTACTTTGGAGCTTTATAAAATGATTATTTGTGACCTACCTCCTACTCCTTCCAAATTCCATTACATTTTTAACCTGCGGGATCTTTCCAGGGTCTATAATGGACTTATTCTTACAACTCCAGAGAGGTAAGAATAGAAAAATCGTCTTCAGTGGTCTTACAGCTATTTATATTGGATAAATCTGGTGAAGATGAAGTAATTTGATACATGAAATCAGTCACATTTGGTCACTTTTCATTAAATCTTCGCCACAATAAGAAGATGTCCAGGAACATCCTAAATTGTGATCTTACCCTTGATGACAAACAAATAAGATATCCAGACGTAAAAATGCAAGCAAATCAGTTATTATGAAAAGAACAAAACCAAAGAGAGTAAAAAAAGTAAATCCAGAATTTGGTCAGCGTTATTAACCATATGGCCTTAGGAATCATGTCAGCTCATTTGGTGCAGTCTGATATTTTGATGTTAATTCAGGTTTCAAACAGTGACCCAGATGGTGAGAGTTTGGAGAAATGAGTGCCTGAGGGTTTTCCATGACAGGCTGATTAATGAAGCAGACAAAGCATTGGTGAGTAATTTCTTTCAGGTTTTAGTAATCACTGACTATTACTATGGCAACTAATTTGCAACAGCAACATTACCAACTGTTGCACTCAGGTCTTGCCATCAGACTGCAGACCTGTCTAACCACTATGTTGCTCCATTAATTTGAAACGTGCCCCATGGAGTTTTCTTTTCTAAAATAAAGTGACTATGGCAGACTAAGGGAGCAGATCTGCTGAAGGAATGGAAAGTGTCACTCGGTTTGCCTGTCCAGGAAAATTGGTTAGTAGTGGCACAGGTGACAAAATGTGAGAGCAGTGCAGGGGAAAACTCAGGAAATCTCTTGAAGTCAGTATTTTCACTTAGGAAGGATTGAATCAGAATGTGACTATACAATCCAGTAGGAAAAAGAAGGATAAGAGCTGAGTCCTTAAACAGTGGATTCAGTTTTGGCTGTTATGCAAACTGGAAAATGCTCCAAATTATATCTTAAAACACAAGAGAGAATGACGCCAGTTTTATACCTTGAGAATTAGGGGAGGAATTGGGATAACGTTTACTTACATATAAGCAATGCATCTTGCTTAGATGAAGAGAGGTAGATTAAGATAGCTTCATATTTTTCTGCTTAAAACTTTCTCCTCTAACATACAAAGACACATTTCCAGCTCAATTTTCACAACACAGAATAATTATATCGCAACTTTTCTGTATTTGTACATTCATTCAGACTTACAAGATTTGTGAGAAATCTTGGTAGCGAGACATCTATGAATGCTGAGAAGGAAGGTTTATTAATATAATATTTACACCAATATATGAGAAGGTATTTTTTTAACAGGCTTATCCTTTTCTGTCTAAAACTTCTGCAGTCCATTGGCTTGAATGGTTCTTGAACTGCCTATTAGATCATTTTAGATCATACATAGAACACAATAGGAGGCTGTGGTCTTCGGATCTTCTAGTGATATAAGTATCCCCTTGAAATCAGTTAGTATTTGAGGAAGAATCTGCATTATCACCCTTCTAAGTGTTACTGGATTCAGAATCATCTGCTTTGTTGTGTTGTCTGACTCATTTCATATCCTTGAAGGTACAAGGTCATATAAAAAACCTGATTGAAGAAAATTTCAGAGATGACTTGGAGCAGGCCATGAGGGATCCTATTCTTTTTGGAGATTTCAGAATGGCACTGAGTGAAGGAGAACCTCGTATTTATGAAGATATCCAAGACTATGATGCAGCAAAAGCTCTCTTTCAGGTAGCGTGCATCAGCTTGGAACTGTGCCTGATTCTGGCTCTGTGCCTGAGGAATGGGCAGGAGCCTGCCTCAAACTGTAGGAGATCTGTTCTCTTTCTGTGTGCACATAGAATTTTATGTGCACCGTTACCCATGAAAATGAATGAAAATTGAGGGTCAGCTACAGAGTCGGCAGTGTTTTCCAATAGTTTATTTTCCCTGAGGAAGGGAAAAGGAATAATGCTGCTAAATGGGTTGTTATTTTATTAATGTTATTAATTGTTTCGTTGGTCTCCTAGTAACATTCTGTCCACCTTTCTCTGCAGGAGATTTTGGAGGAATATAATGAAGTTAATACTAAAATGAATCTGGTTCTTTTTGATGATGCTTTGGAGCACTTAATCCATGTACATCGCATCATACGCATGGATCGTGGGCATGCCCTGCTCATAGGAGTGGGAGGCTCAGGAAAGCAGTCTCTAACGAGACTAGCTGCTTACACAGCTGGATGTGAGGTTAGTGGCCCTGCATCTTTGCAGTGAAAGAACACAAGGAAAGCAATATTGTGATCAGGATTAAATTGGCGGGGGCGGAAGTCAGTCGGTCAAGATAAGATCAGGCTGGCATCTCTTCCCTGTGGAGAGAAAAAAAGGGTGAGGTGATTGCCAGGAGATCTAAGATGATGGCTGTGGGTGATCTGGGCAGGAAGCTGTCAGTGCCTGAATCTGGGTCTTGGCACTGGAGACAGAAAACAAGGATGGGTTTGGTGGCGAACAACTAATAGTCCCTAACTACTGCTTTTGTTACTTAGCTGTATTACAGCAGCACTCCAGTGCTGCTTGAGTAACCTTATTGTGATTGATACTGTAATATTTCAGATAGGAAATGTTCCTCTCTCAGAGGTACTTTTAGTCTCTTACAGAGGCTTGGAAGGGAAGAACAAAAAAGGAGGATGAACACAAAGCAATTTTGAAAATGCAATCCTGCAGGGTTGTACAAATGTAATTTTTAAAAAGAATGTAGTGCATAATTTTTTATTATACTTACACATTTACTGATGACAGGGGCCAAACCAAACCCCTTGATCCAGTCTAATTGAAATTCAGAGTTACCATCATGTCTTGGGTCCATCTGTGTCTTCTCAGTATATGTTTGCATCCTTAGGTATTTGAGATCATCTTGAGTCGAGGATATGGAGAAAATAATTTCCGAGAAGATTTGAAAAATTTGTACCAGAAGCTGGGTATTGAGAACAAGTCAATGGTCTTCTTGTTTACAGATGCCCATGTAGCAGAAGAGAGTTTCCTGGAACTCATCAACAACATGTTAACTTCAGGTGGCACAGGCAGCCTCAATTACTCCTGATCAGTATCTACTTGTGACTCATAATCTCAAATGTACCCTTGATCCAGCTATTACTGTTTCACCCTGTGCCCTCTGCTGCTTTAGTTAGTTACACCTTTCAGTACTACCTGAAATGATCTTGCCCTTAATAATGGCTTTTTGGCATCTTCTTACAGTCATTTATATGTGTCTGGGAAGGCTATAGGGTTAATTCATTCTGATCGTGATGTTGCAGGAGTCTCAGATTTCTTCTGAGACTGAGGTATAACTTCAGCTGCATTTGGCCACAAACCCACCTTTTGTCCCATTGGCTTTTGAATAGCATTCGCCTGAACTGCAGCAACTGCTTATATATAGAACTGTCCTAAAATGTGGTTTAGTATCTTTTGGTGTGTGCAGCAGCTGAAAATGAGCAGCAGCTGGCACTGTGTGACTACGCTCTCTGTAGAAGTTCCTACACAGTCTGATTTGAAAACAGATGTGTTAAATCTTATCCCTTTCCTTAATCTAGTTTTCCCTGTTGCCGGTCTGCTTATGTCTGTCATTAGGTAACTTATGCAATATTTGCCACATGATTGAGAGAACGAAAATGTGAACTGATGTTTTGTAGACACTAATGAAGATTTTATTTGCAGAGTTAAAAGCACTTTATGTTCTTGTGACATTTTGTACATGTTGCTGAAGCCCAAACAAAAATGAATTAAGTATTCCTCTAAATCCCCTTGCATCATCCTAAGTACTGCCTCTCTATTTTCCATGAGGGCTGGGGGGAGGAGGAGAAGCATAGAGAAATTAATAGGTTCATTCAAAACTACCCAGAATCATTTTTGCAGAACTAGGTTTAAAATTTGTGACTGGTTTCTCATCTGCCCTATCCCCAGCCATATGGTTTTCTCTTACTGGTTGTTCTCATTAGCATTCTTCTGCCCTTATGTTACAGGAATGGTGCCAGCCCTTTTTCCAGATGATGAAAAAGACACCATACTAAGTCAGATTGGAGATGAAGCTACTAAAGCTGGCGTGAACCCAGCTAAAGAGAGTGTCTGGCAATATTTTGTAAACAAATGTGCAAGCAACCTTCACATTGTCCTGGGAATGTCCCCAGTTGGGGACGGTCTGAGAACATGGTGCAGAAATTTCCCAGGTATCAATTGTACACACTATTTAGTCCCTTCCCTGTGAAATACAGGTTTGCAGGCAAGAGCAAATCTCCAGTGGACACTCAGAGATGTCTGGCAGCTGAAGCTAAGCAGAGCAGGTTTCATGATTAAGGATTTGCAGTGCATGATTTTTTTTCCAGTTAATTACCGCATATCAGTGAGTATTATTGATTAGCATTTACCAGATCAGTTCATTTTCCAGCTGAGCAGTTACAAATCAGTTGGTCATCTTCATTGAACTGGAAATACACAGCCTATGCCTGCAGCCTCTCTTCTGTAGTTTACAGAAGAATGTGTGGTATCAAATCATTATGAAACTAGGACAGTGGTAAGAGAAACATTTTTGTTTCCATATCCAAAGCCAAAAAAAGGGCATGGTGGGAGGGACACCCACTGAGAGAAAGAACACCTGAGCCTGGTGGATGCCATGCTTCAGCAGGCAGCTGAAAGGAGTCCTGGGAGACTGAAGAGACATGTGAAAGATGGGTACGGGTGGGAATCCTAACCCAGGCATTAAAATACCTTGTTGCAGCTCTTGACTGCATCCTGTAGAATGGTACAGCCTAAAGAATGGTACAGTGGGGTTAGCAGGACACAGGTGCAAAGTTGATTGTTTACTATCAAAATGGAAGTATTGACTTTGTGGTAAATACCGTTGCTAAGCAGGAGTCAAATAAGACAAATCCTGCAGATTCTTGATGCAAATGAAGTCAAGCACGAGACTGTCTGGCAGATTAGGGTCTAGTTTTACAAAGGAATTTTTCAGATAACACTATCCTTTTATTTTAAGGTCTTGTCAACAACACTGGTATTGACTGGTTCTTGCCCTGGCCCACCCAGGCCTTGTATGCAGTTGCACAATCCTTTGTCGGTATGTAAAATGTCAGTATTTTAACCCGTTAACCCTTGGGATAGCCTAACAAATATATTCTTTACTTTGCAGTTATTATAATTTCATAATTTGATTTCCCATTTTGCTTGTTACCCTGAGTCTAAACAGGTGATGCAAAATCCCAGTCAAAAAATGTTTTTGGATGGAAGTTTCTTACACAAATAGATTTAAAAAATTGCTAAAATTCAGGTTCCCAACTCTGCAGACAATGTGGCCTGCCTACCAGGAGGCCCAGGTTCTCTTTTGACTCTGCCTTGATCTTGCTTTTTGCCCCAGAAAAGACTTTTTTTGTGCCTGGCTTAGACGTACATAAGAAAGACAGTAATTGACTCTTAAAAAAACCCAACAAAACCTTTGAAATTTTTTATTTCTTCTGCCCAATTTTAGGAAATAGCACACGCATCCCATCAGAGAGCTCCAAGTCAGTGATTGAGCACATGGTCATGGTGCATGAATCTGTAGGGGATTTCAGCAAGAGGTTTCTGCAGAAACTGAGACGTAGCAACCATGTCACACCAAAGAATTACCTTGATTTTATCCATACTTATTCAAAATTGCTGGAGGAGAAAAACGAGTTCATTTTAGGTAAGGCTGTAGATGTTTTCTACTTTTTAATAAGTGATTTAAATATTTTAAAAAGGAAAAAAAAATTGTGGTGAGAATCCCACATATTACCCACATTATGCAAAAATAATTTTATCAGCACTATCTCAAATGCTGTGCTGGCATCTGGTTTTGACATTGGACCAACATCCTGGCCACATGTGAATGTTCAGACTCCGTCTGTCAAACGGTGGGCTCTCCTCAGTTCTTTTGTGCATGAACTTGAGCCAGAACCTCCAAACCAGACACTCCTCTGCTTGGGGAAGAGTGTGATTAGTTCTAATACCAGCTCAGCCTAGCTCAAGGTTGGACATTCTCCTTCAAGCAGCAATTCTTATTCATACTTCAGCGGGCACTGAAATATGTGAAGAGGATAAAACATGAACATTGTAATATGGAAAGCAAGTTGTGACACAGGCCACTGTGGCAGCTCAGGTGACATTAACACCATCTTGGGTGCCAGGCTTAGGAAAGGATAAATCTCTCAGAGTAATTTTCCTTTCATAACCAAGGTTGCCTTGCTGCAGAGTGCACCTATAAGCATATTTAGCTTCTGTGAGATTGTCTATTGCTGTGTGATAGTACGCAATCAATAAATCACTAACATTTCTCCCTTTTTTTCTATATAGCACAATGTAAACGGCTGGATGGGGGCTTAGTTAAACTGAAGGAAGCTAGTATACAGCTGGTTGAGCTGAACAAGAAGCTTGCTGAGCAAAAGATTGTGCTAGCAGAAAAATCAGCTGCTTGTGAGGCTTTGTTACAAGAGATTTCAGCAAACACGGAAGTAGGTAGGTAGTTTACAACTACTGAAGTGTCCCACAGGCTAAGCAAGGCTCCCATAGTCTGTGTTGTGTTGGGTTGGAAGGCCCTCTAAGAGCTCCAGCTGCTTCTAGAGATAACCCCCTTGTTCCGTCTGTGCTGATCTAGTGTCATGCTAGAAGAGCAGGTCCCCTATCTTGCCCAGATTGCCATCTTTGCTATATATTTGGCCTACAGTACTTTACACAACTCAATACTACGTTCGCCTGCCCTTGTCTTCCCTTTCCAAGGTGTAGGGCGTAACGTGGGAAAGAGGCATTAGCAAGAAAGGGACCTTCTGATTCAGAAAATTACTGCTAGAGGAAAAACAGAGGGAAGCATGGGAGGAAAAGAGATTATGTATGCTGTTGTGTGGAACACTAACAGTGTTTCTAACCTGGTGATGGAACTGTAAACATTGGCAAGCTAGCAACAAAAAGGCACTGAGTTGATGGTAATTTCTGATTTTCAGCCAAGAGCAGATCTATATTAGTGTATGTTCTGTATACAAATTTGAATAATCCATTTATGGTCCTGCCTTTACAATTCCTAGCTGAGGAGAAGAAAAAACTGGCTGAAGAAAAAGCTGTGGAGATAGAGGAACAGAATAAGATTATTGCTATGGAGAAGGCGGCTGCTGAGACAGCTTTGGCTGAAGTAATGCCTATTTTAGAAGCTGCCAAACTGGAGCTTCAGAAGCTTGACAAGTCTGATGTTACTGAGATCAGGTGACTCATTTGGGTGTACAGTAGCATAAACTCTTGGAAATTCACTGAGAGACCCTTGTTTGCAGGGTTTGAGGCTTAGCCTCACCTTTCTCACCTGCATGGTGTATGGGTGAAGGTCAGGACATCAGTTGTCTGGGTGCAGAGGTTACAACAGAATCCCCTGAGAATCCCCTGATTCCTAGCCCAGGACTTCCCCTCAAAGCTGTTCTGCCAGTCCTTTGTTTGATGTCTTCCCCATATTTCTCTGCCCTGTGTCTGATGCACTAGAAACTGCTATGATTTTTGCCTGAGCAGTGGCTGTCCAAACCCCTTCATTCCTCCTCTGTTTTTATTCTGTGTGAATAGGAACACATATGAGTTATTTTTCGGGAATGCTTTGATAGCATGAAAATGTATTTCTCTGTTGAATTAACTTCTCCCTGTGTTTTTATAATACATCTTGTATTTTGGTATAGATATAAAAGCATATCTGGTCCTTGGCTTTCCCTGAAATAGCAACGGCTCTCCCTTCCCTGTCACACTTGTTTAGTTTCCTTTCTCTAGTATATCTCTGGATTCTTCCTGTACTGCTTCTCCCAATGGACAGCTGCTTCACTGCCCTAGGGATGAATATCATGGCTCAGGATTTTAGGGCTTCCACTGTTGAAATCCTGTAGTATTTCATTGATCAAATTGTCTGAATACAAGAATCGTTTTTGAGCTTTTGACTAGTTAATAATTTCTTGTCTGGCCTGGATTATCTTTTTCACTTTGTGTAGGATGTCTTATGTACTAGCTCTTGTTGTATTGCAATGACTCTCTTAACGGGAAGTACGCATATCTCGCATCATGTGCTTTGTCTCCTCCTTTTTTTCCTCCACTGTCTCCTTCATCTGTTTTCTAGATCCTTTGCAAAACCCCCTAAGCAGGTGCAGGCTGTTTTGGAATGTGTTCTTATAATGAGAGGTTACAAAGAATTAAACTGGAAGACAGCCAAAGGAATGATGTCTGAGGCAAATTTCCTGCGATCCCTGATGGAGATAGATTTTGATGGAATTACTCAGAGCCAAGTGAAATCTGTCCGAGGTAAATTACTGATCTGTATACTTGGAATGAACGTAGGATCTTGTTAATGTGATTAGCCATGTCAGTGGCAATCTTTCCAGTGCTGTTTGGGAGGGTGGGATTCACTTTGTGCAAAGGGACAGCACTGTCCGCAGTGCTGCAGGTGTTGCACTGTTTGGGTGACTGGATTTTTCAGAGTTCAAAGACCTTCTGCTATGTGTTGCATCCAGTTTATACTGTAGCTGGGGTCTTACAGACTTTGGTTTAGAACAGGCAAGAAACAAGCAAGACAGCTGAGCAGATCTGCTGTCTGCTTTTAGCCACTTAGAAAGTAGCATTATGACCTCATCCATGTGGTGACAAAATGTGATATAGACAGAGTGGAAAGAAGATAAGCTATATCTAAAGCTTATGGGCCAAACTTTGCACATGCTTCCGAGGGTGTAATCCAGAATAGTTCCTTTAAGAGGGGAATTTGGCCCTTTGAACAAAATTGCATCTGACTGCTGCAGAGAAAAAAAAACATGATCCTGGGATGTGCTGAACAACTCCTGAATGCACTCCCTTCTTGGAGAAAGAACTTGAGAAATCACTAGCAATATCATGCTTGTATTGTTACAGCCCAGTAGCTTCATCTTAAGGTCAGAGTCTCTTTAATATTCTGACATATGTTTCTTATTGTCTATCACAGCATTGCTTGATATTGCTGGTAGGGAAAGCTATTTCTCTGAGGATTTCTGCACTGTAATTCAACACACTTGCAATAATTTTCTGTTTGCCCGTTTAGTTCTGTTAAAGAATCTTAACACTACCTTCAATGAAATGGAACTTGTTAGCAGAGCAGGACTGGGAATGTTGAAGTTTGTTGAAGCAGTGATGAGCTACTGTGATGTAGTTAAAGAAGTCAAGCCAAAGAGAGAAAAGGTAAAGTGCGTGGATTCAGACTCAGAGGAGGATGAAGCATGATCCTGATGAGAAAAATAATACTTGGCAATTTCACAGACTGCCCATTTCTCCTCTTTGAAGTGCTTAAACAGAGGTATTTAGGAAAGCTATTGCAGTAGGAGTGAGGCAGGTACTCAGTTATAAACTGCTGTGTTTGTTGTGTCATGATGCTGGGATGTGGGTTCCCATCCACACCAGTGCTTAAAGGAGAAGGGAGGAACGTGTTCAGCTGGAATTTCGGAATCTAACATGGTTAGAAAAACA
Organism: Mycteria americana; assembly: GCF_035582795.1. Taxonomy (NCBI): domain Eukaryota; kingdom Metazoa; phylum Chordata; class Aves; order Ciconiiformes; family Ciconiidae; genus Mycteria; species Mycteria americana. The sequence continues at coordinate 11,991,964 of NC_134377.1, forward strand.
CAGTTTGTAGCTGTCTACTGAAAAGAGACTTCAAAACACATGGCATTTGGACAGAGCAGAGCTCAGTAGTACACAACATCCATGTCCCTTAAGCACAAACCTTTTGATTAACTTTTTTTAGAACAACTGGAAAGTTAGCTGTATTACCAAAGGAAATCTAATGTCCAACAGATGATGCTGGGAAACTTTCTTCAAGAAAAGGTTATTATATACAGCTGACTACTGAGAAAGTATATTCACTAGATGATGAGTCTGAATATTTTTGAGGTCTTAATATTGTTGTTATTAAGCAGACAAACCTCCCCTTTTGTCATGGGATGACAGTCCTGCTGATCTCCAATGTCAGCAGGACTGTTCACATGCTTTAATATACCTTGTGGGTACAAAACTCTAGGAGATTTATCTGCTTTGGAACTGCAGTATCAGACTGTGATGTAGATGTTTGGGATGGGGAGAGATGGGTGAGAAACAGTGCCAGTTATTTTGGCTTACGTTATTTATTACCAGGACACTTTGAAAAATATGAAATAGTCAAAAGAAATCTGAGAACTTATGACTTCTCTCCAAAGCCCTTCTTTCCTCTGATACTCTTATGCTTCCTTCATAATGTAATGTAGGTGGCTAGGCTAGAACGGAACTATTACTCAAGTAAGCGGGAACTGGAAAAGATAAAGGCAGAGCTGGCTACCATTCAGGATGAGCTTAAAGCTTTGGGGAACAAATATCAAGAGGCAATAAAAGAAAATCAACAGTTACAAGAACAAGCAGAGGTTATGCAGAGAAGATTAGATGCTGCTGACAAGCTCATCTTTGGCTTGAGATCTGAGAACAAGAGGTAAGTCTAGATTCAAAGCGGGACATTTTTGACATCAGAGCGTCATGTGCCAGGGATAAAATCTATCAAACTGAGACATTTTTGGAAACATCACTTCCTGTGATGTTTGTTTCTGAGAAGAGCAAATATCTGTTCTAAGCTAATACCCATTAGCTCTTGGAAAATAATAGCAATTTTTAGTGCAGAAGAAAAAGGTGAACTCAGATTAAAAGGAAGAAGGTTCATATCAACCCAATGTCTGTGGCCATCATAATAGTGAGAGAACAACTGATTGTAAATTTGAGGGTCTGTCTCAACCTACATCTAAAGTAGCAGCAGCTGGAAATTCTGCACCTAAACCCCATCTCCGTGGTACAGACTGACCCAGGATTCCCTTATAATTCTATCAGGTGGACAAAGGAATTAGAGGACTATGAAATACGAAAGGTGAAGTTGCTTGGAGACTGTCTACTCTGTGCTGCCTTTCTGAGCTATGAAGGAGCATTCAACTGGGAGTTTCGTAATGAAATGATCTATCAAGTGTGGCAAGAAGATATCCTCTCACGAGAGATTCCTCTCAGTCAACCATTTAGGTTAGAAAGCCTCCTGACTAATGAGGTGGAAGTTAGCAGGTACGTTCCAGTCAAGAAACCCACTGACTGCTGAATGTGAAATTGTGAAGTGAGAGTCTGGATCTGAATCTGTAGCACAGAATTGGCATTGTGGGTGGAGGTGCACAGCCATAATAGAGAGCGCCCATTTTACTTTCATGTCTCAAAGATGGTAAGGAGACAAATTATTTTGCTTCTGGTTAACAGAGGCTATTTGTTATAACAAACCGTTGTACTTTATGCTCCAGGGACATTCACTGAACCTAGACACATATAATACCTTTTAGGAGATTTTTTTAAGGAGTTATCTATAATATGTGTTCAACCCAAAGTCCAGCAAGAGTCTTTCATTGACGTCAATGAATTTGGAATTAAACCCATGCCCAGGTAGCCCATATTTCAACTACTGCAGGATTACTCACCAAATGCAACAGTCAGTGTTTTGAGTGGTGTAGTTACAAATGACTCAGTGAGTCATCTGAGTTTTGACACTATTCTCACAATCACATACACTATATGTTTCTTTGTGTGTCTAATAGTGTGCTCAGTGAATTGCATAATTTTACTGACAAAGGAAATGTGCTGCTCTCCCATCAAGTTTTTGTCCCAGCCTGGTCTTTGATCCATTCCGTTCCCAGGTGGGTTTCCCAAGGATTGCCTCCAGATGAGCTCTCTATCCAGAATGGCATCCTGACAACATATGCAAGCCGCTTCCCACTCTGTATTGACCCACAACAACAGGCATTACATTGGATTAAGAAGAAAGAAGAAAAAAATAACCTGAGGGTAAAGATAAATGATAATTTTACCTCTTTACTGGTTTGTTTTAAAAGCTGCATAAATATCTGTCACCTTGAAGGGGGAACCAATTATGTACTGACAAATGTGTTGACTACTGTGTCTCTAAAATAGATAGTGAATATCACTGTTCACATGACCTTCAATTCTTTGGGAACAGATGGTTTGTTTGGAATCTCGGCCAGCCTTAGTACATGCAGAAATAGTATAACCAAAAGGCTGGTGTAGCTTGTGCTTTATCTCAGCTCTGCGATGGAGTTTCCGTGTAGGACAATAACACAGTCAGAGGTGCAGTTGGAACTTTGAAGAATAGTTCTCCAAATGGAAATTATTCTCGACTGATCAGAAAAAAATAAGCACCTTTATTGTTTTGTACCACTGCAGTTTGTATCATCTGTAAGAGGAAAGACAAAAAGCAACAAAGAGCAAACTTCGTTAGTGCTGGCGACTATTGTAAAATAATAACGTTCAGCAAATATTGTATCAGTTCTCTTGTCATATCTTCCCATTATTCTCTTGCAGATGGCTTCCTTTAATGACCCAGATTTCCTTAAACAACTAGAACTGGCCATAAAGCATGGAAGCCCTTTCTTGTTGCATGGTGTTGATGAATACATTGATCCTGTGATAGACAATGTCTTAGAGAAGAACATCAAAGTTGCACAGGGGCGAACATTCATTGTCCTGGGTGACAAAGAGGTTGACTATGACAGTAATTTTAGATTGTACCTGAACACCAAATTATCGAACCCAAAGTATTCTCCCTCTGTGTTTGGCAAAGCTATGGTTATCAATTATACAGGTAAGCAAAAGTGCGTATTTAGTAACAAAGTAGTGATTATGCTGTAGTGCAAGTTTAGGGCCTGGGCGTTTGTCTGAACAGCAATGAAACTCTAAAAAATTCAGTCTCCCTTACACTTAGCCTCTGATTTAATAGAAAATTCTTCTCACTTCTCTATTTTAATCTGCAACTGAGCTAAATATCTCTTCTTGCATCTGTCAGGTTAGGATGCTTTGGTAGAATTAAGATACAGAGTTATTAACCAAGGCACTGTTGCATTGCTGTAGTTTTATGAGATGATTGAGATGAAATAAGTTGTGTAAAAGCTCTCCTTGTGTTCAAAAGAAGACTGTGCTGTGTACATCTGTTGTATCTGTAGTTACACTAAAGGGCCTAGAGGATCAGTTGCTCAGCGTCATTATGGGTTTTGAAAGAAGGGAATTAGAAGAACAGAGAGAACATCTCATCCAGGAGACAAGTGACAACAAAAACTTGCTGAAAGATCTGGAAGACTCTCTCCTTCGGGAACTGACATCATCCACAGGAAACATGTTGGACAACTTGGACTTGGTGCAAACCCTGGAAGAGACAAAATCCAAAGCTACTGAGGTACCAGCTCTGGGCTTTTTGGAAGGATATCTACTAATAGAACGTTGTCTTTCCTTTTTCATTGTGCTTCATCTTCCACCCTTGAAGCTAGGAATTAGTTTGAAAGGAAATAGAGAGTTTTCTCATTAGTATGTTGCATCTTTCAGTATTGGGCAGTATTTTATTGCATCAGAGAATCAAATTCTATCTTCAGGAAAGTCCTTATCAGGACCAAAGTAATGGTTGTTTACAGTTCTAAAGCAAAGAGCATTTGATATATTTCTTTCAGCTCTGAAACAACCTTTGTCTTGTCTTGTATCAGATCTGAAAAGAACAGTTAAGATATTTGTTACTCAGAGAGGATGTAGAATCTCCATCCTTGGAGGTTTTCAGACTGTAGTTGGGCAAAGCCACAGCTGACCTGATCTAGTGGTGGTCATAGTCCAGTTTTGGGCAGAAAGTTGAACAAAAGTCCCCAGAGGGCCTTTCCCACACTATTTCCATGATTCTGTGTAAATCTTTGCCTTTACTTTTCATAAATATACAGGGTGGGATTAATTTTATCAAACTTCTGATTTTTGATTCATAGTACTTCTTTAGGGTTACCTGCCCAGATGCCCTATATAGTCAACATAGAGAGACAGGCACTGAATAGCTCTGCTTATTGTGATATAATATACACACTATGGATCAGCACAGCAACTACATGTTTATAAAATCAATGTATGGCTAGGTGATTGAAAAACTGAATCTGGCTGAGATGACAGCAGTGGATATTGATCGTCTTCGAGATGGCTACAGACCAGCTGCCAGGAGGGGGGCCATTTTGTTCTCCGTTTTGTCTGAAATGGCACTTGTCAACATCATGTATCAGTACTCACTGGTCTCCTTCTTAGAGGTTTTTGGACTCTCTCTTCGGAAATCCATGCCCAGTCCCATTCTTCTGAAGAGGTTAAAAAACATCATAGATACACTGACTTTCAACACCTATAACTATGGCTGCACAGGTGAGTGCGATTTAGTGATGCGCCGATACTGTGTTGTCCAAATGCTTGTTAAAAGCCATGCCTTCAGTTGGTTTACATTAAAGAGGCAAGTTACCAAACAGTGAATTCACTAATATTCAGTTCTCAGCACTGGTCCTGATTTACACTTTACTCTTTGCTATTTCTGTTTGAAGAAACTATGCATATTACCAGTGTTAACTTTTAAAGAAATGCTTTTCTTAATACAGTTACGAATGGTAAATCACAGCTATGGATCTCACATCCCTGGATGTAGCTCATACGCTGCTTTGACTCTGTAAGCCTGATCCAAAGCCCTGTCTTTGATCACCCTGATCTTTGTGGGGTGACCAGATGCAGGATATGGATTTAAAGATTGCTCTAAGGATGTTTTAGCAGCTGATTTTTGAAACTATTGTCCTTTTAATGTAGGCTTGTTTGAGAAGCACAAGTTACTATTCTCCTTTAATATGACTGTCAAGATAGAACAAGCTGATGGCAGAGTTCCACAAGAAGAACTTGAGTTCTTTTTAAAAGGTAAAGTGAATATTTATATATAAGTATATAGCTATATGTAACAATGGCTAAAAGATCTTTCAAAGATAGATTTTTGACTAGACATGAGTTGCTGTAAGAGCTAGCACCTAGAGAAACCACTGAAGACAGCTGAACTATGTTGGTTTACACAAACTGTGGATTCTGCTATTCCTATTTTTTTCACTTTGTTAAACAGCGGAGAGGCTAATCTTTCTCTGCAGATGTTGACAAATCTCACATTAGCTAATTGTTAGGATGTTACCTGAGAAAATAATCTTTAGTTATTTTCTGACTATGTATAAATAATTTTAGACATGGTTGCAAAGATACAACTCTGGCTTTTGCAAGCACTTGTAAAATGCCATCTTTTCTTCAGCAGCCCAGTTTAATCTTACAGTGCTTCCAGAAACAAATTTCCAATTGGTTTCTCTGTGCAGTGGGACTGTATGTGTGGTCATGTATTGGAGAATTTATGACATGGACATTCACTCTGGTTTCTGAATGTGACTAGGCAATATTTCCCTGGAGAAGAGTGCACGAAAGAAACCGTATGCTTGGCTTCCAGATCAAGGCTGGGAAGACCTAATTCGCTTGTCTGAACTGTTTCCTGAGAAATTTGAATCTCTTCCAGATGATGTGGAAAAAAATCCAGATGTATGGAAAAATGTACGTGCTTTTCTGCAATCCTGTTCTCTCTCCTTGTTTTTCTTCTGGTATTAAATGTTCAAGTATGATGCAATGTGCCATAGCACTCAGCAGGAGGCATGTCACCACTGGCTTTTTCTGTCAAGGTCTTGCTTTTCTTCTTGACCTCAGTTAGTGATTGGCTTATTTCCAGAAGAATTAGGGCTCTTATTATTTAAAAAACAAACAAACAAAATCTTCCCTGGTATACTGTAGATTTTTTATTTTCCAGTCAAATGCCCTAGATGAGTTATTTGCCCTGTTGAAGTCAGTGGAATTTTTGCTGTTGATTTCAACAGTCAACATTTCACTGTTATTTTTGTACTGCTAAATTGTGCTTTGATCTTCTTGTGGCAGTGAGTTCTATAGGCTAGTCACAAACACAGACTTTCCTTTGTTCTGCCTTTAGTTTCATTCCATGTCTTCTTGCCTTATAAGAAGTCTTTCTGTAAGCAATCTGTTAATACTTTTTGCTTGAGATGCTATTTTCTGTATTTTAAGAGAATTACTTGACATAAAATGAAAGTACAAATGTGTTTCTGGACTTGAATACCTTATACTGAAAAAGGTGAATTTTTTACATTCACTTAATCTTTGAATATTCCTTTGCAGCTGATTGACTTTCTTCTTTGTTATCCTTGTGTCTCTTGGCCCCTCGTTAATCAAATTGCTTTTGTCTGCTTTCCTAGTAATTTCATTGATAGAGCCATTTGATCCATTTGCATTGTCTCCCATCTTTTCTCACCAGTGGTATGATACAGATGCTCTGGAGCAGATGCCATTCCCCATGCAGTACCAGAACAATCTCACGAACTTTCAGAAGCTCCTACTTTTACGGTGTTTCCGGGTGGACCGGCTATATCGGGCAGTAATGGACTATGTTACTCTGACAATGAGTGAGAAGTAAGTCACTCTCTTCTTTCAGATCCAAATCACGCCGTTCAGGTATTTCACACAGAACTGGAGTTGTAATCAACTATGTAAATGATTTTGTAATTTGCCTGAACAACAGCACATGATTTGTCTCTGTATCGTTTCCATGTGCAGTCTGCAATGTGCTTTCATGTTTTTGTAAAAGTCATCTTTTACGCAAGGTGGCTGCTCTTGTGCAAATTAGCAGTTTGTTGTGCTTCTTTTCCTACCAGGTATGTGCAGCCTCCTGTGATCAGCTTTGAAGCTATCTTTGAGCAGAGCAGTCCTTACTCACCAGTTGTTTTTATCTTAAGTCCTGGCTCTGATCCTGTCAGTGACCTCATGAAACTGGCTGAGAGGACAGGCTTTGGAGGGGATAGACTCAAATTCCTAGCCATGGGACAAGGCCAAGAAAAGGTAACTTCGGTGGGAGGGTAGGGACGTGCTGTGTGCAGCAAGGTAGTCTGTGAATTGCAACTCATGCTCCTACTGTTGTGGGCCTGTTCGAATTTCCTTTCCAAAGGCCGCCTCCATTTTAAAGGGAGTTACTTTGTGGTTCAGACATAGCATACCATTTGCCAGCCTGGGAATAATGCTTTTCTGTAATGTGAAAGGGGGCATTTGGCTGATTCAGAATCAGAATGATATTGTCATCTGTTAAAAAATAGTTGAGCTGAAAAGATGTTACTCTGCAGCCTTTCAAAGGTTAATCAGTGACCCTGTGTCTCTGTGTATGGACATGAGTTGATTGGAAGTCACAGTGTTTGTTACCAAAAAGATATCCTGCTGCTCTTTCTGTCTTTCCTGTAGCTTTCCTTTTTGTTGCGGACACTAAGGCAGGGATGTCCAAAGCTTAGCAGCTGACTGAATTTGCTGTGATTTCAGTCAGTGGGAGTGGGAACTCCTATTAGATTCATTTAGACTACCACTTCCTAGACTCTGATCTTCACCCTCTTCTGGGCCATGCACCGCTCCTGTACTGTTTTGAAATATTTCAATGCTGTGCGTGACTTTTAATTTCAAAAGGAATAATGAAATAAAAAAAGCATCTTGGAGCAACTTTTTGTGGTACTGGAAAAGGTCTGTTCTCAGCAAGGAGCATTCTGGTAAGTCTACTAAAACTAACTAAAAGGCTGAGTGTGCTTGCTAGCAGGAGGAAATCCACTGCACTAACCCATCAGAGTCAGTTTGCTTACAGGATAAAGGGAGAGTTACTCACAGACAGTTCTTTCCCTCTCTTAAGATTGCTTTGCAGATGCTGGAGAATGTGGTGGTTTGTGGAGAGTGGCTAATGTTGCAGAACTGTCACCTTTTGGTGAGGTGGCTTATCAATCTGGAAAAGGCCCTGGAGAAAATTACAAAGCCTCACCCAGACTTTCGCCTCTGGCTGACTACTGACCCGACCAAGGGCTTCCCAGTTGGAATACTGCAGAAGTCCTTAAAGGTACTGTGCAGTGGGGAAACCCCAGTCAGGAGGGCATGTCCTGCCACTCTTACTCAGCAAAACATGAGTGCAGCATGTTGACTTGGGCTGTATGTACTAGCTTTTGTCTTTATAAGCCAAATCCTTTTTTCATCATCCTGTTTATCTTATGGTGATTTTTTCCTTCGGGTGAAAGCTGTTCAGCAGGTTTTTTTCTGAAGCAGTTATTTCAGAGTAGAGGTTTGTGAGTAAACCTGGAAATGTGACAAATGCTCTTTAGATTCAAATGCCACCACAAGTGAGGAATATCCGGAGAGACAGAAATAGTCCTGTGAGTCCTGATGCTGAAGTGCAGAACTGAGGTCTCTGTCTAGCCTGGCAATAGTGCCAGTGGAGCAGACGTCGTAAGAGGATAATGGTTTCCAGCTGCTACTTCAGGCTGCAGCATTTATCACAAGCAAGCTGAGCTGATTATTTTGAAGGCACAAGCCATGATGCTGTCCTAATGTTCTTTTCTATGGCTGCTTTACTTCTGTTGTGGTGAACCAGTCCTGTAAACATAATCATTTTATTTCACAGATTTGAAAGCAGTGGCATGACAGATCCACCCAGTATGTGCTCTAGTGTATCAATGACAGCTCTGGAGTGTTCACCTCCAGCAGTGCTTAGTGCTGCAGTGGGGAGAAGTGAGCATGAATGTATCTTTAAAAGACTGCAAATATGGACCTTCTAGGTCTAGCCATGAGCAGTGAGAACAAAGGTTTTATAGCACTTTGAAAAAGCTGCCAGGAAGCTGGCTCTGCCTCAGTTTGATCATCAGTAAAGCCATATTAAAGACTGTTAAGCCATCTTACTGTGGTGATACGTAGGACACACCAAAGTGTGTAAAGTACTGATATTTCAGTAAATTAGATCTTCAAGTATGATAAATATTAATGTCTTTCCAATAACATGACTAGTTCTAAAATAATACCAAGTTTCTCTTTACATCTGTCTGTCTACCTTGATAAACTTAAAAGGTCCTTTTCCATGTCTTTACATAAGAAAAAATTCCATATTGATATAAATTTGGAAAGCTGTTCAAAATTTTCAAGCTTGCATTGTATAGCTTAGAGAGCATGATATATTTACAGTTTATTTTCCTGAGGCTATCCAGTAATTCATGGCTTCCCTAATTATTTTGATAGGTTGTGACAGAACCACCTAATGGTCTGAAACTGAATATGAGAGCCACCTACTTCAAAATTCCCCAGGAAGCCTTAGAGCAGTGCCCACATCCTGCCTTTAAATCCTTAGTCTACGTCTTGGCATTTTTCCATGCTGTGGTTCAGGAGAGAAGGAAGTTTGGGAAGGTTGGCTGGAACGTACCATACGATTTTAATGAATCTGATTTCCAGGTAAGAAAATAATTACAACGGCTCTTATATTCTTGAGTTGCTCAGATTACTTTTGAAAACATATAATCTATCCAGATTTAATCCTTTCTCACAGTAACATTTTGCCTCATTTTTTTCTGCTGCTGTGGACTCATGTAGACTCCCCATCTTCTATAATGTCAATTTTGGCCACTAAAAATTAATCAGATTCCCAGTCCTTCATGTTTATATTGCCTTTCGCATGGGTTTATGTTCTTAAGAGGATTTATGCTTAACTTTTTAATTATTTGAGAAAGAAATGATTGTTAGTTTTCAAACAAGAACTGCGTAAATAAAATCTATGGATATGTATAGCTGATTTATGAATCTTCTTATCTTACATGTTCCAACAACTTCATTAGGTCTGCATGGAAATTCTTAACACATACTTGACAAAAGCTTTCCAACAAAATGATGGTAAAATCCCCTGGAGCAGTCTCAAATATCTTATTGGTGAGGTGAGTGCCTACAATGTCACTAAGGAACACTTGATGGTAAAAGAATCCAGATCAATGAAGCTTCCTTTCTGCATGGGCTGTATCATCAAGTAAAGCTGGCTGAGAATCTCTCCTGGGCAGTCTCGAAACTCCTGTGCAGCCCTGAGCAAGTCACTTAATCTCACTGTCTCAATGAAATAGGGCCATTGTGTGTAACTGCACAACAGGGGAGTTATGGTGCTTAATTAATTTTGAGTGAGAGCGCCCTTGGGATCCTCTGATGAAAGGTACTGAACAGCACAACTTCACAGTATTATTAGTACAGTGGCGTATGACTGATGTGAGAGCTGTACAGGTATTTCTAAAGCTCTTGCAGTGCCGTATGTGGTATGTGCTGTGCAGTAGCCAGCCAGTTCAGCGTAGCTGCTGTGACATGAAATTCTACAGGAAGCTGCTATTTTGCAGCACTTAATCACAGCTGAGCATGAGCTAGTACCTAAGGAAGGTACCGCTGCACATAAATCACCAAGATGGTTAATAACCAGGGATGGTCCCACAGCAGCTATCGCCAGACAAAGTCCAAATACTTCCTGCTTGTTCCCCCTTTAGAGGGGGCTAGAGAAGATGTCCTTGGTATCCTTTAAGGGAGACAGTGTTATACCATGTGGTCACTGCTAAAGCGAAGAGCATTTTGGACCTTTTGATGATTTTTAACTATATTTGCTGCCCCAAAAGTCAGTGCTGTAATATTGATGTAACTAATTTCTAGGTCATGTATGGTGGGCGCGCAATTGATAGCTTTGATCGTCGCATTCTGACCGTCTATATGGATGAGTACCTTGGTGATTTCATATTTGACACATTCCAAGCATTTCATTTTTATAAAAACGACAAGGTTGATTATAAAATTCCACAAGGGACTGTAAAAGATGACTTTGTTGGTAAGAAATGCTTTTCCTGCCACATAAGTTAGCATTAAAAAAAAAAAAAGTCTACTTACAGTATACATTCTCTCCGTATGTCCATTGCTGCATATGAGGAGTTGAAAGGAACTTCAGGCATTGTGTGTGTATGTACTGCAGTGGTGTAATCCACTGATGATAATGTTCTTGCTTTGTATGAGCAGCCCTTTGTAATGTGAACTTACTGGCCAGCTCCTCGTTTCTTAAAAAAAAAAAATAAATCCCCAGGTAAACAGCATGTTAATTTTTTTATTATTAAGTGATACATTTCCATGAGGGGGTGTGTGGGGTGTGTGTGCGCACACATTTCATGCTTAAAAATGTTTAGTCGCTCCTTGCAGTGTTTCAACACCAGCTATAGCATTTGATTTTTTCAAGCAGAGCAGTAACAAAAAATCGCTTATAGAATTCTCGGCAGTATTCTTTTTCCCTGGTAGCTGTGGTTTAATATATCGCATGTTTAGGAAGCGTGTTTTTGTATTGCAGAGGCAATAGAATCTCTGCCACTTGCTAATACCCCAGAGGTGTTTGGTCTTCATGCAAATGCTGAGATTGGGTATTATACACGAGCAGTTCGTGATATATGGTCTCATCTTCTTGAGCTGCAGCCTCAAACAGGTATATGCTCCATTACTTTGAATTGTTTTTGTAAATAAGAAATAATGAGGTGGCGAGCTCCTTGCCGTGGGGATTGCGATACCAGCCACGCCACAGCCTGCCTCAGGGTGCCTGGGTCCTGGCACTGACGCTGCAGCCCGTCGCGCTGCCTGCGCCCTGTGCGGGGAGGTGCATGGTCCCGGGGGGCGCGGTGGGATTGTGTCGTGGCCTTGGGGAGCAGAGGCAGCGAAACAGCGAGGACTGGGAGGTGAGCAAAGCAGCCGAGCTGCTTAGCCCTGCTGGCATGGAAGTCGTTCAGCATGTACCCAGAGGCACAGTTTGAGGCACGCGGGGAGTCTCCCGGTGCAAATGTCAGTGCTGCAGAGGGTGGGAGACTTTGATGCCAAAAGGTGAGTCAGCTCTCAAAGTTCTCTTAGGGAATTAATAATAGAAGGGGTAACCTATGCAGGTTTAGTCTCACTAAACCATTTTTGTTTCAGGTGAAACTGGTACAGGAATTAGTCGAGACGAATACATTGCAAATGTTGCTAAGGATATAGAAAACAAAATACCGCAAGTATTCGATCTTGACCAGATACGGAAAGGTTTTGGACCAGAGATATCCCCTACGACTGTGGTGCTGTTGCAGGAACTGGAACGTTTTAATAAGCTGATCATTCGAATGGCAAAGTCATTGGCTGAACTGCGACGTGTAAGTAAGAACGCAGCCACTGCTGCTCACAGCAACTAGAGGAAATCAGTCAGGCTCTACCTGCCCCAGGCTGGCACTCAGACTCTCACCGTCTTTCCAGGCCTTGGCTGGGGAAGTTGGAATGAGCAGTGAACTGGATGATGTGGCTCGGGCTCTCTTTAATGGACAGATTCCTGGAATCTGGCGACGGCTAGCCCCCGATACACTCAAAACACTTGGAAATTGGATTATTTTCTTTAGAGCTCGGTATAACCAGTACACCAGCTGGGTGAGTGCCTCCAGAAAGCTTTTTGTTTTGTTAATCTGCATGATATGCTATGCAAATTGGTGCAGAAGTCAGTGAACACACGCTGCTTCAGACAAGTTACTTGAACTAATGCCAACCACCACGCAGAACGATAATGAATCATTGCACGACCATGGATGCAGGACAGGCTAGCCACTGGTCTTTAAGAGCGTTGGCCCCTGGGCTGAGTACCAGGCGTGGTGGGAGAGCCAGGTGCTGCAGCTTGTCTTCTGTGATTGCAGGTTGAGGAGTGTGAGCCAAAGGTGATGTGGCTCTCGGGCCTGCACGTCCCAGAGTCTTACCTGACCGCGCTTGTTCAAGCCACCTGCAGGAAAAACAAGTGGCCCCTGGATCACTCCACCCTCTACACAGAGGTAACCGCGTACAGGACTGCAGAAGACATCACTGAAGGGTCTACTCAAGGTAGGTGTTTTTATGATGATCTGGCAAAAATAACGAAGTAGTTCACTGGCGAGAGAGAGAGAAGTTGCCTGGCATACTGAGTCAGTACCTCCGCAGACAATACCCTTGGTTATGCGTTTCACAGCCCACAGGATTTCAAGCTGGGAAGCAGCTGGGTTCTGGTTTCTGCTTTCCTGCTGAGCCCCTGCAAACACAAAGCAGGATTTTCTTTCTTCAGCTCTTTTCACCCACACGTGTGTGTGTTTGAACTTACCCCTCTCCCTTGTGCTCTTTCTCCTTTTTTTCTTAATGGTTACTTGGCTTTCTTAAAAGTTACGGTTTTCTTAAAATGGTTTTCTTAAAAGTTACCAGTCCTATTAGGTTTATAAAGACCTATTTACACCACAAGTAATATACTGAAATATATTTAAACAAAAAGTAAATACAACTATGTATGATTTATTGTGTAAATATATCTTTATGAAATTTCTATGAGTAGCAATGCTCTAATTACTAAACATAACAAATGCTGGGTAAAGGGACAGCTAAGCAACGCTTTTGAGTGCTAGACCTGATTGGGAACAGAGGAGGAAAAAGAAAAATTAGATTTTTTTTTTGCTGAATCTAACTTCCAGTTAAAAATAAAAGTCACCTCAAGGGCTTACCTAGACTATTCTTTATTTGCTACCATTTCATCAAAATGCTTGGTATTTGTACCAGAACAACTCTATCCCGACCCTTCACCTCCTGTCAGAATGATCTAACAAGCAGTCCCACAGGAGTTAAAAAGCTCTTACAACTTGGCTGTTACTTGGGCAAGTAATTGGAGGATGGCACCCACTGTAGGGAAGAAAACCACGAGCAAATCAGTATTTATTCCTCATAGTTTATCATATGTAGTGCAACTCAGACAATTTTAATTTGAAAATAATTTTTTAAACATGGTAGGTCACAGTTGTATTATAAAAACAAACACCACAGACAAATATACCTCTGTGTAGCTGCAGCTTGAAATGATGAAGTGAGTTTTGTTGTGACCAAGTGCCAAGGACAGCTATTGCAGGAACAGTTGTCTTAAATTGATTTTTGTTTTAGTAGCTCACTTTACGTGAGATGTTGCATTTTCTGCCTGTGCAGGCTGCTTTGTTTCTGGTCTGTTTCTGGAAGGAGCAGACTGGGACATAGCGCACCGCTGCCTTACCAAAAGCAAGCCCGGAGCCCTGGTGGTGGAGTTACCCATCCTGAAGATAATCCCCACTGAAGCGCGCAGGCTCAAACTCCAGGTACTGCTCCTTTGGGGACACAGTGGTCGAGTAGTTTATTAACTTCCTTCTATTTTCACATCTCAATAGCTGGCCGTCCCTTCCCTCTTTCTTAGCACAAGCAGCACTATTTTATCATGACCACTAGTATATAAAGCATGCAGTTTAACACTTCTTACATTAGCCATCATTAAAGTTTTTCTTTTCTAGGGGTTACACTCAAGGGGGGTTAATACATTTGCTGCCCCTTTTCCATTCAGGCAGTATGGAACCATCTTGGGACACTCTTATAACCCCACTGCTCTCTTCATTATTTCCCATTACCAGCTAATGACACAAAGGATGTTTACATTTTCTGGGTATCGGTTATTTAAGACTTATAACAAAACCAGCAAATTTCTGAAGACGGTCATCTCTCCTAGAAGCCCTTTTTGTTTCCATTTTCATGTAGTACTTCAAGCACTACTCAGTGTCCTTCTTTCCTCCACACTCTTTTAGAACACTCTCCGGACACCTGTGTATACAACCTCCCTGAGAAGGAATGCGATGGGTGTCGGCCTTGTTTTTGAAGCTGATCTTTACACTACAAAGCACATTTCCCATTGGGTCCTTCAAGGCGTTTGTCTCACTTTGAACACAGACTGACTGACCTTGGCACTAGATTTTTCTCACAGAATCCAACCCTTTGCGCGGGGTGGGGGGGGCATCAAACTAGGCAAAGATTCACACCATGGGTGGGACAGCGTTCTCTTAGGCACACCTGACTTTACATAGTACGATACAACGAGCTAGTACGATCAATAAACACATTGGAAGAGAAAAGTGGTTTTCATAATTTGCATTTCCTTTTAGAAAGGCTCCAAGCTGGTCTACGTATATGAAAGAGGTAATAAGTTAGTCTCGCACACACAAAGACTAAGGTTTGCCTGTATGGTTGTAAGAAATGTTTTTAATTGCCCAAAGCATCACTTCCGCTGTGCTTAGAAGCGGTGCCTTCCATCATCCTTGAACAAGTGGCAGGGTAGATCAGTCATACAATAGATCGCCATAAAAATATGGCAACAACAGCCAAAGAAAACCAAACCCACTGCTGGTTAATGCAATACACTTAAAAACAGTAAACCACGGAATAAGAAGCTTTCTTTAACCAACCATTTTCCAGGAACACAGCTTTTCCCTATCCCTCCCCACCAGTCATGAAACAAATCCTACCACGCAAACGGCACGGAGGTCGTCTTTCTTGGGCTTCAGAACAGCAAGTGACTGAGTCGTGGGGGTGCATGGGGCAGGGCACAGGAGGCCTTAGGGCTAGTGGATATTCAAACCCTCTCTGACTGGGAACAACCCTGCTGGAAGTTGTCATGCTGCACAGGAAATTTAGCAGTACCACAGTTAGGAAGAACAGCTTTTGTCATCCTGCCAGTGCCTTTGTGGGGGAAGCTGACAGAGAGCGATCCAGGGCTCCAGAGGGAGACACACACCAACACACAGCTGCAGAAAAAGCTGGAGAGGGGCAGACTACAGCTGGCGAGGGGAAGGAAGAGGGCAGGCAGGGATCCTTCATCAGCTTTCACAGAGATTATGCGTTCTGAGTTTTTGAAGGCACATCATAAGCTTAGCAGCATTTGGGAGCCATTGTTTCTTGCTGGTCCTACTCAGAGGCTGCAGACAAGAGTGAAGCAGAGGTGAGCTGGAGGTGCTGATCAAAATTTAAGAAAAAATGGTGAAATTTGTGCTCCTTTCCCAAAACTACGTACTCTCACAGCTCTCAGTTATGCCTTTCTTTCCTAGGGAAAAAATCATAAAAAAAATAATCAAGTAGTCTAACAGATGTAGGGTCTACCTGTTGGCTTACTAGAAAGGAGTAGGGGAACCAGGGCAAGTGCAAGGCGAGTCCATCCCAATCCACAAGGATAAAAGTCAAGGATGCCAGGTTCTCCTCCTGTGTGAAGTGGTTACATCAGTTAAACTGAAAACTAAATACACACACTTTAGAGGGACAGCTCAGGGTTTCTAAGCTGGCAGAAGCCAGCACTGGCTGATGATGTCCAGAACAAGGGTAAGGTTTTCAGGAAACAAAAATCATCCCTTTAAAAAAAGTGCAGGTTAGAGCATAAAGAACCATTTCCATGTGGATAGCTAGTTACATTTTCTCCCCAGAAAAGGAGCTCTGAGCCAGTACAGAAGGTGCTACAAGTGCAGTGTACTGACCAATGTAAAATGTGTAATGGAGCCATCCACTTTAAAAAAGAAAACAAAACCCAAAAAACCACAAAAAAACCCAAACCAAAATAAAAAACCAACCCAGTGTTCATACTCTTTCTATGAGGATCATTAACCCTTTAAAAGAGCTTTATCCCACCCCTTTTTTACATAAGCAAAGCCACAACCCAAAGTATTTATTTAGGATTAATCAAGTAATGCTTGCTGGGACTCTCGGGATTTTGAGAAACTATGAACAGTTTGCAACTGAGAGCATGTGCATGTGAAGGAAAAGATGTCCTTAGTTCATTTTAAAGTGTATGTACATCTGCATTATTTTCAGTGCTACTGTGAGAAAGGCTTTGTCACGGAGGTTAGTGTTTGTGTATGACGTGCTTACATACACGGTGAAGACAAAAGAACCACTGATAGGTCAAATGTTAACAGCCAATACATGTTGCTGCAGGGTTATAGTTAAGTTTGTTGTCACTAATACGGGTTAATAACGCAGCCTGCAGCCTGTGCCTTTGTCCACACGTGTAGTTACAATAAATGGAGCAGTGCTCAGAAGCAAGCGGTCAGGTACCCCTGATTTGGCCACAGCATTTAGTAGTTATATATACCTTGCCATATGAACACAGTCATAGTAGGTTTCATTAGAGGAGCATAATCTATTAATGATGTATCTGGAAGAAGTTTGGCATGCATGGGGCATCAAAAGAAACTTTACTGCAGGTGCCATTTATCCTACAGGATCACAGTGCATAAAGAGCAACAGAGTAGAGCATTTCAGTGATTTTACTCAAACAGTTCTGTCTGTCCCTGAGTGCTTTCTGACCACTTTGCTTCCGTGGACCTGATCCACTGCCAGCGTTTCAACCTCCGGCTGAGGCTGGGATGGCGTGACGTGGTGGATGCGATGCGCCACCCCAATGTGCGCCTTGTGCGGCTTCTCTCGGGCTGGGCTGTGCGATTCACTGGATGCACGATCTGAAGCAATAGGTGGAATAACTAACGGCCTCTCCTTAATAAGATGGACCTCTGCCGTCTCCCTGGCCAACAGAAACGGAGTGGGATCAGGCATGGCATCCACAGGCTCTCTCAACAGCAGCTTCCGGCTATCTGATCCTATTCTGTAGGCCTCTTCAAACTCAGGGTTGAGTGGTGTTGACAGACTCTTCTTCATTCTGCGCCGTGGAGTCTCCGGCAGTTTATCTTTGGGAGGGGACGGCTTATAGTTGGACAATACGGGACTGCCAGAAGGGGTCCCCTCCGAAGTCCCGCTTGAGCTCATCAGCTTCTTCTTAGTAGCATGCAGTTGAGAAGTTAAATAAGCAATAGTGCTTGCTCTCTGCTCTAGTTCACTTGACAACATATTGAGCTTATGGCTTTTCATTTTTAACTCTTCCAAATACTTCTTTTCTCTTTCTTTAATAGTGTTTTCCAGCACCATTATCATCGCATTCTTTTGTTCGAGTTCTTTCAGTAATTCATTATTTTCAGCCTCTTTGACTTTCAGCTGAGCTTCAAGATCTTCACACTTTCTTTTGAGTTCATCACTTCTGGAACTACCATTTCCTAGAAGGATAGGAAAAGCGGAAGTGTTTCAAGTTAACAATAGCTACTAGGTAAAATAATGCAATAGGGTTCCTTTTGCCATCCCGAAGTCATATGAGAAATCCCAAAGCCTAACTTCAGCTCATACTCTTAAAATGACTTCATCTTCAGAAGCACCAGGACAGCTTTTAAGGAAACGATGACGAGCTAGTGCCACTCACCGTGGTTTAACAGCGTTGATACTAAGTAGAGATACTTCACGTGCTGGGGAACAGGGATTACAGAAACCATGCTTGCTGAACTTGATCAAAATTGGAGCCATTTTGCAAATCCTCTGGTTAAGAGGAACTTCTCTCACTGCAAATGCCAGACTGGCTGGCAAGAGTGATGGAGCAGTGTCACAGCTCTCCAGGAAGACATGCTCAGGCTTTAGCGTCACCCCTCCACAGGCAGCTGAAGCCTGTGACTCTAAGGCAGAGGTGTGCCTCTTCACTACGGTTTTGCTGCTGTAGAAGTCTCTGTGGGGATTAGGTGTCTGAGCCCAGCTGCCTTCTCCTCACGAGAGCGTGACACATCACCCCGTAACGCTAGGGGTTCTTGCACTGGTGAGGCCACACCCTCAGGAACAGGCAGGCTGACCCACCTCAGCACCCCTGCCCTAACGCCAAAGGGTGTGTGGGCCGATTTTGTCACTCTTCCCTTGGTTATTACAGCAGGATGGCTTCCCAACTGTTTAGCAGAGACCAGCAGCCTGAATTTGTCCAATAACAAGCACCCTATGTCACAGGGCTATCGACTATAAAGTGTTAGGTATTGTCCCCTCCACCCCGGGCAGCGCCTGAGCTTGGCACAGCATCAACACAGTGGCATCACCAATAGATCCCCTACTCTGAAAATCCTGTGATGAGAAGCATCTGAGCAACTTTGCAGTATCACGAAATAATGCTGAGCACATGCAAAGCTGCTCAGTTGCTTTGCTAAATTTGCCCATGTTCTCCGTTATCTGCGTGTCCTGTCCCACACTGCCCCGATCCAGGAGGTTACTCCCAGGGAGTATTTCATTCCTGTGCTGTTGATATACCTGTTGATAATATAATACATCTGAAATAAATCTTGTGTGTGTGTATATATATATAAAAATAAAAGCTTTGTGGTGTAATTACAGTACGAGCTAAGTTTGAATACTAGTCTCCCTCTTCTGCCCCTAAAATTCATGTCCCGTGTTCCCATGTAGCATGCAGGGAACTGACTGTCTAGTCAGAGAGAGGAGTCAGCAGTTCTACACTCTGTTCCTGGCTCTTTCAAAGATTTCCTGTGTGACCTTGATAAAGAACTCGTGACATTTACTTCATACATAACAGTAAGTCTGGAAAATAGAAAACTACTCTTATACCTTTAGAATTTATAAAGTCAACATCCCAAGTGCAAAGTATTCTCACCTACTTGTAACAGAGAAGATACAAACATTGAAAAAAATGAGGAAGTTTAACATGAACATTAAAAGAAAAATGCTACGTATTCCTTACCTGACAAGTCTGAACTCTTTACAGTCAGCTCATAGGTTAAATCTGAGGAAAAAAGTTGTTTATTTTGTTAGAACATCATCATCTACCCCATGCCCCACCTGGTGAGCATATTTACAATGGCATACTTCAATAAAAATATAAATAACTCTTTTCCCCACCCGAAGCAATAATAGGAGATCCACTGCAAATTATCCAGTCTGTCAAACAACTGGAACTATCAGGTGACACATTTTTTGGGTTTGGGGTTTTTTGTTTTTGTTTTGTTTTTTTAAATATCTTTGCTTAATGATCATGCAGTTGTGCCCCGAGATACATCCTGATCACCCTAAATACACCCTGGTGGAGGGCTTTGTTGCTGAGGTTTCACTGCTGCAGTAGGAAGCAGTTACTCCATTCCTGTGAAAAGAATTAAGCACCGAATCAGCATCAGCATCCTCTCCCAGCTACCTGTGCAGTGCTGCTGCAGGCGTCGAATCTCAGCGTGCAGGCCCTTCAGTGTGTTGGCATGTTCTCGCTGGAGAAACAACAGATTCTTCTGGGCACTCTGCAGCTGGTTCTCCAGGTTTGAAGTTGCCATCCTGACATGCAGTTACCCTGTCAGTAAGCAGATGTAGAATTGTCACAGTCAGTTAACCTTGCACATACAAAGATCCTCACTCTACAGCCAGGATCAGCAGGAATAGCTGAATTCGACTATTAAGGAATTGATGTGCAATCAAGCAAATGCCACAAAAGGTTGTTCTGTTTCACGACTATTCCGATTAGAAGTGCTCTAAGTTCACAGAAAGCCTAATTATACTCTAGGCCAGAGCAGCGTAGGGAACTCATTTGTTTGGAGTTAACACATTTAAAGGATTAACTTCAGGCAGACTAAGTCACTAATCCTGTTACAAGATAAAAGCGGCGTTCCGAGAAATGGGCTAGTATGTCCCTCTGTCCTGTTGGGGGCTTTCCACTTACCTCCAGGGATACAGGAATTAGTGACATCCCTGGACAAGAACAAGGAAGGAAGCACCGCAAGGCACCATTTCTGAAGAGAAATGCAAAACAGGGAGTCTAACACACAGCTAGGCCCAGCGGTACCGTCATGGACGTGGTTGCTACGGGGCGCCTTAGCCGAGATGTGCTCCCTGGGACCTGCGTGAGAGAAGGCTCTGGCTGCTGCTGGCTGCTGTTGCGTTTCCTCAGCCACGCTGGCGCAGGATCCTGTACCCAGTGCAGGCCCCACGGCACTGGAGACTGGCATCCCGCATGGGCCCCGATGACATGGAACAAGACAATTGACAAGGACAATGTTTCATTTAAAGAGAAAGCAAACAGATTTTTCTTGCTCAGGTTATGAGTACGTGGAAAATATTACACAGGTGGGTTTTCCTTGCGGAACAGCCTTATAAAACTCGGCCTTGGCTACAGCAGTGCTCAGACTCAAAGACAGAAGTGGTTAACTTACGATGCTGAGAGGCATTTTGGAAGAACCCCGCACTGCCAGTGTTACCGCTGCTCCCGATAAGGCAACAGTGGTTTTATGTATACCCAGAGGCCAAACTGCCAAGAAGCATCTGTCTGGTAGAGCTGGAGATACAGACTCCCAAATGAATTCCCTGATCTAGAGGTAAAAATAGCTCCTGGCACCAGGCGCAGCCAGATGCTTCCTGTGGAGAAGCATACATGGTGCCCCCGGGCTCTCTTCTGTGACATTTTAAAGGAGTACCGGGAGGAGCATCCAGAGAAGCACAAACAGGAGTTAGCAGGTCCTCAGTGATATCTAGTCACCAAGTCTGTCATGACACGATTTTGTTTATTGTCCTAGTGAAAATAACCATACTAATGAGAAAAAGCAACAATGACAGTATGCAATCCTCCTGCAACCTCAAAGCACAAAATCACTCAGGTATACTTTTACTAGTTCTTGAATGTCACTGTGTGATCGTTACCGCTCTCTGCATACACGGAGGGCTGTATGAGCAATGCTGCTACAGCCAGGGTGCATGGTGCTGCTCCACCTACAGCTGGTTTACAGAGGCTGCAGGGCCTACACGAGAAGAACTTTCCAAAAACATATGTCCTTAATAACTCCACATTACTACACCTTAAATTCCTTTAGCAAGAAAGCTGTCATGCTTGGGAAGCTTTCTGAAAACTCTGGGAAGTCAGCTGCCTTCTCGGGCAGCTCAGGAGCATGACAACAGTGCAAGAATAGGCACACAGACAAACTGTAGAGCGCCAGGCTAACGGGGACACTGGAGTGACAGGCAGCAGCATGTACTGGGTGGGAATTACACAAGCCATGGTGGGAGAAACACTTTCAGGGGGACAGAGCAGCAGAGGGAACTCTGTCCCAGCCCCCGGCCTACCACCAGGACTGCTGGGGAAAGGTTTGTCATGTGCCCCTGCACGCTCCCCGAGCGGAGCTGATGATCTGGCCTGGTAGGGCTGGAAGCCACAGCAGCCCTCTCCTGCTGCCCAGTAAGCCAGCCAAGGAGGCGGGAGACTGATAAAGTGGTCAGGATGCTGGGTTAAACACTGCTGATGTACGAGGAGCATTACCTTTGTCATTACAGTACTAAAGAGTAAATTCAGTTATCTGTGTAGCTTCATAAAAACAATTACAGTATTTAGGTTATAAAGATAAGTAAAGAATCGGGACTCCTGTCGCTTGGACAACCATCTGCAACGGCATTACAACCACAGTCTGTAATTACAGGAGCACATGTTGTGCATAAGATAGACCTTAATTCTCTCCCGCGGCTGCCTCAGGCACCTTCACGGGTTCCTCTTGCCATGTCAAGTGTTTTCCATTGGGCTCTTTTTGGTATGTAGTTTTATGACAAAAATTTGATTCTACAAGTTTAAAATTGGTAGAGCATAAGCTCAGAGAAAGTACCACATTTTTTTCATTCCTAAACATAACACAGCCCTGTGTTTAATTTTATACTTTTTACTCCCCAAAAGAACACCAGAGTCAGTGCTTCTGTGCCTTGGTAAAACATTTGGGGGGGGATAAATAGCCCCTCTCCCCGCAAGCCTTCCAAATTTCATGTGTGACCTTACCTGACTTACCTCTACAGAAGCATATATTTGAATGTACAAAAAAATAAAGGGTAAAAGACTTTCAAGGAATCCAGTGCTGTGCAAGGGGCAAAACAGAGCTCTTGGTTACTTTATAACAGAGATCAGAGATTAAATTCAGCGCTCAAGAAGAATGAGGGTAACAGTGCCAACTTGTGCTTTGTTGAGTGGAACGGGTCATTTCACAACCACCATCATTAGCAAACAGGCAAAAATTATGGACCAAAAATATTCTAAAAAGAGGTTTCCGGGTTGGCTAAATAAGAAATAAACCAAGTTGTGCACACAGGCTCCTGCTCTACGGCTTCTGAAGAGCGGCTCACCTGAGCTGCGAGTGCTTTCCGCAGCCCGGCAGCAGAGGCTCTGGGACGCTCCATGACCACCACAGGGTACCCCCTCACTGCCCACGGCGTCAGAGGATGGACGCCGCTGCCCACAGCAATTACTGTGGGGCACCATTCATTTTAAGGATTGGCGATACTTTAGCTGTGTTACATTTTCAAAGTGACATCATCTTGTCTGCAAAGCTGACTTCAGACAGACAGAAGCTTTACTGAATCATCCAGTTTAAGCGATCGTTATACTCTCACCGACTGAATGTGACAGCAGAATAAAACCTGCAGAGTCCATGCCCTCCCCATAGCTGGAGCTCAGACTGCATGGTACACCAAGGCTCAGAAAGGATTTTTATTCAAGAAACGTATTTTCCAAAAGAAACTCTAGGCACTGACAGTGCTAGGTGAAAGACTAGCCTACACATAAGATCCCGAAGCCTTTACTATCACAAGGCTTACTAACGGTGGCTTTACACCTGTAACTATAATCTGAATAGAAAAAGACTTCATCATCAGCAACAAACAGTAAGTGTTTATAACTCAGTCCTTGCAAATAAACCTGTTTTTTAAAAACTAGTTTCTAAATGTTAGAAAAAGCAAAACAAGGCTGTCACTATTAATCTCCTGAATTGTTTTTTCACCTTGATCTCTTGCATCTGAGAGATCACACTAGGATTACCTACTCTGAAGGAAAAAAAAAAAAAAAATTATCAGAGGCAGGCTAGTTTTAGGCTTAGGAAGAAAATAAAAATTACCAGCACCAGAGCATCGTCTTCCCTGCAGCACCGGTAAGTTAATCAGTGAGAGCAATTAAATCAATCCACTTTGAATTTTAGCTGCAGCCCCTCTGCACTAAGTAGTTTCTCTCCTCAGAGGATAAAGGATCAGAGGGCTGACTTTCCCACAAGCTCTCTGCAGCCTTCCCATGCTTTTCTGCTTCACCACACCTTGTTGCCTGCCCGTCCGCTCTCCTTTACTTCAAGGGAAAGGGAAGGCCACCGTGGTAAAGTCACAGCTTCCACAGGATTTAGGGGCAGCAGCTTCAGTTCGAACCCCACTCCACCCTGCCCAGTCACGTCTTTTAGACAGCACATACAAACACCGTGCAACCCGTGCACGGGCGTTCTGGGAAACAGCCAGAAGCACCTACCGTAAAACAGGGAAAGGGGAACGTGTCTCGCATAGACAGCCACTGTACAGAGACACTTTTGCTATGAAATCTGCTCAGAATTGTGCAAATTGGAATTAATAAGGATATATTCCAAGCCACTATTCACTTTGTACCTATTTTACACCAAATCTTAAGCCACAAAATTAGACCTAATATTATGAAAGTCTGAGATCTGGATGAAGGGATTTTAACAGAATATGCATTATCTGTCAAGCAAGCTCATTAGCACAATATTAGAAATATTTTTTTATTGCTTTTGCAGCCATACTTATAAGGACATTTCTATTGCACAAATGAGGGAAGAAAAAAACCCTCACATCTGCAGTCTGAATAGCTCTCAGACACCCACGATCACCTGCGCTTCACCCAGTTCTAAGTTCAGCAATATTTTTCCCTGTAGGAACTTTTTTAGCCAGTGCCTAACTAAAAAGCTGGCCAAACTGCCAAAGCAGAAGCCAGCTAAAGAGAAAATAGTTATCTTTCTAGAATAATATCAAATTGTTTTATGCCCCTAGAGACAATACAACTGAATGGCACACAAGAAGACTGAAGATATGGGTAGGATATAAGGAAGTCAGGCCAACAGCCTAGCCAATTCATGTGGTGTTGGGCAAGCTTACTGAACAGACCATTTCTGAAGATGGGAAAGATGAGGCTGAAAGGAGGGAAAAAGCCTCTCAGCATGACATCCCAGAAGAGTGCTCCTGAGAGCAGGAACTCAAGAGCTGGACACCAGTGGCACTCCCTCCAGGAAACATGGATTACTATTGCCTGTCTTAAGAGGCGTGCATGTGCTGTGTACAACACGCACTGCAGTTCATCCCTTAACACCGCACTACGTGTACTGCTTGCACAGCTTGTTCTGATTTTTTCAGCTATGCCAGCGGGGGTTTATTTTATTTTTCTTGCTTTGCTGGTGGCAGCTTGTGATTTTGGAATTGTTTACTATATGAAAAATACTGCTGAGCTGAAGACTTGCTTTTACTGAGGAATTACTCAATAATCAATACAAAGAACTTCACTTCCCTACAGAGAATACTGACTGGCGCCACAATTTAAAGACTGCTCTGGCAATTGTTCTGCTTTTGGGTCGACAAGAGAAGTACCTTCAGACACCTGAATAAAGATTACCTGAAAGAGCCTGGAGACACCACGTATATTTTGTACAGGGACAGACCCTGGGAGAGAAGCAGACGTCCTGGCTGTGACCCTCCTGCATGCTCACATTCACCATGCTTCCACAGGACAGGGCAAGAGGGGGACATTACTTGCTTCAACAGAGACTCAGTGCTATCTGTTGTCCAAATTGTTATGATTTAGTGTGATTATGCCCTTAAAAAGTCCACCCAAATAATGTATTTCAATTTAAAGCATACTGGCCAAAAACATACTGGTGTTTTGTGAGCTGTTTTTTTTTTTCTTTTTGGAAGTGGCAGCAGGAAAATATGCTCATTTATGACTGGGAAGTCATTTGCATACAACTAGTTTTCTAAGTCAGTTAGTTTTGAATAATTAGATTATTAAATACTTGAATAATTGGATTATTAAAGCACTGAAGGCTTTTATTTGTTCCCCCCACTTAGAGTCAGTCTGCATATTTTGTACATTTCATAACATCTTACAACTGATCAACTTCGTTGCTTATGTAGGTTGTATAAAGATCAAAGGACACCATGCAAGAATATAAACTATTTTTTAAAGCCAGAAACATTGACAACTGTCACAAAGTTAAACCATGCACTGGAACTTGAAAAAGCTATTATAACTTAACAGCACCCCTTTAATTCTGCATTCTCACTGTTAGTGAAAGCTACTACGGTTGCATAAAATGTTTTATTTAATGTTAGTCTCAAATTTGTCAGCAGCTCATAGGATACGATGCAAGTGAGACCTAGTGACCCATGCAATCTCAGCCAGAAAGTTTTTTAAATGGAAATAGACTCAGGAGATGTAATGAAAAAGAAACAAATACATTTAAAAAGAATTAATAGTTTCTTTTAATACAAGTCAGTGAACATTTTCCCACCACTTCCCTATG
Source organism: Mycteria americana (assembly GCF_035582795.1). NCBI lineage: Eukaryota > Metazoa > Chordata > Aves > Ciconiiformes > Ciconiidae > Mycteria > Mycteria americana. The sequence goes on from NC_134377.1 coordinate 12,018,087, forward strand.
CAGATGCTTTGACTTGGTTCCAGGGAGTTTGGTTAGCGGGATTTACAGCTACTCAAAGTTCTGTAACAATTCTTAACCTGCTGTTTCTTGGTGCGTAGCACTCGGCCACAAATCACGTCCAACAACTGCTCCCATGGGCAGCTGAGATCTTAAGAAAACATGGTCTTGGGAGGGGTCAGTCTAAAGAAAAAAAAAAATCTATTCAGGTATGACTCCCATTGGGGTTTCAAAGAGGAAATCCTATAATGCAGTTCTGGGATTGCACTAAGCTGATTTCATCTGCTCTCTGAAACAAGAAAGAATGTGCAGCCAAGAATAAGGCTACGATCAAAAAGCACAAGCAAAATAGCAAAATGCAGAAGTCAAATGAGCCCTTAATAGCCCAGATGAGCAATCTTCACTCTCACCGTGGAAATTGGTGGGACAGCTCTCAAAGCAACCAATCTCTGGCTGGATTTTGTCAGATGAAGTAAGCCAATGCTGGGCAGAAAGCTGTAACTGCACACATCACAGAACAGTTATGTCACTATGGGTTTCCCACCCTCCCCCCTCGTCTCCAACTTAAAAAAAACAAAACACAACACATTTGCTATGTTCTTATACAAAAGGAACTGTGCAATGCAGAGCTAGGCAAACTCCCACTAGGAATGCATGTGTCATTTGATAAGGATGATAAATCATTAAAAGGGGCATTGCAGTGTTCAACGCTGCAGTGGTAACACACCTCCTCTTTCGCAGAAAGACTTGCGCTAAACGCCAACGGTGTCCAACCTGCCACAGTTACACAAGCTGTATCCGGATGGTGTGCTGCATTCCACCCTTAAAGCATGCAAAATTTCTCATTTCTCAGGATCCCCACCATCACAAAATGTTTCTAGATATACCTAGGAATGTAGATCTGGAAACAGCTCACAGATTGAGCCTCAAGTCCTCCAAACAACGGAGTCACAATTTCTCTTGAATATAGCCTAGGAGGAACAAACAGAATGAATTAAACAGCATTCCTTTGGAAACATTAAGTGCAACACTTTAATCCATGCTGCACCTACCTAAGCCCTCATCTTCCAGTAAAGTGGAGAAGGTAACTTAAATTAACATTCTTGTAACCTCACCTTAAAAAGGAACTGCTCCGTCTCTTTTACAAGTGCATGTTCCCTTAAAAAGGGAACAAAAATACATACATCTTAAATTGAAAATTAAAAATATTAAATGAGAGCTTCCAAAATGCAACTTCTTCACATGCTCACCATAAACAATCACTAACATTTTAACAGCCAAATCTTGCCTTGAAGATGACATGCAGGCTCCAGGCCTTTTCTGATCTTCAGTGTTTGGATGGAGTTCAAAATATTTCAAGGCAACGAGTGTCTGGCTGTGTATTAGGTGCCTTTGCACAAAATCAGAGTGCCTCTATGCCCCATTGTAGGATAAGAGGAGGGAGATGCTAATCTACAACCTTAGACACAGTCCAAAGGAAGCTACTGGAATGAAGCCCAAACGACCATAGTCATTTAACATTTTCACTCCTGTTTGAGTGAAAACAAAACAGAATAACCTCCTTTCACACGGATGGGGTGACTATCACCTGAGAAGCTGCTTTAGCTCCCTGCCAACACATATCCAAATCTTCCTGAAGCATGTATGGGCAGGCAGGCATTTTCCTCTCAACTGGTACCTAGCCAGCGCCCCCTCAAAATGTGACAAAACTGCCAAAATGCTTTTTGTATGCTACACAAAATACAATTTCAAGAACTAATTAAGGACACAGGAATGAGTCTTCTTGGAAGAACCTTCAAAGTTTTAGCCAGTCCCCATTTTAAAGACTGTCACGGAACTGACCAAACATTTTTAAATAATGTAGCTCCATGATAAAATGCCCAACTGACAGACACTTAGCTGTTCTTTGCTTAGATCAGCTCTCCATGTCCAGAGACATATGCCATCCCCAAAGTGTTGGTTCAGCTTATTTCAAAGGACATAATAAAGGAAACTCTGCCATCTCCACAGCCAACTTGAGGGCTTCGCTGTCTTTCTGCTTGGACATTTGCTTTAAGCCCCCCACACCCCAACCTGACACCATTATGCTTCTGCTAATGTAGATCGGCAATAATAGAGTTTAATAACAGCCTGTTACACAGTCTGAGATTTATCTTCGCCCCTCATTCATCTGTGCATTAGACTAAACCACTTTAACTAGTTCAATATTTCTTGAAGTCATGCTTTTCAGACAATATGCTAGGCCTACACAACCACCTTCTGAATGCCTTTCCCCTTCTCCAGTACTCCCTTATCAGTAATGAGTACATCTTACTGCAACAACTCTATCCCTCTCTTCCTCTGCCTTCTGTGTTAAAGTATAACAATACTCACATGTAATTACTGTCCCAATAACTTGTTTTCATATTCTTTTAGTTTGTGTGTTTTAAGCCAAGCAAAATTAGTAGTTCTTTCCTGGAGACAACTGAGGGGAAAAAGGTAATGTGCCACTCTCCTCCCAGAGGAAGGATACGATTTTGCTTTCTCAGCTCCTTTTCTATTTCTACTGCTTTTCGATGCTCTTTTACTGAGTTGTTTCTCTGCCTGGCTTCCCCTTCATTTTCTGATCAGAGATTCTGCAGACTCTTTACAGTTTATCTCCGAATGTCCCCAAGGAAAGACAGGTTTTAGTATTTTAGTAAGAAAATAATTTTTTGTTACTCCAACAGCAATTGGTATGGCCGCAGGAAGAATAATTAAGTGGACACATTCCTGGTAGCAATGATTTAATTCTTCTAGATGCTCTAGATGAACAAGCTGGCACTTTGCACAGAAATCGCTGACTGCTTACGTGCCTGACTGTCTACCTGGTCATGAGGACTGACAGGCATAATTCTCGTGGAGTTTTCTCTGTCCTTGAGACCATACAACCCCAGAGCTGTCACAATGGCAGAAGACTAAAAGTAATCAGCTAAGATCACTACCATGAGAGAGACTATTAGAGAATCAAACCAAATGGTCCTGCACTGGCATTTTATACAGATAGAGTTATTCTGACCAATACAGGGTATCCAATGCTATGGCCGTACAGCTGTCAAGAAGAAATAGCCAATGAAAATGACCTAATTTGGGCATAATGCCCTTTACGGAAACAAAGAAGGTATCATCTAAATAACACCGATTACTTCAAAAGAACCCCTTTAACAATGATGAAGTCCATGTAATTTTTATTTTTTAAAGTGACAATAAAAGCTCTCCTGAGTAAGGCTACATCTAAATGAGAGGAACAGGTTAGTTCTGTTCTGCTTTCCAGCACACGCTCCTGATGCATGGCCTTTCTATTTTATTCACCCCTTCATTCTGAGGACAAAATAGTTTGTTGTTTTAATATAACCTCCATCAAGCCACAGAACACAGATGGCACTCCAATCACAACTAGTCAGTTATCTTATTGCAAAGACACGTTAGTCTTTCTACTAAAGCCAATTTCTTTTGGCAGAAAGGGAATGAAAAGGAAGTTAATATTCAGTTCCCCCAGACTAACACAATAGCAATGTTACACATAAAAATGAGCCTGATCCTATTTCTTTCAAAGTCATTAAGAAAGTTCTCCAGCTTCAGTTACAGCTGAATCAGGACTTAAGCTAGTAAGGTGGGCTGTGGGAGGTTTTTGTACAAGGATATGTTAAGTATAATTCAAAAATTTGTGCTTAGAAATAATACTATACCACGGAAGAGTCAAGGTTTGTTTGGTTTTTTTATATCAAATATTCACTTATGGACACTTCATGTTCTCTTTTAATTTTAATCTCTATGATCAGTAACATGGGAATCACACAAGAATTTAAAGAAAATGTATTTGTTCTTTTTAAAAAATTTTACAGTTCTGAAGCCTTAATGAAACACAGACAAAAAAAAATTACTATGCTGGTTTCACGTAAGTGATTTGGTTGGGTGTTTCCCCCCTATAACAGGAAAATAACCTGCCACCACACAGACATGCAACTATTTAGCTCTCCAGCCTAGCCGTGACTTTGTTTCACCCCTTCCACTTGCATATACTGAACAAGAATTTACTGCCGTGTTTCTGAAACGCTTCGAAATCACCTCCCTGGTCATTCAGTGAACCAGGTCAGGGAACTGGTCCAGCTGACACCAAACCCATTTTTTCCACTGGCTATTTTTCAGGTGGTGCATTCACCATGCAGCACTGCAGACACCTGTGCAGCTGATGGGGAAGGGGGGGGGGGGGGGGGGGGTGTGTGTTAAAAGAAAACAAAAAAAATCAGTACCCTGGGCAGGGGGTGGTACAGGCAGAACTGCTTCCTGCAGCAGTGCCAGCTCCAGGTACTCACCTGAGCTTGAGCTCCTACTGCAAGAACTGCAGAAATTATGATTTTCAGAGTTTACCTGGAACATTTGTGAAACATGTCAAAAGGCACTGAAGCCTTACAGCAAGTTAAATAAATCTGTCCTCCTAGGAGAGCTCCATTTACAGAATCACAGAATCGTATAGGTTGGAAAAGACCTTTAAGATCATCGAGTCCAACCGTAAACCTAACACTGCCAAGCCCACCACTACACCATGTCCCTGAGAGCACCTCATCCAAACGGCTTTTAAATACCTCCAGGGATGGCGACTCAACCACTTCCCTGGGCAGCCTGTTCCAGTGCTGGACAACCCTGATAACCCTTTCAGTGAAGGGAGGCTAATAATTTTTTATTATTTAATATTATAATATTAATATTTAATATTATAATATTTATAGAATTATTATAAATAATATAATATTTAATATTATAATTTAAATTATAATTTACAGAGAACAGCTATTGTAACAGCAACTCTACAGAATAGCACAACTATTTTTCAGGCAAGTTTAACAGGCTGAGAAGCATGCTTTTCTCTAATGCATTCTGTGATGCTGTTTCATAAGCCATTGATTTTATTTTTTTAGAACAGCAACTACGATCAAGCATACAAAAATTGGTCTCCACTTTCCTAAGTAAAGGTTTTGAGACTGCTGATGAAGGAAATCTAGTGGTGGTGATGACCTATATTTAAGTCTTTTCTTAAGCAAGTACAAGATTTTTTTTTTTTTAAGTAAATAGGATGCCAAGACAAAGACTTTCAAACAGAGGTGCTTTATACTCTTACTTACATAACCCAGGTATCTCAAATTGAGACAATAAAACTGTACACAGCTTAAATCAAGCTTTCATGAGGAATGGAAAGCAAACAAGCAGACATACTTTTATTACAAAGGAAACCTGCCACTAATGACATCATTCACATGATTTTTTCCACACAGATGGACACTTTCTAAGCTCAACACCTCTACTCCACAGAGATGCGATAATGCTGCACCTTTTGTGCCCTCCCTCTGGGCACTGACTCAGATCACAGGGAGCTACTGTTTCCCTGGCGTATTTTCAGCCTTTCTAAAGGCAAGTATAATTCTGTTTAGGGAGAAGCCATGAAATTTTACAGTTTTCGGTCAAGCAATGTTCTTTAATAACATTGATCTTAAATCCCATCTCTTGCCCAAATAACTAAGACCAACAGCAGCAACGCGTTTTAACATTTTAAGTACAAAGCAAAGGTTTTCTAGGAGTGAAATGAGAACAAACATGCTCCTCAATAGCAGGAAAGAAACAGTGATCCAAATAAAAGGCTTTTTTTCAAGGATTATTTAAAAAACCCCAAACAAACAGCTTGCAGAAGTTCTGATACACTCTGAGAACATTGTTTTCAGCAATATTTTGTCATGCCTTTAAGTTCTAGTAGTAAATAAATTTATTGCTCCCATTTATAGTACCATGCTCTTTAACATCACCCCGAGAAATGAGCTGGTAGATAACCATAAAACATTATTAGACAAAATTATTCACTGATCACATGGAGATACTAACACCCATTATCACACTGCTGGACATCCTTGTTTAGAGGAAGACAATTCTTATATCACTTAAAAACGAGCACAGAGACTAATCAGGCACGCATTCATTGAAGACACTACAGCCAGATATATAAAGGAATGCCAGGTCTCATCAAGCAAGTGAAGGAATCTGAGGATGCAGGTAGCAACCGGGGGGCTAACATTCAAACTTGGCTCTACTAAATGCGCTATTCATTATCGTCATTTGCTTTTTCAGACATTGCATTAGATTAGTGCGGAGGAAAGGAGCAGAGAGTTTGTTTCAGCACACTGCAGATGCAAAGGCAACCAGAGCTCTAGCGATAAGATTTCTCCCTGAACAAAGGGCACCCTCCCCGCTTCAACTCCACCCCGGCTCTGGCAGCGGCACTCCGTACCATTGTTCCCAGGGACAGGACAAGCTCTGCCAGAGACTGTTCTGACAATACTGGTTATGGTTACACAATATTAGCTTATCACAGCATATTTGTATCAACAACAACAGTGTGGAAGCCCCAATAAGGCACACAGATTGATCTCTATGCTTTTCAACGTTTCACAGCTACTCACAATGTTTTATTGTAGGCTGCAGCAGACATGGAAGAGGCTGCAGAAAGCCAAACCAGAGACCTTTCATGCAATTATCATTTTTCAACACTAAAATCCTTAGATCTTTCCTTTCTTCATCTGTGGCTTTGCTTTTTAAACCAGCAGTAGGAAAAGCTGTGCCCTTGTCTAGTCAGAGCACACTGAACTATTTTCCCTAAAGCATCAAGTTATCTGACACGCTGATTTTTCAGTAAATCATGGCTCATCAAAACCCACCACTGTTAGTTACTAACAGACACATATACAGATACACAAATACATACAGAAAGTGTCACTTGTCAGCAAAAAAAACCTCTTAAGCATTATAAACAGTTTCAGAAAGATGAAGGTGTCTGTTCTCTGTACAAAGTAAACGCCATTTTGCTACCTTTTTTTAAACTTTACTATGAAAAATGAGGTTAAACATGAACTTGAGTAAAAAGATGAATTACATAATAGTATTCTGTTTACACAAGTATTGCAATACATTGTGGATCCTGAGGATATAAAAGCAAGCCTTCGAAGTTTTGCTACTTTAAAACACCATTTTTTTAAGCCATAGAAAAGTAATGAGACACCTAGACACGAGAGTCTAACACAGTGGCAAAAGTAAACTTGCAGACTAGTTTATTGCAACTGTATTCCCTCTATTATACTGTTTATAATGTTCAATAAATATTTTACCTTACATTATGGCCCACATTCTGGAATAATGGCACTGGGGAGTTTTTCTTCTGCCTGCTGCTGTTAAAGGACTGACTAATGTAGTAGGTCTGGATGAACAAATATGTTGTCCTTAATACCTACAGCCTCTTGAATTAGGGCACACAGAGAACAGTTTGATTTTTATAACTCCAATGACAAAATGCATTTTAAAAAAATCATTTAAAATTCTTGAAAGCATGCAATTATATCTGAAATCTGAAGTAAAGGAAACAACTTTAAGGAATGAAACAAGATTGCTATTTTAGAGTTTGCAACAATTACCGGGCTGAAAACTACATACAGCATTTGGATTGGTCATGAGACAATCTTTTCTAAGGGGATGGGAGAGGAAACTTCAAAGATATACTAAGCAGAAGTATGGTAATAGGATGAAAACAAGTAGTTATGCGTCAGTTTAGCCAATATCCTTTTTTCCTACTTAAGCAGCTGATACTTTCCCCTGTTATGACCTCCTGATCTTTGTTGTTTCACTAAAAATGACTGCTGGAACCTCAGTACAACCAAAAGCTGAAAAATTAACAATATTACAAGTCTGCCATTATCTGCTTATAAAGCACTTGCTTTAAATAGTCAAATCAAAAAGCAATGTGCAGTTTAAGAGCATAAATGTCTGTATTTAGTCTAGCCTCTCCCAGAGGTTCAGTCATAATAAAACACTACAGAATTACATTCACTAATGAGCAAGTCGTATGGAAAAAAGGCACTGTATTTACAGTTGCATTCATTTGTCTTTTTGTTTTTTAATTAAGGAGCATAATTTATATCACAAAAGCATCAATAAAGCTTTTTAAGCTTAAGCATCTTACCATCTAGGCAAAGCCAACAGGTACCCTGGATGCTTCTTATGCACCTGCAATGCAGATCAAAATGGACAATTCCACCCTCAGGGCTTCCTCAGCTTTTGTGTTTTTATTTACCTTCACTGTCTCAGCTTTACACAATTTAATAAGGCAAACTCAAACGCATACCACTGTTGTCCACGGTGGGAAGGGCCCCTCCTTCCTCCCTGCCGTCCCACCCCATGTCCTGCGTAGGGAAACAGAGCATCTACGCGGCTGGAAGAATCTCCATGTCTGAGGACGCCCTGCACTTCTTTGCTGCCATATCCACAAGCGACAGGCATTCTCCTCAGAAGGAGAAATCTCATCTCAAATGAAGGTTACTTCCTACCCACTCCAAAATGTACACAATCCATCCATCCATCTATCCATCCATCCTTCTTCTCTTTGCAGGCCCCGTGTTACCCATGAAAACGACACTATTGTCACTTTTAAAATGAAAACGTACCATACAAAAGGAGACTGTGAAGGATGAAAGTGAATGCAATGTAAAACCTGCCCCAGTGGGTGTGGGTGGGAGTCAGCAGCTCCACTGAAGCTTATCTGAATTGTGCAGACGGCGAGGCTGGGGAGGGAGGTGAACGGGCGGACCGCTCCCTCCTGAGCTAGGATACATTCCCAGCCAGAGATGAAGAAAACGTCCTTGCCTCTGAGCCAGCAGAACCAGGAAGATAAGGGGTAAAGTGAGCTGCAGGACAACCCCTTTTCTCCTCTGACGCTCTAGTGACCAGAAAGAGGGCCTTTTATGCTCTTAAGGGAGAAAAGGAGGCACTTTGGTCCGGCGCCAGCACACCCTGGGCAGGCAGGCCGGTCCAGCAGCAGCCCATCCCACACAGCCGGCGGTGCTCTTCGCTGCATTACGGCGGGCGCCCGCGGCCCAGGGGGGCTGCCCTCGCCCCGCCGCCGCAGCGGCAGGAGATCTTTCTCCCCCGAGGCGCTGCTTTTCCAGCCGGCGCAGGACCCAGGACCGCGGCCACCCCTCCTAGCGCAGAGAGGGGCCAGCGGGGCGCCCCGACGCCCGCCGCCTCCGGGGGGAACCCGCCTCACAGTGCCGCGGTGGGCGGGGAGGGCCTCCCCGGCGGGCCCGGGGCCGCACAGGAGACAGCCGGTGGGTGCGTGCGAGGGGGGGAAAGGCCTCAGCCCCCTCACGGAGCAGCGATGCCGCTGACCCGCCCCACACCCAGCCCCGCTGGGGCACGATGCCGTTAACGCCCCCTCAGCTGGCCCAGGGCGGAGGGGACAGGGTGCCGTAACCCCCCCGCCCCCTCAGCCGGCCCCGGGCCGCCGCCGCTCCCCGGCCCCTCACCTGCTCAGCCCTCCGCGGCGGTGCCGAGGCGGCTCCCTCCCGCCGCGGGCGCACCGGGCCGCCCACCCCTCGCCGCCCGCAGCCGGGTCAGCCGCTGCCGGCGCTCATCGCCCCGCACCGCCAGCGCGAAGGAGCCGAGGGGCGCCCCGCGGGGCCGGCACTTACCGGCCGCGGGGGGGACCGGGGGCGGCGGCGCAGGCGCAGGTGGGGCTGCGGCAGCCCGGCCCGTCGCTATGGCAACGGGGGTCAGCACTGTCATCGGCCGCGGCCTTGTCCCCGCCCACGGGGGAGGGGGGGGAGGAGGGGGGCGCGTGCGCCTGCCCCGCGCGCTCCGGAGCGGGAGAGCGCGTGCGTTCACCTGGCGGCGCGCGCGGGCAGCGTGTGCGCAGGTGTGTGCGCGCGGAGCAGCGTGCGTGTGCACGCGCGGTGCGCAGGGAGCAGCGCCTGCATGGGGACGCACGTGCAGCGGCCTGGGGGCGTCGCGCACGCACACACGTGTGCGGAGAGGTGCACGCAGGTGCGTGCGTGCCTGCATGCCTGGAGCAGTGCGCGTGTGCGCGCGTATGGCGTGGTGCGCACGCACACACGGCCCACACACGTGCGTGTCTGAGCGGAGGGCGGGGCTGGAGACACGCCTGGGACCAGGAGTTGCGCGCTCCAAAGGGCCGTGGCGATGTGCGGATGCGGGGAAAAAAAAAGGAGGGCGCCTGGCGCGGGGGGGTTTTTGTGCTGTCGGCCCTACGTCAGCACGTGTCTGCGTGCCCACATAGTTCATGGGCACGCGCGTGTGACCTCCCCTGCGAGCCCTCTGAAATGGGCACAGCTGCAGCATCGGGGCCGCAGGGCAGCACGCCGCTAGGGGTGGCATTTCTGCAGTCTGTCCATCTCTGCACACGCACCCGGGCTCTGCAGGGGCATTTCTGCGTGAATGTATGCGTGTGACCGTAAACTGCACACCGGCTGGGTGGGTCCTGGATGCGCGGCCGTATGTGGGTGGATGTTCTCTGCGCATCTGTATTTTCTGCATAAAACCTTGTGGAAGATGATGCCACGTGGCATAATCACTGGCATGTGATTATATTTCTGGCGGCTGCACGCATGTTCAGATGAACAGGGTGTGCACTGGCAGATGCGCACAGAAATTCCCACACAACTAATGAGTACGGGAAGGTTAGGGCAATCGGGGATTTGCCCGTGACCAGGACGTTGCCCCTGTGAGTGGCACACATAGGAAAAGCCTAATAAGATTTATCTTGCATGCAGATTTGCACAGTGTCTTTTCTGGGTTTGTAATGGAAAGAAAATCCTTCATTATAAGGGACTTCAAAATTAAGAGATAGAAATGATTTTTGCAAGCAGCCAACAGAAAAAGCCAATTAAAGTTTCCAAAAGAGAGAATAATTTTCTAACAAAAAAAGAGTACTATACACAACACAGATAACTATTTCAGGCCTTAACCAAAATAAAATTAAGCATTAAGCTGCAGGCTGGGGGATCTACATACCTTCAATGTGGTTCTGTTGTGTGTGGGCAAACGGAGGATGGATCTACACATGCTTTGCACCATGCGGCTCCTAAAGCCGGGGAAAACGAAGCGCAACATAGCCTAGAGGGAGATATTTTTAAGAAAGCTTATTAGTTCTTATTCAAAGCTAAACCCAAAGAATGCCCAGTTTTACTTGGGCATTTAGAAGTGAAAAGATGGGTACAGGAGGAGATATAAACGCACTAGCAGTGACGGAGAAAGGCCCTGCAGTGGGAAGGAGCAGGCTGCTGCGTCCCAGCGGCATGGGGTGGGTGCGAGCAGTGTCCCCAGGGCACCTCCCCAGCCCAGGACGCAGCAGCGCTGGCAGCTGGTGGCTCCCGGCACCCTGTGAATCCCTTCTTCGGGGCATCTCTGTGCAACTCAAATACCGGTTTGCCATGTCAGGCAGACACAGACCCAGAGAACAAGCCCTCTCCTGTTCATGCTTTTCCTTCCATTTTATCTCAGATCCATCCGGCTTTTTCTATAAAAAGTGGACTCTTAATTTAGGATCCCGTTAGGTGATGAACTAGTCTGAGAAGCTGATTCAGTTAGGACCTGTGCCAAAAAAGAAATGCATTTGCCATTTGAATCATCCTGGCAGGAAAGACAGAAGGATATTAAATTCAATATGGATCCCTAATAACCTGACACAGATGAAGGAAAACCCCCCAGCTGTGTTGTTGGAAAGAAAGTGCTTTTTATTAACCGGCCTTAAGATGTGACATTCATACAACAGAAGTAGACCCCTGTAACCCATGGAAGGAGAACGTGTCGGAAACAAAGGGATGAAAATACATTCATTCGGAAATAAAATTGAAATGGTCCCTAAGCATTTTTTCCATGTCCCCCTGGTTTCTCTGAAGTTTTCAGTTCCATGAAGTTTCAGCCTGCAAATGTCACCCCAATTTCTCATCCTTTAAAAGGCTGCTCTGTTTCAGCAGCAGCATCTGCTGCCCCTCACCAGGTGAGCGGCCTGCTGAGCTGCTCCAGTTTCTTCATGTTCAAAATGGGAATATCTTTCTCTGGCAGGGTGCTGCGAGCATGGTAATTATGTGTCATTAATATCTGCAAAGCTCTTTAAAAATCTTGAAGAGGAGGGTGCTGTGTAATACAGTTAATCATAGCTCAGCGACTCCTCTTTGCAGAGAGTTGGGCTGGAGGAAGCTCTGACCCCGATCACAACTCCTGAACTTTGGAGACGGCCAAGGGGTTTTTCCCCAGAAATTCAAACCCCCAATCCATCAAAGTGCAAATGTGGGGCTCTGAGATATGAGCATCTTACAGTAAAATCTCACATTGTTTATGCTCCACCAAAACCAGAGATCACAAAAAGCTATGATATGATGTGCAGCAGTCCTTCAGGCCCTATGTTGCCTGTGGGTTGTACCTCTAGTGTAATTATCAGTGCTTCCTGCAGTTACAACTTTCTGTAAAACTGCAGGCATCTTTTCAAAGACGCTTTAAGCAACCACCCCAGGGTCAGACAGAAAATCCATGGGGAAACTGAGATAAAATCCAGATTTATTGACTTCCATGATTTGGCAGGATAAGGCAGAAAATCCAGCAAGCAGACTCCAGATCTGAGGACCTCCGAGTCCTGGACTTCGGTTCAAACACCTCTGTCCCATCATGGCTTATTCTTCAGCCATATGGTCAAGCTCTGCAGAGCAGGGAACTCCTTGCATGGGTGGATTTGCCCGGATTTGATGGGATGCAATCATCTGTACGGATTGCCAGGACCTTGTTGCTATGCGGAGAGTGGCAGGTTGGCCAGTCTGCCTCAGGACCAGCTGAAGAATTGCTCTGATCCCCTACCACGTAGCCCCGCATGCCCTCCATGGGCTGGCCTGGCTGTGTTGGAAACGTGCCACATTGCTTGCACAAAGCATCTCCAAAGTTTATATATAGAAATAAATCAAGTGGCTGCAAAGCCTGGGCAGACAGTGTAACGCCCGTGGAGGAAGGAGGGCTCCCAGCAGCGCCGACAGCGGCAGGAGCAGCACCTGCCTGCCAGCGGCAGCTCTGGGCTCTTCTCCTCCTTACCGTGCTGTCCGGGGACAGAGAGTGGGACCAGGTAAGAGGATAAGTGGAAGTTGGTGTGTACTTAGTGGTGGGGCCATGCGTACTTTAAAAATCCCATGCTAATTAGTTAATGGGAGAGGAGTGCAGGAAGATATTAGGGAGAGGTTAGGGCAAGGCTGATCCTGTCCTGTGTTTTGTCTCAGGTGATCTGCCTCCTATCCTGTGCTTTCTCTAGTCTTGGATTTGCTCTCTAGACTCTACTAGGAGCAGGGACAGAGATTTTCCAGGACATTAGGGGCCGTGCATCTTCCCACTCTTGCTGGCTCTTGGCTTTTAAGGTGCCCTCTCTCTCCTTATTTTCTTTTGCTTGCTTTGTTTTTTAAAGAGCACAGATTACAGGGACAGGAGACAGCAGCAGGCTGCAGAGCTGGAAGCAGAAAAGGTTCATCACCTCTCCGGTGTCACTGCACGCAGATGTTGTTTCTCTTTGCTGGGCATCTGTAATATCAACATGCACAGCTGGCCAGGTTTTGTTTCCGGTAATGCAGATCTAAATCCAGACACTCTCCACCCTATAAAGCCAAAAGAGTTACTATTAATTAGATCAGCGTGGCTGAGATGAGAATCTGGGATTAGCTTCACATTCACCCCGTCGGGAAGGAGACGGTGCTGGAGTGGCTGTCCCTCCTTGCAAGCAGGCAGCCCGCAGGCTGTCGCGCAAGTCCTCTGCTCTCGACAGCGGTGTGCTGGGGGTAGGACAAGGGGAAGGTTATTGGGCAGAGTAGGGAACAAGAGCTTGGTCTTTCCCAGAGCTTCGGGCAGAGTAGGGAACAAGAGCCAGGATGAAATTCAACCAAAATGTTAAAATATGAAGGGTGATGTTGTCCCTCCCTGTTCCAAAAGGGAAGATTTTTAAAATAAGAACCAAATGTACATAAGTGTGTGTGTATATAGAGACATTTCTATACTAATCCTTATTTAGTACCTTTGCTATCAGACATCCTATTGAAGAAGCATCAGTTAAAATACCCAAGGCCTAATGCTGCTCAGTAACACCGGCCAAGCCAGCGTTCCTCCCACAGGGCTGTTCTTGAGCACTGTCTTTGGTCCCTTCGCTGCATCTTACCAACAGCTTCTAAGATAATTAGCAGTCATCAGATGAGATCTAATTTTTAACAAACGTCTCCCTGCATGGGAGAGGGAAGGGAAAGCTTAGTGAATGGCTGGAACAATCAGTGTCAGGGAGTGATGACAGTTCCTTTTATCGTCCTCTGAAGAACAGTGACATTACCAAGGATTTATTTACAGAAGCTGGGAGAAATAAGGGAGATGCTGTCAGCTCCTTAAGGCAGAGACTGTTTTCAGTTATTGTTTTTCTTTTGTTTGCACAACACTTAGGCCAGTGGGGCTCCTGGTGCAAGAGAACAAGTAACATCTCATGACAAGTGCTGAAACTGAGGCTCAGACATCTATTGAGGAGCAGAACTGGAGAAAGCGGGTCAGGATCCAGGAGAAGCCTAATCTGGCCTGACATATGGGGCTGGAGGAGCAGAAGGTGGAAGTGGGCTGCCGTGAGCTGCACCTGTGTCTCTGCGCATGCAGGGAGGCACAACACAGAGATCCTTCTTGTAACTCCACTGTAGCGTGGCTTACACTAATGAAACAGTGCTGAGCAGAGCGTGGTCAGCCATCTCCCAAAGGCGGCATGTTGGCCTGCATTGCCTTAGCAGTCATTTGCTTTATAGTGGGATGCTCAGGAGCATCAGCGTTTGTTTTTAGTACAAGAGAGCATCATCTGCAAATAGATCTGCCAGGCCTTGCTCTGGAAGTGCATGCAGGCAGCTCCGCGCAGCAGCAGGCAGCCAGAAGGATTTTGCATCCCTGATATCATACATTGCCCAGAAAGCTAATTTAGTGCAAGCTGCCCTTATCTCATCCATTAAATGTGCAAGTGAATTGACCTATTCCCTGAATGTAAAACATCGCTACAATTGCTGGCTGGGAGAAGGCATCAGCCTCTTACTCAGTCAGCTCCCTTATCTCCACTTTACCAACCAGACTCTTAGCAAATCCATTATTTTTCAGCATTAATTTGTGAGATGGATGTTAGCCAGAATTCTGCGATTGTATATATCCTAACAAGGGCAAAAGCAGTTCCCACCTTTCAATTATATCATGGGCCTTTCCCAGGAACCTGAGGAGTAAGGGTTCTCATTACAATCAGAAAGAGTGATTAAGGTCCAGAACAGCTTTCAAAAAACTCTTCAACTAGACAGCTAAACTTAGACAAGCAGTCCACAAAAGACAACAGGCAAATTGTGAATAGCCTAGAAATAAGAGAAGAACAAACATTATTTTCTAGTGCAAAAGACCTGTGACATCTGCATTTTCTTTTGTTTTTTAAGGCTTTTACAAAAAAATAAAATCTAGTCTAAGTATACAAGTAATCACTGACAGTTTTATATATGTATGCCCAGGGTCTGCCTACTGTATTCTGTCAGAGATAGTCAGGAAAAAGGCCAGTGACCTCTGTGTTCAGGGAGCAAAACATACAGACAGAACCTTGTCCGTTTTGTCAGACCAGCTAGATGTGCTGTAGCTATTGCCGTGCATTAGCTCTCGTCACATACATTTACACACAAGCCATGATTGCTTCCTTTCAGGTCAGTGATAAAGCGGCTTTGGAGAAGCAGATTCACAGTGAGAGATGTACCCTTGGGCCAAAGAATTTTTAAATTATCAGCATCAAGAAACCTAGTGCAATGTGACTTGACAGTGGTACAGTACTAGGCTGAGGTTGTGTTTACTCCGGACTTTTTAGCCTGGCCTACATTGAACTTTTTTTTTTTTTCCTTTGAGTAACTTCCCATCACTGCTACCACATGGGTTCATTTCCATGGCAGAGAGAGGAAAAGACAAGTCACCGCAGTTGTCAATAGCTGAATCAGCACCATCATCTCAGCAAGCTAATGCCTGCCTCTCCCAGCAATACAGACAAACAGGTGGGCAATTCAAAATCCTGGCTGTACCTAAGAGTAAGGTCAAGCACGTAAGAAAGTACTGGGCTAAACGATTGCAGGGGGTCTAGAAAGTCATCCACCAACCGTGCTCTGTGCTTTATAATCCTGCTCAGGTGAGTCTGATCCCTTTGCACACAACTAGCCCTCTGCTGCCACAGTCCTCCATTGCCTCCTCATAATAAGCAGTGCCCATGTGAAGAGCTTTAAACCTTGTTAGACAAAGAGTAGGAAAAATACAGGATTCCTTTTGCCACTGGGAGATTCAAGGCATGGAAATATTAACTAACCAGCCAGAGCACACAGGGAAGCTGAGCTACATTGCCTGAGGGCCTGCCTCACATTTTAAGAGAGATGAGCTCTATTCCCATGGATCAGAACACACTTACTGTTAGCTAGGAAAGTACAGATGCCTATAATCTGGCTTGCAAAGAAAAGGGCTTTAAATGACCAGGAAACAGCACAAACATCTGAACTTGCTTTATGAACCTGAAACACATACTTGCCTATAAGTTTAGCATTCCACATCCATACAACTCAACTGCTCCATGGTCTCTAGATGAGGAAAAATGAAGGGATTTTGTTTTATCTTCCCTGATGGTGACTGGTAATGACCTGTGAATTGGTGTCATGTGTGGGCTTTTTTTTTGCAGGCTGTAAAACAATTAGGCCTGTTCCCCAGTTATAGTTTTACTTCTTGCATCTGGGAGGGTTTTTGTGCTTGCTGCTGGGGAGCACTGTGTATCTGGGAGTTGTAAAGATGTCTGTGGTTTTATTGCTAGATTTTTACAAACCTCAGGTTTGTATTTTTACTATGATTGCCGCTGTGAGGACATTTTAGAAAATATTGTGTTTCTCTTTGAGATTACGTTTCTCTCCGTTGATCTTTCTCTTGACATTTCAGGGAGTTGGGGGATACCGGCAAAACATGCAGAGTAAGCAAAGGAGATCTCCTGCATCCCAAATCCTACCTTTGCCAAACTGGGGAGGCACAGGATGTTTTCATTTATTAAATTAACATAGGCTTGGGCTGGTGTGAAGCAGTGTCTGAACAGAGCAGGGCATGCTGTGATGTTAACAGCCCAAGACAGTGCCATTTTCCCTCTCCTATCAGAGCTGCTGAATATCTTCCTAGCCTTCCTTTTTGCTCATCCAAACCTTATATAAATACCCTGTTCTTGGGGTAATGGACAAATTGCACAGGTGTTTAACTGTCACTGTTTCAAACCTGTTTTCAGACTGGCAGGATTGTGTTTCAGATCGATTAAGCAAATGATATGCAAAGAGGAAATCTCTCCCTTCCCTCTCTTACCTGAGGCTAATGGTAAAGTTGAGATGTAGAGATGCGCTGGCATTTGGCTGCTGTAGGGCTGTATCAATTCTCTGTTAGTAGTCAGGGGAACTCTAAAACTTCATCATCTTGCCTTGAAGATACAGAATTGGTTTCCATTAGCTTGCTGAAAAGACCAAAAAAGGCACGTAGGAATCTGCAGACATGAAACTTGTGGTCAGTCTCGGCTCATGTCTTTTTATTGTATTCACTTTCAAAGGACTCCAAAGAACCTGGCAACTATTAAGGAGTTGGTGATAGAGCTGTAAATTACATGGCAGTGTCCTGAAAAGAGCCAGTTTCAGTATTTGGAAAGAAGAAAGTTAAAGTCCATTTACTGTATGAGCTGTTGCAAACACTCAGACCTTCTGATCGATAGGATGAGGATGGGAACAGCTTAGGATAGAATAATTTTAGATGTTGGGAGTTATCCTGTATTATTTATTATCAGAGATGGTTCGGTCCACTGATAATGACAGTGCTGTAGTCACTGAGACTCACCCTTAAATAAAGTATTCATGGGTACCATTAAAATGCTGTTGCTCACATCCTCAACAGATTTTGCATGGATGAACTCTGAGATAACACTGGGATGAGAGGCTGCTTGACCAACTGACTGGAGCCTTTGGAGGGTTCAGGGTACTGGTTTTCCTTCTGGCCCTATCTGCTCTGTGACCTGTAGCAAGGCAGTTCCCTTCTCTCTGCCCACCTCCTGCCTGGCCAGGACTGTCTCCGGCTGTACAAGTCCTGAGCGCTTGGAACAACAGGCCTGAGATGTCGGTAGAGGGTTCTGGGCAGCAGAGGGGTGCCAGCAGCAGATAATCACCAACCTGAGTCATCGGGTTTGCATAAACACAAAGCTGCTCCATCAGATACGGTCTGTGCCCTGGCCACCCCTTCTCTGGGCCTTGCTGAGAAAACCCTGCTGACAGCAGATCTGTCCCCCGTGCAGGTTCCTCCCCGGGCCTCCGCACACGCCTGGGGCGTGAACAGAGCCAGGCTCCGGACAACCTTTCTGAATAAAACCAGAGGAGATATAAGGCTTTCTATTTTGTTTTGTGTTTTTCCGTATGGGGTATGGTGGTTTGGCATCTGTCAAGCGAACAGATTAAGAACAGATGGGGAAAGATGTGAAACCCCGTTGATCTCTGAGGGATTATTTCAGAAACACAGAGAACAAATGCATGCTGGATTCTGGCCCCTG
Organism: Mycteria americana; assembly: GCF_035582795.1. Taxonomy (NCBI): domain Eukaryota; kingdom Metazoa; phylum Chordata; class Aves; order Ciconiiformes; family Ciconiidae; genus Mycteria; species Mycteria americana. The sequence continues at coordinate 12,036,541 of NC_134377.1, forward strand.
CTCTTACATCCTTTCTGCAGGCACTGCCCAAAATGTGCTTCGTGCTGGTGAAGAGTTCCTCTGCTCCTGTGCCTTGGGCACCTCTGATCTCCTGCCTCTCTTGTGCAGCTGCTCCCCTTCCAGCCTCCACCTTCTCAGGCCTTACTTGGCTGTACCGGGGGACCCCCTTGGGGTTCCCCACCCAGCAATGGGGCTGTGAGGGAGAAGGGCTGCACCCTGCCTTGCACCCGCAGCCCGAAGGCACAGAGACCCTGACCCCCATGTCCATGGTGCATGCTGCAAGCAGCCAGCTTGTAGCTCCATGTCACGGTTGGTTTATCATCCATCTTTAAAACAAAGTCAGGTCACAAACTCCACAGAACACATCCCTGCTCCAATGCTGTCCCTAGCCAGGGTATCACCACATGCATTTTTTGCTTGCAGCCAGCAGAGGACACTTGCTTTCTTTGCAAAGAGCTTGCCCTGCACTTGGATGCAACAGAGCAAAAGAGGAAAAGATTCAGGGCTTGGCCACACGTGGGCACTGGAACAGCAAGCGATGGGCCTGTCCCCGGCTGCTTTCTAGCCCCAGGGCTCTGGTGGTGCCTTTTTCCTTAGCCTTTCATGAGAAGTTTGAGATGTGCCTGCAACACGCTGTAAACCGTGCAGGCTGGCTGTGCCGGGGTCCCTGGGACGTGTAAGTGGCTGTCCTGTCTGTAACCCCCCAGATGTGGTATTACCAGGCTTTGCTTCGGAGCGCATGACTCCATGGGTGGCAGGAGGATGTGTGGGCTGACTTGGCATCGTGGGCGATGGTAGCAGCATAGATCTCAGTGCAAAATGCAAAACCTTGGCAAACATTAAGTTACCGAGCTTGAACTGAGCTCTCTGTTGCAAGGCTGTGCCAGCAAATGAGCTTCAATCTGGATCAGATATGTAACTGCAGACATGGCGCATTTGAGATTCAGATAGCGCTCAAGAGAGCATATCGAAGCCAAGCCAGGACTAATCCCTGACCTCCACAGCCTGTTTGGCTGCTCTGATGGCCTGGAGGAACATTAAAGTTCCCCAGTATTTGGCTGTGTGGCCCTGGGGGGGGGCTGAGCCATGCAGAGCAAGCCAGGGTTGGAGCCCACAGCCCCCCTATTGCTAACACATAGGTTGCGAGCAGTTTTGTGGCAGTGGATCAGCAGGGTGAGAGGCACCTTGGGTGCCCAGTGCAGCTTAGCCCTCTTCGAGGGAGCCTCTCTGGCACATGTGGCCCACAACCCTCTGCCGATCTTTATACTGCAAAGCTTGAATGCAGGACAGCAAAATAAGGCCCTCGTCCTGCAAATGGCTAAGCCTATAAACTGCCCCACTTCCTTCAGGGGCTGGACTTGCCTGTACTGTTAAGCAAGGTCATGGATGCTTGCAGGGCAAGACCTGATTGTACTAGGTTTTGCACTGACCTCAGCATCTACCTGTAAATATGCTGCTCCTGCTTTTCTTTTTCAGGCCAGCCCTGTTTGTTAGCATTTGCAGGGCATGCCTCTAGGGAGAAGGGCACTTGAAGAGGCTGGTTTTGTTTATACTAACATTTTTTAATCGTGGGTTACTTTTTGTTTAAGCGTTGCTACTGGCTTTCCCCACCTCATGTGGAACATCCATGTGCTTTCCTTCTGGTGATTTGTGGGAAGGGACCCAACAAAAGGAGAAAGAATAAAAGTTAATCCTCTGTGGAGAGCCCAAGAAGTGTGCAGGGCACCTTTGAAAACGCTACACCCACTGCACTATGTAAAATCATCACAGTTAATCTAACCAGTAAGCACTTATCTCTTTATATCATCTTCTTTAGGGACTTGGGGACCCATACAGAGAAAATGGAGTCAGAATAGTTTAAAGCTATGTACACCATGTCCATACTTCAAGAAATACATACATACGTCAGGTCCCGAATGATGCAGTGGGAGATGCCCATGGTGCCCAGATGAGTCTGGGTTTTGGTCAGCTGTGCCATGCCTTTCCCCTTCTGACTGTCCTCTGTATTGGAGGGAAATACGGATTTTACTCCTGGCCCACAAAGGAAATCTTGGTCTTAAATGAGCCATCGAGCACGATACCTGGAGCTGTAAAGGCAACATAGACAAGTGTGCAGAAAAACATACAGAAATCATGGAGAAAGTACTCCTGCCTTTCACCACAAATGGGCCTCAATATAGCTCTCCCGAGGAATACATGAAAAATGTGGAGCCTTCCAGGCATGGAAGCAGCACTTTGTGGGCTGCGTGGTGCTGGAACTGAGCCTGAACATGGCCTGTGGACTCTCCACCTCACCTGGGGCTCCCATGTCCACCTCAGTTCCTGCTAACGTTCCAGAAATAACCAGAGCTACAAGCCACCAGGCTCCTTCACCTCCCATTGATCCCAGGCTGCCTGTAACTGGGACCAGCTGTAGGAGAAGACCCAGGAGGTCCCACCCAGCTCTACAATAAAAACTGTCTCCATCCCAGAATCAGCACAAGCCAAATCTCTGGTGCAACAACTTGAGGGATACGTTTCCAGCACAGTGGAGCCAGTGCTTGCAGTAGCTGAAGTGCCCTGCTAATCAGTGGAAAGGTGAGGTACAGCAGACATACAGACGGACCTTGGGTCCATGACATAGGTCAGACCCTGCTCCAGCCATAAAAGTCCCACGTTAGGCTTTAAAGATTTGTTAGCTGGAATTAAACAGCTTTCTGGTCCCTTTCTGGTCACATCAGCTAGATGTAACAATCCCTCCTAGCCCATTAACAAAAGAGCTGGCAAGCCTAGATTTGATGACTGTCTAAACAATATGAAGAGGTGGTGATTTGCTGGCGATGTGTAAAAACAGGCAACAAATCAGCTGGCAACATGCACTGGACTGAAATTAAATCAAAGCAAAAAGCAGATGACTTTGAATGGGCTCCAAAGGTCACAGAGAAACAAGCAAAAACTGATAAAGTTCACAGGAAAACAGAGGAAGCAGAAGGAGCACTGCATCTTCTTGGCACTGGCAGCTGTTGGCATCTGACTTGCAACAAATGTATTTCTGAGTTAAAAAAATAAATTTATCTGGAGGGAGGCTGGAGGTGTAAAAAAGAAAATGAACTGGTGCATATAAGCCTGCCTATTATAGCACTGGGGAGCGCGTGCAGAAACCATGGTGCTGGGAAAGGCTGAGTTGCAGTGGAGCTTCAGTGCCACGGGGATGGTGATGCTGGAGGCAGGCTCCAATGGTGGCTGTCCCCCATGGTGGGTGCAATGGGTTACAGCCGCAGGACTGTAACCGTGCCCCGTCAGTGCTTCATGCTGTCCCAACTATTCATTAATCACAGGAAAGGACCTACTTCACACCATATAGCCTGCTTGAGAGGATGGCTATTGTGTAAGACATTAATGCAGAAGAAACAGCTCCAGCATTAGAGCTCAGAGGCCAATGGTCCTTACACGAGGCAAGATATAACCACTAACAAGAAAGAAGGAAAAAAGAGCCTTTGCATTGAGGACACAAAATAGCGGTGCACCAAAGCCAGTGGAAAAAACACTCTCAGTCCAGTGCAAGGAACTCAGAAGCCACGAACAGCAGGGCAACCTACCCGTGGTGGGATGCCTAAGCAGAAGGAGGATATGAGTGTAAGTTGGTACTTTCCTAATTACAGGATCTGCTTAGCTATGTTAAGTTATGTTCCATGCAGTACCATTGAAACGCACAAGTTTTCATCTTTTGGCAGTTTGGTTGGTACAGCATTTAGTTATCTCTGCAGCTTGGGGCTGGTAGCAAATGCTTTTCAGACCCCTAACAGAGATAAAATAGGCAGAAAAAGTGCAAGTATCCCCTTCTTTCTTGGCCTTTATTTAGGAAGGGCAGAATCCAGCCCCCAAAGTAGCTCCTACGCATTTTCCTTAGTATTGCATTAGGAAGCAGCTGTAGTAGGCTTGGAGCAACCAAGCCCAGAGAAATGGGAAACACATAAGGGAATGGTTTACACCAGTTCCTCCCAGTGCTCTGACATGAAGAGTTCAAATCAGTGTGTGGGTCACAAGCTCCCATCAGTCCCTTAGGGGTTTGGGCTCTTGCGGGCATCAACTTCCAGCAACCAGCAATCCTCAACCTGGACATCAGAAATACACCAGCCCACATGCCAAATCAAGAGCTTCTGATTGCCCCCAGCTAATGGCACTGGGCTTTTGGGACCCACGGGAGAGACCTTCATGAAGATCCCAGCCTCAGGCCTGATAGAAACGGCTTGCTCTTGTAATGCAGAAAAATTCTGCATCCTCCAAGCCCCTGCATGCCCCCTGCCATGGGGCTGTGGGGGATACACAGGCTTCATGTGAGGGAGGGATTGTCTCAATGCTGTCTGGTTTGGGTGGAGGAGTGGGTGGCGGGTGATGCCACTTCCAATTCCTAGCAGGAATCTGGATGTGTCTGTGCTGGGAAATTGCAAAATAGTACATTGTGCTAATTAATGCCAAACAGGAGGGCTTTGAATATACATCATCAGAATAACCTTTAGCAACCACTAGATGCCTTCCATCCATGAGTATCTCATAAAGAGCATTTATATTTATTACGTGGCAATGGAAATACATCTCAAGAGCAAACTGCCCAGTGCAACCATAATGCCGAGTTAGGATTAAATTGTCTAACGTGCACAGAATGAAACACCACTCCGTTCATTCATGCTCCGGGAGTGCTATTTTCACCACTGGCAGCTCCTGCTGCACTAACTAAAATACTTCTGATCCAGTCCAACAAGTTTTTTTCCAGGTTTGCTTCTCCACAGTGAAACCACAGACCGTGCTATATGGAAAGCTCTGAGCCTTGAAAAGTCTAGAGTTACTGTAGGATGCAGTGGTTGGATTTGATCCTAAAACAATGAAACCAAATGTGAAAAAGACACAGATGGCTGTCGCCTCTGTGCCATTTGGAGTGGTTTTGGTTTCTAGCCAGTCAGTCCCATGCCACAGTTATGCAAATAAAGGCAGCAAAGTTTGATGCAGTGGTATACACATCTCGAACAGACTGGCATGAGGGATAAAATAGCTGTGTTTTTGAAGAGGGCAAAAAGATCACCACGCTAGCTTGAAGGACAGAGGATTTAAGGACATAGAGTGGAACCTTGTCTTCACTTAAGGAAAAGGAGGCTTTGCTATGGCTTTTGATGCACCTGGATACCTGTCTGCTCATGGGCATGTAGAAGCCTAAAGGCTGATAAAGCCTGAAAGCCCTCCTCTGTGGTCCTCGGCCCTGGGGGAGCTGGTTGTGTGTCCCGTCTATGTAACGTCAACTCCTTGGGATGCAGGCACTTGTGCGGAGTTCAGCCCTGCTAGGCTAACAACTAACAGCAATGAGAGGCAGAAAAGGGAAGAGCCTGATGAGAAGAGGAATGAGAAGAAGCCATGGGAAAATAGTTCAAAGTGCCTTGACTGAGGGTGTACTGCCAAGGTCTGGACCTTGAATTCAGTGTGGTGTAAGGGGATGTAAACAAAACTGCATCCTCTTACTCCAGGGCTGGATTTAGCCCTGTGGTGAATTTCAGGAAGAAACAAATGGGGAAGACTGGGCTGCAGTCCTATGTTAAAAATGATGTTCTCCAGTGAGACACCAGTAACAGAGCAGATTTTGATCTCAGATAATTAAACTCCTAATCAACCCCTTTTTAAAAATGTCCGATGGTTCCCTTCTCAATCTCTTGTGAGGATGGGGAGGCTTAGAAATGTAATACAATTCTGTGGTTGAGTTAAACATCAGGCAGGTTTCAGACTATGCTTTACTAGAACCAGATGAATTTCTAAGCTCAAAATCCAGCATACAGAATGCTGATTAAGTTTGATCTGGTGACCATCTGTCCTTGTGTTTGTAGTATGAGTAGCTAAATGAAATTCTGGAAAAAAAGCGTTATCTTAAATACACACAGGATAAAGCAAATTGAAGAAAGCCCCATTCACTGTTGCTATGTGAATCTTCTGAGCAAGAGGGGAAGATTAGGTTTGTCTCTGAAGTTACATATGCTCAAGTTCACTTTTTTTGACTCTTAGAAGCCGAAACATCAATCTGTAAGTTTTGCTTTAATTGGATCTTGTGAATTTTCCTTTAACTGCACACTAAACCCAAACATACAATAGATTGAGTTCTGGTAGTGAGAAATGTGTCACCGTCAGAGCAAGTCAGTATCTTGGAAGGTGTAAATTGGTGCAGCGCGATGCAATTTCCCACCCCTTCCAACTCAACTTGGGCCAGTAATCACCACAAATCCCGCCCCCCGCCTTTCATCCTTATATCTATCTATGTATCTATCCATCTTTTTACTTAGATAGAGCAAGTGAAGACAATTAAATTATGAGTAATAGGTCAATAACCAACCAAAGGTCATCAAAGAGCAGAGGTGATGGCTGCCGGACTTTTTTCCAATCATAATGGAAATTTGCTGGAGAAAAGAACAGTATGAGAAGTGATGGCATAACATAATGCCCTCCTTTGAAGAGAGCCAGCTAAGAGGCTGGGTCCATCAGCAGACTGAATAGGGAAGAAGAGAAAGTATTGGGAAAGGCAGAAAAATAGCACTGTGGGGATCACAAATACAGAAACAGAGACAGTGCTTGTAAGGCTTGCTAACGGAAATGGTTTCTAACATGCAAAGGCACCAACTTCTGGTCCCCAAGCACCATCTCATGCCACTGGCTTCTTCGTGTGAAGAACCACAGGGAGTGCAAAGCAAAAACAAATTCAGTCTGTGTCCTTTGCCAGTTTTCTCCAGCTGCCCGAGGGACTTTGCTCTTTGAAACGGAGGGTATCTGTTCTTTAAAAGGAGTTGTTCACATGTCAGCAAGTCAGTCTGTGTACCAAAGGAAAGATGCCGAGGATGGCTGCAGGGCTTGGGCTGGGGTGCAGGACAGCTACACAAGAGGAGGCGGCTCAGCAATAACCACAACAAAACCGACTGGCTGAGATTTGGGGAGCGCCTTGGGTGTGGGAAGCTCTCTGCTACTAAGGGAGCTCCCTGTTCCAGGCTTTCTCACTGCTTACCCTGAGCCCAACTGCTTGATCTCCTGGTAAAAGGGAAAAGACTGCAATTGTGATGCTTTTCTGGGGGAAGAGAGAGTCACAAGAAGTCCCTTGGCGGGGCATGAAAGGAGTTTGGCATGAAGAGCCAAGCAGACGCCTTTGACACTCCATGTGTATTGGCTTGTCTGCTCTGGTGACTCCCTGCTTCCACAGGCACACGCTCCTGCCTGCGTTAATACTCACATTAGGTGCTCATTTCCAATGGCTGGGAGGGAGGTCGTATAGACAGTACCTGTGCAAATGCATCTGGCTTCGATAAAATCCTGCCATGAGCGTTCAAAGTCTCCAGCTGACACAAGCAAATCCAATCATTAGGCTCCTTTCTACCTCAAACAACCCTAGGAAAAGAGCACATTGTTTGGACATCACTGGGCTAAATCTATGCCTTTTACATGGCCTTTTTCTTTGCATTTTCTTTTTCTTTCTCAAGTTTAAAGAGACGCTTGTTTTTCTTGCTAATTCTTTCCTCCCGGGTGCTGATAGGGATCTCTGTAACATGAGGCCAGCTGGAATAAATTCAAACTGCTTTCTAAATGTTGTTATGATAGAGTGTGGGGGACGTGTCTTTGAAGCTGCTGGGCTCAAGAGATGTCCCTGATTCAGGAGAAATGCAAGAAGCAATTAAGCTCTTTTTCTGGCACAAGATTGGAGCCCCTACCTGTGAAAACACAAGCCACTTGCTGGTATCGCTCCACACCAACCTCTAGGGAAAAGAAAACTTTGGTAGGTGTTACTTAGTGGATGTTTCTGCATCCTGGGAGAACGAGGGCCTTGGGCAGAGCCACCTCCTGGTACAAGGGAGACTGCAGTCTGACTGTTCAAGCTAAATAGTTCAGTTCAAGTAGAGGTGGGAAGGTGCTTCACATCTCAGACAAATTAAGTCCTCTCTTAAACCTGAAGAAGGAGAATGAACAAGGGAGGCCTCTCTCTGTGCCTTCTCACTTCAAAAAATGGTAAATATTTTAAAGTCACTTGTTGAAAGCAGAATCTGCTGCTGGCAAATGTGTGAGGCAAGTCAACGCAATAACTCTGTGGCAAGACACAGAAATTGGGAAGGTTTTCATGGGGGACCCATTGCGGATTTTTAAGGTCCTTTGCTTCTGTTTGCCCTTTCTTGCTGCACTGATACTGCTGCACCTGCACGGATCCCTGCACCCATGGGAACAGCCTCCATGACACTGTGCTGTGGGCAGCTGAACAGGGGCTGTCCCGTGATTAACAGGAGTCATGTGTGGGACAGAAAGGAGGTGAAGGGCACCGTGGCCCTACCTGGCATCTCTCCTACCCTGTCTGCTCCTGGCCTGGTCCCTTTCTGGTGGGTGCTTCTCAGGTGCCATCATTCAAAGTTGATTCAAAAGGGACTGGGGAAAGGGAAGAGGGGCAAGTCCCACTCCCTGCTCACACAGGTAGCTCTCCTTACATTTGGTGAGCTGATACACTTTACTCTGTCTCTCTGACTGGGTGAAAAACACCCTTATTTAAGGAGAAGTTGAAATCCTGGCCTCATGCCTGGAAGCTTCAGGTGTTTAGGCACAAAGCAGGGGCTTGCGCTGCCTAAATACAGCCCTGCCTGCTGGAAGAACTGTTTGATTGCTCCATCCCTCTCTCTGCCAGGGAAGGCTTGTTTCCGACTCTTTCCTTCCCAGCCCTTTCTGCAGCCTGGGTTGAAAATCCCCATGCAACAGGGCTCTGTCAGTCTTGCGGGAGTCCCGCTGTGTGTTCTACAAGGCACAGGTTGGTTATCAGCACCTTGGCAGAGATAAAGAAGGCAAACAAAGAGAGAAGTCCTCTAGGGAAGAGACATTCAGCCTATTCAGCCTAATGTTTATATTACTGATTCAGTCCTAGTTCAACTCCAATGTGTAGGGGAAAAAAAAGAAGAAAATAAAGGCTTTCTTCAGAGCCAGGCTTTCAGAAAAGCCCAGCGGTTTATTGAGTGCTGGCCCTGTTTGAAAATCTGGCTTCAGTCATGGCTACTGAGCCCTTACAAGTTTCTTCTTCAGAGGAGAAGAGACTTGACGGGACTCTGGCATGGTGGGAGGCTGACAAGCCCTCACGAAGGACATTTGTAATGTGTGGGGCCTGGGAAACAAGATGAAGAGACAGCCAGCAGCCCCAAGGAACTGGAGGGGAAGAAGCTGCATGTGGGTCTCTATCTGCAGAGCAGAATCCAGGTCTGCTTGGCTTCACCTCCGTCCCCCATCTTCCCTTTGTAGATGTTTCCTGCATAGACAGTTTCTATGAGCACTTCCTGGGAAGGCTGCACAGCCAAAGTTGCATTTTTAATTTTTTTTTTTTTAAAACCACACTTTGCAATGTTAAAGGGTGTGTGTGGGGAGCACAGAAGTATAATATGGAGGCAACTTTATCTGCACAGACAAAGTGTAAGCAAGTTACCAGCCAACTCTAACAGACTCTACATCAAATCATACAATCTCTTAAAACATGCAGTGGCAAAAGCATCATGCTGCCTGTCTGGAACCGGCCTCACTCAAGCTTTCCAGGGCTCTGCTCCCTTGGCTCCATCATGCCCTGCTTTCCCCAGCATGTGAAGCAAAACCCAGAGCAAGGAAAAGCAGGTGCGTCTGGCATCCTCCTAGCCCTGGGTCCTGCGACAGTGCCGCTGCTCTCGTCACCCTCTGCTTCCACATCCCTCCGCTCTCCATCCACCTGCTCGCTCTTGCCTTTGCCATGATGCTAGGAGCATTTTGGAGCAGGAATGGTCTGTTTTACATGACTCTGTGTAGCAGTTTTTGTAAAGGGGCCCTGTTTCCTGGCTGAGGGCTCTGAGCACTCCTATGTCTACCTCTGCATTGGACATTACAATTCTCTGCCTTAGGAAGAGGTGGCACATGGCCGTTTTCCGTCCTCTTAGGCTACGAGGAGGCTAGGCAATAGCCTCCAATGTGGATGTATTCACTTACCACGGGTGCACTGTCTGTGGCAAAGCACTGGGAAGGGCTCCCTTCGTCAGATGATTTTAGGGTAGACATACAGCTCTGAGGAATCCCTGCTCCTGCCCTGCAAGAGGGGGAGGCACTGGGACACCATCACCAGGGACATCTAATTGCTATAAATAATGGCAGCTGCAAGTAGAGAAATTAGACAAACAGCTTTGGCTCTGTCCTCTTTCTCTTGGCTCCACAGATGAACAAAACTAGGGTGATTTTTGACAAATCCAGTGCCAAGGCAAGGCAGGCAGGTTTGTAAAAGAAAAAGAGCCCTCTTGACCATCCAGTCGCCAGTATGCATACTGCTTTCCAAGGGTCAAGCACAGGGAAAGAGCTTCAGAGGATCTGAAGTCCATGAGGACCCCACATAAGAACTGATGCCAGGCTGGCCCAGAGGATGCAGTTGAGATCTGCCAGCTAATTATTTTGTAAGTTATTTTAAACAACTGACTCAGCCAGGGATGATCCCACCCAACAGTGGCACCTGTAATTAATACGATGCACAGAACAGGATGAATATCCTCAGGTAAGATCCAGGGATGGCACTCATGTTGCTCTCCCTGATTGAGCCTCCTGAGACAAGTAAAAACACAGAGCAGCAGCCCAGGTTGAGATGCTCACGGGTAAATCAAACGGAGGGAGTGTCCCAGCAAGAACATTAGCAGATGAACATGTCCTAAGAACACCCAGGAACTACTGCGGACAGGAACTGCCCTGTCCTGCACTATGCTTAGTGTCCATCTCCCTGAAATCACAGCGTGCTGAGTGGTCCTCAGCCCCACGTGGGCTATAGTCCAGTGGCTGTAACCCTTCCTCCTCATCCCGGAGCAAGCAAGCACCCAGTGAGTCTCATTCCTTTAACTCTGGCAAACCTTGGCACCAGGAACATGAAGCAGCCTCCAGAGTTGCCACCCTCGAAACCCAAAGTACAGAATGTGTTTCAGAATAAAGGCAGTTCGAGTGGTGTCAGCTCTGCTTGTGTTTGTTTCTATGGAAAATTGTTACTTTAATGTGAGTCATGGGAGTAATTAAGGGATAAATAGCAGCACTGCAGTTCGTCAACACACTAGTGCCATTGCAAAAGCAAAGGGAAGCGTACGCATTCCTACGGAGACACAAATCCAGCCAGGGTGCTGGCAAAATAACTGTTCCCATCCTTTGGGCTTTGGCAGTCTCCTCTGGTCTTAGTCAGGCTGGTGTCGATCTGGAATAGTCCTGCTGACGTGATTTACCAGAGAGTCAGTGAGGTTGGTTCAATTTAAGTCAGGACGCACAAGACAGAGGGACCAGTGCAGGAACCCAACATCATAAAATGGTGGAAGCTCAGATGGCTGTTGTTTGTTAAACTTGACAGTAAAGAAAAACATATTGCACCTTTACTGATTTTTCTTTTTTTTTTTTTCCTTTAGGATGTACTGACAAAAAGAAGAGCTTGCAGATACTCCCTGTAAAAGCACTGAGCTGAATGGCAACTGTGACAGTATTTTTTTACCCCTGCATGATCACCACGGCTGTGCTAGAGCAGGGAGAGACAACGCGGGAGCGGGGAGCTGAGCTGTGCTTGAGCAGGAGGTCTGCAGCCTGAGAAAGCTGAATCTGATGCTAAAAGCAAGAGAGGAGGAAGAGGGGCTCGCTCATTAGGGACCATGCATACTTTTGAGGCAGGCTTTTGTGCCTGAACCACTCTGCCATGCACTAATGAGAAGTTTCTCTGAAGGCAAAGAAAACAATGCACCAAGGCAGGAGATGGAGCACCGAGATGAGTGGGGAGCTAGACAGTGATGGCAGTACTGTGCTGCTGCAAAACAGGCCAGCGTGGATGGAGTTTGGAGGTGAGATGACACCTGGATGGGGCATTGGCACTTGCCAGGTGTAAGAGCCTCTATCCCAGCCATTTGGCTAAACCAGCAACATTCCAGGCTGGTCTAGAGGCTGTAGCAAGTGGGTTCATGTGTTCCAAGTCAGACCTCCCGCCAATTAACCAACAGTTTGGAAAACATTTATTAGAACCTCCCTGGTGCTTCTGGACACATCTCCCTGGCACAAAGGAGCACCATTTGCGCATAGCGATTTAACACGGCTCTAGGGCTCCAGACTGCTGGTGCTCAGCAGCCTGCAAGAGATGCTTGCAGCCTCCATTCCTTCTGCCCAGCAGATTCGGCACCACCAGCCCCTCAAGGCTACCAGTGTGGGAGGCACTGGCAGCCGCTTTGGAGGGGGATCTGAGGAAAGACTTGCAGAGTACTGCGTGCCAGGAGTGCTCCGTATTTGCACCTGTCCATGTGGAAAGATTGTTTCTCAGCTGAAATCCATACTATGGCCCCTTCCTTTATACTCCATTCTCCTTAGTCTTTGCAGATGATTTCAAGAAACACAGTTTTCCACTTTCTAATGAGCAATTTAAATGCTAAAGGGCAGCTCCTCTGCTGAAAGCAACTGAAGCCAAGGGAGCTGTGACAGTTTATGCCAGCTGAAGCTTTGCCTTTAAGTAAATGTTTTAAACTTTCCACTAAGGAGACTAAAATAAGCCATAGCATGAAACATTAAGAGCAAAGAATGAACTCTGGAGACCAGAGGGATTTGGGAAATGAAATGAGATCCATCTTGCTGGCACATTTTTCCCCCGTCTATTTTTGGAATTTAAAAAATTCCCCCAGATTTGTCTTTTACAGACCAGTCTTTTGTTCAGCGACCAGCATTGAGCAGCCTCCCATTTCACAGAGAGCAGGTGAGCTTTGGCAAGCCAGCATGCAAAATACAGAGCTGGAAACTATTAATATCTTTTACTGCTGGAGTACGGCAGGGCTTGGCACAGGTGCTATTTGTTTTCTTTAACAGGCTTTTCAGCTATGCAACTTGCAACCAAATACTAGACAAATAAGAAGATTTCTAGTTAGTGAGCAAGTTGTGATCAACCCGACTCTTCTCCAGAACGCCGTGATGCCTGCCACGACCGAGTAGGTTTTACTTAGGGAATTAAAGTGTGGGTTTGACCATGTGGCTGTGCTAGGTGTGTTTATACGACCGAGTGGGAGGCAGCCTGGTCCTGCTCATCGCACTCTAGACAGACTCAGGAAACCTGGGCTCTAACTCCAGGCTGTGGCATTAACATTCGAGGGGACCTCAGCATGTCACAAAGCCCAGTTCTGCAGTTGGCTTGCAACCTACATTTTCCACTGACTTTAAATGGAGCGGGGGATCTTTTGTTGCCTATGAAAATTGAGCCTCCAAACACTTCAGTTCTCCCTATGTTTAAAACAAGGAGGAGAGTATTTTGAGATCAATGGATAAGAACACCTGCGAGCGCTAATACCTATGTAGCCTGCCAAGATACCAGGAGATTAAGCAAATATTTTGAAGGGCTGTAAGATCTTATGAGGCAGGTATGGGGCTGTTTAGTATGTCCAGGATATATTTTTCTCCCTCCTTTTATTTTTTTCCACAAATGGGAGAACTCAGACAGAGAGAGGGACTAGGACACATGTCCTTTTTTTGTTTTGTTTTCAGCCATGCTGATTTGCTTTGTGAAAACTAAACTAAGAGCACCTGCACTACCCCTTACTGAGACACAGTGGAGGGACTCTGAACTGAAGATAAAGAGCCCATCTAATGGTGCCCTAAGATTTAACCTGAATATCACCACAGAAGAGAGAGCTGAAAAAGCAAATAATTTTGGGAATGCTTTGTCTGGCTGCACAGGCTGGAACTCCAAACAGCATGTCATGAAGTTGATAAGGGTTCAGAAGAGATGTGCCCTGTAGTGGAAGACTCCATTCGCTCAGTTTGGGGTAGCTCATTTTAAGGAAGATAATAGACTAACTGGAGTGCGTGCAAAGAGAATAAAATGAATGATAAAGAGGTTTTGAAAACATGACCTGTAAGGAAAGGTGGAAGGAAGTGAATTTGTTTGGTCTAGAAGAGAGAAGAATGAGGGGAACGTGATAATGATTTTCCAGTATTTGCAAAAGGGATAGCAACTGTTCTCCAGAACCTTGGGAAGGGCAAGAAGAAATCAGCTTTATAGCATGGAATTTTTAGACCGGACTGTAGGAAAAGCCAAGTAAATAGAAAACCCTGGGATGGGCTATGTATGGAAATAGGAAATGTCCATCATGGGAAGTTTTTAAGAACAGACGGTAGCAATTCAGATGCAAACTCAGGTACTTTACAAATCAGACAATGGTGTTTGCAGATGCAAAGATACTAGACCACGTTGAGTGTGGGCAGATGGTTGCTTACACAAAACTGTTTTGAAAGTCACCCAGGTATGACAGCACTGAGTACCAGTTGATTCATTCAAAATTAAATAAATATAACTGCTGTGGGGGTAATAAACAGCATTCCTGTCTCCAGAATTGCTTTCAGACCTCATCTCTAAAGGATAATGCGTTCCTTAAAAATCACTAATGACAAATGAAATTACAAAGAAAGGTGACTATGGTACTGACCTCAACAGTAGAGGGTTACAGCACCTGGAAGGCTTTCAAAGCTGGCAGATCACAGTAAAAATAATCTAATATATTGTCTGACTCGGGTAACAGCCTTTAGAGGATGCAGCTTTATCTCTGTCTATTCCCCCTCTCACCTTCTGTGCCTGAAGAGTAAAAATAGCAAGTTTATATACATTTTTACACTCCTAATCATTGGCTCAAGTCACTGTTCTCACAGCATGGGAAATCAATCCTGCTGCACTGCATGACGGAGAAAAGGTTCAAGTCTGTCACCTCACGTCCCCAGCCACTCCTCTGCTAGGCACATCCTCCACCTGGGCTGAACATGGAAACGCTAGAATGGCAGAAATGCAGCACGTAGATGGCACATGGCCACTGAACGTGTCTGCAGACACATAGATGATGCAGGCAATGGAGGCTATTCAGTTATCAGCCCATGCAGGAATCTACAGGCATCGAACACCCCAGTCCTAACTCCTTCTTTTGCAACACCTGATCTCTTACTAAATGCAAGACACCCTTGCCCAAAGAGCTGAGCCTTGAATCTTATGAGTGCTGTTGGTGCAGTTTTGAAATGAGAAGAGGATTTGCTGGAAGTGCTGCTCTTCTCTGATCCTCTCCAAAGGGAAGTTCCAGTCTCCTGATGAGAAGAGGCAGCAGCATCTGCAGAAGCCTGCAGGTTGCTGATAATGTTTGGGTGAAAACCCATACCCAGTTATATTATTCCTCCCTCAGTAGTCCTCCAAAATTTCCTCCTCCAGCGTTGTTTTCTTAACAGCACCTAGAGAAATTCTGCTAGAAGATGGTAGCACAGGCCAAAGAATGAGTCAAAAACACCCACTCATTTTAAGGAATTAAGTAGTCTGAAAGGATTGGATGCTCTTAAGATGAGAGCCAGTTGTGTGACACTGCTGCATAACAAACCTTTTGATATCTCTAGATAAGAACAATGATAATAATTCCAATCTTGTAGACACAGCCTTGCTCTCTCTCGAAGCAAGGGCAAGGTCTGTGCACAGCCAGCTTCTCTGTAGGAGCAGAGATCTGTTCTACACCAACGTGAATTAGAATATTCCCAGGATGGGGTTCACAGTTGCATGACAGCAACACAGCAGTATGGGGCTGGGGGAATTCGATGCAAGCACTACCTTGCTTAATTCACTGGAGATTACCTGGCTGTTCTTGTCTGCTGGCTAGAAGGGCTCTTGTGTCTGGGCCTCGCTGCAGGGATGCTCTGTTAGTTCCTCTTCCCTTTTTCACTACTTTTTTTTTTTTTTTTGCCTAGGAAACCTCTTGTTAGACAGGACTGAATGTCCTTGAAAGCACCAGTTATAACAAACAACCAGGGGCAGATCTCAGGCGAACGCTGCATGAGTCAGAGGTCACAGCTGGAAGTGGTTTTAGGGGAAATTCAAAATTACTGTCAAAAGCAGTTCTCTCTCATTTTAATTGTAATTGGTTAATCTCATTTTATTTGCCTTGCGGCTATGGCTGTGAAGCTTAGGAAACTCTTGGGGCCCCTGCTCTGCTCTCAGTTACCCTGGGAGCAATTCTGAAGACTTCAGCAAAGTTGCTTTGGATTTATCCCTTGTGCCACGGAGACCAGAGGCCATTGCTTGGAGAAGCCCTCAGCAAGGGAGGAAATGAATGTGGCAGATGGCTGTTCCTTTTTCAGAAATGAAGACAGACAAATGATATTCACTGATTTAACCTTCCTTATGGCCCCTCTGCTGAGAGTTACCAATGGCCAGTGCAGAGAGCTAAGGGACAGGATGGTTTTGTGCATATCACTCCCTTCATCCTTCCTGCACCTGGAGGAGGGGAGGGATGGGGAGCTACAGCTGGTACGGCTGTTCTGGGAAGGGGTGAATATGGTGCCAGGATAGCATCAGCTGAGGATATACCCCATTGTACTTGGGAAACAGAAAGTCAGTGGGAGCAGTCCTGTAAACACGTCCTGCACCATGCACCGAGCTACAGCAAATTCTCCACTAACAGGCTAAACCTATCTCTCAGCGTACCCGCAACACGAGGGCAGTGTCTGTCCAGTGGTATCTCATGAAATTGCAGAGTGCACAGTCAACAAACCACTCAGGATTAGCACAGCAAGACAATGCTGCAAAACCGGGCGATGCATTAACAGTCTGTGCTGGTAAGAGTTTGGCGAAGACCTGATCGAACACGTCAAGCAGCTTGTCCGTGGCCCCTGTCTCCCCACCCTCTCCTTGGCATACGTGTCCAGTTGCATGGAATTTGCTGCTTTGACTTGCAGGCAAGTCAAAAAGCTGTCACACAGCGATCACATCTAACACCACTCATCATCACCATCAATTGTTCTCCAAATGAAACAGGCCACGTCGCCAAGCAAAATGCTTGGGAAGATATTTTTCCACTGGACATGCATCCAAAATAAATACAGGAAAATCTCTTTCTCCAAGCACTTCTCCTGATTACTTTTCATTTGAATCATTAGTAAACCCGAGATACGCACACAATAGCACAAGGCTGATGAAAACCCACTTCAACATAGTGCCCCAGTTTTTTTTCAGAGATTAATCCTCTTTGTTACTCTCAGCCTATGAGAAAAACATCCTTCCAGCCTATCCAAAGCCAAGATGATGTGCACATCTTCACATATGCATCCCTTGCTAGATGGATGCTTTTTGCAGCTGGTCATTTCAGCCTTGAAGAATGCTCTGATGGGAGCTTGCCATGGTTTGTATAATCCTGCATTTACTGTTAAGTCTCTGTCTGCCCTAACATGCCAGTTCTGATGAGACCCTGTTGCTGCAGCTTTGGGATTTTGTTTCAAGGTAACAGCATGCTCCACCCTTGTGACTAAATCCCCTCCCATACAGAAAACCAAGTTTGCTGCCTTGATGTACAAGGAGTAGAAGGAAATTATCCCCTCTCTAGGGGCTGGGAAGGAGCCGCATATCTCTGAGGACTTAGAATAATCCCACATCTCTGGGTGACTGCCTGGGCCTGTGAAGAGTTGAGACCTGCAACCAGGGCAGAAGCACAGGGAGAGGAGAGCTCAGAAGAGCAGGCATGGCTTTCCCTCACTGACCAAGCCTGGGAGCCACTGCTCTTAGCACCCATCCCTTCACTGTATTCCTTAGCGTGGCTTCAGGAAGGGTCTTCCAGGCTCACAGAGTAAGAGGTGCTCTTCAAGGCCGGAGCTTAGTTTTGCCGAGATCTGAATCCAAACCACACACAACCTATTAGCTTCAGTGGGTCCCACCCAAATGGCCCAGGTTCACTCAAACCTCAACCCAAGACCTGGCCTAGGCTCTACAAACAAGAGCTTCTCTCTCTTTTTCTCTTCCCCGAATCCCTGCCTGCAGTGGATGTCCTGGAGAACCTGGCTTGCAGTTTGAGACCATAATGAAACTTATGAAATGTTCACCCAACTCCAGTAACCCAGAGATGGCAAAGGCAAATTACAGGCCTCTAGTTCCTGGCTTTTGTGTGCTGGCATTGCCTTTGAATGTGCTAAACGCCGTGGACAAGAAATGTTCAGGTTTGCAAGAAAGCAGGCTTCCAGCCAATTGCTTTTACTTGGTGGATTTTCTAATAAATCAGTACCTGTCTCTGCACTTGACCCCATTTCAGTGTGATAAGACAAATCACAAGAACTGGACACACTGAGCTATAGTGCAAGCAGGTGGGACTCCAAGGATTTCACCAGGCTCCCTCCCAGACCTGCCATACCAGCCACCAGGCTGGTTACTTATTTCTGTGCAAAGTACTGGGCAGCCCAGGGTCCCTTCTGGGGGTGACTGCACTTAAATGGAAGCCACTTTTTTCAGCCTACCCTGACCTGGGCATGCAGCAGAGCCCCGCTGCTTTTTGCAGTTAGGGTGGGAATGTTTAGATGTGAAACGTGCCAGAAGCTGAAGCTAGGATTGTACCACTGCTTAGAGAATCAGTATTTCTAGCATCTCCAGTCTTACTTCTTAAAGTAATTCACTTTCCCCTGCCTTGGATTGCTTCCTTTGCAAGAACACTTGGTTTATTCCTAACAGTCTGTCTGTCCAGCTGTGAAAGCAGCCTGCAGGTTGGAGCCCTCCCTCAGCTCGCTGCTATGCTCATCACTGGGATGCTCCCTGCAAGTGGCTTGCAGCTGGTGGCCTGGCAGGCACATGTGCTGTGGTGTCATGGCCCCAACAGCACGGGGAGGTACCAAACCAGAGCCCTGTGCCAAAGGGGCCGTGCCATCCTCAGCTGCTCCGTATGTGCTGGAAGTGCCCAGAGCAAACGGGGCTCCATCCCCTGCAAAGGCAGAGTCACAATCACTGCCTGAAAAGCAAAGCCCTTCTGGCCACCCAGATGCCTGTCCTGATGAGCAGGCCCTCAGCAACAAGAAGCCTGGCAGAGCTCTGCTTCACACAGCAAGTCTGGCTTGGGAGTGCGCCAAGCCTGTGCCCCTGCTCACCCTGACCAGCAAAAGCTTTGGAGATCTCTGCCCTCACTCACTCCTCTTCCTCCTCTTCCTTTTTTCTGCTGTGGTTATATAGTGTAAACTCTTCCCCCAGATGAAGGTCCCCCCTGTATGGCAGCCTCTGAGCCACCAGCAACATCCATCCCTGTTTTTCCTCAGCTGCACCAGCAAGGCGGTGGTGCTCCCCAGAGCTGCTGATGACTACAGGCCTTCAGGGAAGACACTGTATGTGGCATGGCTCTACCTGTCCCTCCTACTCCACTGGTACCAGCTTGGAGTGTAATCCAGTGCTCCCAGTCAGGCGATGGTGTGGCAGCCCCTTGGCCAGCCTAGCAATGCCTTTGGGTGAGCAGTCCCTTGGCAGGAGGCCTTGGGGTCCACGGTACAAGATGACAGGGACCTGGCAGAGAACTGAGATGCTTTCAGAGAAAGGCCACCCCTCAGCAAACCTCCCAGCCCCAAGACTTTCTTCTGTGCAAATACCTGGCATTTAGCAGCATAATCTAGCCTGAATTTTGGGCAAGGTTCCCCCCCCCCCCCCCCCTTTCTTCTTGCTTCACAGCTCACTGCTGACATTTTAAGAGCAGTGATCCTGATCTCACATGATAAGCTAAATCCAAACCTCCTGAGGCTGCAGCCCACAGAGCAAACAGCTCTGCCTTTCACCACTTGGAAACCGGGGCTCTGAAAGCAGCCTTCTGGGTGCACAAGAGCTGTGCTGAACTATGCAACAGCTACAGCACAACCAAGGGTCTTCCCATAACTAGCAGCCACCAGCCGGAATGAACACATTGTTCAGACTGCTGTCTCACAAGCAGGGCTTACAGTGATGGATTATGTTTCCGTAAAAAGCTGAGGGAGGAGGTAGCAGCCGTGACAGTGACTGTGGTTGGTAGGAACTGGTCATAGCTGCAAAGCAGGAGATGGAGGGAGGAGGGGGCTGGAGCTGCATTGTACCGCTTCGTTAGGGCTGACACCCCTACAAACCAGAGCTTTGGAAGAAACTCGACTTTGTGTTTTCTCCCCCTTCCCACCCTCAACCCACCGCATTTCTCACAGAACAAAAATCCTGTCTTTTGCCCAGCTCTACCGCTGGAGCACTAATCCTTCGGCTGTGGTGGTGGATTAAGTCTCGGGCCCTGAGAAAGCTCTTCCAAGGCACAGTGAAGATTTTGTTCGTCGGGGTCTAACCCATGTGCAGCTCACAGCTGCCATGGTTGTGAAATTGTGCTTTTTCTTTTCTTTTTTTTTTTAAGCAGCCCATATGAAGCAAGGAAAGCAGGGCTGTTCCAAGAGACTATTCCTAATGGTCTGAAAATAAACCCAATATTTTTCTTGGCTTGTAGAGGAAAATGGTTACCTTGATTGAAACTTGGTTCTAACACACATTTCAGACAGTAATGAAGACTGCAGATATGAGACTTGTATAGGCTCTGTTCACAAACCTTCATAGAGGGTTTTTTTCCTTCTTTCCCTTCTCTACCCAAAACTCTGCTAAGGACCTCCAATAGCTTGTTGGGAAAAGGAGCTTTATCTCAGGTGCTAATGTTGTGAGCCACCTTTTATTCTTTGCCATAATGACAAAAGGTTAATGAAACAGAGCTGGCATTTCATCAAGGCCAGCACTGAAAATTAGGGACAGAGCTGCCATTAAAAATAACCAGATGCATGTGCTTCTATCCCTGACACACCGGTCTTGAAATATCTCCCTCTTGGGCTGTACAGCTTCCAAGGAATAGCAGAACAATTGCAATTGTTACACTGGCCAGAGAATGGATTTAATTTGTACTGTTTTATCCTCCCTGTTGGAAACTATCCTCTCTTTTCTTCCACGCCAGCTAAAAAGAAAAGAAAAAAATCCAACAAAACCAACACATTTCTCTATAAAGCCTTCCATGCAGTTGGATCACAGCCTCCCACAAAGCATGCATGCTTCCTCTATCAAAGGTATGGATTGCTTGCCTTCTGCAGGGTTTCTTGCAACACATCCACATAGGTCATTCTAATGTCCTATGACCACATAGGTCATTCTAATTGCGTAACATGCAAATTTACAGCAGTTTAACTAAAGTTAGTTTGAAAGCCACTGGTTGGTTAGTTCAACTGGTATACAAAGCTGATGCTAGGGGTGTAGGTATATATGTGCTGCAGAAAGGGCCGGTTAAAGGGTTGAGTGCATGCTCTCTGGCCATGCCAGGGCAAAGCCAGATGATTACAGTTAAACAGTCTGCAAGAGGGGAATTTAACTTTTTGGATACAGAGGAGGAAAGCAGCTGCAGTACAAGTAACACGTCAAACTGCCCAGCAACGATTGTCCAAGCAGCGGCTCAGGAGCCCTAGCTGGTTTAGATTAGTTCAGCAGGCATCAGTTTCTTACTAAGGCTATCACATTGCATAAGTTAAGTAAAGGAGCTGGGCAAGTTATGAGCATGTACACAATGGTGATGTTGCTTCAGCTGAAGGGCAATTACTTGTTGAGCAACCATAATTCACTTGCATTTGATCACATATCTGTACAAGAGAGAGGTTTGCATTCATCTAAGTCACCTGTTTTCCTTAAGTAGGTACAACTGGGCTATGCAGGTGGAACCAGACTTTGGAAAGACAAGTTGCTGGACTAGAGAGATGACAAAGAGCTGAAGCTTTATCAGGGCTGAGCAACAATAGACAAATGTTTTTAAAGAGGAATTTTGTACTCTTGTGACATCACAGTGGGAATATATTTGGCCCTGTTAAGACTGGAAAGATGATTGCAGTGATTGAGTTACAGAGGCTTAATGAATTACTGCTTGTCAGCTGAGCTGTGGTAACTGACTCTGCCTGTTGGACACAAAGTACAATGCATTAGCTCAAGGCTAATTTCAAGCACAGTGAGGCATAATGTGGTTACCCAGAGCAGAAGCTGGCCTGAACCCGTAGGCTAAAACCCCTTTGCTTTTGGAAAAGTACCTAGTTGTGTTAATTGGCTCCGGCAGGGTGGCTTTAACAGCTTATCTGGCTCCAGAGCACAGTGATCCCCAAGCTCACATGAGGACTGAAGGTGGTTCCTAACTTCGAGACGCGTGGTCCTGTTCCAGCCAAGCTCTGAACCCATATCGACAGCACAGTCCCTAGATCTGCACCAGAAGTGGTTTATTACTGACTCAGGAGGGAAGAATTGTAAGAATGCAGTGAATCGTTAACAGCACAAACCTGGGAGGTCTAAAGGAGGTCAGCGAGGGGGACAGCAGCTCTGCAGTGAGGCCATGGGAAAGCACTGGAGCTGCTCTGCTCCAGTGCTCCAACCCCGAGGTGATCTGACTGGAAGCAGATTAAAGAAGGCTGGCGAGGCATGGTGAATTAGTCCTGTTGGGAGCCATTCCCTCTTTCAGCAGTGACTGTAGCCAAGAGCTGAAGTGACTCATGATAGCAGCATCGGCGGATGGTGGGAGACAGACAGAGGATGGCAGAGGCCTAATCAATGCCTGTCATGGGGCCAGGCCACATCAGGTCCGATAGCACCCCCAGGGCAGGAGAACTGCAGGCAGCAGCATTCTTGCTGGGGCTGCCATTGCCAACGTTGTTGGCTGATTACTTAAGTCTTTCTGGCTATCTCTTCTGCCTCCTAAAGCTTTATTTTCTCTCCCCTAGAGAGGAACAGAAGCTTCAAGAAAACCTGCCTCTCCAGCTGCCTTCAGCCCTACCCTGTCAATACAGAGTGTTGAAAGAGGGAGGATGTGGAAGGGAGAGGGGAGCAGAGAGCAGGAGTGAAGGACATGAAGCAAAGGAAGGAGCAGGACTCACAGGGGAGAGAGCAATCTGGCAGGGGGGCAAGCTGGTATGTTGGGGTCTGCGGCACTGTCACACAGTGCTGAAATCAGGCGGTGATGCAGAAAGGAGTGAGAGGATGGGTGGGAAGAGAGAGGAGAGCAAAGTCTGGCAGCAGGGATGAGCAGGGAGATGGCTATGGCTATGAAGCAATTAAGCCTGATCAGGCAATCAAGCCTGATTAAGCTGTGCCCAGAGCTCCCCCTCCTCCTAGTGCCACACACACAGGCTGCAGCTTACAGCTAGAGGACCACCACGAGGGGATGCAAGCACAGATGGGGGCTCTGGCTGCTGTTTGTGTGATCTCTCCTGTGGGGCTCCTGGCTTGACACGGCCTGCAAAAATGCTCAGAAATCCTGGGCACCTTTATAATGGTCTGGACAAAATTTCCAGCAATGAAAAAAGGCCCAGAAAAACCTGGTGGCATGGTAGCTCCGCACAAAGAACAGTTAATCCTGGGCTTTGCTACCTGTCACAGTGCATTACACTCCCCTGCAGCTGACCCCCAGCGTGGAGCAGAGCCACCTTCCCCAGCAGCAGGACTACAGTTGACAGATCTGCGTTTGTGTGCAAGAGGGCTCTTACCAAGACATCAGACAAATGGGGAGCTCTGGGAGGTGGGGCAGAGAGTCAAACTCTTCTATAGCAGGTCCCACAGGAATTTGTTTTCCTCCTATTTTTAAGTTGAAAAGGATCGAGTTTCACTGCAGGAAATAGTTCTTCTCCTCCTCCCTCCCACCCACCTTTCTTTTTTCTACAGCACATTGGAAGAGCAGTCTGCTGTCTGCCTCAGGTTTCCAAGAATCAGGCAGTCAAACTGGAACCAAAGTGCTTGTTATCTGCAGCCAGGGAAGCAAAGGGAGAGAGGCTGGAGAAGAGGTGCTCCTGTCTGCAAATGCTCAAAACTTCAGGGTGTATATATTGGTGAGATACACCCTTCCCCATCCCTTTTGATCAGGTTGAGCTTGTAATTGGGGTCTCGGGAGAGGTTTCCATGAAGCCCCTAGAGACAGGATATTCATATCCATGAAAGCTGCCCTGCCTTCTTCCCTAGTAGAGCAATGTCACAGAAGGATCTCAGGGAGGGTGTGCAATGACCTGCCCTCAAGGAATCTGTTCTGCATTGTACAGTACATTGTACTTGCAGCACTGGACATTTGCAACAGCACTCAAATACAGGCCTCACTTTGCGTTCCTGTTAGAAACACACACATTCAATCAGTGCAATGCTCTTAAAATCTCCACATGCCCGGGCTGTGCTAACATCATGACACAGATTCCTGCACATCGATAAATCTGCACCTTGTTGCAGATGCAAAATGGACAGTCAGCAGCCGTGCGCTGGGGCTCGGGGCAAGATGCACTTAAGCCATCAGACTTAAACCTGCAGTTCAATTCCCAGCCTGTCACCTAGGATTTAGAACAGGGGTCTGGCTAATGAACAACAGCCTGTTGGACGCTTAGCTACAATACACTACTTTTTGATCCTCAGAATTCACAGACCAGTGATTTCTCACCCCCTCCTTCCCCATTCTGCTGATACCGATCAATTTTGTTCACCAGACACAAACCCGTCCTTCCTGCACTGGGCTCGAGGCAAGGCACAACCCATTTCTCCCATTTCCCTTGCGGTGACAGTAGAGACAATGCCTCTTTTGTAGGTGCTTCTACATGTCTGGTGGAAAACCTATCGGAGACTAGCACAGTTATATCAATAATCTCCTGTTTATTATTCCTCCTGGCATGGGATTTGCCATTACCTCTCTAGCACAGGCAATGTTTTCCATTCATCTTTTCTCAGCCAGGTGTTTGCTCTTTTGCAGCAGGGGGCTTAAAAAAAGACAAAGCTACAATTGATAGGAAACAGAAGGCCAGGCTGCTGCCAAAATGGGTTTTCCTCAGGGATATTCATAGTCTTAGAAATGGTTATTACAATGTCTTTCAACAGTGGTTCAACACACCTGTTAAAAAAGCCTTGCCTTTGCTTTCATTGGACCGGTCTTTCTGATGACCTTTGTTGGGCACCTGTTAGTCAAACACTCTTCAGGTTCACATCCTTCCAAGGCAACCAGTCTTGAGTAAATAACTCCTTCCCACTGCACTGAAGCCAAAGGCACGGCTATTCTGGAGTGTGCAGGAGGGCTGTCACTGGAGTTGGACAACACCTTCAAATCTTAGGGCCTGATATTGTGTTTCTGGCCTACAGAGTGATGCTAGTGTGGGTTCAGGTACCCACGCTAGCATCAGTATCCACGCTAGCATCAAGTAGATTCAAGCATAGGGTTAAAGTGCAATAGCTCTTTCTTAGCAGCTCTGTGCACAGAGAGTTCCTTGTCTAGTAAGGGTGCCCAAAGGCAGGGAGACCTACTTGGGAATGATTTCGCACAGATCAAAGCACATCTGTGCTCAGATGTGTCCATCAGCAGGCAGTAGTGCTGTAGAGTATACAGACTGAAGCAAGTGCCTATTGATAAACCCACAACACAGAACTGTAGAGCAAAGTCCATCAGAGACTCATCTGCAGAGACCTGTTTCAAGAAAATTTAAGTAGATATCTGCTCTCATTACTTCTATTAGAAGAGCACGGAATAACTAAGTACATGCATTTCCTAGGCATCACAGATTTAAGGGTTGTTAGGCAAATTTATTGTAACTAACCTCAGATAACTTTCTGCACATCTGCATTGTGTGATTAGAAAGACTGAATACCTGAGCACATACATGATTCAAAGTATGAATTCGCTTTGCCTGTGTCTGTATCCTTTGTACATTGGCTTACCCTAGAAAGGTCCTACATTTCAGTCAGTGTAAGGAATCGCACAACTTTAGTTTCTGGGGGCCTTTATTTTCTTACCTCCAGTCCCACTACCTTCTGGCTCTGCGAGTAAGTGAGGATGGACCCAGAGTTAACATTTAAGCAAAATATGAAAGGGCATATCAAAGGTAACCAAGTTCTTGGTTTTTGCTCTGGTGTAGAGCTTCAGAAATACCCTCTCCTTTCATATTAGACACTGTTCTGGCAGACCTGGCCACCTCCCTAGAGGTAGGTATGTTTCATGGACATAAAACTTGAATGGGGCTGAATCTTTCCATTTTCATTAAGTCAA
Organism: Mycteria americana; assembly: GCF_035582795.1. Taxonomy (NCBI): domain Eukaryota; kingdom Metazoa; phylum Chordata; class Aves; order Ciconiiformes; family Ciconiidae; genus Mycteria; species Mycteria americana. The sequence continues at coordinate 12,062,352 of NC_134377.1, forward strand.
ATCTCACAATGAGAGTTGCGGCAGTAAAGTTGCCCATGTGGCCAGCCTTCTGCAAAATATTTTGGACTAAAAGACTTCTTGGGACTGTCTACTATTATTAGTGCCACAGTACTTCCCCTTTTCAGTTACAGGAGGGCAAGTAGGAGGCTTTGCTGTAACATTTGTATGGTGGAAACTTGGAGTCCCAAAAACTGAGCAAGACACACAGGAAAAACTAAGGAGATGAGATTTGAGTTTGCAAAACAAACCCAGCTGGTAGAGGGAAGATGTGGATTAGAGCAGACACAGAGTGAGAGTCCAGCTGGGGAACAGACCACAGCTATCTTGGAGGAAGAGAGAACTTTTCCAGCCCTCCCTTCCCAGCACTTTCACTGCAAAGCCTCACAGATTTTGAACTAGAACTGCCCTCTTCCTCCTCCTCCTCCGCTCCCATGTGGACTGGCTGTCTGGTACATTAGCTCAGCTCTGCTGAGGTCCCACTGGGTTCTCTCTGCCCGCAGCTCCCAGGCTCTGATAACAGATATCTCTGAGGCGGAAGATGAACCCACCACATTGTGGTTATTTCAGTTCCTTCCCTGTTGTCCACCTTCAGGAGCCAGTAGGGGCTTCTGGAAACAAATCACCCAGCCTGGCTGGGGACCTCACCAGGGAAAGACCAAATCATTGCTGTTCAGACACTGCAAGTCCTGGACTCTCATTAGTAGAACAGTATTGCTGCCTTGATCACAGGGATTCACTCTGGTAATTCCATGCACAATCAAGAGCTGCTTGACAAGATTCACGTTCCATGAGCACAGGGACAGTTCCTTCCCCACTCCCTGTGCCCTCCAAAAAAAGCTGGGAAGGAGCTGCAGTCAGGCCCTTTGTATTTCAGTTGGGTCACTCTTTGCTCTGCCTTCCAAAGAAATCAGCACAGAGTACCGATTTCTGGTACTCTTGCTGGTACAGCCCAGCAAGCCAGGGGCTACCCCCGCTTCAGTGGGCCAGGAAAGCCATACACATATGGAAAGAGGCCCTGGGAAGAAAGTGAAGAACTCTGGAAGTTAGAGAAAAGGGGGGAAATGCTGCTGCTGGCTAAGTATCTTCATTCAGAAGTTATTACTTTGTAAATACAGCTCCTGCTCCTACTATATTTTTGCCCCTTGGCATCACAGAGGAGCTATAAATATAGCTACTGATTATGCCAAAGTCTGTGGAAGGTGCCTTAAAATGTGGGCTGGCACCCCTGATGCGCAGAACAAGAATGTGTTGTTCCTCTGCACAGGTCTTAACATTTCAAGCCAGAGGGAACAAATGCCCACAGACCATTTGATCATCAGGAGAGACTAGCAGGACCTCATCTACATGCCTACAGCCCCAGAACGTCTTTCCATGAACATTTCCAGCATGGAAACCGCAAAAGAACATTTTCATCCTTGGAACACTACTGTGGCAGGAGACACTGTCCTGAGGAGGGACGTCCAGGCTTGGCTTGCAGCACTGTCCAACCCTGAGCACAGTTTGTTTTTCTTCTGGGTGCAGGAGAAGGTAGGCAGCAAGGGGCTAGATCCTCCAGTTCAACCTTTAGAGCATCTACATAGTTTAGTGTTGCTTGAATCAAATGCCAGCACTGCCAGAGGAATAGGGACCCCAAGAGATTTATACAGGCACCTGGGAGCAATTCAGAAGTTTACCACTAGGCAGCTCATGGGTAAGAACATACCTGTAAATACCATGGGCAGAAAAGTGGACTTTTGTGTGTATGTGTGTGTGCAGTAGGTTCATACTGATAATGCTGTCTGGATTTCCAACTGTCTAGACAATGGGAAAATTAGCATCATGAAACTGGATAGTTTTGTGAGATGCCCAGCCAAATATCTGGGAAATATTTTTGTAATGGTTCTCCTCAGAGGGAGATATGAGCCTGAGCCGTCCATTAGAGATGCAGCTCTTTTGTCTTGCATTCTGGTGAGGGATAGAGGGATTTTACTGAGCCCACTGGGCCTCATCTGCCATGCTTTTCAGCCAGATGCCGGGTGCTACTGTGGAAGAAAATAAGCCCACAGCACAAGCATGGCAAATGAGCTTTCCGTAGGCTGGAGCTGCTGCTTTTCTGGCATGGAAAAGGAATTCCACCCTAAGGACTAGAGGCTAGGACTGCATGAACAGTGGTTAACCTCTGGAGACAAACGACTAGAGGCCAGTGTCTCCCAAGCCTGTTTTACAGTCTACAGTAAAGTCTAAAGGATTTCTTCAGGGTTTAACTACTGCTCTCTATGGGATAAAAGCTCACAGAGAGCAAGCAAGACTCATTCTGAGCCTCTTGCCTGGAGCACAAGGCTTAGAGATGCACAGGGATCTCTCCTCCTCTCACCCGGGACAAGAAGATGCAGCAACCAGGATTGTGCTTATGGCTGAAGCTGGGAAGTGCTTTGTCTCCATGGCCTCTCAAAAAGTCCCTCCTCAGAGCTGTAAGGCCAAGTTCTACCGTGGTGGTACTTGCTCCTGTGACGACCCTAGAAGCACCAGTCTGGCTGAGTAGAGTTGGTACCAGTGAGAAGACAGAGGGAGGCAGGACCTGGGGGGGGGGCGGGGGGGAGCAGCTCCAAAGCACATGTTCTGTTAATGACTCAGGGCAATACATCAACACCTTCCATTGCTTCTCTGAAAAGCTTCAAAAAAGGCAGAGGAGACCAGGTGACAGGCACCTCATCTTTCTAGAGCAAAGATGTTATCTTCCCCTGGAAGGAAAGAGCTGTCAATTCATCTAAGGACAGCAGAGCTTAAGTAGCAGCTCAATATTATTGATGATTGTTGGCCAGGGAACCTTTGGCTTGGTTTAGCTTGTGGGAAGCCTTGAAAAACTGCTCTGAGCTTTCAGAGGTGTTAGAGAAATAAACAGAATAATATTTGCAAGCCCTGCGTAGATTCCAGGAAAATGTGCTCAGACTAGGGGCTTCTCCCCATGAACAGCAGTGGAGGCTTTCTTTCACAGTGTCAACAATGACAGCCAAGGGTGTGGATGCAAAATACAGAAGGACTTCTAATGCAGAAGCTGAACTTGCCATGGGTCACTTTTACAGAGAACTTGCATTTTCTTCTGTGAGGGACTGTATGATGTTTCTGGATATTGTTCAGCAACAGCTGAAAGAGTCCTCTGGAACAGGACTGTGTTGTGGCATGGGGTTTTCAAAACAACAGACCTGGCTAATCCAAGGAAGGAGATGTCCAGCGAGGGATAATTTCCTGTGGGAGGTGGTTCTGGTAACACAGCCAGAGACATGCTGATGCTAACAGAAAAGTGCCAGAAGAACCAGTGCTTGCTTGAATATGGACAGCCTTGCTGGCTAGGGCTTGAAGCTGATGCACTCCTACAGAGCACTCACAGGAGGAAACTTAAAAGAGAAGCCAGAGCAGAGGATGGAGCTAGCAACCTTTTCTGTGCTGAGAAGAGACCTGTGGCACAGGGACACTGCTGATCCACAGCCAAAGAGCAAAGCCTTCAAAATACAGTGCACCATGCAGGAAATAACTGACACAGGTTGTGTTTTCAACCAGGTCTCCATGCACCCAAGAGGTCTATGGTGAGAACCAGATGGGGCACTGGGGATAGAAACAGGTGTCCCTCTCTGGCAGGGCACAGCTAAGACATTCAGAAAAGCTGAAAGAGACAGGTCGTGGGGTATACTGAACATGAGAAGCTTCTTTCACTTATCCTACCATGACTTCTGGCAGTCTGGAAGGTAGAAATCAGTACCTGCTTAAGAGAGTTTATTACAGTTATGCTGGCCTAGCTGAACTTGTTCTGACTCTCAGAGATGGCAGAGGCATAGGATAGAGAATACTGGGTCCTTTGAATAGCTGTCATGAAAACTGTATTCCAGATCACTCTTCTGAAGTCAGCAGAAAAAGATTGACTATGATGAAACCAGTCATCAAGGGGCTCAAAATGGTCTGAGCTGGTCCATTTTAAGAAGATGGTGAGTGTTTGGTGTGTGTGCTTAAATGCCTCAAAATCAATAGCCAGTTTGGGGAAAAAACTCTTAGCTCCTTGACTAGCCCTGATTTTTGATGAGGTGCCCCCAATACAGTGACACACATGATGCAGAGAAGCACCATAAGAAAAACAACCTGGATGCAGAAGCTAGGCCAGAAGCAAAACAGGTAAATACAATCTAGTGCTGAATTGGTTTGCAATATTTGGGGTTAGCTCAATGGTCCCAAAGTGCTATACTTTGCCAATATTGACTGAAATGAAACATTTTATTTGTGTTTTCTTGACAGAAAATTAAAAAAAGTTGCTACAACAACAAAAAGTCCCAGGGAAAGAGGAGACAAAGATTAGGTCTATATGCTCAGAATTTTAAACAGGAGGGCAATTTTGGTCTGGAGATGAGTGCAGAAGCAGTTCAGAGAAATAAAAGCCTCTGTCCCTTCCATTTTATATCAGAGGAAGATAGTAACTAATACCCTTCAGATACTATTGAAAAAATTTCCTACCTATGACAAAATAAAAGCACCAGAAAGTTAACATTTTTGTGCTGCAGATTCGGTTGTCGTTTAACTTTTCTGAGCTATTTCCTTGCTCCCATCCATCACAACACTGACTATAATTCACCCCCCCCCTCCATTTTTGTAGAACTAATTTTTTTAGTTTTGTGAAGTTGATCTTGGCTCATGGCACACACCCCACATCTGTTTTCCTAGGCCTTACCATTTGACTCAGAATGATTGCATTTTAACTTCATCCCCTCACTGCTACTGTCAAGTTTAAAAACAAAACTAAACACTCCCACCACCACCAAGGCATACCTGATGTCTGGGAAGGCACTTGTCCCCTCACCTCCTGGTACTGGATAGCGAAAGGTTACTGTAAGAATGTAGACTGCTTATTTATTATTCCTTAAGATGATATGGTGTGAACTGACAGCATAGGTTAAGTACAATTATTCTGTATGAGTGAATTCTCAAAGCTCTCCTTTTGGTTCTTATCCAAGATCCTTTGAAAGTCTATCGTTAAAGATAAGCACGCACACAGACCAGTGGGATGTGACATTCTTGAACTGGTCATGTTGTTTTTGCTACCTTTTGAAATCAAGGCCTGAGAAACTGCCCATCCCTGCCACACACTTCCAGGAGACCCTGACTTTGGACTAAAGACCTCACTGCTGCATGTCACAAAGTGACCAGTGACTTGGCAGAACCATCCCCAGACACTGCAAGAGACACTAAACTTTCAAGTGGAAGGTACTTGCTGAAAAGTTTGGTCTCTCAAGATTCAGACTTTCCCAAATTGAAACTTTTAAAAGTATTAACCCTCTTTGAAAACACAAGCTCTTAGCTTCTTAGCACCTTGCTGAATTTCAACTGGGGTGCTTGGAAGGGAAAAATGCTAAGTTCAGTAAGGCAACGTCTACATTAGAGATAGGATACGCTCAAGCAAGAGCATGGGCATGTCTGTTGGGCATGTAGTCAGAAAAGCTGTGCTGGACCTCTGCAGATTCATGACCTTCAGTTAAATTTGGCTAGATATATCTGGGCTGGATATGCTTTCTACCATTCTGCATCTGGTAAGACAGTTAATAAATACTTCTTTCAGCATCATCTTTCCTGTGGTATTTTGCTCATTCTAATTCTGCTACTGGGCAGAACTCAGAAATGCAGGAATGTGAAAGTTAGAGGGGAGGGTTTTGTCCCAAGTGCAAAACACTAAATCTGGACTCCAGTACACATTTCCTTGGCTGTGGGAGTCAAAGCCCGGAGACCAACAGAAAAGATGAAGGCCACGGGTTAAAGGCAACTCCATGCCAGGGTAACCACCTTTCCCTGGCCCAACTCTGAGCATTGCAGAGTTCTGACCATCTCTGCTTGGTTAACCCAAGAGCAGGATGGCTACAGAGCTGAAATGGTGACACACATCAAAAAAGAAAGAAAGAAAAAAGAGGAAGTGAAGAGAAATTTTAAATACTGCTAGTTGGTAATTATTCTGAAGAATGAACAATGAGGGAAATAGCTTTCACAGGGGCAAACCACTATGATTCGGAAAAAAGGTAAAGTTTTTAAACTCTTACACAGAGTAAGCTCTCTGGTTGCAATTAGGAAACGTCAGCTCAGTCAGGCATGGAGAGTGCTTCCTTGCCAATGTCCGAGTCTTGTTTTGTCTCTGATAATCCCATATTCTGCTTTTAAGAGACAGCTCATGTTTGATGTTAGTGTGTCAATATATGTCTAAATGCTGTTCTGGCATATTCTGATCCTTAAAAAAAAAGAGGGGACATTCTTTTTTTTTTACTGGCAGATTTACTGAAGATAATTCTTGGGTTTGGGCTGCACACTTTAAGCCATGTGACTTTTGCCATCATACTTGACAGAATGCTACGCTGGAAGCAAAGTTTGAAAGCTAGACTAGGAGCAAGGGTCCATCTTTCTTGCTTTGGTCCTTGCACTCCTTCTCTGGGCTGCTGGGCTTGCTCCGAGTTCTCCAGCCCATTGCAAGGTGTAATGGTAGCGTAAGGAACTATATTACTTCCTTATAGCTCCTCACTGTGTAAGAAAGCCTGGGGTGAAGAGCAATCCATTCCTTAGAGTTATTCCTGCAAGGGGCTGTGTTGAAACAAGGAAAACTATCAGGCAGAAGAGCTGCATTTGAATATCTCCCTCTAGATACATTCTTGGCCACGGCAAGGAAGAATTTGGAGAGATGGCTGTTGGACTGACATTTTAGTGCGGCATAACATATCAGGCCTCCTTGGAAGTGAGCCCTCCTCACTTTACCTAGTCCAGAGTTCCTTGTGTCTCCGTGCAGCAGGTGGCCCTTGAAGTCAGGAGAGCTCCAAGCCCACTGCTACTTGTAGAGCAGAACAGTCTATATCTTACTGATTCCCCTTGAAGTTCTTATATTCAGTCTTTCTCCCCGCACCCAAAATAAAGATCCTTGAGAAAGTAGGCACATCTTGGAACAACTAAGAGACTCCAAAGCTCCAGACTTGGGAAAAATCAGGTGCAAAGTGAAAGCAACACATTTACAATGGTCACCTGAGTATAGCACTACCCAAAATACCAAAAGCAAGAGAGATGAGCATTGCTTTTTTTAAACTACAGATGGGCTGCATTAACCACAAAGGAAACTCAAGAAGAGCTCGTGTCTGGAAGTAATAAAAAACATTTGCATAACATGCATGGTGCATTCAGTGCTAGCAGGAGGTGCTGGATGAAGAGTCCAACAGGCTGGGGACCTCCTTTGTCAATGCAAGTGCAAACCCAGAAACTCTCTCCCAAAAGTGGCCTGGAAGCACTTCCTCAGGGGAGAAGGTGGGCCAAGTCTCCTAAGCACAGGTACCATTTCACCTTTAAGGAGTCAGCCTAGTTTGCAGGTGACCCCTGCAGTGCATGACAACCATTTCTGAGATACCAGAAGTAGATACACAGAGGAAATTCACACGATCCAAACAACTATGAGAAGTTTTACCTCCTAAACCCGTGCTGGAATTAGGGCACACGAGTGCCCTAAGTGGTGGCACAACAACCTAGCACAGAGCAACATCACAGGCTGAAAGCTGCATAACTGCAGTGATAGAAATATGCTGGTGTAGCAAAACCAGTCCTGCTTTCTACACAAGCAGGGAGGTTGCCAGCACAGTTTCTCTCCACCACTGTACAGTGTATCCCTCACACTTGCTGAGGTTGCAAAAAGTCCCAACTATTCTCCGCTGCAGGCATCAGTCAACTGCTGATGGCTAGAGTCAAGAGAACTTAAACAAAGCCATCCCACACGTCATACTAATTTATCTACTGTCTCACCTTTTTTTTTTTTTCCTCCAGAGGATGACATGACTAAGAATGGATACATCAGTGCAGTAACAGATAGGATCATCCAAAGCCATGTCCTCACACACTGTTGCCACGTGTAACATCAGGGCACAAATCTTCTTCTTTAACATAAGTAATAAGGGCCTGTGTTTTTTGGAGCAAGGGGAGTGTGGCTGAGATTCTTCCCTTGCTGACACACCACAGTGCTAAGCTGCTGTGGCAGGCACCAGAAACAACAAATGTAAAGTCAAAGGCATTATACTCTAAGGAAGGGCTGGAGAAACCCAAACTGAGATGTCATAATAACATAAGCCAGAATTACCCTTGTAACCAAAAGAAACTATTGATATGCCAGTTTCCACCCATAAATAGCTACAGTTGAGGGTCTGAGTTTATAAAACATTGAATGACTTACCATATGCTGCACTGGATGGTTTTGGTCAGAAATCTACAAAGGATCAGTTAGACAGCAATTTCTCCTGTTGAGACAAAATCTAAGAGGTAAAAACTGCCTTGCCAAACCCAGAAGATAAGCACAAAGACACATTGTTTTAAATCACAGGGGAGCAGAGTGTGCTGGAACACATAGGGAACAAAGCAAATACAGACTCTTGGGGTGTTTAGACTACAGCCTGTCTGCCTTTTTCCAAGTTGGGTTGAATGAAAAAGCAATTTACAGCGAGTTCAGGATTATTGCAGACATGCCAGAGAGTCCCAGCTGCACAGCAAGTTGTTTAACCTGGGAAAGCCAACTCATTTACAGGTAAAGGTTCCAGGTGTTTACAAGGCAATGAGGAGATGTAGCTTGAACACTGTGGTAGCGAGGAATTGGCTCACAAAAGCTAGCCCTTGTCCCTGTTTTCCCCCCCCATCTCATGTGCTGATGCCCAAGCCTCTTGGCAAATGGGTCCCACTGCGTTTTCTGCCTTTATCTGAGATAGCTTTATCTCCGAAGATGTGGTGGGGAAGGGCATGATCAGCAGGAGACATCCCAGGTCTTCCCTGGCTCTGTTTCTCTGCCAGGGATTTGCTTCATTCCTGTGCCCTGAGCGCCTCATTTACCACCAGAAATAGGTCTAACATCCAGCTTTTAAACTCGTAATTCCCCAGACTAAAATCGATAGGTGGAGGTGTGTAAGGGGCACAGAGAAACAGTTGAGACACTACAGATTGTCCGTGCTGGTTGCCAAGTAGATTAATCCTGTTGCCCTCCATGGGAGAGGCAGGTTGTCTTAGTCACAGAGGACTCCAAAGCAGGTCTGATTTGGAGAAGGGGAGAGCCAAGGGTGGACACGAAGCTGGGAAGATGGACTGTGGCACAAGCTTTCTCACTGTGCACAGTGATAGCAGTGAGCAGAGGCTCTCAGGAAAAAGGGTGAAGTTCTCCTTTCCCAAGAAGGCCCCAGCATTTAGGTTTCAGTTTAGTTGGGCCATTGCAGACCACCAACCCACAGCCCCACATACCCTCCCCACTGAGAGGGCTGCAGTTGTTGTGATACACTGTTTATCTGTATGAAATGCACACGTACGCATATTAAGTGCTATCTACTTGGTACATACGCAAGTAAGACACAGCCCTCAGCCTGCAGGGGAATTACCATTGTGGGTTACCAGCTGAGACAAATTCATTTTACATGCGAGAGTGGAAAATGCTGCTTAAAGACCGTGTGAACCAAAAGGAACAAACAGCAGGGCCTGAAGCACTGGTGCAGAGAGGTCTGTTATGTGCTCCAAATTGCTGAGTAGCTCTGAGCACAGCCATCATCAGTTCTCTCAACAGACCTTCCTCGCAGAGAAGTGAACTAGACTTTAATGCCACACTCTTCCCTCAGGATCTAGGGCATCTTCCAGACCCACCCACGAACTCCACGCACAGTCAGCATCCCTAATTTAGTGGTGGGGCTGGGCTAGGGCAGCACCATACAGGGGGTAGGTAGAGGTGGTCTCTACCAGTCATCAATGCCTGCTGTACTGGTGTCTGAGACTCAAGTACCTTCTGCCTTCGCTTCTCTTCCCCTTTGCCTGCCCAGATTGCAGATTCTCTGGGGCATGGTTTATCTTTTATCTTCTGCACTGCAGACAGCATTGCAACACTAACAACCGTGGGTGCCAGTATCAGCCGGCAGAGCAATAGGAGGAGACTTTCCCTTGCAGTAGTTACTCCCAATTTATCCCAGCAATCGATCACTCTGGGACACATCCCCAGTATATTTGCCAAGCTTGTTAAAACAAACATGGGAAAGCTCCTTGAGGCAGGTCTCCCAGCTTCCCAGCTCTCAGACAGCTCTGCCTCACCAGCTCCTGAAGGTCTCAACCCACCAGTTAAAAGGCAGGAGGGGAGCAAACAGCATTTGCTTTGTGTGACATGGAGGGCTGAGAAAATTTGGAAGACGAATTATTAAAAATAAAAAGCGGTGTGAAAACAGATTAGGAAACTACTGTGCCGTGACTATTAATGAAGCGATAGAAAATATCAGTCACTCCCCAGCCTCTGAAGCTTGCTGTGAGAGAAGAATTAGGAGATTTTATGTTCCAAGTACCAGGAAACCGCAGGGCCCTGGTGCCTAGTTCTCAAAAGAACACTGTTTGAATCACAGGGAGGAAAGCAGAGTGCGGCAAAGAGAGCCAAAGGCAGAGTTTAAAAATAGCAGCTTTCAGTTTTGTTTCTTTTTTCTTCTTCTTAAGTGTCTGGATATAGGATCATGTCAGAGGGTGGATAAAGAGTGCAGGCCAGCCCCTGTGGAGAGACAAGTCTTCCTGAATACAGTACTGCTGGTCAGGGGGTTGTGGGCTGTTAATTTTGCACTCCAGTTCCCCCCTGCCAAAGGAACTATTTTCTCCTGATCCTACTGCCCCCCCAGCCCAAGAGAAGGGCCCTGGGGAGTGGGAACTGGGCAGCTTAACCGGTCTTTACCTAGGTGGATGGGCCACCTTTACTTAACCTGGAAAAGGAACGTGTATAATTTTATATATGTTCAATAAATAGCCCATCAGTGCATGCAGAAGCCAGCACAAATGAGCAAGCTAAGGGTTGAATGGGTGATCAAGCCTGAAACATCCCCTTCTGGACACACGCAAGGCCAATTTCCCATAGCATTAAGGACACTTCTGAAATGCTGGGCAAGGAATGAGATTTACTAACATATTTGTGCTAATGCTCTGGGTCTGTGTGCAGGGAGAAATCATGTCCGGCTGCTGTACACTGGCAAATGTGCTAAATGAAGAGAAAAGATATCAGAGTTCTGATGCTGCTCAGATCTCCCCATCCCCTCAGACTCTGCACTACTTGAAAGACCACCAGGCCAGATTCACAGCACCTACGAAAGCAACCAGATGTAGAAGTTGGATGTCGGTACCTTAGACAGGCAAAGGAGACAGAGCAGTATCTCCTGAAACAGACAGTAAAGCTTTAGGCCATGCAGTGGAGTACCAGTGATTGTTTTAAGGCAGAAATGGGCAGGGTCTGCAGAAAGAAATGAGATCTTCTCATCAGAATAGATGGAAAACCAGACATGTCTTTAGGTAGCTGATAGAAGGCAAAGCTCCTTCCTTGCAGGGAGGCAGGATGCCCCCTTGGGCCTTTGCTCTGTCTGTGGAAAGAGAAGAAGGGCACAGCTGATGCTCTGGATAAGGCTGTCTGCATCTGACTCCCCAGGGACGTCTTGTGTGTGTGTTATGACTCATTGCTCAGAGGATGCTTTCAAATCTAGAAAGGGATAATCCATGTAATAAGGACAGTGAGTGCAGGGAGCTCATTTATATCACATAAAACACCTTTTCCCAATTAGCAAGCATACACACAAACCCTTTTCCCCAGCCAGCGCAGGGACAAAACAGTCAAGTTTTTCACTGGTATAAGCCATGATTTAGATGGAGGGCAGAGGGAAAAGAAATATTGGCTCTGTCACTTGGTTAATAGTAGTACACAAATCACTTAAACCTCTACCAATGTATTGTGAGATTGTCTTGTTGCAAGATCATTGTCTCCTGTCACTGGCAAGGGCTTCTGAGCTCTAGTGTAGAGAGTGACCAACTAGCACACAAATCACACAGCATTCACAAAATTCACATACAGTTTAAAAGCAAAACCGTAGTACTGATAATTATGCTGACCAAGTCCTAAAGGAACATTTTAACTTTACAAATATGCAGAGAAATCCTGAACATCTGGAATCTGAAGTATTTCCTTGTAAGGAAGTTTCCACTGGAATGTCATCTGTTCTTGCTGTTATTTGAGATAGGTAGCTGACACAACCAACTGGACTCCAGTGACCTGTGTGGCACATAGCTTTTCGTTCCTGGGGCTCATAAGATGGCCTAGGAACCCAGTAGTGCCATGGGCCAATGTAATTGCCTTGTCACATGCACAGACTGTTAAGCAGCAAACTTCAAAAAAGCTGCTTGCATGGAGTTAAAGAGCCCCACGTGTCCTAGAGATGCTTTGAGAGAGACCCAAAGTAATTTGCTCTTGCTGTCCTTCAAAAGGACCAAGCCAGAATGTACTTGGAGCAAATCTAGTGGTGCAGTGTCCTGCCCTCCAAGTACACCTGAAAGCTTTTATTATGTGCGGAAGTCTTTAAAGCACAACCTCAGTTCCAGTTCATCCAGTGCTTCCCTCCCTCCCGTTTAGCCTTGCAGATACAAGAAGTTCCTTCAGCCCAGCTGGCCTGGGATTTTCCCTTGCTCAGCTTTCAGTAGAGATTACTATACTGCTGACAAAAGCAGTGTACAAATGCCTTCTAATGCAACCCTAAAGGTAGAAGAGCTCTCACCAAATTGCCACTTCAGGGACTTCCTTGTAGTTTCTGCACCTATAAAAGACATGAGCTGGTTGGGACATGGCAAAACTGGCATCCCGATACAGGGAGGCAATTCAGAACAGGAGCAGGACTTCATACAATGTTCCCCTCTCTTAAAACATAGACATAGCAGTGGATTGGAAAAACAGGTGGTTTTTCATCTGAGAAGAATATATACCAGGGAGCATTAAAAAAAGCCAGGGCCAAGATGAATTAACCTGACCAACTACAGTAAAGTTACTATAAAGTACAGGGAACATGAAGCAGTGCATTTTCTCATTTGTGGCTTGGAAGACAAATTTGCCATCAAGCTTCTTTTGGAGGACAATAGGGGAGGGCTCAAAGCAACATGCTGCTGCACGTTCATCTACTATTCATCATCATCTATTGCACCCTCCTAGCACAGATCCCAGGACTTTCTTGTACTTTTTAGCCCTCAGCAGTTGTGAAGTACCAACAAATACACATACTCAAGCCTGGGGAGCTTTCTGTTTTTCAGCTGGAAGACTTCAAAAGGTTTCACAAAGGCCAAATTTGGATGTTTCCTAGACAAAACCTTGTTGTTTCCATTCTGCAGGAAGTGCTGACACTTTGAAGACAACCAACCAACCATACTCATTGAGAAATGGCATAAGACATCTTTGAGGTTGTCTCTGCCAATGCTTTGACCTCGCCACAGCGACCAGCCAGAACTTGCTGGAAAGCTCTCAATACTCGGGAAAATTGTGGCACCATTCTACCATCTCCCATCCAAAGCAATACACGAACACATTGTACTTCTGGAACAATTCTGGCCCTGGCTGCATTTTGGGGCTATAAAGGCACATGAGAAGAGTAGTGGAAAGCTGGCAGTAATAATGGATGCTATTTTTTCCAGAGTCCAATATAGCTGCTACAAGGAACAAGCCAAGCACAAAGAACGCTGCATCATTCTCACACTTCCCAGGTACGCTCTGGATTGAAATCCTGATGGATTTCTGTACCCCTTAGGACTGGCTGCAGAGTAGGTTTTCTTGGAGTTTTAGAGACCAGCAATACAATGCTACTTCTGAGAGAGTGACACTGTTAAGATATATTGTGATACAGCAGCAGACAACAGAATCTCTGGCACAACTAGAAATGTAACAGTTTTCCAAGAACTATTTCACTTTATGGAAAGGATGTCGCTGTGAACATGCATTTCACAGAATCACAGAATCATATAGGTTGGAAAAGACCTTTGAAATCATCAAGTCCAGCCGTAAACCTAACACTACCAAGTCCACCACTACACCATGTCCCTAAGCACCTCATCCAAACGGCTTTTAAATATCTCCAGGGATGGGGACTCAACCACTTCCCTGGGCAGCCTGTTCCAGTGCTGGACAACCCTTTCAGTGAAGTAAAATTTCCTAATATCCAGTCTAAACCTCCCCTGGCACAACTTGAGGCCATTTCCTCTCGTCCTATCACTTGTTACCTGGGAGAAGAGACCGACCCCACCTCTCCACACCCTCCTTTCAGGCAGTTGTAGAGAGCGATGAGGTCTCCCCTCAGCCTCCTTTTCTCCAGGCTGAACAACCCCAGGTCCCTCAGCCGCTCCCCATCAGCCTTGTGCTCCAGACCCTTCACCAGCTTCGTTGCCCTTCTCTGGACACGCTCCAGCCCCCCAATGTCTCTCTTGTAGTGAGGGGCACAAAACTGCACACAGCATTCGATGTGCGGCCTCACCAGTGCCGAGTACAGGGGCACGATCACTTCCCTAGTCCTGCTGGCCATGCTATTTTTGATACAAGCCAGGATGCCATTGGCCAGGATGCCATGGATGCCATGCCAGGATGCCATTTTGTTATGATAGGGGAAAAAAAAAAGCCGACACCATCTCCTAACACATCCAGTGCAAGCATTTGTGTAACCCAATAGTTTGTAAGCCCAGGCATGCAACACCCAAGATGTTGCATGCCTCTCCTGAGGCAGAAAGGAAAAAGGCCTTTCAAGGAAGCGGCACTTACGTTTTCCTTGCAACTTCTCTGTGTATCTGAATTACAATCAAGGGCTAGCTATGAAGTAGCCTTATATATGCTGATCATGAATCCTCCATAAACAATCCTACTGAAGCTACAGATTTTCCTATGAGTTCAGGTTTGATCAGACTCCTGCTGCCAAACTGCCAGCTTTCTAATATCTTCTGTGACAAATATAAGGCGATATGGAAGAACTACACATCTCAAATTTCCTTTCTCTGCATGAAGAACCTTACGTAGGACATTTAAAATACCCTTGTCAAAGAATAAAGCTCCAGTGGAACCATGTTAAGAACAAATTTGCATTGAGAGCAAAGACATGGGTGTCCAACAGAGAAAAGCAGTTCAGTCATGTTTTGACACATGAGAGTTCACATGCCACAGCCTGGTCCCAGGATAACCAGTGGCAAAATCCTTTTCTGCAGTAGGCCCGGCGGTTTGGATCATACTAATGCTGGCAGACACTTGACCTGGCTGTCTTGCCAGCTCCCAGGTTCATGCTTTCCTTCTTTGTTCATCAGATATTTGAAGCAACAATATCTCATTCCCCTCCTGTTTTCCAGAAAAAAAATCCCCTTGAGAAGCCTTTTCTGTTCTCTTCCCACTTACACCTCCAGCTGTTTTTTGCCTTTGCATTACTAGTGCTGTGCAAATCCAGGTCAACTCTGAAAATAACTTCCTAGCATTTTTAAAAACGTTTCACACTGTGATTTTAGATGGAATTTTGAACCTTTCCAATTAAATGCTTGTGATTGGCCAGGGAGATCATACAAATCATCCTGTTTCTATCCCTGGACTGGATGAGAAGGTCCAGCATAAATTTGCCAGGTGATGTAAACTGTGTTTTCCGCATATACATGCATTCAGATTAGCTCTCTGCTAACAGAAACTCACCAGCAGTAAAATTGGCTATAAAACTCCATCATCAGGTGCTTTGTGAGCCAAATCTCTGAAACCTTACACAAGAGGATTGCCTATTGCCCAGGCCTACAGAACAAGGCAAAACTACTGCAAAGAGCTCATTTCATTATCACTGCACTGAATGGGGTGGATCATCATTAAGGCCCCAGCGACAGGCATTGCAAGGCAGCCCCTGTCCTCAGGAGTTTAAGATCTAAACCAGACAAAGCAGAGAATAATCCTGAATTGCTTTTTCTTATGCTGGAATATTTTAGATTAATAAAGCTGAAGGTTTTGGCACACAGTAGCCAGCTCTGAACAATTTGCTTTGTATCCAGGCTGCTTAAAAGATACCAGGGTGAATTCATCCCCTTGATTTTCATTTGGGAAGAATCCCAGGTCTCTGATTTAACTCCACTTTTTGATTGCACATTATAACTGTGCCAGACAAATATCCATCCAAAGCAACAGCGTTACCTCTAGCAGATCGGCTGGGAGTTTACATTAATGTCAGAGTTCAGGCACCTTCTGTCCTTGTTTCTCAAGAAACTCAGGACCACGTGGCCATCATGAGCTGAATGAGCCGCAAAATTTTACATGCGCTCAGGAGCAAGCCTGAGTTACCACAGTTATGACATGACATCAACAGCATCCACACCTGTACTCCTAACATGCTCTGGAGCCCTGTGAGCCTCCCCTCGGAACCCAGAACACTTGCTCATGTCTGATCTCTGCTCCAGTTTTAGTGGGGAATTTCTTCTCTGCGCTTCAGGTGGAACAATATTTTAAGCAAAGCTATTGCAGCCTGATGACTGAAGAGGCAAATTAAGGGAAGGCATCCAGTAGCTGGAAATAAAGCTCCATTACATTATATTAAATATTAAGCTCAGTGTAGTAAGCCAGACAATTGCATACTGAATTAATAATGTTATTTATTCCATTTAGTGGAGTATGGAGGACACTTAATCATCACAGCATTTTAGATCAGAGCTGGCATCAACAGCTCAGCTCTAAGAGTATTTTATGGAAAACATAGAGGTGGATTGAATAGCTGGAAGTGAAGAGAGTGTGAATGTGTGAAATACAGCAGATTTGGTAATAATAAAGTTATATGGCCTTGATTGTTCATTTGGATACTACTGCTCCAGCAACACTTTGTCTTAAGAAAGCATAAGCAAGTCCCCAAAGATAAGCTTGGGTTGGAGCTTGTGTAGGATCTGGAGGCACTTAACTTATTTTCTTTTTGTAAAACATTTATTATTTTTAAAACAAAAAAAGTATCTGCTCAACCAAAGCAAGAAAATGCCATGGAGAATTCTGAAGCTTTTTTTTTTTTTTGGCAAAACATAAATAAAATAATAATATGCCAATACAACTGTCTGAAAGCAGGTTTTTTAATTTTTTTTTTTTTTTTAAACCTAAAGTGGTCAACTATTTTTCCAGACTTCAATACTGAAAATTAAAGAAATTTTTGCAGGAATTTTCAGCAGCAGAAACCCTACTTTTTGAAACATAGGGATTAAAATATTAAAGAGCTACAATAGGACACCCAAGGTATCTCCCCTCTCATTATTCTTTTATTTTTCTACTTCCTAATTTTGGGCTGTCTGATTGCCATCTATTACAGCCATATGAAGAAATGACTCCCCAGGCATCGTGCAAGAATCAGCATTTTCCCCCATCACTCAGCAGGACCACCCTATCACTACTTTGGTACATTTCTCAACCCTAATCCCTTCCAATTGCTGTGGGTTCTAAAATTCAGTCTACTGGAGAACGAAATAACTGATCTGCTGTTTCCTGCAACTCTGATTTCCATGCCTTTCATGGAGCAATTTCATTGACTTCACAGGAGCCTATCTGGATTTACACCTGTGAAAAAATGAGGCAAGAAAACCTGACCCTTGGTGTGGAATATCAAGTTCATAAATGTGTTTAGTATCTCCAAGAATCTCCCCATCTACAAAGGTGAACAGCTGTTGCTATAAATCAGACAGTCTTAACCAGCCATTAGAACTTCATCCAGATGATCCGTTAAAAATATACAAAGGCAACGTTTTGGAAATAAAAGTCTACCCTCATGTCCTCAGGGACACCTTCTGTTGGAGAAAAATCTCATAATTCAAAGCTAAAATTAGTTCGCTTTAATGCTTTTTCAGGAGAGCCATGATACTCAAGAGTAACATCGCCTTGAAAAGGCCTGTTAGATGACTTAAGGGATCCTAAACATCTGGCAGTTTGGTACATACTGCATTGGAGACATCTAGTGTCTTTTTCAACTTCTCCGTGGGTGTAACTCCTCACTATTAGCTAGAATGGCTGTATCTGGTTCAGTTCCCATCAACCATTTTCTCTATTTGAGTAGGAAACACTTGCTAAAGTGTGGAAACAGCTGGCAGAGTTGGCTGTAGCTTGTATTAACAAAACACACTCTTGTTTCTGACCACAGACTGGCCTTTAAGTTCCGACTGCAATTGCCAAGGGCTCTGCTTGGCTTTTTGGATGAGACCACGTCACCCAAGATGTACAAGTTGGCTGTGTTAAGGGTTGGTTCTTGGAACATAACGCTTGCTGTCAGGAGGGATAAAGCTTTGTGTAAGTAGAGGGGAGCAGGATGAGCAGCCCCATTTTATTAGCTGGGAAACTGAGACACAAGAAGATGAATTATTGGCCTCTGGTCATTTCCCAGCAAGAGAAAGAGACCCACATACTACTTTCCAAGGAAAATACCCTAATTAAGGCAGGCCAACATGCAAGTCTTAGCTACACACCACTCGCCAGCAGCGTAAGTCCAACCAGGACATGGCTGCTGAACTGAACCTCCTGCTGTTGGGGATGGTGATCATACAGATATCTGTGCTCCAGGGTCACTTTGACACCAGCTTCCCTGGGACACTAGGAAGCCCACATCATCTCCTGCTCATTAATAACTCCCCGCCCCTTGAGTACATAGCACACATCATCTGCTCTCACTCATACCAAGAGCATAAAATGCAGCTCAAAGGGGCAAGGTGGTTGGTCAGCCCTGCACTGACCACTGAATGATCACCTATTCCCAAAGTGGCAGTTTCCTCTACCTTCATCTAGGTCACTGCTTAGTCCTGAAAGGTAAGGCCAAGTAAGGTATGACTGTTCTGTTAGGCTTTGTCATTTGTCTTTCTAAGGGCACTGGAGTGTCAGACATAACACGAACATGGAAAAACCAATGAAACACAGACAGGGCTCTACCTTGAACCTCCAGACAGTCACAGAGAGTAACAAGCTCAGCTCCTTTCACTCAATTCCTTATGTTCTTCTGAGACCATGAAAAGGAACTTTATGATATGCTGGAAGGGATGAAGTATTAACTATCAAAAACTAGACTGAAGTAACCAAGAGCCTGGATTATTTTCTCTTTGATGTATGCTTATGTAAATTCAAATAAATACGTTTAAATGCAACCTTTCTTCAATTCTAGCAGAGCTTATTAAATCTATTTAAGTGAGACAAGCTAGGCTCCATGTAACGCCAGGAACTCCCCTGACAGTTTGCCTTCCTACTTAACGTGATACTCGATGATTACACATACCAGAGCCTTTCATTCAAGCATTTTAATTTGCAAATACTTTTTACATTTTTTAACACCCCTGTGGGCAAGCACTAAAAGTCCACTTTATTCAAGAGTAATCAATCGAAGTGTGGAGAGGCAGCCTGTTTGCTCCAGATCACGCACTGAAATACTAGCAGAGTTTGGAAAACTCCTTCCTTGGTAGTCACTCAGAAACACAATTTCCATTAACAGCAGATACACTCTCTTAATGCTGGGCCAAATGCTCCCAGCAGAGATGCAGAGAGCAAACTCAGTAGCAAACAGGCCATAGGAAGCAAATAGAGACTAACTTTCCCTAGAACCAGCCACAATGAGGACGCCCATCACTCTTTCTTTGCTAAGTTCACTTACCAAGCAAGCACTGCTCTCTGTCGTGCAAATCTGTCAGACGTTTCCTCCATGTCTCTTCCCAGAGCCGAATATCTTCTAGGGGAGAAAAAGGTATTACTAAATGACATCAACTCAGTCTTACGTTTTCTCAGACATCATGCAAACTACACACTTGCATACAATCCTTCAGAAGGACCAACAACCTATTGTTCAGGCTCATCTTTTCTTTTTTAAATTGTTAGGTCCATTATTTCTGGAGTTTTTAATGCTGTTTAATACCATGATTTACCCTTCTCACAGCACAGAGATGGAGTCTCGTTAAGTCCAGTCTTTAGGGCTGGTGAAGCTGAGATAAGGCAGCCCAGTCTGATTAATACCAAGAAACAGGGTCCAGCAGGACTCTTACCAGAGCCAGCCGCAGGGCACCAGCTCCTCTTCTGGTGGGCCTCCAGGTAATCTCTGTCACCCCCTAAACACTCAGAAGCGCTTCAGCTATTAGATGTAGGCCTTAAAAGCAATACCTAAGAAGAGACTCTCCTTCACGCCCAAGTTTTTAAACAAACACACAGCCAAGTACCTTCCACTCAGGAACCCAGCTCCCACCGACACCTTCGCTTCACACCTGCAGGACGTGAGCCCTCCAGCAGGCAGGTGACACCTCCTCTGCTGGGCTGCTGCCAGGGGCCTTCAGGTGACACAGACTTTAAACGAAGGGTAAGCCAAAAGCTCTTCGCGGCAGAAACTACAGACATCGCTGCATGTCCAAAGCGAGTTGTATCTGTATTTCTTCATGTGCTCTTTGTAAGTGGAGTGTAATTATACACGAGGAAGCCCCTGCCCTCCCCGGGTGTGGAGAGCACCTACAGCTTTGCACTAGAATTACCCGTGAGAGACTGTTCAAGAGGCCTCTCTGGAGAGGTCGAATTAGCTAAATGAGGCCCAGCTGTGCTGCTTTAGGGCCACAGAGCACCAACAGCCCCTAGGCATTAGAAAAAAAATCCACCTGCCTTCTCTTTGCTCGGGTTTTATAGTGAGACAGTGACCTGGCTGCAGCAAGGAGAGAAGATAAAAGCCAAGGTGCAGGCTGTGTCTGTAGGAAGTGATCCAGGCTGCAGCAGTGGGAGCAAACCAGCCCTGGGGATGGCTCGGAATGAACCTTGCACCAGCATTTAATGTTTGCAGGCGTTCCTGAAATGTTTTAGTGGGATAAACTGAGAACTGCCATCCCTCCATGTAAATAAAGGGATTTGTCATAAAGCTAACAGATCCCGCTCTTAAGTAGTTCCCAAGAATGTGAAGTGACAATGAGGTGCCTAAGAAAATAACTTTCCCACTGCCTGGGACAAACCACTCCTAGGATGATAACTTCACAGCTGTGATCGATACAGGCTTTGAAAGCAAAGAGGGGCCTGAAGGACTCTGTGTATGGTCTGAACCAGGAGAACAAAGACAACAAATAAATATGAGGTATTTTTTAAAGGTCTGTGTCTTACCTTCAATTATCAGCTTAAAGATAGGTTGCTGGAATGGTTACAGCCAGCCAGTTGCTCTGTGGGAATCTCATACGTGCCTGGCAAACACAGGGAGCAGTAAACTGGTGCTTGTAGCCTTTTGCCCACCCAGGGGATCCTCCTGACAGGTCGGGTCCATCGTGCATTCCCACAAACTCTCCAGGTGCCACTCTCTGGCTGCCCCATCACTGCAAAAGGTGATTGGGACTTTTTTTCCCACATGTCCCCACAGAGATTTTTTACAGTTGTATTGTGCCTAAAAGGTTGGAGCAGAGAAACACGAGCCTGCAGCCTCCAAAACCCCGGGGCTCCATGGGAGTTTTGCAGTTCATTTACACTGAGGCAGGATTTGCCGCCAGGTTTGAATCCCCAACGCCTCCCACTGCTACCCTTTTGGACACACAGCTTTCTCCTACCACTTCCCCCATCCTTTCCCATGGGCTTGTGAGAACAAAGCAACTCATGTTTGACAACTGCTCCACGCAGAATCACTAGGTGCAATTGTGGAGTCCTGCGATGGAAACGATTTACCCAGTGGGTCAGTCCCACTTTTCTGCAGCGGGCCCAGCCTGCCGGCTTTCTCTGTTACTGACTGGTGAGTGGGGCAGAAAACGGTTGCCGCTTTTTAAAGAGCTGCGTTCTCACAAAACCAAAGTTATGATGGACAGAGAACAAGCAAGCTCAGTTCATGAAGAAATACACTGACCGCTCTTCTCCCCTCGTGTCACTCCACTGACTCCAGGGCAATTGCAACAGCGCTGAAGGTGGACTCATCCATCTAGAGGAAAACAAGGCTTCCTTCAAATCCTCTTTTATTTACTCCAGTCAGCTGTGCTGACTGTATCGATTCAATCAGCTATTTCCTTAACCATAAAACCAGATGTGCGCCGTCACGGCCCATCTACAGGGACTGAATCCATGCCATTTAGAAAACGCAGAATAAAAATAAAAAATCCCAAGAAAGCTGAGATATGCTGATGTTTGGAGCTCTCAGAGTTTCCTAGGTAAATTGCTTTTCTTTTGAGTCCCATTTATTTTTGTTACCTCCAAAGAAATGCTGGTTTAGCCACATTTCTTGGAAACAGTGTTGAGATCTAATGGGTTGTTACTGATGTGAATTCTCAGGGGAGAGGCTGGAGAATAGAGAGGGAATGTAGTATTATCTTTGCTTCTGGGCATCAGCAACTTCTGCAAGCAACGTGGTACAGTACATGTCATTATTTGCTGAGGCAATTAATTACCTTGGTCCCTAATGAGAAGAACTATTCAGCTTAAAAAAAACCACTGCAGCCCTTTGGACTTAGGTTAGCTTCCGGGCATCTGGGTAATGTGTGAATTAGGGAGTCTGTATTGCTCAGTTTTCCCCTGTTTCTTCTCAGACGATGTTCTGTTGTTTTCCACTGTACTTCTTATGGACACTGCCACCTGAAGCAGGTCAGTGCACCAGTTCCTCTTTGCAAAGAGTCACCTAGGAAATGTGGCCTGGCTTCATCTCAGCTTTGAGTACTGGCTACCAGGTCTCCAGGTCACCTATTTCCCAAGTGAGCCTAAGGAGCAGAGGAAAGGAAGGATCCCCATGGAGGACTGTGATGAGTTCTCCATCTGCTGGGTCTTTCCTCCACCACAAAGGATGCTGCAGGTGATGCAGGTGGGGTCCACACACCCACAGTCTAACCACCTGCAGAGCCTGCCCATATGCCGCTCTTGCTGGGATGAACAAGACGCAGGGTGAGCAAACATCTGTGCTGCAGGAGACTACACCCCATCTGAGCCTGCAGCTACAGAGAGGAGTCTTTGTACAGGAACAGGGTGGGATTTGCTGGCTGAAGGGTGCTTTAAGCAACGCAACTGTAATATGCTACATGCCAGATTGTAGACATTCCTGGGGCAGCTTTCCAGAATGTGAATAAACTTAGGATGTATGTATAAAACACCATACAATGTGGGCCCCGAGAGGCCTGGAGATTGCATGGCATTGCCTTTGTACACATATAGCCTGAAGGGATTTCTCCAAGCCCGGGTATCCCTTTCAATTCCAGTATCCACATGTGCTGATCAATTCTTACTCTATATTGAAGAAATTATCTCATAATGTCATATCTCTCCAATGCACAAAGACTCATTCTTGATTGCATTGTCCCTTGGTTGCCACCACAAGATAATATAGCTGTGAAATACCACAAATATCATTAATAGGGAGGCAATAACTAGGCTGTGTTATTTAGGAAGGCCTGAGTAGGCTGCAGAGTCTCTGAGTTGGTCCATCCTGAGGTCCCAATCACAAGGGTAGAGTCACAAGTGATTCACTGCATAGGGAAATGTTATTTTAGAAAATGAATGATTCAAATTCAGGAATTACCGAATAGCACTCAGGCAAGCCATATCCTAATGCCTACCTAAATGATATCTGTCCAATGTACATATCAGCTCTTTGTCCAGTCCTGTGCCATTTAAACATTGCCTGGAAAAAAAAACATAGGGGGAAATAAAGCATCACAGACAACAAATACTCCAGAGAGGCAAAGTGTAAACCCATCTCTAACAGCTGAGTACTCTCAGTCTCCAGGGAAAGATTGCTGCCATATAGATGTGGTTTCCTCTGGTGCAAGGTGATACTCCAGACCTCAAAAGAGTCAGTGGGGGCCTTTCTGTTGATACAATAATGCCTTCGTGTAATTGAGCACCACTAATTAAAACCAAAAGTAAGAGAGTATTTTCCAAAGATGACTTGCTGGTTCCCCCCCCTTAAGAGAGTTGTCTGACATCTGAACAGTGGAGCTCTGCATGGGCATGGGCACACCCATAAATTAGTCTAGAGGTAGCTTGTGCCCCTGTCATAACTGTCATAGTTGCAGAGAGAAATAAGTCAACAGGAACAACAAACTCTGGAAACACATACAGCCAAATGTTGGGTTTAAAAGCAGGAAAACATCATATGTACTGTTCTGCTCCTGACCTGTACTTTACACTGTACTATTTTGTGTGTTGTTCTTTCTTTTCCCCAGAGCAGACAGAAACCAGATCTTAAAACATTCACAATGAATTTTCAAATCAATAACATGTGAGACTTTGTCTAAAAGGTAAAGTTGTTGTAAAAATCAATGTCAGGGAGAACGCTTTGCCAATTCAATTATACTTGTTCCTCTCAAACTGAAAAAAAAAGAAAAAGAAAAAAGAAAAAAGATGTGGGTTTATTTCAAGCCCAATAAATGTTGCTTGGACTAACACCCCAATTTTGTAAATATTCTCAGGGCTTCTTATGCCAGCTCCCCTCAAGGGGTCATAATTAACTCTAAATAGGGTTACCTTGTTTCAGAATGAGTCTAATGTCAAGCAGTGTTTCTGCCTGTGTCCACAATTTTAAAAGAATGTTGGTGTCCATTAGATGGCATGAAGGCTTCTCAGAAATGGGAACCATACGTCAAAATTTAAACACAAATAAGTGTGATTAGACATGGCAGCTGTCTAGAAAATATTCAGCTATTTCACTGAGTTTGGGCAAAATATGAATGATTGTACCCATTCCAGTAAGTGCAGAACCAGAAAGGCTCCCACATTACCCTCTACTTCTCAAGGCAAGTTTCATTTTAAGATTTACCCCAAAGAAAAAGAAAACAGCAAGATAAAAATATAAACAGCTGTGCTCGTGCTGGCTTAGCTGGAGACTTCAAGGAGCTTGTGAATCATTCACTCAAAGACATGTAGTATACAGCACCCAGCCAAAATGCTGAATCCAGGCCACTGTGGGAAGGGCTGAATGGCACAGCAAAATCCTCATACAGCTGGGGTATCACAAAGGTGCGTGGGCTGTAAGATTTCCTCACTGGACATGATCTCTCTCTCTCCCATACTACCTGGTACACACCAACCTCTCTCAAGCTGCACATGGAGTGAAAGGTTTTTTTGGGCAATAATAGTCTTTTTGATCTGCATTTGTAGAGGATAGTTCTGAACTGTGATTCACGTTGCTGGAAGCTGCTTCAACGCAATAATACAGACAGAAATCATAAGAGTTCCAGTCTCTGACCTGGACTTGCATTTCTGGCCTTGGCATAGACAAATCACCTTGGTGCCTTGTGGACAGAAAACACACGCCTGCCTGGCAGGGCTGGTGCGAGAGTCTTTCTGTGGTGCTGAGCCTGGAAATCCTTTAACTGCAAAGGGGCAAGAGGCCCGAACGTAGCAGTAGATGACACTGTCATACACTAATGCACACCCTAACGTACACTACATGCAGTTTAATTCCAGACCCTCCCTCTCTACCAGAACCAAGACATGGGAACGTCCTTGTATCCAGGTATGTCCCAGGACCAACTTGCCACATCCCAGTCCTTGTCAATGGACTGTCAATAATCCTCCCATAGCTGAAAGAAAATGACTAGGAAGTAAATACCAACACCAGTAATTTAGATGCAAAGCCAAATGCTGAATGACCCTGTCCTCTCTTGTATGACAGAAATCTCTCATAAATATACACCAAATACAAAATCAGTTACAGAAACACCCTGGAAATCTGTACTTGGTTATCTTGAAACTAAACCACGCCAGGAATTTGGGTAAGTTTTTGCTTAAAGACTATCATTATTGGCACTTGATCAGATACAGATAAGTTAGGTTTCCAGCTTGTAAAGAGAATAATGCAAAAGGAATTGGAATAGATTGATTTCACATGTTTCATTTGAGGACAGGTAGTTTTTTTAAGCACTAAAGAAATATAACTCTGTGTTATAATAGCGCTGTAATTTATAAGAAAGTTTTAAAGCTTCCAGTCCATGAGATTTTGCAATATTTAGAAGGTTTTTTTCAATATGATATCAAGTGAATAAGATTCAGAACTTGTTGAGCATGCACTTATTACTGTTTCTACCAAATACTTTATTACATTCCTTGGTTTGTCCCTCAACAGGAGAAGAATGGAGTTCAAAGGTGTATTTTGTGACTTTAAGACTCACATTTCTAATTGTGTTTTCAATAAATGCTAGTGTAATACCAATCCCAAACACAACTGGGGCTTGTCTGTGCCTCTCCTTAGACTGCTTGCACTAAAGTGTTTACTGTCCCTACAGATGAAAGGAGTCAAGGCAGAAGCACTCCTTGCATTTCACAAGGTGAAGTGTGACAGGGAGATTCAATGCTTTATCCAAGATCCTGGGGGTACCTTTTGCAAAGGGTGGAATATAACCTTGGAATCCCTTCAGCCTTGATCCACATCCTTAAACACATCATCTGTTGCACAAGAATGATGGGTCTACTTGGAGGAGGAGTGATTGTTCTCTGCAGATGTTCCTGACAGGACAGCAGCTATCCTATCTCTGTACGGTTTCATGGCTGTCTTGCAGATGTTGTATACGAAGTATGAAGCTGCTGGTCATTTTCCTGCTGTGGAAGAGGACAGCAGCTGTGAGCAAGAACTAGAAACTGGGAAGTGGATAATTGCATATGATCATGAAAAATAGCAGTTGAAGACAGTGGTTTCCAGAGGAGTGTATGAACAGCACAGGAGCATGTTTTGAAAGGATGTGGCTATTTGGAGTAATGTGATAGATTCTGAAGGAAAAACAGCTTTGCTTTTTGGAATAGATGTCAAAAACCAGCTCAGACAGTAACAATTGTTACTGGCACAGCTAATCACATAGGACTATGAATTTCTCCAGATCTTCAGCTCAGCTTAGACACCATAGCAAAAACATTAGGGCAAAATTGGAGAATGAAACAACCTGCAAGGAATGGTCAGATCTGTAAAGTGAGGGGCTTGCCAAGATAAGAGATCAGGGAGGCGGGGAGCAGAGGTGTGCTACATCTGTTGGTGTTTCATAGGGGTGCGTGCCAAATCTCCTAACTTACAAGTGCATTGTAGAGGAGGTTGGGACCATCACTGCAAGTCTACTGCCTGGGAAAAAAAGGTGGAAGATCCTGGAAAACAGAGTATGCTGCAAAAGAAAAAAACAGCATCTAAGATGCTAGGACCAACCCATTTGTGATTGCTTCCTCCTGGAGAAATCACGTCGAGGAAATCTGTGTTCATTACTGATGCCTTACAGACTGCATGCAAGTCAGCCTCCCTCCAGCACCTCATTTTCCCATGCTGAAACTGCCACACTAATACATTTCTCATTGGGATACTGAAGACAACTGATGTTGGTAAAAAACTTTCGAATCTGCAGAAGAACATTTCTAGGGAATGGGATTTATGATGAAAACCTCAGTAGGCAGAGCACATTGCAGGACACAACTCTCAAAACATCCCCATCAAGCCTCCTTTTCTCCAAAGATCTCTGCTTACACTGTAGAAGCAATAAAATACTTTAAAAATACTGCATGGACTATAAATAAAGCCAGTTGTCAAAGTACAGACCAACAGATCAGCTGGAAACACTCCAAAAAAATATCACAGTGCTTTTAAGGTATTTTCTTTTCTGTTAAAAAGGTATCGTATCTGGTTCTTTACCTAAAACGTTGCTAGACAAGAGGGAAGAGATATTAAAACCCTTCCAGACGTTAAAGTATTAGAACATGCTGTAGTTTTATTAGGGAAGAAATGCACAATGGGGAGAGGATATCCGTGCAGTATCTTTTCACAAATTAACTGGCAGCCCTGAAAGCCATTTCCTTCCAAAGGCCTGGACTGATGTTACATCGGATCTCATGAAAACAGCCATAAAGTCTGACTTACCAAGATGACTGGCTTTAAGCCTCAGTGAATAACATAACCCTAAAAATAGTGTTAGAGTCTATAAAATCAAAACAAAGTTTGATGTAAATACAGTTTTGCAAGTAAAAATGAAAATATTGAGTTCTCCATTAGGAAAACAAATATAATAGACCAGCTTGGGAAAATTTGTTTGAACACCATGAACTTTGTGGATATCTGTATGAAAGACAAGTTTTTTTTCTTAAATATAATCTCATGTTTACTGATTGTCAGAAAACTGAAAAGTTCATTCCACAAGGTGACGGAAAATTCCTGTTGGGACCTGGCTGTGGATACTGGTATTGATTTGCTCTTGTGACTTGTTTTAGCTGAGCTACTCCTGCACAGTGGTGATATTTCTCTCCTCAGATACCCCCATGAGCCAGACTGTGCTGCCATTTCCATTTTACAGATGGGGAACAAAGGCAGACAGGAGTAAAGGCCAGATTTCTAACTGCACTTGTTTATGGAAATTAAAGGATTTGTTGAAACACAGCTCAAACATGCCTAGACAGGGCTTGATTTCCTTCCAGCCCACTCCAATGGGAGGCTCCCAAATAGTATAAAATACAACACCTAAATGTTATGATGAAAGGTGAGAACCATCTGTTGCAGAATCTGCTGGCTACTGTGATCCCAATGGCTTTCCTGTGCTCATCCTCACTATGACCATCTGGAGACATCAGCAAACCGCATGGAATGGCTGCAGTTCACTCTGGCCTTGGGACTGTGAATGATGCAGATTGTAAAATGCAACAATAAGGATACCATCAGCATCTGTTTCAGTCCATTCATATGTCAACAACCACACCACATGGGAAGGTGTCCTGAATGCCTAGCAAATGGTTTCCATGTAGTTTTGGGGAGAAATCTAGCTTTTCAGGTTAGTCCCTGTGAACTCTGAAGATGACTTAATAGATCAGGGAGTTTCTGCCAAAGGAGCTCTGCCTCTGCTCTGTATGAAGCCTGCTGAAACTTTCAGACATTCCCTTGATGACTTTCTGAACTGCCTCTTTAAAAAAAACCCAAAACCACCCCAAGAGAAACCCAGTGTCACTCTCCTGGTGGTAATAGTGCTTAGAGCCCTTAAAAAAGGCTGTCCAGAGGTGCAATTACTCAAGGCAAATCCGGACTGTTTCTTAGTTGCACGTTTCTCTCTTAGTTTATGTTTGAACACAGACTTGGGATAAGCCCAAGAGCTCCTTCAGTCATCCCATGCTGTAGTCTTAGGCAAAAACTTAAGAGGTGCAGAGCATCCACATACTGGTTGTATTCCTGCATAGCAGATCCCTGAGTGAGACTGCAAGCTCCCAGCAGATGGGGGTTTGCGGGTGCACATTCTGCCAACAAAGTGAGCAACCTTTAAAAATACAGGCTTTCAAATATGATTAAAAGGCCAGGTAGTCTCTAAGCCAGAAGAGAATAATCTCTCTGTCTCTGTGAAGTCCCTTCCTTTCCAGCGGCTGTACTGGCTGTTGCGGCCAAGCCAGAATGAAAGATGCTTTGCATGACTTTCAGTGTTTACTCTCACAGGAAGCGCAGTATCCTGTCTGGCTGTTGGTATGCTCACCACCTGACTCCAGCATGCTCCAAACAGCAAAGTCTTTTTACCCAACTGGAATGTGCTGCAGCTCAAATGCCGGGAATAAAATAAGCAAGAAGGGCTGCTCTATTAACTGGGAGGTCAGTGCGCTATTTGCTTAAGGGTTAGCATTGAATTGGGCTCTTTCTGTTGCAGCTAGGCAGAGAGGCATGTCCCACTGTTTGTCTGCGCCCTTAGTGACTAACACAATGGGGACTCCTAGAGACCTTGTAGTACTGCTGATCCTCCATGCCACAGCCTTCAGCCGTTCGTGAAGGTGGCTAATAAAGAAAGGAGCCAGGTCCAGATTGTCAAAGGGAGTTAAGATCTGCCTTACTCTGTAAGGCAACAGATGGTGATCATGTCTCCAAAAATGGTCCTTCCAAATGACATTTCTGTGATTCTGTGGTGTAACGTCATCAGTAACAAAAAGCGATTCCACCACCCTTGCATTTGGTACTGATGCATTTGGCAGTATACAGTGCCTGGGCCTGGGTCCACCATTCACAGTATGTTGCTAGACTGGAAAAGGTTCAGACAAGAGCCATGAGTTGAATTAAAAGGTTACAAAATAGGTTTCAAGCAGAAGCATCCAGTACTGCAATCTATTCTTCTTGTTATGGAGTGATCTTGCATTCTGTTGAAGCAGCAATATGGGGAACAAAACTGACCATAGGCTTTTCATTCTGGCAGACAAAAGGTATAATGAGATTTGGTGGCTGGGGGTTGAAGTGAAAATTTCTAACAACTCGAACAATTTACTAAGATAGCAGTCAGCTCTTCACTACTGGCAACCTCTGAAGCAAGATTGGACTCCTTTCTCAAACACATATTCAGTTCAAAAGACATTGATCTGGTATTGATTTTGATTACTACAGCCTGCCTTATATGGAAGATCAGAACTGATGAACTCATGGATTCCCTCTTTATGTGTCTAGAATACTATGAATCTTCCTAGAAATGTGGGAAACCTCTGATTCCCCTTTTTACAGATATTCATGGACTTTAAGATAATGTGTTACTAGCTCTGCCCAACTGACCTGAAACTTACCGCCTGATCACAAGTAATGCCTCCCAAGGAGGTGGCTCATTGCTGAACCCATGCAGTTTTTTTCTCTTTAACTCAACTTGCATTTTTGGAGTTGAATAAACTTAGGGAAAGTTCACAGGGAACATGTGATCTGTAATTTCATACAATAGCTAGCTGTAAACCCTCTGTCTGTGTTGATTCAGAAACCAAGAAACCCCCAAGATACATTTCTTAAAAACCAATTAAAAAATCCTCCTAACAGCACACAAATGTACAATCTCAGGTTGCACATAACACAAAACCAACCCAGCATTTTACTTCCTAATAAGCATAGCAATGTAAACACAACTACAGACATTGTTTTCTAATTAGGAGAATGTACCATGGGATGTTTACAGACCCCTATGGAAATGTATGGACGTTTGGTTGCCTAGCAAATGAAGGAAATGGAAAGCACTCTCAGCTAGGACATTCATAATTAGGCTGGTAGAAGTAGAAATAAAAGCTCTAGGAGCAAACACAGGGAACAATCCCACCTTGACCCAGGAAAGGCCAAGATAGCACTAAGGGGAGGTACACAGAAGTACGCCTTACCGACGCTTTTTATTTGAGTATTCGCTTACCACAACTCTCTGTGTGTGAACAGCTGAATTCAGACTCCCCGTAGGAAGGACTCAGTGCGAGTGCCCGCACATGGAAGCTGCTGTGTGGCCTTGTCTCCATGGGACACGTTCTTGGTGTTTGATACTTGGCAGGGCCTAGGAACTTCTCTCCTTCAGGGCAGGATATTGGTGGGCAGACACTGCATTTATGAGAGACTAGAGTCCAGTCTGCTCCAGTGCGAGGCAGCAGCTCCTGTTTGTGCAAAAAATCAGCAAGAGAGGCTCATTTGACACGTGGAGGTAAGACCAAAGAGATATGCACGTGCCACAGCATCTACAAAATGTGTTTCCTGATGGCCGAGTAGCAAAATGCTTTGGCCAGCTGGATTTACAAGGCTGCACCATTCGTGACTGTGGCCTGGGTCTCCGAGAGGAGAACCTCCTGGAGTCTCAGATGCAGCTGTGTCTGAGAACTAGTTCATACCAACCCTTTAACCCTGCCTTTGCTGTGAGCCACAGAAAGCAAGTTCCTACACTTCTGGCTTTTGTGTTTCAATAAACAAAAGAACCGAAATGGACAATGGAATTTTTACTGCCATTGGGGCGAGCTCCAAACTATAAACTTTGTAGTTTTGATTTTGTTGGTGTCACAAGGAAACAGTCCCCTTTTGCACATGGTAAGTAGTTCTGCTTCCAAATTCTCACACCTTCATGCTGATGCTGGCCTCATCCTCTTGGAAAGGGGAAATAACAAAGCCTGGTGAAAAGAAACAACATGTTTTCCTTTGGGATAAGTGATCAAATAGATGTGGGAAAATGTATCATGCACTTGCTTGTGAAAGTGGTGAAAGCTTGTGAAAACGGTTTTCTCGGGCATCATTCCCCATTGTGGTATTGGTTACCACAGAACAAACTTTTTACATCCCAAGTACTACCCATAGTTACATCAGACAAAGCTACTGCCAGACTATGTTGTCTTCATACAACATTCCTTCTCCCTGGAAAAGCAGGAGGAAACCTGCCTATACAGCAAGAGTCAATCACACAGCACCAATGCAAGCATTTCCTGCCCTACTAGTTTCTCCTTCCATGCTCCTACAACTCAAGGGTTTCACCTCATAGTGCCTGGGTTTGGAAGGGGAGAGGAGTGCAAGGGTGCTTTGATTTAAAGATTGCTCAGATTTGCAGGAGCTCCTAGTACCACGTTACACGGCTTAACCAAGTATGTGAATCCTAGATATAACCTGAAGAGAATTTGTTTTTAATCTAAAACCTTGAATTTTGTGTATGGGAAAAAGCCAAGCATTTTCAGGTTGCTTTTTATGATGGGATGGTGGTAAGGTAGGTGCAATTAACTCCATAATAATCAGCCAGTTCTGCTCTTGGCCAAACAATTTCCACACCTAGTAAATGGTGTTTGCAGCACTTTTAATCCCTGTTTCAGAGATACTTCCGATCAGCAGTTTTCAACCCTCCTGAAGTTTATTTTCCAGTGCAAATGCAAGGCTTTAAATTGTGAAGTTTAACCTGCTGATTCTACCTTTCTTACCCTCACGGACCTTCAGCAATAGTCCATCAACTTCTATGCTTCTACAGCGCACAGGCATACAGCCACTGCTCATATAACTGGCTATATTTGTTTCACTCAGCACCAGGATTTCTGCACAACTAGAAATTTTGCCTGGCTTTAACACACAGGAATACAAGGTGTGGTGGAGCAGGGGGAAGGGATGTTTGCAATGGCTCTAATCTGCAAAGATGGTTTCCAGCTGCATTTCACATATGATTTGGGGTTTGGATGAAGTTTTGACAGAATTTCTCCATGAATTATGCAAGAGGCTGCTGGAACACTGCAAATACACAGAGGCACAAAGAGACTTGTTCAGGCAGCCCTCAGACAACACACTGCCATCTGACACACGAACCAAATCAAAACCCACTCCAAAAGGCAGATAGTCTTACACTGGGCAGGGAAAGTGAGCAGTGGACCCCCAGTGCTGTGGGGTGCCGAGATGGGGACATGCGGGCTGCCTGCCGTGAGGTGCTGCAATGCAGCACTAGATGGTGCTGTATTTTAGAAATAACTTTATATTGGATGCGGGCTCAAAGATGTGGCAAACACACAGATGCTCCTTTTAAGACACGTTGCTGCTCTCTCCAAGGAAAGTATGGATTTTCCTTTCTGTCTGTTTATAAGCATAGGAGTTAATATGGATTTTGACTTTGTAACTGGTGAGTTGCCAGTTAAACTCTCCAAGTGCTGCTGGTTTCCTTTGGGTGTGTCATGGGAACTTCAGGGCACTGTAGGAAGAGTGTCAGGGAACAATGCCATGTCCATGTTTACCCTTCTCTGACTTACCCTCTTCCTCCTAATTTAGGCTGGTGGCAGTCTCCAAAAGCCCAGCAGCAAAACTGTACTCCCTCAACAGCAGCTCAGAGCCTCAGAGTGTTCAACTCTGCGAGCAAAGCTCTGGCCTGCATGGGAACACACTCACTCTGGGAAAGTGGGCAGCATTGGGCATGTGGCTGGTGCTAGGAAAGTCTTCAGTGGTGCTTTTAGAGCAGCATCCATGCTTGGATTGTCACACTGCCACAGGATGCATGATGTGAGGTGCTGGGAACCCATACCTCCCTGCTGGAAGCAATATCACTTGCTGGGTAAGGCTGTTCAGAGGTGACAGAGGTGGGAGGTCATGGGCACCTAGGTGAAATGAAGGCAGAAACCTTTGAAATTAGCGGCCTAAAAAGTCACATGTGAAAGGAGATGGGCTGCCTCCAGGGTTTACTCCTACTGCTGTTTCTAATTGTGCTTGTGCTGGGTCTGTTTGGCGCATTTCTGAAGATGCTGGGCACAGATTCAAAGCTGGCCAAGTACCCTCACTCTCAGCCACTCCAGCAGGCATAGCAGGTGCTCAGCAGTTGACGGATCCAGCCTCGGCTGCAATGGGCAAAGCCTTCTAGGAGCTCTCTCTGGGACAGGAAGGGCTCAGAGACACCTGCTTATTCCAGTCAGCCATCCAAGGAAGCAGACGCTCTCTCTTCCCTCCTAACTCTGGAGCTTGCTTTGATTCCAGGCGCAAGCGAGTTTGGTTTCCTGGCCACAAACAGGGCAGTCTGAGCCAGGAAAGGGTAATTAATGTCAGAAAAGATCAGGGACGCAGTGCAGCAGAGCTCAGTTGGCAAGAACACAAAGGAGGGAGGGGGAGATGTCTTTTAGAGAGTCTGCAAGAGGCCAAACTAGCCTAATGAGCTCTACAGTGGCCTGGGCCAGGCTGTTTACCTAGCAGCCAGTCTCTTCAAGGGGTCATTCAACTTTCTCTATAGGGCATCAGCAGTCCAGACACAGCTTTTTGGAAGCGAAGGATGGGGCAAACATGGGTTTGCCTTTTCTTATATGGAGAGGGTGTGGATGAAAGGATGAGGTAGTTCTAGAGGGGCAATATGAGCCTGTATGGAGGGCTGTGTAGGATGGAGATTGGCATAACAAGTGTGTCTGCAGGGATGCTGAATAGCTGAGTGAGAACAGGCCCATCTCTGGCTGCGTGCTGAGCAGCCTGTCCCATCGTACAGCATGGCAAGGCTTAGCTTGGCAGCAGAGGTGGCGTCTGGCTGCCAGAGCCTTGGAGGGGTTCAGGAGCCAAGGAAGCATTGTTCCAATGGGCTAATGCACTCATGCTCAGGGGGTTGGCCTTGCTAAGAGGCAGTAGTTAAACTGAGGACGGTTTGTAATCACATCTGCTTCATAGTCTGCACAAATTCACCATTTTCAGGGGGCCTAAAAAGGATGGGGTCTCCCACCTCAGGTAAAACCCAGCTATGGGATATGCTGTGCTCCAACGCCAAGGGAAGTTCGGTAGCTAAAGGAAATGAAGCCAGTCCAGGATGTGCCTAGGAGCCCTCCAAGATGCATCCTAGTGCTGTGGGAATTAGCACTGTATAGCAGACTCCAGTGCTCTCAGCAAGAGTTGCCTCCTCTTATCCCCAGGTCCCTGTGGCATCTCTAACATGACAAAGGATGCCAGTCCCAAGGGCTATGTATAAACTGGAGCAGAGATAAGCAGAAAGAACGAGAAGACTGTCTGCAGCAGACAGCAGGGCAGCAGAATATGTCATGTCATACCTGAGGATGCTATTTTGAGAGCTCAAGACAGGTTGAAGGAAGTAGAGTTATTCAGCTCACTGGGGAAAGGCATTGGAAGGGGCTGGCACCTTTCCCAGACTGGAGAGAGAGGCACTGCAGACAGCCCAGGAAAACCAAAACATGCCTTCCCCTTTGTAAGGAAGAGCAGCCAAACTGGGACTCAGCCTTGGCTCAGAGTCCACCTGCAAAGTATCTGCCGCAGTCTGCTCTCACCATCGTGGGTCGTGTGGGCAGGAGGACACTGTCAGTCAGAGCTTATGGCAACAGGACCAAACTCTTAAAACCTCTCCCTACCCTGTTCACAACTAATTCTGACAGGTAATAGGAAGCAGAGCCCTACAGCTTTCCAGGCTCTGTCCTCCCTTTACTCATCTGTCAAACAGGTAAACTGAGGTACACTGTCTCACAGTCTCTCTCTCTCTCTTCATCCCAGGCTCACACCATTCAGCCTAGTTCACCCAGCTCTCAGAATTTTGTCAGCTCAAGTTTTGTCTCCTTAGAGTTACTTTGGCTGTATGAGGCATAATATTTTTACATGGGATTCACTGCATTTCAGCACATTCTCTCTAGAAAAGGCCTGACTGTCTTCTATCTCTAATTATGATTAATTCTGTGGCAATGAGAGCAGATTCATAGACATTCTCAACAGAAAATCTGTCATGGGGAGGCACTAGGGACCTCTCCCACTGCAGATTACTGTGGGGAAAAAATGTTTAAGTTTGCTACTGCAAGTTTCAATGCTGGAGGAAACAACCCCTGGTGCTAAACTGCAATAGCCCACAACTGTGAGAGAGACTGACTGAGGCTGGGACTGCCACACTGAGGTACCTGATGCCTTGCTGCATTGTCTCCTTAGAAACTCAAGCTAATACAGCCCACTGGCTGCCTGCACAGTGACTTTTAGATCTCATAGCAGGAGAGCCTGATGGCCAGGGGATACTTTAAAGCTGAACAGAGAGGTAAAAATCCTGCTTTCAATTAATTGCATCACCAGGGAACTGGAGGGCAATTTGGATTAAACTATTAAGGCTCTTTCAATCAGTTCCCAGGGGAAGATCTGCGAGGAGCAGAGGATTCAGCCAGAAATGGCAAATAGGGGAGTGAGAGAAACATGGGGAGGGTTATACTTTTGCCCTGCATAAAACGCTGGTTTCACACTCATCCAGACCCCACCACTGCCAGCAGTGGGGATGTGGGGAGTTTGAGGCAGCTGACATGAAACCTGTTGTGTACAGATGAGGGGGTCATTGCAGAGTGATCCATTGCTTGCAGGGGCAGGGGCTTGTACGGCCTAGGCTGACCTGCCTGGAGATCCCTCAGCAAAACAGAGCGAGCAGTGCCCTGCTACCCTCACATACCCAGTTTGTGTGTGGCCCAGTTTCTGACTACTCATAAAGTAGCCTCTGTTTTAGAGGATCCAACTTCTCAGTCTCTCCATGGGCAAAGCCAGGATTTTTTTGGGTTCGCGCCTGATGCTGTCTATGGGATCTGCCTTGCTGCTCCTTCTTGAATTAGAAAGTATGCACTACTGGCAGCTAGAAGCACAGTCTCCTCTCCCCACATAATGCCAAAGACTCATTTATTCTCTTCAAGTTCAAATAAAGCTCTACTGTTTTGAAGTGTTAGAAAGGGCTGGCTTTTGTTCTATAACTACTGATCAGACGGGATTGCTTGAGCTGCCTCACAGCTCCAGGCCATGAGGGCACCACTCAGCTCCTCTGCACCACACAGCCAGGCCAGCTCAAGGGGAGCATCTCTCTCACTCCCACCTGTATGCCCAGATAACCAGACCAAGTGATTCTCTGGACCCCCTGTTGTAAATCAGCCTAGAAACAGGGGGTGAGTGCTTTGTCTGATCCCAGCTCAAGTTTCCCCAGGTACAGTGTACATACCTCGCTCTGGATGTGATACAACAGCTTTTCTGGCAGAAACGTGGAGGCTAGTGACTCAGGGGATGGCTCCAGAAATGTCTTCAGGCCTTAAAGCAGCCATCCTGTGCAGAGGAAGCAAAGGCAGATGAACAGAGACAAAAAAAAATTATTTTATGAAGCAAAGCTAGTTTGTTAGTAGTATATAATTAAACAAGTGGCCCAGTCCAGACTATATCCAGAGCTGTGGCTAGGAGCAAGTAGAACAAATCTATCTGAGTTCAATTTACTAAAATAACATCCCCCCAAAAGTAGTTGGAAATCCTCTGTATCTGCATTTTAGTTGTGTCATTTCTCTGCCTTTCAAAGTCAATGAATGCCAGATGTCCCTGATTTTGCTTTCCAGCAAACAGGTATCTTGCCCAAACCATCCCTTTTAAATCAAACACAATTTGCTGCAAAGTTGGTTTTGTAAAAGTGAGAAGGGGCAGGGGGGGAAGAGACAAGAAAAACCCAAGAACTGCCAGCATCAATCATGTGCAAAATGAGTCTGAAGGAAGTGGGGGACATGCAGCTGTCATGGCAAACAGCAACAGATTGAGGCCATGGCATGAAGCAGCATGGAGCTCTAATGAGCAGGAAGAGCAAAGCCAGAGCCACAATTTTATCCTGTGTTGATATTCTACAAGAAAAATGATCACAGAGAACATTTATTGCCCCCTTAAGAAGATCAAGCTTAATAACAAAGCTACACATGTTATTTACTACAATGTTTGCCTATTGCATAAGCAGAAGTGCCTACTGCCTGGATCCTTGCTGCCTGCTGAGGTCCTTTCTCTCAGGCTGGCTGTGTACTAGGGAGGTAGGTCTGGAAG
Organism: Mycteria americana; assembly: GCF_035582795.1. NCBI lineage: Eukaryota > Metazoa > Chordata > Aves > Ciconiiformes > Ciconiidae > Mycteria > Mycteria americana. The sequence continues at coordinate 12,100,061 of NC_134377.1, forward strand.
ACCCCAGGTCAGTATGCATGTGTGTGAGAAAGATACAGATGCTGATGGACAGTGCACATACGTGTATTGCACTGGGCACTAACTTAATTACAACAATATGGACAGACATGTTAAACAAACCCCAGTCCATCATGTTGCTCCCTCCCTTTGCCCACAGCCCCTGCACAGCTCATATACCCTATGAAACACAGGTCTATAATTTGCATAAGGCAGCTTAACCCAAGGCGGGCTGCCATGCGCAACAGGCTCAGTTTCATATTGGAGTGACTGTCTAGTATGTCCTCTTAAAGTCCCCTAAGGATTAATGTCCATAGGGCCTTTTGCATAAAGGCTGAATCCCATGTAAATAGTAACCCTGGATAGAAGAATATGGGCTTATAACGCAGAGAAATAGAGGATACTGGGAAGAATGCAGAAAGATGTGAGATGCACAAAGAATGGCAGAGAGGACAGGGAGTATCTGGGCTGGATAACCAGATTCTAGAACTGCAGGGGAGTAGTAGTCTGAAGTCGTCAGCTCAGCCAGAAGAGACACACATAAAGGAGCAGTCACTGCTCCTATACTTAGAGGTTTCCTGCCCCCAGCACTTGAAGCAGCAGCATGTGCTCTTGTTATATGAGTTTCCCAGAGTGCTCCACCCCAGCACAAGGGCACTCACGGGAAGGGGGACCTGTTCAGCGGTCTTGCTGTAGAGACCACTCTCAAATGGGCTGGTTGTTGCCTGCTTGTTCATACCACCTGCACCCTGCGACACGTGGCCTGAACCACTTCAGCTTAGGCCCTGCTAGAACAAAAGTGCTGTGAGCCATTTCTCTCCCATCCTTCTTCCATGTTTATGAGTTTCTGTTGACTTTGGCTACCTCTCTGCTTCAAAGAGGAACAGGAGGGAAAAAGATGATCCCAATATGTAATTTTCATAAGACATATAGCATCTGCTTTTATCATATCCACTAGAATATGCCTGGGGGTCCAGGTGGGGAAACTGGCCCTGACACAGCAAAAGCAGGAGTTCCAAAAAATCCCCAAAACACAGCACAAAAGAGAAGGACGATACATCTTTATCTGTCATGCACTGTTTTACGGTTACAACCTGTGGGTGCACAAGATTAATTGTCTGGGTATGTTTGCCACATGTGAAGGCATCCCAGGAGCAGTCAAACAGGAAGATGAAACTATTGTATTTTTATACCGATATAATTTCCCCCCTTTGCTTTTTACCTCTTGAAGACATTAAAAACCTGCAAGGAAACAGGGTGCAGGGTACGTGGTCAAAGTGACAGAGGACACACATGGGCCAACTAACAGGAGAGGCCTCAGCAAACAGGAAAATAGGAGAGCCCAGCAGGTACCAGCAGAAAGCAGGGATAGGAGGGTGCCAGGGGACACGGCAACCTCCTGAGGTGGTTTGGTGGGGAAAGCAATAGCTGATATTGCATTTGCTCCCGAGGTAATACCAGCACATGCTCTCCTCCGGGGATGAGAAAGGAAGCGACACTCGTGAGAAAAAGCAAAAAAGAGAAGGAGAATGGGAGAGCGTGGTTTGGAAGGATGAGGGGCTGAACTGTGCCCTCGGCAAGCACGGCTGTGGAGGGGCTGTGGACAAGAGGCTCAGGGTTTTCTAGGAATGTTGAGCTCTTTCAGCGCTGCTGAGATGCACAGAAAAGGGAGACAAAAGCCAAGCAAGCGTCTTACTCTGCTCCATTGGACCTGGCAGCAATCTGCACAGCTCTCCCTGCTCCTCCACCGTGGCAAAAGCTCTCTGCTGCGTCTTACCTGGCTGGTGGCACGGGCTGAGCTGGGAGACTTGCAGTCTGGGCAGGGTTTGGGTCCAGATGCTGTCAGGTTAGTGTACCAGGGTGCTGCAGGGTCCAGCTCCAGCAGACAAGTCCACACTATGAAAACAAAGCCAAACCTCCCTGAGCTGTTGATAAGGAAGAAAGGGAATTTCTTCAGCTTGAAAACAAAGTGTCTAGGCAATTTCATCATGCTGTTTCAGGTCATGCTGCTGCCATGCGGCATCAGGCAACATGCTTTGCAACGCTGCTGATGCAATGCAGAAGGAAGCAGGAGAAAATGGATTTCTGATATGCCAATTACCCACCAAAGGCATGGAGCATCAAACAGGCTGTCAGCAGCCGTTTCACAGGGAGAAATGTCTGCATGGCCCTTGTACTGGTTGAGCTCCTGAACAGAAGTTCTGTTAATGTGTTTCCAGTTTTGGAGCCGCCAGGAAAAGGTGGATGGGTAATGCCACACAGACCCAGCGAGCGCTTGCCTGCCCTTGTTATCACTTGGCTCAGGTTTCGGTGTTACCTCTGTGCCTGAAGAAAGCTGTATGCAATATAGCAGGGGTAACATCTGGCTTTGGAACAAATGTATTAATCTCATCCTTCCATACCCCTTGTTGTACCAGCAGGTCTAGCTGCTATTGAGTTCAACAAGATAGATTCCTGGACCTGTCAGGACCCTGAATTCAGTTCCTTTAATTCCAAGGTTCAAGCATGACTCTGGGATTCTGAGCCGGCTTGGGCAACATGTAATCCTCATCCAGTAAACCCCCCAGTGTTTCAGGGTACAGCTGCTGCTATGTAGTATGTGTAGCGATGATTTACATTTACAGATAAAACTGTTCTTGTAGTGATGAAGTTAAAGTCTGTAAAACTTGTTGTACAGCACAGATCTACTGTTTCCCTTCTCTCAAACAGCAGCTGGTAGAAATGCTTCAGCTCTCATCTCTTGCAACAGAGTTTATCAACTCGCAGTGCACCTGAACTTCCACAGAAAAAGAGACATTTTGGTGTCTGTAGCCACATCAGAACCTTCACCCACAGCATCCCTGTCCAGGCAAAAGATCCACAGGAAAAATATTGGCAACATGTGTTGCTGCTTGGCAGAAATGAGGTAGAACCACCCCTGTTCCCAGGCTCTAAATGCAAAATCTCCCCATTTGCTGAGACTAAAGGAGCACAACTGATCTTTCATGTAGGAGTCCTCCCCCTCAACTTTCTCTCAGGTCACCACTACAAGGCAAAACCAAATGAGGGATGCTGGTTTCCTCCCCAAGGAGTGAAAAACCAGGGAACAGGCATGACAGAAAGAATTTGTTAAATACTACATTAAAGTTCTGCTCCTCACTGACCCATGTGTAACTCTCTTACAGCTAGCTGGGACACATGCATGAAAATGAGGAAAGAATTTGGCATTTGGGCTTTGAAAAACATCTGAGAAAGCTCCACCCTACTAGCAGTATTTTTTAAAATCCGTTGTGCTTTCCCTGGGGCAGTAAATTACATTATCTTAATTTAACAGATGGAGGGATGGGAGCACTCAGAGCCCCAAGGTAAGCCCACTTCAGTGGTGGAGCTGGGAAAAGACCAGCATCCCCCACCATTCAGAAAAGTTTTCACTGCCAAACTATTTTGCTTGAGCCCAAGCCTGATGTCCCGAACGCTTTCTCTACTGTCCCTTAGCTCTTTTTACTTCTTTTTACTTCTCCAGCAAGCAGAACTGTGAGTGTACCAGCCATAGCATCTCCATTTCAAATGGTTTGGCTCTCCTTTCCACAACACTATTTCCTGACTCTTTTTCCAGTCTGCAGCTTGCTGAGCAGAGGATTAGGATAAACTGAATCAGGCAGAAAAAGGTTTTCTCCAGGCTGGCCTGCAAATACTACCTTTTCCCTCTAAGCTCAGGTACCCAGCAGCTCCCTGTCCCTGCCTTGCACTGGATACATAGAAACCTCCCTAAACTACGTGCATGTGAGCAAAGGGATTGTTTTGAAATCAAACCTTCTGAAGTGTGTCTTGAGCCCAGCTCAACTTTGGACACACTGTTGAAATTTGGATTTAATTAATTCCACTTGAGTTTTGAAATGGTGCGATACATTTTTCAGAGGTTTTTTCCCCCCATTTCCTGGATCAGAGCCTCAACCACATTCATGGAAACACTGAAGGGAAAAAAATCCCTAGCAATAATTCACCAAGTGGGAACTGAAAACATTTGCTGAAGAAGAAGGAACCTCTTGGTCTTTGGATGCTGGGAATAATTCAACCTCTCCTCCCAATTCCCTGAGGCTCAAACGGCCCTTTTTCCAGCAGAGCTGTGGTTATTTGAGCAAGCTGCCCTGGGGACAAGTGCATGTTACTTGTAGGATTTGGGCTGGAAAGATCAAGCACACGGATTTGTAGGCAAGAAGGGTTTTGTGTTTTAATAACTGCCAACAGCCCCACAGAAGAGCCCAAGCTTGCAGGATGAAAAGTCCCCCTTGGCAGAATTCAACTCAAATATCCTGGAAGCATGCAGGGAACTGCAGACATCTCTGTCAGCATCATCTCTTTCAACAGTACAACATCTTGCATGCAACGAACGTACCAATCCAGGATTCATACAAACTCCACTTTGCGCTTCTCTCGTACACTGCTGTTTTTCTGGAAATGTTTCCCAACGTATCATGTGCCTAATCAATAAACATAATATTGCTCAGTAAGCAGTAAGCTGTCTGCCCTGCATGTGCCATTTGCAGCTGTGCAAACAGTACCATGAAACAAGGTATACTAGAGTACTGCTGCCTCCAGAGACATTGTAGGAGATTTCCAGGGCAGTGAGGTGCTTGAATCTTTGGGAAGAGGTGCCAAGATAAAATGCAAACAAGGATGCTGCCATGGTGTCCTCCTACTCTCCCACAGGTGCAGGGACTCTATAAGACCTACCTTGATTGTGATGAAAACCTCATGCTGGGGCACTGGAGGGTTCTAGTTTTACCCTTCAACTTCTCTCTTCTCCTTAAAAGATGGTGTCAAGTTTCTGGAAATGACTTTCTTCCTCTGCCTCCCAGAACAGAATCCCAGCCACATCACAGGGGCCTGTAAGGAGGCTGAAGAAGGCAGGAGATCTCAACAGGAAAATTGTACAAAATCTGTGTCATTCTGCACTTCTGTGCTCTCAGCGAGTTGAATCCTCTCAAAGCATCCAATGACCTATGGCCATTGTGGATGGAGAGGAGTCCCTCTTCATGTAGGCCCAGCTGTAATAGCCCATCTCTCTCTCAGGGCAATGGAGGTTCTCCTCATTCCCCGACAGGCCAGATACATCCTCTAGGGCTACAAGAGTAAGTGGTTCCAGTTCCTGATGTTCAGCTATGCCAGTAACACACAGTAACCATTGCCCGAATTCTCCCTGACAAACACCAGGCACACTCAGAACCTGAACTTCCTAGACTATTCTCATGTTGTTGACCAAAAATCAAAACCCTATTTGCAAACAGAGCAGAAGAGCTTGTATGTACAAATGTGGCAGAAACGGGTCTTGATCAGCAGTGAGCATGTTTGCAAATGGTCTGCAGGGTGAAAATGGGTGACCAAAACTAATCTAAACTAGGAGTTAGATTCTGAATACTAGCCTGACTACTAGGAGAGCAGATTTTGAATTAATTGCTCCCTTCTTGAAAAGCACTCAGAGCAGCAGAAAGTGTTAATGCCTGGTCATCACCCAGCCTCCATTATTTAAGCTGCTAGCAGGTAAAAGAACTGCCAACCTGCATGGAAAAAAACCATTCATCTATTTCCCATCTGTCATGTTTTCTCAAATCCATTCCACATAAATCTAGAATACACATGAGACAAAGTATATACCATTGGCCTCAATTCCTCTTCAAAAATATACAGCATGACCAAAGACAAACCACAATCCCACAACTAAGCATACATTTCAGGACAGATGCACTATACAACTATACTTTCCTTTACTGCTAAAAATAAATAATTTCACCAGTTTTGCACGTCTGTGTTTAGTGACAGCTAACTGGGTCTCACTCCAAGATTCTCATCGCCTTTAATGACTGCTGACCCTAAAGCAAACAGCAAACAAAGACTGGATTGGATCCAAATTTATTGGACTGCAGACCAATAGTGTCCAGTCTACAGACTATGGTGTCTGTAGATTTTAGCCCTCTGAGTGCCACTTGGTGATGCAGAGAGGAGACAGCAGTGGAGTCTGACACCTCTCTTGAATGGTCACTGTCTCCCTCCAACCACTGCTAACCCAGGCATTGGGTAGTGAAGGGGGGGTTCTTTCTTCCTCAGCAATTGAACCCAGTAGTTTAAGATGAAGAGTTGCCAGCTTTAATTTCTGTGAATTACTAGGGATGCATAGAAACTTTAACAAAACATTTTGCCATCAGTAAAATGCTTGTTCACGGACAGAGAAAATATTTAGGTGAAAATTAGCACCTTGAAATGTAAGTGGAAGCCAAATTACCTTCATTGTGATCAACTGGAAACAGAAATGATCCGTTTTGGTTTGAAGTAACTTTAACTCAAGAGTTAAAAAAACAAAGTGAAAAAAATTAAAATGGAAATGAGTTGAGGCTTTTACTTGAACCAAGATGCCTCTTAAATGTCTTGGCATGAACAATGAATTTCCCAAATCTCTTTACACTGTTTATTTCTAAATACCGGATGTCTGGTTTGCTCGGAGTGTGTGTGTGTGTAAAGTATTTGCCTGGCTTGTCTGCCCCAATGTCACAATCATAGCACAGACTTCAAGAACTCCTGGCACAGGGAGAAAACACAGCAGACAAACAAAGGGCAGGATAGAGCATAGATTATGTTTGGAACTGCTTTTCCAGTAATATGGACTAGGGTTCTCCTCCATGGCAATTTTGGGGAATCTAAGTCACTTGCTATGGTGGTTGGCACAGAGTGGCAGAAGGGAATCAGCACAGGGCATACAAGTGAAGACTCAGTTTTGCTCCTTAGAGAAGCCAATGGTTCTGCATACACCCAGCTGGGTTTCTTCAGAAACTGTTCCTGTATTTCTGGGGAGAGGCTTTGAAATTCAGACTAAAAGCTTACTTTCTGTGTGTAAGCCCTGTGGGACAAGACACGGACTTCTCACAAAGGTTTTGCCCAGCACACTCCCTAGCAGGGCAAGGCTTGTAATAGCTAACACTGTGTAAGCATGAGTGGTGTCATGAGGCATGTTATTCCATCTTGGTCCTTCCAGCACCCTGACTGAAGAATCTATGCTAATTACAGGTAATCGATTCCAGACTTCATTTACAAGGATCTAGTCTTCAGCTTCGTAGCAAAAACACTGCACCTAAGCTCAGCTAGAGAAAGGTGTTGGTCATCTGCCATCGAAAAGGCAAGAGTTGTCTGGGCAAGGAACACCAAGCCTTTGTCTCCTTTCACATTTAAGAGAAAAGCAGTGTTCTTGCTGTTGGGCTCCTGCCAGAGCTATTTCTATCAAGTGAACCTACCGTGGACAGCAGACCTGTGCAGTCAAGAATTTAACAAGCCAAAATGTCTCCCATGATATTTGGGCTACTAAAGACACACAGCCCAGCACAGCAGGTTTCCTCCAGCAGCTGAGCTGTCAGCCATGGATGCCCCTTGCTGTCTGTGCATACAGGCTGGGAGCATGCTCTTGGACTTAACAAACCACAGAAAGACCAAGTCAGCATGACAGCAGACACAAACAAGAATGTAATTAGAGGTGGATTATAAATCTCTGACTAGGTACCTGGAAACACTTGCATTGTGAGAGAAAGCAACAGCCTTGCTGATGGCATTTGGGCTTAATTTAGGTCACGATTACAGACAGGGTGCTCTGAGCTGGCAGGGGTCAGATGGCAAATCAAAAACAGGCTCCTATTTGTCTTGACTCCTGCTGCTAGCCTCACCTTTCCAGCCCCGCAGCCCAGACAGAAGCAAGCACTGTTCTCCCCTGGCCAGCTGGTGAGCAGCAAGTGTGGTGCAATTCATGCTTACTCTGCTTGCACTGTGTCTGTCCATGGAACAGGAAAAAAGACAACATAGTTGGGTTCTTTTGCTCTAAAGAGCATTTTAAATCAAGAAAGAAGATCTCCAAACCCAGCAAGGGGAACATGCAGGTCAGTTGCTGCGTGGGGAATCCGAGTTGAAGGCACGGGCTCTGCATACCCTTATGTTCAGAGAACCCAGAGACAGACTTTTGAAAGTATCTCAGTGCAGCTCTGCACCTCCAGCTCACAGCCCAGAATGGTTCTTGTCAGACAGGGTAACACCCCCGAGCATGGCAGATCCAAGACCTTTACTGGCTCTCACACACGTGCCAGTGAGTAGGAACTAGCAGTGGAGCACTGTGAATTTAGAAACTCTCTGCCAGTCCCAGAACCACAGCATGCCAGTTGTATCTACAGCCAACACGGGGCAGGCATGTGGGTCTGAGCAGTCTCCCAGCCTTGATAGAGAGAGGAAGGAGCCACGACTCACCCAAACCTGGAGAGCCCATACCTAGCAGAACGGGTGAGAGACTCCAGAGCTCTGCATCCCACCACTGGATCCTGCTGTCTCTCCTAAAGCTTTTCAGGACTGTTCTTCATCCTTGCTTGCATAGGCCTGAGAAGCCATGGTCTGACCAACCCAGGAGGCCATCCTGTGAACAGAGTGTGGAAGGGACATTAACAGGAACATTAATAAATGAACTGACTTTTCAAAGGCCTGGACAGTGTTTGAAGTGTTAATGGCTGAAGGCTACTGTATGATTTAAAAGCTAGCTGGCGTGGACACTGGCTAGCTTTGTTTGAGGTCATTTGCATTTCAGGCCCGCCAGCTCTCATTCATCTCCAGAGAGGCATATTTAGCTGTCACTTGAACTGAACCCTGACTGACACTTCATGCTGATTTTCTCAGGAGTTTGGTGGCTGGTCAGTAAGTCCTGGCAGGAAAGCAATACAAAAGCAGCTGCAAAGGTTGGGATCTGATCTAAAATCCCTCTGAGTCCCTGCAAAACATTCCTCTGGTATCAGTAGGCTTTGGATGGGGGCCATCACAAACAAGACACGTGCTAGAGTACATCACAGTTATTTCTATCCAGGAGAGCAAAACAGGTTTCTGAGGGAAAGCTAGCAGCTGGAGAAGGAAGTGGGGTCCGGCCTCCTGGATTTTACCCCTAGCAATAGCTTGTGCCCCACCGAGTGCTTTCCTGGGGAACCCTGCCCACTCTGATGGCAGAGGGATCCTTAAAACAATTAGTTTTACTAGTAAAGCTTCACATAGACTTGTCCCAGCCCCTTTCCCTGCTATCAGGCCACAGTGAAGCACTGCTACTCAGACCAAATACACATGATCATCTCTACTAGTGAGAGCTGCTCCCTGGCAGATGCAACTTTGCTGCAGAGCCCCACAGAGCCATTTGATGCCTGTGAGTTCACAGTTCCCTAAATAAATCACTGGTGCCAGAGGGCACATCTGCTCTATATGCACTTACCAGCAGACAAGTGAAGTTTGGTACTATCTGAATAATCCAAAGACTTTTTTGTTTGTTTGTTTTTGGGGGTTTTCTTCCTATAGCTCCATTTTCTATGCTTGCCTGAAAGACATCAGGGCAGTGTGTGGAGGTGCAGAGCCTCTGAACATGGGGGGAAGAAAAAGACAACCTTTGGAGAAGTAAAGCACCAGGGAGAAAACAAGAGGAACAATACACACTACGTTGTGGGGTGAGCCTCTGTACCTGTGGTCATCCATTTGTTGTTTATTCCTTCCCAAATTCAAAACAGCCTTGTTATCTTGCAGGTCATCTGCCCACACAAACAAGCGTGTCTGTCCCCACCTCAGAGTATCCCTTCTTTCCATGTGGCTGTGTACTTTGCTGGAGCCATGTTGGCTGAGGAAGGACAATGGTCCCAGCTTTGCTATCCGAAGTTAACTCCTGGCCTCTTGGGCACATTTGGGCTTCTGCCAATATGCCTGGAGATTTTTTAAGTGCATGGGGCAATGGGGCTCCAGTTTCTCCTCCCAGTTTGCAGATATCCTATCACCTGTAGCATTTTACTCTCTAACACCACACTATTCTGAACAGGGCTGTAAACTACAACAAGTAGCACATCAGAAAGCAAGCAGCCCAGGTTTTCCTCCAGCAAAGAAAGGCAAAGAAAAGTTAATCAATTCTGCTCTTTGAAGCTCAAGGTAACTTCTGAAGAATAGGCAGCTCAAAATACAAAAAAATTCCAGAGCACACACTTGCAACCCTTGAGAGAGAGACGACTATTACTACAACTAAAGCTGTCCTGGGGCAGAGTGGGTCAAGCACAGCCATCTCAAAGCTCTTCCCCTGCCAGAGTGCAGTGTGAGATGCTTAAGGAAGAATACCTTGCTAGAGGGATCTGTGTGTCCTTTCAGCAATTAACAGTTGGGGATCAAAGCTCTTTGTGCACACAGGCTGTAGGAGAGGATTTTTTTCTTAGTGCTGTTCTCCATGGCTCCATTCCCCATGGCTCTATACTCAGCCAACTTGAAAAAGATGCTTCCTAAACCCAGTTACATCAGCACTCATGCGCCACAGCCAATTACTTCTCTGTCAAGTGGTGCCTTATTATGAGCAGTCACTTATTTAGCGCACAAACCTTCCTGCTTGGCAAGGTAGGAGGCATACCTTGCCTCAGTGCTCTCTATGCCGGAGCAATGTGGGGTTGCTGGGAGGGGTCACAGACAAGAGATTACAGTGGAGTCACAAGGGGATGGTACAAGCTGTCAGGCAGGAGCCCAGCACACAAGCACATAATCCACCAAACATGGCCAATGGTGAGACCAACAGCATGTGTGAGCATACACTTCAGCGTACCCTGGATTTCAAAGAAACCTCATTTAATCTGAATGGGGCCTTGACAATGCTGAGGCTGCAGTCCAGTGCGCTATGCTGGATTAGATTAAAAATATCCCTCTTTTCTACCATTTATTGCTGTCTCAGAAGATGTGGCAGAACAACTCCACAGGTAGGACTTCAGCTGGGCAGTCCAACTTACACCTGCAGTTAGTTGACTTGAGGCTAACTTGGAACAGATCCCCCTCTAGATCAGACTGGGTTAGGGAGCGACCATACAGGTCATACTGGTCAGGCCAGTAGGTGGGAGGTAGCTGGGAATCTCCTCCTTTCATTTAGCATGCCAACAGCCTGACTATAGCCTTGGATCTTCTTATAGAGAGAACTCTAGATAGTTGGTGAAAAATGGACTCATGACAGTAAATACCAGATGGTTTTGGGAAGGATGACACGCTTGGGAGAATGACCCACTGATTAGTTATGAACAGAATACAACCATACACTGTTCCTGTCTGCAGCCACTCAGACCCTGTGGCAGCAGGCATGTTTTCAGCAAATGCAGCTCAAAGTATAATTTTAAGTTATTTAAAAGCTGACAAGCCTCAGTTTTTATCTGCCAGCAATTTTTGAATAACAAATTCAGGATAATCCTAAATTTTATTCACCCAATAATCATCACTCTGCAGATCACTTACAAGCAATTGCATTGGTTTTGGGTATTCAAGTCCCAGGTGCTTTGCTGTGGGCATGTAAAGGACATCAGTCAGGTTTCTGAGAGAATCTTTGTGCTGTGATGACTTGCAAACCCACTCTAAAATATACAGAAAAGGTAGTATTTTAGCCAATCTAGAAATGCACTAAAAGAACACGACTAATCCAGTTACAGGAGGGAACAGGGCAGATGCCAAGCCTGTCAGGGGAACAGGAGGAAAGCAGAGATAAATGCAACTTATGTGCTTTAAAAATAAATCAATAAATACAATCCTTGTTTTACTGTTTTTTCCCTCAACCTGCTAAAATATGCAATTAGCTCATTTACAAATCAATTTACAGGCAAATTGCTCCTTGTTTGCTTCCCTTCACTTCTGAAAGGTGAAGTTAATGGAAAAATTACTAAGAAGGTTCTAGTTTGGTGTGTCTTCCAAAGTTACATGAATGTCAGTAAAACCAAAATGTTTTCTGAGAAGTTTTCAATCCCCTCCAGCCCCTGTCAGCTCCCCACACCTCCCAAACAAATCTGTGAAAAAGGATATTCGTGGTAAAATTTCCATTTGGATAAAGAACATTTCATTAAGGAACAGAATGAGACACTGAATAAAAAGTTCAGACCAATTCTAGCTGAAACACTGGCTAGATATATTTTCACAAATTGCTTTTCTTCATCTACTTTCTTATGATTTTTCTGCATTTTTTAAATGGAAAAAGATATTCCGATAAAAAGGACTTGGAGGGTCCCAGTTTGAACCATACAGAGGTTTTGTAGCTCCTGGGCGTTTAGCAGATTGGGGCTCTGTTTGTTTTAAATATGCACTACATTTATTCCAAATAAACTCCATAAATCAATCTGTGTAATAGAAACCAGAAAAGTTTATGCAAAACAAATATAGAAAGTCATAAATAGTGTGTTTAAGATGTCATTTTTGTGGCTGGTATATTTCTATGGAATGTTTTTACTGTTCGTGGGATAAATTTTTCAGAAACATTAAAATCTTTCCTCCCCTCCATTCTCTATAGGTTTATCCCAAAGAAATAATGAGGCTAGCTCCATAAACCAGCATTTATTAAATCCAAATGGGCACTTCATCTTACAGTAGCTTTCAATATAATCTATTTGATCTTTCAAAGTAGTTGGAAAATGATTTCAAGGGGAACTTTCACAGAACAAATTAACTTGAAAGAAGAGAACATTTTATACCCCAAAGAAGGAGGAAAGCAATTTCCTCAGTTTTTCTCTTTCTGGATTCCCCTTAGCCCGACTGCAGATATGCATATTTGAAGAGGCACTCTCGGTGGCTGCTATTGCATGATCTTTGCAGCGATGCCAGAAGCTCATGGAAAGCAGGGTCGTAGACTCATGGGCCCATAAGGCTACAACCGTGACAAGTTCATCTTTGGTGAAACTCCAGATTGCAGAGGAGATGGGAAGGAGCAGACTCATAGAAACTAAAACCAGTTTGTTCAAGCTGCAATTAAAAAAATCTATGTCTTAAAAGTTACCCTTCTGTATTTTTGGAGGGACTTTATTTCCTGCCTGCTACAGCTCTTCAGATTGCTTGTTAAATAAGTAGATAAAAATAGCACTGGGGCCATAACCCGGTCAGCAGATCCAGGCACCCACCAATATTAAGAATCCAAAGGCTAAGGCATTACAGGGACACAGCGAGAGGCTGAAGCCCCAGGGCAGATGGGGTGCCAGATGTTGGGGTTTTCCACCAAGTACTAAATCCATCAGCTGGGGAACATGATGTTCCCATTCTCTCTCCAACAGCCTGCTGTCTCCCTTTGGATTCATTCAACTCTTGCATGCATTAACAAGCCTTTCTGAGCAAGTTTCTCAAATAACCAGCAGGACATTAGGAATCTCCATCCAGTCTGAAAGCTCTGTATGAATTGTCTTCATCAGTCCAATTTATAAATGCTAATTTTCTCTGTCTCCATGCATGTGAAGGCTGCAGGAACCAAGCAGAGAACAGAGTTGAGAAGCACTAGGCATTTTTGGACACGAGGATGAGACAGAGCCAAAGGAAGAAAAGACAGAAATTTTCTCTGTTTGAATGCCAGAGGATTTGGGAGCAGCCTGGATGAAGAGTTTCATCCTAGGCCTGGATTGCACCATTCCCTACAGCACACTGAACTGAAGATTTCCATCTCCAGTGTCTGCTGTTCTATATTCCCTTGAAGGTTAACAAGTTTACCTGAGGAGTGCTGGCTTCACCTTCCCAAGCTGTATAGACTCCCAGGAGGAAAAACTTAAGATTTTGAGAGGCTTTAGAAAAAGAGGATTTCCTTAATGTGTTCTTTCCGAGACGAGATATTTTTGTTTCATCCTTTTGGTGAGGTTACGAATGGTATATGCTTAAAGCTTTCCTATAAGTTGATTTCTTCTACGGGGCTGAATTACTGTTAAAAGCATATAGTACTGGGAGTTACAATGCAAGATCTGAACCAGTATCCACCAGGTTTTCTTCCATAGCTGCATGGTGTGGTAGGGAAGGGCTGAGGAACACTTTGTCCTTATTTTAGAGGTGGGGAACCTGAGACACAATGTTAGGACAAATATGTGATTTGGCCAAAATCAAAAAATAGCCAATGGCAGGTCCCCAAAGCCTCATTTTGATACCCAAGCAATAAATACCTATCCCACTTTACTAATGATAGGGGTGCCTTTGAGATCTCTGCCCTTTCAGTGCTGGATAAGGCTGTCTCTGCAGGCAAGCCTTTCTCTGCTCCTGATGAAAGCTTTATACCCCTCTTAGCAATACAGAAACCCTTCTGGCAGATGCACATGCTGAAGACATCACCAGCACCCAGGCACAAACGTACGATCTGCCAAGAGCGCAAACTTTATCACCTCACTGGATACCTACTTCCTCCAGCACCCAAAAACATACCCAGAGCCAACAACAACCAGACGCCAGACGGGCTACCCACTGGCTCAGGGCTGTGAGAAACCTCAGTTCACCTTTAACCACCTTTCTCCGCACAAGCAATCTTTGTCTGAGCTAAGAGCCATGGCCTGGCACTTCCCTCTGGGCCAGCTACAAAGCTTCCCTGTACTCTCTGTAACCTTCCAAGAGGGATAAAATCATCCTGGGTAGGCAGGTGGTTTTACCACACGCTGCTCAGTGGATGCTGTGTTCCACCCCCAGAGGTGGCTGGATTTAACTCGTTTAAAATGGGAGTGGGAGATGGAGACTAGGGAAGGAAGCAATCCTTTTATGATCTGTTTCCTGAAGGGATGTTGTGAAGCCTAACTCACATTAGAGAGTCTGCTTTTCTCCTCTCACAATTAAAAAATAATTACCCCCTTATTTGGAGATCTTTGACTAGTCTTTCCTAGGGGAAGCAGAAGGAGGTTGCAGAACTAACAAGGATACAAGAACACTCATTCCAGGAGAAGGGACCCACTGAACAGGCTGCAGGCCACATTATTAAGTTATAAAACTAGATGGCTGGAGCAGGCATGGCTCTTCAGGACATCAGACATCCCTGCCCCCGTCAGGGAGCTGCAGTCATGCTAGATCAGGTGCTCTGGGCATTTTCAAAGGGAGTTGTGCAGTGACAGGTTCCCAAGGCTTTTGCTACAGCCAACTTTCAGAAAGGCTGTTGACAAGGAAGAGAACTATAATAAATGGGTAACTCCCATGACAAGGCAGAAAACTATTTATAGCAACCTTGAACTCCACTGCTGACTAAACCTACTGTGTTACTCTGCAGATGAAGAGAAACAAAACAAGACATCCCTCCTCTTCAGGTGGCTGGACAAGCCAAACAGAGCAGAAAGCATCCACAGGGAGCCTGACACTCCTATATATTGACCCAGGAAAGGGACAGTAGAGCATCAAGCCGAGCAGAGCTTGGGGAAAGTCTCCCCTAAGAGCATCTCTAAACATTTGCCCTTTCCCATTCCAATGAGGAAAAACAAATGAAGGAAAAGCCATTTGGAGAGCCTTAGATGGATCAGAACTCCCTCAAAATGTGTGTATGCGGGCCAAGGTTTTGCAGAAAAGGCTGATGATGTTTTGGGATGGGAATGCAGAGGGGTAGGGGTATATGTAATACACTGGAGATATGGGGCCAGGGTAACTGGCCAGCAGGCTGAGTGTAGATGTGGAGCAGGTCTGCTGTGCTGTTGAGCGAGTTTCCATGGAAGCAGAATTGCCATGTTATAGAGCACAGACGAGATGTGTAGGAGCAGGGTCTCCCTCGCATAGCCTTTGGCAAGCTGCTGGAGGGAGGAAGCATGCTCCTGCAGATGCAGAGGAGGTGTCAGGGGACAGAATGCTCCTCCCAGTTCTGGCAGAGACTTTGCAGATGCTCTAGCCAAGTCACGTTTTAACAGCCCCATGCCTCAGTTTCCCCAGCTGTAAACTATTTAGGGATGTTTTGTGGCTGAATACAGCCCCATACCCACAAAGTGAGCAGAGCTCTTTGGACAGATGATCCCAAGGAGTATAAAGCATTTACTTGGGATTTTTTTCCTGTGCTTCTCTTGATCTTTGATGCTGTCACCTAAATAATTTACAATGTGAAGAAGGAAAGAAAAGACCAGAAGCAATCGCACCAAAGCATCCAGCCTCCTCCAGGCATGGCCCAGGAGCTTTGGGGAAGGAAGGAATGTGCTCCCACCCCACCCCCTCATCAGACCTTCTGCATGATGACATGCAAGTGCTTGTTGATCCGTTTATGGATCTGGGGACTGACAGACTTTGAAGTCAGAGCTTGGCATCCCCAGTTATATGCTACAACTTGAAAGGATCAAAGCTGCCAGCATTTTTTGAGACCTCATCAATGAGCTGGGTTGGTAATGGGAGCTCAGAATTCAGGATTGGCTCCTAATCTCCCCAACAGCGTCATAAGCATGAGCATACATTCTGCGGGCAATCTGGTGGCCTTTCCTTGTCTGCTTAACATGCTGTGAGCTGCAGACGGAGGGCACGCTACAGCACTGTGACACATCGTGTTACTTATCTCTGTTTTCTAGCATGAAGGATATATTCTGCAAGCAATTCTATCGCAGGATTTCCTACATGAAAGAAGCACTAATGACAACAAAAATGTTAGTTCAGCTTTTAGATCCCAGCTGGAACTTGCAGATGTGGTGGACAGGGATAAATACCCCCCTGCTTTTTTCACTGGAGTGACTCTTTTAGATTTAGGGACTGCACTCTCTTCTGTTACAGAGTTGGACCTGAACAAGGGCTGTTTGGTGTCCTAGTCCTTATTAAGTGAACAGATTTGGGCTGGAGAAGAGGAGAAAGAAGAATAAGATACAGAGCAGCTCTGAGTTTGCAACCACCTCTCGACAGGCTAAAAGTGACCCTCTTTCATGTGAGGCATCTGGGACACAGATACGAGCTGCTTCCAGTCTGATGTAGCTGGAAGGGGCAGAGGGCAGAATCCGTGTGAGAAGTTTTACAACCTGTAGCCTGAGTGTCAGTCTACCAGCCTATATGATCTGTGTCTAGGGCGCAGGTATAAATCAAACTCCTGAGTATGAGTTTTCTTTGATTAACATGTCCAACAACTTCCTTGCATTCCTTGCAATGCTTTTTGAAATCTGAACAAGCAAAGCTCTGTCCCAGCACCCCCATTAACTGCTGTACAAGCAAATTGCCTGGTGGAGAGAGGAGCAGCAGGAATGCAGGCTGGTCAAATAGCCTTTTGATAGACCACACTTGCTAAGCTCAGAAACGCTGCCTGAGTCCGAGTTCCAACTATGAACCCAGACTGCTCCAGCCTGCCCTCATCCCGAGGTCCTCTTTGGGACAACTGCTCGATGTGACAGCAGACCAGACCCTGGCCCTTCACTGACTGAGTGGCTGCCCTTCAAAGTCCAGCCTTGCAGTTTTGTAGCATTTCATGCATACAGAGCCCCCAAGGTCATACCATCATCCACCACCAGGAAGATATTTGCATGTCAAGAGCCTAATCTGCCCATGACAGTCCACGTTATCCTCATGACCAAAACAGTCATGTAGCTTTTCTAGATTAATACATATTAACCAACAGCCGTGAATTCCCAGACTCCCCAAGCACTAATACAGCCTGTAAATGAGCCAGGTGTTATTCACTGCATTGCAAGGGGCCACTGAGACATTACCAAGAATGCCTTTGGAGTTCACAGTACACCTCATGAGTATAGCTTATCAGTATCTGTCTTAACTAGGAAGCAGTTATAGGCTGTAAAATTCACATCACATATCCTGTTACTGAGATATTGTTCTTGGCCCAGAGGTTCAGTTCAAAGACACTCAAGTCTCATGCTTGAAATTCAAGACCACCTCTCTGTTTTTTCTCCACCCCATGGTGAGGGGATCAAATTCACCCTTTGCTGTGACTTACTTTTTTTTGACTGGAAAACCATTAAAGACTGACATGCTGTTCACAGACATGTCACAGCCTTGAACTCTGTCTGGTCTTGTTGCGAAGAGGCCTAATACTTTACACTGGCCAACACAAGTCCAAAGTAGTCTGCTTGAGAAAACTGATTATAGTAAGTCTGACAATATTAAAACTAGGAAGACTGTACTAGTCCAAATAAAAAGGGCTTCTGAGAGCACTCAAAGATCACGTTTAGTATGAAAGCAGAGCACATACCAGAAGCAGAATCTGCTCAGTCAGTTATAGGGCTTAATACCTGGACACAGCAAATGGGAGAATGACCTACCCATTTGAGAGGGCCCTCAGTTTGACCCTGATATTATGAGAGCTGTGGATGAGCCTCCATCAGGCTGTTGCTACCCCATCATGCAATGTATCCAAAGGAGAACTGACACCTTCACAATTCCCCAGCTTCAGCCAAGTCTCCAATAGCAGTCAGACAAGGAACTTATGTTCCCACTGCATTTGCCTCCTTTCTCCCTCATCTCACCCCTCCTCTCTCTTCTCCCCCTTTACGCTAAGTACTCTGGCTTTACCATCCCAAAGTTCACATTTGCTTGACCTTAAGCCTTCAAGGAAACACAGTCAAATTCCAGCAGCATCATCCCAGCCCTTCTTGATAGCTTCTTTTCTCTAACACACCATTGTCTTGAAAGCCATCTAAAGAACACTTCAAAAGCTCTCTACAACTAGAATGGTATTAGTGCTTACATTAAGAACCTTAACCTTGTCCGTTTCACACTTTAGCTGCTTTGTGTACCTGTTCTGCTTCCCCAGATTAAAAAAGAAATGACAAATTCTCTCAGCAAGAATCCCCTCAGGAGCGCAGACACACACTCACCCTGGAGCTCATTGGTTTTGCTTCCCTGAATGCCTCAGGCCCATAGAAACCATGAGAAATCCCCACAGGTCCTAGTGTACTCAGATCTAGACCTACCCCAGCTCTCAGCCAGCAAGTCTGCTGGTTTTTGAGATCGCAGCAACTCGCACGTTTCTGCAGTGCAGGCCCTCAGTTCAATGCCTTGAGCGCTGATGGAGACAGAGGTGCACACGTGTATCTACAGTTCACTCACTCATGGACCTCCAGTGCTTCTGATTGGGGCACTGAGTGATAATTTTACACCTTTTAAGGATTCAACGAGGTATCAATAATCCAATAGTCACATCCCCAGCTGGCAGATACCCAGACTTGGGGACACAAGAATTGACACTGATGTGCAACATAGCTCCTCTCCCTTTCATCTGAGGGCTCCTTTAAATACACAATTTGACTGGCAAAACCTTGGAGAGTACCAGATTTGAGTCAGAACTGAAATCAGAACTGCTTTCATCAGGCACCATCAAATAAAAAAGGTCATTCAGAAGTCTTGTGTGATTTAATAAATATATATAATTTAACTGCTTGGGTTTCTTATTAGTGAACTTAATTGCTGTATTTTAGTTTACTTGCCATTTCTTAACTAAAAGCATTCTTGTTCTTTTTGAGGCAGTCAGCAGGTGTACACATAACTTTATGTCAACATCTGATTACTACTTATTGCTCATTTAACTCAGCAAAAAAATAAAAATTGGTCCATGTCTCAAGAAAAATAAATAAAACGAGAATGCTGTGGAGTTAAAGCAGAAAAGTTTTTTTAAAAAAATCAAAACAGGAGAGGTTTTCTTGAATATTTTTTCCAAGCACTGTTGTTATAGGTGTTTCCTGAGGAAGTGACGGACTTTTTTTCCCTCCCCCATGACTCACACCCTCTAGTTTTTATTTTTTTTTCTTTAAGCACAGAGTCCAAGAGGTGCAAGCAAGCCAGCACAGTGGACAGTTATTTCACTTTGCTGCCTGAATAAACTGATAGGAAGAGAACCAGACTTCTTTTTGCTCCAATTCAGTAAAGCAAAGCAGGACATAGAGGTAGTAGTGTGCTTAATTTTAGGCAGGTGCCTTGCTAAGCTATAGCCTCTACAAGCCCCACAAAACCATCAGTGAAATTAAACGCCATCTAGTTATTTTATGACTGTGCTTCAGTGCAGTGCTCTTGCAACTGGAAGCCATCTGGCTGGGGATAGCTTTATGTTCTGCATTTTCACAGCTCCCTGCCCAGCAGGGTCAGGACCTACTGCAGTGAGGACTCCTAGGACCTCTGCTCCTTCACAGGAGCTGCTCCAGCAGCATGATCCTACCAGGGCACCGCCGAGGGCCTGGGTTCAGTCCTTGATTGCCATGAACAGCCAACACACCAGTCCTGTGGCAAGCAGACCTCTGCACATGAGGAGAAATGTGGGCCCTCAAGCATGTACAAAGGCTAGCTAAGGGTAACTCTTTATAAATTGGCCACTGCCTATGGCCAGCAATAGATCTGATTCTTGCTTCCTCCACCCCAAGCTAGGGATCCCAACAACTTCACATCACCCTTAACAGAAGGTGGCAAGTTCTGCACCTGACCTACAAATCCCCCAATTCAGGGTGGAAGGAACTGGATTCATACTGTTGCTTTAGCTCTTTTACAGAGAGGAGCAGCTTATAAAGGCAGAGCTTCAGGCATGACAAAAGCTTTAGAGAAAGGCAGGCTCAGATCAGCAGTCAGCTCTAACCCATGTGTGCAGATGTGTCGATTATCCTCTAAAATGAACACGTAGGATAGTGCTGGTAGAGATGTAAAAAAAAAAAAAAAAGGAGAGAAGCCTTGGGTTGCTGTGCTGATGCAGCTATTGGGATTTAATCACTAAAAAAAGAAGTTACTTGACCTCTCCTTGCATACATAGATTCAACTCCACAGTGCAGCACCTTCTCAGTGGGGCATGTCAGCTCAGACACTCCACTGCATCTTACATGTTCAGCCAACGATAGCTTCTTTAGGAGCCCATGCTGATCCAGGGCACAAGCAAAATGCTCCCTTTAGGACTTTGTTGCCATGACATTCTCAGCAGTCATTGTAAATCTTTTCCTGTCCCGTCCCCCCCCATCCTCTTGCTCTTCAAAAACTAGTGTGGTTAATTATCCCCCTGCCTTTACAAACACCTCTCCTAGCCATTGAAAATGCAATATTTAGCAATGAGAAGTTGCTTCTCTGACTGACAAGTTTCCAAGCTGCTAAATGAGAATTGCTGCAGGAAGGCAATGTATTCTCCCACTGGGTTAACACCCTTCCACTCAACTGTGCACAGAGGGGCTGAAGCCAAGTCTTGATTCTTGGATACCCTGAGTACTGAGAGATCAGAGAAGAGCTATTGCAAGGCCCAAACTTTGGTTTTCCTGCACAGAAGATTCCAGTTAAGCTCAATGCAGAGTATGCCCAGGCTGAGTCCTACAGGATACAGGCCTTGGTGCCAGCTTTATGCATCTTTAGAGAGCAGCTGCCCATGGAACTGACCGAAGTACCGTACCAACAGTGCACAGAAGCACTAAGCTGTAAATCAGGGTAGACAGTAAAACTCAGATCTTAGCTTTCTGTGTGGATGCATAAGTGGCTAGCAGAGGTGTCCTCTGGTTTTACATTGACACACCTGCTTTCAGTTCATAGTGACTCCAGATTCGCACCAGCACTGCTGAAAAAAAAAAATCAAGCCAGCAACCCCTACCTCAGCTGAGGCTGCTAGTTAATCAGAACAGGGGCAGCACATTTTGGGCAACAGACTTCCATGGGCTTTTGCCATTGTTCTTTAGCCAGCATTGATCAGAGAACTAAAAAGGGTTGCCAAGTCCTCAAAAGATTTTAGTGTGAGCGATGCAGACCACATGTGCTGAATGGTAAACAGCTCTTGAGGATCAGAATAAAAAGGTCTTTATAGTCCAAGCAAACAAAAGTAAATGCCAGAATCTAAATGAAATAGAGCTTTCCAAAAGCCTGAGGCTACCAAGATTTCAGAGCTGAAAGTGTAGCCTTGTTTGTTTCTTAGAAAGTCCTAAAGAACATCACATTATCAAGAGATGTGACCCTGTCCTGTTCCCAGCAAAGCAGCAGTGTCCTTTGATTCTCTTCTCATTTCAAAGCATCCCATCTGAGAAAAGTGAGTCCCCATCAGATTCCTTGAGCCTCCTATTAAAACTAAGTGTAGTCGATTACTTTGTAAGTGGGTAGCCAGCAGAGAGGAATATTGCCAATGAAGCAAATACCATTTATTACTGAACAGAGTTATATGGAATACAGCAATCCAGCCCAAGCCACACTACCAGAAAGACAGCCCTTACACAGAGAAAGCTTTGAAATACTTTGCTTTTCTGTTTTAAAGGCACATATGCAGAAACAGAGCTGAAAGAACAAGGGTTGTTACATTTGGGGACCACAAACCTGAGGACCAAGTAAAAGCACATGGGTTGGAAAGGACTCCAACTTCGCCGCTATAAAAAGGACTGGTGCTGCTCTGTCCATGCTGGGCCTGTAGAATTGTTCCACAAAGATCCTTGGTCCTGCTTCAAGCAGCCTCAGAAGCAGATCCCTTCAGATCAGTAAGGCTTTATGCAGAAGACTGCTTAGAATTTTAACCCAGCTGGGAACCAAGGGCTCCTGCAGGAATAAATCTTCAGGCAAAGGTCCCAGTTGGCCCCAGGACACATTGCCTCTGTGAAGGCTGATGAATGCCTGCAGCTTTGAGGTTAGACAGATTTGGTTTGTTTAAACTAAAGTTTTGGCTGCTGCAGCATAAATGTACTAGTGCTCATGCAGTCCTCATAGGCTGTGCAGGGCTGCTTCCCCCACTTTGACACAACTGCTATTGTGGCTGCTGGCAGCTGCTGCTCTGATTCCTCCAAGTGCTTTTACTCCCTGCAGCTCTGCTGATGTCTCTACAGCACCACTGGCATGGAGCAGAATGAAATGCAGTCTCCCTGCCTCCTCTCAGCCCAAGTCCCTCCTTCTCTGGCCCACTGCTCTCAGTCTTTCCCCATCTCAATTGTTTTCCCAATGCATTAACCAGTACTACCTCATTGATTTCAGTGACGCTGCTCTCAGTTTACCCCAGTATGAAAGCACGCATCCAATCTGTGCAGCAAGTCTCTACAGTCTTGGCAAAACAGGTCACCATCTGTAGTGTCCATCTTTGCTGCTTTCATCTCTGGAGGAGCAGAGATTGACAATAAACTGGTGCAAAGGAGAACTAAAGGGCACCTGAATATCACCCTTCTAGCTACCACAAGGGTCGGGTCAGTAGCCAACATGTATGCCCCGAAGCACTGGCTTCTGTTTTTCTTTAGGTCATTCAGGAAATTCCCTGAGGAAGCACATCCAGTCTCTACCAGAGATCTTGCTTTATGTGGGCAGGGACAGCCCAAATCAGGTGCAGGACAGAGACACAGGACATGGAAAAATGCAATGTCACTAGAGAGGCTGGAAAAGACAAGATGGTTCTCACAAGGGGAGAGATTTTAGGTCCTCTGTCAGGGCTGGGGAGATGTTTTGAGATTAGAGATGCTTTGACACTTGAAGCTCATCCCACCTCATACAAACCACACTGGCACCATTTTGAGAATGCAGACCGAAGGCCCATGTCACATCCTCTGTCCTTTCTCCCCAGATCCTTACCCAATACACAAACCAACTATGGCAGAGTCTACAAGTTTTGAAAGCTTGTAAAGCAGCACCAACCCTTTAGTTCTTTTATGGCCCTATGGATGAACAGAAAAAGAAGTATGGTTCACCTTGGGCCTCTTTTTTCCAAAGAAATTCTTTCCAGTGCTCTTTTACAGGTTTGCACAGCCTTGCAATGAACAGAAACCCCATAGCAAAACAGGCATTTAAAAAACATGCTAAGCTACCGTGAAGTAAATTACTGACTTAACAGCCAGGCACCTACAGGTATAATTGAGTTTCATTTGAAGAACAAATTAAAGCAATGTGCATATTAGCCTCTGAGTCTGCAAGGGGCAGAAAAAGACAGAGTCTGGAAACTTTCCAAAGTGCACAACATTAAAGAAGCCCTGCCAAATAGCTCACAGGAGACAGCAGTCACACCAGAGAAGGACCAGCTCCCAGGGAGAGCCAGACCCACACCTAGCTACATCTGCATGCAGGCTTCCATCAGAGGGGCAGGGTGAAGGCTGCATTTGAACCATAAACTGCAAAGGAGAGGAAGAGATGGGTCAACAGGAACATTGATGGAGCCTGATGGGGACACAAAAGGACAGGGCAGGGTGAGCAGTTAGGTGGACAGTGCAATTATTGGCTCATAATGCTTCATACTCTACTGAACTGTGAAGTTAAGTGCCCTTTCCTAAAGCTCAGAGGCAGCCATACAGACTTCCCTTTCCTTTCCCAGTATCAAGTCTAGCACTTCAGTATATCTTAGGGCTTTGCCAGTACCTGTAACTTCTGATCAAATTCCCAGTTCATGTGCTACCAAAGACTAAGGTGGGATAATATCCCTGAAAAATTGAAAGAAACACTCACTAAAAGTTTCTCCCAGCAAGGTACTCCACCACAGTGACAGCATGTCACAGGCCATAGTTTCCTCAGATATACAGCACTTCCCATTGCAGGAATGTTTGACTAGAGCAGGATTCTCTTCAGGATGTCTCCACAAAGGCATGGGACCCGTTTCCTTACTGGCTTAGCATCCTCCATCCACACTTTTCCTGCTTGCCATCTCCTTCTCTTTGCTCCTGCCAAAGAGAGCAAAGGATGAAAACAATTAACCAGCTGAAAGTGAAAATAAATAACAGCCACTGAGAGCTTCAAAGTTAAGCAAGGAAGTAATTAGTGGAACAGCTGAAAGAGGAAGGCATCAAGAAAAGGCAAAATGGTAAAAAAGTCAGATGAAAGAAGTAGGGAGAGATAATGAACAGTCTATTAGCAGCTTCAAGGCTAGTCTTGGATGTTATCCTCCAGTTATTTCTTCCCACCCTGTCCCTGGAGGAGTGGCTTTCCTTCAAACCTGTTTAATTTTTGAACTCTGTGCTACTCCCTGTCCATGGACAGGGCCCAGATCTAACTGTTGCTTTCTCTCTTCTGACTGAAAAGGCCACTGAAAGTCTCAGCGCTCGCCTTCCCCAAAGAACCTGGATTTCATCTGTGCAACCCAGTCCTAGTTAGGCGGGCAGTGACTGCAAGTCAATGTTTTTCTCTCAACAGCACTGTTCACAGTCCTGCTCTGAAGAGTCAAAGGACTCAGGCACAGCCAGAGCTTTGGAGAAGGGGAACAACTTGACACAAAATCCTGCTAGAGCAGTGCAGAGGGAGGCCTGGCTGGTGTCGATTCAGAACATGAGACTGTAATAATATTTGCCCTCGGTTCAACCTCATATACTGCGTACAAAAGCCTCTGTTCGAATAAAGGAATGGCCAGGGAGACATGAACTGAGAAGAGCCAAGAAACTCAAAGCAAAGTCCCAATTCTCTTTGTCCGGAAATCTAACTGTTTTGGAAAGAAACAAAAACACACTGAAGGTAGACAAGGAAAGGGCAGGACAGATTTCTTGCTGAATTTTCTCAGTTTTCCTTGACATTATTTAAGAAGGAGAGAGCAAGCACATGTGTGTTTCACAGAAAGGGTTCAAAATATGCTATTTTTTTCCCTCATTCAGGGAACCAGTTTGGCTGTCAGAGCAGGCTTGGTTTCCTGGATAAATAAAATTGTAGGGTTTTTTTATAGCATGCAGGGGTTGGAAGGAAAGAACCAGGAATCAGGCAATCTAGGCCTCATCCTGCCCCAATTTTGACCTAGGACAAGCCACTCGCTCACATGGCTCAGGAACAGTCATGAGGGGACAGATGCCACTGCTTTTGTAGCCACCCAAACCAGAATACCTTCAACATCTCCCTGACCTGCCTTTGCCCCATAAGTTTTGAGAGGGTTGCTGTGCAGCACATTGAATGCCAGGGCCTTTAATGATACCGGATCCTGGCACTCCAGAAAAAAAATAAAAGCTAATTGTCAAGAGAAGGGTAAACCTGTTCCATGGCCAGAGGGGTATCAGGATATAGTAAAGTATTTCTCCGTCCCTCACCTAGAGGTGTTACTTTCAGCACAGCATTCAGATAACTGCCTCGGCAGAAGTTGTTTTTGTAGCTGATGAGACAGACCGGTCCCTTGAGAGACATTGGAGCCCATACACACCACTAAATATATCAGACACTCAGTTTGGTCATATGAACGCTGGTAACCAAGCTTTCTGGGCAAAGACCAGTGCAGCAGTGCCGAGGCACCAATATTTAGAATATTCCAGTTGACTGTGTTTTTCCAAACATGTTTGAGAAGGTCCAGGCAGGCTTACCTGCCCCAGACACTACCTCTTTCTCCTTGAGGTGTATTTAGCCAGATGGCAGGTGTTTTATATTTAGAAAAACATTCATTGAGTAGGAAAACATTTGTACAGGCAGGTTCACCTCAGAGGACTTATTTTCTTTCTCCCTCTTTTGTGGGAACAAAGAGCCTTGCACCAGACCCTGGAGCTAGTCACTGTCTATATGTGAGACCACGTGGGGAGAGAGCTGGGCTGTACAGCCAAGGTACTGACAGAGGACAGCTCTATAGCCAGCTCCAGGGAGGCAGCACGCTGGTGCACTTGGCACTGGTAGGCTGAGATTATGGATACCTTGCCTGACAATCCAGATGTGACTTAGATATGCACACAAGAAGCAGTCCCGTACTGTTGTAGCTACTTGTATGATTTTTTAAAATTTTTTTCTTAAATGCTAAAAGATTGGTCCTCAGCCCTCTGGCTTCCTAATGGGCTGGAGAGGGCAGTTAAATCCAGGTCAAATGCAGCAGTCTAACAAACTCAGCAGTATATCACTAACAGCCCCATGAAGCACCAGCTCTGCCAGACTCCTCCAGCCACCCGTTGCTCCATTCAGATAGCAGCAAAAAAGGGCCGGTCTTGAAACAAGCAGAGCCACAAGCAGATCTGGCCGGGAAAGCAAGTCAAGCCTGAGGGTGCTATGACCTAAAAGGCCACAGTTACTCAAGATAGTTCCCTTGCTAACAGGGCATCTTCTGCATAAAGATCTGTCAGGGAGCAGCAAGAGCCAGCTGCTCCCTCCAGGACAGGGAGCCAAACATCAAGCACGGTAACAAGGCCAGCAGTGCCAGGCCCTTGCTAGCCAGCACCCAGCTACACAATACCTGAGTGAAGCAAGCAGGGCAGACATGGAGATGGCAGCCAACTTCAGCTGATCAGCTGAATCCAGATCATCAGGCAAGTCCATGTGATAGGGCAAGTCTGAGGTCAAGCTGGGAAGTCAGGTCAGGGTCAGGCACAGTCCAGTCATCACCAAGCAAGACCATCGTGACAAGGCACATCCAAGGTCAAGACAAGAACAGAGTCAACAGGTCAAGGACCGCGTCAGCAAGGTCCATAGCCAGGCACTGGCATAGCTTGTTAGAGATACTGGCACGCATTCCTACAACATAGCTCAAGGAGAAACTGGAACCTCAGGTCTGAACTTAAATGGAGTCACGGGGCCCATGAGCAGCGAGTGTGGGTGGAGGCCCCAGGTGAGGCTGGTCAGGGCCATTAAGGCACTCAGGGCCAACTGACTGCCTGAAGCACAGCTGCATTGGGTGGAAGCAGTGACAGCAGCTGTACAAGAGAGAAAACGTGAGGACACATTTCAGCCCTCATGATTGCAGTTTATGCTATAAACAACTGAAGAGGATTTTGTTATGTGATGACCTCAGTAGGCTGAAACTCAGTAACTGTTTTTGCCATAATATCTCAATAAAAGGTACTGCTAACAGCATCTTCTATTGCTTCTGTCAGATACTGTCTTGTTCCTGTCCCTAAAACCATAGATATAGATCCCAAATCTTTCTGAATCCCAGTCGTAGCTCTTAGTCACATCACTGTCCTTGGGCACTTAAATTCCAGGCTAATCAACACTTTGAAATACCTTGACTAGTAAGAATTCATTTACCTCCATTTAATGCCAGCTCCTGAGCAAAGTCTGGTTTCTACTGCCTGCAGCCTTTCCCTCCACTAAATGCAGTTCCTCAGTTGGCAGTTTCAAGGCAATCTGTTAGTGATGATCCAGAGTTCCTTCAATTCAACGGGTGATCTTTTCCATGGTTACCAGCCCACATATTAGGAAGCTCAATGGAAAAGTGCTTATCTTTCCTTCCAAGCTACAGACCCCCAAACCCAAGAGACAGCAGTGACAGAAAGACACGATGAACTTGCTCATCAAAGCATCATTTGCAAGTGAACTTGGATTTTGCTGTTCACTACTGACACATACCACTACATGTACAGATAACACTGCAGTGTACCTTACTGCTGGGCACATGGATGAATTTCTGTGGCCAGTGTCAGCAGGGGTTTAGACTGGATGATGATCTAATGGTCTTTTCTGACCTTAAAAATCTATGGATTGTTTAACAGATGCTTCAGAAATTAATGCATTATGCATTTATGCAAAGCGAAGTGAACCTCTATCCAGATGAGTTTGATCTGGCAGTATGGGAATGTGCCTTTAGGAGTGGTCAGGAAGTACCTTCTTTCACAGCTACAGAAGCACATGAGGATTTGCATGTTTATGCAAGAAAGCTAGGTGTTGTGATCGAGCCAGACAATTACAGAGTGGAACAGACAATGTTTGAATACATGTGGGCTCAAAACAAGGCTTTCCCTTGCAGAAGGATGTTACTGGCCCATCCTACAGTTTTGCAGCTATTTTCTTGGTAAGTCTCATTGGTGCCTATCATTCCAGCACGTGCGCTTTTGTTTCATTACGCCATGCAACAGCCTATAACTTTCTGTATGTGTCCCTGCAAATTACTGAGCAATTATATGCAACAGGTACAAAACCAAACTTCATGTAACTTGCCCTTGCTTTGAAAAAATAAATTATTTTTAAGGTTACTATAGAGTGTCCAGGATTGATTTAATGCTGTTGATGATAATGTTGCAAGTGAGAGCTTAATTAACCTGTACTGACATTACTGTTTGGATCAAAAATTGCATTCTGGATTTACATGGGACGGCCCCAGCAGTCAAAAGTGGTTGGTTCTAGTCTTGCTATTCTTACATATGAGTTTAGTGTCTCGCGGGGCACTTCCTCATTCTGCTATAACACAGGAAGTGTAGACGTCAAACAGTGTTATCACCTTGATCTCCAGCATGGCTGAAGAGGCCCTGCTTGTGTGTCCCAGCACACCCTCTCGTATGAAGAGGAGGGACAGGGAAAATTAGGATGCAGGCACTTTACTGCATTTAGATAAACCACCACAGATCTAAAGACTGGCTTACCTAGTTTCAACTCTGACAAGCTGCATCCATTCACTGAAGAGAGAAAGTGAATTAATCCCGCTCACTGCTAAAGTGTGCTGCAAAAGAGTAGTATGTCCTCTATTATACAACGGGAAAAAATGAGGTACAGAGAAGTTCCAGTGACCCAGCTAGTCCAGTCACCCGAGGGATCCCAGCCTAGTGCTCTGCTACATCATGTTGCCTTTAATTTTATTTACACACTGCTCTCCATTCTCTTAAGTCAAGGTCTGGGACCTAAAATCCTCCCCCATGTTTGCTGGAGTTTGAAAACTGGATGCAAGTCCTGTCACTGCAACGTATTTCTAAATAGCCTACTGATTTGTCTTGTCTGTAGCTTTTTTCTTTTGATCTCCAGAGCTATTCACAGTTCAATTGCTTTCCAGAGATGACTTGCTGCAGTTTGCTTTGGTTTGAACTGGACTTTGAAACTAGTGACCAGGATGCACCACACTTCTGCACAAGATCTTGAGGAAACAGCAGGGTAATTTATGAGACAAGCTACTAGTCTTCAAAGGATAACATCTTTTCAGCAGAAGTCCCTTTTCTTCAAAGGAAAATTTGCCTTTGCCTTGTGAACTTGAATTTTTATATATATATACATATAACAAATATTTATTTTACACCCACCATGCCTGTGGCATGATGTGTGTGTGTATAAAGGCCAAATGAAAGCAACTGCCCTCAAAGTGTTGGAAAAGATGCTGTCTGAAGATGACTGCTCCCAACCCCTCTGCAATTTAAAGAGGGATTGTAACATGCTCTATGGAAGCAACCAGCAAGGGCTGGCCTCCTACAGGCCGGCGTTTGAGCTGGAGCACACAGCACGCCAGCATCTGACAGAGGAATGGAACCTGTGGGGATGACTCTGGCAGCAAGAAGTCTCCAGGGAAAACAAGCTCAAGCAGATAATTAGAAAGGCAGGACTGTAGTGCTGGCCTGGGAAGTTGTGGCTCTGCCCTGATGGCTGATGCTGGACAACTCATTTCACTGCCCCCCTGTTGCAACTGGAGCTATCTGGAAAATGCCAGAATGACCCTAATTTGCCCCCACAAAACTCTTCAATGCTGTCCCCTGCTGTTAAACAGTGCGTTGAGGAATGGCGTTGGATACAGCCTCCAGGCTGATCTGTCTGCCTCCTTCCCATAGCAAGGCTTTCCAGGCAGCAAACTGCTTGCCTGAGCAGGCCAGAAGGCGCACAGGCGAGCCTGCTAACGTTGTGTGGTCCGGGCTTGCTCGGGCATTGCAGTATGCTGAAGAGTAGCCTCCAGCTGTCCCACAGCTGTGCTTCTGGGTCACAGCCTTGATGGGCAACAAACCTGGCCTTGGAGGCAGCCGAGAGGTGTCTCATAAACAGTGGCTGATACTGTCCTGACCCAACGAACTCTAAACCCTGCCCCCACCAAATAACAGGACACAATTCTCAGAGGATGGAGTAAATGGATGTAGTCGATGTGAGGCAAATGGTGCTTTCGCTACACCAGGCAAAGATCAGGAATGCATCTGCCCTGACCTCTACATGCTAAAGGACACAAACAGCCTGGGAATAGCCTGGATGTGCATTGCAATGGTGTCCCAGCCCCATCTTTCCCTCCACATGTTCCCTGGAACATCTTTCCCTCCACATGTTCCCTCTTTTCCTAAGGAAAGCTGCATCCTTACACAAAGTGCCTTCTTCTGAGTGCTAGGACAATGAAAATGGATCACAGGTCCTGCTAGAATTAGTCCTAAGATGGGGACTCAGCCATTCTGGAGCACAGATGGGGTCAGGTCAGGTTTTTCCCTACAAACAGGAGAAGCCATGTGGTTTTCGTATAATTTGGAACGCTTTCTTACAGAATGAAGATTGATTAGATGCCTGGAGTTCCCCAGAAACAATGTTGATAGTGTTAGCAGCCTGCACACCACAAGAAACCATTCATAAAAAAAAAAAAAATCCTCATTTTTAAATTTATTTTTTTTAGCTTTATGTTCTTGGAAAAAGAAGCTTATTGGGTAACTATCAGAGTTCCTCTTTCATCACCTTGTCATAAATCCCACAGGCTCTGAATTCCTTTAACAATATCTCAGTTAAATTGTGACCTGCCTATTCTAATAAATAAACCTTCTCCCCCCCAAAAAAAAAAAGCTGGAAACAGCCAAGAAGTTGCTCCCCCTTGCCCTTGCTCTGAGTTCTGCTAATTGAGACATCAAAGCAGATGGAAAATTGAGGTTGTGCCTGTACAATCCCTGGGCATTAAGCTTTCTCTCTAGACCATTTTCAAACAGGGCAATTAACGTTTGCCAGCACAGATCCCCCTCCGAAGTTTCAGCTATACGTTATATTCTTCTATCACTATTTATGTGAATGATGAAACAGCTGCTGTCTTTCACCCTGAGGTGGCTGTGCCTTGGGGGCAGGTGATGTGTTCCTGGGTATATTTCGTGCAAACTCTGACAGTCAAGCAAGCTGACATCCCAACCCAGTTCCAAACCAAAGCCATGCTGTCGCTATAAGAAGGCTTTTCCATCTTTTCCATCTTCACAAGAGCACTGACAGGTAAATCTGATACTGCAAGCTGTGAAAGACACTCTAGAACCAGGTCAGAGATGTTACTGCTGTAAAGGGTAAATTAATGAAGAAACTGCCTAAAATTCATAGACCATGAGGGTGCACCTGAAAAATGACCCCTGGGCAGATAGGAAGCAGCGTCACGTTAACTACATTGGATCGGTGCTTTGCTCCCTTATGGAGACCTGCAGGGTTAAACGATTGCAGGACTGCTTTATGCAAAGACACCGAGATACTAGTCCAGGTCACCAGCTCAGCCCTCCAGCCTTGTTACTTCTTCACGTTAGCTGCTGAGCTGCCAGGCCTCCACAGCTAATGTCCCCTGGGCTAGCTAAATCCCCTACAACCCGCATGCTTGTCTTCTACATTGGCAACGTACCCTGAGGCATCCAGGCAAAAATGGCCATGACAGCAGCTGTTGTAGTTGCTCTGACCACTGTGAGACTGCTGTGTTGCTGATCACTGTTGGCTCAGAAAATAGATGGGAAGAGCTGCACTGTAGGTTTCACTGCCTTCCTCGCTTGGATCTGCAGTGGAGAAAAACAAGAGAGGAAGCCCACAGGAGGTTTGGTTTAGGAGGTGAGAGGATTGTGCAGTTTCAGTAGGGAAAGAATACTGTGTATTCTGCCCCATGATGCCAAGCTTGACAGGGGAACAATTACAGGGGTTTCCCTACCCCAAAGGCAGAAACAGATCTGCCATGGTGGAGAGGAGGAAGAAGGGAAGGGGTGAATGATCTCCCTTCCTTTGTACTGTCTGTTGTGACAGGCATGCCATGGATTACATGACAGGTAGCCATTGGAGCACCCCCTCCCCATTATTCCCCCAATGTGAATGATGCAGCTGCTCCCCAGATTTACCCAGATCATTTAACATTGCAAAGAAACACAGGAACATCTGCATGATGGCCCTTCTGTGCTCTGCATTTGCCCCATCCTAAACAGAAAGCTCCACCATGGAGCAATGTCTAATTCACATTGAGCCCCATGGATACAAAAATTTCATTCACATCCTGAGACAAGATAGTGCCAGGCTTCCCAGGGGCCGCAAAGGGTCCGCAGCATTTTTGTAGCTTGTTGGACAGGGTAACATATGTGTACCCATGTTATACAGAGCAAACAGGATGCATAAATTAATATTGCCCTTGGACAAGAACAGATCAGGTGGTGCTTGTTTTCTCCCTGATTTGCTGGCATAGTTGTTCTGCTGGTGAATAATCCCAGTGAAGCCCCCTGCCACATTTTCACTCATATTTAGCTGAGGCCTCTGAACAGTGAACATTCAGGAGAGAGTCTGAAATGGGACCAGGCTTCAATGAAAAGTTGGCCCCTAACTCAGACATTTAACTGCTCTATGGGCTGAACACATGATTGTGCTTAGGACAATATGCTGCTCCCAAAAAGGGTTTGCAGGTTTCCTTGTAGAGGGGATGGTGGCAAAGTGCCAGCGACAGACATAAGCCCCATTTCTCCACAGCTTCCGCCTCCCCCTATCAGATAGGACAGTCCCACTAAGGCAGACACAAAATACAGCCTTAGAATAACTGTATGTAACCTGTCCCTGATTTAGAGGACCTGGGTTGAACGCTGTAGGTTCAGGAAATATCAGTGGTAAAGGGCAGAAATCTGCAGCTTTCCCTCTTGAGATATCTGTATGAATTACTTCAAATCCCTGCACAATGCAGACTGGAGGTGTGACAAGCCCCCAGTTCTGAATGTGTCCTTACTGCCGTTCAGCAGTGGTAATGCACAGTAAGCCAGAGGACAACTGAGCAGAGGTCCTGATACAGCCAAGCACATTTGGCACGTGCTTCAGTTCTTCAGTGATGGGGTACCAGTGTGTGATGTTCCCTGCAATGTGTGACAACATGAGCATCTGACACCCTGGCTCCTACTTTTAGAATTAGCCTGATTGTCCAATGGATGATTAGAAGTGACCCTCACTTCTGGCAGGAGGAGTCCCTCAAAACCACACACTGGCAGGACCCCATTTCTTCTCCTTCTCCGCCCCAGGTGCTGGGGGGTTGGCTCACATTCAACCTACAGTGACCCCCCACACCTACTGCTGAGATCCAGCAAAGTTTTCTGGGTATCCAAGTCCTGGAGAAAGAGCCCAGCCATCCATACTCAGCTTGGGAGGCATGGACAAGCACCAGAGCTTCTCTCCAAAGCTTCCTGGCAGGCTCTGACTTGGAGGAGAGGGAGGGAAAGAAGAAATTTGAAAACACCCTTTCCCTTTCAGAGAAGCGTGCTGGAAATAGGTCTACCTGCCAGCTCTTGCGGTGTAGTTGCCAGGCAGTAGTACTACTTTGCAGTCCAGGATCAACAAACTACACATTTGTATTCTCACCAGGGCCAGCATTATTACTGCCACAACTTAACACCCTTAAACAGAGACTGCCGCAGCTGTGAGAGCTGTCTTGGGAATCAGGACAATTGCAGCAACCAGTTGATGAAGGACCCACAGAAAAGAGTGGCTGCTATTAACCTCATGGATGAGGCAAACTCTTTCCTGTTGCGGATAGAAAACAAACTGTCTGGTACCCAGATGGATGGAAAAAGATGTGTAGGAAGGAAATGGACTGACCAGCTGAAGATGGAGCCCTCTGGATGGACTGCCTGGTGGCTTGACCACAGCCAACAACATTGCTCTAGCAGGATGCTGTCACTTAGCACTGTGGGAATTAGGACTGGCATCCACCACAACCTATTGGCATAAGCAAGCCCACTGCCACCTGACCAAGAGCCTCTAACTTTCTCTGTCTCTCCTCATCACCTTGTCTCTCTCCCTCTGCCTTCATATCCTGACATGGTACAACCACCTATTCTTTACTGTATCCTCCCAGATCTCATATGCCAAGCACACTCCTTCTCCATTGCAATTGTCTTTTTCAGAAGAGCAACCCCACAGAGACTTACTGAATCTGGGAAGGGTCCATAAAGCCAAAATCCCTGTAATTTTCTGCACACCCAGTTTTCCAACTGAGTCAAAGATGCATTAGACTATGAAAATTAGCATAAATTTGACTACACCTACTACATCTAGACTACCAAATATACATTGTACAAATAAGAATATTGTTTGTTTTGAATCTAAACAATGTTGCAGGAAATATGGCCACTTATACAACCTCAGCAACACAAGTGACCAGTTACTTGTGTTCAGCCAATGATTCATCAGCCAGCAAGCAGTAATGGACACAAACTCTTGCGGCAATAGAAATAAAATTGAGATGCTGGAAATGCTTTGCTTTTTCTGCACACAGATCTGACTCAGGTCATTGCAGAGAGTTGGAGCAGGCTCCAGGTGAAATGGTTTAGGCATGGTAATTACAGCATAAGATTTGCTGTCAGTATTTGTAGAGCAATCCCTTCAGGGTGCCCTTCAATGGACAGGGTGAATGATAGGATTAATGATTCATTGTGACCAAGGGTTTTCTTCTCACTCTTGATTCCTGTGAACCTCTCAGAAGGTGGACAGGATACAAATAAGGAAAAGGGCAAATTCTGTGCTTTGACCAGTTCTTCTTCTCTTCTGGGACAGCACCTTTTACTGGCTCCCAAAACTACTGTTGCAGACAAACTGCATCATGGAGAGACCTCTTCATTTCCTAGGACTGAGGATGACAGTGTTACATATGCCAGGAGCTATTACTGCTGCAAAACTTCTTGAAGAGAAAACCAGATCATCTTGAGACAACATCTTCCATCTGAACCTTCTGGGGTTGATGCTTCACAGGGAAATTCTTCATCAAGAGCTCTTAACATTGAGCTTGTAGAATGCTATCTTCCCCTTTGTTTATTTCACCAAACAGCTAAAGATACTGTGGCCACAGAGGTGGCCAAAGCACCTCATCACCTTCCCTCTGACAAGCTCATACCTATGTACCATCATGGCTGCTGAAAAGCTGTGGATGGCTCCAAATCAGGATTTATTTTTAGGTTTCCAGACTGTGTATGCTCCTGCCAAAAGAGCCTGGTCCAAAGTTTATTCAAGTCCACGATAAAAATGTCTAATGGCGTGAATGACCTTTGGATCAGCTCCAAAGACTGTGCACTGATATTAGCACTGGGGCTGGCTGGGGATTCCCTTTGGGAAGGCTGCCCAGTAAAGAGGCGGTTTTCACAAAACTGAAATTTTCAGGGAGAAAAACATCCTGATTTTGAACCCTCTTTCCTTTCAGAATAAAGAAATAAAAATATACTTTTTTTTTTTCAATTAAGAAAAGTCAAGAAGCAGTATTTTCTTCAGGGCCAGTTGGAACAAAATCAGAAAACTATGTTTTGGTTTGAATGTGTTCAATAAACCATTAAAACCTCATTTCCCTATAAGTACACTGCCTCACTGGGGCTGTGGTTTAGATCTCTCATCTTTCCTGCAGGCTGTTTCCTAGAGGACTACATCTGCCATGATGCAGAGTGGGCTCTAAGGTCTGTGAGACATGATAGCAGCCACCATGTCCCCTGAAAAATATGGGTATTAAGTTCCTGGATGAGAGCTGCCAGGAGGAAATACAATTCAAGGCTGATGTTCAGGGTTGAGCAGAGTTAAAGCAAAGCTTTTTGGGTTAATTGAACAAACTAAAGTGAAGCATGGCAATTCGGAGCATGCCAAAATATTTACTTTTGATAAAAAAAAGTCAGAGTAAAACTTATTTCCCTCTGCAAACCAAGATGTTTTGAAATTTTATTCCATGAAAAATTTGGAAACATCGGTGTTTCTTCACAGCCAGAGAAACAAAGGTTTCAAGGGAGCAAACCTCCCTTTCACAGCACTGCAATTAGTAAGAAAGCAAGAAAGGTGAGGAAGAAAGGAGATGTGAGAGGCTTACTGCTCCATAGCTGAAAAGCCCTGCAGAAATGAGCACCAAACATCCACCCTCTCTCAGCAGCTGTCTGCCTCATATTTCCAGGATCCTTTCCCAAGATAACAGGCAATCCCCCAGGCTGGAGAGATTAAAGAATTGCCAGCTGATGAGAGATAGTTTTGAGTAACCACTTCCCTGGATGCCCCAGCTCACCATGGCAAGAACACATCTCTAGGGCTTTGTAGGCTCTCCCAGATCTAATTTGACCTTCACTGCACCATTGGCTTCCCTGGAGTTATTCACGGTTCAACTAAGGCAGGCCAGAATTCATTCCTGTCTCACATACTCGCCACCCAGTTGACAGGCAGTGTGAAAGTAAAGTGGCATGTGGAGCAAGCACTGGGAAAATCACCTTTTGATCTCATTGAAGGTGGTCCTCAAACCAGGTCATGCTTGAGAGAACTGGCAAGGGAGAACGAGGAGAGGCTGGGCTGCAGCTGTCTGTGTTGGGGCGGTCTCCAGTTCAGAAGAATATTTGCCTTTCTCTCGCTGCCAATTTTGGAGCCTTTATAAATACCACACCTAAATAAAATGGAATAAAATAAACGATCCTCTTCAGGCACCCCACGCCCTTCCATCACTGTCCCTAAGAACATCTCAACATCCGAGGGCTGCAGAGATGGATGGGGGAGGGAATTATTGTTAAAAATAACCAGTCTAGGGAGGAAAACAATTTATGCTGGGTCTGGAGCAAGGACGAGGTTCCATTTCCTTCTGAGAATCAAGTGAACAATGTCATCCCAGAGCCTGCTGTGCAGTCATCAGTGACTTCCGCAGCACAGCTTGTAACCTGCAGCAGCACAGATGGAGTCAGGACACAGTGTGGGCGAGCAGCCAGCCCCCTCCCTGTCACTTGTCCAGTGACAATACTTCACAAGCATCCCATCCCATTCTCACTGGTAAGTCTGTCCCTCGATGTGCAAGGTTTTGTTTTGCCATGAAGCACAAAACTTAATTTGCTAACTATTTGGCAAGATGCCTTTGTCCGGTGAATGCTCCTGGGCCCCAGAACAGATTGAGGGCTATTCCCTGAGGGTCTTATGCTCACAGACAGATATTCGCTAATTCCCAGCAGGTAATAAGAGCTATAGATATTTAGCCACCTTTTCTGAAGAAGGTGCTCGACCAGAGATGAGACTGAAGGTAGATGCAGCACTAATTAATTCCGAATCAAATGTGGTTGAAAACACAGCTCTTAGGAGAGGATAATGCCACTCACCTTCGAACTGGACCATGCGATCTGTAAATGTTAGCTCTGGAATATACAATACAGTGTGGTTTTTACAGTGCCCTTTTATTATTGCTATTATTATTGTTATTATTTTCCTTTTTACCTGGGGACTAAATGTTTGGGGACTGTGGCAGGAGAGATCTGTACATCTGGAAAGCGTCAGATTTAACGCCTGAAGTCATCAGCCCAGGTCAGCTAAAAGTACATGTTTGCTTCCAGCAGCAGCTGTGCAAACTCCTGTTGCCTCGGTTGTGCAGGGCTTATGTAAAGATTCCTCAAAGACAGTGCCCTCTTTGTGAGCCCATAGCTCTGCTGATCCCTGGCAATTCCAACCCCAGTTTCAAAAGAAACGGCCCTAAAATGGCACTCCCACCGCAAACAGATGTATTTCAGCCTCTGTCTAAGGCAGCATTCATTTCATCATGAAAAGGAAAACATCATAATTTAGGGTCACACGTCTCCTGCCCGTCAGTCAGGCACTGCCAGCTATTTTTACAGCATCCCAGGGTGTTGTGGCAGTCTAGAGAACAAGTGACACACCTTTCCAAAGGCTGCTCAGAACGATACCACTCAGTGAGAAGCTCTGAGCTCCAGATTTTTGTCCTGTTTTTTTTTTTTTTTCCTGAGCGGGCTTGAAATAAAATATCTCTGTGTGTATTGCACATTTTTTTCTATTGCACATTGACTTTCTTTGCTTCCTGTTGCTTCATGGACTTGTCCTGCCCACTGCAAAATCTGTATTGCAGGTTCAGTGTTAGAACTTTTCTCATGGTGCTATGGCATGTGGGTAGACCAGATGTACCATGAGAATAAGCTCTCTCACAAACAGCAGCCAACAGCTGAACAAAACTATACATATTGTAAGAGAAGCCAAATTTCACTCACTGACTTCAGTAGCTTTCAGTTGTTTCTGTTTTACATTGAGATTGAATCTGGCCAATTTATTTAACCTAATAAACAAAATTATAATTATAAACAATCCAGTAAGACTACTGGGCTTCTGAAAGAGGCACAGAGACCATACAGAAAACAATCCCAAGCATCCCTGCCTTGTAGCCAAATATTATATCTGCAATGCAAACAAAACACCTCCATATTTACAGTTTGGTGGGAGTTTTGATCATGTAATAGCTTTAGGGTTCAAACCACTGCTCATTAAAGTCAACAAGAGTCTTTGCACTGACTTTAATGAGCTCTGAGTCAAGACTGGAACATACAGCATTTTACCAAGAATTCAAAGTGGAAAAAAACCAACTCTGGCAAAGCTCTTACCTTGGTCTTTCTGAAAGCTGAATGCCTGGAGGGACCATGCTCCTCTTGCTGTGCAGTTTCAGCCTCCCCAGGTAAAAAGCCCTGCTGAGCCCCTCCTGACAGTGCCAGAGTTCCTCACGCTGAAAAGTCCGCTAGCAGATTTCATTATAATAATTGCGCGACACTTAATACTACATTGTAGAGAAATTGGGCAAGAAAACACAAGGGAGCAAAATCCAGATGATCAATCATACTTTTCACTGACACTGTCTTTACGTGGGTTGTTTTCACCGGAAATATACACCTAATAATTGCCCAGATTCCTTGTTTTTTCAACATAATTTCTATGGCAAATGCCATTAGTTACTGTGCCATGGTGATTTAAAGCTGAAAACCTACTGTGACCTGAACCAAAAGATAGATTAACTTATCTGCTTTAACAAGGAGTTGCTTGAAGTCTTGTAGGAAATACTGTATGAACTTACATTTCATATGGCCAGTAATTGCTTTTCCTGTTATTTTTCTATTAAAGAAATACAAAAGGAAATGGGAGCTGTGTGCATAATGGGGACCGGGTTGTAGTGCTTTAAATCTGCAGGTCATCAATTCAAGGTAATTTAGCTGATGACTCCAGTGGTCTCAGCCCAGCTGTCAGGGGACAGGTGACCACACCTGGCCATCCACCAATGCTAAAACCTTGATGGCAATTCAGTAAATGCAGAGAGCTTTGACTGACCAGCCTAGCCCAAACTTGAATCCCATGCCTGGGGGTATTGCTTCAGACCCATCTGTTAAGCAGCTGGATACAGCACGGTCAGACGCTGACGAGAGGTACCCAGATCAGTCCCTCTGAGCACCACATACAGAGAGGTCAGTCCCCCTCTGTCTCTGATTATTACAGAAATCAGAAAAGGCTGAGTAGATTCCCAGTGATACAGGGTTAATCCTGGATAGCCACAGGGGAGGGCTAGAGGTGAGGGATCTGCTAAGAGCCTGCTGATAAGGATAAACAAGAAGGAAACCGGATTTTCAGCAAAATGACCTCTAACAACAAATTTACTGAGTTCCAGCATCTATGGACTGATACCCTTCAAGAAAGCTCAATTCTCAGCTCCCATTCTTTCATTAGGAGAGATGCTGAGATCATGAAGCAACTGGTTTTCAGTGGGATATTAACTTCGACATGGGAACCAATGACTTTTAACTTGAAAAGGTCCCTAGGACAGTGAATTCTGACTGGGTTTTTTTTCCATTTGTGGACTCTCAGCAGTGATGCAGCTCCTGTGCAGTGAATTTAAGCTGACTAGAATTGCTTTTCTTGGTTTCCTTCCACAAGTGACAGGTTGACAGCTACTGCTCTTGGAAGAAGATGGCCTTCCAATCCTCAGGTCACCATATGGTGCACAAATAATTTCTTTCATGTCATACCTGATTTAGAGCTGTAGGAAAAAGAGCTAAGAGACCAGTGAAGCCATCTCCCCCATTGTCCATCATGTTTCACTGTGTCATGCCCTATTTTCAACATGCCACATCTCAACAGGCAATTTGAGAGCTGTGGCTGTCCTTCCAAGCTTTATAAATGTGCTAAATGGGGTGGATACCTGGAGAAGAAATGTGCCATTGACTGTTAGATATTAAAGGAGGGGAAAATGTGTCATAAATCAGACACAACACTATCACAACAGGCTAGCCAAGAATATGAACTATAAGGTCCTTATAATGACACCTATTTGTTGAGTCAAGAATTTAATCTGTAAGCTCTTCAGTGAGGCTTTACATCTCTCCTCTAGTCCTGCATTCTAAATGATCACTTAAAAAAAAAAATCTGAAAAAAATGTTTTGTTTTTTTCCTGGGGAGAGTTATCCTCACTGTTACGCTTCTTCCATTTTTTTAAAAACACCAGAAAATCTTAAGCTGTGAAACACTTGCTTTTTTGAAAGATTGTTTAATTCCTCAGAGTAGTTTTGGTGTGCTCTTATTTTTCTTTAATCATGCTTAGAACAGAAGCATCCTTCCCACTGTGATATTTTCCCTTGCTTGTCACAAAACTAAGCAGGCTAGAAAAACAGAAGTAGGGAACACAGTGCATGTCTAGAAATCAGGGAGTGTAAACATACCAGCAGAGAGCCACCTAGTTCCCACTCTCAATGGAAGAGTAACAGAAGGAAAGCACAACAGAATCATAGAATCATAGAATCATTTAGGTTAGAAAAGACCTTTAAGATCATCAAGTCCAACTGTTAACCCAGCACGGCCAAGTCCACCACTAAACCATGTCCCTAGGCACCACATCTACATGTCTTTTAAAAACTCCAGGAATGGTGACTCAACCACTTCCCTGGGCAGCCTGTTCCAATGCTTGACAACCCTTTCAGTGAAGAAATTTTTCCTAATATCCAATCTAAACCTCCCTTGGTGCAACTTGAGGCCATTTCCTCTTGTCCTACTGCTTGCTACTTGGGAGAAAAGACTTGAGACCCACCTTGCTACAACCTCCTTTCAGGTGGTTGTGAAGAGTGATAAGGTCTCCCCTGAGCCTCCTTTTCTCCAGGCTAAACAACCCCAGTTCCCTCAGCTGCTACTCATAAGGAGGAGGTGCTCTAGACTCTTCATCAGCTTTGTTGCCCTTCTTTGAACATGCTCCAGAACGTCAATGTCTTTCTTGTAGCGAGGGGACCAAAACTGAACACAGTATTCAAGGTGTGGCCTCACCAGTGCCGAGTACAGGGGGATAATCACTTCCCTAGTCCTGCTGGCCACGCTATTTTTGATACAAGCCAGGATGCCATTGGCCTTCTTGGCCACCTCGGCACACTGCCGGCTCGTATTCAGCTGGCTGTTGACCGACGTCCCTGGGTCCTTTTCTGCTGGGCAGCTTTCCAGCCACTCTTCCCCAAGCCTGTAGCGTTGCATGGGGTTGTTGTGACCCAAGTGCAGGACCCAGCACTGAGCCTTGTTGAACCTCATACAGTTGGCCTTGGCCCATCGATCCAGCCTGTCCAGGTCCCTCTGCAGAGCCTTCCTACCCTCAAGCAGATCAACACTCCTGCCCAGCTTGGTGTCACCTGCAAACTTACTGAGAGCGCACTCGATCCCTTCGTCCAGATCATTGATAAAGAGATTAAACAGAAGTGGCCCCAGTACTGAGCCCTGGGGAACACCACTTGTGACTGGCCGCCAACTGGATTTGACTCCATTCACCACAACTCTTTGGGCCTGGCCATGCAGCCAGT
This sequence comes from Mycteria americana, assembly GCF_035582795.1. NCBI lineage: Eukaryota > Metazoa > Chordata > Aves > Ciconiiformes > Ciconiidae > Mycteria > Mycteria americana. Next base: position 12,142,072 of record NC_134377.1, read on the forward strand.
TTTTTTACCCAGCAAACAGTACGCCCATCCAAGCCATGACCAGCCAGTTTCTCTAGGAGTATGCTGTGGGAAATGGTGTCAAAGGCTTTACTAAAGTCTAGGTAAACAACATCCACAGCCTTTCCTTCATTCACTGACCTTGTCATAGAAGGAGATCAGGTTAGTCAAGCAGGACCTGCCTTTCATAAATCCATGCTGACTGGGCCTGATCACCTGCTTGTCCTGCACATGCTGTGTGATGGCGCTCAAGATAATCTGCTCCATAACCTTCCCTGGCACCAAGGTCAGACTGACAGGCCTGTAGTTCCCCAGATCCTCCTTCTGGCCCTTCTTGTAGATGGGTGTCACATTTGCTAACTTACAGTCAACTGGCACCTCCCTGGTTAGCCAGGACTGCTGATAAAGGATTGAAAGTGGCTTGGTGAGCACTTGTGCCAGCTCCCTCAGTACCCTTGGGTGGATCCCATCCAACCCCACAGACTTGTGTGTGTCTAAGTGGTGTAGCAGGTCACTAACCATTTCCCCTTGGATAATGGGGGCTTCATTCTGCTCCCTGTCCCTGCTTCCAGCTCAGGGGGTTGGGTACCTGGAGAACAACTGGTCTTACTCTTAAAGACTGAGGCAAAGAAGGCATTAAGTACCTCAGCCTTTTCCTCATCCTTTGTCACTGTGTTTGCCCCAGCATCCAATAAAAGATGGAGATTCTCCTTAGCCCTCCTTTTGTTGCTAATGTATTGATAGAAACATTTTTATTAGATATATTAGCAGATTGTATTTTTCCACATGGTGTTTCTTCTCCTGCTCCCATTGCATCTTCTTCAGGCTTTCATTCCTCCAACTCTGCTCCTTTGCAGGATTTCATCACCAGGCTTTATGAGTTATAGTTTCTCATTGTAAGGGGTGATGCTTCCTTTGCAAACAAAAACCCGAATCCTTCCATGGAGAAGGATTTGATTTTGATATTTTTTTCTTCCATTAAAAAAATGGTTCCTTCAGGCTCCACAACCTCAGGTAGCTTAACTGAGCTAACTAATCTGCTGTTTTTAATTTAATAAGCCACCTCTAAATACATGCAGTTACCAGACTTTTTTCTTTGAAATGGGCTGTTTATCTATCTCTCCTGGAGGGCCTGATAATGAGAAAGTGAGAATGCCCCAGGCAAGGTTGGCACTAAATCCTCTACAAATCAGAAGATACATTCCTCCAGTTTTCAAGCTCTTTGTGGTTCAAGTTACCTGTTACCACAGTGGCATCAGTGCTACGCACCCTTGGAAGCCTTACCACTGGACTTGTAGTGCTAAGCAAGCCCTAGCTGTCCACCAGTGATTCTGAAAATGGTTAGGTCTGAGCAAGTGAATTCATCTTTGACCAGTAATGCCATTATTAGCTCTTCTACTCTGCCCTGTGGATGGAAATGGAGGCAGCTACAGTCAGACCTTACTCTGAGTCATTATTCAAATAGAACTCGTTAGCATTAGTAGGAAACCATGCTGTAAACATTTGTTATCCCAGAGTTTCATTGAACAGGCAGAGTTCATTTCCAGCTGGGCTGTTTGGGGACAGTCATGAGCATAAGTCTGGAGCCTGTCTAGGACTCACTCTTCTCAACCTGAAGACAGATGCTGCGAGCACTGCTGGTCATCATCCACAGCAGGGAGGGCAAGAACTACAAAGAGACACTCTCCCTCGTTTCTTCCTAGTATAATGCTTAGTCCAAATGAACAAAGCAAGACAAGACTCAGTTTGGATCAGAGAGAGATCACCTACCCTCCAAGTGGGGTGTTAATCCAGCCCTGCACTCACTTTTTGGCAATAGACTTCATGATACCCTTACAGCCTTAAACACCATGAGGTGCAAGTACAGATAATCTCCAAATGCTTTACTTGCACCATAAAACAAGGCACCGGTCTTATTCCCGTTCTGCAGTCGGACCCAGAGGCGTGGTGGACTTGAGCCAAGAGGGGTCTGGTTCTCTGGAACGTCCTGCCACTGCCTCCCAAACAGGCAGCCCATTTGGCCTCTGCTAGCACCGGGCAAAGCTTTAGTTCTTCGTTTTTGAGGCCTTAGTCAAATCCCACCGCAGTCCCTCCACACGCCAGTTTGGTGCGAGAACAAGCCCATTGGGGTTGCAGAGCGTTCCCTGCAAGCGGGCAGAAGGGCCATGTAAAAATCAAATCCACATGACTGTATTTACAGGCAACCAAAGAAAGGGTTGCTCTTCCAAGAAAAACTTTTCCATGTAAAAGAATTCTTAATCTTCCCTTTGACTGTCATTGTTGAAATGATGGCTTTGCAGGCTTGAAATTTAAGACCCTATCGGTGTCTTTTCTGTTAGCTGTGATTTATGAATGGTTTCGCTGTTGATTATCCTCCAAGATTACAGCACAGCAGCCCTGACAGACAAGCAGAGGAAATTTCACAGGATAACGGGCAGGTCCTTCGCCAGAGCAGTGAGGCAGGGAGGTGTGTTTTAACTCAAGTATGTAAGTAACAATATCAGCAAATGCTGACTGGACTCCACAGGTAATTGAATAGTCTGCATGTAGCACTCTACTCAAAGGCAAGCAGAGTTAGCAGAAGTCTTTATGATGCTTTCTCTGTGCTTCAGATCCTTTGCTCATTCTATAATACAGCATTCAGTTATTTTTTTGCCTTGATTGTGGCACAAACTGTACAAACTGCAGTCAAATGTGAGAAGGCAATATTTGCATATATCCCTATGCATGTTCTTCAAAGATCATCCTTCTTTACTGCAGTTGCAAAGTCTGCTGTCTTGTCCGGGAGATGCTCTGTCTTTATGTCAAGCCCAGAATATTCAAAGGAAATTTGCTTCCTTTGATTTATTGCCAAGAACAGGCACTCCTGACCCCAGAAAAGGAGATTTTGTGGCTTTCATTCCCATTTCCTGCTAGACATTTTGTTCCAAGTCACTGCTAGGAGAGACTGTTTATCTGCTGAGGGTAACAGGGCCAGGGCAGGTGCAGCCATGACTCGAGGGAGCTGCATAGCATTCCGGTTGCTCCCACAGTGCAGGACTGACACAGTGCTAATAGGAGACCGGAACAAGCTAAAAGCCCTTGTAGTGACTTGGCAAAGCCATACCTGAGGATGCTGCAAGACCAGGTATCTCCTGAGAGAAGCTCTCAGAAGCAACTGCTTATGTTAGTTTGTTTCCTTCTGGGCTGTGGCCTTCACTGGACCAGACAGCCAAGATCCAGTGTCCAGGTCGAAAAATTTCTGATGTGGGGGCTGCCTAAAAATAAATGAACAGACCTCTCAGGAGGTGACTTTATCTCTTGATAAATGGCCTCTGCTTTTCAGGCTGAAATGTTCCTTTGATTTGAACTCTGCCATGCTGCCCTGCAAAATGAATCATTATTGGCATGTGGTTTCCTGGTCCAGCACTACGGATGCGCTTCCTGCTCTTTGTATCATCATCTGCACCTGTGCAGTGAGCAGCGGTATGCCACCTCGTGCTTTGGATCATTTTGGGCTGAGGTGAACAACTCCATGAGGTGCCAGGCCAGGGTAAGCCTGACGTGCCTGGGTCCTTCTCTGTGGTCATATTCCTCTCAGTGATGCTGCTGCTTTGGTGCCTTTCAACATTGTTGTCAGGAACACACTGCAGAGAGGAAAGGCTGCACCTCTTTGGAGGGAACCAAAGAGCATAGTTACATCCAACTGTGGCCCAAGCCATTCTTACTGGGACTAGTTATGCTGTGGGTGTTCTGAAGGATCGGGTTCGACAGTGAACCAGAATGGACATTCCTAGCATTCTTCCCATTTTGCCACCCAGCCTGCTTCAGAAAAAGTCCTGATGTAGGTGTTCGTATCCTGTCTCTTTCTTCCCTCACTGTATTTGTCTTTCAAGCCTGGCAGCAGTGGAAGGAAACTTAGCACGTGATGCTGACATTCTGCCATGTCTGCAGGACGGCAGATTCCTAAAGTACTCAAATCTAGCTAAGAGAATAGCTAGGAAAACAGGAGGCAGAGGACTCATCAAAGCATGGAGATGCTTGAATCCCAGCAGATTCAAGGAGGGATACCAGCTTTTATCCAGAAGCAGGGCTGCTCACACCAGGAAGGCTGTCTGGGTTCCTGCCCACACAGTCCCTCTCTCATGACTTCCCACCTGTGCTGCATCTTTTTTTGCTAGTGATCTGACTGTTCATGATGTATCTTACTAGCGGGATATTCATGACCATAAAGGGCTGCTGGATGTTGTAGCACAGTTGTGCTGGATACAGGAGCCCAGCCAGAACCTGGACATAAGGAAGGAGGGCAGAGAAAAGGTTGGGGTTGTAGAGAGGCTGCAAGGGGATCCCAGGAATACCACCAGTGAGAGGAGTGCCAGACGTGAGTCCCATGGTACTTGGCAAGGCAGTCAGTAGCAAAGAGGAACAAACATCCAAGCATGTGGACAAAGTCCCAGCACTTAACTGAGGCGTCTGTGAAGACCTCACAGCCCTCAGCAGAATTTGGTTTGTAAAGCTTCACCTGGAAACCTCAGACAACTGCATGCAGCCCAGTGAACCAGGGCGCAGATCCCATTGCATCCCTGATGCCTGCTCATTACCGGAGAAGATCTGTCAATGCCATGTGCGGTATCACCAGCCTGGCACACAGCAGGTCTCTGGTGCTGAGCAGCATCGAGCCCCTGCAGCTCCCAGCAAAGCACAAGGGTTTCTTCACATGTGTTTCTTCACCCATTTCAGGACTGGGCCTGGGGGTTGCATTTTATAACAAAAGAGACCAATGAAAAAAAAGTTGGAGATGCTCTGAGAAATGTGTGCTTCATAAAGCCCTCTTTAATCGATGTTGTCAGAAATACATCTCTGCCTAAAAGTGAATCTTAACAGATACAGCCCTGCTGGATTTTTCCCTAGTTTTCTGCTACTTGACTCCCCACTCCTTATTTATTGTTGTTTTACATTCTAATTCCCAGCTAGTCAGGGTTATTCCTTCAGAGTTAGTGCTGGTAGTGGAGGCCACTGTCCCACAGCCAATGCCTTCACACACTGCTGCCCTTGTACCACTGTGTTTGCACCTGTTTGTCTACACGCAGCTGCTTCAGAAAACTTCCCTCCAGACTTTTCCTTCCTCCTTGTCCCACCATACGCACAAGGGCCCAGTTTCCCTGTTCCCAAGCCAAGACATAGGAATGTACCAGTCCCTAGTGATTACTTCCAGCAAATTAAGAATTGCTGAACTAAGGAGGGTTTCAGCAGAGCAACATGGCCTCAACCAAAAATCCTACACTTGTTGTTTTTCTCCTTTGGTAGGGCGCCGTGCAATATTTACGTCCTGTTTCAACAGGTCTAATTCTACTACCCCATGTATACATCTGGGTCTGCATACTGTATCCTTCACTGATTTTCCATTCAGGCAAATTTTCACTGGCCAAGAGCTGGATACTGTGGCTCCAGGAGGACTTTTGACCAAAGAACGAGTCATTTCCATCACAGCCATCACGACAGGAGCATTTCTTACCACTTGCCCACCCTGTGCTTTACACAAGAGAGCTCCATCTTGGGTGAGTGACCCACTACTAACTTTAAACAGAATAATAATAATAACAACAATAATACCACCATAATATGTGCACACACATGCCCTGCAGAACCCAGCAGCAGTTTAGCCTGTCATAAGTGAAGTCAATACCCCTACAAATGCTTGGGGACACTCAACATTGCCTAGCATTTCAACTGTCTAATGCTCAGCAAACCCTAAGCCATGAACACCCACTTCTGTGCTGAACAAATGTACTGTACTGAAATTTACCTTTAAAAATATGTTATTTAGCTCCAGGAAAAACTGGATTGTAGTTTCTCAAAACAAGAATCAGAAAAACACAGTCTCCCTCCAACTGCTCCCCAAGCTAAAATATACCTCTCTACGAGTAAAGGATAGCGCACTCACCCCTGTCCAGCGTCCCTTTGTCCTGCTTCTTTTTTCTCGTTGGAGGAAAGCAGCTCTGAAGACACTCCTTCCCCTTGCACATACGGTCTTGCCAGTTCAGGAGAGGGGCAGGGGAACAGGGCTGCAGGGGAACTCCTGGGCTGAATGCTTGTAGTTCACAGTGTTAACTGGCCGGAGAATCCTATTACGTGATAGGTAGTAAGCCAGGGCCTCATTTATGGAAATTTTGACCTTCGATCCCCTTTGACATTTTCAGATCAGCTGTAGCCTGTGTGAGACATTAGAGCCCTTACAGTAAGGGGCTCTAAATCAGCCTGTGTGGCTGCTGGAGCCGATGAGCGGGTCAGAGGTAAGAATTCACTGAGGTTCGTGTGTGGGCTGCTCGGTGCCTGTTTGACATTTATAAATCAGTGGCATTCCTCTGCACAGCTCAGTGCATACAGATTGCTTCAGTCACTCTGAGGAGGGCCCCTCCTTTCAGTCAAGGGTGGATTTGGGCATCCTTGGCCCTTCTTTTTGACTTGAGCAAGAATATGTCTGAACAAATCCATCTTTATTAGCTGGTGAGTTCACCTACCACCATACAGTGTGACCTGCTCCCTCAGGAGGATGGAGTGCGGGCCCTTTTAGGATCAACCCTATCTCCGAGGACTTCGTGCCATCTTCAGGGCTTGGGCATGAAAGCCTTCATCACTAGGTGCAATACCAGACCCCCAACATTTTCATCAGCTGCCACAACAAACGTGTCTGTCGGTTTTGTAGCACAAACAGCCACAGTTCCATTCTGCTGGGTGCTGGCCCAACAACTTGGACCAAAAGGAGGCAGCCAGTTGGATTTCAAGTTTCCCATGGAAACCTATTTGCCGCGAATAAAGCTCCACTGGGCTGAGCCATATGAGTGGGCCTGCCCCAGATTTCTCACAGTCTAGACTCTATGTAGAGAGAAAACATGATGAGAAAAACATAACTAGGGCTGTGGACAAGGTAACATTAGTGTCAGCCAGTTATTGTGCAATAAATGTCCATATCGGCTTCAGCAAGCCTGACCTGTTTAACCGCTGCTTGCTTCTCCGAACCCCAAGGGTTGATATGGACTCTCCGCTCCCCTCAGTGCTGGCAGTGCCTCTGGCACACGCCGCTCCTCCTGGCTAGCGGCTGTGCTGGGGTTTGGGATGCCCTCCCATTGCATTTATGGTGGCCTCGAACACATGACGGCCGGGATGGGGAGGCCAGCTCCTCTGTGGTTGTGGACCAGCAGCTGCGGAGCCAGTCAAAAAAAGAGATCGTGTTTTGGGCTGCGCTAAGTGGGGCGCATAAGGACCGTCATGAGGGTGCGGCTGGCACAAGGGCTATGGTGGACTTGTATGGCCCAGTAGCCAACGCTACCATGCTGCCTCTGTGAAGGCACCCTTAGCCACCTCAAAGCAAAGAGGACGATGGCTCTTGAGAAGAGCTCTTCCCTCATGCCCACGTGCCTTGACACTGAGGGGAAAAGCTGCTTTGGAGGGTGTGGGGGTGAAAGAGGGACGAAAATCAGAACTGAGGGAAAAATCAGACAGAAGTGAGGGAAAACTCGGACAGAAATGAGGGAAATCAGCGGAGAGAAACCTCTGCTCTGTGATAGTGGGTGGGTGGGTGGGGAGGCCCCTCTCCCGAAGCCCGGGGGGTACCGCCGTGCGCGGGGTTGCCTCAGGTCTCCTCGGGGGGCGACGCCCGGGGGGGAGAGGGCGGGCGGGCGGCGCCAAACGCGCTCCCTGCCTGGGAAGTGCCTGAAAATGTGCGGCCGGGGCAGAGCTGGGGGGCCGGGGGAAGGGGAGGGCGCTCCCCGGCTCCCCTCCCACCCTCTCCGGATAAATGGGCCGCCGGGAGGCGGCGGGCGGGCGGACGGCGGCAGCCTGTGGACGAGCGCGGCCCGCCCGTCCCCGTCCCCCGCCGCGCCCAGCGCTCCCTGTCGGCGGGGCCGCCCCGGGCTCCGCCGCCCGTAAACGGCCGCAGCCCCCGCGGGGCTGGGGCGGGGGGATCGGGCCTTTCTTCCCTTCCCCGGGGCCCGCCTGACGGGCGGGCGGGCGGGCAGGGCGCGGGGGCCGGGTGGAGGGAAGGCGGCCGGGGTAGCCCGGTCCGGCTGATGCTGGCTGTCCCCCCGGCAGCAGGCTCAGCCCGGGCTCTGGCAGGCTGCTGGCGGCGATCGGGACTCAGGGGGGGCCCCCCGGGCTCCTTTCCCCTTCCCTCCCTCCGCGGCGGGCGGCGCTGGAGGATTTTCTCCCGCTGCGGCCCCCTCGCTGCCCCCCAGACATGGTAGGTCACCTACAGCTGCAAGGGATGGACGAGAGCCTGAAGGAGAAGAGCCGGGAAGGCTTGCTGGACAGCCCGGACTCGGGGCTGCCCCCCAGCCCCAGCCCCCCTTTCTATTCCCTCTCGCCTGGTGAGGGCCGAGCTGGGGGCAGCGGCGGTGCGGACCCCCCGGCCCCGGGGCACCGGCGAGAGGCCAAGGACGGCAAAGTGGTAAGAGCCAAACCCTGGGCGCTGGGCTCTGTCCTCTCCGGGCCCCGGGGGGGAGAAAGGCTGGCCAAGCCCCAGAGTGGGGGGCAGCGAGGAAACGGCCTGTGCCCGCTGACTGGGGCACGCCTGGGCACCCTGGCCGTGTCCCCCCTCAGTGCCCGTCCGCCTGCACTGGTGGACGAGGGCTCTCCCGGGCTGCTTGTGCCCCATCGTGGCTGCAGTCCGGTGTTGGCACCATCACTGGCGTGCCCAGGCCCGGGGTTGGCCCAATGCTGGCCGGGGGTTTTCTGATACGCTCGCAGAAGTGTTGGCAGTTTCCTGGGTAAACTCTAATACTGGTGTGGGAGTGAAAGCCAGGTCTGAAACAGGCTCCCGTGCCTACCTTAAGAACAGAAAAGTGTAATTGCTTCTCAGTGACACAGTCCTGCCTGGTAGATAGAGGTTGGAGCTGCATCCGTCTAGACCGAGGCAGGGGAGTCCAGCTCCCAGCCATCCTTACGCTCCGGCATCCCACATTTGTTTTGTCAGGAGCGTGGAGCCACGTTTGCTGGAGCCCTGGCTGAAAGAAAGATCAAACTGTCCGTTAACTCGGGGCAGTCTGTCCAGGGAGTTGGTATGGAGACACGGTCTGGGGAAGGTTGTGTGCTGCTGCCCTTTGCTGGAGTGGGGTTTTGTGGCATGAGTCTGCATGAAAGGTTTGTGCGCTGCATGGCCGAGTGGGGCAGGGTTAGTGGTTTGTAAGCGCAGACAGCTGGCAGTAGCACTGTAGATTTCGGTTAGCCTGACACAGTGCCAGTGAAGCGGTTGACTGTGGAGTAGGATTTGGGTAGATTTATTATGACTATTATTCTCCTTTATTTTGTTTACTTCTATCCCTTAGCTATAAAAACTGTTTTTAAAACACGAAGTTCAGAGCATAAGCAATGGTGGTGGAGGTTTTTAAAGCATGATGAAAGTTCTTCCCCAGGGATCTTTCAAATTTTTTTTTTAACATATATAGAAGACATTTGTAGGTGTATTCAACATGGTTAATTAGCTTCTATACGGAATAAAAAGTGCAGCACAAATCTTTCCATGGGAAAAATTTATCTACCTATGGATTAGTGACAATTCAAAGACTTCCTCCCGGTAGAGGCATTTTGCAGTGACTTCTCACACCCTCATTTACTTTCTCAAGTTCTAAGGCTATTTTAGCATATTGCTGAAAACTGCCTTTTACTCCCAAACATGCCAAAACCTTCCCCATGAACAATGACTCCTTCTCACCAGACTATGGTGGGTAGGGTGTGAGGTGTTAATTATGAAAATCAAATCTCAAAGCCGCTAACGCTGCGGTTCTAAATATGGAGCCTTACCTGCAGATGCCTGGGCATGTGTGCCATCTTGATGGGACTGTATATGTACAAAGAGGCCTCTGACTTGGCAGGATCAGGCTGTTGCTATGTATTTGTAAAATAAAATGTGGGAGGAAGATGAATGAAGGCTTGCTGGACCAGAAAACAGCTGGGGTGGAGGTGTCTGCAAAGCTCTGTAATGGGCATATGACAGCCTCCATTCCAGTAATATGATGGCTGGCCACTGCTCCTCCCAAGAAAGCCCTTAGATATCGAAGATGAAAGAGCATGAAAAAAACCTATTTCAGCTCTTGGACTGTTAGGACTGAGAGTTTTAGTGCTTGACTTCTAAGGAAAAAAAGTTGTTCCTGTGATCTGTGTAAGGCAAAATTAAGTTTTCCAGTTATTTTTAAATTTTTATCATAGATGAACATTTTACACATTTCAGAGGAACTCACACTGTAGATGTTTCCAAATTTTATATCACATTGCAACAGCATGGGTAGCCCTGGGCTCCTGCTGTTAAGAGTTTCATACATTGTGTGTATTTCCATGCCCTTAGTAGGTACAGAAGGTTGCAGAGATCCTAACCCTGAAACCAGTTTGACTGTATTATTTGGAGTGGTGCACGACTGTGCTCTTTAACTCCGACTGCTTGGTACACTGCAAAATAATGAATAGGAACTTTCACTCTGTTTGACTGTACAGAGAGTTTCACTTTTTCATTTCCACTCTGCAAATACTGTACTCGCAGCTGTTATTAACAAAGCAGGAAAAATATGGAGAGCATTGCTTGCTTCATACTTCTAAATTGCAGTGTCTAATTAGCTTTAATCTTGCCATTTAACAAGGACTTGCAGATCTATGAGCAATTACGCAATCCATGAATGTGCTTCTGTTTAACTCTACTACTCTGCTGTTCATCAGAGCATGCAGAATTGGCAAATCAATATTGCAGCTATTTGCACACCAAGGCATGCTTTTTTTTTAATAGCCTATTATATTAGTGTTTGTTTTGCTTATAAACGTGACAGAGCCAGGAATGCAGCCTGCACTCTTTGTGTTGTAATACTATAAAACCATATATAAGCTCAGTCACTAATGGCCAAAATTCTAGTATGTACGGTTACAATAAATTGCTGTCAGGTGAAGAAAACAACATTCCAGAACTGTGAGAAGTATTTCATACTATTCCTTGCTCCAGACCTATCAAAACCACCAGTCTGAACCCAGTTGCGTTCTTTTGCAGTCAGCTATTTTGCTCCAACTTCACAAATATGTTGAAGCATTTTTCTGCTCTAGGACAGCTCTTCTCATATGGACTAAAATGAGATTGCATGCCCTTATCGAAGACTTTCTTGTGTGTAAAATCCATGCTCTCCCTGCTTTATGTTATTAACTGTGACTCTGAAAAAGTAAACTCTCTTTAATAAGCATGACTTTGTTTCAAAGACAATGCACCATTTATTCACACTTAACCAGCCAATTTGGCTACAGCTTTGGGATCCAAGAAAATATGAAAGGCAATTTAGGGCCAGAGTCATAAATACCACAAGTTCAACACCATTTAGGGACTTTTTTGTTGTTGTTGTTTGCATTTTACTTGCAGTGCAGGAGAAATTGACTTTTATTTCTTCAAATAAAGTCCATGTAGGGAATTTGTCAATTGTTTTGTGCGTAAGTGCAAATATCCTAATGAAAATAGAAGGTGACTTTTACCTAGTTCTGCCTTTTAAATCTGAAATGTGCTTAAATTGATTCTTAGGACTTGGGTTACTGAATTCCCTAGACTTTGTGTGTAATGCTGGGCCAAAAGGAACATAAATACAATGAAATAAATCTCTTAATAATATGCACAAAGACGCAGTTGCTGGAAGGACGGGGAATGAAGTGACATCAAGGTAGCCAGATCTGCTTAGAGTTTTCCCTGTTGTTGCCCTGGGATGTAGTCTTAGGCTAGAAGAACTGCTTTTGGGCTGTGCTGAAATACGTGCTTTGCATTCAATAGCATAACTCCTAATGGATATCAGGGGAGATAAGGATCACATTCATCTGCAGAACTATCAGTCGTGCCTTCTTGAAGCAGCAGACTTCTTGTCCCTTCCCAGCACTGTTGCCACTGCAACGAGTTCCGCCACTGCAATGAGTTCCTTTTTATTTGAAAGACTTAAGTATTTGTGCATTCAACCTGCCTCACTGACTGACTTCTGTAGGACTGTATCCCAGTGGATCAGCTGTAAGATGAATGCCCCCATGTAGGGAATTTCTACTTACATTCAGCTGTGTTGGACAACAGTGCGGTGCCAGAATCAGTCTCGTGTGGTGGGAGGAGATTCCAGCTTCATCTCAAGTGCAGAGGAGGAGGAGGAGGATACCTTGCCCCTTGACACAGCCTTCACAGGCATGATCCCAACAACGGGGTCCAGGTCAGCATGTGTTTCAACCTTGTTGGATTTATGGCTGATATTAAAAAAAAAAAAAACAAACAGAAACCCAAAATACCTTTTCCTGACATGCTGCATTTTGAAGAGCCCTTGGGCCACAGAGCCAGCATCTCATCCTACACTGAAAGCACTCCAGGAAGGGGGACTGTCTTGTGGGGACTGGGTGGGGAACATGGCCATCAAAGGGCTTCCAGGCAATATGTGACTTCCAGACCTGCCAACACCTGCAGTGAAAGCACATGTGAGAGAAAGGCCCAGCACCCTCAGCCTGAGCCAGCCTGCAGCCCGCACACGAAGCAGGGGACATGACTCTCCAGGACCACGTGGGTCCCAGCAGTTCTGGGGAAAGCCCCAGGCTTGTGCGGGGAGCGAGGCACCCATCTGGCACAGCAGCAGGGCTTGCCTCGGGGGTTGGCGTTTGCAGCCCAGCATCCTGACCCACTTCTGAACTGCTCCCACGGGGCGGGATCCTGCAGGAATTCCCCCGGCAGGGGTTGGCGGTGGTTTCAGTTTCACGCCTGCATCCGCTGCCTGGCAAAGACTAACCCCACCTGGCTGTCCCCGGTCCCTCAGCCCCGTCCAGTTCTGAACACCCACCCACTCCTCCTCCTCCTTGGTTCAACGCCAGCAGCGAAGGAGGGGGAATGGCTCTGGGCCTCACCTAATCCTTGAACCGTGACGGACATCCCTTCTGGGCAGATCAGGGAAGCAGTCATAGCAGTCTCATCATCTACTCTGAAAAATGTGGCTGTATCTAGGGTGGTGTCTTCTAGCTGTTTAATTTCCATTCCGTCCCTGCGTAATGCTGTGGACAATAAACAAAGCAGCACACATTTCCCACTTGAAATAGAAGAGGGAGATAGGCAGGAAGGATGTAATTCTTTGAAATAATAAAGCCCTGCTTTCTACCTGAGGTCTGCATTTACTGTTATCACCTCCAAATAAAATCTCATCCGGCTCTAGTATAAATTACTCATAATGTGCAATACGTGAAGATATTGGGAAAATAAATGGTCTGTTAAACAAATACTGCTTATCAGCTAGAGCGGAGAATGTAGATGTGTGTCAAATAACTCAGCCAGATCTTTCATTATAGCTGTAAATAACAGCTGAGTAAAGTGACATTTTCATGGACCTGACATGTTACCATAGCGGGAAAACGTGGTGAGAGATTTGCTTATGCCCTAGCTAAGTTAGGAGCTGGGAATTTGGGAAGCTGTATCCTGTTTGTAGCCCTGATGCTTGGAAAACCGTTTCCCCTTACAGTCCCTAGAGATCTAATGCCACATTGTAGTGCCTTCTACGTCATGACCATAGCCAAAGGAGTCGGTCAGTTCTGGTCCTTCGTGCTCTCTGGGGAAAAGGTTTTGGGGGTTTTTACTTATTTCAAGTCACGTTAATTTCCTTTCCTTTTTGTTGCTTTGCTGCCTGGAATTTGGAAGCTACAGGAACAGTCAGTATATTTCAGGCCCGATTCATGGCACTTTTTTCCTCATCTTTGTTTACCGTTTGATAACTCTGCTTCCATTCTTGTACGTTACCCCAAGTGAAAAGTATCTTAACAGAGCCCACTGACTCTAAATAATTATTAGGGGTAAAAATAGCGTTATTCTGCCCACTACATTATTTTTGCTGTTGTTCAGAACTCTGTGGTTTACATATCCCCAGGAACCGGTCCCTGAGATGGCACTCATGGCAGGTACGAAACAATGACGTGGAGCTGAAGGACGTGCATCTGTCCTAATGCGAGAGCCCCCCGTAACACTTACGCCACCGTAAAGGAAGTGCTGTTGGTTAGCTGTAGATTGAATTCTGTTCAGCAACCGATTTTATCTGTGTTTATCTATGTCCTACTTGAAAAAGGCAGAGTTTAGCTGCCCAGGCCGTTACATGCCTGAAAGGCATCGGAGTTAAGACAGAGGGAAAAATGCAGCCAAACAAGAAATCACTTCAACTTTTTAATAATACCGTAACCCTTTGCTGGTTGAAACAAATTATGTACCAAAAAGGAAATTAAAATGATAGCACATTTACTGCTTGATTTTCACCCTGGCTCTGTTTTGAGGGCATAATGTGTACGTGTGGGACTCGCTTTTTGATCTCTCCAGTGTCTTCCCTTTCACCTCCTCAACCTTCCTGGACTACCAGACTCCTCCTTTCATAAAGGTTACAGAGTTGTGGTGGCTTTAGCAGAGCTGCATCTGATAAGTAGCAGCACAGCTCCTATTACTAGGGACAGATTAATCAGGCCTTAACTGGGTTTGTTCTTTGGATAGACAGGCCTTGACTGGGGATCACTTGTGGACAGCCTGGTCTAAAGACATGTGGGTTTCTCCTCTTCACCAGTAGTGACCCCCAGTAGTGTGCAACAAGCTCTGCTCCCCGCCAGCCCATCTGTGGTGCAGGGCTATAAAGAAACTCACCTTATTTGTGAAGTGTCTGGAGATCGCTGAGTGATTGCTAGAAATGAGCCAACAATCATCATTTTCTCCAGGGAGCTCAGCAGTCCAGTGTTCCTCTTCTTTCAACCATTCCTGTGCAGAAGGAAAAAGAATTGAGTCAGTATTTTTTTTGACAGGCAGAACATTTTTGTTTTGTTTTTACCTTAAAACAGATTGGAAGGAGCTGGAGTCAAACTCTTGCCAAAAAGCCAGCTTTTGACATGTGCCAAGCATATAACATTTCAGCCCCAAAGACAAATCTTTTGGAAAACTCATATCCCCTGTTCCTTGCTTCCCAACTCCAGGTGAGATGCAGGAGCAGATATTTCAGAACATCACTGGAGGTGAAACAAAATGTCATCTGAAGTGCCCTTCAGTTGCTGCTATGTAAAACCTGTGCTTACTGTTTAGTGACACTTTCACTCCGTGCAAGCAATTCAGTTGCTTGTTTGGTGGGCAGACTGCAGGGTCTTACAGATGATCTCTATTTTTAGACCGTGCTTTGTAAGTTATTTACGTCTTCCATGTGCAGACTTCCAGGTGACTTCAAGGTTTCTGACCTGCTGCAGGTCACAGTACTACTCAAGGTAGATAAGTGTGAATCTGTAATTCTCTCTGACGGGTGGTAGGAGTTGTTGGCTTTGGCTTGCCAATGTCCGCAATTGTTCCAGCTTTCTAAAATAATCAAGCCAAGCCTGCAGGTCTGAAGTTGATGCTCATTTACAGCATATGAAATGCATTATGAAATGCCTTTTGTCACCCTTCCCTGCCCAGAGCAAGGTAAACTATAACCCACAATGGAAATAGTCTCATCACCACTCCATCCAGACCTAACCTGGAGAAGACTTAATCCTGCTCTCACCAAATTCACTGGCAACTTTTTGACTCTGATTGATTTCAGTCATGCATGACAGAGCCTCCCTTTCTCCATGCACACTGGTATTGTTTCTGCAGCATGTTCTTGTTTCTTGTTCCCTGCTGTGGGACTTGCGATTTCAACAGACAGCATTTGCATCTGTGCCCACGCTCTGACGGAGCAGCACCCCCGGCACGCAGCAGGCTGTGAAGCCTGTTCCCGTACAAATGCTGGGGGCCAGATGCCCCAGCAACGTTCCTGCTAAGCCACAGGAAGGACCTCGCCTCCTGCATCCTCATCTCTAGGGATGTTTAGAGCACACTTAGTGTCAGCATATGTTAGCAAGAAGTGTGAAAGTTTGTTTGCCTGGAAACATTGAAATGGCTTCTTTAAAACTGCTTCTTTAAAACTGCACCTTACAGATGCCCTTTGTGGAACCGTTAAGAGATTTGGATTTCTCCTGCATTAATCTAGCAAAGAAGCTCATGGTTACCATCAGAGTTTGTTATTTGGCATTCTAGCAAGCTAGCCTGGATCTGAAAAGCAGCTTAATTCACAGCTGTTCCATTTTACCCAATCTTCGCTTGTCCCTGGCCGGCAGAAGTAAAGAAGATACTCCCATAGGCTAAACTCACAGTAAGACAACATTGGGATGCCTATGCAGCTCAGACCAGTGCCTCCCAACCTTTTTTCTGGTTATCTAAGTTTGCAGTCAGTTTTGGCAGCCTGGCCTGAAAACATCTGTTGTTTAGAAGCTGGTACAGAAGAGCCTTCCCAATTCTATTCTGCCTCTCCACTTTTTGGGGGATTAGTACCAGTGTGTGAAACTGTCTTTGGTGGCTGTGACTTATTTTACCTGTTACGGGAAACAGCAAACCACCAGCTTGCTGGTTACACTTGAAGAGAACTATTGCCCCTCCCCAGCCAGGGTGAGCATCGCAAAGGCTCCCCAAAGGCAGTGCATGGAAGAGAGCAGGGTGCACAGAGCACTCCAGATGCACTTTCTTAGGCTGTCGGATCACACGAAGGAGGGTGGGACTGGGCCTGGACTTGGGTGGATGCCCTCCGAAAAAAATCTGGGGGATGCTGGAAGAGGCAGCAGTAATTCAAGGGCCAGGGGCCTTCCCTTCAGAGTCTGTTGCAAACCTGCACCCTGGTTAGCAGTGTTGTCTTCAGGATGGGATATAAAAGCCCAAACCACTTAGAAGTCAGCGTTGTTTTGTGCTGAGAGCCTGAAGCTGCTTAGGTTCATGGTAAAAATAGGACGTTCAGATATTTTCCAGTAAGAGGTATTCATACCTTTAGGTCTGCTCTTCATGTTACAGGACAAGGTCCATCTTTCTGCCCTATGCAAATTCAGTGTTTCATCTGGGAAGCTGGGAACACCTTTTGCTGAGCTGAGCTTTTCAAAGGAAGGAGGAGAGATTATAATTTTCTCACCTAATCTGCAAGCAGAGACCAGTTTGGGACCTTTTGGACAAGACCTCTCCTTAAGTGGGCACAGCGTAAAAAGAGGGCAGGTTCTCAGCTGGAGTTTTGCCAATGTCGGGTATGGCCACAGGAGTATAAAGAGAAAGAGAACAATCTCCTGAAGGAGGGACACGAATCTGCAGCCCTTCTTCCTTCACCAGTTAAAGCAATCTGCATCTCTTCGCAGGTGAACCCCCAGAAGGCCAGCTTGCCTGCTGTTCACAGAGCCCACGAGTACATATGCACATGGTGTTTGACTCCTGCACCCAAATGAACCTCTCCTCACGCACAAGATGCCTTTAGAAAGAGCTCTGGCCATGTCCAGACAGTTAAAAGCTGGAGATCTGCACCCTTGTGAACTAAAGCTCGTCTGATCTAAACAATTCACATTTGAGAAGCAAAGAGCTTTATTTACAACCAGAAAGGCTGCCCTTGCCCTCCCCTGTCAAGAGTCTTGAAAGCAATCCAGGAATGAACTTTGCCTTTTGGCCAGTGTTTGGTAGTGAGGGTGAACTTTTTTTTTTCCCCCTCTCCACCCCCACCCCCCCACCCCCCACCTACGCAAATATTGTCCTTTTTTGACAATGGAACAGAAATACTTAGTCAAAAAGAGGGGTTGGCCATTTTACTTCACAGTTTAACACAGCAGTAAAGTGCAGGGATATTTCAGTATGGAAAGCATAAACAGCTTTGTGGCTTTGGGACACAGAATTGAAGTGCTTGGTGAATTCAGATGAAGCAATGACATTTTTTGCCTTAGCCTAAGGCAGAAAGCCCAAGCCCCTAGAGAAAACCAGACCTCATCTAGTGGGAGGTGATGCTGTTCAATGGACTCAACAGAGCTTTGCCAGTTAACACCAACTTGAGGGACAACCTGGTGAGCATTTGGGGACCTGCATGTTGTACAGGGTAGGGCACAAGCTGCAGTACCTCTTACCCAGCACTGCCAGTAGGAACCAGGTCACAGCTCCAGTGTTCCCTCTTGTACCACCCAACCAGAAGATGCTGGGGAAGGTGGAAAGGAGTGGCATGGGAAGAGCAAGCCAATACAAGAGCTGTATCCTCAGCTACCATCAGTGGATTTTGTGAGTCCTGAGATGGTCTTACTGACGAGGGACTGATGAAATATGGCTGTGATTGTAGCACGTATGGGCTATGCGGGGTGGAAAGTGGAAAAACTCCATGAGCTTTTCAGCCATCTAGGGACCTTTCAGCCCCGCACAGAGGCTGCTAGCCATCTCCTTTAAAGAGATCCTGTGTGCCTGCGTGTCTTAAATCGCTGCTGACAGAAAAGTGGTGGCAGGGACCAAAACCTACAATGACATTTTTCCAGGAGGGCAGTATTAGGCTTAATTAGCTGCTGGGCTTGGTCCAGTCACCAGACACAGGATCCCTATATGTGGGAACTGATGTTTAAGGGCACTCCAGTATACAGAAGTGGGATTACTCATTTTTGTGGTGGGCAGAGGAGCCTAGGCTGGACTGTGACAATTTGTGAGAGTAAGTAACTTCAGGGTGTGATTAGTCTTAAAAATCCGGGTTTTGGTGTCATGAATGGAGCAGCTCCATTCATTAAAAAGTCCTGGCTTGAAACTGGTTTCCTGCATTGCAGAGGCCACAAGGTGCCCCAGTGTCTCACCCCACACTCAGTTTTGCATGGTTAACTAGAACGTCCCTTGGAGCATGACAGCCATTTTTGGCATGGAGACTTCAGCAGTAGCAAGTCTACCACTTCCCCTGCTGGATCATTGCAAGGGATACATTATTTTCAGCATATATATATATAAAAAAATATATTAAAATATATATACACATCTCACTTAAGTAGATCTACATCCTTTAAGTCAGCAGACTTAGGCCCTATCTCTGTGTTACATCAGACTTAGAGCACTTCTCCATGCTGGTGCACTTTGAGTCTTTGTAAGACTTGTTAATTCACAACAGTGAAGGCGACATCAGGGCTAAAGAAAACCCCCGAACAATTGCAATTCCTATGAGAAACAAGAAAGGAAGAGGAAAGGAAGGGCTAAATTTCAGTGAACAGATAGTGCAGCATGGAGTGCCAGATATCTGGGCAGAGTCACTTACCAGGGTGATGTGCTGGGCAGAGGGAGGTGGAGAGGGTGCTGTTGGTGGGTGGAGGGCAGCCGCTGTGTCACATCAGCCCTGGGAGCTGGAAGTCAGTCTGTAAATTGATAACAGCCACGGGTGGCAGAGCAGAAAGTCAAAGCATCGTAAATGCAAGGCCTGTACAAGGGTTGTCTGTGCAAGGATGGGGGCTAATGGTCCTGTTCTTGGCCAACCACCTTAAGGCTGTTTTTGGCAACTTGACAATGGTCCTCCCCTTTGGGCATGGAGAAGAGTGCCTTCGTCGGTGTGATGAACACTCCGCTAACCTGGGGCCCTGCTACAAACCTGGAAGAGACATGGACTGCGAGGGGGAGCTGAATGATGCTGAGAGTGCAAGCAAGGCGAGCTTAGCTTGCATGAAACAAAGTTGGTCCTAATGCTGCCAGTCACCTGTTCTCATTGCCAAAAAGCCTGTCACTTGCAGTGTCTTCCACAGGACTTGGAGGAGATGGAGTTCAGCAAGGTTGAAGGCACTGGTGTCTCCTGTCAGTGCTGAACATGCTGCTGCTGGCTGCTTATTGTGCTGTTGTGTCCCAACGCTTGCTGTGCTCTTCTTCCCTGCAGATGCCTTACCTGCTCCTGAACCCGTCCATGCCAGAGATGAGGCCTCGAATGTACCCTGTGTTTTTCGGAGAAAGCATTGAGGTCAGCCCTGAGCCCGTGCAGGAAATCAGGTACAGATGGGACTGGGTGGGTAGATGAAGGCTTCTGTCTTTTTCCTGGTGCTTTTCCTTCTGCAAAAAATTAAAATGTGTTTACAAATGAGAGTAATGGTTATTTTAATGGGAAAGGAGGGACAGGTGGGAGAGTAATGCCTGAATTAAAAAGACACTGACAGCAGCAGAGGCGGAGGGGAGGAGGCAAGAACTGGAGGGAGGTTGTAAGAGAAGAGGGCTTTTCTTCCAAGGCCAGCTCAAGTCCAAGGCTGTGAGAAAACCATTACCATCTGTTGGCTTGATGGCCTCCACTAAGTAACCTGATGGTCTTCATCTTATTACCTGCTGACTTGTATCCTCAGAAGAAACAACACCCTTATAATTGGCACCTGTTTTTGTTAGCCCTTGCAGCAGAGAAACCAACATTAGACCAGCCCACAGAGGCAGAATGACCTCCTCCTCATGAGGAGGTGGTCCCTCAAGCCAATGGTGGAGGTGTTCTGACCTCTTGTGGACCTGGTGCTGCAGCCGGTAGATAAACGTTGGTCTCTGCTCTTCTTTCACTCTTTTGCTGGTGTGGAATGTACTCTGCAAACAGCATGGAGCAGTTACACACAGCTTGGGGCAGGGACGGTGGGAGGACTGTAAACCCAATTCCCACCCCCCTCAACCTATGCAAACGTCTCTCTGGAAATGTACCCCAGTAAATCTCTGCTTGCTGAGGAACTGCCAGCGGGCATGTTTTTATGGTGATTACATCGGAGTCTTGTTTTACGCGTGCTGAATGACTTGCTTACACCCTAGCTGTGCAAAATACATTACAGCAGCTCAGATTACTTGCAGTGCACAATCAGTCAACCCCCCTCTGGGTGGAGGTAATGACAAGCACACACCCAGCTTTTAATCTTTTTTGCGCAGAGCTGCAC
Source organism: Mycteria americana (assembly GCF_035582795.1). Lineage (NCBI taxonomy): Eukaryota > Metazoa > Chordata > Aves > Ciconiiformes > Ciconiidae > Mycteria > Mycteria americana. The sequence continues at coordinate 12,162,748 of NC_134377.1, forward strand.
ATTCCTTGGCTACTGATTACCGGAAGAATGTTTGGGGAGCAGGGAAAACAAATGAAAGTCCTGCTGCTCCCCATGGCCAGGGATCCTTGGAAAAGCCCTTTACGTGGCCTGGTGTCCATACATCCCTTCTGGAGACCTGCAGAAAACAGGCAGGGCAGTGACATCCCACGTTTTGTGGGTTCTTCATCTGATGACGTTAACATGGCGACTTCCTTTGAGACCGATGGCTTGGATATTGGACAGCCATAGCCCATAGCATCTCTTTACTCCACCTGCTTGGTGGACCATTGCTTGGATTTTTCTGTAGGCCCCAACAAGCAACCTCACCCCTCATCTCCCAGCACCCTGATTTTGGTTAGCCTGGGTGTCTCTTTGTGCTCTGATGGCAGGGCAATATCAAGAAAAAAAGACAAACACACAGCCTTGGCAGCTCAACAAGTGTCCATTACACAATGCTTCTGCCATCTATGTAAACCTTATTTATGACATTATTTTCCTGCCAAGCCAGAGCTTGCATGGACAACAGGGCCTGTGAAAGCAGCAGCAGGCATGCGGTGTTGCGAAGTAGGTTCCCCCTGACCCCAATGTGACATCCCATGCCCATGGCCCACCAGCAGCATCTGTTCAGCCTGGCCACTGGGGCAGTGACATCCCCCAAGCCTAGCACTAGTAGTAGGGAGCGTGGTGAGATCTACTGTGAGTCAATGATCAGGGGACCTTTGTTCCACAGGGGCCCACAGCATTTCAGGTTGATGCTGCATGGCTGTGCTTATTAAAAATGCTTGGGAAAAGGCTGGATCAAGAATTTTCCTGGGATTTCAAGCTTTTCCTGCACAATCCATGGATGAATGACCATTCCTCAGCCTCTGATCTACCCCAGCTGAGGGATTTCACCACCTCTTGATGTCCTTTGCTGACAGGGTGTTTGCCTCCAGTGTAGCTCTCAGGATTGAGCTGAAGCCCCAGTGGGGCTCATGGAGGAAACCAGAGGAAGAAGCAGGCTGCTTGGAGCCTGTGCAACAAGGTCATTTCTGCCCTGGCATGACCAGGCAGGCTTGGTCCTCTGTGGTCATGCATTGCAGAAATGCTGAGATGGCTTCACCAAGGTGCGGTTCCACCAAGATGCACCAGCAGGACAGAGTCTTCTTGGCCCTCCACTTTGGGTTGTAGGGTTTGCATCTGTCCCAGTGCTTGTAAGAGGTCATAAAAGTTCCCAGCTCCAAAGGGTTAGAGAAGAGTCCTGTTTGTCTTCTCTCCTTTGCTGCCTGGGCTGTGTTTCTGATACCTTGCTGTCCTCTGTAGGTGCAATTCTGAGGTGAAGTACGACTCTGAGAAGCATTACCGGGATGACATCTTCTACGGCCCCATCCCCACCGTCACCACCTACAGTGAGACAGTCATTGCTGCTCCCAATTGCACCTGGCGGAACTACAAGTCGCAGCTGATCTTTGAGCCCCGCCAGAAGCCACTGAGGTTTCAGAGCACGACCATCATTTTTCCTAAGCGTGCCAAGAACATTTACCGGACCACCCTCAACTACAGCTTGGGTTGTGCCAAGCGTTGGTTTGCTTCCAGCGTGCAGCTGGAACTCTGCGAGGAAACCAGCCCGTGCGTCATCTACAGCGAGACCCTCTGATCCGCCCTGCTGCTGGCAACCTTGTGACCTCAAGGAGGCTGTGGCCTTTGCTGGGTCTCTGGCTGGGCCTTCATTGATGGCGACTGAATATTAATGGCTGGAGAACACATCGTCTTGGGTGAGGCTGAACTGGCTGGGAGGAGGCTTGCAGGGCACGGGATGGTTTTGATCAGTGAAAGGCTGGCTTGTATTTTGCGACGTTCCTGACATTCATGGTCTGGATTTTATTTTTGTTTTTTTCCAAGCATATCTATTTTTGACTTGTGTTTAGATGAAATCAAGATGACAAAGGACCCTGTTACCCAGAGCAGAGTGCTGCCTCGTGAGCTCTGCAGGTCTCGTCTAGCACATAGGTGAGACTCACTGTAACCTTCAGAGCTATTTTGATCTCTGCAAAGGGAAGACCAACTGCAGAGTCAGCGTCCAGCCTGCCCAGCATACACCAAGCCAGTTCTCTTAGAGTTTAAACGCAGAGGAGGCAGTTATTTGTATCAATGCATCACATCTTGCTCCAACAGCTCATCTGGGAGATAGCTGCAATATTACACCACTGCAGTAATTTCAGGCCTAAGTTACTGGGAGAAGCGGGCACTGTCGCCAAGAAAAAGAGGAAGAAAACAGGCGCACGGTGCTCTTGCTAGCAGCTAGATGTTTACATACCATAGCAAGGCACAGCACAACCAGGAGATGGGAGAAAGGCCTACCGTGACACATGACCACCTCTTCTGTGAGCCCAGCCAAGAGTATGTAGGGGAGACTGAGGAAACTGAATAGCTGAAGGGCTATTTTCTAAAAGCGTCCAAGTGATTTAGGAGCCCAGTGCCCTTTTTCAAAAGTACTGTCAGTCCAAGTGTGCCATGCTGTTCTTTGTCTTGAACACCCCCAATTTACAGCGATCTTTACGCACTTGCAACCCTTTTGAGTTTCAGGGCATGGCTGTATTGCAGAGAGGAGTGTAGTACAGGAAGACGCTATCTAGCTTCAAAGAAGCCAGTGCAGGGTTAACTCCTGAGCAAGGTTGCTCACCCTCTCAATAATTGTTTCCATACCTGTGGCATGGACAGCTTCCCTGACTGTGGAGGAGCAGCCAAACTTTCTCAGCGTAGAGCTTGAAGTACTGAAGAGCCCAAATCAGTCCAGGTTTTCCTTAATCAGCCAGGCTGTAGCAATTCAACAGGTACTTACAAACAGCTGAGCTGTCTCTGCAAAAGGATCAAGAAACACTGAGAGAGCAGGAGTCACTACAGCCGTCCTAAGGTAAACCATTCCCCACTCATGAATCACATCTCCTGGTATCTCTTCACTTTGGTAGCTCGTTGAAAATCTGCAAGAGCCTGGATTCCTGCAAACATATAACCTTTGAAAATGGCATGGAATTGTCTCCAAAAATCTTACCAAGAATTTTTGCATGCTAATCAGAAGAGCCCAGACTTAGAAAGTGACCACACAGCTCCAGAAATTAATTTCCAGCTTTCCCTCTTCTAAACTTTCCATTTTGTTCCTGACTTGCTGTGAGTCTGATCAAGTTATTTCAGAACACAACTGAGCAGCTGAGTCAGAAGACCTATTAACAGTATCAACAAGACGTAGCTGATTGCCCAGAACAGTTGATGCACAAACCCACAGAGATTAAAAAAAAAATCTGAAAAACTTTTTAAAAAAATAAAATTAAATAGTGATGTATACTTTTTTCCATCAGTTTCAAAAGGCAATTGGTAGATGTGACCAGAACTGTGACCTTTATGAAACAGAGTTCTCTTGTTTAAAATGAAACACAGTTTTTCCACCAGAGGTAAATATAAGGTCTTTATATACAAACTTAAATCCTGACAGCTGAAGTATCATTAGTACTAAAAGATGTACGCTATGGCAGTGATGAACTCTGCCTCTCTATTTGGGAGTTAGGACTCGGTAGGAAGAAATCTCTCAAAGGATTTCCAAGGCTTCCACCTACTGTTGAATTCTTTTCAGCAACACAGAAACAAGGATTGTGTTTGTTATTGGTCAGATTTTGCTGTCACTGACTGTCAGCATCAAAGCCTGGAAAAGCAATATCTGCCTCCAAAGGGATTATTATGCCTGAAGCAACCCTTCTCCCCAGAGCTCCAGCAAACGTGAGTGCTGCGGAGTTAGCTTAGACAGCAGGGCAACTGAAGCTAGGATGAATGTGGTCCCAGTGCACTGCAAGTTGGTGGTGCACTTACTTGCTGGTTCATCTTGAGGTCTATCCTGTTTTGCCAAGTGCTGGTGAGCGAGCCTTGCGACCAGTGGAAATACTCATCTGCCCTCCTGGGTCCATCATGAAGGCTCTGGAGGGCTCTTTCCATGCACCTGTGAGAGTCTGTAGCAAAGGGGGTAGGTTTCCAAGCTGAGCAATGGTGTAATCCAGGTTCAAAAGCAGGGCCAATACTTATACCCAGGAGATCCCTGCATGATGAGAGATTAGATTGCAGGCACCCCACTGAGCAAGCATGGAGACAGGCTGACCTCCAAGCCAAAGGGATGCCAGAGACTCCCTATTCTGACCATACATCAGGCTTTTATCCTGTTAATAGTTGGATTATTCCCCTGCTCCAAGCACAAACCTGCAGTTTTTGATCGCACCGTTCTTTGAGCAGGACAGGTTTTCCCCAGAAAAATCTTTTATCATGGCCAGCTGCAGGCTTCTGCCCACTTTGTCCAGTTAGTTCTGCTTTGTAAATATTGGCTGCAACAGAAGAAAGTAATTTTTAAAAAGCCAGAAAACTAGTGTGCGAATACGAATCCAGCAGAGAGACCTGAACCACCACAGCCTGGTCTTTCACCATGCAGGGACAGGGGCTGCTAAGGCAAAGTCTCACAGGTCAATGTGACCCCTGGGAGGGTGCAATGGAGGGCTGCATCCTTGGCACTGTAGGGTCCCCACATGTCCAGGCCAGCCCCTTTGAAGCTGCATGCTTTGTTTTCCTTGCAAATAGACTAGAAAGGACCTAACATGCCCCTGCTCTGTTGAGCTTAAGCAGGTTTTCTGGTTTTGCCATGTCAGGAAAAAAAAAGCCAGCCGGCAGCTTGGGTTTCTCGGCTGCCGAACACGCTTTGAGCTGTGTAGCCCTGGACGGGCCATGGTGGGCTACCACCCTGGACCACATCCAAGCTGTGACATTGCCAAGTGCCTGAGATCTGTAGAAATTTTTGAAAAATACCTTCTTATATGATGGGCCCATCACAAGCTGCTTTTCTTCTCAGTGAAAGCTGGCATTGGAAAGGGTCTTTGTTTTTCCTGAGCACGAGAAAACCACAGAGGGTCAGGTCTTCACCCTCATGTGGGTGCAGATCCCACCCTGCCTGCTCACCTTCTCTCCCTATTGCTCCTATCCCTGTGGCTGGGTTAGGCGGTGGTAGAAGACCCAAAGTTCATCTTGCTCATGACGGAGAAAAGCAATGACTTTTTTTGTTTTGCTTAAACACCAGAAACTGAATTTTGTATTTGTATGTTGCCAATTAAGAATTGCTCCCAGCAGCCAAGAAGTGCCTTACCTGTAGTATGTTTGTACACCTAAAAGGAATGATTAGTCCCACTAGAGAGGTGTTTTTCTTTTAAATGGAGTATTATTCATCTCAACCAACAGATCTTTGTTCATGTATATTTTCTCAAAGATACAAATGATAAATTTAGACCATGGAAATGCTCCTTAGAAAGGTGAGTTTCCTCGAGCAGCTGGGACTGTGGCTACACGATTTCTCCCCAGGATCTTAACGTGCCTGTTGCCCACAGTCCTGTAAGCCTGATAGGTAAAGTCAGACTCTGCCTTCAGGAATTATTTTCTGTCAGTAGTTATTTTCTGAGATTGGAAACTTTCTCAGAAGGCATCTGTTTTGGGGAAGGGAAGGTTGTTTTTTTCAATATGGAAAGTCACTATCTATCTCAAAGGTGCGGGGTTTGCCCTTCATCCCCTTCATTCCTGTGATTGTTTTGCCCCTGTATGCAACAGAGCATGCTTGTGTCTGTTCTGCCTGCATTGCTGTCATTGCATTTGGGGCCAGAAAGAGGGAACCCGAACTAAATACTGACCTTTCAGAATCTGCGGAATACTTTGCACAAAACGTAGAGAGCAACTCCAACCAAAACAGTTTACTGCTTCTTTCATCTTTTTTATTTTTCTTCTTTTTTTTCTAAGCTAGCTTTACTTTTCTCAATGTGAAATACAGATTCGCACCCTAGGTGCATACTTTCTGGGAATGATGAAATGAGGTTCGGGTGTTGATAGCAGTGTTTGAGTGAGCTGCTGGTCAGAGAAGTGAATGCTATTTACTATTTATGTTGAGTGAGTCTTAAAAAAATGGGAAAGGTCACTAGAAGGCTAATGAGCAAAAGACTTTGTAGAGCAAACTGAGGACTAAAGGCTGTGTGAATCTGATCTAGAGGTGAATGGTTCTGTGTGTGAACACTGTGAGTTAGGATATTTAGCCATTGTAGTTTTAACCTACCTTTTTTCCTGCAGGGAAGAGCATCCTTGCCTTTAGAGCTGAAACAAAATCAGATCCATCCTCTGTCACAGTCATTCAGTCCCACTGAAGTCTGTGAGGGTCAGCGTTCCCCAGGCTTGCGGGGGACTCTGTGTATCAAGCACAGATACACAGAGCTGTCCCTGTGTGGAGATGGGGGAACACTTAATAGGGAATGATGGATCTTGTTGTGGGATATTCACATTTCTACTGCCAGATAAACTCTGCTCCCTGAGGATGACCCCATCACTCACAAATTGATTTGTTCTGAACATCTCCCCTAAAGCTCTCCGATAACCATTGTATTTTATAAGTCTTGGGAGGCACTAATTCGTTTTCAGATACTGTGATGGCCATCAAAATTAGCAAAGTATCCTACCATGTGAATCGTGACCTGAAGATGGGGCTGAAAGGTGTTTGAAGGTTAGAGAGGGAAGAAAAGAACATATTACTGGTGGAAACGCATAAGGATGTGTCATATTTTTATTTTTGTAAGTCTGATTCTCTAAGTGCTTGTAAAGTACTTTACTGTTGTATATGTGGTGATGCAGTAGTTCACAATATCCTTTTATTTTTGTATATTCCCCCCTCCACAATAATCCCTTCCTGTTCAACTCATAGAGAGTAATTTAAGAAGACAAAATTTATATATCGTAATAAAATGCTCAAACTGTCATGCTGATGTATCCGGAGTTTCCTTCCTCTTCCCATCTACTTGATCCCTAATGCCCCTTTCCCATGCAGAGGGAATGTTTTTGGTGTCTCCCTCCCTTGCCCGAGGGATTCAGCCCAGCTCCCCATGGTCAGGAGGCTGTGGTTTCAGCCCTGTGAAACCTGCTCTGTCACGTATGCCCAGGGAAAGCTGAAATAGCTCAAGCAAAGGGCACAAAACTCACTCTTCCTACAGAGGCAGTTTTACCATTTCTTCACCCTAAATTTCCCTCTTCCTGCTCAATCTTGTTCTACCCAGCTATGAAGCCCTGGTGTTCAATCTAGCTAATTCCTCTCCCAGCTTTTCCGTGGCCTTGAAGGGCAGGAAGAACCGACATAATGCTTATTTCACATCCAGGTATCCACATCTTAGTACAGTATCGGGACCCCTGCTACGTCCTGGCTTTCCAAATCATGAAGGCAGATGGGTTGCATCAGGGCTAAAACCCTGCCTAGCCATGGAGTGCGTTTTAAAGCCATTGCTGTAAATGCCTCAGGCTTGCCAGCCAGCTATTAGTAGAGCTCTCAGCTGTCTTCCAAGACCTAAGATGTCTGCAGGGAGAATCTGACACTAATCCTTATGGAAAAATCATATTGGATTTATAGGGATGAAGTCAATAGGCTTGGACGAGAACAGCTGTTAAACTCTAAGGAATGGAGAGGAGAAGGAAAGCCATGTTATGCAAGAGGCTTGCTTCAGGTGCACGGGAAGTGCCCGTGTCCTCATCCCAAGCTTTTTGACACAAATCACGGCTGAACTGCTCCTAGGATGAAGGATGGGAGACACGCTCGTGCTCAAGCACCTGAGGAAACGCAAGAACATGGAGAAGGCAGGGGACGTACAGCCTGGGCGAGTTCAATGGTTGAAACCCCAACGCCAGATGAAGGACACGTGCATCCACTCCTGTTATTTAAATAAAACCATAAAACGTGAATGCCGTCCAGTGAAGATTCCTGAGGTGGCAGCTAAATCCTCAGCAGCAAAAGCAGTATTAGATGCAGGATATGTGTTTTGGCAAGTGTGCTCAGATGAGCTAACCCCTAAGCTAGTGGCTTTTACTGTGCCATTTGGATGTTGTAAATTTAAGCAGATGATGCTTGATATTAGTTTTGCTCCTGGGATATTTCAGAGAGTAATTGCACATATCTCTGAGGGATTACAAGGTGCTGAAGTTATAATGGATGGACTTTGAATTTAGACTAGACGCCTTTATGAACAGAAGGAAAGGTTTAGGCTGGTTTTACAGACAGCAAGAATGCTGAGTGTAAAATGCCAAAAGCCTCACCTAAAAGAAGTTGCTGATAATGGGCAACTACAAATTAAATAATAATAAAAACCCACATGCTGGGATCCCCGTTCCACTCAACAAAGCAGAGCTATAAGGGAACAACAGATGCCTTTATCAGATTTCATTCCACAGCTATGTACAGTCAACAAACAACGGCGGGATTTGCTAGAGAAAGAACCTTACCCGGTACTGGAGCAGTAAAAACTTACCCTGGCTGCCAAGCCATCAGCTTGAAACTACCACGTGCAAGACCTTGGGCTTGGTCTCTGCTCCTTATGCTCAGGAGACGGCAATCTCACAGCCTGGATGCGCAGAAGTGTCTTCGGGAGATCTAGACAATGCCAAGCAGCAGGAAAGTTGTATTGTCCTCAAAAATGTCACGAATCTGTGCCCATGCGAAGGAACCACCAGCAGCATGCCTGGACTGATGCATATCATGGCCACCGGCACAAACTGTGTCTCCTCTGGCACAGGACGCTGAACTGTCACTTAGGCCATCTCTGTGGGGAGCAGACGTGGGATGGGAGTCTGTCACAGCAGATATGCCTCGAGGTCCCTCTGTCCCCAGAGCAGCTGACCCTGCAGCTCCACAACTACCTCCCAGAGCAGCCATCCCAGGATGACTGAACCCACCTGAGATGCTGTAGATGCAGCTCTGCGACCTCCTCTCGTCCCGTGATGCAGGTTCAGTGCCTCAGGGGGCACCTTAGCTTCAGCAATTGAGACCCCAGGGTGGCTGCATGGGCCCCTGGATGCTTGGGCTGGTGGTGGGATGGTGGCTTCCCTGGCTGGCGCTCCCGACTGCTCTCTGCAGTGTCTGCCCAGCCATGGTAAGAAGTGTATCCAGTGCTGATTTTCAGCTGGTTGCGTGGGGGAGCGATTCGATTCCCACAGCAGATGCAGCCTCTGCGGTGACCCCGTGGCCCAGAAGGAACCACGCGGGTGTGCCATCACGTTAACCATCCCCAGCTCTCCTGCCTCTTTCTAAATCCCCTGGTCTGGTTACACAGGAGAGGAGCAAGGACCTGCCCCAGGGTTGCACAGCTTCTGCCGAAGCACCGAGTCCCCTTCCCCTGGCAATGTGCCCAGCCACAGCAGGGAAATTAATGCAGGAATGGCTTGTTCACGAGTAGGATAGAGGGTCCTGGAAGTGCTTTTTTGGGGCGTAAGGAGGGAGTTTTATGAGCTCTATTTTCTGCTTCTAATAACGATACTGGATCTAAACAGTTCCATGCCTAGAGTCCAAGACAGACGGGGAGTTCACATCTACAAGGATGAAAATGCTCATCCTGCCAAGCCTTTGATTCTCATCGTATCCTTCCTACCCTGCAAACAGGCAGACAGCACATTTCTAGCATAAAAATATCCTCCTCTCCAGCTAACCACCTCCAGATTCCCTTCCTGAGCCTGTTCTAAGCCCAGTGATTAGACATTTCTATATACATAAACATTCAAATCATCTCCCCGGGGCTCTTCCTGTCTCGCAAGCAAATCCTGAGACCAGCGGCTATTTGCATCTCCTTGAAATACAAATGGGATCGGGGCTTCTTCCAAGCTGACTGCTGCGGTTGGGGCCCTCCGTGCACCTCCCCAGAGCACCTGGCTTGCGCCCCGGCCACGCAGCCTCCCATCACGGGCCACCGAGACACCCATCACCTCCTGCATTGGAGAGCAAACTTCTCCAAACACCCTGTGCGTGGCCGTGGGTGACGATGCCAAGGGGCCGCACGGACGGGGAAACCTGCGTCGGCACTGGGATGTGCCATGGGAGTGCGTGGGGATGTGCACAGTTGCAGAGGGAGGGTGCAAAAACATGCCAAGTGCAAGGCAGTGGAGGAATAAGCAACACACACCCCCCGGTGCAAACTGCTTTCTCTTTGATGGAGGATCGTAGATACATTACCTTCCCCTGGGGCTTTACAGTGAAATAACCTGATTATTCATAAACCAGCTAGAACCATCAATCCCTCATTTATCGTTTTCAACATAAATAATAAGGGCAAGAGAGGAACACGCCAGCAATAAACTAGTTATAGATGTAGTGTTGAAATCTGCCCATTTCCTTTAAATATGCCCCACTTACTGATAATAAACAGTGATCCAGCTGATGCCTCGTCCGAGTCCTCGAGCGCTGGATTACAAAGGACACAAGCCAACACCCTGCTTTATGCTAGCGAAAGTCCATTTGGCGTTTGCGTGGGAGGCCAGCTAGGAAAAGGCAGCAAATTTAAAAAAAAAAAAACAAACCACATTTGCCTTGCTGACAAATGCCTCAGGAAATAAGAGCCTTTGTATTCTACTTTGACCTCTTCCACTCACAGATGAGTTTTTGCTGTGCTTCCGACAGGGTTTTTTTTTTAGCGCCTGCGCTTCCAGGACATTCATTTAGCTGCTGGAGAGCTCGGCTCGGCTGCCCGGCGCGGGGGACGGTTTTAAGCGCAGGCGTCCCCAGTGCCTGTGGCTGGCTGGGTGATGATGCACATCGTGTTATGGACCTACCGACCTGTTGTGGCCAAGTAGGATGGCCTTGGAGGTGCAGAACTGGGCTTTTAGCTTCAGGTCCAGCTTCCAGTGAGGCATTATGGGCTGGCAGCAGCTCAGGCCTCTTAGAGCATCCTTGGCTGGTTGAGCACAGGCTTTACCCCGGAATATAGATGGAACCAGAGGAGATCACACCCAGAGCCAGGCAGATCCCTAACTAGTATCCGGGAGAGGAGCTGAGCATCCTTACAGCTCTAGCCTGAGCCCGTTATCGAAGTGAAGGTGGAGTGGAGCAGGGAGCGGCGGAGCAGCACTTGAGGCTTGGGGTACTTCGCTAAGCACGGCACTGCTCTGCCTCCAGGTCAGCCCTTGAACTTTGCAGCTTGGGCCCTTTCCGAGTCCTCCAGAACTTGTAAATGTTTTGGCAGCACCAGCCCTCCGTGCGAGCCCCAGCCGTAGCTGAAGCGCGCTGTTAATGAGGCACGTGTTTCGAAGCCCTCCAGGCTTGGCACCAGATCACGGGGACCCATCGGAGCCCAGCTCTGTTAGCCGGCCGTGCGACGCCGTGCTGCAGCCCAGCAGAGCCGGCTGCAAAGCGCCCAGCTCAGCACTTTCTGCAAAAGCTTCATTTGCGGAGGAGCGGCTGATTTGGGGGAAAGTCCTGCCACCCTCCCCCACCCAGCCCCTCCCCTGCCGCTCACCCCTCCAAAGGTCTCTCCTCTGTATGCACTCAGAAAGGGGGAGGGAAAAAAAAAAAATCACATATATTTTTAAACACTGCCTAATGGTGAAAAAGAACATCTGGAGAACAGCCTAGCCCCTCACACAGAGTCCTCCATCTCCACATCTCGATACGAAACCCAACAGGAAATCGGTCCAGAAGGGACCCATCAGCTCAGTGGTGGGGACGACTCTCCCTGCGGGTGCCATCAGCTTGGGAACAGTGGCCACCGACCGGGGGCCAGCAGGGACCCAAGAGTCCTGGCGAAGCAGGTGGCTGGGTAAAGCCATACTCGCTGTTGGGAGATTTTTGGAGAGCAAAGGGAAGAGGGCTGCTCAGCTGCAGGGCCTGTGCCTCCCGTGCCAGCCCATCTCCCCCGGGCCCCCAGGAAATGGGGGTGCAGGAGAAACCCCGCTCCCTTTGAGCCTGTTTCCAGCGAGGCTCTTCCAGCCAACATTACCACGCTTTGCTTTACTTCCCAGCATGGCCCGGGGCAGAAAGCAACATCTGGACCTAATAAAAAAGCTGCCCTCCTCCACAAAGAGACCCAAGAGCAACCTCTGCTATTTGGTTTCCAACCTCTGCTGCTTGGTTTCTCCTTCACTGGTGGACGGAGGAGGCAGCTCTAGCTCCGGGCTTGTTGCTGGTCTGAAGGGGAGCAGGATGCTCCGGCAGCCCACGGGGACTGAATTTATCCTGGTAGCTTAAAATTGTTCCAGCAGGGTCACGTTAGATGGGTTTCACTTCTAAGGAGCCAGCAATGCTTGAACTGGTTGCAACTTCTCATCGGGGTACAGAGATGGGGTATAAGAATTTGTTCTTCCCTTGAAAAGAATGGCGCTCCTTTTCGGTTCTGAAAACACAAAAGCTGGAGATGGCTCAAAGCCAAGGCCCAGGATTAACATCCCCGTGGGGAAAAGCTCTGCTTCGATCCAACTGGAATGCAGATCCAGACCTGGCACCCATCTTCAGGCACGGACCGACCAGGCTCCTTGTGTCTGACCTCTGGCAGCTGCTTTGCTTTCTGGAAAGGGCTCAGGACGAAACAGCAGCAGAAAATACTCCTGGATCTTGGGCAGAGCTGGATCAGGATTGCATATCTACACTCTGGCCTTTGGCAAATGAACACCCGAGTCAGTGGGGTCCAAACCTTGTCAGACTCCGCGTCTCACCGGAGCTGATTCAGGGCCCATCATGCTGCGCCCACTGACAGCTGCTCTGAGCAGAGTTTGAGGAATGCATTGAATGAGGATGTAGCATCTTCAAGAGCAACCTTCCGGACAGTGTTGCTCTGCTTTTTGCTCTTCATGAAGCCTTCTCTTCCCCCTGGGCCACCAGAGGCAGGAGAGGAGCCCCAGCAGCCCACGGAGATGCCCTTCTCTTGCAGGCACAGCATTTTCTGCAAATACTGACCTGCAACGTGCGGCGCAATCGATTTTGGCTGGCTCGACTGGGGCTGCACGCCCATGGGTGAGACCTCAGACCAACCCCCCCAAGGCTTCTGCTTCCTCAACCTCTGCACGACAACTCGAAATACACCATCGGTCGCATGGCCAGACCTCACAGCTAGCGTGATCGGTGTTTTCTATCCCCTGGCATCGCCTCAGCAAATACCGCAACAGAGTTTTCTCCGAGCTGAACATGCATCTAGTCATCAAAGAGATTGCAAATGACTAATAAATATGAAAAGAAGTCAGGGGGCAGCAAAAATTTCTGGACCAAGATCAGTCTTCACTGACAACTGCTGCTTTTCCTAAGCAACAGTACCCTGCAGAGTTTAAAACGGTGTCCGACTTCAAAGCAGAGAGCTCTCCAGATGGAGTTTACCACCATTCCTAACACCCTGCGCTTCGTCAGGTTACATGCATTTACAGCGAGAGACATTCGGATTATTCCCAAAGAAGGGAAACACGCTGGCCTCTTCAAAAATACAGACTCGAAACGACACGTGACCGATGCTCTGCTCTCTGCGATGTAGGTGGCAGAATGGATCTCCGGGCAGTTATTTCTCCCTGTTCTCCATTTACAAGGGCCAACAAGAGGAAAGTCTCGCCTGTCGGCAGTTACACGAGGGTTGCTCCGTCTGCAGCCAAGATGAGCGTGGTCCCTCCTCGGGCGGGATCCGGACACCCTCCCACGCCCCGGCACAGCACTGCTGCCGTGCCGGCAGGAGCGAGCCCGTGACACCAGCAAGGCCGGGAGGGCAGAGCCCGACAAAGCCTGACTTGCACTAGAGCAACACTCTGGAAAGCGAGACCCAGAAAGCGGCACGTTTGCAGCACAAGGATTTTGCCTTTCAACCCAGCTTCTGCAGGTTTTCAGCCCAGGGCGTGCAGGCAGATGCCCTCCCTGCTGTGCGTGTCACAGCAGCGTTTTTGGACACCCTGGTGGGGTGGTGTTTTTGGGTGGTTTTGGACACGGGAAGGGACCCGCAGCCCCGCAGGCTCCGGCAGCATCCCACGCACTGGGGGCTGCCGAGGCTTTCCCTGCCCCAAGTCCCGTTAGATGATTCCTCCTCACAGCGGCTGAGACAACCGTGGCTCCAGGCCGGAGAACTCTGTGTCCAAGGATTTTATTTCAGGAGCATTTCTGCAAAGGATTTGTTTGTTTGTTTGGTTTTTGTTGGTGCACCAGGCCACCAGCTCCTGTTACAGCACTTGCGCTTCACTAAAGCCAACACGGATCTCAGCTCGCTCAGACACAACCGCTCCAACCTTCCCTCGGTGGCGAGTGATTTATTACCACTCTGCTGCCTGGAGTCCTGACAAATACTCATTTTAGTAATTACAGGAGGCCAAAAATGAGAGGATAAATAAACCCGACAATTAATGCAGCTGTTACCCACACACACGCACGCACAGTGACACTCACTCCCAAGTTTCTGACGAACCCAACTCTTCCCAGATGGGCACACAAGCCAGGTAGAGCTGAGCCAGCCAAAACACCCCTGCCCCTCCCCAGTGCCCTTCAGTGTCTCAGCACCGATAAGATCCAGGCATCCCATCAAAAGCCGCTCTATTTTCTTTCCAAGTTACTCACCAGCCTGAAATGTCTCATCCCCTGCCAAGATCAGCTCTTTAGCCCTCCGCATCATTATCAGAGAGCACATATAATTTCATGACAAGTCACAAGAACTGATGAATGACTATTTGGACTGCAATCGTCAGGAGAGCATAAAATGCTTCCTGCTGCGAGGAGCCCAGGAGCGGTTACCGGCTTTGCTGGCCAAAGGCACGTCTGACCCATTCAGCCGCTCAGCTGAAGAGCCCCTGCTGCGCTGGGGGCTGCCGTGTGGGACCGCAAGCTGCCTTTCTCGGGAGGGCGCGGGTCTGGGTGCTACCAGCACATGGGTTTTGGATTCTGGTGTGTTTTGTACCCTTTTTTTTTTTTAAATCTTACCCTGCTCATCGCTGGGTACCGCAGCTACATCCTTCTCCCCTCCCCGTCGCCGGCAGGGCACGCGCAGCCTGCGGGAGGGTGCTGAGGCCCAGTGCACGGTGTCCTGGCTCGTGCAGCAAGGACAACCTCAGTCTCGTGCCCTTTCCTCCCTCTTCTTCTAACTCAGCCTGGCCTAGCTAAAAAAATCTTCCTCTTGCTTTCATTCTTTAAAAAAAAAAAAAAAAAAAAATCCCCATAATCCTAACTAAACACCAATTCATCACCAGGAGAAGGTCGCAACGCTCCTGCGCCTTCTCATGGCCTCTGTCCAGGCAAAGGCATCATGGACCATCTTTGTCTTCCCTCTCCCCTTCAAAAACCCGTCTGCCACCCACTCCAAATATGAGTGAGTCTGGACTTCTGACATTTTTTTTATTGCTGGTTTTTGAAGCCATCTGCTTTTGTCCCGTTTCATTTTCATCTCCTTATGCAAGAGCTTTTCAAGTAGACCTAAAGTTTTCCATCATTAAATCATAACTGTTGGCCCTGAATTTAGAGTTTTCCCACCTTCTGTTTCTTCAGCATCAGTGTGAATTATTGACCAGGGCTACCGCTGTCAGCCCTCGTCAGCGTTCAAACCCTGATGCGAGAGGCTGAACAGCTTGGCTTCTGTTTGTACTATTTATTAACTTTATCTAATTGCCCTCAGAGCAGCAAAAGCCTTTCCAAGAAGGTTTTTAACAAAATAGCTGGTCTCAGAGATCTTTAGAGTGATCTCTCAGAGCCAGCAGGTACCTACCTAGTGCATCGCCATGGGAGCTGGTGGCTGGAGGAGCATGCAGAGACCGGAGGAGGTTTGGTCGGTGCAGGTACGTACCTGGAGGGATTTCAGATGGTGTCTGGGCAATACAAAGGACCCAGAGCGATGCTTCACCAGCACAGAGGTGAAGAGGTTTGTCCCTGGACAGACAAACCAGCCACGCAGCACTGGGGAGCCTTCCTCCAGGACTTGCCGCAGCTTGGATCAGGGTGACCGCCCGAAACGCTGAGCCGGCAGGAGGTACGGGTACGGCCTGGCAGAAATGCTCATTGCTGCTCTCGGGAAAACATCTTCTGCGTAAAACCCATTTCTGAGCCCCAGGAAAGGCAGCAGAAGGCCCCCCAAGCGCAAAACCAACTAACAGCCCTTCAATGGATTAAATTCCATACAGTCATCCAATTTGTCCTCACTCAGAGCCCTCCCCTCATTCATCACTCGCCCTCTAAAATGCCACTGCACGCACACCCCGCGGCAGCGCCAAGAGGTCCCGAGCCCCTTGGCATCGTCCCTGCACGGGCAGACGCGGGAGGGGACTTCGGGCCCGATGGCTCCTGGCCCCAGCCAAAGTCAGCTGCGCCCTGTGGGACGGATGTCAGGGGTCAAGCAATTTAGACCCGCAAATAGATACCAGGGCTTCTGTTTCTATTGTTAATTAGGTAGTGGCTAATTAGCCTCCCCAATAATTTCCTACAGGGCTTGTGAGGGATTGTCCATTACCAGAATATCTGTTTCTAAATGATTTTTTAAAAAATTCAATTTAAATTCAATTTTTAAATTCAATCACAGTTGAACACGGTTTTCCTTGGCTGCTGGTCAAAGAGCAGTGAAGCCAAGGTGTCCTCCAGCATCACCCCCGCTCGATGCTGGCAGAGATGCAGGTATCGCTTGTCTGGGGGCATTTAGCTACGGGGTGCATGGTCCCACAGCCACCCTTGGGTGCCACCAGCTTCCCTTGGTGACTGCAGTCCCTGTGCCCCCCTCCCTGCTCCCCAGGCCCAGACGGAGCACCCAAAGAGCCGCGAGAAGCTGTTTTGGGACGGTTCAAAGGGTTTTCATGTTTCTGCTACGAGAAGCCAACAAAAACAGTCTGGGAGTGGGGATGCGGGAAGAAGCCTGGGTGGTGGGATGGGGCTGGATGTTGTTAGTGCTGCCAGAAAAGAACAGGGAGGGTTTGATTTCTGGGGAGCCGCAGGCAGGAAGGAGCTTGGCCATGTTAAAATAAAATAATAATAAAGGTGATGATGATGATAATATAATGAAAATTAAAAAAAAAAAAAGAGAAAAATAAAGAAAAATAAATGGAGATGAGAAACCACTCCTGCAAGAGCTGCTGTGGGGCTGCAACTTGGCCAGAGCACCCATCCCCACGCTTTAGGGTGGGATGTCCTGTCGTGCTTCAACCAGCAAACTCATCCCTTACCCAGCAACCCGCCCCCTCGCCAAGGTCCTTCCAGCAGCCCCGTCCCCATCGCCAGCGGTGCCCCGGGAGGGTCGGGGCACAGCCAGCCTCGGGGCGAGCCAGCTGCACGCCTCGGGGCACTGCTGCCGCTGGCCCTTTCCCCCTCGCAGCCCGTTTTACCGCGGGCACCCCCATCCGTGCCCCGTCAGCGCGGGGGCCCCCGACCTGCCCCGCACCCCCTCGCCGTCATCCGTCCCGCTCCCGCCTCGGCTGCCCGGCGAGCAGCTCGCCCTGCCTGGGCTCACGCACACAAACAGGCAGGAGAGCGCTATATTTTGCTGCCAAATAAGCTTTTTTTTTTTTTTTTTTGGGTTGGTTTCTTTGCTTTTTTTATTTTTTAACCAGTAAGGCAGTGTTCGGACACTGCTACCCACACCGCTTGCTGGTGGGCGCGCCGAGCAAAATAGCAGTGAACAAACCCCTTCACCGTTAGGAGAAGAAACCCCCCCCTCTCGAGCAAGCTGCGGAAATATTTACACCTGGTGGTTTCTCTGTACAGCCCCGGCTATCGTACAACTCACTTCAAAACAGCTACGCACAGTCTGGTTGTACAAAAGATAGATATTTCCCCCCCGTACAGTTCAAGCGCTAGATTGTCCAATAACTTGTTTGCCTGTTTGTACAAGTTACAAAGGTGGCGAACGTCAACTTTAAACTTGGGTTTTTTTAATAGTTTAATGTGACTTTCTCCTGGATTGCACAACCACAGCCGTCAGCACGAGGAGGTGCCGGTTGGACCCTGCCGTGAGGTTTTGGGGTGCTTGGGGATGCCTCGGTCCCCGGCCGGGAGGTGGGCGGGGGGGAGCACAAGGGCCAGAGCGGGGCATTACCGGGGGAGCACCGTGACCTGCAGGAGCAGCAGCTCCTCCTCCTCCCAAAACCATGTTCCCCCAGCCCATGTGTGAACAGGGGAATGGGGGGGCCAGCCCACAGCAGCTCCCGGGGCCGGACGCATCCCCACCGAGCGGCTGCAGGCCTCCCACCCGGCACGCTGCCGACTCATCGATTTGACCCAAATTAATTCATCCCCACCGAGCGGCTGCAGGCCTCCCACCCGGCACGCTGCCGACTCATCGATTTGACCCAAATTAATTCATCTGCGGCGGGAGGATGCTCCCCGCTCCGGCACCCCGGCACGGGAGGTGCAGAGCTCCCTGACAGGAGCTGCCGCTGCCCCACGCGTCCCCCCGTGCCCCGTTCCTGCTGCTGTGGGGACGCGCTGGGGGCCAGGCGGCTGCAGGAGGGTGCGTGGGGACGGGGCGTGCGTGGGGACACCGGACGATGGAGACGCAGCAAGACAGAAAGCGCCAAAACCGAGCCGTGCCGTGGCCAGCCGCGGGGCCGGGCTCTCTGCAAGTGGGATTCCCCAAGCGCAGGATCGTGCTGGAGCAAAACCCACGCGCCCCCTGCCACGGCTGCTCTCAGGCACCCCGGGCTGCTCCCCTCCCGCGGCTCCCAGCCCGGGCAGGCTGTCCTGGCGCGATGGGGACACGCGGCACGGCCGGGGCCCGAGCTCTTGCACAGAGCCGGGAACATCAGCGACGTGTCCTGCTCCCCGCTCCAGAAACGATCCCAAAGGATCCCACTGAGCAGGGGCGCGAGGCTGCCGGAGCCTCGCGGTGGCTGGGGGTCACCGGCATCTCCCCGGCACCTCCACGTCCTCCCAGCCCCGCAGCGCTGTCCCCTCCTGCAACGCTGCCCTGCCCAGAAGATGGTGGCTAACATCTGCCCAACCATCCAGCCACCAGCACTGAGCCACAAACCCCAAAAGGACTAAAACAACTTCACAAACATCTGAAAACTCTTTTGACATCCTCACAGCGCAGCCCCGGGCATCAGCTGTGCTTCGGGAGTCCCAGCCAGCCCCGCCAGCCCCGACCCCTCGCCCCGCACGCAAGAAAGACACGGTGGAAACGAGAGGAGAAGAGAAACGCGGCTGCGGGGTTAGCACCGAAGGGTGGGACAAGCTCTTCACCCTCCAGCCCCTGGCTTCAAGGGCTGGCTACGGCGCGGGCGAACGCTGCGTGGGGTTAACGGGGAGGACAACCCAACGCCGCTCGGGCCGGGGCAGCGAGAAGGCGGCTCCGCAGCTCCCGGCTGGAGCCCGTGGCCCTTCCCGATGTCCCGACACCCGGCCGGGCTCAGCCCGCGGGGTCCGCACGGGATGCCGCGGCCGTCGGAGCCACACGGCGAGGAGCCCAGCGCCTCCATCCCGGCACACCGCGGGGCGCAGGCGGAAGCGCAGCGAGTGAGCCACAGCCAAGGCTCGGCGCGGCCGCCCCGAGGGCAGCGGCTCAGCTCAGGCGCTTCTCTCGCCCCTCTCTCCACGTCTCACCCCACGCCGGGTCCCTGCCGGCGAGAGCCGCTGGCGGCGGGGTCTGCAGCGCCGGTCCGCGGGGCTGCGAGCACCGCAGCTGCGTCCACCAGCAACCGGAACCTTCCTGGACTTCTGGAGACACCAAAGCAGCACACAGTATTGCTACTGTGCCAAGTGGGAACTTTATTCTTTGTTGTGGTTTTTTTTTTTTTTTTTGCGATTTTTTTCCGAAAAGGTTAAGGAGGCGGCTTTGAAGATGGGTCCGATTTGGATTTTTTTTTTTTCCCCAGCAAAATCTGCAACACTTTAATAGCGTTATGCCCAGATATCAGCTCCGTTAGTTTTTACATCTCAGAGCCACGGAGACACCAGCAGCAATAACCTGGGAACGGAAAGACTTCCACATCGCTTGTGCATTGTCTCGGATTTTTTTTTTCTTAAAAAAAAAAAAAAAAAGCACAACAGAAAAGACACAAACATTGATGAACATTAAAAACCTGTACATTGTAAAAAACCAAAACAAAACAAAAAAACCCAGAAAAAAAAAAAAACCAAACCCCAAACAAACAACAAACACCATCATTCTCTTGCTTTGAAATCAGAATCAACCTGGGAACATTGCAGGGGGAAAAGAAAGATCCGTCGGGAAGGTGACGGTGCCGGCGCCGGCCTCGCGCGTCAGATGTGAGGGCTGCCGGGAGGCTGTGGGGGCTGGCTGCCCACCCAGCAGCCGGAGAGGCAGAAAGTCTGTGCCGTGCTCTGGGTTCCTCTAGCGTATAGAATGCAAAGCATTTAATACATATTTTTGTGTTTTTTGCCTTTTTTTTTTTTTTCCCCCAGAGCGAGAAAGCAGAAGTGAATGAAAAAAAATCTAATAATTTGTTCTTTAACCATGTAACTGCAGATATGAGCCAACATCATGGAATGAAAAAAATAATGTAAAGTAGAGCATTCGTGTGTATCACAAAAATACAATAAAAACTTTTTTTTCCTTTTTTTTTTTCTTTTCTTTTTTTTTTTTTTCCCCTCGTTTCCTGTGAAGTCCCTGCCACGCCGGCCTCCTGCCCGCTCTGCCCCTGCACCCAGCCAGCTCGGAGGGCTCCAGACGATCAGCATCTACAACCAGCAAACGATTTCTGCTGACTCAGCAAAGGTCTGTGTAACGGGGGGCCCTGCAATCATGGCAAGATTTTGATTTTTTTTTTTTTTTTTTAAACTAAGTTCATACATTCTCCTGACTTACAGATAACTTTGATGGATCATTTTTACCTTCTCTTTTTTCTTTTTTTAAACCCTTCCATACAATGGACAAACGCATCAAAGCCTGCACGTAAGAACAGAACCTCTTTTACAGCACGTAATACTGTGTTTTGTTTAAGTCCTTCCTTGCGTAAAATATCGACATAATTCACTGAAGGTATCAAAAATATACCCTGTAGACCAATACAATTTACAATTGCCTTTTCTCACCATTCAGAAAACAATGCACTTAAAGCAACTCAGCCCCCCCATGGGCAGCGCGCGAGCCAGCCCGGGGACATCCCTGCCCGCTCCGATTTAAGCCCGGGATCGCTTCCACCAAAGGGACCAGGATTTTTTTTTTTGTTTTGTTTTGTTTTGTTTTTTTTTTAAGAAATAGCTCTTCACTCCCTCCCCTGCCCGCTCATCCCAGCCATGTTTGAAGCACGCTGAGCCTGCTCCGGGGCCGATACATCTTGTGACGTGGGTACGGCGGGCTGCCAGCCCTCAGATCAGCTGGGGGGAACCACACTGGGGCGTTCCATCCTATTTCACTTCTTAAACATATTTTTTTTTTCCTTTAACCCGCTCAAGGTTTTGCATTTCTGCGGCACAGCCCCACTGCCAGGATGCGCGGGAGCATCCCACAGCCCCTCGCTCGACTCCGCGGGAGCGCGCCGGCAGAGCGTCCGAGCGCGCGCGGCCCCGGGCGCTTCGGGCACGCGGCCGCTCACAGTCCCTCTCGAGCGCGGGGGTCAACGCCCGGCAAGGCTGCCAAGATCGAAGATGGGTTCCTTGGGTTTTGTCTCGTTAAGGCTTTTTTCTTTTCTTTTTTTTTCCAGACCGAAGAGGATGCAGAAATTTCCAGATGTTGAGAAAGAAAAAAAACAAACAAACAACAAATTAAAAAAACCATCCCCCCAAATTGGCTAGTTGGGAGGGGAAGGAAAAAAAAAAAGGAAAAGGAAAAAATAAAACAGCTCTGCTCCTGCATCTTCGCTCGTGAGAGCCGGCGGGGCCGGGGCGGTGGGCGCTCGCCCCGGGCGTCCGCTCGCTCCCCGCGCCCTGGGTTTGGTCGCCGTCTCCCTGCCCCTGGCTCACTTCATTCGCTGTCCGAAAGGGTTTCGTACTGGGAGCAGAGCAGGGGCTTGGGCTCCTCGTCCCAGGCGTGGTGCTGGCTGCTGGGGGTCCCCTGCGGCAGGGGGGCGGCGGGGGCCGTCGTCACCACCCCGCTGGGGAGCCGCATGGTGAGCGGGTTGTAGGGGAACGGTGTCGAACCTGCGCGGGGAGGAGGAAGCAGAGAGTCAACGCCGGGGGGCGGCTGCCCCCCTGCAGCCCCCCCGAGAGGGTGGCACGGCCGCTTCGGGGACGTGTCCCCCCCGAGCCCTACCTGCGGACGACGGCCTGTCCTCCCAGACGCGGTTGGTGAGGGGCGTCCTCCGGTTGCAGTCTCCCTCCGAGTGCACCGAGGAGACGGAGGGCGGCCGCTCGCCCGAGGACAGACCCGGTGCCGGGGACTTGGCCTTGCGGCTGTTGGGTCTGGCAGCGATCTTTGGCTTCCCCCCTCCTCCTGCAAAGAGAAGCAGCCGCTTGTCAGCCGGCTCATCGCGACGGGGTTCGGGGGGTCGGGGAGGGGGTGCGGGTACCCAGCGCTTCCCTTTTAAGGGCTTGCAAAAACGGCTCGTGGCAGGGGAAAAGCTCACCCTGGGGGCTGGTGGCACCACGGTGGGGAAGGGTGACGGGGCAGGCGGGCGGCCGCGGCGGCTCGAGGAGGTTTCTGTCCCCTCCTGTGCTGCTCTCTGCTTTGTGGGTTGATGCTACCAACCATCCCGTGGAGCAGATCTGGGGCAGGAGCAGCCACTCGGCTTTGGCCAGGCTGTCTCTTTGCGGGGACCGCTCCCGAGCCGGCTCATGGCTCAGCCCACAAACACGGGTCAAGGGACGGGAGCTCCGTGTGCCGCTGCGCAGCCAGTTAGCGGGGACCCCCCGAAGCTATGCGGGTGCTGGAGCCCCGAGCACATTCCCCGTTCCCATGGTCTACATGGCTGGGATGGTCTTTAACAAGTTTTTACAGCAAGATCCCTGGTGATGTTTAGCCAGTTTTTAAAAGCTTTAAAACTAAAACGGCCTCTGCTGGGTAGGTTAGCCTCGCTAAAACGGGGGGGAGCTACCAAAGGAGGAGGGATGGACGGGCTCTGCATCCCACCCTGCCTGCCTGGGCAGCCTCTGCTGGGCGTGGGGAAGCTGCTGGTTTCGTGTAGGAGCCTGAAAAGCTTTTCTGCAGCCAGCTGAAGAGCGCCTGGTCCGAGCTGACCGGGAGGCAGGCACACGTGTGCCCCCGGGACCCTGCTCCTCAGCTTCGGGGGCCCCGTGCCCACATTGCCAAGGGTGACCCCCGGCACCGGCTGCCGTGCTCTGCGCAGGGCGCCTGCGAGAGGCAATCTGCCCTTTGCAGGCGCGCAGGGGACAAACGCTCTCCCCCATCCGTCCCTGGTCCCCCTCCTCTCTTCCTTCACTGGGGATCTGCGGAACAGCCCTCCTGGCTCTGCTCGAGCCTCCCCCGAAGCTGGGCAGACCACGCCGTGGTGCCCAGCCAGCTCTGCAAGCCCCGCCGGAGCCCACCCGGCAGCTCGCCCCCAGTCCTGCTCTCTCAAGTCGTCCCCCATCTCCATCACCTTTAGCTCCCTCCAGCTCTCCCTCTCGCTCCAGGTCCCACCCCACCCTCGGTCCCAGCCCGGAGCCTGCCCCACACCCCCTGAGCCCGGGGTGGGGAGGGAGAGGCCACCCTGCCCCGCGTCCCCGCCTGCCGGCCCTTCTCAGCTCCTTGCCCTGTTTCGGGAGCGGCGATCCCGCCCAGGGTTTATGGACAGTTTGGGGTGGCTATTTAAGTTTATGGCTTCGGTTTTTTGGGTGTGGGGTATTTTTTCCCCCTCCATAAACCTTTCCATGGTGTAAAAAATAAAAAAAAAAAAAAAAGGAAAAGGAGGTATTAAAAACCAACAAACGGGGAAAGGAGCACAGTCAGTGGTTTAGAGAAAGCAACAGCACCTTCTGAGACTACTAAATTAACATCAAACAAGACCAGGATTAATCAGCGGATTCACAAAGCTCGAAGCTGGGGGAGAGGGGAGAAAAGAAAACCAAAATGAACAAAAATGGGGGGGGGGGGGGAATAAATCCACCCACAAAAGGGGAAATATAAAGGCTGAGAATTAATAACACAGAGAGAGCAAAGGTGGAGAGGGCTGCAGACCTGGCAAGGAGCGCACGTCCTCGTTTCGTCCATCAGCAGGAGTTATGGGCATAGCAGCGGGCAGGCTTGCACTGGCATTCAGAGAGTTAAAAGCATTGGCACTGAGAGGTGAGCGCTCTTCCCACTGCTCGTCATATTTACCCATTAGGGCTTTCCTAATTATTGCCTCCAACCCCATGTTGGTACTGGAATTCTCTTGGACCGACTGGCTCCTACAACTGATTAGCCCTGGGAGATAACGGGAGGGGGAGGAGAGAGGGGACGGGAGATGGGGGGGAGCCAAATGAGAAGAAAGATGGGGGGGACGGGGAAAGGGGAGAAAGGAGACAAGGGAGAAGGGAAGAAACAAACAGTCAGCACATTCTCGCAAAGCAACAAACTTTGTCATCTTGTTCTTTAAAGCGCTGCGATGCACCCGTCCTCCTCCTCCTCCTCCTCCTCCTCCCCACTCCATCCCGCCCCAGGGCTTGGCAGGGGCTGGCGGTGGGGTGGGATGGGATGGGGTGGGGTGGGATGGGACGGGACTTACGCTGGGATGTGGGTTTCTGGAATGCTGCAGGCAGGCAGGGTTCCCTGGGGCCAAGGGCTTGGAGGATGGGGGGAAGGGGTCTTCGCTGAGCCTTGGGGAGCAACTGCAAGAAGGGGGGGCTGTGCCAGGCTCGGCACGGGGGCAGGAGTCACCTGGATGTGGGGTCCATACGGGTGCACACACAGATCAGAAGCTGGTGTGTCAGGAATTTGGAGGCTGGGGCAG
This sequence comes from Mycteria americana, assembly GCF_035582795.1. NCBI lineage: Eukaryota > Metazoa > Chordata > Aves > Ciconiiformes > Ciconiidae > Mycteria > Mycteria americana. The sequence continues at coordinate 12,187,291 of NC_134377.1, forward strand.
TTTCCCACGGAGGAAAAGTCAGGGAAGGAAGAGGGGGCACCCCACAAAAACACTTGATCGGGAAGAGGTGCCCAGATTTGGCCCTGGCACGAGAGGTGGCAAACGCAGGCAGCCCCCGGACGAGGGCACGCAGCCTGCGGGGCTGCCCGCGCGGGGTCGGGCTACGCTGGGGAGAGGGGAGGGTCCTTTCGTCCCTCCTCGCGCTCTTTGCAAGCCCCCTGCCCGTCGTCCCAGCCCGCTCCCTTCCTCCCCCTGGGCCGGGTGCCCGCTGCGGACCAGGGCCCCCTCCCGGGCTGAGCCACGGCTACGGGACAGGATGCAGAGGCAAAGTGGTGTGTCCGCGTGGTTGTGAGTCTCAAGCCATGCAGTTATGGTGCAGCACCGCACAGGGACCAGAGGGCACTAGGCTCAGCCACGCCACCGTCATTCCCAACGCGGCAGTTACAGGGAACAAGCAAGGGCAAAATACAGACACAAGACCAGCAGGCCGGCGAGGGCAGCCCCACCGGCAGCCCCCCAGCTCACCCCGTCCTGGGGGCGTTCGCGCTGGGACCGCTGCCCCTCCGCTCGGAAAGGGCCGGATCCCGGGTCCGCTTGTCTTCCTGTGAATGGGCAGGGTCTCTCCCCGGCCCCTCCAGCCGGACCCCGGCCCTCAGCTCCCTGCGCTCTTGCCTTTACACCTCCCTCCAGCACAGCAGGAGCAGCTTTAACCGGGGGAGGCTCTTGGGAGCTTGGGCCTCACCCCCCCAAATTTTGTCTGCTGCGGACCCTTGGGTCCTGGCCGGCTGCACCCACTCGTCCCAGCTGCCGACGTGAGCCGGCTCCTTCTCCCAAACACGTCCGCACCAGCGAGCGGTCTTATGCCGCCGGCGGCTGTCCCTGGCCCTCCTACCGCGTGAAGTCCTTGCCCACAGCACCTCCTTCCCTGGGTTGTGGGAAAGCTGCCGTTCCTCCTACTTAAAACTAACAACCTGAAGGCATTCCTGCTGTAGGAGAGCATTAATACTTAATTAATTAAGTATCAATTAATACTCCTCAATGGGAATTCACTTCATTCATGTGCATGCCCACCCGGGCATTGCTGCAGCAGGTGGCAACAGCTCAACAAACAGCCTTCACGCTGTCCTCCTCCCCCGGGCCGGTCTCTGTCCTGTGCCGGGGAAGCCCATGTCGGCCGCCCCGCTCCCCGGGGCTGCTTTCCGCCCCTCTTTGCCAAAATCCCTTCCTCCAGCTGCTCCCTCTCCTCCCTTCCCAGCTGGGCTGAAAGCCGCAGGGGCGGCAGAGCTGGGGAGGGTGCAGTGCCCCGGGGAAGCTCCCAAACCACCGTTTCAGCTCCTGCGTGGTGGTCCTCAGGCTCGGCACGGCAAATACATCTCCGTGGGTGCCCGGGGGACCACCCTGAACTCTTCTGCGCACCCTTTCTCCCTGAGAGCAGGGGGCTCTTTGGGGGCTGGGGTGCAGTCCCAGGTGTCAGCCAGCGAACCCCTGGTTAGGCAGCCGGCAGGTTAATGCTGGTTAGGGCCGGGGACTCGCTAAAGGCCACCACGGCTGCCTGCAGCAGCGCTCAGATACCACCACCAAAACTGCTCCTCCAGAAGCGGGTGATCAGCCTGAAACCCTCCACCCGCCGGGAGCTGCCCTCTGCACAGCAGCGGAGGTCCAAGCGGTCCTGCCCACAAAGCCCTTCTGCGTGGCAGGGCTGCACCGCCGTGGCCGGACCCGGCCACCAGCTGAACGCCTCCTCCCAGCTCCTGAGAAACCAGTCAACCGGTGCTTTAAGCATCTGGAGGACTGAGCATGCTGCCAGCACCCCTGTGCCCGAGCACCCCTCCATCTCCTGGATAACACCTCCTCTCGGTCCTCAGCCACCGTCCGTTTGCCCAGCGCTCACCGTCCAAGGCTACGGGGCACCGCTCTCACCCGTTCGCTTTTGCAGCCGGCTCCTGCAGCCTGCCCAGCCCGCGGTGGCACGGAGCCTGCGTCCCGCCCTCACGTTCCCTTTTGCCGCTGCCCTCCTACCCATCCGTGGGCAACTGCAAAGTCCCACCAAGAGCAGGGTGCTCTCTCCCAAGCGTGGGGTCCACCTTGCTATATAGTTTAACCCTCTGTGGGTATCAGATGGCCAACGCTTGCTTGGCTTTTAACCTCTCCTCAAACTCTGCCAGGCTTTCCGAGGAATTACACTGCACTGTCTCCAACTCAACAGCAGGGAGTTACGGTGTGTCCCGAGGCTTCAGCCTCCCAGCAACTGTTACGCTCGGTCTTATGGCAAAAGGAAAAAAGGAGATGCTTAAATCTACTGAGTATCCCACTCTCCATGGCTGTGAGCCCTGTAGGGAACGAGGTACGGGTATACGGGAGAGTTACCTGCTCCGGTAATCGCCGGCATATTGAAAATCTCTGTTCCAGGCTGCCCAACATCTGGAGAAAAACAAAGACGCTCTTCAGTACGGAGAGCAGCGCGTGCAGGCGGGCGGTAGGGAGGGACCTGCCCTGCCAGACCCTGGTTTCCCCCTCACAGCACCCATGCTGACAGCAGCCCACCTCCCCCAGGCACGGGGGTAGGTCTGCGGGCGCTGGCTGGGACCAGTAATAATTGCCTTTGGGAGAACCACGGCGGGCACGTCTCGCCAGCTGGGAAAGGGCAGCAAAGCAGAGCCCAGAGAGGCAGGGCGACGTCTTTGTGCTCAGCGCTGACCTCCCTCCCTCCAGCCCTTCGCATTACAAGCTCCGCGAAGTTAAACCCTCTCTCCTGCCTACGGGATTTCCAAAGGCTCAAATCCCCATATCCAGGGAGCAGGTCTGGGCGGCGGGGAGGGTGAGGAGGAGGAGAAGAAATGTTAAATCAATATTTTCCCTCTTAGCTGAGCTGTTTGACTTGGATATCATGTTCCTTAGAATAACAGAAGTTCTCATCAAATAAGAGGTGTTTCCTATTTCTATATATTTTCCCTTGATAAGGGAAAGTGTGGAAGGTCACGGGGTTCAGCCTCACATCCCCAAAAGGGCATAACAATACTGTTGGCTCATGGTAACATCATCCAGGAGACGAGACAGCTCGGTCCCTCTTATCCGACGCAGCTGTTGTAAGATGGATTCAAATTGAATTAGTATTGACTGTATAATGCTGGGCTAAATTAAATTATGATCCTATCTGCTCTATTAGCGGTTAATGAATGAACGGGCTGAATTTCTAATATAAGCCAGCCTGGTTAGTTTTACAGAGCTATACCAATATTGATGTAAGGCTTAAAGTAACACTGGGGGGAAACGCATCTCAAGGAGGAAGGATTCAGCTTGGCTGGCCATTCATTAAAATATCAATTGCTCTTACGTCTTCTCCATGCTCAGCTCATTATTTCTTTCCTATTGAGGTTAGCTGGCGCGGGTGGGATTGACAGCCCCAGAGCAAGGAGACGCGGGGCTGGGAAGCCTCCCGTCGCCTCCCCAGATGCACACAGCCACTGCTGGCACCAGCACGCACCATCCCGGGAAGCATTTGGACCTCGCACTTCCCCACAAACCATGGCACGAGGCAGAGAGTGCTGGCTGGGAGTCCCCAGCCCTTAACACAGCAGCACCCATTCCCAAGTCTCCTTTGCTTCACGTGTCCTCAATGGTTTTCCCCCCCTGGTGCCCCACATGTCCTTACTGTACTCCGTTTCATTTTTGTTGGTCGTGCTCAGCTTCTTGATGATCTCCTGTTTCTTGGACTTCACCATGGCAGAGTTGCTCTCAGTCAGCTTGCTGAAGAAAGCTGGAGGCTGAGTGTTGTTTCCTGGGGACTTGGACCCCATTCTGCAAAGCAAAAGACCATTGGAAACCTCTGCAACGTCCAGTTCACGAAGTCCTACCTAGAGAGACTCATCCCTTAGTGTAAGTCCTCAAAATCAGCCTGGGGGCTCCCAAGATATTCTCCCTATCCCTACGTAACTTTTCTCCCTATCCCTACGTAAATGTACCACATGGTGTTGAAAAGCCCCTACAAAAGGACAGCAACCTGGGACGTAACATTGCTTTTGGCTGCCAGAAAAGCAGCGTGGGCCAGGGTGAGCGTGGGGATGGGGGGAACGTCCCCACGCTGTCTCCGCTTCCCCCCCTCGGCCTTACCTCTGGTCTATCTGCTCGCCCTCGCGGTACAGGATCGGGTACGTGGCGCTCTTGGCGTGCTCCGATTCCCCCACGCCGTCTGGTGGAGAGACCGGCTCGATACAGTTGTCTGACCCGCTCCCGGCTGAGGCTTTGCTCTGCTCTGGGGACCTGCGGAGAGCGACGGGGACATGCAATCGGCTTATTGCAACATCCTCTGTCTCTGCACAGCAGCTTGGGGTCAGGGGGGAGAAGGACTAAAATAGGTTTCCTACAGCAGGGAAAAAAAGCCAAACCTTCCACGCCCCTGTGGGCTTACGGTGCCTTTTAATGCAAGCTGGAGGAAGAGCACAGCTTGGGCATTTTTCTGCACCGCAGGCGTGCGGAGCAGGACTGAGCCGAGACGTGGCCCAGATTTCCAGGCAGCGGGCCAGCGGGCAGCCGCCCCAAATACAGCTGCCCACGGCAAGACCCGTCCTGGGACTTGCTGGCTTAGCCCAAGCGTCCCTGGCTGGCAATCCCTGCGGAGGGCTGGGACGTTAACCCTTTGGGGACGCAGCTTTTCATTCTCCATCATATTTGCAGACACAGGGGAGGGCAGCGCCCGCCACCTCCTGTCCACCTTGTCTGGGGCCGTGCAGGGGCTCGCTGGCTGCAGGCGATGAGTCTGGCGCTGGGGCAGCCCAGAGAGGACCGACGCAGCCCCCCGATGCCTGCCCGTGGCCAGCGCTTGGGAGACGGCCACGCTCAAGTCTGCGAGGAATTCCTCACGGCAAGTTCTGGGAATTTACGTCTTTGTTCTTTCTGCGGTTTCTTTTTTTTTTCCCCCCTTTTTTTCATCGCTGGGTGGCCAGGGCTGGGCTCTCTCCCCTAATGTTACAAAGCCAGGACCTCCCCTAATGTTACAAAGCTAGGACCAGGCAGAGCAGGGAGTAATAATTACATTTACTAACAAGGAACCACAGGTCTGGAGACACCGTTCTTTCCTGGATGCATCTGGGTTTCTGTCAGTGTTTGGGTGGGAGGACAGACCCCATTCTCACACTTCCCGTTCTTTAATTCCGTACAACAGCAATCAGACCTGCCTCGTGCTGGTATCAGCACAAGGATTTGAAAGGGACTTTAAAAGAAATACAGGTGGTGCCTGAAATGGACAGTTGCAGGTGACGCGGCACATGTGTCTAACAAGCTTCTGATTCACTGACACCGAGGAAGATAAAATTAACTTTGAACCAATGGAAAACATGTTTCTTTGGGTTTTTTGGAACCACCTGTAGTCTGCAAGGTCACTGCACTGTGATCTGCCAGGGATCGAGGACAGTGACAGGACAAGAGGCAAAGGGCACAAACCAAAACACATGAAATTCCATCCCAACACAAGAAAACACTTTTTTACCGTGAGGGTGCTCAAATGCTGGCACACGTTGCCCAGAGAGGTGTTGAAGTCTCTCCATCAGTGGAGGTATTGAAAACCCAACTGGCCATGGCCCTGCACAACCTGCTCCAGCTGACCTGCTTGAGCAGGGCGTTGGGCTGGACGATCCGGAGAGGTCCCTTCCCACCTAAACGATTCTGTGACACTGGCCAGATCGGGAAGGGGATCATGCACGGACTCTAAGGGGATCTGGAGAGCATCTCTAGAACAACAGGAATGGCAAGAGAGGCACCACCACGGGGGAAAAATGCCCAGATCAGAAGGCAATTTTACACTCCGGGCTGCGTAAGCAAGCGATCCATCTGAGCACTGAGCTGGGGAGCATAAATTCAGCAACGCCAAATGCCAGCATGCCCTGTGCACCGCCTTACCAGGGTACCAGGTAGCCAAGGGCACCTGCCTGGCTCCTCTCCCTGGGTAGCCCTGGTCTGTCTGAGCTCGGACTGGCACAGCGGCTGGGCAGAAACCCATCTGCAGCTTTGGTTGGACTCTGACCTTACCTTTTGCCGCCTTCGTTCTGCGGGGAGATCCTGGAGGCCGCTGCGTGCTCCTGCTGCTGCAGATAGGCCTCGCTAGGGGTGCGGCGCAGGTCCAGCACGGGGCACGCGGCCCCGGGGAAGGAGTACACCGGCGTCTGGATGTGGGAGTTGAGCTGCTGCGGGTGATGGCGTGTGTAGTCCTGCGTGATGACCTCCTAGAACAAGAAACGCCCTGAGTCAGAAATAGAGTTGGTTTCTACCTCTTGCTTTGCTGGGCTCAACTAAGACAGGGCAAGCAGGAGGGAATCAGGCTGGTTTGTCCCTGTGGGGATGTAACGTCTGCCTCCTGCCCGCAGCAGCTCTCGTGATGGGCTCGTTGGGGACGCAAACACCCAGGCTGAACACGCCTGATGCACCCTGCTTTCTCCAGCCCCCAGCCGGGGGTGCTGAGGTCCCTAGCATCACTCCCAGCCCCTCCCCATCAGACATGTTTCATATCAGCTCTTCCCTCCTCCCCGGAGCCCCAGCAGGAAGGTGAGAACGAGCTTCATTACGCTGATGTGCTGGGCCAGCGTGACCACCCGCTGGTTCATGCCCTTGATGCTCTGGCTGGACTGCAGGGGCTGGCACTGGGGCTGGGGGCCGTCGGGCTGCCGGAGGTGCTGCAGGTGGGCTGCTTCGGGAGCCGAGGCCTTCAGCGAGCCTGGGGGAGGCACAAAGAAGAGAGGAGGCGTGAGATGACGTCTGCGTCCCCTTCCTCGAATGCCATCCCAGCGCTGCAAGGGCTGGGGCACGGCAAGCAAGAGGTGGGCGATGAAGCCCCCCGTGCCAGCTGGGGCTCTCCTGCGCTGGCTGGCACTGCCAGTCCCTGCCCTCACCTTGCTGTTTCTGCCTCAGGTCATGCTCCCCGTGCCCCTTCTCGGCATCCTGCAGCAGCTTGGCCCCTTTCTCGTGGGACAGGCTGGGCGAGCTCACGGGACTCACTGCTTCCATCCGCTCGGGGCTGTAGCCTCCGTGAAAGCCTGGGGAAACGGGAGAAGGGAGTTAAAACCAGGAGCTCGCTTGGTTTTTCTCTAGCGCTGTGGCAACCATCGCTTGCGGGCAGAGTCACACGTTCAGCAAAGGGGGGAAAAAGAGATGAGGGCAGACCTGGCAGATCGTATTGCAGGGACCCCCGGAGCCACCTCTGATGTCCAGTTGTGGTGATGGCTGCAGTAAAGAGGTGATGTCTCATTCCTGCAGAGCTGGACACCCAGCAGCTCGCGGTGACGGCACGGGAGTCAGGAACCAAATTCAACCCCCGCGGGTTCACAACTTGTTCCCCCCCTCTCCCCCACCTACTGAAACAGAAAAATAAAAACCCCACTATGGCAGGAGGGAAAGCAACGCTCTGCAGGAGCGGAGGTGGCTGCATGGGAGGTCTCAAGTGCTTTACGAAGGAAAGCCCCAAGCCCAGCATGGCCAAAAGCAGGGACTTGAAAACTGGGTGTGAGGCCCTGCAGACTCCAGATCCTGCTCCAGAGACAGCAGGCGTGCACACTGCAGGGGCAAAAAGGCTTCTTGGCCCTTCCCTGCCTTTTAAGACCTTTGCATGGACTCAAGCTGCATCAAAGCAAGCAGAGCTGGAATGAGGGACCACCATTATCCTTGAACAGAGAGGGGAAACTGAGGCATGGATGGATCATGCTTCCACAGACCAGGGGCAGAGGACAGAGGAGTCCTGGAGCAGGCACACGCTGCCTCTTGCCAGCTAAGCACGTTTGGTAACGCTCACGACTTTTGCCTCCACAGATCTTTACCCTCCTAACACTCAATTCCTAGAAACTGCGCGCTGCAGGCAAATCTGGCAGGCGACCCACAGCGCTGCTGGAGGGTCCCCGGTGCCCAGGCACGATACACTGACCTTGCACGTTCCTGGGGCACGGGCAGGGGAGGACCCCCATGGAGAACCTCCCTGCGCCAGCGACGGGGATGCAGCATCCCCCATCACCCCATGCATGCCAGGACCGAAGGGACCACGCTTCAGATCCACCCAAGATGAAGTGTCCTGCTCTGGAAAGATCCCTAACCAACGGTTAAGTCCTGGGGAACACCAGCTCCTTTCTGTGAGCTCATGGCCATAGAAAAGCTGCCCCTCTCCTCCACAGCACGACAGCACGCAGCTGGAGGAAACACTGGTGCCAGTGAAAAAGGCGTAGAAAAAGCTCAGCCAGGCAGCGCACCGCGGCCAGAGGCACATCTTTGGCCCTGGAGCACACTGCTAGAAGTTGCTAGGACCAGACATGACCAAGCGGTGGGATGGGTGGGTCAGGATGCACCGGCGAGAGCAGCTCTCCTCCCCTGGCCACGCTGCCGTGTCCTTTCCACCCTTGGGTTACAGGAAGGGGAGCTGGGTAGCAACCCCCAGTGCTGATGGCCAAGGCAGATGCTTCAACTTGAAGAAGGGGTCCCATCAAATCCCCGTGGGCTGCCTGCTGCTTCTGTATGCTGGTGGGAACCTGGATGAATGCCCTGGGTGAAGATTGGTCCCATCAAGAACGACCTAGACCTTGAATGCAGCCCCCTCCCTGAACTTCCTTCTGGAGAAACTCATCCCAGAGCTTTTGTGTCCTACACAAGATTGCTGTTAGGTGGTTCCTGTGGTCTGCTCTGGAAAGGGCTGCCGAGCATGGCTGGGCTGAGCGATCCCTGGACAGCCCTGCCCGTGTTGTCCTCTGCATCATCCAGCACCAGGACCCTGAGCGAGGTCACCCCAAGCGAGGGGACCCCATCTGAGCTGCATCACGCAGCAGCCCGCAAAGCCCTCTGCGATCCCGCACGCTCAGCGGCACAACCGTGAGCGGGGAAGCGCGTGTCTGATGGCCGGCAGCCCTGTCCCGCTCACACTCCCGGTTCTACGCTTCGTCCGTTCGATTTCGTACCCACAACTGTTCCTTACAGACTGCCTGGGAATTTCTGATGATGGGGAAATCAGAATTAGCAAATCGCTATTGTCTGTAAAAAGCAATACCAGGAACTGAACAACGTTTGCAAAACAGGACTTGGCAACGGGAAAAAATAAAAGAGGGTGGGAGAAGGGAAGATCCCTAAAACACACACGAATAAAAAAGTCTGGAGTAACACAACAACCAGGAAGCAGAGGGACAAGCACCCTGGGGAAGCTGACGAAGCCAATAGCCAAAACGTGTAACTAAAAACAAGAAATAATGAAATAAAATGGGTTTCAGGCCACAGCTCTCTCGCCTCTCCCCTCCGATTTCTTACCATCACTAGTGGAGTCGTTACTTAGCGAGCCTCTTTCTCGCTGCCCCTTATCGCAAGACATTTGGCGCACGATAATTACATCTATGAAGTTGGCCGCTGTCGTGGTGGTCTTACCGAGTGCTCGGAGCTCCTGTTCCTGCATCGAAAAGGGTTTACTTTGACTCTTTTCTCTACTGTGCTGCTCAGGGCCCGAGGCTGTGTGCTGCTGGTCCAGAGGGTGATGGTGCTGCTGGCTTTTCCCCTGTCCTCTGCTATAGTGATGAGAAGAACCAGGTCCGGAGGCAGGTAAAGGTCTCGACTCCATGGCTTTAATGGGTGAAGGCGACTGTTCGAGGTTGGCCCCACTGGGCAGCTTTGAGGTGAAGACGTTGTTGTCAGTCTGGGGTCGTTCTGCCTTGGCTTCTCGCGCCCTTGAGGCCTCCTTCTGCAGGACGGCTGGGTCCATCAGGGCCGCGTAGCCGTCCGCCGTGCTGATGGAGGAGCGCAGGGTGGAGGCCGAGGGGAAGGTGGCGGAGCGGATCGGCGACGTGGTAGTGGTGGAGGAGGATCTGGGAGGCAAACGAAGACAAGGCGAAGATGAGCGAAGCACGTGGAGAAAGGGGAGTGCTGTTACCAGAGCCCTGGTGTTCAGCCCTGCCTGGCCGAGGTCTCCTGAGCGCAGGGTGGCCCACGCTGGAGCAGGTGAGGGGGGCTCAGATGGAGCCTCCACCACAGTAACTGGCCATGGGGTATTGGCTGTGGCCTGGATGCATCGACTGGGGAGAACAAAACCCATGGGACGGGTCCCAGAGACCTTCATAACTCCACCACCAGGCAACCTTCAGCAAGAGGAGCGATACCCTCTTGCCTATGTGATTTGAGCACAGACAGCCCTGGGAGGCTCCTGCTTTCTCTCCTGGCAGCAGTAAAAACCACAAGGAAGAACAAAGGAACCGGGCACGAAAATCTGCCTCTCCCCACCACAACTTCCCTGTAAGCCCCAATCCTGCTCCTGCTGAGACTGAAGGCCAAAACAACCCTCGCTCCATCTCAGAGGTGCCCCATGCGACGCTCATTAATTAACCACCACGGCTGCCCCGGTGCAGGGGTCCAGGCAAGCGGCAGGAACCACGGCGGGGAGACATACCGCAGGACGGAAGGGGTGGGGGTCTCCGAGGAGATGATCTTCATGCTTGTGTTGTGGAGCACGCTGGGGCGCTGCTGGATGGTCTCGTGGGTGCGGGGTGAGACGGGAGAGTGCTGGTGGCTGTGAGAGTGCGAGGACGAACGGCTGCTGGACTGCTCTGTACCTGGGGAAAGACACAAGGAAGGGCTTCTTCAGTTCTTCGTTTTATAGTCCCAATCCTGTCTCCACCCAGCATGGGCCCCAAGATGTGGTGCCGGGCTCCTCCCCAGCCTACCTGGTCTCCAGATGGGTGCATGCTCCACAGTGGTGGATGCTAGGATGGATTTTTCACGCTCCCTCTCCCGCTCCCGCTCTCGCTCCCGCTCGGACACCGACGATCCCGACTGTTTGGTCATGTGCGTGGGACCTCCTGAAACCCAACCGAAAGGCAGTGAAAGGGCTGCAGACAGAGCGATTCCCCCCGGGGGACACCGCCTGCTCTCCACATTGCCGTTGTCTGCAGAGCAGATAAGGAACGGCTCCATCCAAGGTCACCTGGAGCAGGACAGATGGGGGCAACCAGTGTGACAAAACCCGGGCAAATCACGCAGTAACTGTCCTGGCACCGTCTCCAGGGTACGACCTTCCACAAAGCTGTTTGCCAGCCGCCACTTTGGGGAAGAAGGGGGAAAAGCAAGGAAGCCCCCAACAAGCAGGATCAGAGGAGCTGGTTTGAGGGAGCCAGCGGGCTGGTCCCCGAGTGAGAATGAATTTGGGCTCCCCCATCTGCCCGGGCACGCTGAGCTCACAGCCCTGCATTGGTTAAGGGCGTCCTGCCCAATTACTTTCCCATGGGAAAAGCAACCTGCAGCGTTACCTGGGGAGAGTGGGGAGCTGCTGTGCCGGCTGCCAAAGGTCTGGGGGGGGCCGGGGATGTAGGTGATGCGGTCCATGGTGGTGGCGGAGGTGCCGGGGGTGGGGGGCACGAGGACAGGCAGGTGCGGCACTTGGGACAGGTCGATGATGCCTGGAGAGAGAAGCGAGAGGTCTGTCAGGACGACACCGAGCTGCTGCAGCTTGGCCGTGCCGGAGCGGGGAGCAATGCTGGGGAGGGTCGACCCGTCCCGCTGCTCTGGTGCGGCGCAGGAGGTGCCAGCGAGCGCACGGTCCCCGGGGAGGGGACCCTTCTGTGGGCAAATGCAGCACGTCCTGCTGCCGGGAATAACGGGGAAGAAAAAAGCCGAGATCTATCGCCGCTGAGCGGCGGAGACCAACGGAGACCAACCAGCCGGAGACCAACGCTGCTCTGCCTGCAGAGGGGCAGGAGCACCGCACCCCGCACGCTCCCCAGCACGCTTCGCTTTTTGCAGAAAGCCAGATGTCCTTCTGCGAGTGCATTTTAATCTCCGAAGGCCAGCAGGGCCAGGCTGGGAAGTGCTCCCATGACCCCAAACCGGAGCTGCACGTAAGGAGCCTCAAGTAACTAAAGATGGCAAAAACATCAAATTCTCCCCAGCTGTCCTACATGCTGACCAGCCAAGTTCCTACACTGCTGGGTGACAGCGGGGTGCTGGCACAGCCCTTGGCCCCAGTGCTGAAGCTGGCGGTGCTGGCCTGACCCAGCCTCCTCCTCCCAAAATGCCCCCAGACCCCTGGACGGTGCCGTGCTGGGAGGACCTGCTGCATAGTTGAGGGCGAGGGAGGGCTCCCGGGGCGACAAGCCACGCAGCATGTCCGCCCGCTGCGCCATGGCCGTGGCAGCGGCGTTGTGGTGCATCTGCTGGGACGTGATGTAGTCGTTGATGATGGTCTGTCGGTTCTCCATGGCGGCCGTGTCCGGGTAGCCCCGGATGAGGTACGGGGGGTAGAGGTGGGGGTACGTGGGGCTCGGAGCCAGATGCCTCGGCAGGTAGTAAGCAGCAGCTGGGAGAGAAAAGGATGCAGACATGAAGGGGCTTTCTCCAGACACCTCGGGCTTTCGGAGCATAACAAGGGAAAAACCAATCCCAAACAGACCGTGCCCCTGCCGAAGGTACCTGCTTCCAGCTGGATTCCCCTCGGGATGGCGGCGGGGTCGAAAGCCAACGGGATGTGTCCTCGGTACAGGTCGACCCCGCTGACGCCGCGGAGCAGGTGCTCGTACGGGGAGATGGGGTGGTGGTGGTCGGCCACGGGGGCGTGCGGAGACTTGGAGTTGGTGAGCTCTCTCGACGTGGGGGGGATCTTTCTGTCCTGGGACACCGGCTTCCCGGCAGTGATGCTCCCTGCAGCGAGCAGAAGGAAATGAGTCAGAGACTGAGCGCCGCGGCCAAGCCGTGTCCCCGAGGGGTGCCTGCGGCCAAGTGTGTTCCCCAGAGACGCCCGCAGCTCGCCCTGAACTCGAGGGACCTTTCCCTCCTCCTTGCACCGCCATGCTACGTTACACCACCGAGGCCAAGCTGGGCCAAGCCCCGGCTGCAGCCGGGAGGAGAAGCCTGTCCCAAACCATCCCTCCACCCCAGCGCATCCACGCCGGGCGGTCTGTGAGTTCATCCCGGCCCGCGTAAGCAGCCGGCGGTGGAGCCTTGCTGCCGTGCTCCCTGGCAAGAGGAGGTCACCACTGCCAGGCAGAGCCGGGGACCCCGAAAATCCCGGCAATGGTGACGAGACACAGTTCAGAGCGTTTGAGCACCCGCTGCCCTCTGGAGCTGTAAGCTCCTTCCCAGTACACGGAGGCGAGGTTGGACCACGTCAGGGACTTCTCTTGGCTCTCCCAACCCGAGCTGCGTGTTGGTGGCACTCCTCGCCCCACCTGGGACGAGCATCACCAGCTCCTGCGTCCGTGACAGCAGGCTAGGGACAGTGGCTGCCACAGAGCCACCCCAAGCAGTGTGACCAAGCCCCCTGCACCAGACTGCACGCCAAACGCTGCCCGGCCCTGGCTCGAGGAGCAAGGAGCAGCCCCCTCAGGCGCACGCAGACGGATCCAGCCCCGTCGTTGCTGACTTCAAAACGACGGGGGCTGCAACGTGGGCCATGCGAACCGCCACTCATGCTCCTTTCATGAAGTTTGGCATCCCGGCGCGGCTGCTAATAAACCAAACCTACTGCTGGGGCAGAAGGAAAGCTCAGGCGACTCAGGAAAGCTGCCTTCCAACTCTGACCCGTGCCTTGGGGACTCCTCCTGCAGATCCTCCGCACCCCAAAACCCCGTGAGCTCCAGACATGCAGAAATCCACTTTCCCACTGGCGTTTTGCAGGAACATTGATTTTTCTCTTGGGATCCCTCCCCACTGCCCAGGCGCTGCCTGCCCTGCGTTGTGCTCACTGTACGTGCCAATCTCAACGCCTGAAGGCTTCCCCCAAAATGATTGACCTGACCAGGAAGACAGCAGAGGCTGCAGCAACGGGACATGCCGACCACGGAGAGCTGGAGCTGGCCCAGCCTGCAGCGAGCGACGGGGGAGGCTTTTTGGAGGAGCCCTGCACTGCACAGCCCCATCTCCCGCTCCTCGCCAGGGAGGCACGTCCTGGCCTTGGTTTTTGGCAGACTGCAACGCGTTGTGCTGCACGCCCCCACATCACGAGACTCTGGCGTTAGGACAAGGATTTGCAGGCGGGAGATGCAAACGGCCCCAGAGCAGTTACCCGCAGCTTGGTGGGACAAGGTGTCTTAGGGACTGGCTTCAGCACCGATCCTGCCCACAAATGTGCCATGAAGCAAGAGGGTTTTTTGTGTCCTGGATCTGAGCGTGTCTCACCAGATCACTGAGCCCAGCCCAGACACGCGCCTGCTCCCCGGGAGCCCCAGGTCTGGCTCTGGGGGCAGGCGACGGCTGATGGCAGGGGGCACGGGCAGACCCTGCCTGGTGCAGGCAGACGGGATGGGGAGAGGGCAGATCCCAAAGGCCAGCCGCACTGCCCGGATCCATCGGCTCAGAAGGGATTAGATGTTCCTGGACGCGAGGCACGCGGGTGGCCAGGCGATGGATGAGGTAGGCAAACACACACCACATCGGTGAAAAGCCTGAAGATCCCCCCACCCGGTGCACCGAGCACTGCTTTCCTGCCCATCTGTAGAAGCAGGGGTGCCTGGGCCAATGCTGGGACAGGGAAGACGCTTTCGAAACACCATCAGCTTCACCAGCCACAGCCCAATCTCCCTTCGGTCACCCCGGCGCAGACATGGGGTGCCCTCGCTGCAACCATGCAAGCACCCCCGGGGAGGGAGCTGAGCCTCAGCCGTCCCCGACAGCCGCCCCAGTGCCGTGAGTCAGCTGCGGCCGCGGGCAAGAGCGGGCGTGGGGTGCTGGGGAGAACGGGTTTGACGGGTACCTGCCGGAATGGCTTGGGCAGGTGGGGTCAGCAGCCACCTCCCGCGCACCTTGCCCGCTCAGCTCGCTAGGAATCTTAGCATCAAATCATAGGTTCGCCAAGTACCTTCGTGCTGCCGTGGCGTGGACTCCCGCGTGGAGACCGGAGACCCTCTGTGCAAGTGGCTGCCGAACGCCGTGCTGTGCCCTGCCTGGTGGTCCTCGTAGGCGAGGGCACTTTGGTGGGGCTTGCCCGGCTCGGGTACAATCACAGGAGCCCCTCTGGCGATGGAGCCACCCGAGTTTGTCACCGGGCTTGGCCTGTTTTTCAGGCTCTCTTCATAAGCTCTCTCCAGATTCCTCGGGTCTTGGATAACGTCCAGCGAGTGCAGAGAGTGAAAAGTCCTGCCGGGACTGCCGATGATGGACCGCACGTCATGTTTTTTGGTACTTGAGGAGGAAGAGCCGCTGTCGTACTTCAGTGGGGTACCCTGGGGACAGAAGGCAGAGGGGACGTCAAAGGGGCGTAGAGCAGAAGGGGATGCAGCGACCGCATCCCACCAAATTTCAATGGGACCCGTGCTTCCTTGCTCAGTGGGTCAGTACACCAGTTGACTTGGTCAAACAGCAACAGCCACGGGCAAAGCAGAGATAACAGCTCCGCACGGCGCAGGGCAGGGTGGAGTGCCCATCTTGCATGTCTTGTTGTGCTCCAACAAGATGATGATGAGTCACCGCCGAAGGCTGGCTGTGCCCATCACGCCTCTCTCCTACACACACTGTGAAATGAGGTAGGACTATGAGGTGCCATGGGAACCCTCCAAATATTTGGAGCCCAACAGGAGACAGCATGCCACATTTCACCCTAACTGCTGGCCTTGCTGGGTTGATGCTTGCCCATAAAGGGAGGAGACCAAGATTATGCGCACCCAGAGTCACAACTGCCGAGGGCAGTGTGTGTGCGTGGATGGAGCATTGCTTTCTTAACAGGTCGGGGGGTGCTGAGCTTCTTTCCCCCGGTTTTGCGTTTATCTGCTGGGAAGGATCAGAGAATCACAGAATGGTTTGGGTTGGACGGGACCTTTAAAGATCAAACGACGGGGAAGGGCAACCTGCACCCAAGCAGAGCCTCAATTCTGACCAGTGATGCGCTTGCAACTCAAAGCCTTCTCTGCTCTCCTTTTAGCTTGGGAATGGTCCCCAGGGTCTGTGCAAGGACAGCAGCCTGAGTAGGACTGATCTCACCCGCTCTTCGCCCCATACTCACCTGCGTGATGGAGCCTTCCTTCAGAGGTCTTGTCAGAGAGATGTCTGGTGTCCGCCTCAGCTCCTCTCGGGGAATCTCATGGATTGATCTTCCTGCTTCTTTCACCGTGGCCACCAGGCCTTCATGGGCCGGTTTCATTTTCAGAGGAGTAAGGCCCTCGTGAGACCTGACCTTGTAGGCATCAGATAAATCCCTCGGTGGAGTGTTTTCCCTCTTGAGCTGTTTGGCTTCTCTTCTGAGGTAGTCCTCATGGGCCTCCACGTAGGACCGAGGTATTCCTGCAACCCCCAAGCAGACGACGGATGCAGAGGGTGATTCCCCAGCCAGACACTGGACTCCCAGTCCCCATGCGATGCTCAGTTCAAGGGGGTCTCTAGTTAATGCATGTAACTTGGGGACTAGTACCCAACTGAGCACACAGAGCAGCTACATCACTAATGCAGCTGGACCACCTCACATCTACCACCACTTTCTGGACCCATTTCACACTAGTTTCAACCTGCCGTCATGTGAGACACTGAGAATTTTACCCCTGACTTTGGCTGAGAGCTTCGGTTGGTAGAAGCTGAGCAAGACTGAAAATCTCTCTGAGCACATAGCCGAGCCTGCAGAGATCTGCAGCTGGACCTTGATGTGTCCATCCTTGTCTCCTCCTGCCCTAGCCTGACAACAAGAACAAGGGGCCATGCATGTGAGATACTTCCCCACATTACCTCTGGCCGTGGCCATCTTCTGCTTGCAGGCTTTACCTTGTGTAATTGAGCCCCGCATGTGATGCTGCTCCTTTAGGTTATGGGGACTGTGTCGGTCTGGAGGGATCGCTCGACCCATGAGACCTAGAACAGATCCAAGGGGGAAAGAATACACGACAGTGTTGCCAGGGACTCTTGGGACAACAAGGAAAAACATCAACAATTTCTAAATGACTTGATTTCTCTTTTTTTAAAACGTGCTTCCTTTTTTTGTAGTCCTGAAACTGGTCTACCAGGACAGAAACCAAAGGCAAATGGGCCGGTCTGCGTCCCTTGTCTTCCCATGCTGGCCAGATGCTGTCCTGTTGGGATGTGCTGGTGCATCATGTAGACAAGAGACGAGAGGGGGTCTCTGCGGGTCACTGCTAACACAGCACGGGTGAAAGGTTTTACCCAGACCCACCTTCAATGCTGGCAGATAAGGTATCACGGGCTGACAAGCCCCGGCTGATCCTCCCCTCCATCATATCGTAGGTCCGCTTGGTTCCCGTGGTCTCATGTGAAGATCCTGAGCTCCTGCTGTCTTCTTTGGGACACTGAGAAGCAGCAACTCCACCTGGGGAAGGGAACACAGAGAAGCACCATCAGGAGCACAGAAAGTCAGCACCGGCCAAGGGAGGGTGTTTACTGCTGTTTGCGTGCGTTGCTGAAAGGTCAGATCCCATCCCAGCATCAGCCGGCGCTCAGCAGTGCCAGAAACGTCGCACGAGGTTGGCTTCCAAGAAATTCAGCTGGTGTTTTCTCCCCTCCCTGCCTGCCTCAGACTCCAGATCTGTGCCTCCCGCCCGGGTAGGAGCACCCGCCCTGTCGTGTCCCGCTCCCCCGGTGGAGGCCAGACGCAGGCAGCGGGACAGCCCGGAGCCAGCGCGGCGCTGGTGTGAGCGGCTGCGGTTCCACTGAACTTGGCCCTGTGGGTCTGGGGATTTTTTTTCCCCCCTGTTTGTTTTGATTTTTGCTAGACACCTACTGTTTGGGATCTTGGCCAGCCTTAATATTTGCCGAGACACTCCCTCGGTGAGAAAATCAGGGAGAAGGGGGGAGAGGCAAAGCTGAGAGCAATTTCTTTGAAACAGCGGTGCGCGCGCACAAGAACTGGGGGAGACGGTGAAAAGTCCCGTGCAGGACCGATGGAGCAAACACCAGCGTGACAGGAGACCACCGACCACCTCCTCATCCAAGCCTGGAGCAGATTCTTCTGCAAACCAACACGGGACAACTGTCCTGGGCTACAGCCCCCCCGCCGCTGCCAGCACAGCCCTGCCCGTGCCAGGCAGCATCACGCCCGCCCTGGGCGATGGGCACCCATCATGTGCGGCGAGCTGTGGGTTTAGCAGGCGGCTTCTGATCCAGCCGAATGCCTCGTGTTTATGTAACGAGCTCCAGGCGGGGACGTTGGCTTGCAGAGATAAACGCCTCTGCCCATCGTCCCTGGCCTGGCCGCCCCTGCCAAGGATGCCCCGATCCTCCTCTTTGTGGGCAGAGAAGGTGGTTAGACAATTAGAGAAAACGGAGGAGAAGTTAAAAACATTCATTCCATCGCGGACAATCGGGAACAAAAGTCCTCCTCGGCAAACCCAGTAATTAATAAAATAGGATTATTACAACTTCACACCCACTGTTGGTTTCCGCAATCAGCACCCACTCGATCCAGAAAGGGTTTGGGGCTGCATGCGGGGAAATAAGAGGGGGATCTGTCCCCGAGCCTTCACTTCAGATTCATTTGACAGGAGAAATCCGGGGGTGATGTTCAGAATCAGCCAAGCACCTTGCGGCAGATGCGGGGCGATGTGCCTGCACCCTGTCATCAAGGCACATCTGTTGCTAACAGCCCTTCTGCAGAAGGGGACGCAGTCCCGGGCACCCTTTGTACCTCTGGGAAGCAGGGGGAGGGCGTGAGGGAGAAGAGAGACTAAACAGAAAGAAAATCACTCCAAAACCACATCCCTTGCCTTGCAGAAGCCATCAGCAATCATATGCAGAATGAGAATAACCAATCTAGCACAATTCAGCTCGCACATGCTACAGGATCTCATCTCATTACAGCTCTTTTATTTTAAGCACCCTCATGACACTAAAGAATTTGCAATTTTTTTTCTGCTTGCCAAAATTCATAATCACCAACAATTTCAGTTTTCTTATTTAATTTTTTTTTTAACTCTTCCACTCCAGGCTGCGAAGCCTTGCTGGGCTGTACGGGGGGAAGGAGGCCGGCAGCAGGGCTGGCTAGGCTGCAGAAGCAGGCGAGATTACTCGGGATGTGATAAACGCTATCAAGCATGTAAAAGGCTGCCGTGGAGAGGAAGGAATTAATTCCTCAGGTCAGACGCGAGGCGACGGGCTCAGCCTGCAGCCGCGGAGACTCGGGCTGACACCGACGAGCGCGTGGAATGGGGAAGAGCCTGGCCTGCAGGCCTCTGTGCTGCCTGGGGCAGGCTCCCAGCTCCGGGCACGGGCAGTCCTCGCTGCCGGGAGCCTTCCCCGTCTCTCTCTTGGCGGCACCGTTTTTGAGATCAACCTCATTCGACTCCAAGCCCGGGCAAAGGAGATTAAAATAGCTTCTTGCACAAACAAGTCCTGAAATGCTTCCTGCGTCCTCCCTGGTCTGAGCCCTGCCAACTGTCCCAAAGGGCACCCAGACACAAGTCTCCGCGGTGACACTTCTTATCTGGGCTAGAGTTGACAGCAAACGCGGGCAGGCATGGGACAAGCTGGTTTCCGCGCGGCAGGCGAGAGGCACGGCGCAGAGCCCTGTCCTGAAAGGTCCCTGCGGTCCCAGGGCACAGGCAGAGGTGGCATCGGCCAAAGCTTGCGAGTTGTCCCCCGTGGCCTGACCTGAAACGTCTGCCTCTAGCCCCGGGTGAAACAACCAGCCTGCGATGAAACCACCTGCCTGCACCTGCGGGCAAGAGGAAAGGGACTTCTGCTGGACAGCCGCTGCCTGCAGGACTGACCACAGGGCCCGGGCTGCCAGGCGGGCCAAAAGGGCTGCTCTGCCCCAGGGAGGGAGGCAGAGGGTTTGGGCAGCCCAGCAGCCGACCAGGTACCTGCTGAGGCGGGCCAGCGCAGCTGAGGTTAGGATCTGCTCCTTAGTCATCGCCAAATTCAACTAAGAAGAGAGGCGACACGTGAGGACCGCTGTCCCCGTGCACGCCAGAGCACACGCCAGTATTTTACCCCAGGAGGACGCGGGGCTGCGGCGTCTGTAACTCAGCTCTTCCCAAGCCCAGCTGCGGGCGAGGAGGAGCCCAGCTCCACGCCAGAGACGCCCGACCCAGCACACGGCAAAAGGCGAGCACAGAGTCGTTTCCAGCTTCACTGGAGAGGAACATCTGCTTATCTCTAACGGGAGCCACTGGGACTCGCAGAGCGGCTTTGCTGGCCAGTGCTGCGACGGGATGAGCAGGCGCAGAGGAGGCAGGAGCAGCTGGTGACTGCCTGCAGATACCGCTAACGCAGCGAGGCACCGTCGGCATTGACCGAGCAAGCGCGTTACCGTGCAGCGGGGGTGCAAGCTGCAATATGGCTTTTGGGTCTCTCCGGAGCCTCCTCGGGAGCAGCCCAGCGTCAGGCTCGCTTGCAGCCACTTGCCCGGGTTTGCTTTGCCATACTCTGCTCCCCGGCCGGGCAGGGTTAGCCTGGCTAACAAGTCACACCGCCTGTGCTGGGGACAGCTTCTCACCCCAGACAGGGCTCCGGGCAGGTCCCTCGGGGTCCTCAGCACCTCGGGCGAAAGCAGCTGGCAAGAGGCCAACGCACACCCCAGACAGGCTCCTTGCGGGACGCAGGAATGGCTTCACCCCCTCCGATGGCTACAGATGCTGTAGCGAAGCTCCCAAGATACTGAGGCACGGTGCTGTCGGGCCCAGGAGGATTCCTGCAGGGCAGCCCCATGCCGGGAAGGCTGCACGGTGCCCAAGACGTTGCAGGTGGGAATCTGATGTCCGAATAAACCTTTATGCCAAACTACCTGACTTGCCTCCATCTTGCAGGTTCTTGAGTCCTGCCTTGGCCCAAGAGCTTGGGGATGCTCTCATAACATTTTCAGACAGTCCCCTCCTGCACAGGGTGCTAGGGATGAAGACAATACCTTCCCATCTGGTCCTCTCCTCTCCCCTGCTCCCCAAAACCAACCAAAACCAGAGACCCCGTCCACGGCCACGGCCCCATCGTGCCCCCGCCTGCTGGCAAAGCCGCCTCCAAGGCAAGATAACCACACGGGACAGAGGGAAACCCAGCCAGGCTGCAGGCAGGCGGGGTGGGAAGGGAGAGAAATGATGCTGGAAGCAAAGACGCGAGGCTGGCCCGTTGCACTTCGTCAGCCTTTCCTCAAATAGCTCCCGACTCCCAGCCGTGGTGGCACAAACCCCCGGCGCCTGCCCTAAAAAGGCAGAGGATTATGACTTACCCTCGTAGGACAGCACGTGACCTTTCTTCCCTTCGTAGATGACATGTCCTTTGGGCATGGCATCCTCTCTCGCCTTCTCTGCTCTGCTGGGGCTGTCTTCTCCGATTATCCTGGTAATGGTTCCCTTGTACAGCACTTCTGCCGGGGTGCCCTTGGAAAGCCACCAAGATCCATATTTAACAGTGTCACAAGCAATTAAGCGCGCGCGCGCAGGGACAGGCTGTTCCCCGTGGGAGCCTGAACGGAGGGAGAGCGCGCCTGGCCTCTGCTTCCTGGCGCAGCCAACAGCGAGGGACTTGCAGCTTAATTATTGATGAGGATGATAACGAGGAGCGGTAAAAAGGTACGTGATCTGTGCGAGGCTGCTGGGAAGAGGTGGGGCTGAGGACAGCGCAGACCTCCAAAACAGCAACTCTCTCGCCCTGTGTGTTTCAGAGTAAGCTACCCGGCTCGCTTCCACCCCACAGGTTTGAGGGGACAGGGTGGTGCCCCCCGGGGACACCTCGGTGATGGCAGGGACAGCTCAAGTGTTGGCTTTTCCCTGCAACCTATTCTTCCAGCCTGGTACAGGAGCCACGGAGACGTCCTGCCCACCCAGGGCACATCTGCTGGCAGCAAGTGTGACCTTCCCAGAGCTGCCTGCACGTGGGAGCTGGCGACTGGCAGCGTGCCTGGGCGAGAAGGCAGGCGTCAACGAGACGGGTCCTGGGGCAGGTCAGGGAGCGGAGCCTGCCGGTTAGCTCTCCAACAGAAACCGTATCAGGCTCCTTACACAAACCGGTGTGAACCGAAACCTCTGTTTCCCCGGAGGCACGCGCGGACACACCTCAGCCACCTGCCCCCTCCGAATCCCCTTCAAAACACCCAGAGATGGATGTCCTGGAAGACATGGCTGGTGATAAACACCCCTCTGCCATCACAGCCTGCCGGTACCAACCTGGAACAGCCGCTGCGGGGTGATGGTCCCCCCCCATCGCAGGGAAGGCACAGCGATGCTGTCAGGGCGAAGCTCTTCATTGACACCCGCCTACTCTACTCGTTTAACCCCACCAACCCCCAAGACTGATGCTCGTGGGAAGCCTTGGAGAAGCGATGCCCCCGCCAGCTTTGCTGGTGCTTCCAGGCTGTGCCAGAGCAGGCTACTTCCCCAGCCCAGCCTGCAGATGCCTCTGCTCTGTACCAAGCCCTCTGAGCACCAGTGGTCCCCAAAACCCCGCCGTAGCTGCCGGGACGCGTCAGCACGGGGGTTCAATGCTCTAATCGTTTGCCCTTGCAGTACTCCCACTACCGGCTTTCCCAACTGGTTCTCCTAAACCCAGGTAAGTCATCTTCCTTCCGCGGACGTGCTCAGAGGGGATTTGAAAGCAAGTGATGACAGATGGCTTCAGAGCAGAGAGCATATATTCAAGATCTGCCTTCTGCGGACTGGATGACTAATCGGAGATCAAATATCAGCTCTGGTACCAGGAGCTGCTGCCAGAACGGGGGGCTCCTTCTCCCCAACGGGAGCAGAGGGATGCAGGCTGCTGGGCCGGCAGGTAATGCCCTGGGTCTGGGCTTGGTACCTTATTCCCAAGCCAAACAAAGGAATCTAGATGGATTAATTAGCTGGATGTAAAATAGCGTCTAAGCAAGCTGTGCTCATCTTCTGATCTCTGGCATGTAGTGCTCAAGACCCTTCATGCCCACCCATTGCTGCCCATAGCTGCTGCAGCGGCACATGAGGGGATGGAGCCTGCATTTGCTCTGACGGGTTATTTACAGCCCTCGAGCATCCACTCCTGGCAGTTGCTGGATGCAGGGCACCGGGCAAGTTAAGCCTTTGTCTGGGCCAGGATTCAGGTTCAGGTCCCCAGGGCCAAAGGGAACACGGTCACGCTCCTTGAAGGAGGCAGGCAAAAATCTGAGTGCGAATGGCTTTAAGTATCTGAATGATGGCCAGATAAAATCCCCACGGGAAACAGATATTTTTTTTTAAAAGCTCTCCGCTCTGTTACTAGATGAGCAATAACTCACACTGCAAAAACTATCACTCGCTTGTCAGCTGCTCTTCTGAAGATGGATGGGGGAGATTAAGGCCAAAGTATCTTCCTGCTCAAGAGAGCCTTTGGGCAGGACCCCCAGCGCAGCATGCTCGGGCCTGGCAGGAGACCTCGCTACCTTACATGCACCTCGCAGCCTCTCCCTCTCCTCCGCCTTGCCTGGGCCCTCCACCCATCTCCTCCTTCTCTCTGCTCCACTTTCTTGCACTGGCAAGATTATTTTCCCAGAGCCATTTAAAGCTGCTTTCGCCTCTGTTCCTGACAGCTACGAAAAGCAACGGGGGGTTTAGATGTGCTGTAAGGCTCTGCATCGCTGCTCGCCAAGCTCTGCTCTTCTGCAGGCTCGGCTCATGGGACAGGGCTCGTGCCAACCCCAGCAGAGCCTGCTTGCAAAGGCTCTGGCCGCAGACCTCTCCGAGGGGCTCCATGGGACGGGAGCATCGCAGCCCTGCGCTGCTTGGCCCCGCGCCACGTGCTCAGCGTGCCCCGCAAACCCCCGGCCCCCTGCCCAGCACCGCAAGCTGCAGCCACCAGCACCCAGGAAGCAAAACCCGCCGGAGATGAGGGACCTACGTGCGTGATGGACCCTCGGTAGGTGATGGGCGACTCTGGAGGGGGTCTGGATGTGGGTGTGCCCTTGGTGATGCTCCCTCCCGAGGCAGAGCTGAGGGAAGTTCCTGCAGGACACAAAGCCAGTGAGCCGGGGGCTAGATTTGCCGTTCAGCACAAAACCTGTGGGGCTGAGACTACTAAGAGCAGGGTTCGACCCAGTCTCTAGCAAGCTGAGGTACTGGAGGGGAAGCCCTCCAAGAGACGTCAGTGTTAAATCCCATGCCTTGCAGAGCCCTTCCCACCCCGTCCCCCGAGGGACCCAGCCCTGCGAGCCTGGGGCTGGAAAAAATGGGTATTTTGAAGCTATCAGCTCCCTCGTGCCTTCGTGGAGCGGCCGGGCAGATTTATAGGCCTGGGAGAAAGCACAGCCTGTCTCAGCCTCTCCTGAGGCAATCAGAACAGATCTCCAGCAAGATGCAGCTTGGGGTGGTTTGAGTTCATTTGTGTGTTATCTGTGCCGGATGGAGCGAGTCCATCGCACTCCCTGCATCCGACTGCCTTAGTTGGGGGCTTTCACAAACCAGAATTTGCACTTAAAGCAACACCTTTGCGTTTATTTTCTTCTGCCTAGCTAATGGGGAAAGAAACATGGGAGGGCTAGATGTAAACAAAATGTGGTCCCTGCCCAGCTGCAGCAACAGTGAGGAGCCTGAAAACCAATTAATGGCATTTAAACAGGTCTTGCTTTGCCTTAACCAACAGATTTTGGGGTGCCCTTTGAACACAAAACCTCCACCAGGATCAGAGCCTGAAGCCCCGATTCAAGGAGATGGCTAGAAACGTGGAGACGTTGCACAGACCTATCTGCCCTCACTCTGGCGACGCGGCCAGCCGGAGAAAAGGGGCGAAGAGACCCCTTCGGCTGGGCACAACCCCAGAAATCAAACCCGAAATCACCGGGCAGCCGCAGCCGGCGCGGCGTTCACCAGGCTTGGCAGTGCCAGCACCCCTCCCCTCCCGCCCCCAGCTCCTCACCCCGCAGGATGGAGCCCTCCTGGGACGGCTGCAGAACCAGACTTTCCGGCTGGCTGGCCTGGCTTCTAGGAGAAAGTTGTTCCTGCTTTACTCCAGGAAAAGGCACTGGAAAACATTAACCATGTATCAGCGTAGGGGCAGGGCACGGGGCCACAGCCCTCGGCTGCTTGAGGCTTTCATCTCCGCCAGCCCCCGGTCAGCACCTTCTCGGTGCCTTTGCTGTCCCCGCTGCTTCGGGACGGCCTTCACCGGGGCTGCGGCGGTCGGCAGAGCGCGCGACCACCAGCGAGCAAAACAAGACCCTTGTCCTCACACCCGGGCGAAGGCACTGCTGGGTGCTGCCCGCCCTGGGAAGGGGGCTGGCGTTGCAAACCCAGCGCTGGGTTATAACAGCACACGTGCACGGTGGGAAACAGGGCCCGAACCCCTCCCACCCAGACTTGGTCCCTCGCCCATCCCCTCCTGCTGTTAAGAAATGCTTCCAAATCTGCAGACCAAACACTTTCTCTTTTCACTTCAGGCCATTTACTCTTTATCCTACCGGCCTGGTGAGCGGCAATAAATTTCCTTCCTTGGATCACAGTATTAGCTGGAGGGTATTTATAGGCTGGGATGCGTTCTGACCGAATTGCTGCTTTCCTATACCGCACAACTGTAGCTCCCTGTGTCTCGCTCTCCCGACGGACTAATCCTTTCATCCTCTTAGCAGGTCTCTCTGTGCTCCCTTGCCGTGTCCTGCGCTCCTCCTCTCCCCTATGCCGCCGGCAAGCTTGCTCCCCGCTGCTCTCAGAGCACGTGAGAAACCACTCGCCACCCAATTCCTTACCCAGTTTCTTGGGATCCATGGCCAGCGGCAGGCCCATGGTGATGGAGCCGACGGGGACCTTGGCGTGCTCGGAGCTGTAGGGCGTGTGGAGCTGGATGGGCATGCCCTGCGGTGCGAGAGGAGCGGTCAGGAGAGGCTGCCGGCCCCCGCGAGGCGTCTCTGCCGCTCACACCCGATACCCTACCTGGGAAATGGATCCGACAGGTCTCTCCAGCACAGAGGGGTGCTTGGTGGAGGAGATGAGGGGAGGAGGGTTGGAGATGCTTGCTAGTCTCTGCAGCCCCGAGCGAGAGCTCTCATGCAGGTTTAGCGGGATGGGGTGTCCTGCGCGGAAAACACGAGCGTTAGCAAGACCGAGGGAAGGCAGAGTGGCTGCAGCTATCGGAGAGAAAAGGGGCGAGGGAGGGAGCAGGGGCTGGATGCGGTGAACGGGCTGGCTGTGAACCTGCACTGGGATCCAAGTCACACGATTGTTTTGGAAAGGACTGGAATAGTTCAAACGGCTGCCTTGTCCCCTCTGCAGCCTGAGGACGTTCTGCGCCCGACTCGTCTGCCCTCCAGCCGCAGAGGGACAGCGCAGCGAGGGATAAAACCTGTCCGACTTCACGCCAAGGGCAGCGGTAGGGAGTGCCCACACTGTGCTGTGACAAACCATGTCCCTAAACCTGCCCCGGCCAGAGCTGGCAGACCCGCCTGGCCACCCTCAGACTGCTGGCATTAGCAGCGAGGGAGCTCCGTGACGGGCCAAAGCAAGGTGTTAGCAGGTTTCTGCCGAACCCTCCCTCTTACCCCCTCCCCAAAAAGCTGCACTGACTTAAGAGCGCGACCTGCGATGCTGGCTGCAACCACTGCCTCTGTGCTCGGCCCCGGGTCAGGACGGAGGGCATATGCCACGCAGCCGGCGGCTTTTACTTGCCTGGTGGGTTATACTGAAACAAGTGGGGCTCCGCCTGGGGAGAGGTTTTTATCACATCCCGGGAGTAGGACAGGACAGGGGGCCAGCACGAGGCGGCCGCCGGCTCCGCGCTCAGCTTCTGAGCCTCTGCGATGGATGAGAAATGCACGGACTTTTCTGCAAGGGAAACAGAAAGCAACCAGCTTGCTCAGCGGCCCCACGGGCGAGCAGTCCCTGCGGGCGCGGGCAGGGAAGCCAGAGCCAGCTCCCAGGACGGGAAGCGGCTTCAGTTCAGTCCGACCCGGCCACGAGATGAGGGAGGAATTCCCCAACCAAACTAAAAAGAAAAAGTCCCAGTGTCACTGCCTGGGTTTGACAGCATTGATTTTAACTCAGATGCTTAAAGCGCAGCAGGGAGGACGGATGCCTGCGTGGGTGACTCTGCTGGTGTTCGCTGCCAGCCGGGACCTCCATGGACATCCCACCCCACCCAGAGAGACGCCAGCCGGTCACTGGGACGAGCGCAGGGTCCAGCTGCCGCCCAGGGCTTGGCCGCGTGCAAACCGCTCCTGGGCAGATCCCGCCTGTGCCCACAGCTCCGCATCAGCCACCACGGCAGGGCTGGGGGGATTAACGATGATCCTGCCAAACCCTTCGCTGAGGTTCAAGCCAAGAGGTACCAACGTCGGCATCCCTCCGGCGCGCGGGGGACGTCCGTCAGGCACCAGCTTGCTGATGACAAGACGGTCTGCGGTGTGCAGATGGGCGTGGGGCACCCAGGGAGCCCCAGGCCGCTGCCAGGGACCACTGCGCACCGGCACGCCGGGAATAAGCTCATCCCCACATCACGACGCAAAAGCTCAGCTGCTCTTAAAGGATGGCTGCCGGCTATAAACCATTTGCAGGCTGTGGGAAGTGGCCAGAAATAACGGCATCAGCTTCTTGGACAGCAAGGGAATAACGTGCAGTGCCTGAAGTGACCAGCTGTTCTCTGAACACCTGGGACAACTGCGCTGTACGAGACCGTCAAAGGCAAATGAAGATCAAGACAAGCTCCGCGGGACGACCGGATGCTTCTGCAGGGAGCAAGGCAGCTTTCTGGTCCACTGGGCGGGAAAGCTTCCTGAAATTATCTGGCTTGGGGTACACTGGATGCCAGGCTGGGTCCACCCTGGCTACAGAAAGGCTGATCAGAGGCCAAGAAGTGCCTGGGGATGCCTGAACCCTGCCATGCTCTGCAGGGTGCCAGGGAAAAGAGGGGCTTCACCTGCATCAGCTCCATCCCAAGTGCATCCTCACGCTTTGCTGAGCAGACGGATGAGACAGCCTTTTCTGGATGGATTACGGGCAGGTCTGGTAGGATTTGCTTGTAGTTGATAAACACTTAATTTTGCACTGCCCTACTTCCCCAGACCCACCTGCATAATGTCCGCATTGACCAGAAATTAGAAACTGGGCAGTAAACAATAGCAATCACAAATGAACCCAGTCTTTAACCATCAATTTTTGATAAAAATAGATGCCTGAATCCTGCTAAGCCTAATAATAGGGCAAGTAGATTATCAGAGGCCCAATTTAATGAGGCTTTACTGCATTATCATTATTAATGCTCAGTGTACTCAGAAGCTGGGAGATTATTCTTGTCCCCTTCAGTGAGCAAAGAAATCCATTATCGGCAGGCAGAGGTGTCCAGGCAGACACACTTCTGCAGCCTGGTGCGGCCGGACCTCGGCTACAGCCTCTTCTCTCCCCACGCTGGATCCCAGAGAGGATCCCTTCCTCCCGCCATCGCGGGGTAACCCGGGCACGTCCTCCAGACCGACAGAGTCCCTAGGACGTCCGCACTCCCTGATTTTCTCCCCTCCAGCTCAGCCCCGCTCAGCTCTGCTTACGTGGGGGTGAACGGCGTTGGGATGTCCCGGCTGAAGATGCTCTCCGATGCCAAGGCACTGTCAGCCAAGGCTACGTGCACCCTGGATGGCTCTTGGAGAGCCCCGTCCTCCTCCCCTCCCCGCGGGAGCCGTCCCCTCCCCTGCCTGCCTCTCCAGCCTGTGAAATGCGGCCAGTTCCTAATTGCCCCCGCATTACAGGGTGGCTGTAACTCAGCCAGCTTTTGATAAAACAGCACTTACGCGGGGAAGAGAGAGTTCCTATTACCGTTTATCAAGCCCCTGGAATGGGAGCGAAGGAGTCAGAGTTTATATGATCCGTCATCCAAATTAATGCTCTTGGCTCCCCGTCGCCTACAAAGGCCAAATGAAACACAACTAAATCAACACAAAACATACCGCTGGCTTTCAAACCGCCAAGTGATAACCAAAGATATGCCCAACAGCAACTCGGCAATGGGAAAAGGGATCCGTCTGCCTGTCGGTGAGATCCAGGCAGGGCGGCCTGCCTCTGTCCGGCCCCGCGATTAGCAGCTCGTCTTGGAAGGCAGGGGAGGGGAGGGCAGTGCTCAGGAAGGTACGGCTCGGCTGGCTGCCCTCCAAGCCGACACGGCCACAGCCAGTGGCTGCGAGGCAGCCAACGCCTCGGCCAGGATGTGTGCAAGACTTGGCTTTGAAGCGGATCCAGAGCGGCGTGAAGGATGTTGATCTCTGGAGCGGTTGCAAGAGTTCAAGCTCTCTTATGGAGCAGGGGAGGAACAGGAATACCTGCTCCGGCAGAGCTGGCCCCTTGCTAGGAGGCAGCACGGGGCTGCTCTCCTGAGGGCTTCGCGGGCTGTGCTGGACCCTCCCGTTTGACGCGAGGTCCGTGCAGAGGTGGTGTGGCAGCGCGATGCTGCAGTCTGGATGCCTGCCACTTCACCGGGACGCCTTGCAGGGCAGGGGAGGGAAGGGACGTACACAGATTTGCCGGAACCATCTGGCTACCTCCCCTCTAGCCCCTGATCCACGGCTGGGATGTGCTCCAAGAGGCAGAGACAGCACTGAGCAGCTGCCTGAGTCTATACCTGTACTGAAACCAGGGCTACGGGGGACTTGATTTCTCCCCTTGAGGTGACCCTCATCACAAACCTGCTAGTTTTCAAATGGGAGATGCATTCCCACCACAGAAAGAGAAGACCAGCTTATGGTTCCCTAGGGTCCACGTGCAGCCCAGACCCGCACTGGTACCCAGCACGCATACACAGCTACGCAGGGTTTGGAGATCACACAGCTGGAGCCCAAGACCTGCTAAGATGTTCGCAGGGGTACAGGGAGGCGTAATAAGTTTCATTAACATGGAAGATTCAGAGCACTACAGAGGTGTGAGAGGAGAGAATAAAATGCTTCATATCATTAGTGCTTTGTAGAGAACAAAGCCATAAAAAAATCCACCTGGGTATCAGATCCTTGCATTTAATAATAGTGCCAACAGGTCACAGAATGGCGTGGTTGATCTCCGACCCCTAAACTCTGCCTTGTACCTAACACACACAAGTCCGCCTCACCTCCTCATCCTCCTGCGGCCAGGAGGACGCTGGAGCCACAGCGCTGGCACGCCAGTGATGCACACCTGGTTCGAGCGCTGGCCGTGCCACTCAGCTCACCAGGAAGCTGAGCTGTGCAAGACCAGATCCGCACAGGATTACGGCGCAGGAGGAGATCAAAGCTGATTACCCACTGCCAGCAGGGAGAGCTGGAGGGGAACTGTCCTGCCTGGGCAGCAAACACGAGCAGAGCCGGAGACGGGACTTCACAGGTGGCAACACGACGACCTGGGGGCAAACTCCCTTTCTTTCAAGGTGAGCAGTCACCTTCCTTACTTACATGCAAAGCATTCTGGAGGTGGGATGCATACATGGTGCTACTTATTGTTTAAAAAAAATGTGGCCAAGTGCCACCAACCAACTCTTCCTGCAAGCACACCATCCCGTCCAGAGGGACATGACTGCTTGAAGAATAAATAGTTGGGCCTGGACACTGCAGAGCAGGCTGCTAAGATCCTGGCTACCGGAGGGTGAGCTAGTGCACTGATTTTCCAGCAAAGATCACAGCCCAGGTCCAGTGCAGATCTGCCTTGTCAGCGTAGTCTCATCCACCTTCCATTCCCATACATAAGCAGGTAATTTTCGCAGCTGCACCCATCCCCGTGCGGGATCCAGCACGGGGGAACATCGCACCCACCCAGCCCGACTTCCCTGCTCCCCTGATCGTGCCACAGCATCTCATCTTCACACGCAACTGAACCGCAGGCTGGCTATGAGGGGCAGGGACGCAGACTCTGAACTGGAACAGACTCTCACACTCAGATTAAAAACACATTTAGAGGATGGTCTCATCAGTACTTCCCGTCTCTCCCTAACCTTGATTCCCAGGTGCTCAAGCTAATAACGCTTCAGATGCTCTACGGTGGGAAACTCTGAATTGCTCATTAGGCAGCCAAACCACATCAGAGCTATTCCAGGGAGAAAGCACTGGGAATCTTTACAGGAACCTTTGGACTCCGAGTCACAGTATTAGCATTGATTTTAAATGAAATAATGGTCCCCGCTGAGCATTAAAAGCATTCTTTATAGAAAGCCAGCAAGGTAGAAAAGAGCCATTGTACCCGGAGCCCTGGCATGCCTCCAGGCCCCTTTGCTCTCAAGTGAATGGCAGAGATGCTAATAAAGGCAATCTTCACCTCCTCAGCGCTCGACACTGGCCCGGTGTTTGCTGTAGGCTCAATGAGACATGATGTACTGTCTAATGAACATGGGAAATTAGCCATGCCTCTCTGGTCCTGCTTCAAGATGCTATTAAAGAGCTTTCAAGGGTTGAAGCAAGCTTTCACCTAAGAGGAGGAAAGCTGCCGGCTGCGTCCAGCTGCACACACCAGGCATTTCTGTGCGGATAAACACCCACCGACCTGCGCACCCTCCTACCTTCCTTGTCACCAACAGCGGGGCTCCTGCTCTTTCCCCTGGGACTGCTGCTTGGCTGCTGCTGCTCCTTCTCAGCCTGCTGCTGCTGGGACTGCGATAGCTTGCCTGGGGGCACGTCCTCGCGGGCAGACTCGTGGGCTTTCGTGATCTGCTGCTGGTAGAGGGCCAAGGCATGGGGAGGCACCTGAGGCTTCACGCTTCCACTCTGCAATATTCCCTCCGAGAAACCTTCGGACATCTGCAAAGCAGTAAGAGTTGGTGACAACTGCCATGTGCTGTTGACATCCATAACAGTCTTGGAGACATCAAGGTGTTAGGAGAAGCACCTGCCCCACGCTACCACTGCAAGTCTTACCAGCCCAAACAAGGCTCCAAAGCTCACCAGGCACGGGAGATTAAAAAAGCCCACAAGGGAGTATCAGCTCTGTGCTGGTGACACTATAGGAGCGTCTCAGACTTCCCTTGTTTAAAGCCTCTAATCTATAGTTAAGTGCTTGTAGCTTTTGCCAGAAGTCACATTACAGCAGCCACATCTTAAGCTGTAACACGGGAAACTGAAAGAGCATCAGGAACGGGTCCTCCTCGAGTACTCAAAACCCAAAAGCAGGGATTTCCTCCCTGCTGCCCTGCGATGCTGCTCCTCTGGTGTTGACCCTGGAGATACCAGGGTGCTTTTTGTCACAGCCCAAGCCATTGCACCAGGAGGAACCACCAGCCTCGGAGAGTATGTGTTCTTTCAGTACAGGGCTACTGGGTAGCCAAAAAGGGGGACCAAGCAGAGCTTCTGGATGAGGAAGAGCATAAATGCTTCTTATGTGGTATTCTTCAAACGCATGAGATGAAGAGAAACACAGGGCTGCGAAGGTGCACGCTTGCTTTTTAAAGCAACGGCAGGCAGCAGTCATGTGGCAATGAGCAGCTTTTTCTGTCCGGACCTCCCACAACTATCTGATAAGAGCTCTAGGGACATCCAAACGCTGCTGGCAGAGTTGCTCCAGCAGCTGGGAACACGCTCTGCACAGAGAGCACCTTGCCTGCTGGGGAGCTCGCGCTGCCCAGGCACAGCTCTCTGCAGACCACCAGCTCGGCCATCCGCAGGGACGAGCGCATCCTTGCAACCCTGACGCACGCCACGCAGGGCGCGCAGCCCAGCGCAAGAGCACGCACGAGGCACATGCCGCGCTCTGGGTCCCGGCCCGCTCTGGTGGGGTACTCACGATGGGAGGGATGGCAGCAGCACGCTGCTTCAGCTGCTTCAGGTCCAGCGGCTTCTGTGGCGAGGAGTTCAGCCGGGCATCGCTGGCGGTGTTGAGCAGGCTGGGCCGGGGGGACAGCAACCTGGACGCAAAACACGCACGTCAGCCGGGCAACGCCACGGGCAAGCTCCACATCCCAGCACTCCCCCACATCCTGCACCCCTCCGTTTTATGCTGCCAAGCCTAGGGGACATAATCTTCATCAGAGAGGAGCGCGCTGGACCGCTGCTCGCTGCTGGGAATCCAGGCTCTTGAACACATCATGCACTTGGGCTTCCAGCCTTGCAAGCTGCTGCCCTGGCCCCAGACCTGTTTAGATGGCAACTACCACTCCAAAGACCCGCCCTGAGGATGCTTGTCCGACGGGAGGCTGCTCACCAGGAAAATCTGCTGCGCCGCCCGAAGCACAGGGGACCCGCAGCTGCTGGGGAGGTGTCTCAGCCTCGACCGTGGTGGCTGCAGCCGCTCCCGGGTCATTTTGGTCTATGAGGGCAGGCACATGGGGAACGCAGCCCGGCCCAGCAATGCCCACAGAGCAACCGGGGCAGCTTTGCCACGTGATGAGGGGAGGCAGAGAGTGGGATGGGATTCAAATCCTGCTTTCCAGAGGAGACCACCCCCACGGGGCTCCATGCTCAAACGAGACCATTAAGTCCAGCTCAACAGGCTCTCGAGCCCTCTTTCCCTCATCCCCTACGCTAACTGTTTCTAGGAATTTCTGTTGTCCAGAATAAACCTGAGGGAGAACTGGAGCCTGGAGCCAGGAGTTACAGAGCAGGGCAACCAGTTCAGATTTCATTTGGGCATCACGCCACTCTCCAGAGCTCACACGTGGTGCTCGCCCGGCACTTGGGATCGACCTCATGCTCCTCTTCAAGGACTGTCTTTTGTCAAGGTGCTAAAGCCTGGGCAAGCAACCACGTGCACGCGGCCGAGGCACTTGCATCACTGGAAAGATGAGAGGCTGGATTTGGATGGGATTTGGTGTTCAGCCCAGCGGCTGTGCAGCCCTGCACCCTCTCCATTTGCTCTTCCCCTTGGCTGTATGAGTTGCCCGGTAGACATTCAGACGGCCGCGCCGAGCCCCTGTGCAAACGGCGAGAGGTGGGCATCTCCTTGGTGCCACCGAAATGGGATGGGGATGGAGGCACGCGAAGCCCATGGGTCAAGCCCTTGGTGTGTCCAGCTCCTGAGCCCGTGCCGAGACCCCGGGGACCACGTTTCTCCAGGCCATCTCTGCTTCCTCTCCCTCCCAACTCCAATTTGTTGAAGCCAGTTCATAGTTTTCAAGCTTTACAGCTTGATTTGTTTATTTTAGCTGTTATTTCACTGTTCTCTTCAGCCTATAAATTTCAAGGTCATCCCATGCTCACCCTTGGATGAATAAACAAGCGTGGCGGGGCCATGTGCAGGGAATAAACTCATCACGGTGCCGGGACCACCCCAGCCCTCGCTCTGTGCAGTGCCTGACATTGGAAGGGAAGGGGACCCACCTCCGGATCGGGACTGGGGTGCTCCGGTTAGGCACCCAGGGGAGACCAGGCGAGGGGCAACAGATCTAGGCTGCTCCCTGAGTAATCGCAACGATGCCTGCCCATGGAGCCGCATGGGTGTTGGGAAGTCAGGCTGTGGAGGAATGGGGCTCCCAGCAGGATGCAATGCCCCAAAGGCTGCTGAGACACACGGCTGGGGACAAGGACACCCGGCACTTGCTCCCCAGACCTCGACGCCACGCCGAGCTGCAGCACTGCTCTTCTTGGGCTGCCAAGCTGGGGAGACCCCGTGTTCGCAGCACGCTCTGCAGCCCTGGCCCCACTCCCCCAGCACTTTGGGCTCTGACTTTGCCCAAAAGAAGCCAATCTTTCTTTTTATTATTTTTAAAAAAGGTCACTTTTTTTCTGGGCAAGCCTTATCTAGGAGGCAGGGCAGCCAGCGCAGGCTGCCAGCCCCACACCGGCTCAGCTCCCAGTGCCTGCGATGAGCTCCTCTCCTGCCACTTCACCCCCAACGCCGGCGCTGCCAGGCCGGCAACGCGTCACCCCCCGGCTGAGACGGGTCCTGGTGCTCGCCAGGAGGTGACAGACCTGGGAGCGCTGGCCCAGCTCCGTGTCACTGTCACTGCTAGTGGCGTGGGACAGACCTCAGCGGCCGCGGTTGTGCTCAGCACCGCTCTCCTCCTCAGCAGGGATTCTTGCAGGACACATAGCTAAACAGCCCAGTTTTCCAGAGACTGGCAAGCCTGATCAGCAAGCAGGGTCCTGCCAGCCCTGGCAGCCCCCAGCAGAGCAACCGCCCCAGCAGCCACCTCGTGCACTTGTGGCACCTGCAGAGATGCATTTAAGCACCTTTAAGGTCCCTTTAAGCACACTTAAGATCCTCGGGTTTCCTAAAGCCCTCCAGGATCCTAATACTTAGGAAGCCAGAGTCAGTATTAAATTCAACAATATGCAAATTGCATAATTTATTATCTCCCTCCCAGCAGATCTTGCGTCGGACACAAGGCTGGTTTAGGCGCTTTGCTCTGGAAGTCACCGGATGAACAACCCTCAGCATCTCGTATCCACCCGCTGCCAGCCCAGGGCCTCCCAAACCAACCACCAGTCCCTAACCAGGGGTAATGGTGTTGGGAGGGATGGGAAAAGGATTTGAGCAGGAAGGGGTCGGCATGCACACGGCTCCGCCTCAGCAGGGTGGAAATGGCCCCTCCCAGGCACGAAGCTTTGGGGGTGACCAGGACACCGCCTTCCCCAAACTCCTTCACCTTCTGCCATGGAGACGGGGACCGGTCTCATCGCCAGATGAGCCAACACACTGATACATGACCCAGCCAACCGCAATTCCTTGCACACGCAGTGGTTGCGCAAAGGCGACGGCTACCAGGTTTCCCCGGCGAGCTCTCCCGAGCCAGGGCCAGGGGAGCAACGCGGCGCTGGCCTGGCGCGGCCCTCGCACCTACAGCTGAGCCGGCGACCGGGACGCGCAGCGCAGGGGCGGCTCGGTGCGATGCTTACGGGCAGGTGTCTCCTCTCTGCGCTGCAGGTCTGCAGCGGGTGACTGTGCATGGCCTCCCTCACGCGTTCCCATCTGGCGTGACCTCCCGCTGAACCGCAGCACTGACAGCTCTAGCAGCAGCCCTCTTGCAGCACACGCGGTACGGAACCACAGACAATTAGCCACCTTCTTCAGCTTTGATGAGCTAAGGCTGCGACTCCTTATCCCGGACTTGCCTTTGCTAGTGCGAACCACAGGAGGACCTAAGAAAGCGTGCCCCTACGTCTCACGCCAACCCCGCACCCCTTCCCTCTCGCTGCAGGGACACCCCAGCCACCCTCCGTCCCTTTCTGGGAGATGCCGCGGACAGCTCGGTGCTTTTACAAGCGCAGGGAAGAGCACCCACGCCCCGCCGGGGCTGGGTGGGCGGGCGAGCATCGGGTGATGCGGTGACGGGGCGGCTCACGCGGCATCTCAGCAGCCTCGTCCTGCTCATCGCAAGTCACGCTGCAACAGCGGGGCTGCGGTAACCGCCTGCGAGCGAGCAGCCCTTGGCCGGTGGGAAACGCAAGGGAGCAGCGCTACAGCGTCGGGAAGGGCACAGAGTCCCTGCTGCGAGCACGACGGTGCCGAAGCCTCCGATCCGGCTGCAGACCGGCCCCGTGGGCGCTCCTGGGGCTCCCAGGCTGGGCAGTGCCAGGAGCCGACGTCGGCTGCAGCTTTCCCATGCCGGCAGGCTCTGCTATCGCCCGCGCTTCACCACCGCACCGGATAAGAGGAGTGGCCCGGGAGCTGCGGGATGCCTGTTTAATGTTTAATATTCCTGGAAGCTGGTAACTGTTTGACAAGAGAGATAGGCGCTGACTCAGCGAGGAGCCGGGGATGAAAAAGTCGTTCCCAAGACGACTTGCCCCTTTGCTGCTGGGAAGTCGGTACAAGTCACTGCTGTCCTGTTTTCGGTCGGGTTAATGTTAAACTTGAGGAGCGCAGCCCCGCTGGCCCCGCTCTCCCTTGCTGGGAGGTTTTCTCCCGTCTAGGAAGGAGGAGAGGGTGGGGAGGGGTGGTGCTGGACTCCGTCCACTGCCGGAGAGGAGCACTGCAGCCAAGAGGCCTCAGCCCTGCCACGGGGTCGGGGCCAGCGGCATCCGCACCACCCCTCGGCATCGTCAGCACTGCTTCCAGCTGCTCGGCAGCGAGAGGGGCTGCTCCCCGGGGGGCCAGGCAGCGCGAGAATGGTCCCGCACGAGCAGCACTCACCCACTGGCTCCTGCGTCCATCACACGAAAGTGCGGAGGCCGTTAGGAGTGGTGGAGATGCACGACAGCTCCCTATAGCCTCGTCCCGCTGCTTTGCTCGGTTGGTTTTTTTAAACAGCCCCGTCCACAGCGCCGCGTCCAGCCCACCCGGCCTGGCAGCACCCGTCTCGCTGCCGAACTGCCCCCTGCAAGCCCATGGGAGGGATGTGGGATGCAGGACGCTGGATGCAGGATGCAGGACGTGGGATGCCGGCCTCTCATCCCAGCCCAGCTCTGAGGTGGGGAGCGGGGAGGGACTGCCGTCCCTACGTGCGACGGCAGGGCGGGCTCAGAAGTCCCTCCTGACCCTGGAGCCAGCGTGGATGGAAGCAGGAGCCATTAGAGAAACCAGCGCTACACAGACACATGTATTCATATATATTCTTTAAAAACCAGGAAACCCTCTCCGCATTTGTGAGGCTCTTGGGTGGGGAGGGCTCTGTGGGAAGGGCCAGGAGGGGAACAGTACGTTTCTCGGAGGAGGCGGCCAGTGTTTCCCCTCCCTCTCCTAAGGGCCTCCCAGCAAGGCTCAGCGGCACCCTGGGCTGCCGGCCCCAGGGGTGGGTGGAGGGCTTGGGACCGCAGCGGCTCAGGTGAAGACCCGGTGGCATGGCCCCAGGAAAGCTCGCACAACCCACACCATTCTCCTGCCTTTACGGCCAGGACGGATAATTCCCCCCTACAAATCCAAGCAGCACCTCCGCCGAGGGAGCAACTCGCCCCCTCTCTGCACTGGGAACGCGTCCCTGACGTGACTTCTCTCCTGCCAGTGCCGACTCAGACAGAAACCGTTCCCAACCCCGGATGCTGGCACACCAGCCTGCGCCTCTGCACAACTCTGCTGTCCCCGAGGGCACGTCCCGCTCCATTGCATCACCCAGATGGGCTGCGGCCAGCAGACGCAGAGGCTCTGCACCCAACACCTGCCTGCGGCCATTGCCCAGTAGCACCCGTACGTTGGGACATGGCACTGCCCGTTGTGTCACGGCCCCTCTGCAAGCGATGGCCAAAGGGTCAGAGCCACGTGGGGACACAGTCGGGCACGTCCCTTCGCCTAGGGGAGCGCCTGAGCAGTGACATTCCCAAGAAGGAGCTCACGAAAGCGCGTGTGGGCACTGCGGCATGCAATGGAGATGCTCGTCTGGCCCTCAGGCCGTGCGCTTGCCCACCTCTCTCCCCGATCCTACCTGCTCTTGTCCACAGCATCCTGCTCGTCCATCTCGTCCGCGCTGCAGGTTGCGCTGGAGTCGCTGTCGGGGTTCACCCCGGGGCCTTTGCTGCCTTTATGGCTCTCCTTCTTCTCAGCCTTGGGCGTCCCCTCCGTCCCTGCTGTCCCGCCGCCGCCGCCGCCGCTTTCTGCTTTCTTGTCATTCCCCTTGTCCTTCTCCTGGCTGTCTTCGCTCTCCTCCTTCTTCACCTCGCTCTTGCAGGGCTCTTCGCTCACCTTCTCCTCTGGCTCCTCCGTTTTCACCACGTCCACCACCAGGTCCTCCTGCACCTTCTCCTCGCTGCTGGGCGGCTCGGGAGCTGCCTCTGGCAGAGGGCTGGTGGCAGGAGCGGGGTTGGCGGGGGGAGCGGGGGGAGCATCGGGGGGTGTTGGAGCCTCTTCCAACTTGACTGCCGGTTCTGCGCCGGAGTCACCTCCTGGCCCGGGTGGTGCCTTGGCCCCGTTTTCGCCTCCTTCTTTGGCTTCGGGCCTCGGCGAGGGAATGCTCTCAGTGTCGGAGCTGTTATTTACTGCAGCTGAGAAAAGGGAAGAAATAAAAATAAGGATCAGCCCGAGATTCTCGCTTCCCATATCGCTGCCTCCGCCCCCTTCCCATGGGAGGAGAACGCCCTCGTTCCTCCGAGGGGGAGACGATCCCGGGGCTGGGAGAGCTGTGCCGGGATCCCCGGATCCGGAGCCTACTGAACAAAGGGATGCTCTGGGGACCTCTTTGCTTGCCCAGCACGATGACTGTTAACCCCCACCCAAACGCAAAACCACATGCCCAAAAGCCTGGGGACCGAGCGACTGGCTTTTAAGGGAAAACCCTGGCTGCTGGCCGGACCCGCAGGACAGGACCTGCTCCCTCCTCGCCCTCTCACCCATGGCTCCGGATCACCTCTGCTCCCCCCGGGCCCGGCACCTCGCTGGCACCCTGCTTGCCGACTTACGTCGCCCATGTCCCTGGCTCTGCCACCCCGGGGGCAGCTGGGGACCATCCCAAAACACTGCACATGTTTGTTGTTATTTAAGCTGCCAGTGGCAAAAGAAAGGAGGTCAGGGTCGGCAAAAGCAAAGCACTGGCAGTGCTGCTGGACAGGTTAATTATTACATGGAAAGGATCATTCTCAAATCTGCCACCAACGGCTTGAAGCAAGCTGGAAGCACAAGCATCCGTGCAGCACTGCAGATGGAGGTGCTGCCAAGAGATCGTTTCTACGGCTGGGGAGAGGATCGTTCCCTCCAACCTTCGCTGGACAAACACAGGGACTGTGTCCCAAGAGCCGTACGTCGGAGCACATCCATCCTTCCTTGGCAGGAAAACTCATCCACGCTCATGTGGAAAATGTGCCACACTCATCAGGAATCTCAGCCTTCTCCAGCCTGTACTCACTTGCAGTCAAGCAGCGAGGTGTCCCGTCCCCCGCCCAGGGACAAGGTTAACAGCGCGTTTGGCCAAAGTCTCCCCGACTGCCGCTCGATGCTACTCTGAATGCCACGCCGAGACATCCACCGCTGGCTCGTCCCAGGCTCAGCCAAGCTCTAGGCTCCAGCACACTCCCTCCGGATGCTGAATCCATGGTCTACACCGTAACCCCCACGCCAAGTCCTTCCGCCCCGTCCCCGGCCGGCCGCACAGCCCCCTGACCCCAAGCTACTGCCTGAGCACCCCCAAATGTCACACCGGAGCCAGCGGCCGTCTCACGCATAACAGCCCCGTGACATTTCATCCCCCTCTGCTTACACCTTTCTTCAGCCCTGCAGCCCACCCCAGAACAAGGGACGAGGCTTGGAGCGTAAGGCTCGGGAACACGTCAAGAGATCCATCTCTAATCTCAAAAATACCTTGTTTCCTCTCAGGCACTCTTACAAAGAGCAATAACTACCTTCTGCTTTGCGCCTCCGAGTCACGTATCACTTCGCACAAAGATTTACCTGGAATCTGCCTTGTAATGAGTCACTCGCAACGACGATTTGAAAAGATTTCCCGTTTCGAGTCCCATTAGCCTGGGTGCTCAGGCCAGGAACCAGCGTGGTGCCAGCAGTGCTGGTTAAGTTATTAAATTACTTTGACAAAAGTCAAATGGGGCTATTGTTGGAAAATTATGCACATTTTCTCCAGACTCGCTGCCACGCTTTCTAAGCGATAAATAGCTGAAAATTGTCACTTTCAAGTTGTTTCCTTTCTTTGGTATGGCTGGGAGGGAGGAAAACACTGCCTTAAAAGGGAAAGGAGGAGGAAAAGACCCGCCAAGGTACACCAGCCTTGCCGTGGGAGACCACGGCTTCCCCTGCCTTTGCTGGCAGCGCGAGCTCCGCTGTCCGGGGCAGCAGCGGCAGCGACGCCCTGACAGGACGGGGATGGGCACAGGCAAACCTTAGCGCGTTATCCCTCCTCGAGCCCACGATAAGCTCCTCGAGAGCCCGCGGCAGCGGCTATCTAACCCTGCCAACGTGCAGGGACCCCCCTTTGGGGGAAAACACCATGAAATGTGATTTATAAGAGCACACAAGCGTGCCAGGCCCCGGTAAGCTGGCTGCTCTGGGGAGCGCATGGTGATGGAAATCAGAAACCAAAGGGTTTGCACCCCTCCAGGGCGAGGAGGAGCTGCTGGGAGCACCCCAAGCTCCGGGTAAGCCCTTTACGTGCAGCCTCGACCCGGCAGCCACGGCAGAGGCCGGCTGGTAAGAGAGCTCCTGCATTGCACGACCTTCCCAAAATAAACATCCTCCAGACAGACAGGGGAGGAGGGCAGTGATCCAGGGCACTCCTTGCAAGCATGAAAGCCGAAGGCATCCGAAAGGCCACGAGCGCCTTGCGCTGCGGGACGCCGTCACCTCGGTGTGGCTTTGGGGTGACAGACGCGGCCCCCCGCCAGCGCTGACATTTGCAGCCCCGGGGAGGCCGTGCACGGTGCCTCTGCCGCAAACGTGCGGCAAAGCTGGGAGAGCCGAGCCGAGCGCATCCCCCCCGCCGCAGCTCCCCACCCGCCTCACCTTCCGCCTCCTCGGCCATCTCCTCCTCGTTGCCGCTCGTCCCCGACACCTCCATCTCCTCGTCCTCGGCTGCGGGAGGGAAGGCGGCTTCTTCGTTTTGAACGGCGGTGCCTTTTTTCTTCTTCCTCTTGGCGTTCCTCTCTTTCTCCTGGGGAAGAGTCAGAGGATGGTGAGAAGGAAAGACCAGAGGGACGGGGAGCAGACAGCACCGGTCCTGCCTGAAGGGCCGAGAGGGATGCTATCATCACCATGGCCCCCCCAGGGTAAACCCTCTGAAAATCAGTCCTTGAGACCAGACTTGCCTGCTGAAAGCCCGGCAGCATGGTCTCACCTGGCCAAAAGACTTTGACCACCGTGCAACGGCCGGCCCGGCTCCACGCGGAGCTCCGGCCCCAGGTGGCAGCGAGCCTCTGCGGGAGGCGTGGCACTGACGCGTGGACAAGGGACGTGCGTGCAGAAGTCACCCGTGCAGGGCTGGCCAGAGCCCGGTGGTCCTGCGTCCGCTCATTACACGCATGCGATGCGTTTGCCCCCGCGCGTTTCCGGGCACCACCTGCAGCTACACAAACGCGTGCGGCTGCGGCTTGACGCTCATCTGCAGATAACGAAGCTGACGCCCCAGATACGGCCCAGCCAACATTTTCGCGCGCCAGCTTTCGTGTCCCCTACGGCAGGTGCTGCCAAAGGACTTTGACTCCCGTGCTGGGGAGGCCGTCACTGGTGGGCGGTGGGGACGCTCCGTGCGGCACGACATCCCGAAGGTGAGCTGCCTGGTGCACCGTCCCGCCTCGAGACGGCCCTGTCCCTGCTCACTGGGGCATGTGCCGCAGCCACGAGGGCACGGAGAGCTGCTCCCTCCCGCCGACCTAAAGGAAAAGTCTTGGCTTTGCTATTGTTTCCTGCTCTTGTTGCTTGAGTAAATATTACCAGTAGGAACAGGCCCATCATCTCCGGCTCTCCCTGCAAACTCCACATGAATGACGTGTGTAGGACGTTTATTTACATGGATGAAAAGATAAAGCCGTGGTGGAAACGTTAACTTTGCTGCTGGATCTCTGTGCTGGGAAGAGCTGGTCCCCCTCTCCCCCCCCCCCCCCCGCAACTTTTCAATCCCTTAAAAAACTTCCAGATAAAACAAATAAATACAACTGTTTTTTGCTTGGAAACGCTGCTTGCTCAAAATCTATTTTTATCAAACTGGGCAGGAGAGAGGGGAAAAAAGGCACTTAAGAAAGGGCTCTGTGAAGGCGCGGAGACGCAGCGGGAGGAAGGCAGGGCTCTGGGGTGCCCTCGCCCCGTGCCGGCGGCAGCGGTGATGCCCCAGCGCTGCTGCCAGCGTTCGCGCCTCTGCCACGGCAGCGATTCGGCAACCACACGTTTCTGTCTGAAGCAGCAGTTCCCCATCACGCTAATGCGGTGACAAAGCGCCGACGTTACTATGGCAAAGACTTCTCTGCCTCTTACTCACGGGTCCGTGACTCAGCCGCGGGCAGGAGCAGGCTCCTCGCTGGGGAATTAGCCGGGAACCAGCCCCTGCCTCAGCACCCTACTTGGCCGGAGCCCGGGGGCCGGCGGCTGCCGGCAGAGCGGAGCAGCGAGCTGCCCCGTGGGCACTGTGGGTCCCTCTCCTGGCAGTCCCCACGGCTGGTATTTAGGGAAGATGATGGGAAATCCAGGCGGCAGATCCTGGCTACATCTAGAGATACGTTCAGGTCACCACCTCGCCTCTTATAACACCAACAGCTCTGGCCCCCTCGTGCAGTCTTGCTCCTGGCACCCTGCCCAGGAAAGGGGTCCCGTTCTGCTCTGCCTCTGGAAGCAGCCACGGGGCCACCACGTCCGACACAGGATCCTAACCATGACTGCGGCGGACGTGGAAGAGTCTCTGTGAGCCATGCCTGGGACCGGGTGTCTCCCATCGTCACAATGTACTCTTAATCCAGCGAGGCCACAGGAAGGTGCCAGGACCATTTGCTATGGGCACTTTGATGCTCATTTTGTGCTATCCCAGCCCATGGGGTCTCTGCTCTCTACCTGCCACCAGGTATTTTTGCAGGAGCATCCGGGACTTGGTGCCACTGGAGCAGTCTGCCTGGCCAAGACCACTGAGGAGACACGCTGTGCACAGCGAGGACACCGAACCCTGCACAAGGGGTCACTCCATGCCTGCTCCTCCGCGCCGTCCTCCCAGGCACCTGGTCCCCAGCCAGCCCCATCACGCTGACTCCCAGCCTCCCACCTCCCCTCCTGCCATCCCGGGTGCTGGGCGCTGCCTCCCACCGCTCAAGTTCACCTGCACCATCTGTCCTGGAGGAGGAGACGGAGATGCCACCAGCCCTTGGGCGCGACGTCTCTCTGGCCTTCTGCCTCGCAGGCAGAGCAGCTGTCCTGACAAATTTGGCCTCTCCTGGCATTCACCACCTGACGTGGCAGCAAGAGCCAAAACAGCTTCCAAACCCCGCTACCGACTAGGATGGCTACCTCCCATCAGCAGCGGCCTCGGCCTGTCCTAAGAGCAGGACCAGGCAGTCCCAGACTGGTGTGACGTAATGATGCGTATTTGAGACGGCAGCAGCACTAGGTCTAACCGCAGATGGGCCCCCGTGCTCTGCTGAGGGAGCAGCCAGCAGTGATGGGAAGGGACAGAGAGATGATCCCGCAGGCAGGACCTCTCTGCCCACCGTGCTGCGGAGGGCCTCGGTTCCCCATCCCGAGACCAAGGCTCTGCACACCAAGGCAAGGTAGACTTCTTCACCCTTCAGAAGAAGAGGCCACCGGGCTCTCCTCCCAGAGCAGCTTTGCTGCGCGAAGCCAGCGCCACCCCAAAAAGCAAGGAATTGCAGAGATGCGATTGCTCGGAGGGGTCCAAAAGACTGGTCCTCCAAGCAGGACCAGCACCAGCCCAGGAGATAACTCGCCCATCTTTGCTGCACAAGCCAAAACAAGCCCCAGCAGTCACTAGACCAAAGTGACAATCACACAGCGAAGAGGTCCGGGTGAAGACAGCGCCTAATCTCCAACTGCTAACAAAAAGAGCAGCTCTGAGGACACCGTGTATCCCGATGCCCTGCTTTCCTTAAATGTCGAGATTAGAGAGCGCAGCGTGCAGAAGGTCAAGGCTAAGTGACGCTGATGCCTGGGACACATCCGAGCCGGTCAGCGGTGAAACCAAGCCAAAACACACAGCAGGACAGATAAAGCGAAGCCTCAAGGTGGCCTGACCCTGCCCCAGCAGTAACGGGCTGCCTGTCCCACAGTGCAGCCGGCTGGCAGGGACACCCCAATCCGTGGGGTGCTTGCCGAGGGAGGAGGGGGAGGATCTGCGGCATCCAGCCCCATCAGCGCAGTGGGATTCCCCTCCTCGAAGGGGCTGGAGAAGGGTCTCGTGGGTGCTGAGCAGCTCGGGGGAGAGGGGAAATGGGGCTCTGCGTGCTGACGCAGCCCCCATGCAGCTCCCCAGCCCCTCTCCCCAGGGGAGAACCTCTCCGGTAAAAGGATGGGTCTTCACATCAAACCCCCAAACGCAGCGCGTGGGAGCGTATGGACCACGCGGGCTCTGGAGAAGTGGAAAAGGAGCGTCACCGTGCCAGACACCTTTGCCTGTTGCAACCCAAACCCTTCTCCTTCCTAATGCTGGATGCTCCCTGGATGCCCAGAGGGAGGGTCCCCCCATCCCCAAAGCTCCCCTGGCTCTGGCCAGCCGGGGTTCAGCACACAAGGGGACAAGGGGCTGCCAAAACGCCCGGCCCCATCCCACCC
Source organism: Mycteria americana (assembly GCF_035582795.1). NCBI lineage: Eukaryota > Metazoa > Chordata > Aves > Ciconiiformes > Ciconiidae > Mycteria > Mycteria americana. The sequence goes on from NC_134377.1 coordinate 12,232,086, forward strand.
AGCACTGTCCCAGCACGGGGAATGGGGACGTCCTGCTCCGTGCCACGTTTCAGGGACGGAGGGACCTTGCCAGGCTCTGCTTCCATCCCACACCGGTCACTGCCACCTGCCCGTCCCCGCGGCTCCTCCGAGGCACCTGCGTGCTGCCGAAAGCCAGCGTCACACCTACCTGGAAGAGGAGGCTACCATATTAATGAGCCTCATTTGGGAAACGAGTAAGATCTGCTAATTAAGTTTACTCTCATTAAGCAAGAGGAAGAAAAGCAGAGCCACTGTGTTTCCCCACACATGATCAGCAATAGCTGTTGGCGGCGAGGTCGGGGAATAATCTGGGGATATCACGGCAAAACCAGGCGATGCCACGCTGCCTCGCCACGTGCTTCCTCCGCAGAGGTCACGCCTGACTACTGGGTATAGGATGAGGTTAGGAGGCTCGGTTTGCTCGTGAATATATTTAGGAGTCAGGAAGGAAGGTCTATGGCAATTTAATCTCAGTTGTTCTTTTATTTTATTCAGCTTTCTGGCATCTGCTGTTGCCACAAAACAATAGAGCACAATAAATAACAGCTGAACGTTCATTGTTCTTCTCCACAACTGAATCCCATAGCCTCCAATGCTCAAAAAATAAAATGATGATGCTGATATAAACTGCAAGTGAGAGTGAGCAATTAGACTGGAGAAGTCTAGCGGCTGCCTTGGAGGGACGGATGCAGGGAAAAATGTGGTTCTGCAGAAAAACACTTCCGTGATATAATTTCTGAAACATTAGGAAGCAGAGTAAATTAATATACACCGGCTCCACTGCCAGCTAAGCTGCATGATCTTATTTCAGATTCTCCCCAGTAATGAACAATGATATCTTTATAATGTAACATTTTATATTTGGAGGGCTTGATGCACATTTCATTCCAGTCTTTATATTGTTTTTGGAGTCTTTTATATAGTTTGTTTGCTTTTTTCCTAAAAACAATTTGGTGAAACATGGGAACACAGGAGTGTCTCTGTGCATAGAGGATTAATAAAAAAGAATCACCGATGTCTTCTTTCTCTCATTCCTATAGACTGACTAGGATATTAAATTCCTGGGTGAGTCATTGAATGTTTTCCTGTCTTTCTTTTTACTCTTGCTGTAATAGCTTGCTTGGAGAGATTCCTGCATTGAACATTGTCCTTTGCATTTTCAAAGCACCCCTTGGGGGTTTAGCCATGTGAATTCTATTAGCTAGAAACTGGGAACCCCAGGATACTCTACAAATGAAATAATTATAATCCTTAGTTGCTCTTAGCAGTCCGTCCTATCTCCGGAACACTGAACAAGCCACACTTCATTCACACCCTGTACCGCATGCCAGAAAAGAAGCAGCATTAGCCCCTTCTGACGGGGAAACTGAGGCACGGAGAGAGGCGCGCAGCTGCTCGCAGCCCCAAAGACAACCGACGTCCATGTCAGGACCAGCCTTTCCTCGCGTTGTCCTAAACCCCTGCAATTCTTTGGGGCAAACTGACAGTTTACCAGGTACCTGCGGTACCTGCAAGGCACGGAGCTGCAGTGCCCAACGGGGCTCTCCACTCCCCAGCGTGGCACAGCACCAGCCTCGCCGGCATCGAAGGATTTGTGCAGCCAGGACCGAGCTCTCGTCCTGCCCAACACACCACAACCCCGCTCCTCCTTCTGCTCCTTCTTATCTCCCCGCGTACCAGCCACGCTCCAGGCGCCCAGGCATCTCCCACACAGCAGCTTCCCCTCCTCCAGACCTCCCGGGGCCAGACGGGTGGACAACCCTTTCCTGCACTGCCTCCCGCTCCCCAGTCCCCAGAGCTTTCACTCCGAGATGATAAAGACCCCGCTTTATCATGCAAGCCCTTGCACGCAAGCACTCGCTGGGAAGTGTCTACGGGTGCGGGCTGAGATGGGGCTCTCACCATTTTCAGTTTGTGCTGCTGTAGGATCTCATCCAGGTTCTGCCTCTTCTTGTAGTTGAAGTAGAAGTTTTTGCACTGCGACACGGTCTTGGAGCCCACCATCCTGGCAATGGCCGACCAGTTCCTCCCATGCTCAAGGAGACCTGCGGTCACAGGAGGGAAAAAGGAGAAGGGTTTACCACCAGATACGCTCGCACAAGGGCAGCATTATCCACGCAGGATGGGAAACATCCTCTGTGCAAGCCAAACTCCACAGGAACAATATGGTCACTAGCACCCGTCTGCAAGGCTTCCTAGGCCAGGGGATGACCTATGAGAGCCTGTTTTTCTTTCCAAGGGGAAAAAAGGCACTATGCTGACCGCCTCCGGAACAAAACACGTCCCACAGCCACGTCTCGGCCAGCCGCCGGGCAGTCAGGAGGGTGAGCGGTGCTCTCTTCCCTTTGGGACGGTTGCAGGAGGTGTTGCCGTGCCCTGGAGAACTTGGGGCAGCAGCTCTCAGTCCCAACCACGAAGCAAAGGCTCTTCCCACCCTCCTGTGCCCCAGTGATGACTTTGACCGGGGTGACAAGGCAGTTCAGGGGTTGGAGCACAGAGTCCCGTTATGGATGGGGAGGAACAGCCCAGGCAGGGAAGCGGCAGCGAAGCCCAGGTGACGTTCCGGGCTGGGAAGAGGCGTGCCAGGGGATTAGTGCTGATCGCAGGCTCATGAGCAAAAGCAGCTTCTGAGGTCAGGCACCATGCCAAGGGCTGGCAATCCTGCCCAGATGGTGCCACCCAAGCACGGGGCTCCTGCCAGCGCTGGGGCAACCCAGCAGGGTGGAGGAGGAGGAGGAGGAGGAAGAGGAAGGAGCGAGTCAGCACCCCGTGTCCTTGTGGTCTCTGCAGGGGTGTCTGGGCCCCGCAGCTGGAGGTCGGAGTCACAACCGCAGCCCAGCAGCGCAGCGGCACCCGGTTTCCTCCATGCCAGGCTCCTGGAGGTGACCCGGGCAAGGACCATCCAGGCTTTCTGGGAAATAAAGCCTCGCTGCCTGCAATCCTTCCCGGTGTGTGGCTGCTCCTTCCCGTGGTGGCTGGTGGGGCCGGAGCTTCCACCAGCCTGTGGGATGCTGCCGGCCGAGCTGGGTCGTGCTGGTCTGGCTGGCACCTGGCCGCCCACATGATGCCACATCAAGCCAACAGCTCCCCAGGCCCTCCCCTGCACCCTGTGTAGGGTGCAGGACGGAGACGCTGTGAGCCCAGGGGCACGGTACTGCCGCAAAAGGTGACTTCAAGATGAAAACCAGCAGGGAATGAACCTGCTGAGGGCATCTTCCTCTTTTGTTAGGGGTTTTTCTGCCCAGAAGCCACCAACCACAGCGCCTGGGAACGGGCACTGCCTGGGCATCTCTGTCCTCCATCCCCAAACCCCTCCCTGGCTGCTCTGATGCTCTGGGGCTCGGGACTGCAGCGAGTCCCACGTTAGGGCTCCCGTGCGTGGCCCCGCTTGTGCCCAGGAGCCGTGGCAGCTGTGCCCCAGCCCTGATGCCAGCCTTCAGCCACGCTGCTGCCACGTGTCACCTCCGAGCCCCAGCCTGGACCTAAGTGCCAGCCCAACTTCTGCTTCAGCCCAACAACAAACCTCCCCGGGACGGACTGGCCTCAGCGCAGCCACACGCAATCAGGGCCCGAGGGACGCACCTCCGGCCGGGATCCGTGCGCCCGTGCGAGGGGAGGGCACAGCACGGGGGCTGTGGGTACGTCTGCGTTGAACAGATGGCACCACGTACCGTACCCCAGGAGAGATGAAACCCCCGCTCCCTGCCTCCCAGGTCCTGGAGAAAACCAGCAGTACCCAGCACAGCAGGAGTTAACATCCAGTCGGTGCCTGTATCCTGCCCCGTCCTAGCACCAGGGCTTATCAAATTGCATGTAAGAAGCAGGCATCGCACGGCGCTGAGCACCACAAAAGGCCCGTGGCAAGCCAAGAAACAAGTCTGAGCTTTAACGCTGCAACTCCCAGCCTCGCTCCAGCCAAACCCACGACCTCTGTCACCCTGCTGGCAGGCTGGGACTTCTTAAAAATGATAATAAATAAAAAAAAAAGGATGTCCGGCCACCAACCACGAGAGATAACAAGCTGGGGTGGGAGTCCTCGCCCTGCAGTCGCTGGAGGCTGCAGTGGAAAACAGCAGAGTCCCCTGTGTCACAACCCGTCCCCTGTGTCACAACCCGTCGCTGCCATCCAAAGCAAACAAGCGGCTCGGCCCCCTTTGCTCATCGCCGCCCCGGTGGCCCTGCACCAAGTGTGACAGCCGGGGCTGGAGCCGTTTGCTGCGCCCTGGCCAAGCCCCGAAACGCAAACACTGGCAGCGGCGTGCGGTGAGCCCCGGCGCTTCGGTGGGCGAGATGCCGTGCCGTCTGGTGGAGGGAAGCAGGACCCGGCACGGCAGAGCCCGGGGCCGGGGGGGGGCGACGGCCGCCAGCGCGCGCGGTCCCCAGCGCACGGCGTGACCTTTGCCAGCCGCGGGCGATGCCAGCTCCCGGCTGCCCTTTCCCCTGCCCAGGCTCGCCGTGCCGCTGCCCACCGCAGGGCCGGGGACGCTGCCAGAGGAGCCTGCAGCTGGCCGGGCAGGTGGCCGCGTTCGTGCCGGGCTCGTGAGGAGGAAGCTGCCTGCAGCCCCTGCCTGCAGGACCCGGCAGGGAGCCCAGCCACTCTTCTCTTTACATTAAAACCAGAGCAAAACAGCAGCACCTGCTTCCCCACGCTGTAATTATCTGCACGCTTGCGGGGGGGGCACCAGCCGAGACACCCCGGGACGTGCCGGTAAGCCCTCGGCTCACCGGGCACCCCGGCTCGATGAGCTCCACCAGCATGGCAGCCCCCAGCCCCTGCACCCCCCAGCCTCCGCCCCACGCTCCCCGGCACCCCAGCCCTTCGCTCCGCAGCACAACTGAAACTATGACTAACTGAGTTATCTGATCTTAACGAACCCCGCGCTCCGCTGGCTTGGGGTGGGGGCTCGGACGCAGGGTCTGCCCGCAGGCACGCAGCTACACGCAACCCTGAGGTTAACGCCATCCTTCGGACCCCGACGCTGGACTTACGTGCTCCGGTCCGGTGCTGGAGGGCAGGGAGCGCGCCCGGAGCGTGCAGCGGGCGAGCTGGGAAGGACGTGGGTGTCGGGGCACTTCTTCAAAGCCCCCCTGGGCACAGCAGCCCGCTGCGAAGCGCTGCGAGTGCTCCGCTCACACCCTCCCCACGCATTTTGCTTTCGCTCCCTCGCAGCAGCCGGAGACAGAGAAGAAAGCAAAGCCGGTTCCTTAAATCCTGGGGGCGAGAGGATTTCAGAGCCATGGGCGGTGAGAGTGGCGAGCGAGCGGGCACCGAGACTGGAAACCAGGTCACAGGCGGTAGACTCCTGACCCCGATGCCAGAAGTTGGTGGGAACACATGCTCCAGCCCCAGCGCTCTTCCCTCCGGCGGGGCGGCGAGCGAACAGCGTCCTCCGCGCTCCTCCTGCTCGCTCGCCGGAGCTTTCCAGCCGGCTGCCGCCGCGGTTGTTAAGGTGGATGGAAGCGCCTCCGGTATTTTCTCCCCTATCTCACCTCCTCGCTCAGCAGTTCAGGGCTACGGGGAGGCTGTGCAGTTTCAGGAGATGCCCGACGTTGCCAAGAAATAATAATAATTTAAAAAAAAAAAAAAAAAAGGCAGGAGAAAGGCGAAGGGGAAGGAGCAGGCAACCGTGCGCTGCGGCTCTGCTCCTGCCAGCCCGGGGACGGGGAGCCGGTGCCGTCGGTATGTGGCGGAGCAGCGAGCGAGCTCTAATCTGTTCTTCTGGCTGACCCGGGGCTTGTTGCATCTGAATGTGACCTCTAGACAGAGCATTAATAACGAACGTGGCGCTGACCCAAGCTGACAAGGGGTGCGGCCGCTTGGCACCCGCTCCCGCCCTCCCTCTCTCACTTTCTGTCTCCCTCACTCTCGTCTGAATGTCAGCGGCAGGGGGAGGGATCCAGGAAAACAAAGCTTGGCTAATAGTTTCCTCCGCTCTCAAGTGAATCAAAGGCGCTTTTCTTTGGGGAGGTGCGTGCTGACGAGCCCAGTGTCGCACAGGCGGGATGCTGCGGTGCCCCGGCACACCTCGGCCCCGCGGCCGCTGCCCCGGCGGAGGAGGGATGGGGAGAGGTTTGGCATCGGTCTCACCATGGGCGAACCGGGGCCTCTGCTCCGGCACCGGCAAGCGGAGGCTGGAAGGAAGAGGAGTGCGGGACCCTGGTAGCGTGCGCTCGGCGTCTCGGAGCGCAGAGGAGAGACCCGGAGGGGCAGCCCGGCGGGCAAGGGCCGTCGACGGGCAAGGGCCACCGGCTCGCACCCCCTCGGCTCTCCGCAGCTGCGGGTTTTTACCAGAGCCGTTCCAAGGCTCTCCGGCACAGCCGCCCTGCTCCACCCAGGGCCCGGCGAGGGTGGAGGGAGCCCATAAAAGGGTCCCTTAATGGAGCTCGCGTGGATTAACAGATCAAGGTTACAGGGGAAAAACTAAGTGATCTCATTCCCCTACGCCCGACGGTACCTGGTACAATCCTCCAGCCCCTCTCGCACCCACACACCCTCTCGGGGCAGGGATGGAGGCAGTTCTGGCTACGGCACACCCAAAACGTGCCGTAACCCCGTTCCAGAGAAAGACCAGCGCTACGGAGCCAGCGACGCCACCCATGGCACCCCGAAAGCGTGGTCGGCATCACCGAATTAGCGTATCGCAGCGCCGCTTTCCCCCGCTGATCTCGAGGCGGTTTGCAGCGTGTGGGAGAACCGAGGCACAAGAAAGGTGAGTAACTTCTCCAGGGCCACGGAGCCAGTGGGTGGCAGAGCCGGGTGAACGCCGGGCTCCTGACAGGGAAAGCAGCGGGGACGGCACGCGGGCGGCAAGCCCACGTCCCCGCAGGTGCTGGGGGTGTTGCCGGAGGGACCGTCGCGCAGGCAGCCGGCTCGGTGTGCTCTCACCGCGGCGGCGGGTGACGCTTACCCTTCCTCGGGAAGGCGATGCCAGGATCAGCCTGTCGTGCTCCCACTGGACTTATCCTTCAGGGGCCGGACGCGAGCGCGTCTCTGACGTGCCCCACGGCTACGAGGAAGCTTGCAGCAAAACTCCCCAGCAGCTTTCACGCCCACCACGCCACCTCTCCGGAGGGAGGCAGTGCCACCAAACGAGGTGTGGGTACGGACTCGGGACCCCCGGCCAGCTCAGCTCTAGTGCCACCTCCCCCCTCCGCTGGCCCCGGCTGGGGACCCTCAGCTCCCAGGTCTCCCCTTCGGAGGAGCCGGTCGCTGGACCACCGCATCAACCTGCTGCAAAACCGCCCAGCCCTGCGCCCTGACCACGGACCTGCCCGGCTCCCCCCCTCCTACCACAACCTATCCTCCTACCCATCCAAAGGATGGGGAGCAGCACCCTGCTACCAGCAGCAGCCTGCCCACGGCCGGGAAGGGACGGGAAGCCGCCCTGCTCCCTGAGGTGCCGTCCCCTCCGGCCCGGCTGGGCAAACTCGAGCCTCCAGCGCAAGGCAGCGAGTCCACGTGCAGCAGCTGCTCCTGCTGGGCCCAGCTCTCTCCCTTCACCTGGTTCGGATATTATTCCTGCTCCCTTATTGTTGAAAAAATAACGCTCAAAATTAAAATGTAGGCTGTAAATTATAGTAATTACCCAGCAGTTCCCCCTGACAGGCCTTTTGTGTTTCATTCGCTGACACTCACTAAGCAAATCCTCGCAGTTTTCTCCTACATGCTCGAGAAACGTTCAGCCGACGGTGGCAGAAAGCGCGGCTCCGGGGGGCACGGTGGGCAGCAGCGCTGCGGGCGCTGTCCCAGGGGTAACACCTCGGCCAAAGAGCAGCAAAGCCCCAGCCTGGGATGGCGGGGATGGGACCGCAGCCAACCACAGCCTCTTCCAGGGCAAGCGTGGCCAGTTCACACCTTGGATGCGGTTTTGCCCTCGTGGCGCTTAATCCGCCCCACCCCGATAATTTCCGTGTCGCTTCGTATGAACTTCATGGCAAAGAGGTGGCTTGCTCGGAGCGGGCAGATGCCGGTGCCCCGGCCACGGCAGCGGGCACCAGGGATGAGCGGGCTGGGCTGTCCTTGCACCCAGCCTGGATGGAGGGCACCTGGGTGGGGGACTCCAAGGCACGTCCCATCCCAGACCAGCAAGAGGGTCAACACGCAGCGACCGGCACGGGCTGCAAACCACCTTCTCCAGCCCCCATCTACGAACATCAGCGGGTTTTTACAGCAGTAAATATCTCTGACCAGAGAGGGGAAGGCTCCAGCACGAGCACAGGGAGATGAAGGGAGGAAGGTACGGAGCTCGGCTCCGTCCTGGCTTCCCAGCATCGCCCGTGCTGCAGCCAGCTCCTCGTAAGAGCAACGGCTGCCCTGCCATGAAGAAGCGATGGAGAAAAATGCGAAGACCGACACAGACCTACCTCCCCCCGCCCTTCAGCCAGCGGCTCGTTAGAAATAACAGTGCAAACCCAAATTAGGGCTGGAGGAGCGCACGCTCATGCGCGTGTTTACACACCCGCTTGGGCTCCGGAAGGATCCTGTGCAGCGAGACAGCACGCTGAAAGACAGCCGCGTTCAAAAGGCGATGGGAGGTGGCTGGCTTCTGTCGTGGGCTTTCGTGTCAGTGGGTTTGGCTGCGTGTTCATTTAAAGAAATCAGTGTTTTTAAAAAAATTCCACTTTATTTTAGTTTCATGGACAGAATGGGACTGGAAAAAAATAGTTCAAGTCAGTCCAAAACTCATCTTATTTTCTGAGTTGGTTGTTGGCAGAACTGAAAATCAGCCCCGAAAGAATACCTTCTGTATCCAGGGAAATACTTTACATCTACCCAAAATGAACTATTCAGGAGGCTTCATGGGTTATTTAACTCTCTGACATCAGCTTTTTATATTCGTGCCCAACTCTCCTCTGCCTCACATCGTGCTGACTCCATCCCATGGCCCCGCTGGCTCCTCGGCCTGGGAAAAGGCACAAAAAGCCCGAGCTTGGCTCTGCCCTGAGGGCGAGGAGCAAAGAGCCTCGGCAAGGCGCAAGAGGACCTCAGGTGAGCAAGAAACTGCCATTTCCATGCCGCCTCTTTTCAAAGAACAAAACCACTTGTTAGACGCCACGGGGAAAACCCAGAGCCAGGGCGAGAACAGATACCAGACTTTAAAGAGTAACGAAGGTCACGCCGAAACCTCCCAGTTCATCGAGTTCAGCTCCAGCGCTATCGCAGCTGCTCTGCGACGCCGGGCGCTGGCGGCGAAACTCGGCGGAGGGGCTGGGGGCAATAAACCCACCCGGCTGCTCCAGGCCGGCGCTCACCGGCTGCTCACAAACTCCCTTGCAGCCCACCTTTAACTCCTGCCCGCGTGGGCTCCTGCCAGCGGGTCCCCCAAAGGCAGGAGCTGCCTAAACATTGCCTTTTAAGGAGCAGCCCCGTTCCCGCTGCCGAAAGCCTCCGCGCCCTGCCCGGCGGCAAAGCCAGGCACAGCAGCGGGTGCTGCCCGCTCCCGGCTCGGGAAGGGAAGGGGGAAAATCCTCGAGCAACTCCGGTTAATCAAAACCTCCTGCTTTTACGATCACAGCCACGGTGCGAGGAGACAGTATCAGAAAAACACGCTACCCCATAATTATACCAATCTCTGCACGCTTTGACAGACTAGTGAATCAAAGTTTATTGCGTAATAAAAGTGTCATTAAGCAAGAACTTTCCTCTCGCTAGGTTTTCATTCCCCTAGTTAACTTTAATAACACGGTACTCCCCTTTATTGTCTCTCCCGGCAGACACAGTCCTGCCTTCTCCCGCTCGGAAACTCTCCGTGCAGCTCTGCGACTCTGGAGCAGAGCAGGGCTTGGCGTCTCACTGTCCCAGGGCTCTTTTCTCCTACCTCCCTGAGCAGAAATGACATGGGGTCTCATGCCACGCAGAAAAAAGCCGGGGGTGGATGGCAAGGCCAGGCTGATCTCCCGGCTGGTGGGTGCTGGGAGCAGAGGTCACCATCCCCGTCTGCCCGAGCACCCCGGGTGTTAGGGCTGACTTTCCATAGGACTCACATCTTGCTCGTTTAACTCCCCGAACCTGCCAGCTGTGGGCTCAGACCGGTCCCAGTACCGGGGAAAAGTGTGGCTGGGGCGGCCAAGTCCTTAGGGTGGGGAGGACGGTGCCCGTGTCTCCGAGCCCCCCCCGAGCCGGGTACCTGCCGCCTCCTCCACCCCTGCCCAGCCGTGCCAGCAGCGGGCTCTGCCGCTGCCTCCTCCAGCCTCTGAGCTCACCTCGAGTTTTGCAGCCGCTGCGAGTCGGAAAGCCCCACCACACCGGTCCCTGGAAATGCCAAACAGAGCCAGTTCGAAGCATTAAAGCGGCTGCTTCCTGGCAAAGGGGAATTTGGCTTCTCTCTAGAAGTCTGGTGTTGCAATCTCAGTTTCCCAGGTTGTAACGGAGGGGAAAACATCAGCAATCGGGCTTTACACCAGCAAATCTCCCTGCCCCATCCTGGCCCCTGGGCTGGAATAATGCTACGTGCTCCCACGCTTCATCCTTCCTCCACGCAGGCTTTGGCAGCTGGTTTTAAGACTCCTCAAGCGCACCTCCAGCATCCAGCATAAAACAGCAAGAGGCACTTTTTAACAACCAGATGCGATCTCCAAAACAAAGCGGTGCTCGGAAAAGATCCCTCCAACGACCCTCCCCTGCTCAGCACCTGCTCGCCCCATTAGCTGGCCCTGGGCCAGTTTGCTTGATTAAAGTCTATCTACTAAGTTTTGCGTCTATAGAGAGCCCCGCTCAGCAACACGCAGCCTTGGCACTGGACTGTAAAGAGGGTTGGAACAGCTTAAAGGCGAGCAAGCCAAACACTTTGGGATATTCACAGGCAAAGTAATCTAAGTCCACAGCTCCCATCGGCACCTGGGCAGCCGGCGCTCCAGAACGTGTAATCACCATCCCAGCAGCAGGTGCATTTTCCAAGCAGAGCCGAACCCGCGAACACGCCTGTTTGCGTTTGCCATCCCCAAACGGCACTCATTTCCATTTTAATTTCCCATTTACAATCCTCACCGGGCCAGGAGAGTTGGCGGCGATGCAAGCGGGACGCATGGGCTGGGGACGTGAGCTCGACAGCCCATCAATAGGACGTGACTTTGGCAAAAAAATTAAAGCAGCAAAAGAGCTGGCACAGGAGCGGCACGAGGAGGGGAAGTGGCAAGAAGGGCTGTGCTACACTCAGCACTTTTTAAAAACGGTCTCAGCAAAGGCTCTGAATCAGCGCCAGGATGTAAAGTCACCCCGCGCTGCCCGCAGCCCCGGCTCTCGCGAGCTCCCCGACACGTGGCCGCCGAGCGCCAGGGTTCACCGTCCTCTCTCTAAATCCCAGAGCTGCGAACGCAGGCAGACGCTCCTGGTGTGTCTGGAACAGATCGCGCCTATAGCACGAACCTCCAGAGAGCGGCACGAAGCTGCACCTCACGCTACAGACACCAAGCTGCAAAAAGCAACAGGCGCAGCGCCTTCCTCATTTCCTATGGCCACAGCTCCTGCCTCGCGGGACGCGCGCAGGCTCCGGCTGCAGCCCAGACATCCCTGGTGTCGGCACAGCTCCCCGGGCCGGAGAGGCCGAGCACACCCCCCGTGCCACCGCCTGCCTCCCCCAAAACCCCCCACCGAGGCTCGCTGGGAACAAACCAGCAGCGGGACGGGCAGAATCCAGCCCCACGGCTCAGGACCCGGCACCCTGCAGAATCTCCAGCAGTCAGACACCGTCCATCCCCGATTGCTACGTTAGCTCCGGCAGAGCCGACAGGAGAAAGAAAACGAGCAGCTCACCTTTTTTAGCCGTCTCCATCTCCTCTTCAGTCCAGCGAGAGCTTTCATTCATCTCCAGAGAAGCTGGGAAGGAAGAAGGAAAGGAGAGCAGTCAGCTGTGAGCGGGACCCAGCAAGCCCGGTGTGCTCAGGGGAGATGCTCGAACACCCAAACCCCGTCCCACACGCTGTTCCCCGGCCGCACGACTAAACGCTGTGCGGTGCAAAAGCGCTTCTGCAGGGAAGGCTGTCGTGGTGCAGGCTCTCGAGGCTTTTCCATGCCACGGTAACCCATGCACAGCATCCCCCCCCGGGATGCGTCTTGGTGATGCAAAACCTCTCCTTTGGGACTGGAAGCAAAGCCAGATGGCTTGAGGGTGGCAGCAGATTTCCTGCTGATTTGGTGCCACGCACCCTGGCCCACCAACAACAGGTACCTAAGATGGAGCCAACTTTGGCTGTGTGCTTTGGAGGTGGCAGAGGTGGGACCATCACCCTCAGCGGAGACGGAGAAAGACCGTCACCTCGGTGGTGACTTTGGCCGACCGCACCCATCAAGTGAGTTGGCCGTGCTCGACCCTGGGCTCCCTTGTGCCATCCCCGGGCTCTCAGGCATGTCAGAGCCACTTCCAGCAACGCCGGGGGCTCACCCGGAGCAGCGCCCATCGCAGGGGGACCGTGCTGCTCCGGCCAGGAGAGTCGGGGACGGGTGTCAGCACCTGACGCTCCCCCTCTGCCCCACCCCAGGCGCGGTGCTGGGGACACCGAGGTCCTGCATAAAGACTTCCCTATGCAACAGCCCTGCTGGCAGGCTGGCACTAGAGCAAACCCTACAATAACAAACCAGGGTGTGAGTCAGAGGCAAAAAACAACTCGGTAAGGAAACAGATTTCCGGCTCAGGCTGCCAAGGGGTTATTACTCTAAACAACAGGCAAAGCGTTATTTCAACAGTGATGAGAGATGTTTTGACAGTGTCCTTTTAAAATGGAAAACAGGCTGATAGGTTCAGGATAAAGGATACGGGCGAGGAGAGAAGGAAGCATCTTGCAAGAAGCTCTACAAGAAGCCGAGACCTCGCGGGAGGACAACGCGGGCTCCGATGCCCGTGGCATCGGGCAGAGGAATCTCCTTCACAGCCAAGCGGAGCACGACTGCAGGTGTCACCTCCTGGAAGTCAGCGCAGGTCACCGCCTCCCCCAGAAACACCATCCCCCCGGGACGCCGATCGAGGGAAATCGATGCCTCACCGCTTCCCCCGGCCGCGGGCAGAGCCGGGGCCACCACACTCATTTACGTAAAAGCAAGTGTCCCCGACACGCGGCGCGAGGCCCTTCGCTCAGCGTGAGGATGACTGTTATTGTATGGTAAAGAAATGTCAAAGAAACGGCCCGTTTGGTTTGATTAATGGTATTTACTGAGGTTGCACAGTTATGAAACAGATGCCTACGGGGAGCTCCGGCACGCTGCAGTTAAACCACAATACGGTTTTGTGTTGTTTTTTAATGTTCAATTGGTATTTAAAATGCAGTAACTTTCTTAGCCAACCTAAATTAAAGCACTGTTGGAGAGACATAAAGTGAAACCAATTGCTCAGATATGTCACTGGAATCGATCCATTCCCTTTTCCCAATTTAACACGGTCTAAAGTCTTTTCCCCGTGTTCACAGTAAACTTTATCGAGGACTCTGAGATGGTGGGATAAAAAAAAAATCCCATCTAAGTTACTGGCATTATCTGCTGCTTCTTTGCAGCACTGCTTAACAAGTTCAAGAGGGAGAGCAGGGCTCCGTTGCACCGGGAACTATTTATATCGCCTGTATGAAAACAGAGCGCTCGCAATCAAGGCTTCAGCCAGTTGTCAGCAGAGGAACAGGGAGGCAAAACACCTCCGAGTGATTTATAGCACATGGAACAGAGCAAGCAAGAAACTGCAGAGCAAGGAAACCGAGAGGAGTCACCCTGTTTTTATTTTTACTTGCCTTCGGCAGAGCAGTAATAATTTTATACTTGATAAGAGTACAAAACAGAGGAGAATCAGCCAAACTCCTTGATGCATTGGCTTCTTAAGTCAATACGTGAGCAGTTTGCCAGGGTGACCACTACTGACGCTGCAGACGCGAGAAGCAGACGCACCCGACGCGGGGCTGCGGACGCCGCCGTGAATTCCCGTCTAACCCGAGGCAGGCGTGCAGCACCGCGCAGCTCTGGCCAAGCGCCGCTCGCCGCTGCGGGCTGCCGTGCCCCTGGGCGCCACGTTACGGGCAGCGCGCTTTGCCTCAGCCACCTCGCTCTGAAGCCGCTCCCGGGCTCTTCCCGCTGCGCTCAGGCACCCTGCAGCCCTGCGCAGGCAGGACGGGAAGGAAAACGCCGACCGCTGCGCCTGGCCGGCTACCGATGGGGAGATGAGCAGGGGCACTGGGGACCAGCATGGGAAATGCTGCTTTTCGGGCAAAACAAGCGCAACCCAGGGTGCACAGCACGACTGCAGCCAGGGTGAAGGCTCCTGAGCAGCCGTAACCCACTGCCTCCTCGCCACGACCTTCAGCTGCGGCGATGAGGAAGGGCCCAGCCCGATTCCCAAGGCCGGGGGGGGGTCACAGACCCCGCAGGCTGCAGCTGCTCAGGCTCCAGGCGAATTTGAAAACAGAGAGGGCAGGAGCACTGGCAGAGACCCAGGCAAGCCCAGGAGGGCAGCGCAGGCTCCTGTGCAGAGCTTGAGGGTACTTGGAGCCTGAGCGGCCGCAGAGAGAAACACACCTCCGGGTGCAGGAGGTGCACAAGCCCCGCACGAACCCGGCCAACGCGCTCCTAAAAACAACGGCTTCCCTTTTCGTCTTTTGTAATCCTTTCCCTCCGAGGCCCTAAAACCCACTGACACTCAGCCAGGACAACCCAGGCTTGCAAATGCCTCTGGTTCATCCAGGCGAACCGCACTGGGTGATTCATGGGATAGAGAAACCTCACTGCTGCCCCCCCCCGAAAAGGAGGATTTCACAGAGGAAAACCCTCCTCCGTGAGCAGGGAGCAGAGCAGGGTGACGTCCCACCCCAGCAGAGCGGACACCCCAAAAGCCCCGCCGAGGTCCCCCCGTCCCACGCACCCGCTGCTACCCACCCAGCTCTGCGCTCTGCTGCGGGGCGGCCGCCTCCTCGTTGTTGGCTTCGTTTGCCATGGAGCGGGTGATGCGGCCCTTGCGCCTGCCCTGGCTGTTGGCGGTTTTGCGACCTTTGGAGGTGACGGTTTCTTTCTCATCGTTGTCTTCCCCGGACGTGTCGTCGTTCTTGTCCCTGCAAAAACAGGGAGGGAAGAAAAAACGTTGTTGGGTTGGTCTGATTTTTAGGTCAAGCAATTATTTCTCTGCACGCGTTTGGGGATGGGGTTTTTTTTGTTGGTCTTTTGGGGGGCAGATCTGCATTTTTTTTTGCACACGCAGGCTCTTTTCCTGGCTGGATTGGCAGTGGGGTTATTTGCGGCGGGGCTTTCTTTCTGCAGCTGGCTGCAGCTCCACCACCGAGTGCACGCAGAGACCTGACGGAGACAGGTTTAATACCAGACCATTCAAATTCATCCCTGCCTCCTCCTCATTTATCTTCCTGAAAGGGACCTGCTGGTAAATGTCTTAGCAGCCTAGATATAATGAAGCCAGATGTTCTTTTAAACCAAGTATTAAGCCCATTACAGATAGCTAGCGGTCTGCGTGCCAACCTTTCCCCGCCACGGCTCTGATGCTCCCCGTTCGGCGTGAGGGAGGCAGGGCTGGCTGGAGCCCTTCATCTGGGAGCGTTCACGTTGCCATCAATAACGCTAAAGGTGACGTGCCACGCTCGGCTGCGCCCGGATTGCTCCTCTGACTGCCGGAGGCTCTCGCAACAAAACAAGCGGGAGAATCAGAGGGGCCTTGCGGGTCGACTGGGTTTATATTAAAAAAATAAAGCGTCTCAGAGTTGCTTTCCCAGTTTGGGAGCAGCAGGGAGGAGGAATGAAGGGGAGGGCACGCTCTGCTCTTCCCTCCCTGCGGAGGCGAGGTGGGCGCTCGTGGTCCTGCACGGGGTCAGGTGGCCCTGGACCACGCCGCGTCCCACCGCTGCGTCCCACCGCCGCATCCCACCACCGCGGCCCCAGCCCAGCGCCCAGCCCTCGCCAGAGATGGAGGCGAGCCAGGCAGGCAGGGTTGTCCTTACTTTGTCAGTTCTTCTTTGTCATTTTCGGTTTCCTGCTTGTCTTCCTCCTTCTCTCCTTCCTTCTCCTTTTCTTTCTCTTTTTCATCTTTCTCTTCTTGGCTGCTCCGGGGCATTTGCTGCTGCTGCTGCAAAACAAGGGACGTAAAACAAAACAAACCCTCAGAGCTGAGGCGGATACATCGCAGCACCTGGGCCAACCTAAACAAACGCGGCCAAACAATGCTGGGGGGCGAGCGGCCAAGAGGAAAAAGTGCTGCAGGCAGAGGGTACAGGCAGGGTGCTTACGCAGGCCACGGGGGCCGAAAGCTTCCCGAGGAGATCAGAGGTAGTTTGGGATCAGCCCCGGCAGCTGAGCTCCGGCTCCCGTTCCAGGCAGCGAGCAGGGACCCAAGACGGGGGGAGGCAGGGAGGTGAGAACAACCCCCCGTCCCCTGTAGCATCGATGCCAGCAGCATCGATGGCAATTTGCAGCTGGTAGGGGGCATTTTGCTGGAGCACGAAGGAGACGGGGGCACCACAGATGCCCCGAGGCTCAGCGATACCAACGCTGTGATATTTTTCCCGAGCATCTAACACGGCCCACAGGGAAAGTTTATGGCCCCGTATCACCGAGAAGGGCAGATGCCCGGCTCCCCGCCCGTTCCGTACCGTCCAGCACCCTCGGTGGAGGCCGTGCACCCAACCGCCCCAACGCTGCTGCCATCGCTCGGACCGAAGGTGCTGCGGTACCCGAGGGAGGGACCCAGCGCTTGTAATAGTTCTGGATTTTGTTTCAACAGCTGCAGGAAGGAGGACGCTGGGGAGGCCTGGTTCCCCTGACCTCCCTTCCCTCTGGTGACCGGCAAACGAGAGGCATTTCATAGAGAAGTAGAAATTAAAGACGGAAATATTTTATTAAACCATCCTGCTCCCGGGCTAACGCAGGGCTGCCTGTGCCTGGAAACCCACCCGGGCTCGCCCGGCCGCTGCCCAAGCTGCAGGGCTTCCACCACCCCCTGGGAAAGGGTTTGGTGACGTAACGGGGGGAAAAAATGCCTTAAAGTGGATTTATCAGCAGAAAGGATGATCCCGGGTGGCCTGGTCTGGCTGTCACGCAGCGTTCGGCCAAACGCAGAGGAGGTGCGCCTGCGTCCCTCGAGCCAGGGGGACTGGCCTGTCCCCACTCTGCGGGAGCGGGGAAGCTGCCTTGAACACAGCAGACGCGCTGGGTGCGAGCTAAACCCTCTGCCCCCACAAGCTGGTGCTAAAACGAGAAGTGTGGAGCTGTCAAAATGGGCTTTAGAGCAGTTTAACAAAAAAGCTTCTGATTCTTTCAGGCCCCGGTTCAACACAAGTCCTTAAAACACAGGTGCTGCCATCACCAAAACCCCGCAGACTTTCGATTCCTCCTCGTGCCGGGGGGAGGCGGCCAGGCCGCCAGGACCCCACTCGGCAGCGCACGTGTGACAGGCTCAGCCGGCCCCTGCGGCACCTCCGTGCCGGCACACGTGCCGAACGCACCCATGCCGCATCCGCTCACACCCCCGCCGTGCCAGCGGGAACGGCTCGGTGGGACGCGCGCTGGGGGGGATCTGGGGAAGGGGAGTTGGGGAACGGTTGGGATGAGCACTCGGTCGCTTAAGATTTTCCAGTGTCCATAAATCTCTAAGGCCTGGGGAATGGGCCGTCTCCTGCAGCAACTGGCCACGGAACAGCGTGGTGCCTGGCTTGCCAGGCACTGCCCTCGCCAGCCCCCAAACACGGGGAGGAGGAGGGGGGCAGCCAGCAAGTGGCCGGAGCTGGGCAAGCCGGTGCTGGCAGCAGAGGAGCAAGGGGCATCCGTCACGTGCGTTTCCCCAGCACTGCCGTGAACTCTCTGACTCCCTCTGAGTCACGCCGTGGAGCTGCAGCGAACCCCGAGCGAGCGTGGGTTCAGCCCGGACAAACACCCACGAGGTGGGGGCTGTGACCTCCGAGGGCCGGGCTGGGAGCAGGACAGGCTCTACCCCAGCCCTGGCCATCACCACCCACCTGCACTCCCTTCACCAAGCACTTTGGCAAGGGAGGGGAACCGGATGAGTTTCGCAGTATTTCTACCAGCCCATCATTAATATTTTCTTTTGACGGATGGGGGAAACCCTGCATCCCGGAGATCCCAGCTCCCCGGGGCGTAAACCCAGCTCTCCTCCAGCCGTAAACCCAGCTGCAACCGCACGAGTCCCTGCCCCAGCATCAGGCCGGTACGGGCTCTCAAGGGAAGCTTTAGCACCGTCTCATCTTGTCTCCGCGCTTGTTCAAACCAGAGGGCTGTCGCCCCGAGCAGCCATCGCAGCTCTTCCCCGGAGGAACAGGCTTGGATGGCGGCGATGCTAACGAGCTCCCTGCGCCAGCCGGCAAAAGCAGGGGTGGAAAGGCAGGGAGAGGCGTGAGCGGCCGCGGAGACTCACGCTGCAACGCGGGTGCTTCCCTGGAGAGGCATCCACCGAGCTCCGGTGTGCTGAGGACAGGCAAACCCAGCCGGCCTGGCTTCAGCAGGCCGCTATGCACCCCTCTCCTCTGGGAGGTTTCAAGCCCAGCCTGGTGGGACATCAAATTAGGGCTTCTCCCACCGCAGAGGAGCATTTCGATCCAAGGATGCCCTCTAGTGATTGCCCTGCTCCGGCCACGGCAGGGTGCCCGATGCCAGGAGCAAGAGCTGGCTGGGCGCAGCACCCTGCACGCGGCGGGACGGGACGGGACGGGACGGCTCTCACCCGCCAGCCCTCTCCTGCCGGGCTGGAATGCATAAATTGGGCAGCATCGGTGAACCCACGGTGGTGAAAACTGTCCCCTGCTCCACCTGTGGCTGGGTTCATGTCTTCATCTGGAGAAGGCTCCTGGCCAAATACAACTTTGAACCCTGGCAAGCACGCGGTGACAGCTTATCTCCTGTGCCGGGGCTCGGCTGCACGGCAGGGCACCCCACAAACGCCCTGGAAAGCCCCTCCGGGGACGGCCACGCTCACGAATGCCACCTTACGTCCCATCCGGGCGTACGTGCTGGGCTGGAGGCCGCGGGGCTGGTTGAAACACCCAGAGCTCTGGGGGGGAGAGGGGACCCCAGGGTCCCAAACGAAGCTGGGCGAGAACTCAGCTACAAGCGGCACGTGGGGACAGGAGGTGGGACACCTCCCCGGGGACCGACCGTGGCAGCCGCCTCGGCCCATCTGCGCTGCGTGCTCTGCCCCAAACCTCAGACCGGCCAGCATCAGAGCCGGACCACGGCACGGCACAGAGCCGGGAAGTCACAGCCGGGAACCTGCAAGCCGGCCGGTCCACCCCCCCGGCCCCGCCATGTGGCTGCCCCCGCGGTGCTCGGGGAGGCTATTCTTAGCGCTGGACGCGGACCAGCTCTGGATGATTCAAGGGACGGGACGCCATCCCAAAGCGTGACAGGCCAGGAAATGCTTCCCCAATTACCAGCTGATGTTTCGCTCTGATTCATGCTGCCCCGGTTAGAGGTGGACCGGCAGGTGGGCCAGCTCTTAGTGGACACACCAAAGGCTGGCACCAAAACTGCTTGGCTCCCAGCAAGCTAAAACCTCTCTTCACCTACATCCCTGCCCCCCTGGGGATGAGGCACCCCCCCTCCTGGAGGCAAGGCAGGTACGTGCTCCCCACCTTGCACGAGAAGGTGAAGGGATGTGCCCGAGGCCAGGGAAGATGCCTGTGGCAGAGGGCAGGGCTGTCCCTGCTGTCCCTTCCTCCCAGGTCGGACACTCTAACCGCCGGACCGCCCTTCCTCCCCAGCATAGCTGCTGCTTGTTTTTGCTGCCGACACATCCTGTTTATTGAAAAAGGCCCCAGGACAAAATCGCACGTGGGACGCGTGAGCGAGAGGCCGATCCCGCTCCAAGCCCACGGGGACGGGCGGCCTCCTTCCCCGTACACTCCCCACGCTCCGGCGTGAGCTGCTCCGTAATTACAAACATCTGCTCACCTCTACCCCAGTTTCCCACCGGCCCCGGAGCAGCTGGAGAGGAGTGGAGCGCTGCCAGCCCTCCCGGGAACACCGCGTGCGCCACCAGCCACCCCTCGCCGGGGCCCGTGGGCAGGCACGCACGCTCGCCCCGGCACCCGGTTCCCCTCCGGAGCGACGCTGCTCGCTCTGCCCGGCCAGCTCCATCGGGCTGGCACGTCACGGGGATTTCAGCCACCGCAAAGCTCCGGCTCCAAGCATGCTTTTGGGGAACACCAGCTTCCAGGGAAGTCCCAGACATCGAAACACTGGCCCTGTGAGAACCGACCAACTCGCTGCACGTCCCGGCAGCGGGTCTGGCTGGGAGAAAGCCCCGGCGAGGAAGAGGTGCAGCTCCTCCCACTCTGTTTACTTCCTCTGTTGAGGCTCTGCCTGCTTCTGGAAGCAGGACGGGAGGGCAGGAGGAGGTGGGGGAAGCAGATCCCCACCTTCGCCCTCCCCAGCCCCGAAGACGCCTGCTACCCTGGCACAGAGACGCTGAAACCAGCCAGAAACCCCTTCCCAGCCGGCGGCGTGTCCCCTGTCTCCGAAGGGCGCCTCTCACGCTCGCCATGAGCTCCGGACCCTCATCTCCCCCCAGATCACTCACCTCCCCGCTCCCCGGCTCCCGCGAGCGGCCGGTCCCTGACAGCCCCATCGCCGGCTCCCGGCCCCTGCTCACCGCCCAGCCATCCGGGCGCGCTGTGCCTTACATTCTCCAGCTCTGAAGGCTTCCTGACGATTTGCATAGTTAAGCCGTAAACTAACCACAACATTCCTCTTATGATTTTGCAATCTGCTGGAATAACGTGGTCGCTCTAAGTCGAGTCGATGAATCATCATCTATAAACCACAGCTCTCGTCACCGGGGCTCTCAGTGCTGGCTGCAGCCAGCATGATTAATCCACCAGGATGCCAAGCTTAACCTACGGCGCAGGGCTATTTATTTTCCAAACTTGCAAACCTCCGGAAAATGACTGCTCCTGCCTTCCCCATCCCCTCCACAGGGAGATGTGCCGGGCTGCGGCAGGGGACCGGGGACCATGCCAGAGCCCCGTGAAGAAATCTCCCTCGCTGCCCGCAGGGCATCCCGGCGTTAACCACTGGACCGTGCACCTTGCAACCGAGGCACCCGTGCCCTCTCCCGGTGCCCCCTCACTCCCTGCTCCGCAGCACCCTCAAAATATCCACCAAAACACCACTGTGGCTAGCACGGCTCGCTTGCCCGGCCCTGGTCCTGCTGGGGACAGGGACAGGCACGGCCATCATTTCACAGCAGCTCTCCCTGTGAAGTTTAGCTGAGCTCATCCCTAGCAGTCCCGTTCCCGCCCCAGGACCACCAGCTCCTGCTGCCCCCGGCCACACCGCTTGCGGGTGGATGTGCTGGCGGTCGGGTCACGGTGACGGCACTGTATGAGAGCCCGAGCCCGAGCGCCGGCTGGGGGTGACATCTCCTCTCTCCCAAGGGCAGGCTGGCTGCACGGGGGACGGCATTTGGCTGCCAGCAGGTGCATCACCTCCACTGCTGTCATTACGGCACCCTGGGCTCTTACAGAAGATGAACACGCCACGGAAACCACCGACTCCTGTTTGCTCCCTACATCAGGAGGGAGCAAACCACGACCCTCTCCGCCCTGGTGCAGAGGGAGCCGTGCGTGCCAGCCTGAGCTGCCAGGCGACTCGTTTCAGTGCCACTCGAGCCCACCCCCCGGCACCGCAGGCAGCGAGCTCCAGGGTTTTTGCTCTGGTGGCTTTGCAGCCCTCGCCGCGGGCTCGACGCAGCAGCGCGGTGACGCGTGCCAACGTCTTCCCGCCGCTCACGCTGAAGTCTGCCTCACCAGGGGCTTTGGAGGGAGTGACGTCCCGCCGGTGCGAGCCCCGTTCCCTCCAGCAGCCGGGAGCACCCGCTCGACCGTGCCGCCTCTCCTGCGTGCAGGGTGCCGGCTCCTTGCTTCCCCTGCGGGTGACTTCAGATCAATGGCATTTATGATGTTCTCCAGGGGCACTTGGCTGCGGAGCAGGCTCAGGCCAAGGTCACTACACGCAATCAGGGAGTTGCAAATTAAAACCAGCTCAAGATAAGCCAAAGACAAAAGGCCTACGCTACGCTGGCCGGGAACACCTGGGGTTTGCTTTGCTGCTTCTCCCGGAGCCCCAGCACGTCTGCGATGGCCGTGTGCGTGCGTGGGTGCTTCCTGGCATCGCCCTGGATGTCCCATGGGGTCCGGTACCAGCACCGCGGGGCAGGATGCACCGCGCCCTTTGCGGCACAGCTGCCAGGACTCGGCACTCGGCTCCCACCCGTCTCCCCGGCCCCGTGGGACCAGAGCATCTCTGCCAGGAGCAGGGCTGGCACCACACAGCCATGGCTCAGGAGCGTCCTCTCTATTCCACCACCCACATCCATCCTTCCACCCGCTTTCAAACTCTCCCTCCGGCAGGTCGCACCAGCGAGAGCCAGGGCAGGGACTCCCCGACCGAGCCCCCGCCGTACCAGCCGCCTCTTCAGCCACCACGCTGCCCAGGCACCTGAGGTCTCCCCTGGAGCATCCTTCCCCGTTCCCCAGTGCCGTAGCAGAGGTCGAGGTGCCCACCACCGAGGCCTGACGCCGCACGGCCGCTGCAAACAGCGCTCCCTGCACGTCCCTACCCACCCCTTGGTGCAGGCTGGATACGGAGCGCAGGGAGGATGGCTCAGAAATACACGTATGTATCACGTAGCCAAATCCCAGGGCCCGGAGCCTCTGATCCCATGGTCTGGAATGCCTCAGCCCTTGCTGCCACCCACCGCCGCACAGCCTGGCTTCTCACGACCACGCGCAGCACCCTCCACTCATGAGAGAAACCACAAAGCAAAACAAGCCGCTGCCAAAAGAACAAGGAGAGGAAGAGGAATGTCTGCCGGCGACTTAGCTTTGATCACTCGCGTCCCGGGGATGGGTTTGATGCTGTTGGCTGCGGAAACAAGTTGAAAAATCAAAGGGCCAGGCTCAGATTTGATAAGGAGAATGATAGCGAGCACGGGGCTCGCTCGGTTCAGCTCCGACCGTGATGGCCCGGAGCTGCGCTGCTCCTCCACCAGTAAACAACAAACTCTGCAAGACAGCAATCGTTACATGGCAGAGATGGAAAATGCCGGGGCCATGCCCAGCGTCCCGGGAGGCACTGAACAGGCCCCACGCACGCTCGCCAGCGCAGCTCTCCGGCACCGCAGGCCACAAAACACGGCCGGTGCCAGCAGCGAAGTGCTGGCAGCCGCAGCTGGGCTGCCCTGCCCTGCCGCAGGAAAGCTCCGTGCCCTCTCCCAGGCTGCTGGTCCTGCGGGAGAGCAGCGTGCCAGGGACGAGGAGAGGGGCCGGCTGTGGGACTGCAGAGACGCCGGACCCTGAGGCATCCCTCGCCAGACCACGGCACGACCGCGTCCAGTGCATGCACTCGAGCGTGGGCTCATCTCGGGTGGCACCGGGAGCCTGTTGGGCACGGGAGCCTTTCGGGCAGGGGCCCCTGTGCAGCTCAGCCCAGCGCAGTGGGCACTGACGCCTTCCCACCGCTCGCTCCTTGATCTCAGTGAAGCACAGAAGTGATTTTTACAGGGCCCTGCTCGCTCAGATCCCTGCTTAAATCACCGAGGGCTTTTCCATAAGAGGAAATGTTTCTTTTCTGGGTCGCTGCTGAGTTTTTTAAAAAGTGATTTGATTGCTCGCGAAGGGAAAATGACCCGAGGGGAAGAGAGCGTAACGTTTGGAAGCGGTGGAGATGAGCCCCCGCTCTGTCCAAGGCGGGGAACACGTGTTTTCTCTTCCCTGTGGTTTGCTTTACCCTGCTCTCCCCTGCTCGCAGCCCCCCGGCCGCGTGCCGACCCCCCTCCGAGCCCTGCCGACTGAGGAAGGTGCCGGGTCAGTGGCTTGTGGGATGCAGAGCAGCATCCACGCACGCCACAAATGCACCAGGGGCAAAGCAAGCCCCGTATCCTCACGGAAGCAGCTTTCTCCAGGATTTTCAGCTGTGCCTACTTTAGAAAGCAACTTAGCAATGACGCGACCTATTTCCCGTCCGTTCCCAGTCAAACCTGGATCACCACAACAGATAAAACAACTCATCCCAAAATCCAACCGCTTCTATCACGCCCTGTCCCGTTGGGAAGACGCTGCAGGTCCCCTGCTGGGACCGGTAATGCCCAGCCCGGACCCCAAGCCCCTGTCCTGAGGAGTACTCACGTGGGCGCAGGCATGGCGGAGCGCTCGCCGGGAGGATGCATCGACCTGCTGCTGGAGAAACACGAGTCCGAACTCGGGGGCCAACCGGAACGGGAGGGTTCACGTCACTTTTAAGTGGCTATTTTATTATCGCTAACTGCAGACGCGATCAAGCTGCACAGAGGAGCCCGGCTGTGGTGGCCAAAGCGTCCATCAGCAAGTGGTCCATTGGCAGCCTGTGCCAGCGCTACCCCAGAGGGAAGCGGCCGCGCGTCCCCGCCTGCCGGTGCCCGTCCCCGCTCCGAGCCCACGGGTCTCGCTGCCGTCCCCGCGCTGCCAGCAGCCCACGAGACCACGTCGGGAGCCGGGGACCGAGCAGCCATCCTCCCACAGCAACGCATCCTTCGATTCTTTTCCCAAATATGGCCACATCATTCTCCATTAATCACCCCCAAAACTGCAGCTGGGATTTCAGGAATGCGAGTTTCCATTGTGTTTGCCCAATTATGCTGCCTGGAGGGGTGGCAGGGCTGCGGGAAAGCCGCACTGCCCTCGTAATGGGGGAACGGGCACGGTGCACCTTACGGGCCACACGTGGGGACAGGGCTTGGGAGCAACGGGAGCCCAGTCTGAAAGAGCAGGCGCCAAGGGAGGGTTACAGGATGGGCATCAGCTCGAACATCGCTGTCTCACCCCTCACCCGCCTCCTCTGTGCAGGCACCCCAGTGCTCGGCCTCCCCCGGGACGGGGCAGCGACAGCCCCTGGGTGACAGCCCTTCACCAGCCCCACCGCACGCTTGGCACCTGGCAATCTCAGCACCCCGGAGGGGGCAGGCGGACGTTCCCGTTCCGAAGCACAGAGGCGAATGCGGGCCCCGGCAGAGAGCATTTAGCAAAGTACGGGACAGGCTGCAGACCCCGAGCCCTCGCCCGTGATCCCCCCAGCGCTGCTGTCAGGCTGCCCTGCGAGCCGGGAAGTGCCCGAGCTACGCCGAGCTGTAGGAAAAGCAGGAGAGATGGGCGTTTTCCCAGAAACAACCACTTTTCCTGAAGGAAACCAGTTTCTTTGCAAGTTGTATACCGCCAGCTGCTGAGCAGGACCTGCTGCTTCCACACACGCTCCAGCATGACCCTCTGTGCTCACGGGAAGCCTGCCGCTTTCCATGAGGATGCTTTTGGATGACTTTTGAGGATTCTGGGGGTTAGCTGGTTTTGTCTGGATTTTTTTTGGATGGAGATGTAGATTTAAAGAGCGAGAGCCTGTGCCAAGCAGCGCACACACGAGCACCCAAGGGATAAACGCTCTGTGAGACGTTTCTCCCCGTGTGGCCGCACTCGAGGAGGACCAGGGCCATGGGGTCTGGCTGGGTTTGACTTCTTCTCATAGGTCCTGCACCCCAGTCTGGCCAGGCAGGTTTCCCCAGCCACCTGTAGTGCTGTCACACTGCAGACCTGTCCAAAAAATGAGCCAAATTCAATCCCCTTTGCGTCCCAGCAGCGAGCCGACCCAGCCCAGCCGGCTGGATGGGGCAGAGCCGGGGGGACAGGATGACAAGCAGGGCCACCTCGCAGCAATATCCATCAGCAGAAGATGAACCCGCACCCAAGACTGATATCCCAGGCGTCATTTCCAACCATGCAAACTGCTCCGTTACAGACCCCTTTGCAGCCACAACCATTCCGCCTGCCCGCTCCACCGATAATCTCAGTGCTGTTTAAAATACAGTGCTCAAGTCAGCACAGGCTTAAATGCTTGCAGAATAATTTCTTGGTATTTGCGGCAGCAAAGTTTACTGCCCACATCCAGGGCTGTTTCCGTATGATGTGCCGCATTATAAAACCAGACGAGTATCTCCCTATGTCTGAAAGAGAAGTTGTCAAACCCTTTGTCACTAATGAGGAGCCGCTCCCCGGACTGATGAAAATCAAATGCTTCCCAGAAATAAATACCCATCATTCATCTCGTTAGCCGTTGTGGTTAACGGAGCGGGGGCACACGCACAATTTGCGGTGTAAGAGGCGGTTTGCTGAGCTCCGGACCTGATCCTCACACTGGGAGGAGAGGCGATGGCGGGGCAAGGCTGGTCCGTGGCCGGTGCTCTGCTTCTGCACGGGACGGGGTGCAGGGAGACCCGGAGCTGCGGGCAGGCAGCACCCATCTGGCAGCCCAAGCCCTGCCAGCCCCGCCGGCTGGGACGGCGCTTACGCGAAGAGAATAAATGGGTTGTTTATAAAAATCTGAGCTGGGGCTGTTTATCCGCGTCGGCGAGGGGAATGGTTTGTGTTTGGGGAGGGCGGGACAGCCAGCGGGATGGATAATTCGATTTGGGTTTTGGCAGGGGGCAGGGAAGAGGGTGGGCCTGGGAAAGGCCGGCAGCCCTGGCAGGGGACCTGCCCGGGCAGGTCACGCCGCAGCCCCCGCCCCGCCGGCACGGCTCCGGCACCGCTCCCCGGCAGAGGAAGGGGGGGGGTCCGGGCAGCTCCGGTCCCCCTGGAGCGAGTCCTCGAAAGCGTCAGCACTAACGCATGGGGCCCTTTCACCGGGGAATACATGAGCGCCGTCTGACAGCAAGGCCGAGGGGGACCGGCATGACGGCACGTCCTGCGAGCCAAGTCCATCCACCGCGGCGCATGACTTCATCCGCCTCTGAGTCATCCCCAGGGCGGGCAGGCGGCTCCTCCGGCCGCCCATTGCTGCTGCCGACTGACCCGCTGCCGACGAGAGCACCGGCGGCTTTGCCTGGCGGGACGGCCACCCGCCTCCCCATCCCGGCACCACGCGGGAGCTGGGCGGCTTCTCCCCCTGGGAATTCACCGGCACCGCTGCAGGAAGCATAACCGGCGTGCTGCGGCCGCTCCACTGCCACGCGGGCAACGCTACTCCAAAATCAAAGCGAATTGATTCTGGAATAAAAACCCCACGCTCCGCACGGAATAACTGAAATAGAGTTGCAATAGAGTCCCTTTTCTTCCAGCACGGTTTCAGCCCAACGCTTGCGCTACTACAGCCCGGCTGAGCAGCTTGCCCAAAGGGCAAAGCACGTGGCGCTGATTGCCTAGCTTCAATTTGGGTGCCCTCCGCTACAGAATTAGGGGTGTTTGCAGAGAGATGCTCTTTGAAATACCCTGAAGAGCGACTGCAACAGCCCCCCAGGCGACACATCCACGCAAGGGCCTTTCATTACGAGCTCATGCAAATTTATGCTTATTACTGTACATTGAATATTGGAGCAGATCGTTTTACCATGACTCAAACTCCCCCCCCCCCCCCCCCCCCCTTTTTTTTTTTCAGTGAGAAATTACACGCTTGGAAGTTATTCCTCTTCCCATTGATTTCCCCCTTTCAGGGTTAAAAGGCATTTTCCATACCCGAACGCACAGGATTATTTTAGAAAGGATATTCATCTCGGGAGCCTGAATATTATGCATAATGATCCATCAGATGCGTGCGCCTTTCATTCATCGGCGCTGGGGAAGGCGGCGTGCCGGGAGCATGTGCCCTGCCTCGGAGCGGGCAGCTGCTTGGTTCTCTGACAAACTGGAAGCAGAATCATGTGAAGTCCCTGCTCTTGGCAGGAGATTTTTAGCAATAAGTAGCAGCTTTATGAGGAATATCCTTTGCCAGGGGACCATCAGCCAGGGAGCAGTGGGATTCTTATTTTTTAATGGACTTTTAATAAGTAGGCCACAATGATAATCTTGACACCAGAGTAGCTTTATTTCTACGTGTAATTATCTCCACTTCGCTCTCAAGCTCCCCGCAGCCTCCAAGAGCAAATAAGACCACCAACCTCTCCATGAGAAAAGGAGCAAGAAAACAGCATAGGGCCACTTGAAACGCTATTTATATCAGACCTCATCCGCTCCTCTCATCTGATATCAAAGCCAACCTCTCCTCCCCTCCTCTAAATCAATTAAATCTCACTTTTGGCATTTAACTGCTTGAACCCTTACCAGCAGGAAAATCCGTGCTTGGCGCACGGGCAGCGCTGGCAGCGCGGTGCACGTCTCCCGGTGCTGCAGGAAGACTGTTCGCAGCCCCGTCTCCTCCCTGCACGCTGCCTGTCCCCGTGCCGTCCCACCGTGTCTCCCGTCCTTCATCCCGTCGCCGTCTCTGGCGGCTGAGACCGGGCAGGCGAAGGCAGAGCCCCCAGGGCAGGGGCAGCCCAACACCCCCGCTCCCCAGCCACAGCCCCGACTCTTCGCGAGGCCACGGGATGAGGGACCTGCATGGGGTTAAAAATAACCTGGGGCCAACAGAAGCTATTTTAAACTCAGATTAGTTCCTCACAGCCCAGTTCAGTTGACAGCCCCGCAAATGGGTGAACTGGTACAACAAAGGGGGACCCCCTGGGAACAAGCAGGGAGGACGCGCAGCCAAGGTGCCAGCTGAGCCTCCGGGACAGGTTACTCCCAAATGAGAACACCTTCTGCAAGTGTAGGCAGAATTTGAGCACTTTCTGAAGGTCCTTACTAAGCAAAAATCCCACCAGGAGCATCCCTCCATCCTAGCCCTCCAGATTTGCCAGTATTTAACCTCTCCCGTGCTGGTCTGCACAGCCGCATGGTGACACAGCCTGGCCCGGGAAAGCAGGTCCCATCGGTACCGCACCCAGGGAAGACCCCGGCTCCATGAAGGGGTGCATGGGAGATGCTTCACCGCTCCCACCAGCTTCTGCTATGACTTTTAACATTCCTTCCTTCGTGACCTTAAAATCCCACCCTAAACCAACTCTCTCCCCAGCACAGCCTCCCTCTGCGGCACGGACCCAGCCGTGCTGCCCCGTCAGCTCCGCTGTCTCCCCTCCGCAGCAGCGTGCCCTTCCCAAGCCTGCACACAGGCTCTTCTAGCGTTCCTCTGCACGCAGCCTGGCAGGAAACAGCTGCAGGCGACATCCAGAAACACTGGAGGTATCGCAGCGCAAAACGTGCATCTCAAGACCCCCTAAGATCGCTGGGGGAGAGCTGCTCCAGGCTGGATTGCATGCAGCAACTCTTGTTCTGCACCTCTCTCCTACTGCTACTCGTGCAGCCAGCCCTTGGCTCTTAAAGCTTGTCTGAACATCCCACCTTCCACCTGAGCACCCAGCAGTAACGGGAAATATTCACTGCTTTGCCTTCCCCCCAGACTCAGGCATCTGACTCTTCTTTCAAAATCAGTAACGTTCTGGTCGAGGCCTGCTCCAGCAGAGGTGCAATCCGCTCCCTTCGGCGCCCAGCAGCCTCCCTCTTAATGATTTACAAATATTGCCGTCCCCTACTTGCAAAACCAGTCCTGCCTTTTACTACGGTCGATGCAGCAAGTCCCCGCTTCCAAAGGCTGGCACTGAACGAGGCTCCAATGGCAGCACCAGGCTGGACCAGACTCATCAGCGAGGGCAAGCGTCGTGGGAAATTCTGCAGCCAAGGATGCTTTGGATACTTTTAAAAACCAAAATACAAATAGTACCTGCCGGGCGCAGGACAGGCAGGTCTGTGGCCGCAAGGGTAGGCAGGCAGACGCAGAGCAGAGCGTTAGATTGCCTCTCTCCCTCCACACTTGTTACTTGCTCAACTTAACGCTGAAACCAGAATGAGCTGTGCTAAATGTCTCCACCACTAACAAGAAACAAATGTGGTCTCATGTTCTAGTTGCTGTGATCTACCAAAACAGACCGTGGTAAACACTATAAAAATGTACTGGAGGGAACCACCCTGTGTTTGCTGGGAGAGGGACTGGATAATCTAATAGGGCTTTATCCATCTCTAATGTCTCTGAAAAAAAGAAGGGAAAATTGGGCCCCGTCCATGACATTCGTCATGTGCTAGCTATTCTGATGTCTTAAGGCTGCAGAAATCAAATTGGAGCGAGGCTACCTATCTGCCTCCCAATCAGGATCTAGACCCAAGTGCTGCTTTTTATGGCCATGCAGCGTGAGGAGCTGCTGATGTCAGTGGTGGCACGGGCCAGGGCAGTTTTTCCATCCTTATCCCCACGTTATCTGGAGAGATACTCCCTTTGCGGTCACCTCACTCTCCTCATAACGTGGATAATCGTTCATTTCATGGACCTGGGGATCCACCAGCGGGACCTTCCTCTGGCTGAAAGCATCTGCGGGAACAAGGGGAACAAGGTACCTGCCCAAAATGTTAGCACTTATCTGGGTACCTGGGTATCGTGGTATCAGCAGCAACACTGGCATGGTCACGTCCAGATTTGTATCTTGGCCATGGTAACGGCAAGGGTTGATTCAGTCACCTACCCCCAGGCACCTCGTGGTGCCCTAGGTACCTGCCCAGCCCTTAACCAAAGGGTTAGGGGTCTCCTCTAGCTCCAGCGCCAAATCCGCCAGCCCCGGGGATCTCAGACACCCTCCAGCACTTCAGATGGCTTTAGACGGCTCTGCTCAGGCGGTCACCAGAAGTCACTCCCACCCAAGTCATCCTCCTCCCATACCTTTGCCCACAGGAAGAGCCTCGGGCAGGCTCTGGAAGGCAGGAGCATCCCCAGCCAGCAGGCAGCCCCCAGGAGCCCCGTCCCCGTTGGCACACCGGGGACAGTTGGTCTCCGGAGGGGAGAGAGAAACGGGCCCCGCTCGATTCTCGCACAGAGCCACAGGCTGCACAGGCTACCCTGTGCTACTCCTGACACCTGGCCAGGTTTTCTGCATTCACTCCATCCCCTTTTTCAAGCATCTTGGGTTTGCCGTTTGCTTTTATAAAGCTACTGTGACCTTGGCACGGAGATGGACAAACGTCAACTGCCAGAAAACAGCATGTTCTGAAAAGCTACACAGAGCAAACCCACAGCCCCATCGCAGTCTGCAAGCAAGATCTCCATCTGGGGAGGGGAGAAAAGAAGCATTTGGGGTGCTCGGAGAAAGTGCTGCCGAGAAGCTGCAAGTACAAAGCGCTGCAGCTCCTCGCTCAGCCTGAGGGACGACGTTTCCACGCGCTCCTCCAGCTCTTACCTGGCTCTTCCCGCGCCGCCGGTAATTCCTTCTTACAAGGTTCTTGTAATTCTCATTCTTCTTGGTCAGGTAGTAATACAGGACACAGTCTGCCACTGTCTGCAACGACACGGGCAAGTCAGGGAACAGAAGGTGCTGGCCCCTCGCTCTGTTGGGGTGCAGACTTCCAGGAGCAGCGTTCAGGCCCTGCCATCACCAGGGCTCCTGCTGCTTCTGAAGATCTGCAGCCCAAACAGGCTTCCCCACACCTCCCTCCCAAAGCCCTTGGGTGGAGCTGGAAGAGGGGGGACAATGCACGTTGTCCTAGCCAAAAAAAGTTCAGCTCTTCCGAGGGACAGACCGGGGCCGTCCCGCAGGTGTGCCAAGACGGAGACGGGGGTGCAGAGCAGAGAGCATCCTGCATCGGAAGCAAAGCAGGGGGAAGGGCTGACCCCAGATGACTGTGGCAACTAAAGGCAGAAGGAGAGCTGCCTGTCACCCTCTGTTGCGGTTATGTGAGGCACAACCCGCCACGCGACTGTCAGCTAGCATTATTTCCAGCCGTTAAGCTCGCTGGCTCCAGCGCGCGCAACTTTCTCGTGGACAGATCGAGATCCCGACGCTCAGGAGCCACCATCCCAACTCCCGTTCCAGCGGCTGGCCCCGCCAGCGCCGTCCCAGATCGGACACGTTAGGAAAATCAGGAGCCGTGGCTGGGACGTACGCTGCTCCCGAACCGCACAGAGCACGCCACGCTGGGAAAAGTCCTTTGCTCAGCTGGGCGGGAACCTGAACACTGGTCTTGGGCTACACCTTCATATACAGGATGAGCGGTTGCATGAACAGAAATAATCCCCCAGAGCCATCACGCCTGCAAGCGCCTAGGAAGAGGGGGCTGCTGCCTGCTGGGGGGGTGCCTGGGGGCTGCGCTCTCCCTATCCCTGTGCAAGGAGTGGAACCATTTGCAAAAACAGATTGCAACTTTTAAAGTGTTAATTGGATCTCTCTCTAATCTAGCCCTGATTATACACACACACACGAACACAAAAACTTACAGTCATCTGTTCCAAGGGCTAAGATCACTATTTTTTTATAATGCAATTTTAAAATCTATTAATTCATTACATTGAGGCATACTTTGCATCTCTCTCCAACAGGATAATGGATGTGTTCTGTATCATAATTACAGCCTGATTTACAAACGAGTACAAATAAAATTAGAAGACATTTTACAGCTTGGAACACAGACTGGATTGTAAGCATCATCCAAGTCCCACCGCTTTCGGCTTTAACAAGTGGGAAAGGCTGAAAAGAGCCTGGTATTTTACAGCAACAACAGCAGCACAAGGTTGCTGCTGGCCTTTGCTTGCTTGCTGCTCTGGACAGGAAAATCAAGGTTTTATAAATTATTTCCCCAGCCTAAGTCATGCAGAATCAGAGAATAATTTAGGCTGGAAGGGACGTCTGCAGGCCACTCCCTCGAAAGCAGAGGGGTTCCCCCAGCGCGAGTGGACGCTGCGGAGGTGTAACACTGCACGAGATGGGCAGAGGACGCACCTAACTACACGGACCAGAGCAGCAGCAGCTCTCAAGCGTTTCTGGCTCAGAAGAGCACCCGGTCCATCGCTGTCTTTCCAGGCTGGGTCTGTCCAGAATCTGTCACATGGCCTGTCCCACAGAAGGTACCTGGCCTTGCTCAGAACGGGACCAGAGAATCGCTCTTCCTTCAGATCTTTTTTCCAAACCTTTCTTCCATCAGCCCAATTAACAGCAAAAAGGAGAAGTCCAAGAGGCGCAACACAGAGGCCTGGGGAAGGTCAGGCCCTCCTGCGAGCAGACTATTCCTGAACACCAAGGGGAGGTGCGTGGGTTTACGTGACACCAACCCGAACTGCGGGATGAACCGGGACTCAGCCCACCCTCAGGATCCCCACCCTGCACGAGGAGGGGACCCCTCTGCCTTGTGCTGGGCAGCTGGGTGCCCACACCCCCTGTGAGACAGCCTGGCTGGTGCAAAATGCCTCCAGGAGATGCTGGAAAGCAGCTCCCCCAGGCAGATCACGGGGTGGGCTGCAACGCCTACGCGCCAGGCTGGATGCGTTCGCGCATCTCGCGGCTCTGAGCTCCCTGTCTCTCCGCAGCTGAGTCAGTCCCTCGTCTCTGCAGGGAGCCGGGAGGCGTCTGGACCGTGCCCGGGGCTCTGAGCCACCAGCACCCACAGGTGCCCAGCATCCGCCAGCTGCTCCGGCACCAAAGGGAGCCACGTGATGGAGAAGAGAGCGCGCTGGGCAGGTTAGAGCCAGGCAGGGAGGCTTACCTTCCTGTCCAGAAAGGATGCGATCAGGCCAAAGTTCTTTGGATGCTGCATGAACCTGCGGGAGGGAGAGGGAGAGGGTTAGCGTGCGTGCCAGCGCCGACCCCCCTCGCTGCGGGGCTGCTGTGCCCGGAGCGGCGAGGTCAGCTCCCTGAGGGACTTAGGGGTTTGAGAAAATATTTGTCTGCTGCTCAGCTTCCCAGAAACACAGGAACTTTAAATTTAGCCCAGTGGAGCGAGGCTGGGTGGGAGCTTCAATGCGCAGATGTTCATCACGGGGTGGGAGAGGGCAGGGGGGCTGGCAGCGCCCGACAGCTGCCCGTTACCCTGCCCGATCCCACGGCCACCCCAGCCCGTAGCAATGGCAGGATGGGCACGGAGGGCAGCTGCACACCTGGCCGAGGCCTCAGGATACGGCAAGGAAAGGGCGAGGAATCATCGATTCCTTGAGGAATCGTCAATGGCTGAGCACAAGCACCCCGCAGCATGGCCGGGGGTGCCCCTGCTGCTGAGCAGGACCCCAAGCCTGGCTGGGCTGTCAGGAGCAGTTGTAAAAGACGGGAAGGGAAACCCAAACCCCAGGAGGAAGCACAAAGCTGCCACGTTGCCGAGTTGCTCAAGAGATCCCCGGTGGCACGGCGGCTCCGGGGAACGCCGCCTCCTGCCCAGCGAGGAGCTGTCAGCAGGCTCACCCGCAGATCCGGCAGCCCAGGAAGGAGCATCGCCCACTGCGGGGAAGTTGTCCCCAGGCGCAAAGACGTCACCTCCAACAAATCCCTTCACCTAGCTGGTGGGAAAGCGCCGAAGGCCAACAAGCCCTTGGCACGAGGTGTTCCCGCTGGCAGGAGGACAGTTAACTGGTGCATCATCGAAGCGCGGGGAGCCTGGCTCTTGTGCCGGGGCTGGAGCACAGTGCTGGCCCCAGCCTAAAGGTTGCCACCAGCACAGGCTCTGCCCTGGGGAGCGAGTGGCCAGGGCCAGCCCTGCTCGGCACGTGTGGCTCTGCCGGCTCCCAGGAGCTGACGGCTCTGTGCCCTGGGCAAATGGTTTGGAGGCAAGAGGCGGGCGAGCTGAGGTGTGGGCGCAACACGGGCAGGACATGTCGAGCAGCTCGGTGCCTCCAGCCCTGCCGGTGATTCCCCCGGGGCTACTGGCCGAGCCCTCTCCTCCCGCCTTCGTTGCTCAGCCCTGCTGCCAAACTCAGGGTCAGGGCACCGAGCTGAGTTCAGCGAGGGCCTGACTGACTTCAGCCACGGCAGCAGGACGTGGGTGCTGTCACCCGCACGCCGATGCCCTTCTTGATGCAGGACCCCCATCTGGTTTGGGTGGCAAGAGCCCTGTCACCGTAACTGGTCACCAGAGCAAGGGACCTCATCTGCGCTGCAGCCAGCACGAGGCTTTTGTGGGTGACAATGTGGGATGGGGGGGGGGACATGGGAGGTGGGAGCATGGACAGCAATGGGAGCGTGGTGCTCAGGCACTTAATGGGGACCCAAGTTTCTATCAGCCTTTCTGCCATCAAGTGTTCTGAAGGGCAAAACTTACACCCCCGCCGATATAACACAGACACCAAGGGAGATGCCCCAAGACACATGACTAAATAAATAAGTAAAAGAAAAAAGAAACCAGAAATGGGCGGGGGGGGGAGGAAAAGCAGCTGGGCTGCTCGGACAGACTGGGATCAGAGCACAGCTCTGGAGCTGGCTCGTCACGCTGCGTGCAGCACAAACCAAGGGCTGACCAAGGGCCAGGGTTTTCAAGGCCACGTTCTCAATGATGTTCACGCAGCGTTGGGGGCAATGCAGATGACAATCCACTGTTTTTCATGGGCCAGGCGGTGTCCCCATGACACGGGACGGATGCCGCGTTCTCATGGTGCCCAGCACGACAGGGCCTTGATGCCTGAGCGGGATCAAGGGATACCGCAGCCATCCCTGCTCCTTCACCAGCAAACATGGCCCCCCTGGGAGGAGGCTAGTGATGGGCTCTCAATAAAGAGACCTGAAGTCCTGCCCAGAAGCAAATCAAATCAGACTCTTCCTCACGGTTATGTTTTAACAGCTAAAATGAGTTCAGACCTGGAGCTCGTTGGTCTTGCAGCGCCTGGCTGTTTTCTCCAAGAGTCCCTGCCATCGGGGCTGAACAAAAGGTTGCACCAGGTTTTCCAGCTCTGGGTCACGATCACGGATGACACAACTTTGATTCACCGTAAATACCCAGGCCAGAAGCTGCAGCACACCAGGCAGCTCGGCTACCCGCACACCGGGATCGGGGTGAGAGCCAGGGCAGGACTCCCTTGGCCCTCCTTACAGCTCCTAAGTACCAATCTCTTAAAATGAGCTTTGTGAGAACCCTGAAATGCTGCTGTATTTATGCCTCAAGCTCTGCATCACCCACGGCGATGACACAGAAACCACCGTGCACAGCAGGATGCATGAGTTGGGTGTGGATTCTTCCAGCCCCATTAGCCAGGCACAGCCCGGCCATTAAAGACCAAGTAATTAGCCTTTGCGTCATTTGCGGGCAAGCCTTACTGTTTGGAGTGTCACATTTTAAGGCTAATTAGCAATGAGGATTCTCCTCTACCAAAGGCTTGGAGCTGGTTTGCTTGTTTTGTTCGTTTTCAGTCCATCTTGGCAATTAGTTATTTCAGCTGCAAACAGGAGTCGTCACAAGCAGGGACAGGAGGAGGGATCCCGGACACGGAGAGGCTTCCAGCACGGCTGGCCGTGGGCCTGCTGGTAATCCACGGAGCTGTCTCACAATCGTCCGGAGGCCAGAGCAAGGTGGTGCTGCCGCAAGGGACGAGGCGGCCCTGGTGCACCCACGTACCCCCGCGTCCCTCGTGTCCAGAGCAGCGAGCCCTGGCAGAGCTCAGCCTGCTGGAAGTTGAACTCCAGCTCTGCTTTTACAGACACAGGGCACGCTGGAGGCACCAAGGATGCTCCGGTCCTCCTGCAAACACGCTAGGCTATGAGGTACGGAGGAGTCTGGATGCGAGACTGAGCTGGGACCCACAGCTTGGCTGACAGCGCGGCGGTACCCAGGGAAGGGATCAGCAATCCCCCAGGTGACCTCAGTCGATAAAGCAAAGCTGTTCTCAAGCACTGCTTGCAAACAGGAGAAAGCGCCGCAGCCAGAGTTTGCACGTGTCTGATGTGGGAATGCATCCATGAAAAGAGCAGCTGGTGGCAAATCCTGCAGAGAGCAGGACGGAGCGCTGAGGGACAGGCACCGGCTGGAAGCGGCAGCCTGAGGGGGTCTGCACGGCGGGGTTGGATGTTGACAGCCCCAAGAATCCCTCTGGACATGCAGTACCCAAAGGACAGGCATGTACATCCAAAGACGTAAGGGTGTACGGAGCATTGGGTTTCACTGGCTTTATCCGTACACCGGCTGATACAACGGGGGGAAGCAGAAGCAGAAAAACTTCTAGTTCTCGCCCTGTTGTGAGCAGCGGCTTCCCACATCTCCGCACGTGGGCACAAACACACCAACCATATAGAAAGACCTGAGGTTTCTGTGCAGGTACATCACCCTGTGCCCAGGTCCAAGGCAACACAGCGACCGCGACTGTGTCCCTGGGGGGCAAGAGAAGCCCTTGGGAAACTCATGCCTCAGTGTGCCGGGGCCCTGGCCAAAGAACTGCACGGGTCCTGTCTACACTTCCCAAGGGCTGCGCAGAGAGAGGTGTGTGGGCTGCACTCACTTTTCCCGGAAGGTCTCCTTCTCCTGTTCGCTCCACATGTTCATCACCTGCCGGTCCTTGTAGACCTTCATGGGGTCATCCATGAGGCCGTTCATGTTGATGAATTTAATGCGCTGCTGGTCAGCATCGTAGAGCATGGGTGGGATGACGGCGAGCTGGCGCATCTGCTTCTCCAGGTTCTTTGGGGAGAGCAGAGAGAACAGTTGGTCAGCACCAGGGGCCCGTGGGGACTGCAGGGCATAGATGTTAGAGAGGAAAGGACAGGCGGAGGAACAGGAGAATTCAAAAGCAAGCACTAGACAGCTTTATTGCTAGAGTAATTGTAAATTAAACGCTGAAAAAGGCTATCGCTGTCAGCTAGGAAACAATTAATCTTTCATTTTGAAATAAAAGGCTTTAAGATACCGTGTGGAAATGTCTGACTTAAGCAAAACAGCTCCTGACCGTGACGAGAGACAAGTCAAAGCAGCGGTGGCACAGGGAATGCAAACCCCTTCCCAGCCATCAAACCCACGGCTACGTGGAGGTTCAGCCCCCCACCCCAAACTGCGAGGGAAGCGGGTCAGCTCTGCAAAGCTTTCTGAAAGGGTGGGCAGAGGGAGACGTTGTGTTTCCCTTCCACAGGAAACCTCATATTGTTCCAGGAGGTTTCAAATATCAGCATAACAGGGCCGTCATTCCTTTCTTTCCTCTTACTGCAACGCCCTGGGACACAGTCTGATGCCCCTACTCCATCCTATTCAAGCGCAAAGTTCATCCAGAGCCCTGGCTGCACACCAGGACAGGACAGACTGGGCACACTGGTTTCCTTAAGTATTTGCAAAGAGCGGCCAACGTGATGTCTCATTTGTGCCGTCCCCTGCCCGAACGCCAGGACTGTCCCTTCGGCTGAGCTGCTGGTGGTCCCCCGGCACGGGTCTGCCCTGCGGGGACGAAGGGATGCTCTGGCCGCCCTCTTTCATTTGCTAGCAGCACTGCCACTCCGAGTCCTCCCTGTCACCTGGGATGGCACTGGTCAGACATAAATTCCAACCCTTGACCCAGGAAGGCCAGGTCTCGAGTGCTGTTATTTTAATTTACAGCTAGACGCTGGTTCCTGGGAGAACACTAACGTCCAATCCTTCCAGCGAGCTGCCAACCCAGGCCTGCCCAGCTCCGCTCTGCTTCCCCGCTGCGACTGATCAGACCCAACCTCCCCTTCCTAAAACACAGCTCTCTGCACAGACACGGACGTTTCAATCATTTCATCACGCTCCTCATCCTCACTAGGACACCTCCCGTTTAGCAACTGGCTCCTTCAGATGCCCTGGGGCTGTCATCTCATCGGCAGAGGTCAGGGAGAGCTTGCAGCCAGAACATCGACCCTGACGGCCGCAGACCGCCCCAGCCAAAAGGAGAAAGCCCCTGTGCAGAGCCCGGGCCGGCAGAGGGGCAGCTGGCAGGAGCACTGCCTGCAGCTGAGAGCGCAGGGCCTCTCCCTTCGCCTGGCAGGGTCTCGGGGTGCCCGGCGCTGCGGATACACCCCGCCGGTGGGCAGCGAGACCGCTCTCCTCTCCAGCAATGTGTCGGGGCGGAGAGCTGGCCCCTGCCACCGGCGATGCTCCCCGGCTCTCACCTCCCTGCTCCTTCCAACCTTGTGGAAGGGCTGGAAGCTCTTCAGGTCCTCTGAGACAAGCAAAGCGGTGCCTTGACGCTCAGCAGAAGGCTATCGGGGTGGAGTTTAGCAGCACACTGTGCAGGAGGTCAGAGGCAATCGTCTAACGCTCCCCTTGGCCACAACCTCTGTAGAGCTGTGAAATTTCCCTCTGCTTCCGAGATCTGCGTCCTCCAGGTCATCACCTTAACTGGCTAACAGCAAACTGCCTGGGACCCAGGGCAGGGAGCGGACTGTGGCGCGCAGGCAGCAAATATCTCAGCTATTGCTGGGCAATGGCTGCTCTCCCCTCCCAAACGCGATCCATTCACTGCAGCTCGCCTCTGTGCCAAGAGAGTGGAACCCTTGTGAAACCAGATCCAAACGAAGCCAAGGTCATGGGGATGTTTCAAGATGAATGGAGCACTCCCAGAAGATGTGGGCCAACTGGCTCACATACAAACCATTCATTCCATAGGATTCCCCTGTGTCAAGCCGCACAGCCCATTCAAAACAAAACGAAACAGAAAAACCCCTCCACCCGGCAGCCAGGGCGCTGGCTCCCTTCCCTTCCCTTCCCTTCCCACCTCCACTTCCAGTTTAAACCAACAGCCAGGAGGTGTTTGTGGGGTGCTACCCAGGATGAGCAGCAGGCTGGGGTTTCAGGTCCCTAAGAGGCAGTCGAATGCCGACAAACCCTACCCACTGGCCACCAGCTCCTGGGGTGCTTTGCTCCATGTTTTGCTCCTAAGAACCATCACACAGCTCCGTTACATCTCTCGGGCGGCCGGAAAGATGCTGCTGGGTATTAAACAAACACCTCACTTTGGATCCTGTCCAGAAAGCATATTAGATATCACGGCAACCTCCCCAGCCTCAGTGTGGCCTGAAGTTAGTGGGATTTGGTATCAGATTTTACCATGGGACCTGGCGGTATTCTCCTGGCTTCCTCGGAGAAGAGCGGAGTGAGGGGTAAAGAGGAGGAGAAAGGACAACCCAGTCTCACCTCTTGTTCTGAGAGCCCGTCGATGATTTCTGACACCTCGTGCTCGCTGCGCGCGGCCGACATGGAGAGCCCGCCACTGCCCCTCTGTCCTACCCTGCTGGGAAAGGGCAGTGAAACACTCAGACACTGATGCTCCGTTTTGTAAACCACATTCATTGCAACTTGCTGGCCCTCTTGTCCTCCGTAATGGCCATATCCCAACACCCCACCCAGGCCACCCCATCCCACACTGCGGGAACGGTGCCCGCTGCAGCCCCGTGGGCTCTGACAGCACTTACTCTTGCCTGGAGAGCACCGTCCCCCGTGCCCCCCAGGTTTAGGGCTCACAGGTCGAGAGCCTCAAACAACCTTCCTTACCTGTGCCAACAGCCACCTCCTGGGTCGCTGCAACAGAAGGAGATTTCATACCCAACCACACGCTCCCCACATTATTCTCTCCTGTTCATCGCACCGCAGCGATGGCATAAAGGCGTCAGCATTAGCACCGAGCCGTTAGCGCTGTGCCACCGCATCTGGTTTGCAAATGCTGCAGGAACTTTTAAATCAAAACCAGCCATCGACATCTTTCCCCCGCAATATCACCCAACATAACAGCCATGCATCCCAAGGAATTAAAACTTTTCTTACTAAGCACGTAAAAGCTTAAAACATTTCTCAGTACCATTTCTCCCCTTCTCTTTAAGATAAAATAAAGCCACCGATTAGGAAGTTTGGACCCATCCAGCTGTTTACAGGGCACAAGGGTTTGGGTTGTGCACACATCAGGTGTCCCTGGGCAAGATCCTGGGGCTGAAATGGGAAGGACGGGGAGTTTTCAGCAAGAAGGGTGGAGATCGTGAAATCACGTCTCCTCCTGGCAGGAAACAACATGACCTCAATTGCGCCTCCAACGAGGAGGAAAAAAATGGACAGGGGATAGGACAGACAGGGGACATCCCTTTCAGTGAGACACTTTGCTCCTTTCACATCGTCTGCGGTCATTCCTATAACCTCTGCAGACCTTTCTTCTCCCTGCCCATGCTCCGATCAAAGCACGCGCATGTATTAAATCATCGACACGACCAAATCCATCTGCAAGTCTTGTACATCTTCATTTAGGCCCACTCGTAAGGCAGCAATTAGCGTCGTCCCGGCCAGGCGGCCAGCACAAGGGAGCTGCCCCTTGCTCCCACGTGGCCAGCCGGGAGACCAGCAGCAGCAGGGAGATGGGCAACCACATCCCTGACATTTTTCCTTCCCTCTTGGCTCTGCTGAGCCACCCTGGGGAAAAAGGAGCGAAGCTGCTTGTCTGCTGGCTCCTGCCTTCAACTAGAAGGGGAGAAAAGGGACCGATAGCCATCCCAGCCCGCTCCTTCCGCCAACAAATCCCACACCCATCCCCAAAGAAAAGAGAAAGGCTGTCCGATACCAGCTCAGCCCCTTCCTACCGCTTCTCCTCTAACCTCTGCATGCGCTCTTGCAGTTCCCGCTGCTTCCGGATCTCTGGGAATTGCTTCTCATAGTATTCCCGCACTTTGCTCTCTTTGGCACGACGCCGGGGGTTATTTTCTATGCGCTCCACTTTTTTTTCCCAGGCCTCCATCAGCTGGTCATAGCGCTGGCAAAACTTCTGTTCCTGAAAGGGTGGAGGGAGAGAGGGAGCTCAGGAGACGTGCCTGGGAAGGGCAGCTCCTTCAGGCCTGTCCCTCGATGGCTGCTCAGGCTGAGCATGAGTCACGTTGCTTAAAGAAATACTGTTTATTAGGACATGGACACGCCGCAGGGGCCGGGACCAACCCGAGGGTAAATTCTCAAAACAGGCCACCAGGTACCCTCAGGCTTTTCTCTTCCAGACCCAACATCTTCGACGAAACCAGGACTCTCGCCCAGTGTGGCTGTGCCCACCCACCGCACCTTCTGCCCGAGCGTCCTCCCGCACCTCGGCTGCTTGATTCAGCAGCCAAAGCCCCAGTGCCGGGGAGGGAGCCCCTGCTCCGACACGGCTGGCCATGCACGGGAAGAGGGCAAGTCGCCGGCCTGAGGCCACCGAGCAAGAAGGGACTGAAACATGGCCTTCAGAGGAGACGCAGGAGGGCAGGGCAAGCAGAGCTGTAATTTCGGAGCCACCAGATCGCTGTGCCGGGAGGGGCTCGCTGAGGCGCCCACAGCCAGGCACCCCTTCCCACCCACACACACCGGCCCCGGCGCTCACGGCTCCGCGCCGGCAACACCGATGGGACTGGGGCCACAGGGCAGCTCCGTGCACGGGCCCGGCTCCCCGAAACCAAGAGCCGGGCACCCGGCCCCTGTCCAAGGCCATACGGCACAGTGGCCCAGCCGCGCCGTGATGCCCCCAGCTCCTCCACTGTCCTGGAAAGCAAAAGTATTTTTCCAGCTGCTGCTCCTCCCTTTCGGCCCAGGAGCGGGATGAGCGCACCCCCGCCGACGGCAAACCCAGGCTCTGCCGAAACGCGGCGCTGCAGCGGGTTTCCACGCCACGTCCCCCCAGGTGACGTCCTCCTGGCACACCCGCCCAGCCACCCACACAGGTCCAGCACCGCACTTCTGCCTGGTATTTAGGGGACCAGCCTGGTAACCGTAACATTAAAATATCATTTGCAACACAAACGAGCCTCCCCCCACCACCCCCGAATCACTCCTCCCTCCTCCGGCCATTCTTGCTGGAGGAGAACGCCCACGGACAGATGAGGTCCACACCAAGAAGATGCCCAGCCATGGTCCCCGATGGCTGCAGCGGCGATGGGAGCGACGATGGGAGCGATGGCACCCAGCCTCATGTGAAAGCAGCTGGGCGACCAGAGGGGGTTTTAAGGTTTCATTTTGAGTGAAACAAATGCCTTCTAGGCCCCAAATCAGGAAGCGAAAGCAGATGTCGCTCTGCAAAATAATCAATGGCAAACCCCAGGTCGCCTTCCACCCCCCACGCCGCTTTCCAGCACGGGCGGCTCGGCACCATGCTCAGCACCGCAGCAGAGACGGGGGGAATCCAGATTTCAAAGGAATAAACTCATCTCTTGCCACCGTCACCCCATGACCGGAGGGAAGTCCAAGGCTGTAGGATTTCCCAGATACGCTCTGCTCTTGTCTCGCTCGCTCTCAGCCACCAAAAAAAAAAAAAAAAAGGGGGGGGTGAGGTAAAAAAATCCAAACCCAAACCGATGGAAACGCCCAGTTCCAGGTCAGGAGGCAGCAGGGTTACCCCGAGCCAAGCGGGTCAGTCGTGCCATCGACCCCAAGGACCGGCAGCTCCACGGCCTGTCGCTGGTGCCAGGTACCCGCAGCAACCCACGGCCAGCGTCACGCCGATCCTGGCATGTGGGTTTGGTCCAGCCATCCCAGAGCTGGCAGTGACCCAAGCACAGCAACACGTCCTGTGAGGACTTTTGGAGGCACCTCGACAATACTGTGGGGCGAAGCACCTCAACCCCCGCAGCCGATGCAGACTAACACTCCCCCCAGCAAATACATTAATTCCCATTTGCATGCCCGGAGCCAGAGGCTTTCCTGCCCCACACGGATGCACAGGAGATGCTTGGGTTTTGGCAGGAGCTAAAGGAAACGGCTG
The DNA here is from genome assembly GCF_035582795.1 of Mycteria americana. Lineage (NCBI taxonomy): Eukaryota > Metazoa > Chordata > Aves > Ciconiiformes > Ciconiidae > Mycteria > Mycteria americana. The sequence goes on from NC_134377.1 coordinate 12,275,347, forward strand.
TAAGATGAAAGCGAGGAATGAGAACAAAAATAAAAATGCCCTAAAAGCCACCAAGGGGAATCTCGCGCTGCGGACGAGGAGCTATAGGTAATGCCAACAAACTGCGGCAGCTTGGAGAAATCACAGCTGCTGCATTTTCACCCCTCCTGAAGCAATACTATCAGCCCCCCTGAAAACGAGAGCTCCCACCCTGCCAGCGAATCTGCTACATCCTCCTGCTTTCAGAGCATCACATTTGGGAAGAGGCTAAAAATACCCCGCAAAGTTTATCAAGCCTCAGCGCCAGGCGGCAACCGGTACCCCGCGCTGCGTGCCAGCCCACGGCGCGGCCGGGGGACAGCCCAGCGTGAGGGCTCGGTCTGGTGAGAAGCTTTGAGGCTTTGAAAGGTTCTTCATTCCCCGTGGGAATGAGCCGGCGCTGGGTCCCGCACCGCCACCGCCCCGGCAGAGCCGCCTGGCACGGCCGCTGGGCTGTTTCACAGCCGGCGGGGAAGCTCTTTTTCTTCCTTTTCCTCCACTCTCTGGGACAACTGGATGAAAGCTTTATCCAGAATTCCTCTTTTAAGGAACTGGTATTTGCGGATGGAAGAAGCAACGTCAATGTCACACGGCTGATTTCCCCAGTAACTCACACGCCGGCAGCGGGCGGGCAGTACCAAAGCTCACAGGACTCAGCCCTCTGGAGCACAGCTCTGTTACGGACCGGCCAAACACTTCTGACTCGCATCGGCTCTCTTAAAGCCCCTTCCCACCATGGAGCAAAGAGATCCTCCCTGCCATGCAACCTTCAAACCCACCACAGTGGGGCTGGTCTGCAGCATCCTTCTCTAGCGCTTTTTGGTCCAGCTGGGATACACGCTCCCCGCAATCTTTTGCCATCCTTCAAAAGCCAAGATTACAGGCACCTCATAGCACCGTGCATTCCCCAGATCTTCACAGCTCAATCACCAGGAGAAGCTCCTGGTCAGGCACTTCAGAAGCAGAAGCATCTATTCCTTCTTCTTCGAGCATCCTCTGAGCAGCCTTAAGCCAGCGTGTCCATTCCTGAGCAACCATCTGTGCCGGCTTTTAGCATCGGTGCCTGCTCTGCTCCCCTTCCCGGCTGGGCTCACCAGCCCATCAGCCTCTCAATCACACAAGTTAGTGATGGCGAGCCAAATCGGACTTGACATGCGTATCTAAAAACGGATGAATAGTAACGCCGCCGTAGCAGCTGAAGGCAGTTTGTAGGCTGTGCCAAGCCCGAGCCCTCCCGCAGCCCACGTTCTCGCAGCTCCGGGGAACGGAGCAGCTCTTCGGAGGAGAGGGGAAGAGCAAAGGTGACGGGAGGAACCAGTCCAATTCCTACGCAAGCCCCACGGTTTTGTTTCCCTGGCTGACGGAGATAAACCTCTTACAGCCAGAACAGCCCCCTTTACCCTTCTCTCTCTGCAGCATCACCCCTCTGATGGCAATTAAACGTCTTCCGCTGTGCCGACCTCGGTGGAGGCAGGAGGAAGCCCTGCAGATCCTCTGGTGGGGCTCTCAGGGCTGGACCCTGCAGGGACCGAGCTCTGACCCTGCTCCAGCCAGCCCTGGCCAGCGACAATACCCCAGAAAGTAGAAGAGCCAGAAAGAAACATTGGCACATAGATGGGCTTTGCTAAAAATAGGGTCTGCTACAAAATAGGCAGAAAAATAGCTAAGCGTACCCATTTTGCAAACAAGAATCAGCAAATGTATTCACTTTGCAAATTCAGCAACCGTATGTTGCCTATTTTATAGAATAGGCAAAATGCTTCCCTAAACTGAAAAATCCCCTTTCAAGGACACTGAATAAACCGGCTGGCAGAAATTCACCTATTTTGCATGACAGGCGACTTTACTGCAAGCCGTATTTTAGGAACTGTGCTCTTGCAGCCTAATTAAACCTTTTCCCCCAGCTCCTCGATATTCACAACAGAGCGACTCACTCTAGATTTAGTGCAGTAACCGGCCATTTCCACCAGAAAGCAGCTCTTGGGCAGTTCCCTTCTGGTTCCAATAAAACCACACGATGCTCTGCAATTCCTGTTTTGAGGAAGGGAATATTGATCCGCTTCCCGCAACTGCAGAAGTGCTCAGCAGCAGCGGGCGAGGTGCCCTGAGCAGCACCGGCTGCCACGCCGGGCCGTGCTGAAGGCGTGCCCCTTGCTAGGAACCTGGAATAAGTTCTACCACGGAAAAGACTAAACAAACACGTATTCGGACACAAACAGAGGGCACAACCATCCCTTTGGAGTGCAAGATCTGTGGCTTTTGGAAGATTGCTATAAAATGGGGGGAAAAATAAGAAAATAATTTGATCACTGGCTCAGAGATGTCTACAACAGCCTTACTGGAAGCTGCTTTTAAAGGCAGAGCCTTCCAACCACTTCCCAGGGCTGATTATTTTGAATTTTTCCAACAACTCCTCCCAGCCGGAGCACTTCTGTCCAAAACCAGCACCAGAGACGCCCAGAAAACCTGCACCATTGGCAACTTAAGATGCTAACGCCAGCACCTGAGCCTGCCCCAGAACGGAGACACCAAGTCAGGAACCGGTATTTACATCTTCCATGCAGAACACAAAGCCCTGGCTCGTGAGCTGCATCACCCTTCACAGAAAGATGCCGCAAAATCCACCTTCCCGGTGGGGGCTGCTCGGTGCTGCTGGCGTTTCCCCTTCTGTGCTGGTTTCGCCTCTTAGCTCCCGCTGGCGACTACCGCAGGCAGCTGTCAGCGCTGAAAATGTTAAATTCTGTAAATCCCACTTGAACTTTCCCCTCTATTTACGAGGGCCTTGCAACGAACACCTTTGAAGTCCCATAATAAACCCCACCTTCCCCCTTACCTAGCCGAGAGCCATCTCCTTGAAGGACACTGGAACTATCTCACAGGCAAAGCTGCCTAGAAATTAACTGGCCAGGGCTTGATTTTTGTTTTAAACCACAAATTCCTAGAACATCGCTCTGTGGTCAGCTGGAAAGAGTCTGATCAGTCTTCAGACCATTTATTGGAAGCAGAGTCAGCTTGTTTCACACCTCTCTTAGGGTACAATTACTCACAAAATAGACATTTACGCTGTGAATAGGCTCGCTGAGATCAAGGAAGGGCTCGCTGTGATTAAGCCAACCCCGCATGCTTGCTCTGCAGGGGGTACTTGGGGAGGGAGATGCTGCCTGCTGCAGGATCGGGGACCTCTCCTTTACATCCAAGTTATTTTAAGCATAAGAGATGCCACAGCAATGCAACAGGCAAAGTACTGAGCACCAGTACTCCTCTGCTGGAAAACGTCCTTTTCTTTCTCACATAATAAATCACACTGCTTTATACATGTAAAATAAGGTATAGGGGAATCACTTACCCATTGTTTGCGAGCATGATTTCTCCTCTTAAAGTACAAAATTAACTTTTTCCGCATTGCCTGGTTTCTGTAAAGGAAAAAAAAAAAAAATGAGATCCGATTAACGAGGCGGCTAAAATCCAAAGCCTGGCTCTCCCCACTCCCAAAGGAGTTCACAACCCAGCTTCCACCTTAACTCGGAATTGCATCAACTTCAGAGCCGCAAACGCGGTTATCGGGGGACCTTGCGCCAGCTTTAGAGAAAGACCAACGAACCTCCAGCATGAGGACCTTTGCCCACATTCTGTTGGTAAAACCAGGACTAAGGTCAAGAACTAAAATTATAAACTCGCAATTCTGCAAACCTTTACTGTGTGCTCAGCACTGAACACGTGCAGACGCTCAGCTCTGCATTTAACAGCGGGCCAGGCTGTTTCTTGATCATTTTTACATTTTGATCTGCAAAAACCCAATGGGGTCCCAAGAGTTGGGGGGCTCAGGCCAAGCTCTGCGTAGCAGGGGGTGGCTCCCCCCAGCACCCCCACGCAGAGGCCACCCGAGCCGCCCCGGTCCCCAGGCCAGCAGCGAGGGAGCTGTCAGCACACACACGCTCCCAAGGGGTTATTCACCCCCGGGCTCCGAGGTGCTGATAAGGAGGCAGGATTGCGGCAGGGCTTGCAGCACATATCTCCTAACCTCTTGCTTTCCTGGAGCCGTGCCTAACAAAGCTGCAAGCAAACCAGCCAGGGAAGTTCAGCCACTTGCAGAATTGGGACCTCAAGAGAGAAACTAGCCACTGCAACCACAACCAACCCGGCGTCTGCCCAGACATCCCCCTGGTTTCTTCTTCTTTCTACTTTCTAAAGACAGCGTGAAATAATTGCTCAACGAGAAGCAGCGCCAAGGCAGTAAGGAGCTGGAAAGGCTGCATGAGCTCCCAGAGCCTGCGTGAACCCAAGAGCTGAGCTCCTGCAGTTGGTCCTGTTACTAACATTCACAGCAATAAAATCTCTAGGTAGAAGGTAGAGACCAGGGGCAAAGGAGTTTCCTTAAGTCTTTTATCCCGATTAAAGGCAGAGCTGCAGTGTGTAATTACTGATCAGGAGCTTAATAGTCTCATGTAGGCACGTTCTGCAGGATTTAGCAGAATGAAAAGACACCCTTGCTGCTTCCTCATTCCCCTCCCTGCCTGGCTAGTGGGGAGGGGAGAAAACACCCTCCTCCCCCCTAAATCCCGAAACCTAACCAGCAGCAGAAGAGACTGTTTGGGAAGGGGCAGAGGGTCCAGCTCACTCAGAGAGAGGACTGGGGGCAGTCCCGCCTATATTTGGGGACGGAGAACATCGCAGAAAGTATCAACATTTTTCACTTTTAAAACTCTCTTCTTGCTACGCCGCTAAACCATGCACTGGCACATACAGGGAACGACAGCGATCCCGCAGCAAGTGCTGCCCCGGGGACCCCAGGTCCCTCCAGCCCACCGCCAAGGCTGCAGCTCCGCTCCGGCAGCGTGCCAGGGCATCCCAGACCGCCTGCACGTGGGGACCCGGAGCAGGGCCTGGGGCCACCGCCGTAATGCTGGCACCCAATAATTAGCAGGTTTATTTAGGGCAGCAATTCCTTGGGCGTGAGGCCTTCAATCACCATTACCTCCAAGACCAAGTACGGCTGCTAGAGGAAAGGCAGCAGGATTTGGGACAAGGATGATTTCTTCTCCAGCACAGCACAGCCACACTCAGCTTTGTGGCCTCTTTTTAGCTTACCAAGGAGGAAACAAATCAGGGTTGATTCTCGGTCCTAATAGTACTATTTGGATTTTGTAACTTCTCTTTTCCCCTCTTAATTAGTTACCAGAGGTATGGGATACACGCGGACCCCCTGACCGCTGCCTGAGCTGCACTACATCTTCATCCCCTTTGACTTTGCCTTGAACACTTTGGTGCACAACCAGACCTTGATTTCCAAGGCAGTGCTAGCAAGCGGCACTCGTAACTCCTCCTACGAACGGAAAACACCAGCTACCAGCTGGGAACAGACTCCAGTATCCCCAGCTCGACCCGCACAGCCCCAAATCCCCATGCACTCCCAATTCCAGGCAGCACCAGCATGGGCAGAAGGCACAGCCAAGCAATGGGGCTGAAGGCTCCTGCAGAGCAGACACTTGGATCCACAAAGGTTTTCTGAGCGAGGGCTTGAATATCAAGCCACATCCTTTGATTCTGTTTCAGAAATCAAAGCGGCATTGATCACTGCGAGGGGGGGGATCTAATAAATCCATGCACAGGGCACTTTCTGTCTTTGCTCTTTTTTGACGGCATGTTTACAAAGGACCCGCTGTTGTTCTGGGCTGCACTGCAAAGACCAGAGGCCACCTCATTAGATACATTAATAAACGTTGCTGCCAAGGGCTTCTCCCTGCTGGATCGCACAACGCCACTGTCTTTTGTTTCTGTTTGTGGTGCGCCCACCAAGGAGCCTCAAAGGGGGCTGCAGGCGACCGGCTGAGCTAAACCTCACCGCTCACCTCTGTGCAAACAGCATTCACGTGCCTTTAAAAATTAGGGAAACCGAGGCATCGAGCGGCAGCGACGTCCGCCCGCTTGCGCAGGGAGGGAGGCAGGACAAACGAGGAGCGGGGCTGTGCTGTGCCAAATGCGCCAGAGCATGCATCGCCGGACCCGCAGGCAAGGTCGGTCCAGCAGCACCCAGCACCCGTTTGGCAGCGCTGCACGCTGCGTGCTCCTCTGCCCGCCCGCGGGCTCTCCTCCCGACCGAGCCCCGGCTCCTCGCACGCTCCCGCATCCCTTCGCATCGCACACGGTGAGCTTTTGTCACCGGCTCCGGCGCCGCGTGGTGCCGCAGCGGGCGGCAAATCCTCCTGCAGAGACCCCGTCGGACAGACTTCCTTCCACGGCTTCAGCCCTGTGAGAACAAGCTCCGACAGAAGACCGTGCCCAAACGACACGTTCCTGTTGTTTGTTTGTTTATTCCAATTCCGACGGAAAGTCTAACACTGGGAAAGCGCCGGGGTGCTGGTAATGATGATCACGTGTGCGACAGCCCCCAGCTAGGGGTCACGGATTGTCCCTTGGGGCCGGCACAGCCAAATCAACCCCTGCCCTCCCCACGCCAGCCCGGGCGACATCCAGGAGCAACGTGGGGCTTTGGCACGCTGCTGCGGGATCTGCCGCACGAGTCAGCAGGAGACAGGAGAGTAAATGAAGAAAATTAGCAGCTCTCACACAGCTGATGCGTTGCCTTGAGTTTTGCATCACGGCTGACCTTGAAAGTGCTAATACAGGCAAAGATTTAATGGCTCCGCAGCTGTGAAAATCAGGAATGCCTTGAAAGCCGGTGTATGTTTACCACCGCCAAGGCTGAAGTAATCAAAGAGCGAAAGGATTAAAAACAACAACAAAACCCCCTCATGCTCTAAATGTGTTTGCCACTTTATCTTTTTTTTTTTTTCCTGGCATAAGGTCAACCTTCCAAAGGTTAATACAATCTCAGTAAATATAAATAGGCTTCACAGTTTATCTTGCTTCACGTACTGCTGTTACTTAGAAACCATTTGCAGAGAGGTTAATTCGGGCCACGCGTCTCCGAAGCACACGCTGTGCTCCCCGGGCAAATCACGGAGCCAAGCGCAACTGCTGCGGCACAGGCGGGGAAGGTAAGGGCTGTCTGCCGGGAGTCTTGCACAGAAATAACCAGCGTGGAGCAGCCATGGGAAAGGTCGCTCCTGCAACGCGCCAGCCCTCCTTCACCGTCCTCCTCAGCAGCCTGAATCCTTGCGGCTCCTCGCCCGCCGTTTGCTGGGGCACAAGAAAAGCGTCACGGATGGAGACCTGAGCCGCACGGCCTCCACGGGGTGAAGAAATCGGGCGGTTGACAGGCAGAAGGAAGGAGGCTCCTTAGATAAAGCAACAGTGACTCTTGTGGACAGTTTTAAGTATTGCTGGGCTGGCACATCACGCACCACGCCGGGTGGGGAGGACGCGCGAGTTCCCTCGGCGCTGCCCCACGCAGCTGCTAAGGCGGGGCAGGGGCTGCCTGGGATGGGCCCAGCGAGACAGGGAGCCCGCCCAGCTTCTGGCGAGCTGGTGTTCGGGGGCTGCCAGATGGCACGTCCCCATCCTTGCGCTCAACAATTCATCTGATCGCCGCCGGAGCCCATCCGCATTTCTGCCCTCCTCGCGGCCGTGGGCTCCGCAGCTCCCTGGGGTACCTATGGGGAAAGACCTTCTCTCTGGTGGGCGCTCAGCTTCACGTGGCATCCCCCAGCACCGGCTGCGATGACACTGTCAATATGCGTTTCCCACTCGCCTACTTCAGTGCAGCCCCAGTCTAACGCTTCCCTCTGAAGGTAGCTCTTCTCCGAGGTGAGGACACCACATCCAGGTACCTTCTCCATGCCAAAAGCTATTCCGGCCCTTTGGTGACCAGAGGAGCTTTTCCTGCACCTTCTCTGCTCCTCTGTAGGGAGGGGGGGACCAGCCAGCGCGGGTCATGCACCCACCACAGCCGTCTCCAGAGAGACACTGACCTTGTGAGCTCCTGCAGACCCCAGGCACGGAGTCACCTCCAGACAGTCCCTAAAACGGGGGCTCTTGGCCATGCTCGGGGAGATGCAGCCTCACACCGGGAGCCCAGAGCTTCTGCCCCTCTCAACTGCTCTGCAAACACCTCGAGGATTTCTGTCCTTGTCGCCGGTGAACTAACCCTGTGATGATCTCCTTCCATCATCCCCGCGGGGCGAAGGTAAGCTGAGCCTGCCGCTGAGGCTGTGGGTGATTCAGGGTTTTTCCCCATTTGTTCGTAGCCTGGGGTGGCAGAAGCTCTCAGGAGCAGCAGGTCCCCCGCTTTAGGGACCAGGTATCAACTGGATGAGTGCGGCAAGAGCCCCAGTACCAGGCACCAGCCCGAAATGGGGCACGACCCGGCGGGGGGGGAGCCTGGGGCAGCCCCACCAGTGCACAGCACTTCCCCACAAGCACCAGCAGGCAGGAGGAGGAAACAGAGATCAAACAAGGTAAACCAAACTCAGAACTTGATGTTTGATTGTCACCTGCCACCAGCACAGGAAGCAGGATTCAAATACTATGTATAATTTTGGATGTGATTCTGCAAGAGCTTTTCATCCTTGCATAACTCATCCTCATCCCACAGCCCCGCTGACCTAACTGGTGAGCCCCACGCCTGAGCGTGGTTCTCGGAGCCAACCTCCAAACCACCAAGTACCCGAGTGAAATACATCTCCCACTCCGAGCAAAGCAAAGGGAGCCCTGGGGGAGCAGCCGCTTCCACCTTAACTGGCTTGGCGCAAGGTGGTTGTTTTTTGGCTTTCACAATGGAGCCAGTCAAGGAGAAAACCCATAACTCTGACTTTGGAGTTACTTGGCTCAGGTCCACATGAATGACTTGGCTACGACCCTTCCGGCGGCTGCGATCTTAAAAGGATGTGTGCGCACGCGTGCGCGTCAATGCCGGTGTGTACGCGCGTGTGGACGCTGCCAAAGCCCCGGGACGAGGCTCCCAAGGATACAAAGAGCCGATGCACTGCAGCACACCTGGCCGAGCCTGCCCGCAGAGACCTTCAGCCGGTGCAAGACGAGATGAAAGGAAGTTTGCTATTTGATCAAAACTAATCAGGGGTATTTAATTACACAGGAACATCTTTTATCAAACAGCCAGTGCAAACAAAGTAGGGATCAAGCCTGCAAAGAGCGATGGGGAGGAGGCAGCGAGCCGCTGGCAAAGCCATTGTACAGCGAGATTGACCACGCAGGCGAGGGTCAGGAACGGAGGAGCCAACTCCAGCCAAACAAAGCGCTGCCAGCGAGACTGGAGATCTGCAAACCACGGGACCCGAGGAGCTCAGCAAGAACGCTCCAAGGTGAAACCAGCCAAGAGGCAACAGAGAGCGTACAGAAAGGGTTGTTTCCCCCCAGGTACGCCCGCTCCTATGCGTCGCTGATGCCAGGATCCCAAGCCGCGGCTCAGGGTAGCCGCTGATTCCCTGCCCCTCTAGCTGCGAGACGCCCTGCAGAGAGGGCAGGGAGCAGGGCATCCTGTTCACAGGTCATCGCACTCATTCATCTCCTTGCTCCGAATCGGCCGGGGCACACGGCTCCAGCTGGTAACACGCTGTAACCTATTAACCCCAAGGCAGGGCACGTTCCTGGAAAGCCAACTGTTCTGAGCAGTTTCCTTGCAATATTCAGAAATGCTTTCTGGGGAAGAAAAGCAAAGCAGATCTTCAGTTAATTTACCCCAGATCTGTGGAGCACTGGGCTGGACTAAACCCCCAGCACCATTAGTGCCTCTGAGAACGGCGTGGCAGAGGTTCGTAACTCTGGATGCACAGTCGGGCAGGCTATGTTTGTGCCCAGAAACAACACTCGAGAAAAAAGCCATCCCGAGATCTCCAAGCTTCTCAAATCATGTCTTCTGCAGGTCCAAAATGCATTCAGCTTTGGAGGTCCAAAGTCATCTCTATAATTCATGAAAAAGTTTGTGCTGTTAATTCACCTGATGGTTCACACACTGAGGCCAGTGAGATGCTCCCAGCACAGCCAGTCCAGGTCCCCGCAGTGCCACCTCCTTGTGAAGATGTTCCCACTGAGACGCTCAAGTGACTCCCTTGGGCAGCAGTTACCTCCACAACCACGGCTCTTAACATCAGATGGGAAATTCGTGCCCATCCCCTTTAGCACCTACGAGCTTAGGACCAAAATGAGACAAGTGCAAGCACGGAAGCACTTCTGGCCATCGGTCGGGCACCTGCCCTATGCCTCTGCCTTCCCTTGAAGCCCAAGCTGACATTGCCAGCCCAAGTGTTGCAAGATAGTCCATCCAAAACCAGCACTTGGCTTTTCACTGGCAAGAGAAAGAAGCAGAAGGTTGCAGTGTGTGTCTCCATCATTTAGCAATTCGTCACAAGGTAATACTTCTGCCCTAGTGCATGCCAATAGAGAATAAAAGAGATGAGAAACCTTGAATGGGATGAGCGGGGAGCTGCTAGGTGAATTTCTAATGAGGAAAATGTCTACGAGCACTAATAAAAAGACCTGAAAGAGAATGCATTAGTAATGACAGGGTTTGGAAGAGCATTTGTGTTACTTGTCAGGCTTCGACTATGAATTTAGAGGCAATCCAGTGCTACTAAAACCCCTAAACAGCCAGTAATGAAAAGATGACTTAAATTTTCCAAAGTGACAAGTGATTTGCAAAGCCGTAGTTGTTAGATTTTCAGAAGAAAGCTGTTCTGCTCTTTCGGGAGAAGGGGGGGTGGGGGCATTTCGAAAAGAAAAAGATATTCAGAAGCCCCTAAACCTCTCCGAAAATCCTGACTTCAGATTTTGATTCTGCAGAGGCAAAGTCCCCTGTCGTGTCCCCCCCCCAAGAAAAGCTATCAGCTGCAGACAGCAACCCAGATGTGCAAACATTAACAGTACACAGAGCTTTGCTGCCACCGGATCCGGGCACACAAGAAAACCAGAATCACACCAAGCCCTTGATCTGTTTTAACGGTACACTCAGACGCTGGTTCTCCGACATCTCTCCAAGCATCTCAAGGGGATGCAGCCTGGTTTCACCCTGACATTTCTGAATTTCAGCATAAAAGCAAGGAGAAGCTCTTGAAGGGAAGGTTTAAAGCAAACCCTGTGAACAGCACCTTGCACGTACTTACCCTGGGCTTTTTTCAGTTTTCGTTTTGTGTGCTTTTTCAAGGCTCAGAGCCTCACATTTTGCTTTCAAACACAAATCCCACAGACTATGATTTCAAGATGACTGCTTTGGGAAAGGGGGGAGGAGGGTCCTACCGGGCTGTTTTTCATAGCTGACCGAGCAGGAATCTCCTGCCGTAGAGATGAAGGCCCCTTTAGAGAATATCTCTCCAGGTAGACAGCAGGTAATTGATCCTGCTCATGTGAACAACATCTTGTCATTTTTCAAACACGTCGAGGAAAGAAGGTTAATATCTTTGGTGCCAGGAGTCTGGAAAATACGCAAAATCACTCCCACGGCAGGGTAGGAAGAGCAGCTCTCGTCCTTATACATCCAGCTGGCAAAACACCAAGATAAGAGACCTGGACCAGATGCACTGGTGCTTAACTGGTGCACAAGTAAGCGTCCTCTGCATTTGTTACTGTATTTCAGCAAAATCTAAAAAAAAAGGGTCTTTGCAACCTCCTCCACTGATGCAGAATCATTCAAGTGGCCTCCAGTTGTGTTCAGGGCTGCAATGCATCTTGGAGGAACCTGTCGGTCCACTGCAAAGCCAAAAACTTCACACCTTCAACAACAGCACGGGCCAAGCTAGCTATGGGGCCAGAGCTCACCCCACCCCTATGGAAATGATGGCACTGAACGCCGTCTTGCTCTCTTCTTTCTCGATGAGAGTGGCAGAGCCCTTCCCTCCAACAAAGCAGGTATTTCAAACAGAAAGGACGCGGTCCCATCAAAGGTAGGTCAAGTCTTTGGCACAAACCACTCAAAAGTGCCTTAGATCACGCGGCAGATGTAGCATACAAAATTAACCATGTTTGCTCGAAGCCTGCACTTGCAGGTGAACCAAAGGGACCCAAGCAGACGGGTAACAGAGCACAGCGAGGCAGCTAAATAGGACTTAAAAGCTTTCGAAGCTGCAAACACTGGAATGAACTGGGGCATGAAATTAATTTTAACTGTACTGAATAGGAGACAGGCCATAAAACTCCATGAAAATAAGAGACCGGTAACATTTTAGTAAGAGTAGAAATTCTCCCCGTAATTCCCCAGTCAGCTCTATTAGCATAAAGTGACTCATCCCAGCTGAAAAGCAAAGCAAATAAGCAGGAAGAATTAAACTAGTGTTGCAAGGCGGAGGGTATCGCTGTAGAGAAATCGAGGAATCCTGGCTTTGTGATATTCAAATGCCTTCCCACTGACACTTCCGAACATTCAACCGAGGAAAAAAAATCCACCCTAGGAAATGTTTAAAAAAAAAGAAGAAAGGTATTTGTGAATAGTAACAGCCCGGCCATCCTCCTGTGCCCAGGTACGAGGCTCCAAACCAGCTTCCTGTGGGAGCAGTTTCTGTTTAGCACAACAGAGCCAGCACGCAATGAAGTTCTGTGGACAGAATCACAGCCTAGATGATTTTCCAGCAACCTGCCAAAAGGTTTTTTCATCATGGCTAAATCTGCGTAGGGTGAAGCTGTTCAGAAGAACCTGCGTCCAATTACACCTTGGCAAAATATAACCTGTGGTGTCCTGGCAGTTGTCCTTCTGGTGCTCTAATGCATCTGGCTGATGTCTCCCAGCACCCTGAGGATTTACTCCATCTCCTACCGAAACAGCCACCTCCGGGCTACGGAGCAGAAGCTGCTCTGCCAGAACAGAAAGGCACAAACATATTAAGAGCAAGGAAAGAACAAAAAAAATCTTCAAATGCAACCCACAGAGAAGTTGTAGGTAGGATTTGAACATCCAAGTATGATTTGGTCAAAACGAAGAAGTTTAATACCTTTTCTTCTTGGTCAAAGAACCCTGAATCATTTGCTTAGAAGAATCACTGAAATCTTGATTTTGTATCTGCCTCCCAAGCACCCAAATGTGCTTTAATGTGCAACAGGGACACAAGAGATGGGAGAACAGGCACAGTGATTTCTCTGCACATCCATCAACAAGTAGCAAATTGCAATTCAGACCCCAAGACCTCCGAGACAGGCCCACAGTCAAAAGCAGCAAACATCTGGAGCCCAGATCGCTCGAGGGCCTTTCGCTGACCTAGATCTGTGAATGCGCTCGGCTGGCATCAATAACCAGCTGAAGGCAGCTAATTGCGAGGTTCCTGGAAGGAGGAGACGGAGGCTTTTCATTAAAACGTGTGGTTTCCTTCCCATATTTTTGCAGCATTAATCACAGTGAACATTAACCCCAAGCCTGCCTGCTCCAACCTCTCCTTGGTCTATCCTCGCCACCGCTACAGCCGCACGAGAGGGCTGGGATAACTCTACGGATGCCTACAAAGGAAGGGATGGAGAGGAGCGCCTGCTCTGACGGCACGGGAAAGCTGGTTTGATGGGGCTTCACGTCTCATTACCGGTTTCACTCCTGACCTGCGCAGTCAGTTCCCTCTTGTTTGCACCCGTCTTTCAGGCAGCAACCAAGGACAGGAAATCGTTTAAATCACAGGAAAATGTGATCACAAACCCACAAATATTGGCAGGGGAATGGAGAGTGGGTGAAGTATCTGGATCCACTTTTAACTCATTCTTCCAAGGACAAAACTAGCAGTCAGCTTGAAATTGCCACCTTCAGCGCCCAGCTTGTGATGGCCGTGGAGCCCTTCAAGAGAAGAGGGGGGTCGGGGGACCTCGAGAGATGCTGACTGCCACATGCCCTCAGTGCCAGGGGTGAGCTACAACCAGCAACGCGGAGAGCACATCCGTGGGCCAGCACTTGATGCTGTACAAAGTGGTTTAGCAGCCATCAACCCCCTGAACTGACAGCAAAGCAGACTTCCCAAAGCCGGGGGCTGCAAGCCCGCAGGGAGCACAGACCCTCTGCCAGGCATCACCACCTCTCCCAACAAGTAAAATCACCACCTACTTCATTAGCCCTACGTTGAATCAGTGAACTGGAGGGGGTGGCTCTGGTTTTGTTTGCTCTTTTTACACCTTTGGAGCTAGAAAAGCATACCTGAGCGGTGCGGGCTGTGGGAAGCCAGTGCGGAGGGCACACGTCTGCATCCCCCGTGCCCCTCAGCGCTGCCTTCACAGGCAGCGTGCCCACCGAAGACAACGGCCAGAGTGCTGAAATGATGGGAGACCCCGGGCCAAAGCACACGAGTGTCAAAATCCTGGGGGATCCTTGCCCAAGACTTGTGACAATATCTGCCAAGCTCAAACAACCAGGGGTAAATGCATCACCAACACAAAGCACAAAGGAAACGTCTGGAAGCAACAAGCTGTTGGGATTTCTCAGCTCCAGGAAAAGTAATCGTTTCCTGCTGACTTCTCCGTCTGCTTTCCCTCCCCACAGAAGCCTTCTCCATCCTCCCCACCCACCACAGGAGATGGTGCTCCCCTATCTCAGAGACGCACGGCACAGCAGCACCTTGGGTTTATTCCCAGCACCCCACCACCACCGAGTACCCGAACACGACCCTCGCATTTAGGGTGCCAGTGTCCAGCGCTGGCAGCGAGGCTGCTCGGGGACCCGCCGAGCCCTGTGGGAACCGAAGGGCTCGGGGTGACTCTGGGGTTTGGATGTTTTACAGCGAGCGCATCGCCTGGATGACACAGGAAGCCTTGGGTGGAGCAGGAACCGAGCGGGGCTGGGCAGCAAGCAGCGGGGTCATGTCACCAAACCTGCCTCCTCCCCACAGCCCGCGGGGACAGACAGCACCTAAACACCCCCAGCGCCTACCACGCTCCCCTGCAGCAGAGCAGAACAGCAGAGGTACGTTAACTCTTTCCCTATAATCCCCCTGGCATCAATTAACATACCGCTGAAAAGCAAAAGATTATTAACTTTTGCTAATAGATTATTAAAGATGATTCTCACCAGCTGACCGAGCCCGTACCAAAATAGACACACTGCAGGCAGCTCAGAGCAATCATCGGTTCATTCAAGGCAGATAAAAGTTTCAGATCTGGTTTGACTGTTTAAATTTCCAACAATAATCACAATTATCGCTATGCCCATTATCTGTTATATTTCTTCTGTGTTCAGGAAGCCACTGTGGTTATTAAACGCAGGTTGATGATTAAATCGTGTATTGAGGTGGTAAGTCAAATTAGATGACTGCTAAGTCTCGGTAAGTATCTCTGAAATAACCAGTTGTTATTAGACATTTGAGAGGTGCTTCATGAAAATCTAATTGTAATTGCAACTTTTCATTTTACCTCACCTTTCCCGCATGCAAACACACACACACACGCCCTGGCAGCTGATTTCATACTCCAGTATGTGTGAAACACAGAAGAAAGCACCCAAGGAGAGTGCTCGCTGGGAAAATGCCAAGAGACCGGCCAGGACCCACATAAACACCCCCCCCTGCTCCCCCCTCCACCCTGAGAAAATCAAACAGCACCTTCAGCATCCGTCTGAAGCTACGGCTCCCAACTGCTGGGCTCCTGGAGCTGCTCCTAGAGCTGGTTTGTGCTTCAGGCATCCGGAGCAGCGAAACACCAGCTCTAAAAGGATGCTCGCGATTCCTCGGCAGCTTTAATCGGGGTCTGGGAGCGAGCTAGCATCCCTCCCGCTCCAGCCTAATGCCCAACCTGACATTTAAAATAGCCTTTATTGCCACGTACTTACATTTTAATGTTTTCATGGTATTGCCTGGTGTCTGAAGGCTGGTTGTATAATGGCTGAAATAAATAAGAAAAATGAAGGCATAAATGGTACGGTCTGACATTTAGAAACTTCAACCCATGAGAAGCGCTGCCGCCGCGGTGCAGGTTCCCGTCTCCCCGAGCGGTGCCAGCCCAGGTGCCTGTCCCCGCGCCCCCCAGCCCGCCCGTCCCCCCCAGCCCTGCTCCCCGGCCGTACTGGAGGGTGCTGGCTCCCGGCAGCACCGCTCGAGTCACGGTGCATCCCGGCTCAGCCCGTGGGAGGGCAGGCAGCGCTCGAGCGAGCTGGCTCAGAACAAGCAATTTGCGACGTAATCCATATAAACACAGCACGGCGGAGTACGTGGTTGTTATTCACTGATTGAAAAACGCAGTGCGCTTTGGAACATATGACACGGGGGAGGCAAGGGGAAAGGGGGGCTTGGGGAGCGGGAAGAGACAGTCTGTGTGCTGCAAATTGTTATGTCTACGCGGCAAAAGCCTGCCTGAGCTCTCCCAGGGAGCCAAGTGCAGGCAACTGCAGGCAGGGCAAGTGTTGGCCCCTGTGGTTTCCAGCAACGCCGGGGTGGGTTGGTCCCCGGGGCGTGTCGGCACGGTCCCCCAGCACCCGTGCACAGAGTGATGCTCTTGTCCCTCCCTCAGGAGGGGCACTGGGCTCTCGCAGGACCAGTGTTTTGTCCAGGTTGCCCTTTGGAGAGCCCGGTGACCGCGGCTGTCTCCAGCACCAGATGCGAGCACCCATCGTGGAGCTGCTCTGACCCCCGCCCCCTCAGCGGGGACGTGCCGGGGCCCTTCACGGGGAGTCAGGAGAGCTGGATCCATCCCCGGCCACCTTCAGGGGGTCACTGCCCTCGCTGCCTCTCCCTTCCCATCCGCAGGGCGATGTACCCTCAGGGAACCTGCCGCAATACAGGGTCCCACCTCTGGCAGGGAGAGGTGCCACAGAGACCGCGCTCGATCCCACCCGTTGTGATTAACAGCTCAGGCCGTGCTCCAGGAGCTGCCACCAGCTCTGTCTGCGTAAGCAGGCTCACAGGGTGCCCCGGATTAAGCCCTTCAACGCTTTTCTAGGCGTTGGCTAAGCTGGTGTGAACACGTCCAAGACTGTGCTAATCAAACCCTTGCCATGGCCCAACCATCATCCGCAACTGGGCGCCTAATGAGCGCAGCTCCTGTCCAACCACAGAAACGTCGCCCAAGTTTTCAAGCAGTTCATCCACAAACGTCCACTGAATCGGCTGTGAGCGATCTAAAATCTGTGGCCAAACACAGGCAGGGGGACACGTGACGGCTGGGTGCTAGTTGAAGGCAGCATCCTGGCCATGGCTACACGCAAACCAGCCCACCTTCCTACTGTGGCCATATGGCTGAGGCCACAACTCTGCATCCACTCAATTTCATCTCAGATTAATCATAGGAAAAAAGCAAAACATCTGCTGAACATCTGCTCAACCAGGTAAGCAGCCCTGGAGAGGACAGGACCTGCAAACACAGGTGGGTCCCTTTCTCCTCCAGTTTGAACAAGGTGTTATTCTCACCTCCTCCAGGGTATCTCCCCTTCACCATCACAGGTGCTTGGCACAGAAGCTTGTTTTTCCACACACCCAGCCTGTCTCTACTGCCCGGTAAAAAACAGATACTGCCTCCCCTCTCCCCTGCCACACGCTGGGACAGCCACATCAATCTGCACAGAAAGGAGATCAGATGTAGCTCTCCCTACTCTCTGCAGCCCATCACCGCTGCACCTTGGCACCAGCAGGTCATCAGCTTCTTTTTCTGGCTGCCCTTGGGCATGTCCCTCTTGGCTGGGAAAGCACAAGTAATCCCCACGCGGAAGAGGCATGCAGAGGAGCCCAGGCAGGCAGACGTGGCGAGATGAACTGCTGCCTCCCAGGAGGGCTGCGGGGCTGCCGGCAGCGTTCGGGCATCTGTTACGCTGCAAGGGGACGGCGGGCTGCAAGTCTGCCGGGGGACACCCGCGAGGAGACGACCGGCCACCCCATGCTGGCAGTGCCAGGGCAGACGAGGGGGGACAAGCAGGTCCCCCAGAAGGAGACACGTTTTCAGTGGTGTCCCTTCCCCAGGGCTATTTCTATCATGAATCCTCTCAGACCTGCTGGTCCGGCTCCAGGCTCAGAGCTGGCTGTGCGCTTCACGCTTGGAAAGCTCAGAGGAACACAGACATCCGTCTCATCACGTAGCTCGAGAGAGGCAAGTCTGCACCACAGAGAGAAGAAATCAAGCTGTGGCTCTGGAGCATCACGTCCACAGTCACCCTGGGAAGGCTCGACTGGGCTGCCTTGACCAGCGACTGCCTCGTAAAAGAGGACTCCGGGAACTGGAAATATTGATAAATAAAAGTGCCTCTCTTCCCTCTGTGCTCATAAAAATCAAAGCGAGGAAGCTGGCATATGGTGAGTTAGAGAGACCTTCCTCCCGGGACTTCTCCAGTAAAGTGGAGTAAACGTTTTGGTTTGCGCCTGGGTTGGAAGATGCTGAAGTGCATGTGGACATCTCGGATGCCCTGATGCCACTCAGCTCACCAAAGGCTGCCGATCCTTTTCCACTACTACTTATCTACGATATAAACAGCCGCTCACATTCTTAGTTAGCAAACCTAAGTGTTAACAGACAAGCACTGGAACACATCACTTTAAAAGAAATGCCCAAACATTCAGAAATAAGAAACTCTGGGACCCAAACCCAACATCCAGGTGACACCAGCACCTCAAAGAGATTTTTGTCTGCACAACAGCCTTGGCACTGCACCTCAGCCCACGCAGTGGAGCAAGCCCAGGAGACAAGTTCTACCTACCCCATAGAGAACATATCCTCATGGACTAAATAGTTAAAGAAACTTTATTCTCAACAGGGCAGGGACCGAGAAACAGCATCTTCCCTCACAGCCATCCGCAACCTGCACAGAATTACAGCTTTCTCAATGAGTAAGCAGAAGTAAAGCTGACAGGTCAGATGGGTAAGGTGACATGTTCAAAACATCCACACTGTTTCTCCAGGGTAAGGGATATGCAATGCATTTCTCTGGGGAATGATATTTAAGAAAAACATAATTGCAATGCAAAGCTATTACTGGAAAAACCTTGAATTTACTGCGAGCTCTTTAAAAATAAAACGGAATGAAAGGTCTCAATTGCTTTCTGGCCACTGCAGCGTTCAGACTACACATCTCAATGACATTTCTCCCTGGGGAAACACGGGGTCATTTTTAAAACGGTCCCGCTACCTTGCAGGGGTGAAATGAGCTGAGTGCTGCTTTACTGAGTCACAACCTCCTCCTAACCTGGAGGGCAGCGCCAGCTTCCCGGGACCTGAACTGGGGTGATTTCCACTGTGGGGTCAGGAGCCGAGCCCCAGCCAAGCGAAGGGCAGCAGCCGTGACTACGCAGCACGCTGGTGTGTTCTGCATCGGCTGGGGCTGACGTGGGGGCCAGGGAAGAGGTGCGGGGCCACCCAAAACCCCAGCAGACCGGCACCAGCAAGGAGTAATGGGCAAAGGGATTCGGGGACAATTCTGCATGTTTAAAACCCCAGGAGCACAAAAAAGAGGATCCTCCGAAGAGGATTAGACACGAACGACGCCTCTAAGATAAAAAGTGCAGGGCCAGACCTTGGAAGGTCAAAGCAGTGAGAAGCCAGGAACCAGCAACAAACACTTGCTGCTTCCTTGAGTTCTGCAACCCGAGGACACCAGTTTCAGTGAAGAGCCTGTAAGCCTGAAAGCTCAGAGGGAGCTCTCTAAGAGACTGAAGCCAGGAATTAGAGTTTCCTACCAGAGCTGGGCCATCTCCCAGCAGCTTCCAACTTGATGGGAAACCCGTGACACAGACCCAAAACTTCTGGGTAAATCCCTATTTATGCTATACTGGATCACTCTCAAAACCCCTCCTTCCAGCTAACGCTACAGGCAGCCTCAACAAGTCCATCGATGTGCTCAGGCAATAAGATTTCTTTTTTCGCTCAAACGCAAGCCCCTCGGAGCACCCTGCCGCCAGCAGGACAGAAGGCAGAGCCCCACCACGGCCCCTCCGCCCGTTAACACCAGCACAAGCCGGGGACGCAGCCCCCGGCTCCGCCCTGCCAGCAGCACCCAAGACCTCGTCCCACCTCACACTGCTCGCAGCCACCGTTTGCCAATGCTGCGGTAACCTCCGGTCTCTCTCAGCTGTGACTAACCGATTTCCACCACGACCTCTCGCCTTGCACCGTCAGCCCCTGGCAAGCTGCCCCGCGACCGAGCCGATGCGCATCCGTCACCATCGCTGTTGCAAATGCAATAACCAGAGCTCTCTGAACAACCAAAAGCAAGACGTCAGCAGCCTGAGCGAAGCCGATAGCAATCCAAGACCCTGCATTTGGGCGACAGTCAGCACCGCTCCTCGCAGAGGTTTTGCACAGGATTAGCACCAGGCTGCTCCAGCCTCCCCGCAAGAGACCGCTGGGTCGCAGCAGCTCCAGGGCTGGTGCACGTTGCGTGCAACACGGTGGAGCAGACGTGCACGTCGGGCAGAGCATGCAAAGCTGCTCTCCTTCCTAGAGCTGCTTCCTTTCCAACTCAGAAGAAGATCTGACTATTCATCTCGTCTCTCAGAGGCCGTTGGCAGGTCCCGGGTGCTGTTTTGCCCGACACGGCATGGGGGCTGGGCCATAGGAAGCGTCTCTCTCTGGGCAGACAGATGAGACAGTCTGCAAGACGCACGCAGAGCCCAACCGGGGTTTTGCAGGGTTTTCTCAGCAGAGGTTTCCCCTCCCCTCTGAGGAGTAAGACAGGGTGACAGAGGAAAGGCTTGCACTGGGCTCTGCTACAGCTCCCCCCGTGCAATGTCAGCGCCCAGGGACAAAGCATCAACAAACTAAAAAAAGGGAAAAAAAGGAGGAAAAAAAAAAGGGGGGAGGGGGAAGGAAAGGAAATGCAACATCTTTTGGAAGCACCAACCCCAGGCACTGCCAATCTTCAGAGCAGAAAGAGAGCAAAGGGTTTGACCCTGGTGACTCAAAGGAAAAATAATGAGCGCTACCTCCCCAAACAAGGAAGCGGGCTTCGACACGTAGCAGCGAGCACTAATTCCCTTGTGACCTCTCCCTTACACACCCGGGGAAGATGGTGATTAGTACCACCTCCACAAGGCAAGTCCAAATTACAGCTGCCGCGGCCTGTGAGCTGCCCACTCCCACCTGGCGGGAACGGCTGCCTCCGTTGCACCCCGCGGCCGGTGCAAAGCGAGAGATGCTCCGTCGGACCACGTCTGTCCCCCTCCGAGCCTTCCAGCAGCATCGCAGCACCCTTTCCCACCACCCTTCTCCAGGACTCGGCCCCGCGGGGGTTGTTTTCAGCCACCCCTCCAGAAATCAATAGCTTGACTTACAGCTGGATTTTGCTGGATGAGGGGGCAGCCCCAAACCGACAATTTATTATAAGTTGTTTTTCTCAGTTTCCCTGTGCGTGAGGGAGGCAGCAATAGGATGCGAGCGAGTCCCGATACCTGCAGGTCGTTGCAGCTGCAAGCGGGCTGTGCTTACAGAGCACCCTGCAGCACCCTCCTCCACCTGCAGCAGGGTGGGACAGAGGAGAGTCGTCCCAGCACCCGTCCCTCCCACGCAGCGGCACACGGCCGGCTGGCCAGGCAGCCGCCCCACAGCCCCGCTGCCGCGGCTGCCAGCAGCAGAGGAAGCCATCGGTATCCCAAGCGGAGGCAGCCCGTGCCGGAGCCCCTTCCGCCACCCAGCTCCGCTGCAGCGTGCGAGGAAGGAGCCTAAGGGTTAAGGCTCTCCCAAGAGGGCTGTGTGTGTGTGTCTGCCTGCGCTTCAGTACTCATCTCAGCCGCTTCGCTTCCTGCTTTGGTGCCGTGCCAGCAAGAGGTCCCAGCCAGCCGCAAGCTTCCTTCTGACAGCTTAGACACACACACAGGGTGCCGTGCTCGCCACCCGGGGACCTCTCCAAACCGGGCCCGGCTCCCGCTCCCCGCAGCAAGAGGTAACACTCACCAGCTCCACCTGGGGACCCAGTCCTTCCAGGATCCGGTGGGCAGCCTCTGCCTTCTTCTGCAGGGAAGAAAGGGGAGAGGGAGAAGAAAAGTTATTTCTGCCATCGGTTACAGTCGCAGCCCTCTGCGCCAGCTCTCCCCCTGTGCTAAAACCCCTTCCCAAACCTCCGCAGAGCCGCCACAAATCCCACCCCTGCCCGAAAGTGGGTGGCAAGGTTCAGCTCAGCCTCTGGACCTGCAGGAAAGCCCCACGGACGAAGGGCTCCGGCGCTCGAGTTATCACGACTTTAACGCATCCAAGCTCTGCCCGGGAAGCGACCCGAATCCCCGACCCCTCTGGGTGCCGGGCGGGGGGATCGCACCCGCTACCTCTGCACGGCCGCCGTGCGAGGAGGAGGGCGGGCGAGCCAGTACGCGCACAGAGATGCCCTTTCTAGGATTCATCGCTTCACGAGCATGTGATCATTAGATTTGAGCTGCCCTTGGCTCCTCGTCTTGCTCTCGCTTCCCTCCCCTCCCTGCCGCAGAGGAGCCCTTCTCTGCCCCCTCCCGCCCCCGGCCAAGCTACCTAGTGCTTATTAGAAGAAAAAAACCACCCAGGAACACGTGTCACGGGCTGTGCAGTGGTTACTAATTAAACAGGCCTGAAAAAAAGACACGGGTTGGTTGCAACAGGAGTCTAAATAAAAGATGACAGTTTCAGTAAACAGCACTTCCTCGCAAAGCCAGGCTTTTCAGTGGAGGTTACCGACAGTCCAATAAATCCAGATCGCTGCACGCTGCTGACGAGCCACGGGGCTGAGCTGATAAAGCCAAATACCTGGCAGCGAGGGGGGTGAGGAGACAGATTTTTCAGAGGTGTTTGTTCAATAAAATACATCGTTTTGGCTATTTTGGGGTAGGGGGGAGAGAAAATCCACAGCTGCCTAAAATAGGGGTGAAGGAGCAGTGGGAGGGCTGAACTTCCCAGGATTTAAACACGGGGGGGGGGGGGGGGCAGGAGAGGAGAAAGAGGGGAAAATCCTTTTTTGAAGCACATTCAACATTTTAACCCAATAAGCACTAGAGCCCCGCTGGAGCTGCAGGATGGGAGCTGAGCCCCAGGGCTGGGGAGCTGGGGAGGGCTGGGCTCTGGGCTCCCCGGCAGAGCCAGCGGGGCTTTGGCAAACCCGGGGTGAAGTCCCCACCCGGCAGCGAAGGGATTTAAGCTGCGGGGGTCTGGCTCATGCTGCTCCCCGGCACCGGGCACCTCTCACCTTCCCGCCGGCTCACGGCAGGATGAGTTTCCCAGGGTCTCGGCACAGGGGATGCCTCACCAAAAGCTGGCGCATCGCCCTGCCGGCTTGCCCCCACGTCCGCCCCCCTTGGTGGGTTTCCGAGAGCTTCACCTACCCCCCCGCTGCCGGCCAGTCCTCAGAAGCGCCGACGCAGCCGGTAAGTGTGCAAGTTCCTCACCGGGGCTTTGCACACCCACACGCAGTCTGATCTGCCAGCGTGCACTTTTGCAGAGTTGGTCCCGGGAGCAGCTGCATGAGTCACGCTGCCCACAGCCACGCTCAGGGCCCCGACGGAACAGCCCCGGCCCAGCTGCAAAACCTGCGCCAGGTGCCTCACCGCAACAGGGCGACCAGGACACGCTTCCAGCTCCTCTCTTTACTGCACACCCGGGAGGACACAAAGCTTCTTTGCAATTTAGAAGCGACTTCAAGGATGCTAGGAGAGACGTAACCATGAAGCGTGCCTGCTCCGGCACCGTCCCCACACGTACGCACGATGCACGCAGCGGCCCCGCTATTAATGCATCCCTGTCTGTTCATCCGCAGCGCTCCTGCGCAGCAGACCTCGGGGTTGACAGATGTCACGAGCACTGCGTGTACCTCGCAGGCAAGGACACACACGCACAGAGAAGTGGAGCAGCTAGCAATGCTGTGGCAGAGCCCGAAACGCAGCTGGAGCCCGTCCCAGCGAGCTGCTCTGCCCCTCTGGCCTCTCCCGAGTCCTGCTCCATCCTAGGACCACGGGCGGGGAGGTGCCCCCAGCGCCGGCTCTCTCTGCAGCCCTTGGGGATGCGCAGACGGGGCTTGCTCCCACAGTACCGGTGTGCCGCTCGCTGCACGCCACGCTTCTGTCCGGTGCCGGACCAGCGGCGAGAAGTACAGCCGTCCCGGTGATGGAGGTGGGTCTTTGGAGAGCAAGCGCATCCCGAAACACGCTGGGAAACAGCTGCGACAGAAGGAACTGCCTACCCTTGCCTGGGGCTCGGGCTCCAGGGAAAGGAGCCACGTGTTTACACACAGCAATTACATTTTCCACACTGCAATAAACTGCTCCCAGCTCTTCTCCCACGCCAGACTGCTGCCGATGTGAGAGTGCGTTGACACGTAAGGGAAAGAAGGGACCATCCCCACCTTCCCCACAGGGGAAGCAAAGTGATCCCCGGCACCAGGACCTACCTGCAAAGCACAGCACTCGCAAAGCTTTTGATCAACGGGGCATAACATGTGGCCCAAGCTGTAAGAGATACATCAACCCTCCTCATAAAATACCACATCTACAGAGCGCGTGCCTCTTCCATATGAGATTCCCCCCCCCAGAACGGGGATTTCCCACTGGGTTCAGAAGACAGGAGAGACCCGGCTAACACAGCACCCAGCTCTGCTGTCCCCAGGGATGCTCCAGCTGATGACGGGGAAATCAAACCACAGCAAATGCAGCCCGGGCAAGAAACCCAAGAGCCGCACAGCCCGGCTCCCCCCAAAGCATTAGACATTTCCACCGCTGCGCACCTGACTCCATCAACAGGAACAAGCCAAGTCTGCCTGGGGACTTGCCCCTTGGAAATATTCATCACGCGATGGAGAACTCCCAGCCAGAGCTTAGTATTTTGGTCTCCAAGAGCTATAAAATCTGCTGACCTTGGAGAACATCAGCACCGTGGCATGCAGAAACTTTAAACAATTAAAACCAGGGGATAAGATTTTCGGGGGGGGGGGCATTAAAACTGCTACAAAAGACACTGCATCCGCTGCCAAGAGGGTGATTTGGCCAACCGCCCTCCTGCCCCCACGCTTGCTGGCCAGCAGGAAGCAGCAGCTTACCCAAATATTTTCTGATGCATACTGGGGACAAAAATCAGCACCCTGATTAATTGCAAGCAGCATAATTGTGAGTAGAAGATTGCAGCCCCGGCTCGAGGCAGCCTGTGCCACCAGAGGCCCGTTCTCCTGGGCACCAGCGCCGGTGAAAGATGCCCCGGCAGCAGCGGATGGCACAGCTAGGAACCGATGATGCTGGAGGTCCATGTGTACGATGCGATTAACTTCAAGAAAAAGCCGAGTATGTTCAGCTGCTGTATTTGCCATGTTTAGACAACTTAATGAGACAACCTAGAGGCAAATCACCATAGGCAGAACATGTGGCGAATCAAGAAGAATGACATAATTTGTCCTGCATTAACCGCCTGTAACGTACACGTCTCCAGAACGAAAGATCAGGAGGGGAAGCTATTCCGAGCACGTCATATCTTTGTACGTACACAAAGAAATGCCTCTATCTTGAAAGCTGCCCCATTAACACTTGACACCCTCTGTAATTGCTGATGCTCCTTGCTGCATTTATCAGATCATAGCAGAACCGTAATGAGCTGTCTGAAAGGCCACGCAGACAGAGGTGAGAGCTGGCGGCAGAATTGGGAAGGACGATTATGCCCAGCAGAAGGTTCCCACCATGCTGGGGCTCATCCTGGAGGACAGACAGACACAGGGAGACACGCTCCCGCCTGGGGACCCAGCCAGCCAGAAGCCTGGCTGGGGAATTTAGGCAAACCTCAAACCGTTCACGTGCAAGGGCAGCCCCCAGCTCTCTGCGCAGACACAGGACCTTTGCTGAAGACCACCAGCAGCCTTGTTAAATCCTCTCCTTTCCAAAGGCACAGCCACCTAGGACTCGGTTCCAATATTGATTTCGTTAGGAGTACGTTTAGCAATTGACCCTGCAGAAGGAAACCAGAGGGTTCATCCTACATCTGCTGAATAACCCCACCCGTGCCTGCAATCCCTGTTATTTAACAGAAAGAAACGCATCAGGAAGCAAATCTAGCCATTACTTCTAGTGAGATGCATGAAGATCCCCAGCGGTTTTATAGTCCCTCTGCAGCTCCACAGCAAGCAGCTAATGACCCCTTTCCCCGATTCGGTACAGACTCCTGAAATATTGCTACAGCACTGGGAGCAGCGGCATTCGCGGAGGGACTGAAGCCCCAAGGCTGAATTTTGCTCCCATTTACCATCAGAGTCGCTTTGCTCCGGTAGAGCGGCTCTGGGTTTCGCACTGGCACGGGCATGAGCGAACCGTGGGCACTTCCAAGGGCAGAGGCACCTCCTCTGGAGCACGTTTAGGCACGACTCAGACGGAGAGCTGAAGCCCATCACATACTAGTCCTCCGTGTGCATTTCGGAGGGATCAAGGCGTCTCAAGAAGTGCGGCTGAACCGCAAACACTGATCTGTGCCACTGCAGGGCCCACGGATGCAAAAGGGGACCCGCAGATATGGCAAGCAGCAGCACCTGCCCCCCCAAAATCCTCCCTCCCCATCTCCCCACGGGCAGGGGCACGGGCAGGCAGACTGCGGCTGGGGAGGTCACACTCTTACCCCATCTCATGCTCCTCCAGCAGGCCTGGAACTAAACATATCTTCGTCAAGAACAAAAACCTCCCTGCAGACTATGAAAATCTCCATTCTCGCCTAAAAAGCATTTGGCTTCCAAAGCAAACTCCAGCCCCTTGTTTTTCCTTTGAAGAAACTTAAAATAGGTTTGGGAGGGGAAAGCGGGCAGGAGAGCAACTCCCCGGCCATGTGAGCTCCCACGGGGATGACGAGCCGACCCCACGAGGCAGTGGAGCATCCAAAACCAGAGGAGGGAGAGTCTGGGATTTTGCGTGGGCTCTTCTTAAAGCAAAGTTTAAAAATGGAAGAGAAGGAAACACAAGAGTTATTTTGAGAAAGCGGATCTGAAATTAGGAGGCGGCATTTTCTTGGACCGACTCCAGCCATCGCTCCATGCAGTGCAAAGCTGCTGCAGCTGAACCGTGCTCCCGGGGTTATTTATAGCAGCCCGAAAGCAGCAGCGCTGGGGAATGGCAGGGTTTCTACTTGGGACCAGGCATGTCCTGCACAGAGATAAGCAAAGCCCTTCGAGAGGCAGGAGAGCTGCGCACAGGGCGGCACTGCGAAAAATTCCTGTCCCGGCAGCAGGACGTCCCAGGGGCAGGCGGAGCTGCAGGAGTGGCAGGGCAAAGAGGCAGGCTGGAGTCGGACTTTGTTTAAAACAAAATTCGGGAGGAGTGTGGCAAGTCAGCAGAAATCGTGGAAACTCTCAGGCAAGACACCTTTCTACGTGAAGCAGAAAAGCAAACAGTCTGGGGGGATTTAAAAGCCCTGCCTCTGTGCCAAGATCTGCCAGGACCAAACCACGACCTGGCAGTACCAGTTTCATGGGGAAAGGTTTTCATTCCTATGACCGCGGGTACTAATTTTTTCCCCTTTGAACCTCAGCATCCTCCCTCCAAGAGCCAAACCACCCCAGCAATTTGCTGCCCTCCCCACAAAGCAGGTGGGATGAGCCCCGACACCATGGGAAGGGAAAGCAACGCTCTTCCCTCCCCAGCTCCCACCGCCGGCAGGGATGGCCACCACCGGTGCTCTCGACCCAGCCGCAGGAGCCGGAGGATGTGTGCCCTCCCCCAGGCTCTCCTTGAACCCAAACGTGCCCGAGCAGCAGGGGACATCGCTCAGCCTCGGTGGTGCGTGGCAGTCTCCTCTCACCCGGCCCAGGGGCTGACGGTGCCCGTGGTGCCCATGGGATGCGGGTGCCTGCACGCTCCCCACTTCCCCACCTCCCTGCGTTTGGCTGGAGCCATCTCCCCACCGCACCGGCAGCAATGGAGCCCCGTCCCCGAGGCTCAGGCCAGCAGATGCATGCAGCAGTGGTTACGAATGACTAATCACAAATAGCGAGAAAACTGAGGAAGCGGGTCACGTTGGAGCTGTGTCTTAATACCAGTCCCCGCCTATCCTGTGCAGAGTGTGACAAGTCGACTCATTTTGGTTGCTCGCCCGTCTCCAGCTTTGCCTTGTCATTGCCAGCCAGTTTCTGTGGTCGGCTCACTCGTACTCCATCCACAGCCAAGGGGCGAACCCCCCGTCACAGCCGGGTTTCCACTCACACACTGACCTAGCATCACACTCTGTCGTCTGCAAGGTTACGGTGCCAATCAAAGGCATATTAGTTTTAAGGCAAGGTGCTAACAAGGCTTTGCCATTGCAAACCACTGCTTAACGTTTTGCCATTGCAAAACTGCTGAAAACACTGGCGTTGCACAGCAGGCTTTTAGAAATCAAAGTCTCGGCACTGGAGCAGTTATGGCAAAGTTCTGGTCACCCAACCCAAGGAGCCGGAGCCCTCCTGCAGGGTCTACACTTCTCCCTCTCAGAGATTTGGGTTCTCTGCACTTCTCGTCCTTCTTTCCAGGACCTGAAAACGCAGGACGCAGCATTATCTGGTCTGGGTTAGTCATGGACAAAGCTTCTAAGTCAACGCACCTACTGGGAACTCCAGATCCTGAGGCAGACATTGAAAATAGACATCAGGACCATTAAAAATACCACCACCAACAACAAAATTTCCTTAAAATCCGAGAAAAAAATAAAAGGATTCTCAATGACTCCAGGCTAAATGGTTCAATTTTACCTTTTTGGAAATCTTGCTATAACGCAGAAGTGCTAATAGCATCCAACCTCTGACCTTCCCAGTTTTCCTCTGGACTATCTGAAAGCCCATCTTGCATCACTGAGCCAAGATGAGGCAACCCCACAACAAAAGTTATTAGAAACAAAAGTAAAACTAACGAGGCCCTTTCAGCAGCCAAATACGAAATGCCCCCACCCCGACTACCACATAAACTAGAATTTGAAAAAAACCCTGCAGATTTAATGCTCCAAAGCGGTTTCACTGATAAGGTTTTATTTACCGCACCAGCTCCGTGCTGACGATGCAGGCCTGATTCTTCCCTTTCTAATGTAAATCAGGAGTTCACAGAAAATCCGAGTTATACAGCCATAAAATCCCCATGGGATCTGAGTCGCACTCAGTGCTTTTGAGTAGTTAACAGCTAGATTATACTTTGCAATGCTAAAAGTGTTCATTTATTTATTCTCTTATTTATGGATGGGGCATTAACGCTTTATGAAGGTATTTGAGGGAGGGTAAATGGATAGCCGGGAACACGCTCCGCACAGACACAACAGCAACAGAGGGTGGAAAAAGTTCAAAACAATCCTTTGAATTCCAATTTTACAGCATAATGTTGAATTTATAGATAGATAGCTGTGCCCTTTTGAAGGAACAAGCACCGAGACAGAAAACGAATTAAAATTTAATCTTATTGATTTCCACCAACTCAATCCCAAGAGTGAGACAGACGCTGCTGCCTGCTTCCACTGCCTGCACTGCATCAAACCCAGTTTTTCGGAGGGCTGACAGCAGAGCAGGGATGGGCTTGCGCGGCGATGCGCAAGGGGCGCAGGGGCGATGCGGGGGGACTCGTCCCAGCCCTCGCCACGCTGCGGTGGGTCGCAGCACGCGGCATCCCCTCTCTGGCACGGCGGTGGAGGGCAAAGTCACACCGTGTCCTGACGCGACCTCTCCCTCTCCGATAAATGAGCTGAATGTTTTAGAGGAAAGCCGACGTGCGCTTGTTTGCAGGGACAGGGCTGACACAGGATGGATGCTGCTTTTTATCCGCTGGTCTCCAAGCGGGAACCCTGCCTGGCTCCAATGCACGGCAGGTCCGCAGAGAGCCTTCAACCACCCGGATCCGTCATGAGGGTCGGAGAGAAGGCACAAGCACGCCTGCGTGCATGCATGCACGGTAGCTGATGGGGACTTTGGGCATGCAGGGGACTTGGAGGAGAATTCACCCAGCAAAGTCACGTGCCGGTGGGCTGCTGGCACGGCCACGGCTGCCACGGTGCAGCATCCTCCAGGACACGCTGACGAGGAGAGCTCAGCCAGCCCAGCGTCCCAGGAAAGGCACGGAGAGCAATCTGGAGCAACACCAATGCTGCCTTCCTCCCCATGCTTAGCAAGGGACCTGGAAATTTCCATTTAAAGCACAAAAACATCTTCAAGCCCAGGTATGCTCAATGAATTTCAGGGGAAGACGGATGCAAGGAATCCCGTGAGCGGCCCAGCGGATTAAAGCCATGGCTAAAAATATGCACAGAGGATCTGCCCTGGTTACAGGGATTTGAGGTGAAGGTAGCTAAATTCTCTTGATATAATAACGCATCCCAGAGGGGCAAATTAAAGCTCGCAAGGAGGCTGTGCCACACAGCTGCCACCTTAGAGGTGCCAGACCCAGCAGGGATCAGCTTCCCCCCGCAGGGGAGACCCTGAAGGTCACTCGCACAGTTTAATTCAGGAGATCCCCAAGGCCTGCATTGCTGTCAGCCTCTAGCAGCAACCAAGACGCCCGTCACAACCCGATTTCCTCAGGCTCTGCACCATCCTGCCAGCACCCGGCTCCCGCAGAGGGGCTGATGACTGGCAAGCGCACCCCATCCTGCACCCGCGCACCCCGCAGCCGAAACAGTCCCTGAGCTCCCCGCTACACCTTCTGAACGATCTCGGCAATTTTAGCACCCATCGCTGTTTTCAAACATCATTCTGGCTCTTCAAGGACTAAAAGTACTTTTGAAAATAGGACTCAGATGCTTTTGAAAATGCTACCCACTGTTTACTCTCAGTTTAGTCTACAGATAGTAACAAAAACGTTAACTTCCATTCTCATACATCCTTTCAGAAACGGTACAGTTTGCACTCACAGTCGAAATCTTGGCACGGAGACACGCATGTGTGTTTTTCTGTGTTATACTGCAAACACTTCCCAAAAGGTACTTTTCCAGGTGCAATTTCACAGCTCATCTTTGGAGACAAGATAAAGCGGCTCTGGTCAGCACGTACCCAGGGCAGGAGGCACCTGGATCTCAGTGACCACGAATAAGAATATCAGCTGCCTCTCTATAAACCAAGTTTCCTAAAACCTTCTCAAATGTAACCACAGCCTCACAGTCCAGGATTTCACCGCAGTCAAGAGCAGCTTCTCTCCGCTCTTCCCCAGCAGAATCTGTACAGTCAACTTTTTTTTTCTGGAAATCAATTACTTGTCCAGCAGAGGATAGCAAGAGGGGATTACAGGTCACGTTTTCCACAATTATCCTCTCCGACGCCAAGGAACTTCTCAAATCATACATGTTAAATAGGTCACAAGAGGGAAAACCAGCATGACAGGCGTTGAGCATCAGAAAACCTGAATTCTGAGAAAATCTGATATAGGCCAGTGCCAACCTGCATCCCAACCCCTCATCCATACCCAGCGCAGTGGTAAGAAAAATATATAGGCTTCCCTGATGAACCATAAGCTAAAATTAGAAACCATTCACCCCTGCAAAGCCATAGCTATCACCAAAAGGAAAGTAGGTCACAGAATGGCTGGCTAACTTGATTTTCCGGTGTTGCTAGCTGCTCTGTCCTTAGGTAACCTCCTCTCTCCCATGGACCGTTTCTGGTGTCTCCTTTGTTCGGGGTATAACTGCACGCAGTGTGTAACACCGGCACAGCCTGGCAGGAGCGGTGGGAACAGGCACAGCGGCACCCGCGCACTCGGTGAAGCACAGACCCGCGGTTCATGAAAAATTAAACCAGAGCCAGGCGACAGCCCCTCCACGAAGCGCACTGCCTCCCACCTGCTCTGGCGTCGGCACAAGTGCTGGCTTTCTCCCGCTTCCACAATATTGCTCTTTAAAGATCATCTCAGGCTTTGCCAGCTCTTCTGGGGTGCTTTGCTCTCTTGCCTCTTCCCGAGGCCTGAATATCTTCTTTTTATTTGCATGTCTTACTGCACGCTGCCTCCCTCAAGCAAGCCGCAAGCTGAGCGATGAGAGTAAACCAAGCTTTTCCTCCCTTTGCGTACAGGCTGGAGCCCTGGATCAGCCGTTACAGCCGCTTTTCCTGCGAGCAGACCTCGAGGCATCCAACTTTACTGCTTTTCTGCAGCACAGAAGAGGCGAAAAGGCTTAAAATTTGGCTCAGTGACCTTCCCCGCTCTTGATCAGTATGTCTCTATCTGCCTCACAGCCCTTTGCTCCTACCAACTCACCTTGCAATTAAGTGTTCGGCTGCAGCAAAGCCACGGGTCAGCACAACCATGCCCGGGGCTCTCCTCTCCGACAGACGGCCAGGTAAGCCCGCACGCTCTGCTGCCACCAAACCCACCCAAAGCAACCCGACGTCCGACCACCAGCCACTCTTTTCCACCCACAATCCTAACTGATGCTGCTCCCACGTCCTTTCCTCTTCCACTTTTCCTCCTCCTGGCCCCAAGGGGAAGAGCAGTCATTACCAAAAGGCATCCCAAACGTGTCCAATGGAGGCAAGAGACTGAAAGCTGAGCCTGGGGATGCTCTTTAGAAGGACAATTACATCCTGGATCCCGCCTTTGTTACTGGAGGCATGACAAGGGCAATGCTGTCGGCGAGCACACCCTTCCCCTTGCAGCCCGCAGCTCGGCATCCCCCTGCTATGGCACTTAACAGGGTCCTTCGATCACCCAGCCTCAGCCACTGTAATCGGCCAGCAAGGCTCTGTCGACTCTCCGTTGCCCGTAATACATCATGCCTTCTTCAAAGGAGGAACTTCCCTCCAGCCCGCTATGGTTTCTATCAAGCAAAAGGGAAGGGTGGTTTGGTTTGAGTCTCCTATCCACGGACGAGCTTGCTTACACGCTACTCACAAGGGGACTTTACAAGAACAGGGGAAGAATCATCATTTACCCATCCCAGGGATCACGCAGACATGAACACGGAGCCAGATTTGAAATTATGCAGACATCTGGTGTCAGATGTGACCTTCGCTTGCTGAGCACCCACCTGGAATAAGAGCACCCTATCACGAAGGTTAATAGCGAAACACTCCTGGTAGCAGCCTGGCTTTGAGGATCAGCGTAACTTGGAATAAAGTTGGGCACGCTGACAAATGGATGCTACCAGCTCCGAGCACTGTATGCGACAGCGTCCCGGGTATTATGGCCACGCACTTCCAAGGAGAAATGTAGAACTCCACGCCTGCTCTCCGCACTCTTTGCCACCACCCGTGGGACAGGGCAGCAACCCCGAGGGACTGCCCTGAGCCGTGGCAGAGGCTTCGAGAGCAGATCGTGTTTGCTGTGGAGGAGGTGATGGGAGACTCGGGGAGACGGGAGGGAAAGGGTGACCCTGCTGCTGGCGTGGGCAGAGACAAGAGGTGACAAAGCAGGGTCTGGCAGGACCCTCAGCCCTGAGCCAGGTCCAGCTAACAGGGACTGCTACAACACAGGCCATTGGGGATACAATGGCTGAAGAACACCTTTCCTTCCTGCCTCAGCACCATCACCCACTTCTTCCCTTTGTAACGTGGTCCAGGTACGTGAGAGTGTCCAAGGAAGATGGCGCTCAAGGGAACAGGAATAAAAATGTTTGAGACCTCCTTTTTTTGAACCTAACCCCTTGCACAGGAGGCACAAGCCATCTAGCCCAAGACCCCTGAAGAGGGCACTTGGTGGTGCCATGGGGAGAACGGCTTTGAGGAACACTCGGCACCTGCCCCCAAAGCCCGGTGTCTGTAAAGCTATCACCAGCCGGCGCTTGCTAACGCTTCAAACACATCGACCTCAGCCTTCACCCACTCACACAACAGACCGTGCCAGTGTTTGGTTTCCTATGGCTCAGGGAGAGAAGCAGATGGAAAAAGGAAAACCAGGAAAATTGCACTGCCTGGGAGCGCAGGGTATGCAATTTTTTTTTTTTTTTCTTTTTAGGAGCCAGGCACCTGGATTTCTGCAGCTCCCAGTGAAATCGCAGGCCTCGCAATTCAAAATAATTAGCGACTGGTAGTTTTCCTTTTATGCAAAATCATCCTTTTTATCCAACACCTAAATGAAAATGAATATGCTTGATTATCTACCAAAGGGCCCAATTTCCTAGCATCGCTCTGAAGCACACAGCAAAATTCGTGTCTCCTCAGGCTGCTATTACAGGCAATGGCTGAGTGCAACAAATGAGCGGTCAAGGCAGAGATCCAGAGCCAGGGATGCCAGCCTGACCTTTGCTAATGCTATTTACAGCATCAAATATCCACAAATCCAGACACGGCTGCATCCACGTCCTTTCTGCTCCAGCCTGGGGGGCTCAGGGGCAGCCAGGAGAGCTCGTAGCTGGCCTGCCAGTATTGGAGCATCACGGATGTCCCCCTCCCTCCGTGCAGCCCACCCCACCATGCCAAAGCCCACCCTTTGAGGCAGCTTTTGACCAGGTTCACTCCCAGGAGAGAGGATGAAACAAGCTATTTAACAGACAGGGCTCTGAAGCATCTCCTGGACACTTCAAATCTAAGGCTGATCGCAGGAAACCCCCCCAGGCAGGTTCTTCTAAAGACATTTGTGCTCAAGCCGCAAAGCAGAGCGAGCTCCTCACAGCTCAGCCCTCTGTCCCCTCTGTTGTCACAGTCCCGACGGGGCTCCATCTCCCACACCGTCTCTCCATCCACCTCCCACAGCCTCCGCCCCAGGGGAATCCCCTACCTACCCCTTACCAACCTCCCTGTCCCTGGCCAGGTGACACGGCACGATCGCACCTTTGTACTTCCATCGTTTCCAGACTCACCCTGTTCTCGTCGTAGATGATCTGCACCAAGCTGCGATGTTTGGACTCAATAGGAGGGGGGGAGATGGGTTTTTCAGGCTCTGGTGGTTTGGCTGCTTCTTCCTCCAACTGTTGCTGTGGAAGGAGAGGGGGGAGGAGGAGGGTGAGTCACAGCGAGAAATGCAGCCGTCCCCATCCACACAAGACTCTCTGCGGTGCCACGACCCAGGCAGAAACCACCACGGCAGGAAGCTTCCTGCGAGACATGAGCAGGCTCAGGCCGTGGAGGGACGGGGAGAGGGAGGAGAGCTGCGTAACATCCCCTGCCACGCAAGCGCAGCGCTGTCCTGCCCCAGGCACCCGGCCCGTGCTGGTGGGTTGGTGCTTTTTAGGCATGGAGGATGAGGACCTGCCTTGAACGAGCCTCCTGGAGAGGACTCGAGGCTAGAAATAATGATTTTCCTGGAAACACTTAAAGGGAACCACGGCTCCAGCCCAGCTCCCTGCTGCTACCTGCCTCCGGAGCTGCCGCCACGCTGCAGGGAGCGATGGAGGAGCACGGGGTTAGCAGCAAGGCTGCTCTCCACCTTCAGCTTTATCTTGCGATGCTGTGGTTGGAGGGGACGCCCCAGGATGACTGTTCTCGATGAAATGACTTGTGCACCAGCTGCCCCTGCACCACGCAGCCAGATGAGCCAGTAAGTACGGCAGAGGAGGCAATAACACCGCGAAAGCTGACGTCTCTGGTCAGAGTCAGCTCGATGGGACATGTGGCAGCCCTCCTGGCCGAGGTGAGAGACGCAAAGTGCTCAAGAGGGCAAGCAAGAGCTACAGGACCTGCAGAGGACAGCACGGCGCTCAGATGTGGGCCACCAAGATACCTTTTGGTGAACTTTCAGAGAGAGCCCAAGTACTCAGGTTGCAAGTGCCTGCAGCATGAACATGCCACGTGGCTCTGGCTGTCCCAGCAGGCACAGGAAGGGCTGCTGAGGGCACCGGCACAGCATGAGCCGCCGTCCAGCTGTCAGCCATCATGCTCTCCTGGGAAGGTGGCTTTGAGACTCATTCCCCTCCTCCCTTCACACAGGACAAGCTGTCCTGAGCAGAAACCAAGTAAGTCCAGGCTCCAACTACAGAAAGCCCAGTCGGGGTGGACAACCATCACCTGGGTGTCCTGCCCTCAGAGACAACAGCGCCGAGAAGCTCTCTTTGTTGGCTCTTCTGCTTTCGTACTGTTCTTACTGCATGGCCACAGCTCTACGTTTCATGGCATCTACGCCTTGAGGTGCAGCAGCTGCATGTAAAAATACACCGCGCCGTCCCCTCCAGCACCGTGTGCCTGCCTGTGCTGGGACACACGCAACCCAAGGTGTGTGTCTCATCCCAAGCTTCACTCCCACGCACAGCAGAAACACCCACGAGCCCAACAGCAGCTCCACGAGCATGTCCACCACATCCCCATCACATATGCAAACGCACCCAGCCCCAAAGCTGGCTTGAACACCAACTACCTCCCCGGGAGATGGAAAGCAGAAAGCAGCACGTCCACGTACACGCCTTTAGAGATCACTTATCTTTTGAGGCGTTCCTACCCATCTGCGAGCCGCTCAGGCCATAGCAAACTTTAATTATAAAGTAGGGGATCCAAGAAAGTACATTTGAATATCACCGCGGTCAGCGGGTATATCTGATGTACAACCTGCGCCTTCGGCTCTCCTGATGGGTGCAAGGCAGGAGGAGACATCTGAGCCCTTCCAGTAAGTTTGAGGAACTGCTCAGCTGAAAGAGGAAATAACAGATTCCTCCAGGCTCCTCCTGGGGCCACCGGCTCCCTGAGAGGAGGGAGAGCACACGCCATGCACGGCAGCTGCGGGGCAGCACAGGCACGGGAGAGGGAGCGGTTGTCAAAAAATGCCTATGATTTTTTCACTGCTCAGCTCTGAATCTCCAAATCTTTGTATTTTTTTTCTGCAGCTAAAGCATCCCCTGCTGAAGCAAGGGGAAAATCAAGTGAGTTTTGTACTAGGAAGAAAATGCACCCAGGACTGAGAGCAACTGGCTTGCACCGGAGGCGAGCGCATCCCCGTCCTCCCAGACAGCGATGTCTGGTGGTCTGAGAAGGTGGGCACCTATTCCTCCTTCAGATCATCTCTGCTTCCACTGATGGTACCTTTAGCAACGCTTGGGCTGTAGGATGCCGTCCAAGAAAACAGTTAAGCCAGTCTGCGATAACTCACACCCCTTAAATTAAATGTGTTTCAACAGATGAAGCAACCCTGTGCTGTCGACTTTGCTCACGCTCCACCTCCCCACAGGTGGACATCTTCTCCCATACAGTGAAAAGCAGCAGCACAAGGAACATGGATACATAGCAAAAAAAAAAAAAAAAAAAAAAAAAAAAAAAGCCACCATCGCCAGGCAGAGGGCTGAGCACCATCCCGGCTGGGGAGCAGGCTCTGGCCGGGGAGGACAGCCCAGGCTCCGCACGTTGGCACCAGCGTGCCCATGCCAGGGTCTTAACCTAGGGGTTACTCCAGCCACACACGAAGATGGCCAGGAAACGGCCAGCTTGGACCGTCTGCACCCACGGAGGGGAGGAACCTTCCCCAGCACTGCAGGGATCCATCCCCTTCTGCCCGCAAAGAGCCGTGCCACTGCGGCACACGCCGAAGGCTCCAACCACGCATGCAACAGCCCGAAAGCTCCCTTCTCTCCTCAGCCGCGGC